>NC_085844.1:13775440-15042940 GCF_035594765.1 Anolis carolinensis
AGTAGTGAGAGAACATTTTAGTCATGGATTTTTGTTATGTTTCCTGAGATGGTTGTTGGTTCTAAGATAGCTTTGGATGTAACTTGTTCCTTGTAACTGTACAACTTCCTAAGCGTCTCCAAGAAGTGACACCAAAATTTGAATCCGTCTTACTTAGAATAAGTAAGGTTTCTTTCTTTTCAGAAGGGAGAAACATTGGTATAATCATATCTCTGCTTTCCACTGGGAAAAGGTGGAGAAACAGGCACTGGGAAAGATTTAGGACAGTGGTTCTCAACCAGTGGGTCCCCAGATGTTTTGACCTTCAACTCCCAGAAATTCTAACAGCTGGTAAACTGGTTAGACTTTTGGGAGTTGTAGGCCAAAACACCTGGGGACCCACAGGTTGAGAACCACTGACTTAGGGAAAAGCAAGGAGCTGCTGGTTGGCTAACTCTATCTTCTTTGTCAAAAGGCTTAGGACAAAGAAAGCTATGAAAGGACGTCTTCTCAAGTCTTGGTTTCCAAGTCCCTATTTAAACTTCACCTGGAAGCAGGTGTTTAAGGGCAGCAATAGGAACCCTTGGATAGCAATGGTAAGATTTACAAAATACGTTCAGTTTTCTCTGCATTGTAGATTGTTTTTCAGTTCAGTTCTGTTGATGTGTGTCAGCCTAGACTCTTGGTAATAATACTTGAAGTCCTCTGTTAGATCATCTTTTCTTTGATTTGGCTCGTGTTTGCTTCTGCACTACTGTCTGCCAGCCAGAATATTGATTTCACTTTATTGAACATGTTGAGTTTTCCCTTCTCTCTTCTTTTCTCTTACAAAAGAAATGTGATAATGAAACAGCAAGAGAAAAACAATGTCCTTCTTAAACGCACAACACATTTTGGTCAACTTCTTGTGCTTAAAGACAGGTGTGAATATCAGGAAATACAAAATAAAATAGCTGTGTTAACTTAGGTCAGTAGAATATTTTAAAAAACATCTGCAGAGAAGTGGTAAAACTCAATGTATAGCTAATAGAATTACACACCACATTCTGACCCCACAGATAGTGCCGTATCTCCCTTGTGGTTCTTTGCAAACAGAAGGTTTCTAGGGTCATATTTACACTGTTGAATTATTGCAGTTTGACACCAGTTTAACTGCCACAGTTCAATGCTATGGGAGTTGTAGTTTAGTAAAGCAAAATACCTTGTAACGCTACAGTTCTCATGATTCCATAGCACTGAGCCACAACAGTGCAAGTGGTGTAAAACTGCATTAATTCTATAATGTCAATGCACCCTAGGTCAATCCTTGGCATTTTCATGTAAGGTTGGAGAAACTTTTGAGTCTGAAACTAAGGGGGTTTGCAACCAATCAGGCAATGGGCTGATTTAATATAGTTGGGCAACCTACTCCAGTCTGGTATCCTTTAGATATTTTGAACAGCAGCTTGCATTATTCCCAGACACAGAGCTGGCCCTAGGTATTTTTCAAGTGTAGGCGAACAGAATTTTGGCGCCCCCCCCAAACCAATCACTGAAAAATAAAAGCGTTGGATAAGCGAAAATGTTGGATAATAAGGAAGTATAAAGGAAAAGCCTATAAAACATCAAATTACATTATTATTTTAAAAATTAAGCACCAAAACATCATGTTTTACAACAAATCAATAGAAAAAGCAGTTCAATACATGGTAATGTTATGTAGGAATTACTATATTTGCAAATTTAGCACTAAACATTGAACAGGGATATAGGGCAGTGTGGACTTAGATAACCCAGATAGCCCTCAGTATTAAAAAAAAAACTCTAAAATCAGGACAATAAATAAAGAACAACACTCTGAAAACAGAAGAAATCCAGACAGTAAACAATCAGGGATAGCTAACTCCTCCCAAAAAAAGATTCTCCCAGGCAAGAAGAAGCCAGGCCTTGAAGCCACAGGGCCATTAAATGCTAATCAAGGTGATTAATTACAACATTCACACCTGCTTCAAAGAAAAGTTCTTTCTCCCACCCTGGACCTTCTACAGATATATAAACCCCACATACCTAGCTTCCAAGTTCCTACAGACCTCACAATCTCTGAAGGCCCCAAAGGTGGGCTTGCGTGGTGCGAAGGTGGGTCTGCGCTGGCCGGAAGGCCCGAAAGAGAAGGAAGGAGGTGGAGAGTGGTGCCCTCCTCCCAGGACGATGGTGCCCCCGGGACGATGGCGCCACAGGCAAATGCCTATTTCGCCTTATGGTTGGACTGCCTCTGCCCAGACAGCATGGCGGATAATCAGGAATTCTGGGAATGGTTTCACAAATGTCTGAATGGCACTATGTTGGAGAAGATTAGCTCAAAGCAACTTCCTATATTCTGGATCAAAGAATTAAATATTAATAAATAAAGATTGGGATGCCAAATGCTGTCTTTTATCTGTACATGCCACATCAGTTCAGACTGTGTAATTGCCCACCCCTGCCTAATATATATTTTATTTTGAAGAGGAGAACAAAGAATGACATGACTGCAATGTATTTGAGTATGAGCCAGATTTTATAAACTGCACAATCTTGTTGAATACACCTGAACATTAGGGAGAACTTCCTTACCATAAGAAAAACAGTTCAACAGTGGAACTCTCTGCCTCAGAGTGTGGTGGAAGCTTCTCCCTTGGAAGCTTTTAAACCAAGGCCGGATGGCTATCTGTCAGGAGTGCTTTGATTGTGTTTTTCCTGCATGGCAGGGGGACTGGACTGGATGGTCCTTGGGGTTTGTTTCCAACTTTATGATTCTATTATTCTAATGGTAAAATCATGCTTTAAAATCAAGGCTTTGTGAGTTCGATTGATTCTGCAATAATGTACATGATTTTAAATGTTTTAACTAATTTAAATTGTTTAATAATGCTATTTGTATTGAATTTTAAATTGTTTTAATCTACTTAAAAACTTCTTTGACTTGTATGCTACCTTGAAATCCCGTAATATAAAGTAGGATATACCTATTTTATTAAATAAGTAGCAACTTGAGAGTGCTTGTGGTAATAATAGAATGGGTTACTGTGAGCCTTTCGGCCATGTTCCAGAAACTTTCTCTCCTGACGTTTCACCCACATCTATAGCAGGCATCCTCAGAGGTTGTGAGATATGTGTTTGTATTTGTGTGTGCTTTTGCAATCCAACAATCTGAAATGGAGCTGGGATGTCGTATCATTTTTTCTCAATTATGCATATATTGTTTGTGCATAGGGGAGGAGAAACATATGTTTTGGGATCTTTATGAGTTATGGTGCAGCATAGAGATTTTACATGCACATGTAGCATTCCTTACATTCATTAGCTATGCTGGCTAAGCCTGATGGGAGTTGTACTCTACTACTGGTAATTCTGGAATCTGCCCATACTTAAGCCAATGAAAAAATCCAAAGAAGAAGGGGAAAGCAATATTTTTCCAAGATATGCATGAATCCTATTTTCTTGGTGGCAACAGGACTATGTTATTAAGAAAGATCTGGCACTCTAAGGCTGAGGTTTTCTTGATAAGATTTCCTCAGAGGGGTTTACTATTGCTGTTTCTGAGACTGGGAGAATATGACTTACCTAGTGTGTTTCCATGGCTGAGTTGGGCTTGAATCTTGATCTCCAAAACGACAATCCAGCACTCAAACCTCCATACCATGATGGCTCTCTGATAATACTGGGGCCCCTTCCACACAGCTGAATAAAACCCCACATTTATATGGGATTATATGGCAGTGTGGACTTAGATATCCCAGATCAAAGCAGATTGTGTGGGATTTTCTGCCTTGATGTTCTGGGTTGTGGCCCGGGCTGTGGCGCAGGCGGGAGAGCAAGCCAGCTGCAATTAACTGCAATGAATCACTCTGACCAGGAGGTCATGAGTTCGAGGCCCGCTCGGAGCCATGTTTGCCTTGTCTTTGTTCTATGTTAAAAGGCATTGAATGTTTGCCTATATGTGTAATATGATCCGCCCTGAGTCCCCTTCAGGGTGAGAAGGGCGGAATATAAATGCTATAAATAAATAAATAAATAAATAAATAAATAAATATATGTCTGTGTGGAAGGGCTCTGGGAGAAAATGGCTGAAATTTCTCTAACTACTCTGTTATTCTTCCTTATTAAGAAAACATGGAAATAAATAAATAAATAATTTTATTTTTGTATGCCGCCTCCATCTCCTCAACGGGTCTTGGAGCAGCTCACACGGGGGCAAGCCCAATACAATAATATAATATCATAAAATCAACAGTTAAGACATTAAAGAATACATTTAAAAAACAAATTAACAAGTCATGATTTAAAATAGACATAATTAAAATATTAAAAATAATAATAATTAATATCCTTTATATCCCTGTCATATATGCCACTAACTTTCCATGTAGTGAAAAGCTTTGTCTCCAAATGGATTAGATATTTCAACATTCCCATTTGCTGACAACATGAACATTTTCTGGCTCAGTCTTTTTCAGCACTTCTGAGTTCTGACTTGTGATGCTAAAAGGCAGCCAGGTGGGCATCTCTGGGAGCGGAAGGCAAAGCGGCTGTCTGGTATGACCTTGAAATGGCCTTATCCATCAAGGGGAACTTCCAGCTGTTCGTGGCGTGATGTTGTTCCCTGCATGTCCTGCCTTCAAAAGGGCCAAGATGAGCGTATAATGATGAATTATTCAGCGCTTGCCTTTCCAGCTCTATAAGCATAGTTAAAGATGAATTAACTTTTCATGGGTGAACATTAATCCAGAAGTAATGGCGGGGGTATCCCTTCCGTCAGGAGCTAAATATAGCTCATGCCTGCAGTAATGTAAATAAAAGAAAACCTCAGAAGAGAGGGATTTACAGAAGGAAAAAAAATGTATGGCAAAACTCTAAATCAGCTACAGGAACTCAGCTTCCTTATCATTCTCTTAAATTCTCATGATACTATGCTCCAACAATGAGTAATAGCAATTCAGACCACAATACCTTGGGAATAGTTTCCATTGGGGCAACTTAAATATCCTGAACACTGTAAATCCCATCTGATTTTGGAAGCAAATTAGGATCATAGGATCATAGAATTACAGAGTTGGAAGAAATCCCAAAGGCCATCTATAATGTATAATCACTGCTTTAAAACCTCCACTGGTCTCTCCTTCAACAGTGTTATAGACAGCTATTCCACTGTTGAACCCTCTGACCATCAGGAAGTTCTTTGTAATGTTTAGGTGGAATCTCTTTTCCGGCAGTTTGAATCCAAGGCTCTGTGTCCTAGTATCTTGAGCATCAAAACAAGGTTACTCCCTCCTCAATGTAACATACTTTCAAGGGCTGGGCTGTGGCGCAGGCTGGTTAGTAGCCAGCTGCAATAAATCACTCTGACCAAAAGGTCATGAGTTCTAGGCCAGCCCTTGTCAGGGTGAGCATCCATCAATTAAAATAAAAAATAGACCTGCTTGTTGTTGACCTGAGAAACCTGAAAGATAGTTGCATCTATCAAGTAGGAAATTTAGGTACCACTTATGTGGGGAGGCTAATTTAACTAATTTACGACACCATAAAAATCATCCAGCAGCGTTTGAGGACTCCAAGGACTCGGTGTCACAGTAGATAATGAAGCAGCTGCTCCCCCTGTGGCCAGAATTGAGCATACCCTCAGGAAGCTGGAAGCTGGAAGCTGGAGAAGGTTAAATTGTCTCTGTCTCTATATTCATATGGCATTGAATGTTTGCCATGTATGTGTACATTGCGATCCACCCTGAGACCCCTTCAGAGTGAGAAGGGCAGAGTGTAAATACTGTAAATAAATAAATATCCCCTGACTTTGCCCAAACCAGGACAAAGACAGTTTTACCCTGTAAAAACTGTCACATCCACTGGAAGTAGTTGAACATCATGGGAACAAGCAGATGTCAATTCAGGTGGACTCCAGAATTTCTTGCCCATGGTTCAATGCTATGAAATAATGCCAACTGTAGTTTTTCTGGGTCTAAAATTCAGTGGATGGGATATTCCTACATTGACAGGTGTTGGGTGATGTAGATTAGGATTTAACCTTGGTCTAGAGAGTTAATTCACCCTTGAAACATCCTGATAAAACAAGCCTCTCATGGGTGCTGCTCATTTTAAGAAAAGGAACGGGCCCAATTGCTGGTTACCCACATTACTTCACAATGTCCCCTTTTTGACTGTCTTCACATTTTAAATTACATGGAGTACTTTTTTAATGAAGCAGCATCCACTTTTATAATTGATGCTGCTTGGTGCAGTTGCAAATGACTGGCTTGAGGGATGACATATCTAGGAGGGAAACTCTGAAGTTCCTTCTCTCCTGTCAACCCAAGCTGTTTGAAGGTTTTTTTCCACACTGTAAACACAATTAATCTTTCACATATGCTTGCAAATAAGGTTATATTTAGCTCAGTAGGAAAGAAGGAAAACTATTGAGGTTCAGGTGAGACTCTGCTGATTTGCAGAAGAATCATGGAATCATAAAGTTGGAAGTATAGTAGTCTCACTTATCCAAGCTTCTGGATTATCCAAGCCATTTTTGTAGTCAATGTTTTCAATATATCATGATATTTTGGTGCTAAATTTGTAAATACAGTAATTACAACATAACATTACTGCGTATTGAACTACTTTTTCTGTCAAATTTGTTGTATAACATGATGTTTTGGTGCTTAATTTGTAAAATCATAACCTAATTTGATGTTTAATCGGCTTTTCCTTAATCCCTCCTTATTATCCAAGATATTCACATATCCAAGCTTCTGCCGGCCCGTTTAGCTTGGATAAGTGAGACTCTACTGTAATCACAAGGCCATCCAGTTCAACCTCTGGTTTTGATAGTTTTAGCATTTTCTTGGTGATCTGTTTAATATGCTTTGATCCTCTTTAACCAACTTAGACTCACAGGAATATTGAATCAGAAGAGCCCACTAGGGCCATCCAGCCTAAACCCATTCTGTAATGTAGTCAAAATATTCCCATTCAACCTCTGTTCAAGAGCCTTGAAAGAAAGAGACTCCATCACTCTCCAAGGTGGCATATTCCAATGTTAAATAACTTTCACCATCGGGACAGTCTTCCAAAATGTTTAGATGGGATCTCTCTTTCTAGAGTTTGAATCTGACACTCCATGTCCTAGTCTCTAGACTAGCCGAAAACAAGCTGACCATGTTCAATACATTTAAACATAGCTGTCATGTCCCTTCTTAACCTTCAGGTTAAACATACCCAGCTCCCTAAGCTACTCCTCATGGAAAATATTTGCAAGTGGGTTTGAAGGATATAAGAGACAAGCAATAAAATGCACATGAGGCCAATGCAGGTCATTGTATGGATAAGGGAGAAAACCCTTCAGACTTGTAACTATCAACAAGACCTATTTTCTCACTTAAAAAAAAATAGAGCATGAACTTGAATACACTACTGACAGAATTCTGGCCTTCATGTATTGTTATGCATCATTTATGATATACCTACAATATACACATTTGGATGCAATTTTCCTCAATTTATGTAATAAATGTCATATTTTATGTTCACTAATATATGTATTTTCTGCTCTCCAACTCCTAATATATGTACTTTTTGATTGGCAAACTATAGCAGTACTGCAATATTGAAACATGTATGTGTTGTGGATCCCATACCGTTTCAGTAAATTATAAATCCAGGAGCAATGATATTAGAGCCAGGGTAGTGTAGTGGTTTGAGTGTTGGAATAGGGCCCAGGTAGACCTGAGTTCAAATGCTCACTCGGCTGTGGAATTTACTTATTGTGATCTTGGGAAGTCACATTCTCATCCTTGGAGAAAGGCCGTGGCAAACCCCCTCCAAATAAACCTTGCCAAGAAAACTATAAAGACAGAGTCACCATAAATTAGAGTTGACTTGAAGGCACCAAGCACAAACGAAGTATAAAATATGTAGGTTTATGTAAAATTCAAATTAAACCCATTTGGCCTGTATTTCAACATTCTTACAAAATATGTTTAATCTGGAATAGGTCTTTAGTAAACCACATAAATAATAATTGTCCATATTATGATCAGCTCATACCTAAATATTCTTCATGATCAGAAGGTTTGGCAAGACAGGCTTTTGACCCTGGAGCCCTGTCTTCAGAACATAACCCTTTGGTGCAGAAGACTAGTTAGTTAATGCAGTTTGACACCACCACCGGAACTGTCACGGCTCAATGCTATGGTATCATGGGAGTTGTAGTTTTACGGGGTCTTTAGCCTTCTCTGCCAAAGAGTGCTGGTGCCTCACCAAACTGCAAACTCTGGGATTCTATAGCATTGAGCCATTGCAGTTAAAATGCTGTTACACTTCATTAATTCTACAGTATAGATGCACCTTTAGATTCCCGTTTAATCAGAATGGAACTGGGCTGCTGAACGTTTAACATCAAAAGGTAGCAGCTCAGCTTTCTGACAGACCTCTGGAGGAAAGCTGACAAGCGCTGTGGAAGTTTCTAGTTCGAGATGAACCATTCCCAGAGGACACGTGTGAAAATAGTTTGATCATCCAAATGTGGATGGGATATAAATAGCACACCGACTTCTAGCAGAACTCTACCGTAAGTCATAGGGCAATGCACCATAAGAAGGAAATACACACAGAGAGACATTGGGAATGACTCTATCCTTCCTCAAACTAATGCCCTCTATATGTTTTGTATTGCAGCTCTCATCACTAGTGTGCTTAGCTGTAAAGGGCATAATGTCAGGGTATTGTGTATTGTGAAATGTTAAAATCAATCTGGGTTGTTAGAAATGCCTTCTGTGTTAGTTTTCGGCAAGGCATTCCAGTAGTTATGGAGTTAATGAGAACCTGCTATGACTGACGTATCACAGGACCAATGGGGTCAAGTTTGTTTTGACCGTGACATCCTTCTTGAACTGTGGAATGCAGAGGAGTTTCCTGTGTGTGTGTGTGAGTTGCTTCGGTGAGAGCACTCATGGAGAAAGGACTGATTTGTTCTATTTGTATATAGTTATGTAAATAAAGATTTATAGCCGTTGATTTTCAACCGAACCTTCGTCTGCTGGAGTATGTTTGACCAGTGCTGTTTTTCCACACGGGAAGACAGTCTGGATAAGGAGGTGAGACCGGGATGATGAATTTTTGGAATCCACTCTGCACCCCATCATCCCCTGACGCATAATATGTTCTTTAAAGTATCCAGAGATGGGCAATGCAATATTATCATACCTGTAGAAAGGTTAAACGAGCACAAAGAAAGGTCCTGTTCTAGGGTCTTATTGTCAGTTCCAACAACCAAGTCTGGAGGCCAGTAATAGAATAGCAACAAAAAATTCAGGTGATGGTAATCCAAACCAGGTCGGCAGTCAAGTTAAGGTGAAAGAGAATAAATCAGTCCAGACCATTAATAAACACAGAGGGAAGAACAGGCAGTCCAAGGTCAAAGCATGAGTGGGACAAAGGAGATAAGAAGCCAGAAGAACCGACGTGATGAAAATGAAACACAGGCTGAATAATCGGTTTCAACAAGGAAGTAGACTTTGTCTATGGAAGCTTATGCCCGTACCAACTTCATTCTCTCATACATGTCTATGTAAGCTTATGCTACCAACTTCATTCTCACAGAGTTCATTGCATACAGAATTACAGAATAACACAACTATGTGTTTGAACAAGGACACTGGTTGCAGTAACTCTTTATAGCAGTTCTCTTGATTTGGGACTGAGACTTTTGTGGCAGAGCTGACCTGAGCCAGCTGGCAGCAGTTCAAGATTTGATCTCCTGTGGAGAGAGGCCATCCTCTCAAACAAGTCTTGTCAATCTCCTAACCTGTTCCCAAGGTGTCCTTTCCCAAAGACAGAGACTTTATGGAGTCGCATTTTGACTTAATTGTGCCTATTTTGTACTATATTCTCTTGGGCTGAAAGACAGCCCAACCTCTTTCTTCTCCTCTGAAGGTATGCTTCATTCCTCTTTGCTGGAAGTTGACCATAAAATTGCACTGGAGGACCTACACATGAATGGAGAAGTCTTCTCTCTAGGAGTCTCTAGATCAGGCATGTGCAAACTTCGGCCCTCCAGGTATTTTGGGCTCCAACTCCCACAATTCCTATCCACCTACCAGCGGTTAGGAATTGTGGGAGTTGAAGTCCAAAACACCTGGAGGGCCAAAATTTGCCTGTGCCTGTTTTAGTGTTTTAGTGCTCTGGAGAGCACTGTTTGAATCCCAAAGTTTGCCCATGACTGGAATTTATATATTTATATTCATTTTCTGAATGATGATTTAAAATTTTTATTTCATGGTATTTGTCTTTCATATTTTATTATTCAAATTAACATGGCAGTCACATCGTTTCTAGGGCTGCCATTTAAACATCCTTACGGCTGTGCCACAGGACCACAAAATCCATCCTGCTGCTATATGTTCCACAGTTCAATATTTTACGTTTCAGACACATCCTCTTTCTTTCTTTATCTTTAAAATACATGCTCTGCTGACTGAATCATATTGGAAGCATTACAGTGTTCCCTTAAAATTAACTGCAAACACAGCACTGATCATTCCTCATTGATGTTTGTAAGAATGGCTCCATCTAAGCAGATCTCATTCTCTGTGCCTGAATGCTGTTTCAGTAAAAAAAAAAATGTAAAAAAAGAACACTCGAATATCTCTCTGTTTTCCCATAGCTGGAACAGCTGGCGTTCTCTGGCTGGTGGCTGCATTCGTTATCATTTCATGTCATATTTCAGCACCAGTTCCTAGAAGAAACATCATGGGATTTGTTAAAAAGCAGAATGAGATTTGTCAAGAGGAGGAAAACAAATCCCACTCCTTCAGCATTGCTCCACTACCGAAGCTTCTTCTATACATGTATGGAAATGTTCAGAGTTCATACTTTGGGTGTGATGCAGCATTTCTAACATCTGAGAAGGTTTTTCTTATGAGGCAGAAATTTGGATATCGTTCTGTTCCAAAACTGATACTATTGCTGACATTTTCTTGTTACCAGAGTCCCTTTTTATGTTTTTAAAAGATCTTCCTTGGAACTAAATTGGATTGTCTCACCCTCCAAATAGGGCAGAATTCTCTCCCCATAGTTGTTAGTGAGTACTGGGGGCATTGAGGGACAAAAATCACTCTATTTCAAAATTGTTTTGAAATAGTGGGTGCTGAAGCGCACAACAATAACTTTAGGGAGTTGGATGCATTCCCCAGGCCATGATTTGAAGGCACTTAATGACTATGGACACAATTGGTGAAGTTGTGAAGATCTATTATGGCACCTTTCATCCCCTGTGGGCTACCAAGAATATGGGGTTTCATAACCGGGTAGAAATGCTCCATGTTTCCAAACTTTCCACACCACCCCAGGCCAGAATGGTTGAATCAGAATGAAGCCATTCGCTCAGGATTTCTGCTGTGGCTTGTAATATCTACTCTTTGGGCCAAAGTTGCTCAGCCAACTTAATGTGTTACTATGGTACTGGTATATAAATAGGAGTGGCTGAATTAGGGCATGCAAAACAGATAGGTATTTATTTCTTGGAGTAATTTCATTGCATCTCTCTGCAGCCTCCAGGGATCATTCCCAGATGACTGTCTAAGTAATTTAAGCTAATGATTCAGTCGAAGGAAATTCTCCTAACCTGAGTGAAGTACGGGCTAGGCCTCTGGGGCATCTGTCATGATGACAGAAATGGCAAGCTCTGAAACTGAACATACACTGTTGCATCTGCCATTGCAAATGGATGCTTAGTTTCCCCCTTCCCTAATGTGTATTTGGTAAAACATCATGGATATGGACTTTATCACAACATTGAAGCCATGAACATCAATGTGCAATTGCTGGTCTGCCTCCTAATTATTATTAGCTGGTTCTCTGCTGTTGATGGGAAAAACCTGTCATTAGCTTGTGGTTCCTCAATGTTCCCATCATCTACCTTTTGTGATGGATCCAATCTGCTCCTGACCAGCATGAAAAATGCAGTACAGGCAGTCCCAAAGTTGCGACCAAGATAGGTTCTGTAGGTTTATTCTTAAGTTAAATTTGTATGTAAGTTGGAACAGGTACATTTTTCAAGTGTAACTCCTGCTAAATATATGTATTTTTAATCTTTGGATAGCATAGAAAAGGGTTAACTTCTTTATCGTGTTTGTTTTGCCGTCTGTGCCCCTGTTCAGAAGATTTCATCTCACTTTCCATCCCTGTGATAATTGGATTCTGGAAAAATTGGCCT
This sequence comes from Anolis carolinensis, assembly GCF_035594765.1. Lineage (NCBI taxonomy): Eukaryota > Metazoa > Chordata > Lepidosauria > Squamata > Anolidae > Anolis > Anolis carolinensis. The sequence continues at coordinate 13,787,637 of NC_085844.1, forward strand.
TCTTGTGGAAATAGTCACATCCCGTTTGGACTACTGCAATGCTCTCTACGTGGGGCTGCCTTTGAAGATAGTTTGGAAGCTTCAACTGATTCAGAGATCGGCAGCCAGGTTACTAACAGGAGTCCCATGTTGTGGCAGCTCCACTGGCTGCCGGTCTGCTTCCAGGCTAAATACAAAGTGCTGTTCATTACCTTTAAAGCCCTAAATGGCTCGGGTCCAGGCTACTTGACCAAACGATCTCCTCTTACAAACCAGTCTGGACACTGTGGTCAGCGGAGTATCTCAAGTATGGCTGGTGGGAACTAGAAAGAAGGCCTTCTCTGTGGTTGGAACTCCCTTCCTAAAGAAATAAAGCTGGCTCCCTCCCTCCTCCAAAAAACAACTGAATATTTATGCTCACTAGCATATGGAGAGGAGGAGAATTAGATTATGAGAGATCACTACCAGGTCTCTGGCTGAGAACTATATCATATTTGGACCTTCCTAGTCCATGCCAGCCCAATGGTCATCATTTGTCCACATAACCAACCCACACTGTGTACTCTAGTTGGCTGTTGTAAATTAATGTGGATGCTTGTTTGGATTTTATGGTATTATATAATTGTGTTTGACTACATGTAATTTAATTTATTGATGTTAGGTTTAATTTACTGATTTTAGGCTTCAATTTGATGTGGGGTTTCTCTGGGATTTTATGTCAGTATTTGTTTGTTAACGGAGGCATTGAATGTTTGCCATTGTATTTTGGAATCTGCCACGAGTCCCCTTGGGGAGATAGGGCAGAATACAAATAAAGTTTATTATTATCTTTATTTATTTATTTATTTATTTATTATATGACACAGCAAACAAGGTAGATATGCTGGATTTCATATCACAAAATGACAAGTCGAACACTTCCCAAGTGTTTAGGACTGTGTGATGTATTTTCGGAAGATGCGTGCAGATCCCAGTAGGGTGGCCTTTTGCAGTTGGCAGATCGTAATTTTGGCAATGCCTATTGTTTCCAAATGTCGGCTGAGATCTTTTGGCATGGCACCCATTGTGCCCATCACCACCGGGACCACCTGTACTGGTTTCTGCCAGAGTCTTTGAAGTTCAATCTTGAGGTCCTGATAAGTGGCTGAGTTTTTCCTGTTGTTTTTTCTCAATCCGACTGTCACCTGGGATAGCAACATCAATGATCCAAACCTTTTTCTTTTCCACAACTGTGATGTCTGGTGTGTTGTGTTCCAGAACTTTGTCAGTCTGGATTCGGAAGTCCCACAGTATCTTTGCATGCCCATTTTCCAATACTTTTGCAGATTTGTGATCCCACCAGTTCTTTACTGCTGGGAGGTGGTACTTGAGGCATAAGTTCCAATGAATCATTTGGGCCACATATTTGTGCCTCTGTTTGTAGTCTGTTTGTGCGATTTTCTTAAAGCAGCTGAGGAGATGATCAATGGTTTCGTCAGCTTACTTGCAGAGTCTGCATTTTGGGTCATCAGCTGATTTTTCGATCTTGGCCTTAATTGCCTTTGTTCTGATGGCTTGCTCCTGGGCTACAAGGATCAGGCCTTCTGTCTCCTTCTTCAGGGTCCTATTATTATTATTATTATTATTATTATTATTATTATTATTATTATTATTATTATTATTTATTATATAAGGATTGGTGATAAAGCTTCAGTGGAGACTCCTTTCTCCCATGGCAACTTTTTCAGGGGTGAACTTTCCTCCTTGGGGGTAGATTTATCTCATTTCCTGTTGTCTCACCTCCATTCTTAACTATGAGTCATTTGTAAGTCAGATGTTTGTAAGTCAGGGACTGCATGTCATGTGATATCAGGAGGTGAAAATCTCCTGTCTTATTCTCTCCTTTATCCCTTACTATCCCTGAACTATCTGTCTTGTATTTCTTTAAAATATTATAGTTTCGTTATTCATTGAAGAAACAACAAAATAGTTCAATTCAAAAAAAATACGGCACAGCAGAATTTTGGGAAGACGGGGTTACAGGAGTATGCAAAAGCAGGATCATGGGCCAAAGTAGTTTGGTGAATCAGTGCAATTGCTTATTCCAGTATGCATCTTGTACCTATACAGTGTAGGCCAGTAACCTGTTAAGAATTGTGGGAGTTGAAGTCGCAAACACCAGAAGGGCCAAAGTTTGCCCATGCCTGGTGTAGAGGTTATGTGACAATCGAATTATTGCAGAAAAGGTTCCTCGAAGGTAGAAGATTTGTAACTTTCCTTTTTGAAGCAAAAGGTACAGAAATATATTTATAGTTACTAAAACACAGTGTAACTCTACACAGAGAACAATGCAATTTAATGCCCACACATATTATGTCATTTCTACTTGGTGCCTAGGAAATGTCGCAGGATAGTTCTGCCTTTTTTTGTACTGTGATAAAAGCCAAAGTCTATATTAGGTTGTATCAACAAACACCATGTGGCACTAATCTGGAAACATGAAGAATGCAGGGCAAGATCCCAAAAGTTTGAGTGCAGTTTTGTAATAGAAAATCAGCTTTGATCTAATAAGAAGTCAAAGTCTACTTCTCAATTTGTGAGAAAAGGTATTCAACATTTGGCAACATTTGTTCTGCATCTGTTGAACGAGCTGGACATAGAAGGTGATGGAAGAAAGTGGAATTCATCTTCAGTGTGTACTTAATACGATGACAGATAGATACATTTCCATCTAAGGCAATGGTTCTCAACCTGGGGTACTCAGATGTTTTTGTCCTTCAACTCCCAGAAATCCTAACATCTGGTAAACTGGGATTGTTGTGTGTTTTTCTGGGCAGTATGGCCATGTTCCAGAAGTATTCTCTCCTGACGTTTCGCCCACATCTATGGCAGGCATCCTCAGAGGTTGTAAGGTATATATACTAGCCGGAAAATACACAACCTCGTGATCCCAGCCACGAAAGCCTTTGACAACACCTGGTAAACTTGCTGGTATTTCTGGGAGTTGTAGGCCAAAAACATCTGGTGACCCCAGGTTGAGAACCACTGATCTAAGGCAATGTTACCTTCAAAAGGATGGTTCAAATACTCCATAACTGTGAACATAACTGCAAGTTGAACAGCTTCTACTGAGCCCTATGTGATGAGCAAAACAGAAATAAAGGCGAAAAGCAGATCAGCCTGCCTCACCAACTACTTTGCTATGTTGAAAAAGCATTGATCTGTCAGTTTCACCACCCAAATGGAATCCTAAGAATAATCATGGCTGTTGAAAGAAAGAAAAATACCCTGGGATACTTTTGGGGGGGGGGGGGAGCCTTTCTAGTGGTTTCTATGACATTTTTGAAAACTGACTTGGGGTGGTTGTTTCAGATTACATTCTTGTCATGTAAGTTTTGAATTAAAGGTTTGCTGAAGTGTGTTGAACAGCTCTTCTTCTTTTGTTTACTTTTTGTGGTGTAGGAAACGATCTCTGTTCTTTCCATATTATTTCTCTCTCTAGTACCAAAGTTTCTGAGGACGGGCTTAATATAGTAGGCTAAACTGCTAGATGCAGAAAAAATCTTGCCGATCGAAAGGTTGACAGTTCGAACCTAGGTTGGGGTGAGCACCCGCCATTAGCCCCAGCTCACTGCCCATCTAGTAGATTGAAAGCAGAAATGTGAGTAGATAATTTTATTTTGTGTCAGGAGCAACCTGAGTTGCTTCTGGAGTGAGAGAATTGGCCGTCTGCAAGGACGTTGCCCAGGGGACTCCCGGATGTTTTGATGTTTTACCATCCTTATGGGAGGCTTCTCTCATGTCCCCGATAAATGTCCCTGATAAAGTAGATAAATGGGTACCACTTTTAGCAGGGAGGTAATAAAGGTGCCCTTAAGAACACTGATCAGGAGGACGACAAAGCTCGTTGACATGGAAGATGGAGTGACAGCACCCCCCCCCCCCCATGGCTGGAGTCGAACATAGCCTCCAAGATGGCAGAAATAATATGGGAAATGCCTTTACCTCTGTCTGTCTTTGTATTGTCTGTCCTTGTTAATTGTATAACAGCATTGAATGCTTGCAGTATGTGTGTTCTGCAATCTATCTCCCTCAGGGAGATAGAATGGAATATAAATAAAGTATATACCGGATATATTCGAGTATAAGCCGACCCGAATATAAGCCGAGGCACCTAATTTTACCAGAAAAAAACCTGGGAAAACATTGACTCCAGTATAAGCCAAGGGTGGTAAATTTCAGAAATAAAAATAGATACCAATAGAATTACATTAATTGAGACATCAGTAGGTTAAATGTTTTTGAATATTTACATAAAGCTCAAATTTAAGATAAGACTGTCTAACTGATCAAATCATTATTCTCATCTTCTTCAATGTAAATGTGCTTATGTATCCTTTTAATAATAATAGAGTAAAATAATACATGTAATAATAAATAGAGTAAAATAATAAATGCCATAATAATAATAATAAGATCAGTGAAATAATAAATGTATTATTATTATTATTATTATTAATAATAATAATAATAATAATAATAGAGTAAAATAAATGTAATAGTAGCAACAATAATAGAGAAAAATAATAAATGAATTAATACCAATAATAATAGAGAAAAATAATAAATGTACCATATATCCTCGAGTATAAGCTGACCCAAATATAAGCCAACCAGGACCCTCACCCGAGTATAAGCCGAGGGGGGCTTTTTCAGTCTTAAAAAAAGGGCTGAAAAACTAGGCTTATACTCGAGTATATATAGTATTATGTTAATGAAGTAAAACCTAAGAATACATTTATTTTTGTTGATATGGGAAACAAAACTGAAAATCTAGGGGTTGGTAAGACCATAGCAAAAACTGCTCAGTTTCTCAACCTACCTTCCTTCCTTCTTTCCTTCTTACCAACTTTCCTTCTCCTCCTCCAACTTTTTGTTCGATCCTACTTTGATGGAAAGTCAAAAGGTTCTCCTTTTTCGTATTTTTCCCTTGTCACAAAATCAGGTTTGCCTCTGTAACAGCACATGATTTGATTTTGGAAAACACATGAGGCTTTGCCTCCCAGTTACAGCTCAGAATGTTCTAATTCAATTTTTTTTGCAATATTAGATCTGACAAGATGAATCCAAGCTCTGCTATCATTAAATAAGCATCTTGGGAAGATAGATTGGGAAGGTCCAGATGAATGTATCAGGGAGTGACAGCGTTCCTGACCTGCACAGCCCTTCCCAGAATCTATTACACGCATGAAAGGGGAAATAACTTTTTATGCAATGAGCGTATAGAATAAACAATGTACACAGGATAGCAGTTGCTAGTTTAAGAATGGCTGGCAATGTAATACAAAGCAAATTATCATTGTTTCATTATACTATGTAACACAATTTGAAAAACTTTCTGTTCCTGATTTGAAAGTGTTATTTCCTATTTAATTGTGCAGTACTTACTTTGAAAGTAGTTGTTATACTCCAGAAACTTTGTTTTTGTGGCTGCCACACACTATGTTAAACTGGTTGAGACTCTATGAGATATTCATTGAAAAACTGTAGCAAAATGTGCTGCAGGATGTTCTGCAAAAAGAAAGTTTTTGCAGTTTAATAAAGGGGTTGTTGAATGTCTTTCGGGCTGTGTGGCCATGTTCCAGAAGTATTCTCTCCTGACGTTTCGCCCACATCTATGGCAGGCATCCTCAAAGGTTGTAAGGTATGGATAAACTAAGTAAGGAAAGGAAAGAATATATATCTGTGTAGAGTCCAGGGTGTGGCAAGAGTCCTTTGTCACTGGGAAGCCAGCATTAATGTTTCAGTTAATCACCCTAATTAGCATTGGAAATGTTTTGTCTCCTGCCTGGGTGCATCCTTTGTTCAGTCAAGCCCTCAGAGTGTTGGTTCCCGTCTACTGTTCTGATTTTGGAGTTTTGTAATACTGGTAGCCAGATTTTGTTCATTTTCATGGTTTCTTCCTTTCTATTGAAGTTGTCCACATGCTTGTGGATTTCAATGGCTTCTCTGTATAGTCTGACATGATAGTTGTTGGAATGGTCTAGCATTTTTGTGTTCTCAAATAATATCCTGTGTCCAGGCTGGTTCATCAAATGCTCTGCTATGGCTGGCCACACAGCCCGAAAGACATACAACAACCCTGTGATCCCGGCCATGAAAGCCTTCGACAACAGTTTAATAAATGTTTCCATGTTTTTAAATTAGGAAATGTCATTTATAAGCCAGGAACAAAAGTTGTGTAACATAGTGTTATTCCTACATGAGTGGTAAGACCATTATTGAGAGTCAATCCAGGGATAGAGACATCTATAGCAATATGTCCGTATACAGCTGCAAGGGTTATATGCTTGACTGGAGCATGGTTACTTGAAGCCATGAATATGATCGAACATTATTAAATTACCTGAATCCCAGTCGTGGCATACCTTAGCATTGCCTGGATGACATATAGAAAATTCCTAGAGAGGTTTCCTTTCTAGGAATTTGCTAAGTTCTCCATGACAACTCTGATAATTTCTTTGGGAACTGCCTAGAGGACCTAGCGAATTCCCAGCGTGGCCATCCTCCACCAGACATTGATAACTGAAACTGTGGATATGGATTATGTGGCTATAAGGATTTTTTATAGAAACACAGTTTTCTCCTCCTTTGGAACAGTTATGCGTAACATGGATGAAAAATGGCATTTTATTATTGGTCTTAATTTGCATTTTTCTCCCGCTCCCCTTATTCATCCAGAAAACCTTAGACAGAATGAAGTGCTTAAAATAATGTCTTCACACTTTTGGAGAGAATAAGTTTATGTTCACATTAATTTCAGCACTAAAATGCTTCACTGGTTTGGTTAGATAGAAACCACTGTTGTTCCATTTTACTTTTATTTTCAAGTACTTGGAAAAGGAAATTGGCATCCAGTCACACAAGCGTGGTCAGATGTCCACCCGACATAGTAGATTCTTGATAATGCCTTTGAAGTGAATGAGATTCAATTCATTTCAAAGGCATCAACAAAAAATCCACTATGTCAGCAATGTTGGTCTTTCAATCTTTCAGGTGCTTCCGGATCCCTTTGTATACTGATATTCTGGACAAGCATAACCATGGACGCATCTGTACTGAATTGTAGAATTAACGCAGTTTGACACCACTTTAATAGCCATGGCTCAATGCTGTGGAATCACTGGAGATATAGTTTGGTGAGGCACCTGCACCATTTGGCAGTGAAGACTAAAGACCTTGAAAAACTACAGTTGCCATTATTTCATAGCATTGAACCATGGGCAAGAAATTCTGGAATCTACCTGAATTGACTTCTGCTTGTTCCCATGATGTTCAACTACTTCCAGTGGATATGACAGTTTTTCAGGGTAAAACTGACTTTGTCCTGGTTTGGGCAAAGTCAGGGGATATTTATTTATTTACAGTATTTATATTCCGCACTTCTCACCCTGAAGGGGACTCAGAGCAGATCACAATGTACACATACATGGCAAACATTCAATGCCAAATGAACATAGAGACAGAGAGAAAGACAGAGACACAGAGGCAATTTAACGTTCTCCAGCTTCCTGGAGGTATGCTCGATTCCGGCCACAGGGGAAGCAGCTGCTTCATCATCCACTGTGACATCGAGTCCTTGGATACTTCCTCATTCCAAATGCTGCTGGATTATTTTTATGGTGTTGTAAATTAGTTAAATTAGTCTCCCCACATAAGTAGTACCTAAATTTCCTACTTGATAGATGCAGCTATCTTTCAGGTTGCTTAGGTCAACAACGAGCAGGGCTATTTTTTAATTTTAATGTTTGGGTGCTCATTCTGACACAGGCTGGCTTCGAACTCATGACCTCTTGGTCATAGTGATTTATTACAGCTGGCAACTAACCAGCCTGCATCACAGCTTGGTGGAAACTCTGGAGTATCTCATGGCTTCAGACCAGGGGAAAAGGGACGAATCCTGCCTATGTTGCCATCACCACTCCCACCCAGCTACAGAGCTTCATGTGTGCTTCTGATCATCACAGGTGCCTTATTTTGATACCAGCAAGGAGCTCAGGTGGAATTTTGTGTCCAGCTGGGAGTGGCAGTGGCATCACGGAGGATAAAGTGGTGGTCCAATGGGGCCACAAGGAAACCAACACGGCATCATGGTGGGATGAGCTGGGTGCATGTGACCGCCTCCTGGGTCAGATCATTTCTGCTCCAGGCTGTCTATTGATTTACTGCTATAGGCTCACCTTTAGTCTAGGAAAGCTAATGCTACCAACTTCAGTTTCTTAGTAGTCTCTAAGGTGCTACAAGATCATTTGGCATACTATTCCAGACAATACTTTTGAATAACTTGCATCTGTTGCAAATTTTTTTTGCTCAAATAATCCTCCATCTTTTCTGAGGAGGTTTCTTACGTTTGTATAAAGAAGCATTATATTGATGAAATTACCTTTTGGATGCTTACATTAACTGTTAATATTGCATTTTCGTCTTGTAGTTTTAATATCACATTCTCCTTTTTTCCTTTTCCAAGTCTATGTGTCAGTAACCTCCTTGGTATATATGCAAATTCAAATTCTTCTGCTTCACATCATTTATCTTTTTCTCCATCTCATCCCCCACTTACATCAATAATTGTCTCTGTAAAAATTTCATGCGATTATTAATAGAAGTCCTCGAGGGGTACTTTTTCAACTCATTCTACATTTTTAAAGATTTCTTCCCTAAAGCTTTGAATTTTCTCCTTGTCTTCTTCTCTTTCTTCTCCCCTTTTTCAATTTGAACAGAGTGGATTGTTGTTTATTTTGGTTTTTTAACCTTTAGGCTCAACTCTACAAATTTGTTCATAAATTCCCCTGAAAAATAATAATAAGACATTTCTGAAGTGGTAGAAAGCAAAACTGATAGGATCTATGCATCCTGCCACAAAGATTGCAAGAGTTTGCGTTATGTACTGGATCATGCCTTCTGCCAAAGAGACAACAGGCTCCAAATGCTGAACATTGGCAGGGTGATAAATAGGGAAAGAGAATAGAGTGACTGGAATTTTGAGTGATAGAATCCCATACTCTGAGTTTTTGTCCAAGGTTGTGCTCTGGGATTGTGTGATGTGAATCTCTGAATGAGGAGTTAGCCATTCATTGCCCTAAATATCCCTGATATTGAATGGCAGTGTTACACAGCTGAATGGAGACACTCAGTGGACATTGGATGCGCAATTATGTGGACATCCACAACCTACCTGGGTCCCATATCAGGTGGTAAATAGTTTATTAAATCAATTGTTCCATCAATAACTCAATGATTCAGTATATATCCACGTACAAGTGCAATGCATTTCCATGAGATATGTTACCACACACATAAATACAGGCTTTCTGCATGGGACACAAAGATCCAACTTGTTGTCGAAGGCTTTCATGGCCGGGATCACAGGGTTGTTGTATGTTTTCCAGGCTGTAAGGAGAGAATACTTCTGGAATATGGCCATACAGCCTGAAAAACATACAACAACCCAAAGATCGAGCTGTTTCTATAAGAAATCATGCACAGATAAGAGATCAAAAAGGTTTTGGCCTTTGTTATGGATACAACAAAGCCTCGGTGGATACAAGGAGTGGTGAAGTGTGTTAAAGCACTGAGCTGCTGAACTTGCAGACCGAAAGGTCACAGGTTCAAATCCCGGGAGCGGTGTGAGCGCCCGCTGTTAGCTCCAGCGTCTGCCAACCTAGCAGTTTGAAAACATGCCAATGTGAGTAGATCAACAGGTACCACTCCAGCGGAAAGGTAACGGCGCTCCATGCAGTCATGCCGGCCACATGACCTTGGAGGAGTCTACGGACAATGCTGGCTCTTCGGCTTAGAAATGGAGATGAGCACCAACCCCCAGAGTTGGACACGACTGGACTTAACGTCAGGGAAAACCTTTACCTCTATGGATACTGTCGCAGCTAGCAAATTGGGTTCAAAACTCTCAACCCCTTATGCGGAAGTTGCACCCTTGTCCGAGGAGAAAACCCCCCAAAACAAACCGTCCTTTGGTAAAGAAAGATTTATATAAACAAAACATACAAAACACAGTCCTTTGCTTTTATCAGCAGCAAAAGCAAAGCTTTCTTATCTTCAAGCTTTAACCTTTCTGGTTTCTGGACTCTCCGTCTTCAAACCTCTTCAAACCTCTCTTCGGTTCCACTTCAGTAGCTTTTCAGCAGCAATACCATCTTTGCCACCATCACAGCATCTTCATATTCACCTTCACTCCTCTCTCCAACAACACTTTACAACAACACTAACACCACAACACTAACATAAGACTTACTCAATCTCTATTAATAGCCCTCAATCTAAAGCAGGTGTCTTGATTGCTAATCAAACATAGATGGGACATGATTCTTGCAAACACTTATTCATTTTCACATAAGAAATGACCCAAATAATATAAAACTCTGACAGATACAACTTCTCTTCATCTCCATGTTTTCTTCATGGGACACCAATATCCAACAATACCCCCTCCTGATTTTCACCAGATTCCATCTGATCTTGGAAGTTCAGCAGGGTTAAGCCAACCCAGTTGGTTAGAATAGGTAGCCATTCTCATATGTGGGTTTGACTTTTGTGGATTGTATTATTTGCCAATTTGATTAGGATTCCCTTTTCATGCATGTAATAGATTCTGGGAAGGGCTGTGCAGGGCAGGAACGGCTGTCACTCCATGATACATTCTCCTGGACCTTCCCAATGTGTCTTCCCAAGATGCTTATTTAATGATAGCAGAGCTTGGATTCATCTTGTCAGATCTAATATTGCAGAACATTGAATTGGAGCTGTAACTGGGAGGCAGGGCCTCATGTGTTTTTCAGTGTGACTTTGTGGTCATTGTCTGCCAGAAGTTGATTATAGAGTCACACTGGAGGAGCTAGAGGAATATCTAGGTCTTCTAATTCCATTCTGTGCTGGTCAACTCCTGGTGAATTACTGGTGCTCTAGGCTATATTTAGAGAATGCTAATGGAAAGCCTAGGAGCCAGCATGGCAAAATGGTTTGAGCATTGAGCTATGATTCTGGAGAACAGGTTTCAAATCCCTGATTGGCTTTGAAAATCCACCAGGTGACCATGGGCAAGTCACATATTCTTAGCCTCAGAAATCCCCATAATAGGTTCACCTTAGAGTCAACATGAATTGGAAATGACTTAAAGGAACACAACAACACAAAAATGACAAACCTTGGAATCAATGTTGCCAAGAAAGCTGTATGATAAGAACGCCATAAGTTGGAGTCAGCTTGAGAGCACACAACAGCCAAACCAATGATTGAATCATGTGACTTCACATTGTGGATGACTTCTGCTATATGGATTTTAGATGGCTACTATAGTGTGTATCTTTTTCTTCAGGATTTTGAGTTATCTTTCATTTTGTGCCTCACTTTTATTGACTCATTTTTCTTGATCCCTCATTATTATAATTTAATACTCTATTTGGATTATTTTCAATCTGTAAAAAACCACCAAGAGTCTCCTGTCAAGGGTCAAATGGCAACAGATGTATGATTTGACTAGATCAAAGAAATGCATTGTCCTTTGTTTTGCTGCTTTTAATTTAATAGTTTTAAGGATAGGGTAATAGTCCCAACTGGTGTCATGGTTTCTTAACAACAAGTTATGTTGTCTGCTTGATGTTTTTATTTTTTATATATTTAATCATTGACTGTTTGTAATTATGTTCATGAGTGGTTTATTATTTTAAATTTCCATTGCTGCCTGAGGAGAGAACACTTGTATTTCTAAAATACGTGCCACTATAATGAAATCCAGGCACTTCTGCAGACTTATTTTTCCTTTATCCCTTTTTGTTTCCTATTTTTGTGAACTTGCAGTTAGTTCATCTTCCAGTGTACCTGAACAGGATGCCAAACCTGGCAAAGAAATTATTATATATCAATTGGGGGATGCATTTCTGAACTTTAGGTGGGGTTCAAGAATACATTGATAATAATGTACCCTATTGAAATGAAGGACTTCTGGCTCAATAATAGCATAGAGTCATGCTGGGAGACATAGAAAATACCTAAAGCATACTTATTTTCTCTGACTTGGATTAATGAAAAAGCAGATACAAGTCCAGAGGATATGAGAGGTGGTTGGTGTGGGGATATTGTATTGTACATGAATCTAATCAATCTTTCTGTTCATTTTTGGGGTTAACAGATACATAATGTTGCTTTTGGACATGATGCACACACATATGTATTCCTTTTCCAATTTGGCACAATATTGATCCATCAGACAATGGCTTCTATCAACTCAGAAAGTGGTGTTGGGTGGGGATGTTGTATGCTGTGCTGTGGGAAGCTTAATTTCCTTCTTTCTGTGTTTGCTTTGAAACTTTTAACACAGAAAATAGAATTTAAAAATGCATGAAGAGTAAAGCTCAGAAAATGTATCCTTTTACCCTGCCATTCTCCGATTCCCCATATTGATATGCCCAACAGTCATGCTTGGAAAGAATTTCCAAAACACTAACTTCTACAAGCATTGATCCCAATGAAAAGAGGAGCAATGTTAACCTTGGTGGATGGATAGTTTAGTGAAAATTGGAGATAGGTCCTATACCTTTAAATTTAGTGAAGGAGAGAGGGTTTCAGCAGGCATTGCTTGTTATCTGGTTTTCTGACAAGCAACATGTGATTAAATTCCCTATTTCACAAAAGTATTAGAGGTACAAGAAACATCACCAAGCATGTAATAGATGTATTCATGAACACTCTAGATGAATCTTTCTGGGTGAGTTGTATCTGTTTTTCATGTGCTAATGAGGCATGGGAAATGCACCAAGTGTCCCATTGCATTCTCAAGACAAACAAATTGATCCAGACAGGAGCTTTTATTTTGGCCTGAGCCTCCTTCCACAGGTGCATTAGCATATTTTGATTAAAAAGGTGAGAGGTGTTTAGTGGGAGAGAGCTGTTGGGAGAAATGCCACACGGCTGAATTGTGGAGAGAGAAGTAGAAGATTTGCATTGGGCAAATGAAGTGTCTGGTGTTTTGGGATGCTCGGTCTGAGCACAAGCTGAATGCAAACAGTTGCAATTAAATGAAGTTGCTTTTGAAGATATACCTCAATTTTTTTTGTGCATGCATAGCATGTTGTTGATCCAAGCCGCTTTGAGTTCAATATCCCACCTTTGCAATAAAATCCAACCAATTCTAGACCAGAGGCTTCCATTTCAGTGGAGCAAAGTATCTGAATTAGAAAAGGAGATAACCTTTTGCTTGTAAGTCAGGGCCCTTCCAAGCAGCCATATAACCCAGAGTATCAAGGCAGAAAATCCCACTACATCTGCTTTGAACTGGGTTATCTGAGTCCACACTGCCATATAATCCAGTTCAAAGCAGATAATGTGGGATTTTATTCAGCTGTGTGGAGGGGGCATTATTAGGCCCAAGCCCTGATTCTTTGTCAGTGCTATAAAGCAAGACCTCCAACTCTGTTAAGACTATAATCCCCAACCAATACAGGATGAGAGTTACTGTATAACATATTTGGATAATTCTAAGATGGGAAACAGTCCTGTGGCTGTACACAACACTGGTACCTTTTCACTGTGTACCTTGAAAGCTCAGGAATAAGACCTATAGCTCGGGGGGGGGGGGGGGAGGGGGGGCTATTGAGAAGACCATTTCCCATGTCCTCACCGGACAAACCTATGAAGGTGATGGGACCAGGGGAAGCTCTCCTTAAAGTATTGTAAGACTTGGACAAGCTGTTTTGGAGAGATATGGACGTATAGGTAGTTTGTACCTAAGCCATATAGAACTCTTAAATCCTCCAATGTGCTGGAGAACCTAGAATTTTCCAGAGAGGTGTTCTTGTCACACCTCAGATTAGCTTCACCTTGCTAAAGACACCAGGCTGTACACAGAACATAGTCTTTTGTAGTTTATTAGGAAATAGGGAAAAGATAGTTCATAAAAGGTAAAAGTTCGGTTTCAAAAGATAGTTACAAAAACAAGGCTCTAAGAAACAAATCTATAGAAACATTAGGCATGAAACAAGGTCCTTTCAAAAGAAGCCAAAGTCCCAGAAACGAGAATACATCCAGGCTGCAAGATAATACAGGAGAGCAGACTTGGTTCTTGATTCAAGTGAGGAAATTGCTTTGATGAAGATTTCCTTCTCAGCAGACTGTTTTAATAGCATAACATGAAGACATTACTTTGCCCTTTTACCTCCCTCTTATTTGCTATTCTGAGATTTCTGCACAACCCCTGACATTCCAAATGACTAGCCCGATCTATAGAAGTGGCTTCATCGCTTTCAAGGCCACAGGGCTCTTTAGTGTTATCAGGCTAGGAGCTGCTCTCCCTTTCTGCTTCTTGCACCTGAAAACCATCATCAGTAACAACATCATTTCTTCCTGTGGGAAAGCCTCCCTGCTCCTCATCTCCCACAGCAGGAACACTCTGCACCTGAAACCCATAATTCCCATCAGAGTCATCTTGAAACTCATCCTGAACCTGAATCCCATCATCTTGAAACTGTATCCCAGAATCCTCATCAGAGTCACACAAAGGCTGAGTCACAACAGTTCTTTTAGGTCAGTGATTCTCAACCTGTTGGTCTCCAGATGTTTTGGCTCACAACTCCCAGAAATCCCAGCCAGTTTATCAGCTGTTAGGATTTCTGGGAGTTGAAGGCCAAAACATCTGGGGATCCACAGGTTGAGAACCACTGTTTTAAGTGAACAATTTCTTTATTCACAGTTTTTCAATTTCATGGGCCTCCTGTGTCCTTAATCCCAGCAAATGTTGAGAGAACTGACTGAACCAAAGAAATAGGGAAAAGTCCCAAATAATAAATCAGGCTTTATACATCCCCAGTTGCTCTGACATCAGCACCAGCCGAGTGAATTGCTTTGCCTCCCTTTCTATGCTAGCAAATTGGCATGCCTGGAGCACTATTGCTTGGCTGTCTTCTATTAGGCAGATTAGACAAACATTTTAAAGCAATTCTCCAGTGCTTGAACACTGAAGTTTGCTCTGTGATCATGTGCTTAATGTTTACTGAATGAGGTCTTCTGATTTGATTCCTGCCCTTCTGTGACCCATATCTGGCCATCTACATTTAAACAGATGAAAAGAATTATTAAATACAAAAAACCCTTGAAGAACATGTTCTACTCAATTAAAAAAGAGTATTGTTTGATCATTTGTGGACAAGTGAAACTTTGCCCTCTACCTTCTTCATATGCATTCTTTGGAGTGACTACTACAAACATCCATTTAATCTGCTCTGACTCTAATTTATTCCAGACATTTAAAAATTATTCCAGATGTCAAACTTATTTAAACTTATTTAAAGGAGCCCCGGTGGCGAAGTGTGTTAAAGCACTGAGCTGCTGAACTTGAAGACTGAAAGGTCCCAGGTTCAAATCCCGGGAGCGGAGTGAGCGCCCACTGTTAGCTCCAGCTTCTGCCAACTTAGCAGTTTGAAAACATGCCAATGTGAGTAGAACAATAGGTATCGCTCCGGCGGGAAGTTAACGGCGCTCCATGCAGTCATGCCGGCCACATGACCTTGGAGGTGTCTACGGACAACGGACAACGTCGGCTCTTCGGCTTAGAAATAGAGATGAGCACCAACTCCCAGAGTCAGACATGACTGGACTTAATGTCAGGGGAAACCTTTACCTTTTTTTTTTTTACAAACTTATTTAAATGATAGGGTTTGCTTTATAGACTCATGGAGCTGAGATGCACCACAAGGACCTTCTAGCTAGTCCAACTTTTTGCCATACACAATCATATAGTTGGGATTGTAAGCTTCACAAGCGTGTCACACAAGCGTGGTCAGATGTCCACCCGACATAGTAGATTCTTGATAATGCCTTTGAAGTGAATGAGATTCAATTCATTTCAAAGGCATCAACAAAAAATCCACTATGTCAGCAATGTTGGTCTTTCAATCTTTCAGGTGCTTCCGGATCCCTTTGTATACTGATATTCTGGACAAGCATAACCATGGACGCATCTGTACTGAATTGTAGAATTAACGCAGTTTGACACCACTTTAATAGCCATGGCTCAATGCTGTGGAATCACTGGAGATATAGTTTGGTGAGGCACCTGCACCATTTGGCAGTGAAGACTAAAGACCTTGAAAAACTACAGTTGCCATTATTTCATAGCATTGAACCATGGGCAAGAAATTCTGGAATCTACCTGAATTGACTTCTGCTTGTTCCCATGATGTTCAACTACTTCCAGTGGATATGACAGTTTTTCAGGGTAAAACTGACTTTGTCCTGGTTTGGGCAAAGTCAGGGGATATTTATTTATTTACAGTATTTATATTCCGCACTTCTCACCCTGAAGGGGACTCAGAGCAGATCACAATGTACACATACATGGCAAACATTCAATGCCAAATGAACATAGAGACAGAGAGAAAGACAGAGACACAGAGGCAATTTAACGTTCTCCAGCTTCCTGGAGGTATGCTCGATTCCGGCCACAGGGGAAGCAGCTGCTTCATCATCCACTGTGACATCGAGTCCTTGGATACTTCCTCATTCCAAATGCTGCTGGATTATTTTTATGGTGTTGTAAATTAGTTAAATTAGTCTCCCCACATAAGTAGTACCTAAATTTCCTACTTGATAGATGCAGCTATCTTTCAGGTTGCTTAGGTCAACAACGAGCAGGGCTATTTTTTAATTTTAATGTTTGGGTGCTCATTCTGACACAGGCTGGCTTCGAACTCATGACCTCTTGGTCATAGTGATTTATTACAGCTGGCAACTAACCAGCCTGCATCACAGCTTGGTGGAAACTCTGGAGTATCTCATGGCTTCAGACCAGGGGAAAAGGGACGAATCCTGCCTATGTTGCCATCACCACTCCCACCCAGCTACAGAGCTTCATGTGTGCTTCTGATCATCACAGGTGCCTTATTTTGATACCAGCAAGGAGCTCAGGTGGAATTTTGTGTCCAGCTGGGAGTGGCAGTGGCATCACGGAGGATAAAGTGGTGGTCCAATGGGGCCACAAGGAAACCAACACGGCATCATGGTGGGATGAGCTGGGTGCATGTGACCGCCTCCTGGGTCAGATCATTTCTGCTCCAGGCTGTCTATTGATTTACTGCTATAGGCTCACCTTTAGTCTAGGAAAGCTAATGCTACCAACTTCAGTTTCTTAGTAGTCTCTAAGGTGCTACAAGATCATTTGGCATACTATTCCAGACAATACTTTTGAATAACTTGCATCTGTTGCAAATTTTTTTTGCTCAAATAATCCTCCATCTTTTCTGAGGAGGTTTCTTACGTTTGTATAAAGAAGCATTATATTGATGAAATTACCTTTTGGATGCTTACATTAACTGTTAATATTGCATTTTCGTCTTGTAGTTTTAATATCACATTCTCCTTTTTTCCTTTTCCAAGTCTATGTGTCAGTAACCTCCTTGGTATATATGCAAATTCAAATTCTTCTGCTTCACATCATTTATCTTTTTCTCCATCTCATCCCCCACTTACATCAATAATTGTCTCTGTAAAAATTTCATGCGATTATTAATAGAAGTCCTCGAGGGGTACTTTTTCAACTCATTCTACATTTTTAAAGATTTCTTCCCTAAAGCTTTGAATTTTCTCCTTGTCTTCTTCTCTTTCTTCTCCCCTTTTTCAATTTGAACAGAGTGGATTGTTGTTTATTTTGGTTTTTTAACCTTTAGGCTCAACTCTACAAATTTGTTCATAAATTCCCCTGAAAAATAATAATAAGACATTTCTGAAGTGGTAGAAAGCAAAACTGATAGGATCTATGCATCCTGCCACAAAGATTGCAAGAGTTTGCGTTATGTACTGGATCATGCCTTCTGCCAAAGAGACAACAGGCTCCAAATGCTGAACATTGGCAGGGTGATAAATAGGGAAAGAGAATAGAGTGACTGGAATTTTGAGTGATAGAATCCCATACTCTGAGTTTTTGTCCAAGGTTGTGCTCTGGGATTGTGTGATGTGAATCTCTGAATGAGGAGTTAGCCATTCATTGCCCTAAATATCCCTGATATTGAATGGCAGTGTTACACAGCTGAATGGAGACACTCAGTGGACATTGGATGCGCAATTATGTGGACATCCACAACCTACCTGGGTCCCATATCAGGTGGTAAATAGTTTATTAAATCAATTGTTCCATCAATAACTCAATGATTCAGTATATATCCACGTACAAGTGCAATGCATTTCCATGAGATATGTTACCACACACATAAATACAGGCTTTCTGCATGGGACACAAAGATCCAACTTGTTGTCGAAGGCTTTCATGGCCGGGATCACAGGGTTGTTGTATGTTTTCCAGGCTGTAAGGAGAGAATACTTCTGGAATATGGCCATACAGCCTGAAAAACATACAACAACCCAAAGATCGAGCTGTTTCTATAAGAAATCATGCACAGATAAGAGATCAAAAAGGTTTTGGCCTTTGTTATGGATACAACAAAGCCTCGGTGGATACAAGGAGTGGTGAAGTGTGTTAAAGCACTGAGCTGCTGAACTTGCAGACCGAAAGGTCACAGGTTCAAATCCCGGGAGCGGTGTGAGCGCCCGCTGTTAGCTCCAGCGTCTGCCAACCTAGCAGTTTGAAAACATGCCAATGTGAGTAGATCAACAGGTACCACTCCAGCGGAAAGGTAACGGCGCTCCATGCAGTCATGCCGGCCACATGACCTTGGAGGAGTCTACGGACAATGCTGGCTCTTCGGCTTAGAAATGGAGATGAGCACCAACCCCCAGAGTTGGACACGACTGGACTTAACGTCAGGGAAAACCTTTACCTCTATGGATACTGTCGCAGCTAGCAAATTGGGTTCAAAACTCTCAACCCCTTATGCGGAAGTTGCACCCTTGTCCGAGGAGAAAACCCCCCAAAACAAACCGTCCTTTGGTAAAGAAAGATTTATATAAACAAAACATACAAAACACAGTCCTTTGCTTTTATCAGCAGCAAAAGCAAAGCTTTCTTATCTTCAAGCTTTAACCTTTCTGGTTTCTGGACTCTCCGTCTTCAAACCTCTTCAAACCTCTCTTCGGTTCCACTTCAGTAGCTTTTCAGCAGCAATACCATCTTTGCCACCATCACAGCATCTTCATATTCACCTTCACTCCTCTCTCCAACAACACTTTACAACAACACTAACACCACAACACTAACATAAGACTTACTCAATCTCTATTAATAGCCCTCAATCTAAAGCAGGTGTCTTGATTGCTAATCAAACATAGATGGGACATGATTCTTGCAAACACTTATTCATTTTCACATAAGAAATGACCCAAATAATATAAAACTCTGACAGATACAACTTCTCTTCATCTCCATGTTTTCTTCATGGGACACCAATATCCAACAATACCCCCTCCTGATTTTCACCAGATTCCATCTGATCTTGGAAGTTCAGCAGGGTTAAGCCAACCCAGTTGGTTAGAATAGGTAGCCATTCTCATATGTGGGTTTGACTTTTGTGGATTGTATTATTTGCCAATTTGATTAGGATTCCCTTTTCATGCATGTAATAGATTCTGGGAAGGGCTGTGCAGGGCAGGAACGGCTGTCACTCCATGATACATTCTCCTGGACCTTCCCAATGTGTCTTCCCAAGATGCTTATTTAATGATAGCAGAGCTTGGATTCATCTTGTCAGATCTAATATTGCAGAACATTGAATTGGAGCTGTAACTGGGAGGCAGGGCCTCATGTGTTTTTCAGTGTGACTTTGTGGTCATTGTCTGCCAGAAGTTGATTATAGAGTCACACTGGAGGAGCTAGAGGAATATCTAGGTCTTCTAATTCCATTCTGTGCTGGTCAACTCCTGGTGAATTACTGGTGCTCTAGGCTATATTTAGAGAATGCTAATGGAAAGCCTAGGAGCCAGCATGGCAAAATGGTTTGAGCATTGAGCTATGATTCTGGAGAACAGGTTTCAAATCCCTGATTGGCTTTGAAAATCCACCAGGTGACCATGGGCAAGTCACATATTCTTAGCCTCAGAAATCCCCATAATAGGTTCACCTTAGAGTCAACATGAATTGGAAATGACTTAAAGGAACACAACAACACAAAAATGACAAACCTTGGAATCAATGTTGCCAAGAAAGCTGTATGATAAGAACGCCATAAGTTGGAGTCAGCTTGAGAGCACACAACAGCCAAACCAATGATTGAATCATGTGACTTCACATTGTGGATGACTTCTGCTATATGGATTTTAGATGGCTACTATAGTGTGTATCTTTTTCTTCAGGATTTTGAGTTATCTTTCATTTTGTGCCTCACTTTTATTGACTCATTTTTCTTGATCCCTCATTATTATAATTTAATACTCTATTTGGATTATTTTCAATCTGTAAAAAACCACCAAGAGTCTCCTGTCAAGGGTCAAATGGCAACAGATGTATGATTTGACTAGATCAAAGAAATGCATTGTCCTTTGTTTTGCTGCTTTTAATTTAATAGTTTTAAGGATAGGGTAATAGTCCCAACTGGTGTCATGGTTTCTTAACAACAAGTTATGTTGTCTGCTTGATGTTTTTATTTTTTATATATTTAATCATTGACTGTTTGTAATTATGTTCATGAGTGGTTTATTATTTTAAATTTCCATTGCTGCCTGAGGAGAGAACACTTGTATTTCTAAAATACGTGCCACTATAATGAAATCCAGGCACTTCTGCAGACTTATTTTTCCTTTATCCCTTTTTGTTTCCTATTTTTGTGAACTTGCAGTTAGTTCATCTTCCAGTGTACCTGAACAGGATGCCAAACCTGGCAAAGAAATTATTATATATCAATTGGGGGATGCATTTCTGAACTTTAGGTGGGGTTCAAGAATACATTGATAATAATGTACCCTATTGAAATGAAGGACTTCTGGCTCAATAATAGCATAGAGTCATGCTGGGAGACATAGAAAATACCTAAAGCATACTTATTTTCTCTGACTTGGATTAATGAAAAAGCAGATACAAGTCCAGAGGATATGAGAGGTGGTTGGTGTGGGGATATTGTATTGTACATGAATCTAATCAATCTTTCTGTTCATTTTTGGGGTTAACAGATACATAATGTTGCTTTTGGACATGATGCACACACATATGTATTCCTTTTCCAATTTGGCACAATATTGATCCATCAGACAATGGCTTCTATCAACTCAGAAAGTGGTGTTGGGTGGGGATGTTGTATGCTGTGCTGTGGGAAGCTTAATTTCCTTCTTTCTGTGTTTGCTTTGAAACTTTTAACACAGAAAATAGAATTTAAAAATGCATGAAGAGTAAAGCTCAGAAAATGTATCCTTTTACCCTGCCATTCTCCGATTCCCCATATTGATATGCCCAACAGTCATGCTTGGAAAGAATTTCCAAAACACTAACTTCTACAAGCATTGATCCCAATGAAAAGAGGAGCAATGTTAACCTTGGTGGATGGATAGTTTAGTGAAAATTGGAGATAGGTCCTATACCTTTAAATTTAGTGAAGGAGAGAGGGTTTCAGCAGGCATTGCTTGTTATCTGGTTTTCTGACAAGCAACATGTGATTAAATTCCCTATTTCACAAAAGTATTAGAGGTACAAGAAACATCACCAAGCATGTAATAGATGTATTCATGAACACTCTAGATGAATCTTTCTGGGTGAGTTGTATCTGTTTTTCATGTGCTAATGAGGCATGGGAAATGCACCAAGTGTCCCATTGCATTCTCAAGACAAACAAATTGATCCAGACAGGAGCTTTTATTTTGGCCTGAGCCTCCTTCCACAGGTGCATTAGCATATTTTGATTAAAAAGGTGAGAGGTGTTTAGTGGGAGAGAGCTGTTGGGAGAAATGCCACACGGCTGAATTGTGGAGAGAGAAGTAGAAGATTTGCATTGGGCAAATGAAGTGTCTGGTGTTTTGGGATGCTCGGTCTGAGCACAAGCTGAATGCAAACAGTTGCAATTAAATGAAGTTGCTTTTGAAGATATACCTCAATTTTTTTTGTGCATGCATAGCATGTTGTTGATCCAAGCCGCTTTGAGTTCAATATCCCACCTTTGCAATAAAATCCAACCAATTCTAGACCAGAGGCTTCCATTTCAGTGGAGCAAAGTATCTGAATTAGAAAAGGAGATAACCTTTTGCTTGTAAGTCAGGGCCCTTCCAAGCAGCCATATAACCCAGAGTATCAAGGCAGAAAATCCCACTACATCTGCTTTGAACTGGGTTATCTGAGTCCACACTGCCATATAATCCAGTTCAAAGCAGATAATGTGGGATTTTATTCAGCTGTGTGGAGGGGGCATTATTAGGCCCAAGCCCTGATTCTTTGTCAGTGCTATAAAGCAAGACCTCCAACTCTGTTAAGACTATAATCCCCAACCAATACAGGATGAGAGTTACTGTATAACATATTTGGATAATTCTAAGATGGGAAACAGTCCTGTGGCTGTACACAACACTGGTACCTTTTCACTGTGTACCTTGAAAGCTCAGGAATAAGACCTATAGCTCGGGGGGGGGGGGGGAGGGGGGGCTATTGAGAAGACCATTTCCCATGTCCTCACCGGACAAACCTATGAAGGTGATGGGACCAGGGGAAGCTCTCCTTAAAGTATTGTAAGACTTGGACAAGCTGTTTTGGAGAGATATGGACGTATAGGTAGTTTGTACCTAAGCCATATAGAACTCTTAAATCCTCCAATGTGCTGGAGAACCTAGAATTTTCCAGAGAGGTGTTCTTGTCACACCTCAGATTAGCTTCACCTTGCTAAAGACACCAGGCTGTACACAGAACATAGTCTTTTGTAGTTTATTAGGAAATAGGGAAAAGATAGTTCATAAAAGGTAAAAGTTCGGTTTCAAAAGATAGTTACAAAAACAAGGCTCTAAGAAACAAATCTATAGAAACATTAGGCATGAAACAAGGTCCTTTCAAAAGAAGCCAAAGTCCCAGAAACGAGAATACATCCAGGCTGCAAGATAATACAGGAGAGCAGACTTGGTTCTTGATTCAAGTGAGGAAATTGCTTTGATGAAGATTTCCTTCTCAGCAGACTGTTTTAATAGCATAACATGAAGACATTACTTTGCCCTTTTACCTCCCTCTTATTTGCTATTCTGAGATTTCTGCACAACCCCTGACATTCCAAATGACTAGCCCGATCTATAGAAGTGGCTTCATCGCTTTCAAGGCCACAGGGCTCTTTAGTGTTATCAGGCTAGGAGCTGCTCTCCCTTTCTGCTTCTTGCACCTGAAAACCATCATCAGTAACAACATCATTTCTTCCTGTGGGAAAGCCTCCCTGCTCCTCATCTCCCACAGCAGGAACACTCTGCACCTGAAACCCATAATTCCCATCAGAGTCATCTTGAAACTCATCCTGAACCTGAATCCCATCATCTTGAAACTGTATCCCAGAATCCTCATCAGAGTCACACAAAGGCTGAGTCACAACAGTTCTTTTAGGTCAGTGATTCTCAACCTGTTGGTCTCCAGATGTTTTGGCTCACAACTCCCAGAAATCCCAGCCAGTTTATCAGCTGTTAGGATTTCTGGGAGTTGAAGGCCAAAACATCTGGGGATCCACAGGTTGAGAACCACTGTTTTAAGTGAACAATTTCTTTATTCACAGTTTTTCAATTTCATGGGCCTCCTGTGTCCTTAATCCCAGCAAATGTTGAGAGAACTGACTGAACCAAAGAAATAGGGAAAAGTCCCAAATAATAAATCAGGCTTTATACATCCCCAGTTGCTCTGACATCAGCACCAGCCGAGTGAATTGCTTTGCCTCCCTTTCTATGCTAGCAAATTGGCATGCCTGGAGCACTATTGCTTGGCTGTCTTCTATTAGGCAGATTAGACAAACATTTTAAAGCAATTCTCCAGTGCTTGAACACTGAAGTTTGCTCTGTGATCATGTGCTTAATGTTTACTGAATGAGGTCTTCTGATTTGATTCCTGCCCTTCTGTGACCCATATCTGGCCATCTACATTTAAACAGATGAAAAGAATTATTAAATACAAAAAACCCTTGAAGAACATGTTCTACTCAATTAAAAAAGAGTATTGTTTGATCATTTGTGGACAAGTGAAACTTTGCCCTCTACCTTCTTCATATGCATTCTTTGGAGTGACTACTACAAACATCCATTTAATCTGCTCTGACTCTAATTTATTCCAGACATTTAAAAATTATTCCAGATGTCAAACTTATTTAAACTTATTTAAAGGAGCCCCGGTGGCGAAGTGTGTTAAAGCACTGAGCTGCTGAACTTGAAGACTGAAAGGTCCCAGGTTCAAATCCCGGGAGCGGAGTGAGCGCCCACTGTTAGCTCCAGCTTCTGCCAACTTAGCAGTTTGAAAACATGCCAATGTGAGTAGAACAATAGGTATCGCTCCGGCGGGAAGTTAACGGCGCTCCATGCAGTCATGCCGGCCACATGACCTTGGAGGTGTCTACGGACAACGTCGGCTCTTCGGCTTAGAAATAGAGATGAGCACCAACTCCCAGAGTCAGACATGACTGGACTTAATGTCAGGGGAAACCTTTACCTTTTTTTTTTTTTACAAACTTATTTAAATGATAGGGTTTGCTTTATAGACTCATGGAGCTGAGATGCACCACAAGGACCTTCTAGCTAGTCCAACTTTTTGCCATACACAATCATATAGTTGGGATTGTAAGCTTCTTTAGATAACTCCTTTAAAGTATGGAACAAAGCCTAGGGTGCATCTACACTGTCTAATTAATGCAGTTCAAACCCACTTTAATTGCCATGTCTCATTGCTGTGGAATGCTGAGAGTTGTAGTTTGGTGAGGCAGGGAAGGCTCAATAGCTTGTAAAACAACAGCTCCCATGATTTCATAGCATTGAGCAATGGCAGTCAAAGTGATGTCAAATTGCATTAATTCTATAGAGAAGACGGACCCCTAGAGTGCAATCACTTTACCATTGGTATGTTTTGGTGCCTGTTTAAATTACCTGGAGTGTTCACAAATGTGTAGGAGTTCACAATGTGCTTTGCCTTGCAGCCAAGCACAGAATTTGTGAAATTGTTACATCCACTACAACCTTAGCTCCTACAAAATGCCTAATCATTCCTGTTTCCAAGTAGATATTTGCAGACTTTCTTTGTATGCAGGCCATCCCACCACGGAAGTATCTCAGCCTAAAATCAACTCAACTAGTGACCATCTTGGGGCAGAACATTTTATGGTGGAATAAAGCATTGTGTGTTCATTGCAAGAGTGTTCTGTGTTGGTGAAGTGGTGAAAATGTGCCCCAGATTTCTGAATCTTTGGCCATGGCAGTTAAAGTGGTGTCAGACTGCCTTAATTCAAGTATGGATACATCTGGAGAAAACTGAATGTAGCAATCTCATGGATCAGTGAATAGGAACCTGAATCCCTGCATTAGGGAACTATTTGTTTTTGCATAGAATCATAGAATCATAGAATAGTAGAGTTGGAAGAGACCACATGGGCCATCTAGTCCAACCCCCTGCTAAGAAGCAGGAAATCGCATTCAAAGCACCCCCGACAGATGGCCATCCAGCCTCTGCTTAAAAGCCTCCAAGGAAGGAGCCTCCACCACAGTCCGGGGGAGAGAGTTCCACTGTCGAACAGCTCTCACAGTGAGGAAGTTCTTCCTGATGTTCAGGTGGAATCTCCTTTCCTGTAGTTTGAAGCCATTGTTCCGTGTCCTAGTCTGCAGGGCAGCAGAAAACAAGCTTGCTCCCTCTTCCCTATGACCTCCCTTCACATATTTGTACATGGCTATCATGTCTCCTCTCAGCCTTCTCTTCTGCAGGCTAAACATGCCCAGCTCTTTAAGCCGCTCCTCATAGGGCTTGTTCTCCAGACCCTTAATCATTTTAGTCGCCCTCCTCTGGATGCTTTCCAGCTTGTCAACATCTCCCTTCAACTGTGGTGCCCAAAATTGGACACAGTATTCCAGGTGTGGTCTGACCAAGGCAGAATAGAGGGGGAGCATAACTTCCCTGGATCTAGACGCTATTCCCCTATTGATGCAGGCCAGAATCCCATTGGCTTTTTTAGCAGCCGCATCACATTGTTGGCTCATGTTTAACTTGTTGTCCACAAGGACTCCAAGGTCTTTTTCGCACACACTGCTGTCAAGCCAGGCGTCCCCCATTCTGTATCTTTGATTTCCATTTTTTCTGCCGAAGTGAAGTATCTTGCATTTGTCCCTGTTGAACTTCATTTTGTTAGTTTT
This sequence comes from Anolis carolinensis, assembly GCF_035594765.1. Classification (NCBI taxonomy): domain Eukaryota; kingdom Metazoa; phylum Chordata; class Lepidosauria; order Squamata; family Anolidae; genus Anolis; species Anolis carolinensis. The sequence goes on from NC_085844.1 coordinate 13,813,875, forward strand.
GGCCCATCTCTCTAGTCTGTCAAGATCGTTTTGAATTCTGCTCCTGTCTTCTGGAGTGTTAGCTATCCCTCCCAGTTTTGTGTCGTCTGCAAACTTGATGATCGTGCCTTCTAACCCTTCGTCTAAGTCGTTAATAAAGATGTTGAACAGAACCGGGCCCAGGACGGAGCCCTGCGGCACTCCACTTGTCACTTCTTTCCATGATGAAGACGACGCATTGGTGAGCACCCTTTGGGTTCGTTTGCTTAGCCAATTACAGATCCACCTAACCGTAGTTTTGTCTAGCCCACATTTTACTAGTTTGTTTGCCAGAAGGTCGTGGGGGACTTTGTCGAAGGCCTTACTGAAATCCAGGTACGCTACATCCACAGCATTCCCTGTATCGACCCAACTCGTAACTCTATCGAAAAAAGAGATCAGATTAGTCTGGCATGACTTGTTTTTGGTAAATCCGTGTTGACTATTAGCATTGATGCATTAAAATAAAGGCTTCCTCCTCTCTTTGGGAAGCCGACTTATCCCGCCTGCTCCATTCGACTGCCTGTAAACACAATCCGGGGATATTGTGCGTGGCTCCCAAGGGGGAAGAAAACGTGACTGTGAAGAGCAACGGCTGTGAGTGTTTTCATCAAGCAGTTTCCAGGGCAGCTACTGCTACTCATTCTTCCGCTCTGTAGCCATGTGACACTTCTGTGTCCCAAAGCACCAAAGACGATGCATCAGGGCTGCACTCGGTGTGACTTCAGTGACGTGAGTGGGAATCACGTCGCGTGTTTTTAATAATTAAAGGCCAGGCATTTGTATGCGAGGGGGAGGACGAACTGGAGCTGATATTTACCAAGATCACAAGGCAAATGGAAGGAAATTTTCAGCTTTCCCTCTCCAGCTGCAGTCTCTGTGAAATTTACATATATACACACACCAGTTAGCACCGGGGGAGAATTGTATAGTGGGGAATAATTTAACAAGAAACTGCAGCTGGAAAGAAAGAGCTGTGTGCAACAGTACAGATAGCCATCTTAAAAAGACATGTGATGATCATATTAACATTTCAGCTGAAACCTAATATCATAACATAAACCTTTGCAGTTACAGTTACACATTAATTTTGCTCCCCAACCCTTCTGTGACTGAAGCAAAACACTAAATGAGCAGCTGAATGTGCAACCTTGAGCTCGATACAGCTATTTTTCAGTACGTGCAAATCTCCAGCTATCTCCATTGGGAGAACTATCACATGCATATGGTATCAGTGGGTTTCTGACCCACATGCATTAAGACACATGAAGAACTCCAGCCTTTGTGTACTAACATATGTCTAACTGCTTGGGATTTGCAAGTCTGCAAGGCTTGTGGCATGTTTCAGAGAAATAACAGAGATCACAAAGCACATGAACAGTGATGAATACATCACATCTGATTTTGGATGCTAAGCAGGTTTGGACTTGGGTATTCATCGGATGGAAGGCCCCAGGGGATACTGGATGATGAGTTGGAGAAGTGCTGTAATTTAGTGGCAAAACACATGTTTTGGATGTAGAAGGTCCAAAATTTAGGATCCACCATAACCGAGAAGGACTAGGAAAGAAATCTACATGAAACTCTGGAAAATCATTGTTCACAGTGGTAGGCTAGATGGATCAATGGCTAGCTACCAATGATCCACTGAGTTGACTTTCTGTAAAGATGGCTTTCTCCCACTGATAACATTTCCACTAATGTTTTGGGTTTGGGCTTGAGCAATCCAAAAGACTCAGTCATTTCCAAAATACATACAAAGGAGCTGTCCAAACTACTGATTATATTTTGGCAATAGAGTTCAGCACCTTGGATAGTTCTGTTGCAGGAGGACATGAAACCCAAGAGTGGATTCATTCACCACCTCAATGACATGGTGGCCACCAGCTTTCAGAGGTTCCTTGTGGATAAATACTTTTCTGTCCTCTATGCATTGCAAGATATCAAAATCATATTGCCTGGGGCACTTCTCCCAATTACTGTTCAGGTAGAGCTAACTTAAATTGCAGTTCAGCACTATGTGCAGTAGTCTGTAGGTGGGATGAGCTTCCAGTTTTGGATACCATGAATACAGTGGCCTTTGAGATCTGCTAGGGTTTGGTTTCAGGATCCCCCTATGGATACCAAGATCCACGAGTGCTGAAATCCTATTACATACAATGACATTGAAAAATGGTGTGTGACTCTTGTATAAAATGGCAAAAGAAGGGTTTGCCTACTGGTTTTTGTGTGAATGGTTAAATCCATTGATTCAGAATCTGGATCAATGTTTACAGTGAAACTGGCTATTCATCACAAACAAGAAGCAGCACAAAGAAGCAGGCTTGTAAATAGGTGTTGTTAATCCTTCTCTAATTTTTTTTGTGGGGGCTGGAAGGACAAAGCTTGGAAGTACAAGATCGAAGCTTGGATGCTGCTACTTACAAAACTAATTATAATTAATTATCTTTCCCTATAACACTAAAGTGGATGTAACACTAGTGAGCTGGTTGCTTCCCCATCTGCAATCGATTTTTTTAAAAAATTCTCCTCTGTTTATTTGTATGTCAGAGGACACAGATCACCCTTTATCTGATTTTCCCTGTTCAATGGACTCATTTCTCAAATAAAAAAGATATGAACTTCCTTTTATATCTGTACAGCAAATGAATCAGAAAATGGATTTTGGAGTAATGATTTTTTAAATCTTTCTTATTGATGCTACAATGCTATTTTTTTATAAGCCAAACCATGAAATGAACTACCAACTAATAATTAAAACATTTGCTTATTTTTCTTTCCCTAGATATACATTACTTTACACTTGTAACTTAATGAGGGGTAGCATTCCTTTTTTTGTAATGTGGCATTTCAGTTACTTTTATAGTAATGAAGAACATAGTCTCACTAAATGGTGGAGGAGTAATATCACATGGTTCAAGTGGTGGTGCCACTCTGCTCAGGGCTTACAGATTTGTAGCTGTGGTTTTCTTTATTGAGTCTATCCATATGGAATAAGGTCTTCCTCTTTTATTACTGCTTCTATCCTACCAAGCCTTTTTGTCTTTTCTCATGAGTCATGTCTTCTCATGATATGGCCAAACTCTCAGCTTTGGCCATATCAAAGTTCTCATGATATGGCCAAGTCTCAACTTTCAATTTGGCTTCTTTTGACACCAAAAAAACTGAAAACAAATATCTGCTCTCCCAATTTTGGGAGGCTCAATAGAAACAGATCGGGTCCCTACCGAAAGCTGAGACACAAAATGGATTAAGGTTTACCCGGAATGCACAATACTATTTATTTGTCTTTTAACATTCCATGGTATCAGCAGAAGTCTTCTCCAGCACCATTCTGAGATCTTCAATCTCCATTCTGATTAATGATTAAGCCAAGGTATGGGGATCTTGAACTATTTCAATCTCTTTATCATCTGCTTTAAAGTTATGCAAATTGTCTGTTGGCATTATTTGTACCCCACTTTTTATTTTAAACAAGGATCAAGAGGAGCTTAAAGATAGGTCATTTGACAGGATTACAGCCCTCATTTGAGGCACAAGGTGCAAAGAAACTGGAATGTTGATGGAAAAATTCAATTTATTTGTGTGTGAGAGAGAGGGGGGGAGGGAGGGGGGAGGGAGGGAGGGGGGAGAGGTACACTTCAGGAATGGTTGCTGCTCGTTGACTGTTGAAGGAGAAAGGCAGAGATATTTGCCTGTACTGCTACTTGCTCTCCTGTGCCAACTGGACTGTATCCAAGCAATCAGATACTAAAATGATTTTCTGAGCAGCAGTATCAGCAAAAACTGATCCTTTGTTGTGCCCTCCAGTGATATATAAGGACCCCGACCTGTAGCTGCCTTTGGCTGGTCACCCACTGGTTGCTGTGCTTAGTTGAAAATGGAAGGAAAAGAGATGTTCAGCTGCAGTTGAGAGCCAGCACCAGCAGATACTAATCCAGATACAATGGAGGAGAGCTTATCTGCTGTCCTCCCCATCCCATATCAGTAGAGTAGTGATAGCTGGAAACCCAAAGGAGAGAATCTTCATGAGAGAGGCAAATTGATATTAGTGTCCTTGCAGAATCATGGGCAATTATTAACATTTGCCGATGGTTATGCAAGGACTCCAATAGCCATGTAACTCAGTGTTGCATTTAGTAGCTTTGGTAGGTATACTGCTTTAGTTTGATGGATCTGCTATGTTATTGTGAAGGACTGAAATATCCAGTGGGACATGAAGCTAGAATGAGCCCTGAAATGGAACAAAAAGACAAATATATAACAAACAATAACTTTGGCCAAAGGACTCACCAGGTCCCATTGCTGCTTTTAGACCAACCTATTCATGTCTCAGGTCAAGACAGGTGATGGAGGTCAGCAAACAATATAGGCCATGGAGAAACATCAGCTATGGTCAAAATAGAGTTTATCAAGCTCACTAAAGCAGACCAGCATCTAGTTGAATAGTTCATTCTTATTTCATGCCACCAACATAAGTCGAGGGCAAAGGAGGAACAGGAATAGAGGAGTAGAGAGGAACAGTGACAATTTAAAAACAGTTGAAATTAGGATGACCAAAGATTGATCAGGATTGTCTCTGCCAATGTGGGACAGTTGGAGGATATGGACAATCCTAACATGCCCACTGCAATTTAATTTTCAGTGTGGCTGAAGAGGGACAGTGCTCTCCCAGATATTAGGACAGTCCAACTAGGATGCCTTTGGGGTTACACGCTCAGTTGTCTGAGAGGGAAATATTATGTTGTGATGGGAAAAGGGGCCAAGCCATCACTAGATTTGCTCTATCCCTCCCACACTTTAGTTTCAAATTCAGCAAAAAAAAAATCTTGGCATACAGTTGCATTCCACGGAGAGGACAATGACCTTTTGGATGTCCTCCACTTGTGATAACCACTTTGTTTGACATCTCAAGAAATTTAATAATCCCATAGCAAGAGGAATTGGGGTGGGGGATAAAAATCTGATAAAGAGCCATACATTCATTGCGGTTTCTCTTGTACATTAATGGATTATTGACTGAAATAGGTCAGCTTTGGCTGGAATGAAGCATTTTGCTGTACTTGTGAAAATGGAATCTCTTCTGTAATGGTTAAGCTATATAGTAACCTGGTAAGATGGTTTTCCGAAAGACATTCAAAGTCAGTTTTTGTCCAGCGTTGGCGGATGTCTTTCCCTACAGATCTTTATCAAGAAGTTGATTATTGCAAGAACATTATTAACCTGATCATGATGACCTATTTTTGTTTTTGCCTATCTTGGGTTCTGATAAATTACTTGTTCTCTTGCAGCACAGTTCTTTGACCATTAACACAAAAGTAACTGTTCACTTGAGCATACCCATGCAGTAGAAAAGCTTATCACAACATTCCCAATCACCACGACCCCAATTAAAGTCCAAAATGCAGACAGCTATGTTGTTTCATATCAATAGTCTCGCTCTGGTCGATTTAATCTCTACCAAAATCAGGTCATCTCCACCTCGGTCTTAATTTGAAGTCTCAAAATGACTGTCATCTTGAGTCTTACAACTGGGAGAAAGATTTTTTCTGCCATTCAATCACATAAAATAATTCACCATTCCATCATGCCTCTTTATTATCTTTACAATGGGTTGTGACTATGAAGCCCTATATGCCTTTGGATCAGATTATTGGACAGACTGTATCTCCCAGGATGAGTCTAATGACAGTGAGAATTGTAGTCTCTCAAGATCATTTTTCCTAGTACAGGCTTCTGTCGGTGTCTTGCTTTCTGATTCCTCACTCTTTCAATAGATCTGAATTATAGCTATGAGCCATAATTTCAACCCCTGGTTTACTCTTTCAAGATATGCTATCCCATTCTCTCTCACACACACAGTTGACTCAAGGCCATTGAGTGTGTAGTTTTGTATTTGCAAGCTGAAGAAGCCTGGGTCCCATTTTTCTACCATTTTCAGTTCTTAATATTGCCCTAGTCCATAAACCATTGAATAAGTTGGGTAGGCATGGGAAAAATACCATAGTCATAAGGAGGAAACATTTACTTGCACTACTAATGAATTCCTCCAAGCAGACAACATCGATACATACTGCAGGATCAAAGTTATTTATATAGGTGAACTATGGCAGGAACAGGTAACCATATGGAATTTGTGTGCATATGCTAACCAATATTTGAAACTATTTGAAATGTTTTTTTCTCAAATCTTGGAAATTTCTGAAAAAGAGAATGCTAGCCTAATTATAATCATTACAATTAAAGGTTTATTCTGAGCAAAATTCATACCATTAGGCAAAAATGTCCAACCATGTCCATAGGAGAACTCTTTAAGCTTCTGTATTCCAAGGACTCAATCAGCTTCCAAAGTACAGCCTGAATACGCTCAACTTTGGTCCCTCTCATTTTCCCTCTAGATGGATAGATGTGTGTCAGAATAGATAGTTTACAGCAGGGGTCTCCAAACTATGGCCCGCGGGCCACATGCAGCCCATCGAAGCCATTTATCGGTCCCCTGCAGCGGTGGCTCCCTCCTCCTCCACGGGCCCCCTGTTTTAAAAGTTTGGGGACCCCTGGTTTACAGCTTTATATATTTCTTAGAAAATCTCTTTCTGGTGGGAGTTTTTTTTTATATTGCACCCCTATTCTTCCTTTGCTAGGGGAGAAACTCAGAAAATGTAGAACACTGAAGCTGCAAAAGCTATCTGGGATCATTGGTAGCAACGTAATAAAATCATTTGAAGCTGCTTACATTTTTTGCAAAAGAAGCAAATTAAATCTGAGCTTCTAAGCTGAATGCTGCACTTATACAGCACCATCCCAAAAGCTTGGGATATATACACCTCAGGGGATTGTCCGAAGTAAACATCTGACAGCCTGCGAGTGATGCCAAAGTGATACGCTTGGCCCGGATTGTCCCGTATCCGATGGAAAGCTTTAAATCTGAACCTGTGCTTTGATGTATGGGAGGTTTTCTGGCAGTCTGGCTCAAGCTCAAAAGGCCACTTTGAGAGCAGGCTGCTAATGCATTCAGCAACACAAACAAGCACCATCCCAGGTGTGAGACAGAATGTCACAGGGAGAATGACTTGGCTTGGGAGCAAGACTGTCTGGGGAGAAGATCTTTGCTATTGAGACTTCTTTGTGCAAACACATTTAGACTCGTAAATGAGCTCACAGGAACGAGGATCATGCAGAGATTGGTTGTCTTCCAGTTCTAGGAAGAATGATCATTTAGGGAATAAAGGACTGTGGCAGACCTGTTTGCTATTATCCTTTGGGTGCCTTGGTTATATGTTATCCCATTACAGAATTAATTGGATATTTTTGCCTAGTGCACAGAATCCACATTCAGTTCTTGTTTATAGAAGCTGAGTCACGATTGTGATGCCATTGCCGATGCTCTTTTAGTATTTTTAGTAAATGGATGCCCTTTTGGGGTGCATCTACACCATGGAATTAATACAGTTTGACTCCACTTTAACTGCAATGGATCTCACCCTACGGAGTGAGAAAGGCAGAGTATAAATGAAGTAAATAAATAAATAAATGAGATGGAGTCCAGGGATTTGCAGTTTGGTGAGCCACCAGAACTGAGAGGAGACATGATGGCCATGTATAAATATGTGAGGGGAAGTCCTAGGAAGGAGGGAGCAAGCTTGTTTTTTTTGTTGCCCTGGAGACTAGGATGTGGAACAATGGCTTCAAACTACAGGAAAGGAGATTCTACCTGAACATTAGGAAGAACTTCCTCACTGTGAGAGCTGTTCAGCAGTGGAACTCTCTGCCCCTGAGTGTGGTGGAGGCCCCCTTTTTGTAAACTTTTAAACAGAGGCTGGATGGCCATCTGTCAGGGGTGCTTTGAATGTGATTTTTCTGTTTCTTGGCAGAGGGTTGGACTGGATGGCCCATGAGGTCTCTTCCAATTATATGATTTTATCACTCTTTGACAGAAGAAGCTGCAGACCTTGCAAAAGTACATATAAAACTACAACTTCTTTGTAAAACTTTGTAAAACTACAACTTTCATGATTCCATAGCTTGGGAAAGGACAATTGCATTGATGACAAACTGTATTAATTCTACAGTGTCAATGAACTTTTGATTGTGCATTCAGTCAGACATTTGGTGTCTTATGGCCATTGGACTGAGGCTGCTGGGAGTTGAAGTCCAAAAGACCTGGAGGGCCAAGGTTGGGACTCAATGCTCCAGAGACTTCCAGTAGCTGGAAACAATACAATTTGGTTTTTAAAAACTATCAGTATGGAGAAAACTGTGGGGAGGGGTATGCAAAGAAAGCTTGGAGGGGTATGCATGCAGCCTATGGGATGCACTTTGCACACTCTTAATTCTCGGGTTACTCCCAAGATATTAAGATGAATTATTGTTGTGTACCTTCAAATCATTTCCAGTTTATGGAAGACCTAAAGTGCACAAGATTTTCTTGGGCTGATAATGTGTGACTAACCCAAAGCCGCCCAATGAGCGAGCTGCGAATTGAACCTTGGTCTCCAAAATTGTAGTCCAATGTAGTCTCCTTTGTGGAGAGAAAAAGTGGGGCATAAATAAATATAATAATAATAATGCTCAAAGCAGTACAGCAATCTCTACAATCAGGAACAAAAGAACCAAAACAAATGTAGCAACCAAAGTATTTCAGTGAGTGTTCAATGCCTCTAGAATACACAAAACATTGAGGACATTTCTCTGAGTATTTCCCCAGGTCAGTGTTTAATTCCCTTCTTTCCATGTTCTTTGCAGTTCTGAACGTGTAAAAGCATTGTCAGCATCTGATAAAACATTTTTTTTATCTCTTTGTCTCTCAAAGGACCATATTACAGGGATGGATCTCTTTTGGAGATTTAACGCTCTCTAGAGTCTCCCATGCCTGGACGTCTGCTGTGCCCCCCTTCCTCTGCCCACTCGTTTTATAGGATTTTCAATAAAACACTCTAAATGGCTTACTTAACAGGTCAACTTTTTAATAGTCCAAACTGCAATTCCCAGCACATTTCAATGTGCCAAGAGGGAAAGCTAGAAATTTACAGCTAATGAAATATTGAGGAGACCAATTACTGAATCTTTTGCTAAGAACTTGGCAGTCAGGAACACAATAGGCCGGCATTGTGTTGTTTCTGGCGCTTTCAAGGTATAAAGTGCAGAGAGAAAATGTTCCAGTGTTGTGTAGGGAGTAAAGTGACCTTCCCCATCCTGATTTTTTCCAGATATATTAGAGTACAACTCCAGTCTTGTAGTTTGCTGGATCATCTCTACCCCCCTCCCTTTTTTGTATATTAGGACGATGATTGCCATCTCCCAGTCCTTGGTAATTTGACCATATTTGCCAATGCAGGTAAAAAGTGATGCTAGGGTGGGCCCCAGATTGTTCTTGATGGCTTCCAAAGGAATGAGGTCTTCTGGGGCCTTCCTTTGCTGTAATTGGTTGACAAGGCTCTTGATCTCTGTCGGAGTGACCGCAGGCCATCTCGGTAAATTTTCCAGGTCTGGGGTAGAACGGGCATTCCTGTCAGTATGATCCTTATATATATCCCGAAAATATGTTTCCCATGACCCTGGGGTAATATGGCTTTCTATTGAGGGCCTAACATAGTTTGCTGTACATGATATGATGTGCCAGAAGGTGGTTGAGTCTTTAGTTTGAATGGCTTGTATGAGCCGTGTCCAATTGTTTTTCAAGTCTTCCCTTTTTTTCTGGGCCAACAGGCGCTTATATCAACTTTTCTGATGGAGAGCTGGTCATTGACCATAATGAAAGTTTACAATTACAACTCCAATCTTGTGCGGGTAGGGGATGATGCTGATGATAGTATTTGGAAGCATTGAACTGTAGAATGCAATATTCAGAGAACTGATTTTGAGTCTTCTAGAGACCTATATTTTTCTTATGATTTCCTTGTTGATGTCCAAACTTATAGATCTATTCTTTTAAAGAATATTTTGGGTAGTTGGTGAGGTGGCATTTTCTGCATCCTCTTTTTCTGACTGTTTTGCTATGCATACATGTACAGTAAGGGACTCTGGAGGTAACTGCTCTTTACCATTCTTGTTATACATTAGCAGCCATAGCTAGAGTAAGATCACCTAGCATACATCTACACTGTAGAATAAATGCAGCTTACTTCCCCTTAAGCTGACATGGCACCATGCTATGGAATCCAGGGATTTGTCATTTGGTGAGGCACTAGCACTTTTACTCAGAGAAGGTATGTAAAACTAGAGCTCCCATGTCATAAAACAGTATGTGTGAAAGGAATTAAGGAGTCTTAGCCAGGGGCGGTTCAACCGTTAGGCAAACTGTGCGGTTGCTGAAGGTGCCATGAGTTGGAAGGGTGCAGCCTGCCTGTAATTTGATGTTTAATAGGCTTTTCCTTAATCCCTCATTATCCAACATTTTTGCTTATCGAATGCTTTTATTTTTCAGTGATTGGTTTGGGGGGGGGGGAGCACCAAAAGTTCTGTTTGATTACACTTGAAAATTACCTAGGGTCGGCCCTGAGTAGACCACAAGCTGAATGCAAATAAGCAGTGTGATGCAGCAGCTTAAAAAAATAGTCAATGCGATTCCAGGTTTTATCAATAGGAGTATAGTACCTAGATCAAGGGATGTAATATTCTCTGTATTATGCTTTGGCCAGACCTGTGTCCAGTTCTGGGTACCTCAGTCCAAGAAGAATATTGACAAACTGGAACAGGTTTGAAGAAGAAGAATCAAATAGGGGAAAGGTGTGGAAGTCAAGCCCTGTAAGGAGGGTGATGGGCATGTTTAGCCTGGATAAATGAAGGTTAAGAAGGGACATGAAAACCATGTTTCAGTATCTGACAAAAGTTGAAGAGGAAGAAGGATAAGAGATGCCACCCAAACATTAGGGAGGACTTCCTGAGGGTAACAGCTGCTTGGCAGTGAAATATGGTGCCTCAGAGTTTTGTGGAATTGGACACGACTAGTCTTAATGTCAGGGAAAACCTTTACTTTTCTCTGGAATTTTTTAAGCAGAGACTGAATAGTCATCTGTCAGGAGTGCTATGAATGTATATTCCTATATGTCAGAATGGGGTTGGAATGAATGGACATTGTGGTCTCCTCTAACTTTATGAGTCTATGTACAGCAAATGTGTGTGAGCTGCAATATCTCTTTCCAGTTTCTGCAAAGAAGTGTTAAAAAGAGTAATGTGTTACATGCTTCCCTTGTGGTGAGCTATATGGATAGCCAGCACATTGTGCATCTCCACTTGTGTTTGCCCATTATTTCAGAATTGTGAAATGAGGACAAACAAAGCCATCTCCCTTACTATATACTATATACACACACATTTTTTACTTCACAATACAAAGAAAGAGCAACATTGAGCACTATTTACTGGTTAAGGATTAAGAACATTTCTACTTGGCTCTTTTTGAGAAAGAGAGATTGCAAGACTGCTGGGCTGCACAGGTTGATCACTATTTTCCATTAGTGTGGGAAGAATGAAATGGAATTGCAATTGCAGGCTAAGGTTATGCCAGGCAATCCCATCATGCTGTGTTTTGTCACTGTGAAACCAGATTTCTAAATGAAAGTGTCAGAGAGCTAAAAGGCTCATACAGCTACTCTATTTAGAGGCTGTAGCAAAGGACAGAGGTGTGCCATTGCTTTCACATCTCACAAAAGGTCTGGAACTCCAGGCAATTTGGGTCTGAAACTGAGGACAGAGAGGAGGAGAGAGAGGACATTCATCCCTTTGGATCACACACAGATGTTTGATCCAAAATTAGGCAGTGGGGGATTATGGTCTGAGAAAATGTAACACTGTCTTGATCCCACAGACACAGAATTTAGGCCAAAGTCCTAGCCTTCAGGCTTCCTACAAGCAGGTGGCTTCAACGTCAGGGGTTGAGATGGTGGTGAATCATCTCTGGCTTTAAGTCTGAACTTTAAAGGAATGATCCAGAATGTTCAGTTCTGTGCCCACAATGATTACAGTACCTTGTAGTATGTTAATATATTTCTTAGATTTATATCTCACCCTTTTTCCCAAACTGGGATTCAAGATGGCTTGGATTGTTCAAGTTCAGACTAAAATCCAGAGCCAATTCACCAATCCAGTAATGTGGACGCTACTAGCTATCAGTGGCTGTACCCTAGATGGCACATTTGAAAGACAGAGTTCAGTACATAAAGATGGTAGTAGGGACACGAACTTGCCAGTGAAGAATGACAGAGAACACAGAGCCTGGTTCATGGAGGAGAAGGAAAACCATGCAATTGCCCAAAGGACTATTCCTTACTACTTAGATTTTTGTTGTCAACTGACATCAAGTTCACTTCAACTTATGACAACCCCCATGAAAGGGTCACAGTATCTTCACAGTCCTGTACAGGTCTTCCAGATTCAGGGTAACCATGGCTTCCTTTATTGATGTGTCCAAAGTGCAGTAGCCTCAGTTTAATCATCATGGCTTCTAGGGAATTTTCAGATTTATATCTTGCTGTTGTTAAAGTGACTTGAAAGCACTATATGTGACTGTCCTCAGCCCTACTTTATCTTCACTACACCATAGTAGTGTATGTGAAGCCAGGTTGAGAGAAAAAGACTGGCTTGAACTAAACAGACTGAGAACTATTCATTCATAATACCAAAATGTGGAGCAATCAATAGGATCCCATTCATAATATTAGAACCTTGGAGCTGCTCACTCAGGCCCCATCTACACTGCCATATAATCGAGATTATCAAATCTGATAATCCACATTATCTGCTCTGAACTGTTTTGTATGAGTCTACATTGCCATATAGTCCAGTTTAATGCAGATAATCTGGATTTTATATGGTAATGTAGAAAGGGCCTCATATATCGCCAAGGTTCTGGTTCTATGAGGTAGACCAGGCCTCCTCAAACTGTGCCCCTCCAGCTGTTTGGGCCTCCAACTCTCAGAATTCATGGCCATCAACAAGCTGACTAGGATTTCTGGGAGACCCAAACAAGTGGAGGATGCCTGCTTGAGGATGCCTGAAGTAGACCGTTGTGTTCTAACTTCTTACCAAGATTAGGACATATTTTTCAGCTGGAAGCAATCAACGCAATTGCTCTTTCCTTGGAACCTAGAGCTTGTAGGCACTGGCTTGGTCCAAAGGTACCAGAAAGCCCAGCATGAGAGCAGCTGACGTTTTGTGCCATTCTAACCAGGAGAGCAATGCATAAGGATAATCCCTGTTCTTATTTCTGATCACATAGATAATTGATTAGAAATAAGAGTATAAGAGTATAGATAACAATGGAAATCCATTGTGCTATCCCCTGTTGTGGGAGAGGGCAACAGCGGTTGGAATCCCAACGCTGTCATACACACATCTCTACCAAAGCATTTCCATCTCATCTGCAGCATCCACATTTGGCTCAAGGACATTGAAACAAAGTCACCCATGTGATGCCATTCTGCACGTGGAGGCACATTCTCAGCTCCATATATTTCTGTCAAGCTTGATAGCAGTACTCCTTTGGTTCCACATCCTTGATTTGCATGTTCTGTGGGCCATTCCCATGTGCAGTTGAATGTGTATTCTGTTTCACATTCCCAGATGCAGTGTTATCAGTTTAGTGACGCACAAACAGTGTGCAATTCCATATGAGGAGATAGATCACACATGTCTGAGGAACTCACTACAGAATTAAAGCACTATGATTCCGCTTTAACTTCCATGGCTTTGTTGTAAAAAATCTTGGGATTTGTTTTTTGGTGAAACACTGGAGTTGTTTTCTGGTTGAGAATCCTAAATGCCCCTCCCTGAATTACAAATTCCAGGATTCCATATGATGTTACCATGACGATTAAAGTGGAACCATAGTGCAATAACTGTTCAGTGTGAAAGGCCTCCAGTTCTCAGCCAGTCAGTTTCCATGCAGCAGGTTCTGACCCTCTTTGGGCAGGATTTGTCTCCTAGACCAAAGGATTTATTGTGCAGCATTCCAAATGCAGTTGCACCGCAGAACTTAATAAACGTTTTGTGATTTGGCATCTTTATTTTTAAACTGGAAATGACAGGATTGAATTTTCTCCAAGAATTCAGATGATGGATTGAAAAGTTCCTTTTTCCCTGTCTTCAAACAACAGATTTTTCTTCTTCTATGAAAGACCCTAATCAATAAAATGTGGCCATGAATATATTGTACAAATTTCTTGTGCACCGCACGCAACAGACAAAATGTAAGAAATTGAGTTGGGACCAGACCTCACCCAAGGTTTTATGACGCTCCACATTCAGAATTTAGATTGCTTCATTTTTCCAAGGGTGATACCCTTGCCAAACAGAAGCGTAGGGAATATATATATATATATATATATATATATATATATATATATATATATCCGAAGCACATTTCATCATCTAAAAGTTCAGAGAATGTTGGTCTGGGAACTGACTGGCAGAGTTTATAATTAGGCCAAGTTTATGATTCGTAATTGCTTGCTACCTGAAAAACATTCCAACTGAGAACTAAGTTTAGCATTTTTCTTCCTTTCTGGAATTTGCTGCTATTTTCAGAAGCTTTTTCATTGTAAATGTTTTTGCAATCCCCAAAGCAACAAACCTCCTGAGATTTGAAAGTGTAAAGAGACAGGCATGTACATTATGCTTTATGATTGCGGCAGAGTATTTTCAAAGCTAGGTCAGGTTGCTCCTATGGACAAGTCTCTACGCTCATTCTTTCCAAACCTTACACATGTGGAGTTTTAAAGTTCAGCATTGGTTTATCTTACAATGTGGTGTAGTAGTTTGAGAATTGGACTCTGACCCTGGAGATCAGAGTTCAATTCCATTTTTAATTTTGAAAAAAGTTAGACACTTAGCCTTGGAAAATCCTGTGAAAGGGAATCCAACCCGGGGAGAGCACAGATGAGCTCCCTTTGTCAGCTCCAGCACCATGCAGAGATAAGAGAGAAGCCTCCCACAAGGATGGTAAAACATCAAACACCCGGGCATCCCCTGGGCAACATCCTTGCGGACAGCCAATTCTCTCACACCAGAAGCGACTTGCTGTTTCTCAAGTCACTCCTGACATGAAAAAAAGTTGCCGAATCTATTTCTTGGACTTGGTTCAACTGTTTTTTGTGGCCCACTTCATCCCTTATCGGAAAAGTATAGGATTAGAAGTGTTTTGGATTTCAGGTTTTTTAGTCTGGAATACTTTCATAGCATTTGCATATACATACAGAATGAGATATCTTGGAGATGGGACCGAAGTGTCTAAACATGACATTCAGTTATGTTTCATGGGCATCTTGTCCTCATAGCCTGAAGGTAACCTCATACAATATATCTCATCGTTTGGTGTATGAAACACAGAACCATTTGAAAACAAAGGTATTACTTGGGTTGTTGTATGTTTTCCAGACTGTATGGCCATGTTCCAGAAGCATTCTCTCCTGACGTTTCGCCCACATCTATGGCAGGCATCCTCAGAGGTGTGAGGTACCTCACAATCTCTGAAGATGCCTGCCATAGATGTGGGCGAAACATTAGGAGAGAATACTTCTGGAACATGGCCATACAGCCGGAAAACATACAACAACCCTGTGATCCCGGTCATGAAAGCCTTCAACAACACAAAGGTGTGACTTTGTCAATTACCCATGTGGACAATTTTAGATTTTGG
Source organism: Anolis carolinensis (assembly GCF_035594765.1). Lineage (NCBI taxonomy): Eukaryota > Metazoa > Chordata > Lepidosauria > Squamata > Anolidae > Anolis > Anolis carolinensis. The sequence goes on from NC_085844.1 coordinate 13,829,527, forward strand.
AGTATTTTGGAATTCCAGATAAGGGATGCTCAACCTGTATTTAACAACTAAACACTTGTCTAATTAGTTTTTCATTACTTTTTATTCTCTTTCATTCTCTCTTAATTACTTTTTCATTATTTTTTAAAATTACATATTAGGACTGTTTATAGAATGGCAGCAGCTCTGGAACGTTCAACTTGCAATGTCTCTAAAATACCCTGAAAAGTAACGATGTTACTCATCACATATGAGCAGAATTTGAAAGCTATTCTGACTCATGATATCAATTTCAAAATGGTGCTGTTGTTATATCCTACAATGCTTCCTTGACCTCAGACTATATCCTGCTACAAGTAACTATGTTTACATTCAAGTTCTTTAGGTTCTCAAGTGTAATTCTATAGTCATTTTCCAACAGATGTTGACCACAGAATTATGCTACAAGACCTAGGAATTCCAAGAGATGTGTGTAGGTAAAAAAAAGGGGATAGCTATTTCTTAAGTCATTTTTTGCACTTTAATTGGCTCCTGTGCCCCTAATCACAGTGAATGTGTAGGACTGACTGTACAATCTTTACATTATTGGCTTTTCCACCTCCTCTGAGCTCCGGAAGGCTGGTTGAAGGCAATCCAGATGGCTACCAAATCCCTCTGTTGCTTTTGATCAGTGGCAGTTTTTTTTCATGGAATGTTATGCCATTGGATAGTTTCCCAAACAAACCTAGGTTTGCACAGCTGCATTCCTGCCTTCAAAAGTGGAGTTGGCTCAGGAATAACTGATCATTCAATGGAGTGCTTAGTAGGGTTCCTTCCTAAGGACTCTGGCAACATTTCACACCTGCTCAAATCTTGCAAAAATATCATTTATAACTCCACTTTTAATTCCTAACCTTTGCTTACAATGGTGAGAGGTTTAAAGAATTCCTGGACATCTTTAGATGAATGGAAGCATCTAGCATCATGGGAGCCAAGCAGAGTGGCAGGAATTCAGGACTTTCTAGATATGTTTTAACTTCTGAATGTTAAATGTGGAACATTCTGTCTCTGTTCTAAAGATAAATGGGTTAAAAGGTATTCTAACTCAGGACACATCTACAGTGAGTGACCCTTTATCCTGCAGTGGGGATAATTCAGATCCATGGTGGCTGCATGATACACAGAGCCAATTCAGGTTAACCTTACGGTGAACCTATCACAGGGCTTGTGATTTGCTACTGCGACAAGAACAGGAGGGGGATAGTAAGGGATGCCATCCAGCAGCACTGAACTAGGTTCAGTGTTGCTGGATGGTCATGATTCCCTTCCACCTCTGCAACAATCAAGGTACTTGCATAAACTATCCTGTTGCTGATCCAGAATTTGACACTGGGATAAAGTGTCTGCCATCAGCTCTTGTTTCCCCAGTTTGAACATGTAAGTAGACAGTTTAGTAGAACAAGACTAGAGGTAGGTACATGTGCAGGTAAGAGGGTTGTTTTATGACAGAGGTATAGCTCAGTGAATCACTTACTATTCAAAGTGTGTGTGGGGTCTCTTTGAATACTACCTGATGCAACGAGTCGCAGTTATGAGAGAATAGTTAACAACTATAAGGATATTTTTGTATTTGAGGGTTTTTTTTTTTGCATTTGGTGATGCTGTTTGCACAGAAAATTGCATTTGTGCAAAAGCAACATTTTCTCATTGATCTTGCTGATTCCAGGATTCTGGAAGTATTTTTTCTGGAAGTACTACTAAAGATAGCATCTAAGAACTGGAAAAAAAATACTTGCAGTTACCTTGAGATCCAGTTTAGGAGAAAGGTGGGATATATCAATAAAGTGATGGAAGAATGGATAACAAACAGGCATGGCAAGCCCATATCCTCCAACATTTCACAAATGAAAATTAGGGCACATGAAGTCAAGGGATGACAAAGTCTGGTCAAGATGGTAAAAGTTATTAGTGTGTAAGAACAGACAAACTAAGTGAAGTTGCACCCATTTGCTTTTACTTATTAGAAAAGGGGAGATTCTGCTCACTCCTCTCTTTTTCCCCTTCTTGGGCATAGTAGAAACTGCATTAGCACTTTGAATTCATTTGTAGCAACTGAAGTCAGGTGAAAACAAAGGGGGATGGTGGGAAGAGGAAAGAGAAAGTGTGGCATTTTCAAAACTGCATCATATGGTCAGATCCATAGAATGCATTGAACTGCATTATATGAATCTACATTGGACATATAATGCAGTTCCAAATTGCATTATATGGCAGTGTTTTGGGGCCAGAGGGTTGATTGGGACTGTTGGAGAGTAAGCAAGCCCAAATTTGAAAAGCAACATAGAAGCTTTCCAGAACCGAAAAAAACCCCTTTGTGGTTGTTTATAAATGCAAAGTGACAAACCACAGCTGTCAAGTGTAAGGGCAAGGGATTTTCTCAGGCTCCATTGGGATCCCTGAGGTGAGCCCTTTGGCAGGGTGTCAGCATTTTATAGTTGTGATTAAACCAAGCTGAATCATAACTAGGCATACTGTAGGCTACTATCTGTCACAGAGCTTAGAAACCAGACATTCTTTGGACCACAGCTCCAGAATATTCCAGCCAATATTGTCATTAGCATCTTCTTCCTTACTCTTCCCTGGAGGAAATGATACAGTAGACTGGACTATTTCAGAATGCTTATTGGAAGATCATATTTATTTTTTTCCCTCCTAGATGCACTTGCCGAAAGTAAAAATATTGGAGAATTAGATGCTGGAGACAACTGCAGAATACACTATAGATGAGGATGCTGGGTTGTATAAGAAATAGTATAGACAGAAATTTAGAAGTAGACTAAAGAGAAAGTTAAAGAAAGTGATCTGTTTCTTGCTATGCATATTTCAACTCTGTTAGTGCATCTACATGATATCAAGAAATGCCCCCCAAATTATGAAATGTATAAAATACAGTAGAGTCTCACTTATCCAACATAAACGGGCCGGCAGAACGTTGGATAAGCGAATATGTTGGATAATAAGGAGGGATTAAGGAAAAATCTATTAAACATCAAATTAGGTTATGATTTTATAAATTAAGCACAAAAACATCATGTTATGCAACAAATTTTACAGTTTCCCTGGTTTATGGTAAATTAATTTGTGGTTTCCATAAACATTATCTCGACAGCCTCCTTTTTGATGTGAGAAGTCCCACATTAAAGGGGCTGTCTGGAACTGCCCTTGGTCATGCAATATGATTCTATAATCAACTTTCTCCAGACTTTCTCCAGTCATTCTGGAAAGCTTAGGGGTTTTGAGAGAGGACACCTCTCAATGGATCTTTGGGTCCTTCAGTGTGATTCCAGTAGAAGTTGACTTGCTGTAAGACCTAGGAAATCCTAGAGAAGTGTTCTATCAAGGAAAAATTATCAATTTAATTCTCTGTGATTTTTCACATTGACAAGGGCCCTATTCCTTTATGAATCCCATTGAATGTGGAGGCTGCCTTATTTTTCTTGATGTGTTCCTATCCTTATTGTCTTCAGGTTTACTTTATTTGCTCTGTTTAACATTACAACTTTTGCCCTAACACTGTAAGTAGAAATTCAGATTTATAAGTAGGGAACTGAAATCGACTACACGGCCTGGCATTGTGTTTCATGGATCATTAATTGATTATGAGGAGACTGCTGACACTACAAAACCTTTGAGTGTTCAACTTTCACTCAACAGCTCCTGGGAAAATAATAGCCATATAAGTTCCTTAGGACTGAAAATGCAAAATAGGTGAAAGGATAGTTCTTACAAGGCTGGGTGAATTTTGGGTCCTGCAGGTTTTTTCAGTGGGCTGATGCATCCATTAAATACTGATGATTGTCTATGCTTAGCCCTGTTTCATTTAATAAAATATTGCCCCTGTGTATCTTCCAGCATTCATTGCTAAATTTCAGATCTTTGTTTGCCTCAACATCCCTTCTGAGGATATCAACGGGGGTTTAATGAAATTCTTGTACAGAGACAGGCTTTCTTAATATGTTTTTTTTTTAAAAAAAATACCCAGTCCAGAGATTAACCAGGGTCTTCACCTTGCCTTATGACTGTACTCATTATTTTCTGTTTCCTGCTGTTCTCGCTAGCAGTCTGATCTGAGAAAATGATCCGATGCTGTATTTGCATCAAGACAATACGTCAGGGAGAGTACCGGCTTTCTATTAGAAGATCAAAAATAGTATATTTTATTTCTGCCCCATTGTTTGCCAGAAAAAGAATGTGCCTTCTGAATGATTCACATTTATTAGTTTATTCCTTTCAGATGCTTTGGATTACCACTCTTCTTGGGGTGTATCTACACTGCAGAATGAATGCAATTTCTGTTGGAAATAGCAGCCTTCTTCAAGTCTCCACTAGTTATTTTTATGTATATAATTCAAATTGTTTACTTTATTGTATACTAGCTTGGGGACCCGGCGGTGCCCAGGTCTTTTGAGAAACCTGTGTGGCAGGTTTGGTCCAGATCCGAAGTCGGCTGGGTTCAGTGCTGTCTGTATAAGGGTGAACTACAACTCTCAGAGGAAGAAGTGAGTGAAGCTACTTGGTCCATCCTTCCCCAATCTACCCCCCGACGGAAAGGGGTTCATGGGGGGTTCTGTGGGCCAAATTTGGTCCAGTTCCGTCACTGCTGGGCATCGCAGTGGCCTGTGGGAGTCGTAGCGATTGAAAGTACTACAAATCCCATCACCAATGGGCCATCGTCCCGCCAACGGCACCAGGCCGTAAAGTGCATCATGGGGGTTAAGCGTGCCAAGTTTGGTCCATGTCAGTGATTCCTGGCGGTCACAGTGGCCTGTGAAAGTGGCGGCCAATCAGAAAGCTGCCACATACAAACATACAAAGATATAGATAGATATAGATATAGATATAGATGTGTGTATTGGTGTGCAGTTTTCCTTAATTCTATGCTGTTGGAGGGTCTGCAGACCACCTGATCAGATCTGGGATTGTTCAGGACTCAGACAACATTTTGGGAAACATATGGTTAGACACTTCCGTAGAAACAGATGTATGCTTTTAGAAGCCAGTAGGAAAATAATGTTGTACAGAAGCCATTAGACTTTTAGTAGAAACAGTACAGTTTAGAAGTTATAGAATCATAGAATCATAGAATCATAGAATAGTAGAGTTGGAAGAGACCACATGGGCCATCTAGTCCAACCCCCTGCTAAGAAGCAGGAAATCGCATTCAAAGCACCCCCGACAGATGGCCATCCAGCCTCTGCTTAAAAGCCTCCAAGGAAGGAGCCTCCACCACAGTCCCGGGGAGAGAGTTCCACTGTCGAACAGCTCTCACAGTGAGGAAGTTCTTCCTGATGTTCAGGTGGAATCTCCTTTCCTGTAGTTTGAAGCCATTGTTCCGTGTCCTAGTCTGCAGGGCAGCAGAAAACAAGCTTGCTCCCTCCTCCCTATGACTTCCCTTCACGTATTTGTACCTGGCTATCATGTCTCCTCTCAGCCTTCTCTTCTGCAGGCTAAACATGCCCAGCTCTTTAAGCCGCTCCTCATAGGGCTTGTTCTCCAGACCCTTAATCATTTTAGTCGCCCTCCTCTGGACGCTTTCCAGCTTGTCAACATCTCCCTTCAACTGTGGTGCCCAAAATTGGACACAGTATTCCAGGTGTGGTCTGACCAAGGCAGAATAGAGGGGGAGCATAACTTCCCTGGATCTAGACGCTATTCCCCTATTGATGCAGGCCAGAATCCCGTTGGCTTTTTTAGCAGCCGCATCACATTGTTGGCTCATGTTTAACTTGTTGTCCACGAGGACTCCAAGGTCTTTTTCGCACACACTGCTGTCAAGCCAGGCGTCCCCCATTCTGTATCTTTGATTTCCATTTTTTCTGCCGAAGTGAAGTATCTTGCATTTGTCCCTGTTGAACTTCATTTTGTTAGTTTTGGCCCATCTCTCTAGTCTGTCAAGATCGTTTTGAATTCTGCTCCTGTCTTCTAGAGTGTTAGCTATCCCTCCCAGTTTTGTGTCGTCTGCAAACTTGATGATCGTGCCTGTTAGTTGAAACAGACTACAGAGACTCTATTAGACTCTCAGAACAGAGAGATGCATTAAACTATGGACTGTTGAGTCTAAGAAAAATGCCCTGTGCTACCTACACAGAGAAACTACTTCAAATTCTATCTGTAACTGGGCTGATAAGCAAAGTACCTGTATACTGAATACATGATGTTTGTGAGTAAACCAACTATGTTACTTTTAAAGAAGTTTGCCTATATTTTGTCTCTTGAGAGCATGATTTAAAGCCAAGATATTTTATGGGAAAGTAGATGTTATTTGGGCAACTGAAAGAACAGTGTGGTTGTGTGTTTTCCGGGCTGTATGGCCATGTTCCAGAAGTATTATTTCCTGACGTTTTCCCCACATCTATGGCAGCCATCCTCACAATCTCTGAGGATGCCTGCCATAGATGTGAGCGAAACATCAGGAGAGAATACTTCTGGAACATGGCCATGCAGCCCGGAAAACTCAACAACCCTGTGATTCTGGCCATGAAAGCCTTCAACAACAAACTGAAAGAACACTTCTGATCCCCATGGGATAAACTGATCCAGGAGCCAGGTGATATGGATTGTGGGGCAGTGGGTTCCCCGTACCCCCCGACAATGCGCAACGACTCTGGCGGATGTGTGACAAAGTAGCTAGAGAGAACCTTTTAATCCAATCTATGAATACTCGAATCCACAAAAACCAAACGTGCAAATGTGGAGGGCTGATTGTATTTTTTGTATATTTTGCTTTCTTTTTAGTTTGCATTTCATCTGAATGATTTGTTTTGCATACAGTTTTGTGATTTGTTTTTCCCCATTCCCTGTGTATACATTCACACACATGTTTTAGATTGTAAATCTTTGGCAGAACCCATTGTTTTGGCTTGTTTTAGTGCAATGTAAATTTGAAGATGGCATATAAACTGATGATGATGATGACTATGACAGAGATGCTGATGATTGTTATATGTGGACATTTGTGCCCCCAGGGCCACAACCATAAAAATAGCATCCTATCCTCTTCAGCATATTGGAAGGGACCATGTTGAGATGTTCCTCTGCTCCCATGCTGAAGAAGGTGAGCTGTGTAATACCTTAACACAGATATTTTTGAGAATCAGCCTAATGATTCAAATTCTGAGGAACTCAAGAAATCAACGAATCTGTCTTTTAAGCTTCCCGGGTCCCTCTTGGTCGTGTTTGGATGTACTTTAATAACCTCTGTTCTCTCCTTTCTGTTCACCAACTGATTGCTGGTGAAGAGCCCTTCCAAATCTGGAAGCAAATCAAAGTAACAGTTAATGTATCATAAAATTCCCTCACTGGTAAGAAAAGGTTCATTTCGCCAAGGCAAATTCTCTTTTCAAATCCTTCTCCAGGCTAGAGACCATCATGTTCTATTCAGAGCTTTTTTTTTTTAAGGTACAGACCTGTCCTTTGGGATCAAATGTTTTCTTAGGAATGCATTTATATTTTTCTAGTAAATTTCCACTGATGCTCTCTGAATCCTTCCGCTCCTATAACCTTTGTGACCTCCAGGTAGAACAAAGTTGAGCAACCACTCAACTCTATGAGGAGTTGATTCCTTTTTCCTCCTTGATGCCATATCCCAGTTATTTGAAGACAAATGATTTTTCAAATGGCCCGGTTAGCTAGTCTCATGCTTCTTAATCCTTGCAGTGACTGTTCTCTTCATTTCAGTCCTGTAAGAGGCAGTCCTGTACAAAGATTTGTTATATGGAGTTGCCCCTCCACTCAAAGGAGTGGGGATAGAATGATGTGTCCTAGTTTACAATGAATTTTGGTCTATTTTCAGGGCTGTCAGTGGGTGTCAACCACAAACTGGTTTAATAAAATGAAACCTAAGAATAAAAGCAGGAGAATTTAACTTGCCCATTTATAATTATGACCTGAACACTTCCTATTGACTTACGGCAACATTGGGTGCCCCCACACTGCAAAATTATAGTTTGATATCACTTTTTACTTCCATGGCTCCATCCTAGGGAATTATTGAGGTCTTTAGTCTTCTCTGCCAAAGAATGCTGGTGCCCCACCATAGTTCCATAGCATTGATCAATGGCAGATAAAGAATTGCCAAACTGTATTAATTCTGCAGTGTAGATGCAGCCGTAACCTTCTTCGGACTTCTTAAGGACAATCTCTGTTTTGGTGCCAATGCATAGGAAATTATCTGACTATTTCAATGTCTTTATTACCCACTTTGAAGTTATATAAATCATCTGCCGTGATTTATTTTTGTCTTAATATTCTGCAGGAACCCTGCTTTTGTACTTCCTTAAATTTCATCAGCAGTCATTCCAAGACTTTGTTATTTTTTGCAATATGGTGCCATCTGCATATCTTAAATTGGTGATGTTTCTTCCTCCCATTTTCACACCCGCTTCCTCTGAGTCTAGTCCTGTTTTCCATATGATACACTCTGCATATAAATTTAAACAGATTGGGTGATAAAATGCTGCCTTGTCTGATCCTGTTGCTAGTTGGAAACTATTCTCTTCCTCCATCTTGCATACTGACAATGGCCTCTCATCCAAAGTTATGCATCAGGACCAGCAGATGTTGTGGCATTCCCATTTCTTTTAGAGCAAGCCATATTTTCCCCTGGTTTAAACATCCAAAGGCATTGCTGTAATTTATAAAACATAGGTTAGGTTTTCTTCTTTGCATACATAGATGAAAGAGCTGGCTTTACAGCTACACTGTAAAATTAATGAAGTTTGACACCACTTTAACTGCTGTAGCTTAGTGTTATGCAATCCTAGGACTTGTAGTTTGGTGAGACACCTGCACTCTTTGGAAGAAAAGTCTACAGCCCCTGTAAAGCTACAACTCCCATGATTCCATAGTATTGAGTCCTGGCACTTAATGTGGTATCAACTTGCATTATTTCTACAATGTAGATGCATCCCTTGAATGGTCATGCTATGTAGAAAGATGGAAGCCTGCCTTAACCTGAGGGTTGGTTGCTACCATTTGGGTTTTGATTAGGATATCAAAACAATAATAAACAACAGACATGCTACACATACTTATTGTACTTGCTACATGTAGACCACTCTTGCTCAATACTTGAATATGTTTGTATGCAGACATTCCTTCCAGATTCCTATTGTTTTAGCTTTGCAGTAAACTTGCACAGTAGACTAAAATGAGAATTCAGCCAACTAAAGGTGCATTTATCCAGTTGTATTATTGCTGTTTGACACCACTTTAACTGCCATGGCTCAATAGTATGGAATCAAGTGAGTTGAAGTTTGGTGAGGCACCAGCACTCTTAGGCAAAGGAAGCTAAAGACCTTGTAAAGCTATAACTCCCAGGATCCAATACATTGTGCCATGACAGTTAATGTGGTATCAAACTGTATCAATTCTACACTGTAGATGCACCCCAAGTGAGCGTCATGGTTGAGTGGGAACTTGAACCCATACCCATCTCCAGCATTTTAACCATAACATCTCACTGGTTCTAGTCATGGTTAGTTATATTTCCCATTTCTGTTTCTATTTTAATGATCATCACAGTACACACAGTGATTTGTAATAATCAACAAGTGCCTGAAGCTGATCATTATCTCATCTAAAAATTATTAATTTGAAGGAAGATTTAGGGAAGAGACACAATAAAAGTGGCACACCTAAGCAGTTTGCCCTTGGACATAAAATGACCCACTTAGCAAATCCTCCTATTCACCCTTTTTTTGAATTTTAAGTTGTTATAATCTTGCTGTATAATTTTTTCTCTTCTGGCCCATCGTTTGGAAGCAGTTTAACTCTAAACTACTGCTGATGAAGTGCAAATCAGCAGTAATCCTCCTTCAGTATATGTGTTTTCTCCTACAGGGTAAAACCACATGTGATCGTTGCCATTCTTAGGCAAGAGCAATTTTTTAATGTCAAGGTGTTTCATAAATGTTAAACCTGCAGTGTTATTGACTATAGATAGTCATACTTTGAAACAAGATGTGCCTAGGAAAGAAGGTTTGAGGGTTGGACTGTGACACTGGAGAACAGGATTTGAATCCCTACTTGGCCATGAAAACCACTGGGAGTCCCAGAAAACTCTGTGATAAGTTTACCATAGGGCTGCCATAACTCAGAAATGACTTGAAGAAACACAACAGCAAAAAGTGGACTGTTGTTCTATGTCATTGGTTGGTATGGGAAACAAAATGTTGGATGTGGTAGAACTCTTGATGCCATAGCTCAACTGGATCCTTGAATTGGGATCAGTTCATTTTTATAAGAAGAGTGCCCAATGTGGTATCAGAAAAGAGCTTTAGATCTAGGTTCTTGTATCAAACCATAAAACGCACTGGATGGCATCGAGCCTGTTGTTCTCTCTCAGCTTCATGGGCTTCACAAGGTTGTTGTGAATCATGAAGCCGCCTGCAGCTCACTGGAAAAAGAGATGGGTATGAATATGATAAATAACAATGATAATGAAGCACGCAAATACAAAAATACTGCAATAGTGTGAAGCAAGAATAATGGAAAGGGTAGAAGAACCATGACTGTGAGAAAGGAAGGCTTTGCATTGATTCTTTACCCAGACTTGTTCAGTGAAGTTATTATCTCTCAGTAGAGGGATAATAGGACTGGTGAAAGAAATCTATTGCTACTGTATTGATATTCATGAACCAGAATGATACAGAAATGAAATGAGTGTTTCATTCAAAAGTTTATGCTCTGTGGAAATACCAAATGAAAGTATTGATTTTGGTTAACCTATATATGTTTTTTTTTTGGTAAAATTAATACATTGTCCACATATATGAAATATACATGTTTTCTCTTTATGAAGGGCTCCCATTTCTAAATTAAAGGATTTTTTGTGTAGTTTAAAAGCAAAGAAATGCTTTTCAAACATGAAATAGAAGATGCATCTAATCACAATGAACACTTTCCAATCCTATAAGGAACGTTTTCCAGCACTCAAGTAAGGGACATTCCTACAATAAAAGACACACGATAAACCCTATTCTCCACACTAGACTACCATTTTATTTGTAGACTGAGAACTAAATTTGCTTTTCATGCTTTGAAAAAAGCTGAATCACAGCTTGTTTTCATGGCTTCGTGCTTTTGTAAAGGCATGCATTTTTGGACATTATGTATCTAACATTTGCATTGTGTCTTTCCTTTTCTGTCACACATGTATTTTTCAGGAATCCCTCCTTTATTTCCTAAATAGATTAGTCAAAAACTACAAGGGTGACTGGTGAAAGTAATTAGATGGTCTAAAAGCTAAGGGAGATAATTCATGGCTCATTGTTTTTCCTCTGGAGTACATTAAATCAGTTCTTCCCCGTTGCCTCCTGTTTGCCATTGTTTATCATTATCACATGCTACCTAAACAGAGAAAAAAGGAAGGCATAACCCATAATTCCAGAGAAAAAGACTACCAGGCAATAGATTCCACTGTTGAACAGCTCTGACAGTCAAGAAGTTCTTCTGAATGTTTAGCTGGAATATCTTCTTCTGCAATTTGAATCCATTGCTCCATTTCCTAGGTAGGACCTCATCACATTGAGATCAATCAACCAGATGATGGGTGGTAGTGGGGATTTGACGTGGATTGTAGCGAATCTGGCATGGGGTGTGGCCCCGCACTTTGCATTGCCCTTTACCTCATCCCGTGGGGGAAAGCATCATTGCTTGGCTCTTCTCAATGAGAACACAGGTAGCCTCCCATGTTCTCGCTCTTATGACAGTTTCACCTGAGTTCAGGGACGAAGCCCCATAACAATTAGATCTACATCGTCTGATGAGATACAGTGGGCTCCGTTCCTACACTGAAGTGAAACTATCATAGGCTGGGCAATTTTGCCTATGTGAATTGGAATTGCAATTTCATGGCCCCCTTTATAAATGGTTTGCTCATGCCTGATCTAGACACTATTCTTCTAGTGATGCAGCCTATAATTGCACTGGTTGTTTTAGCTGCCATATTACACTTTTTGCCCCACGATAAGCTTGTGGTCTACTAAGATTCCTAGATAAAATTCATTTTGTTCATAATTTTTAAAGGAGTTCCAACTTTGAAAGTTTCTAAGATTAGTTTGCATTACAGAACAATTGACGGCACTTCTGAAGGACCTACCAATTGCAATCCTATTAGCTCCAAACAGGAAGATATCTCACCAGGCTCAGTAAATATGACAAGCTTACTCTCCATGAGGTTCCGTTTAGAGCCCTTTCAATCTATGGACTGATTTGGCAAGAGCAAGGCAACCCAATAAGAAGAATCAATGATCCTCATCATAAACACTCTGTCTGTAATTAATGGAGTCAATTAATTCAGGCATGTGGCGGTATGTATGCCACATGGGATGAGTTGCAGACCTTTCTCCCGCATGTTAATTATTCATTTCACCTACCTCTTAGCTTAGTTTTCTTTCAGCAATTGCCATCCATTCACTGGCAAAGTCCCATAACTGGGCAAGCTGGCTGACTGTCATGGCATGGATTAAAAGCAGGGCCCCAAGGATAACCCAGAATTGCTGGACATCTCCTGACATTATGCTTCAAACATAAACATTCCTTTGGAATACTTTATAAACTGTTTGGGGAGCAAAACAGCAAATTTGGCACTGAAGCACTGAACTTTAAGAGGTAGTGAGGGATGGGATATCCTAGGGCCCTTCTACACCTGTCCAAAATCCATGATGGGTTCTGGATTAGCCTGAGGTATCCAAACTACATCTCAGGTGAATCCAGATTAGCCCAGATTAAACCTGCATTCCAAGGGTTATTCTGGGTTAATAAAATATCTAAAATTTTCAGTAAGGTCTGGATCTTTGCAGGTGTAGGTCCTGTGGGGATTGAGTCTCGAGATTGACTTCTGTAATCCTGAAGGTCAATCCCCACTGCCATCCTGGTTTTCCAGGCTTCAGGAACCCAAAAAACTAGGATGGCACTGCCACACTTCCCTACCAGCCCCCCACCCATTTCCTCCTTAAGCTTACTGGAGAAGCTTGGCTCCGTTGTCAGACCTCTCAGATGAAGCTCCTGGTATATCAAAATGATGTGTTAGGAGTTTTGGAGAGGGCAGGGGAAAACTCCCTCTCCTCTCCAAAGCTCCTAATTGACCCAGGAGAGCATCTCGCCAACCCGTCCCCCCCACACACACCAAAATTTTGGTATTTGGCCCTGTTTGGAAGGGCCCTCAATTGTCTTCAAGTCAGGATGAACATGCTGAGTTATGTCATTTTCTCATCCAAGAATGAATAACTTTCTTCCATCTCTGTGGTGGGCATATAAGGGATTCCATGCAGTTTCTGAGCACCATACATACAGCTGCATCATTTGCAGATCTTGTTTTTGTGCATTTGTCAATTCATAGATTTGATTGAAATGTTCTCTCTAGGTGATCCAGCATAACAATGGTCAACTCCTGTTGGAAGTTGACCATATAGTTATGCTGAAAGATGAGAGAATCCTAGAGAAAGTGCCTCTCCAGAATCCCTAGGTTCTCTACTGCTATTCTGTGACCAACTTTCAGCAGAATAATTACCTTCAGGTTAACTTCAGTGAATGTGGAGAGCAGACTGTACTTTAAGACAGAAAATTCACTTGCAGAAATACATACATGTTCTTCCTGTACCAGAAACCCCATATTTGGGGACAGAAAGCTGTTCAAGGTGTTGAAACTATTTGTAGGTTAGGTTTCAGCACCTCTCATAAAATTTGGACGGAATCCCAGACTTTTTTGATTGCCCCATTTGCATGGAAGCTACCAGCTGCCATGAATTGCTAAGGTATGGTTCCTTCCCAAATATGCTGCAGCTAAAAATGGCAGTTCTGGTTCATTATCTTAATGATCCAACCAGCTGCTTATGTGTTGATAGAATATTCCCAATCAAGTGCTGTTGGTTGGGCTGGTTCTTTATCACTGTCATCTCTATTGACAATGCACATTAAATTGATCAATGACGGAGATACCTTCAAAAGAGATTAAAGGGACCTTGGAAGAAGGGAAAGGTTCTTAATCGTGCTTCAGTTTGCCATCATTGCACCCCATACAAAAAGTTCATGCATAGGCCATTAAGAATCCGTGTCTTCCATGTTCATTTCAAGAGGTGAGCCCAGTTAACAAGATCAAGTAATCCCCATCTTGTGCCATAATAGACACAATTTTTGCAATGGGAAAAACATTAGAGTCTTGTGGCCTTTAAATACGAACAAATAATAAATGGCGTATTTTTAATTTATTTGTTTACAGTATTTTTATTCTACCATTCTCACCCCAAAGGGGACTCAGGGTGGATCACAGAACATACATATGCCACAAACATTCAATGTCATTTATCCACTGACTGGACAGACAATTGTACATAGAAAGAGGTATATATGGCTTTTCCCATCTTTGGCATCTTGGAGGCTTGTGCTCGGTTCCGGCCACCGAGGGGAGGGGGTGTTGTTGCTCCATCTTTCTTCCAAAGAGCTTTGTTTGTAAACTTCCTCCTTGGTTGACTTGCTGGCATTTTTTTGGTATTTCCTTATGGGTACCTTAAATACCTCCTCGCTATAAAAGTGTATCTATTTATCTACTCACATTTTGCTTTTGAGCCTCTAGGTAGGCAGAAGCTGGGCTAAAAGCCAGGAGCTCACCCTGCTTCGAACAATTAACCTTTTGGTTGGCTAGATTTACTGCAGCTGGTGGTTGAACCTGCTGTGTAATCTACAGCATCCTCTTTCCTTAATGCATCATTGCACCAAGACTCTTCATTGTTTTTCTGCAACAAATTACAACTCATAACTTCCATAACTTACCAATCCTCACTCAATAAAACAATTATGCTTATTAGCACAATCCATTTTACTATTTCTTTCACCAAATCAATTTCTGCAGATAAAACATTTATTTGATTCCTTCTGGAAGCCACTGTGCAGGACCCAAGGCTGCTTTCCTGACTGACAGAAGGTAAATAAAAGAAAATGAACTTTCATAAAGGGATAGCGGTAACTTAGAAAGCACTCTGAAGAAGGAGTTGAATCCTTGTACCACAATAGATTACAATTATTAATTCATGCAAAGGGCCTTGATGAAGTCTGCAGTGTTGGTTTTTAACTGGAAATCAAATATCAGAGCACAGTGGTGGATTCTCCCCGCCCCAAGTTAGCCAGGGATCGATTAGATACCATTGCAGAAAGAAGCAAAAAAGCTTCAATCTGCTTGGCCTGAATTTCACGATCTTGCCAGAAGTTCTAAAATATACATCATGCTGTCAGGACCAAAATGAATCAATCTGACCCACTTAAAAGCTGTAGGCGAGCGAGAACAGAACTTTGGCCTATGTGACCTTTACTCTCCAGGTGCATCTTTGAAATAACTATTTTTGTAAACGTTTCGGAGCTTGGAAAACGGCTTCATATCCAGCCTGCTTGTGGAAGAAACTTACAAATGACAAAACAGCCACTCATCTGTCAAAAAGTTGATAGAAACTTAATTTTGTTTCACTCATAGTATTTTTATATGGCCTCGGATTGTACATAATTTATGCTAAGGCAAAGTGGCTGAGAGAAGAGAAAAGAAAGCACTTTTGCCAATCCAACCCAATCTATAGAATTGGGGAGGAAGCCTTACCCCGCACCGTTAAATTTGGAAATGACTGAGGAATTGTTGGATCTTGGATGTGATCCCTGGAAGCTAAAAGACAAAGGAATGCTTCATTATAATAGGCTTTGTTTGTTCTTGATAGCATAGCAAGGTTTGTTTGGCTACGAAATACTTTAATGTCATCAACATCCATTATGTGATCCCTAATTGTCTGTAGGGATCATTAATTCTTTCAATGGGAATTAATCACAAGAGGATGTGATTGATAGGAGAACAGCCACAGGGGGCAGAGAAATGGAGAATCGGAGCATGGAAAATTTTCCTTTTTTGGATTAAAATACCTTGAATCACAAAGCCATTAGCCATTCCGGCCAAGGGATTCTACGAAAACTTTACAAGCTCTTGAAACTCATTTTGAGTGACAGAAGTGGTCAAAGTTATTTTAATAAAACCTGGGACTACAGTTGGACCCGTTTTTCCAAAGCTAAATGTTGGAAAGCAAGACTTGATGAATGAATCTTTCCAAATTAGATACCTCACCTACAAAGCTTGCATGTTATGGAATTAAAACATGTTTAGGTTGGTAAAGGTTTTCCCCTGACATTAAGTCTAGCCATGTCCGACTCTGGGGGTTGATGCTCATCTCCATTTCTAAGCCAAAGAGCCAGTATTGTCCGTAGATGCCTCCAAGGTCATGTGGCCAGCATGACTGCATGGAGCACTGTTACCTTCCCACCAGAGCGGTACCTATTGATCTACTCACATTTGCATGTTTTCAAACTGCTAGGTAGGCAGGAGCTGGGGCTAATAGCAGAAGCTCACTCTGCTCCCTGGATTTGAACTGCCGACCTTTTGGTCAGCAAGTTCAGCAGCTCAGAGGCTTAACCCACTGCATTACTGGAGGCAAATACAGCCAGCCCTCTGTATCGACAGATTCTGTACCCACACATTCAACTATCCATATCTTAAAATACAGGTTGAACATCCATCATCTGGAATTCTGCAATCTAAAACAACCCGAAGTCCAAATTTGTCCACATGGCTGGCTGAGATAGTGAGACCTTTGCTATTAGATGGTTCAGTGTGCACAAGCTTTGTTTCACACACAAAGTTATTAAAAATATTGTTCATAAATTTACCTTCATTCTATGTGTATATGGTGTTTATCAAACCCTGGTGAATTTCATGTTTAGACTTACCTCATATCTCCAAAATAGTTCATTAAGTATGTATATGAAAATATAAGTATCCCAAAATTCAAAAATAACCTGAAATCCAAACACTTTGAGTCTTAAGCATGTTTATTGTACTGGATGGTATTTCAAAGTCACAGATAATTGGTGAGTGTCATGAATATGTGTCATGTTTTCTGTTCAAGTCATATATGGGCAAAGCCCCAAACTCAAACCCTTAAAAACCAATCCATAAATGTAGGTTGGAGGAGTAGTGGAAGCAATAAATGTCAAAGTGCAGTTTAATCTAAGTTTTTCTCAAAATAATGCATATTTATAAAATGTGACCCAAAGGGCCTAATAGAACATATGGCTCCATTTAAGTATGCTTTCAATATCAAATTCTTGACATGTATGCAAAGAACAAGTCATTAGTGTGTTGCGTTTATGCATGAAAAAATAGCCACTATGCTTGAAAGCAAAGTATGGGAATGCTCTTTCAGGCTAAATTCCACATCCAATTTTAGAGAAGTTCTTCTAGTAGTGGGTAAGGCCAAAGGGTAGGGACAGAAATATCAGTCTATGCGGGCTTTAAGCTCTTGCTGCCCATAACTAAGCCATAGGGGAGCATTTTGACTGCAGAGAGTTGGGAAAATCCCTCACAAATACTATTCCACCCAGGCATGGTGTTAAAGGGGATGGACTGTGAGATGAGAGGCCCAAATGTTCCCCACCCATGTTTCAATGCATCAGAGGAACTATTTCAGCCAAGAAAATGGAAGTGATTAGAGTTGGGGAGGGTTCAGACTGCAACCTATATGCACATGTATTTAGGAGTAGGTCTAAATGACTAAACCAAATCTGCCATGCTCTGGATGCACAGATTGAACATGTACACACACTTTGTTTCATGCACAAAATTATTAAAATACTGTGTAAAAGTATCTTAAAAGCTATGTGTAAGGTATCTTGCATCAATTTCATGTTTATCTCAAAATGTGCATATATGCAAATATGAGTGTTCCAAAGTCTGAAAAAAATCCAAATCTTTTCTGAGCATTTCAAATAAGGGTTTCTCAACTTTTACACAAAAAAGCCCAACAACCTGGAAATGACTTTTTATGCTCAATTAAGCAGAGGACAGTGGGAAAAGAGGAAGGCTGTATTAAAGGTAGATTGATTCAAGCAAGGAATTCACAGTTTTGAGTCTGTAAGTCTTGAGTGTTGAAGACCAAGATCAGAAATGACAAGATATCTATCAGTCTAGGATTCTCTCAGTTGGGTTAGTCTGACAATTGAGAAATGTGTTTTCTAACTATTTTCGTACTGTCAATATTCTGCATTCATACTCCTGCCAGAGTAGAGGCTACATTTGGCTTTTGACACATTCTCTCAACAATTTTATTCTAGGGTAAAGATCCTTTTCCAACTGGAAAGTGACTTGAAAAGCTTTGTGCAGGGAATCTGTGTGTGTCCACACTGGGGTCCCTGCCTCAGGTCGCCAGAGTGAAAACTCAAGAGGGAATTTCAGTAGGTGTGATTTATTACCTGGTTCTACTGAATTCCCCTCTTTTACACAGCTTCTCCTGTTTTCACTTTAGCAACCTTAATGTGGTCTGTGGGCTTTGCTTTGCCCATCCCTGTCTGAAACTAATGCTATTTTAAGGTCCACCATAAAAACATCCCTTGTTATTGGCAAGTCTGACTCTTCCACGCCTCACTCAAGGGAAATAAAAAACCTATTGCCTGATGTTTGTCCACAGACCACAAGGATGGGCCACAATTTATCTGTTGTGTAGAGTTGTGTAGAGCATGCAAATGAAAGCAAAAACACTTTTGGATGTTTAAATGTTTGTTTTCTCTGGAGTAAGTCTGTAAAGCGGCAACTCATTGCCTGGCTGCTGCTTTGCTCTATCAATCCCGCAGAAGGCTAACAATATTGACAAACCTCTGTATTAACAGAGGCCATTCTCTTACTTGAGGTTATGGCTAATGTGTTTTCACACTATTTTTGGAGCTATAGAGCCTACCAAAACACTGTTTGAGTGCTTTTCGATGAAAACTGATGTTGAAACCAAAAGGAAGAATCCAGGCAGACAGTCTCCGATTTTCTCATTTGCAAATTGGGGCAGGTTTTTTAAAAGCCATCATGACAGATTAGATGAAATCATTTTTTTCTTAATTTGACAGTCTTTTGAGACCTTGTTTACAAATAATAAGAAACCTGGGATGCATCTGCATTGTAGAATGAGTGGAGTTTGACACTTTAACTTCTGTGACTCAATGCTATGAAATCCTGAGATGTGTAGTTTGGTGAGCTATCAACACTTTTTGGCAGAAAAAGCAAGATTGTATAAAACTACAGCTCCTATGATTCCATGGCATTGAGTAATTGCCGTCAAACTACATTAATTCTACAGTGTAGACATAGCCTCGAAGTGTTTTTAAATGGCACTGGATTTTTCACAACTTGTATTGTATAAAAGAAGGGGTGAAGGAAAACAATGAGGAGTGGCTTGAGTATAAGCACTGAATCAATGATAAATGTTATAACTCAGCACTTATTCTGTGCAGAATTTGCACATGGATTTTGCTCTGAATTTCTTTTTTGTGCAGAAAATGCAGAACTATGTATACTGGCCCATGGTATGTGCTTGTGCTTGAAAATTTGCCCACTCAATTCCTGTTAAGATGCATAGGATTGTTTGGCTAGCTGGCATCGATTGTAGATAACTCAACTCCTGGAATTGTTCAGGGACCCATGAAGTACAAATTAGATTGTTGTGCCTTTCTGGATGCTCGCAAGCTTATTGCTGTGTCAGTCACATCATAGCATCCCAAAGAGAAGCTGATGTAACTTGTCTGTCCTCTAAAGGGTGACATCACAGTGTGGCCCATGGCCTGGAGAAATCGGGGCTGAGTAATTGGGCATGAATCATAGCCTTGAATGTTGTCTCTTGCCCAGACTCTGGGAAAAGAAATTGGAGATGTTTTAGGAGCAGCGGCTGAAGCGATTGCATTGAAGGGTAAGGGGAGATTGATGGTGTTGTTTATTTGCCCTATGAAGATTTCTGGATGTGCTTCATTGGATGTGTTGTTAGGGACCATGTCTTAAAATATAGCATTTTCTTCTAAGTCACTTGTACTCTTGAAAAGCAATGCAGAGATATGATCCAAAGGGCAAACAGTATAAATAGATTGGGAAAAACTGAGTGACCTGAAAGATCGCTGTTGGATAAGCAATGTATGGACCTGAATGGGATTCCTATTTTCAAACATGCCACAAGGGGAAAAAAGAGTTTCCCAGAGTGGATGCATAGTGATAGAACTTCCCAATGAACCACTACTGCTTTTAAAATGATAAAAAGTCCCCCTTGATAAATATCAGACATTGATAATAGAGGATATTTATTGAGTAAGCCAAAATCTTTTAATGCTGCTCTTCTATCTGGACCTATTGATTTGATCTACACTGCCATATAATGCAATTCAATGCAGTTAAACTGCATCATGAAACTGCATTATATGGCAGTGTAGATGGGACCATTATGTTGGTTGATCTGTTTAAGAATGGTTTGAAATTTCCAGAATAAAGAGTAGTTCATGCACAAAACATTAAAGGTGCAGTCACACTGTAAGAATGAATGCCGTTTGACACTACTGTAATTTATGGGGCTTAACACTACGGAATCCTGGGATTTGTATTTCAGTGAGACACCAACAGTCTATGGCAGAGAAGGCTGAAGGCCTTGTAAATCCGGGGATTCCATAGCAATGAGCCATGACAATTAGGGTGCTTCCAGACAGTTCCAAAATGCAGGACAAAGAAGTGGGTTTTTAAAATGCAGGACCTCAAAGCAAGTCCAAACACAGACCTATAGGTCCCGCTGCATAGTTCCCTGCCATCCTCACAGCTGTTTTTTTTGAAGCATATTAAGATGGAGGGTAGAAGGGGGCATCCAATGGAAGTTTTTTTTAATTAACTCTGGAGAAGCGCATATGAGGTCCAGTGCATAACAGAGCATTTTTTTAAAAAAAAACTTCCCTCTATTCTGTCTTTCTCAAATTGTTAATTCAAGCTCTGTTTAACATTACAAAGTGTAAAAGAATTTGAGAGGGTTGTATTGGCTTTCCTCTTGTGCTTCCCTTAGCCACCTCTGTCTCTGTTTGGGGGGATGGGAAGGAAAGCATGTATTTTCCATGCCTGCTGGGACACACAGGCATGGCAACGTGCGTATTTCTCAGGAAGGATTGGGTTTAAAATATTTTAAATATGTGTTTTCCAGCTCTTAAACCTATTCCTCCTGATTCCTCCTGCACTTTGGCTAAACATTGTTTAGCTACCTCCCTTTTAACCTGTTTCCTCTCAGGTTTTAATGCATGTATAAAAGAGCCCTGAAAGTGATGGCAAACTGCATTCATTCATGCAGGATTGGGGCGGAAATTGAATAGGTCCTAAAATAATAAACTCCAGAGTGAGCTAGCAGTTCATATGATTAAAGCATTTGCTTGTATCATTTGCTAATTGAGTTTGAAGTAGGGATGTAATTCTTTGCTAATTTCATTCTCAAAGGATGCAATGAGTAATTTTTTTGCAATTTTGCATAATTTTAAGCAATTTTCCCCATTGTAAGAAAGTCCTTGAAAAGTGCAGAGTTCTTGAAGAGTACTTACAGTTTGGGACTCATGTGGGCATTTTGAAGTACGAATTCCAGAAACTTCAGCCAGCATGAATAATGGTAACAGTTTCTGGGGGTTAAAACACATCTATAAAACCTTAATGTTCTGCTCAGGCAAAAGTATGGAGTCTTGGTATGGAAGTTATAAATGGTTAGGACCTAATATTAATACTAGGAATCCTATTTTGGGGACATGTATTTGTTTTAGTCTTTCTATGTCTACATGCCTCCTTTGAAGTAAAAAAATAATAATACTTTTTTGGCAAAGAGATTTAGAAAGGAGAACTTTACACTCCTTCATTTAGAGGTGATAATTCTATATGGAACACATGATAGAAGCCTGCTTGAACAACTGTTTTTTCCCCAAGAAAAATCCTGACAGATTGGGCTAAACTGAGCAGCAGAGAAACACCCACTGCAGCTTAGTACATCCTGTTCTTCTTGAAGATCTGTCAGCATCTTCCAAAGAACTCGTCTCTAACTCATATCTGGCGAGCCGAGGAAACGGAGCCATCAACTCCTACATGAACTCAGTGGGAGTAAGGGTGTTTTGGGATAATTTTAAGGGAGCTTTTACCAACCTTGGATCTCCAGATGATACTTGGAAGAGATCACAAGAGCCATCCAGTCCATTCTGTAATGAAGGAATGCACAGTCAAAGCACTCCTGACAAAAGGTAATCCAACTTAGGTTTAAGAACCACCAGAGACGGTGATTCCACCAGACTTCAGTCCAGCACATCCCACTATCAGACAGCTCATATCATCAGATGTTGCTGGCTGGTACCTACCATTGCCTCAACCATTGATCAGGATGACTGAGACAACAGAAGTTAAAATCTAAGACCATCTGGACCTCAGGTGTGGAGAAACATTGTATTCAAGTCAGGAGTAGTGAAGAAGGTGTGGCCGTATGCAGTCCATAGATCTCATCACAGTGTCTCCTGAACACTTACCACCCCCCCCTTTCATTTTAAGCAATATTCAAGTGATCTCTGCTCAAAAAGTCATCCTAAACATACAAAACTTGGCATCAACCCTCTCTCAAATCCTCACCGATGCCTTCTATCTTGGCTAGATCTCAGTAAAAATGACCTACTAGAAATGATGAGACATGCCCTCCAGGATAAGACAAAGAAAGTATTTGGTCATACTTTAGGGAATGCAGTGAGGATGAAGAGTTTCCACAGTTTTCTCCTTGCTTCAGAGAAATCAAATACATCTGCACAATTCTTGCCTGGAATCCACATATCCCGGAGTATTTCAATAATTTATTCTTTATAGAAATATATGTAGATTTTTGCATGAGAAATATCTGTATTTTTTCACCAAATTCCCAATATTTCTAGACAATCACATTGTGTTTTGGTGCAAGATTACTCTTTTATGCACGAAAACATCAAGCGTGCATTACAAGTGTCTTGCAGAAAAATCTTGCACAGCAAAAATCTTGAGCTGTAAACAGCAATTTTGAACAAAAAAGGGTTTTTGTACTAGATAGCTGTTTGGGTTTGTTTGCTTTTTTGTGAAGGAAACAAGAATTTTGTTCAAAACACACAAGGCTCTTTGAAAAACAGTTTTACACAATTCTTATGTAAAAAAAAACTTATGCATTTCTGCACAGATTTTTTCTGAAAAGCTTCAGGATGTGAAATATTGGGTTCAATCAACTCCGTTTTTCTCTTCATTATCTTATCATTTGCAGATAAGTTTCCCGTGTGTCAAGAAATCAATTTTTCAACCAGCAAACAATGGCGAGTATCATTTCCATCTGTACCGCAGGCTGCAGTTTTCCCTCTCTAATCTGAGGACTACTTCTGTCATCGTGATTTTCCCATGCAGTGCTTGTTTCATTGCACAGAAAGATGTAAACAGTGCTCAGCAATTTCCACTTTATATTTGGCTTACAGTGGATTCCCCCTCCCCATCCAGCCCATAGTTTTGAAAAGAAAAAAGCCTCTAGGGAAATTTTTTGATTTAGTCTCGTCAACAAAGGAATCCTGTGCGTCTGCCATGGAAACCCAGCATGACATGGAAGAATCCGGGGCATGTTGTAGGTAATCCATAGCAGTACACTGTGGTGCATATTTCAAATGACAGTATTTATCAAGGGTGGAAAGGATGCCATATGAAAGACGGAGCCAGTTTGTTTTCTGCTGTTCCAGAGACTATGTAATGGAGTGATAGATTCAAATTGCAGGGAAAGAGATTCCATCTTAAACATTAAGATGAACTTCCTGACAGTAAAAACTATTCAACAGTGGAATATGCTGCCTTGGAACATGATAGTGTCCCTTTCTCTAGAAGTTTTCAAGCGGTGGCTGGATGGCCATCTGTTGAGAGTGCTTTGATTGTGTATTCCTGCTTGGCATGAATTTGGATTCAGTGGGCCTTGGGTCTCTTTCAGCTCTACGATGCTATGATTCTGTGAATACTATACAATACCAGAAGGGCCATCTTATCAAACTCCCTGCCAGAATTGCTGCTATTATTATTATTATTATTATTATTATTATTATTATTATTATTATTATTATTATGACACAGCAAACAAGATAGATATGCTGGATTTCGTATCACGAAATCACAAGTCGAACACTTCCCAAGTGTCTAGGACTGTGTGATGTATTTTCGGATGATGCGCGCAGATCCCAGTCGGGTGGCCCTTTGCAGTTGGCAAATCGTAATTTTGTCAATGTCTATTGTTTCCAAATGCCAGCTGAGATCTTTTGGCACAGCACCCAGTGTGCCGATCACCACTGGGACCACCTGTACTGGTTTCTGCCAGAGTCTTTGAAGTTCAATCTTGAGGTTCTGATAGCTGCTGAGTTTTTCCTGTTGTTTTTCATCAATGCGACTGTCACCTGGGATGGCAACATCAATGATCCAAACCTTTTTCTTTTCCACAACTGTGATGTCTGGTGTGTTGTGTGGTTGTTGTTGTTGTTATTATTATTATTATTATTATTATTATTATTATTATTATTATTATTATTATTTGATACACAATAAGATTAGTACACAGCAAACAAGATCACTAGGCTGGTTTTTGTATTCAATAACACGGCAGACACTTCCCAAGTGTTTAGGACTGTGTGATGTATAGGCGAATAATGTGTGCAGATCCGAGTAGGGTGGCCTTTTGCAGCTGAAAGATGGTAATTTTTTCAGCACTGATTGTTTTTAAGTGCAGGCCAATGTCTTTAGGCACTGCACCCAGTGTGTCAATCACCACTGGGACCACCTGCCAGAGTCCTTGCAGTTCTATCTTTAAATACTCATATCATGCCAGCTTTTCCAGTTGCTTCTCCCCAATTCTGCTGTCACCTGGAATTGCAACATTGACGATCCATACTTTGTTTTTTTCCCATGATCGTGAGGTCACGAATTGTGCTCCAAAACTCTGTTAGTCTGAATTTGGAAGTCCCAGAGTAGTTTAACATGTATATTTTCTGTAACTTTTTCAGGCTTGTGATCCCACCAGTTGTTGGTCACAGGCAGATGGTATTTGTGGCTTAAGTTCCAGTGGATCATCTGATCATCATCAGCAGCAGCATCAGCATCATCATCTATATCCTACTTTCTCTCTCCACAAGGAGACTCAAAGCAGCTATATCAACTTTGATAGATATTCATTTAAAAACCTCCAATGATGGCGGGTCTGCTATCTTTTGAGGTCGACTATTCTAATGTTGAACAGCTGTTACCATGTTTTTCTTAATGCAGTCTCTGTTCTTGACATTCGATTGAATTGGTTGGCACACAATAATATAACAGAACAGAAGCTTGCTCCATCCTTTACATGACAGCTTAATATTTAAGAATATTTAAAGATAACTGCTACCAGTATGATTTGGTATAAGGCAACATTCTGTGCTTCTGTGGATGTACTAGATAGCTGACTGGAAGAGAATAAATTATCAAGAAGGGGAAAAAGGAGGACGTGCCAACCAGTCAGTTTGATGTTAATACTAGGAAAGTTTCTAGAAAAGATCATTAAAACGTCTTCCAGGACTTAGAAAGGAATGCTGTAATCATCAAGAGCCAGCGTGTTTCTCAAAAACAAGTGATGCCAAACCAATCTTATCTCTTTTCTGTAATAGAGTTACAAGAGTAGTATATCACGGGAATGTGGTATATCTTGATTTTTGGCAAGGCTTTTGGCAGTGTTCCCCAGGAAATTCAACAGGGATAATAATGTAAGCTAGTACATTTAGGCAACAACAACAAAAAAGGAAATGCACAAATATACAATGAGGGACCCTTGGTTTAACAGCAGTACAAATGAAAAGGATCTAGAAGCTTAGGAAAACTAAGTTAACCACGAGTCAACAGTGTGATGTGCCTGCCAAAAATTGCCAAAAGCAATTCTATGCTTCATCAACAGAAATAGTGTCCAAATCAATAGAGGTTATACGCTCATTCTATTCCGCTTTGGTCAGACCTTATCTGGAATATAGTGTTCATTTTTGGGTGCCATGGTTCATGAAGGATATTGACTGTCTGGAAAGTATCCAGGGGAGGGTGACCTGTGTGAAATAGCATTGGGAGCTGGGCCTGCTTTGCTTGGAAAAGAAAAGACTGAAAAGTGACATGATAGCTATCCTTGGATATCTAAAGGGTTGCCATGAAGAGGATTTCCTTTGTTGGAAATAACTAGACTTCCTACCCCACTCCAAATCTTTTAGAGAACACTTCAGCACTTTGTCCACCCATGCTCCCCAATGCTATTATAATACATATTTTTGCACTTTTGTTTAGACCGCCCTCCCATTTTATCCACTTTGCCATTAAATGGTGGTCTCTGTATTTTATCATTTTACTATTTTATTGTTTTATTATTGTATCATATTGTTTTAAAAGTAAAGGTAAAGGTTTCCCCTGACGTTAAGTCCAGTCGTGACCGACTCTGGGGGTTGGTGCTCATCTCCATTTCTAAGCTGAAGAGCCAGAGTTGTCCGTAGACACCTCTAAGGTCATGTGGCCAGCATGACTGCATGGAGCGCCGTTACCTTCCCGCCAGAGCAGTACCTATTGATCTACTCACATTGGCATGTTTTCGAACTACTAGGTTGGCAGGAGCTGGGGCTAACAGCGGGCGCTCATTCTACTCCCGGGATTTGAACCTGGGACCTTTTGGTCCTCAAGTTCATCAGCTCAGCGCTTTAACACTAGGATTACTAGGTGTCCCTTATTTGCACAGGTGTCCTCTGTTTAAGAAATAGGAAACATTTTCTTTGGATGGCCAACTGTTAGGGATGCTTTGACTGCTTTTTCTGCATGGCAGAATGGGTTGGACTGGATGGCCCCTGGGGTCTTCCACTGTTTATGGTATAATTTATGTCATGACTTATTTTGTCATTCCCTTCAAGCCATGTGTGATGTCACGAGCTTTAGATGGGAACTCATGCTCTTTCATGTACGAGCTTTCTTGGCCTGGATGGAATGCTGGGAAAGTGATTGACAGCAGGGGACCCTCATATTGTTTTATGCTGGTTTTAATGTGTTTATTTTTCTGTTTGAAGATGCTGCCTGTACAAGTATTTAGTTTGCTTACTCTTTGTTCTCTGGGCTTGGCCCCGTGTTAGCCGCCCCGAGTCCCAGCGGGGAGATGGAGGCGGGATATAAAAATAAAGTATTATTATATTATATATTAGATTTTGTGGTGCTCCAGAAAACTGACTATGAATCAATGGATTCAAATTCAAAGAAAAGTTTCAACTTAAACATTAGGAAGACCTCAATGGTGGGAACATTTGGACAGTGGAGTAGACTATCTTGGAGAACAGTGAACTCCCTTCCTTTGGAGGTCTTTGAACAGAGGTTGGTTGGCTGTCTCTCAGGAGTACTTCAGTTGTATGTTCCTGCATAGTGACAGTCGGATGAAGTGACCCTTGCAGTGGGGTTGTTGTGTGTATCTCAGGCTGTATGGCCATGTTCCAGAAGTATTCTCTCCTGACATTTCGCCCACAATTATGGCAGGCATCCTCAGAGGTTGTAAGACCCTTGAAGTTCTTTCTAGCTTTTTAGCTGGGGGCATCTGCAAGATTGTGCTAAGATTATCATGTTCTTTATTGTGCTTATTTGCCTGTTATTTGCACTGTGCCATCTACATACTGAGAGGATTACACAGAGTAGGTCTACAATCCAAGTAATTACAGTGGTAGGTCCACAGCCCAACTGACTTACAGCCTATCAGATCTTAAACATTAGAGACCCCATCATCATTTTGCTGTGCACACACCTAATAAAGCTTGGTAGATATAGCTCACCATAATTATCCACCCCAGAAGACCAACAGACCAAGATGGCAGTAATTTTAATGTCCCTTTCCTATTCTAAGCCTCTTTAGGTATGATTGTAATGGATTCTAGAATCCAGAAAAATACATTTAAAGGATAAGAAATCCATTTGACACTCTGAGATCAAGAGATCTTTGGATAATCTGCTTTGCTTTGTAGTAGCACACTATCGAAGACTGACTAACCAAGTAATACATTCAAAGTGTGCCAATTTACTCCCTGCTAGTCATCTCTATTCATTTTCTGCCTTCATTTTAACATTCCCAACTCCCTGTCCCTTTGTAAGTGACAAACTTGATTTAGGGAGAATTTAAGAGTATAAAATTAATAAGCAGCCTAGCGTGCTGCAATAAGACTCACTGCTGGAAGTTTGATAAAACAGTCTAGATTTGTGAATGTCAAATTAAACAGGAAGAATGCTGCATGAGATATTAACATGTCAGTTGAGTGAATGGAAGCATAGTATATCCTGTCAAAATTCATTGTTGCCGAACCTGGCAAAATGTTTCAAGCATATCATCAAAGCAAAAGCTGATAGTCTCCTACAAAGATTTCGGTTTTCAGCTTCCTCTAAAATATTGCGTGTTTACGGATGCTTGTTCTGTCTCCTTTGATGCTGATTAATTGCTAACGGAAGTATTGAATGGAAGATGTTTTTTACACAGGTACAATACACGGTGTTATGGTCCTGAAGTATAAATCAGAGTTCCGATGACGTGAAGACCAGCATGTTGCTAATCCAAAGTTCACCTTCAGGAAGGGGGTGAATCATCTGCTTTGCATGCAGTCCTTCAGAAATGAATAATTAGCGAGTGCAGGAATGGTACAGAGCTGCAAATCCATTTAAACTAGAGGTTTCCAATCCTTTTCTCCCTGTAAAGCAGCTACGTAGTTCTCAAAAGCTTTGGAGGTCCACCATGTTAGTAGTCCTCTTAAACGTTTCTCCTATAGTGCAATGTTGCTGGGAATTAAATATATATATCATAGGTAAGATAAAGGTTTTCCCCTGATGTTAAGTCCAGTCGTGACCGACTCTGGGGGTTGGTGCTCATCTCCATTTCTAAGCCGAAGAGCCAGCATTGCCCATAGACACCTCCAAGGTCATGTGGTCGGCATGACTGCATGGAACATTGTTACTTTCCCGCCGGAGCGGTGCCTATTGATCTACTCACATTTGCATGTTTTCTAACTGCTAGGTTGGCAGGAGCTGGGGCTAACAGTGGGCGCTCACTCCGCTCCCGGGATTTGAACCTGGGACCTTTTGGTCTGCAAGTTCAGCAGCTCAGTGCTTTAACACACTTCGCCACCGGGGCTCCTTTAAATAAGATTAAATAAGTTTGACATCTGGAATAATTTTTAAATGTCTGGAATAAATTAGAGTCAGAACAGATTAAGTGGATGTTTGTAGTATTCACTCCAAAGAATGCATATGAAGAAGGTAGAGGGCAAAGTTTCACTTATTCGCAAACTATCAAACAATGCTCTTTTTTAATTAAGTAGAACATGTTCTTCAAGGGTTTTTTTTGTATTTAATAATTCTTTT
Organism: Anolis carolinensis; assembly: GCF_035594765.1. NCBI lineage: Eukaryota > Metazoa > Chordata > Lepidosauria > Squamata > Anolidae > Anolis > Anolis carolinensis. The sequence goes on from NC_085844.1 coordinate 13,858,799, forward strand.
CATCTGTTTAAATGTATATGGCCAGATATGGGTCACAGAAGGGCACTTCTGCACTAAAACCCCCTCCTGGGAAGATTGGGAGAAGGATGCCAGAACTGATAAGGGCCTTCTCTGCATTAGCATCCCAGCTATAGAAAACCCTTATCTGAAAGGTTTGGTTGGACCAAATGCTGGTGTCATCCCATTGCCAAGTAAAAATTAGTGTGTCTGTGTGTGTGTGTTTTACTAAAGCCTCTGATGCTTAAACAAATTCATGGTTTTGAACTGGTTCAGCTGTTTTTAGCCTATTAAATAATAATTCATATTTATTTTTAATCTCTTAATTTTTAAAACAAAAATCGGTCAATTTACTTTAACTGTGTACTATCCTAGAACCTTTAGATATGGGCTACGATAGAAATACCATAGTATGAACATTAAATAAATGAATTAATTAATTTGGAGAAATGCATGTGCTTGTTAATGGGACCCATTTTTGCTCCAGTTCAGATGTATTAAAGTAGCTGCTTTCCAAATCCAGGAGCAATAAGGTGCTAACATGTTTCACACAAATTTCAGAACCTGAGGAACAATGTATAGGCACAACATAAGGCCAACAAACAAAGTGTCCTTCAGGTGAAGACTTTTCTTTGCATACATCTACATGGCAATCTGATAGAAATGAAATGTGTGTCCATTTCTAATTCTGACCTTCACAAAATTCCCTAGAAGCAAAGTTTCGCTGGGATGTTGTGGGAGTGTGGAAACAATGGCAGTTTTGCAGCTATTGACTGCCTCTGTTCAATCAATTCAAGCAGGATGATGTTGGCGGGGAACACAAAGAAAAGGGTTCTCTCAAATGAAATATAAATACAAGAAAACAAGATGCCGAAAGCCAGCATCTTATACCAACAAAAACTCTAACCTAAGTTATTTGATCAAACTACTAAACCTGGCTTTCCTATGTGAACTTATGTAAATTCAGTGTGAAAATAAGCAAAGCTAAGTAGGCTGCTCTTTATTCAAGCACGTGTCATTCTTATATTGAGGAAGTACTGGAAAGATATATGTGGTTTGAGTCCTGGACTAGGAATCCTGTAGACTGCAGTGCAAATCCACATTTGGCCATGAAAACCCATTGGATGATATTGGGCACGTCATGCACTTTCAGCTTTAGAGGAATCTTGCTAAGAAAATCCCGCAATGACGTTGTTGGCAGTCAGTTTGAAAGCACAACTGAAATGAGAACACATTCCTTACTTGCTTTCGAACTTTCACAGATTTGAACTTTCTCTTGAAAAAAACAACATTTCCTCCCCCCCTTGGAAATTTGGACTCCTCACTTGGATGGCTTGTTCATTTTATGTTTTGGTACAAATTCATGATTTTGTGCATTCATAGAGTCTATATCTTTAATGTTTTTATGCCTTGTATTTTTATTACATATTTGTAATTTTTGGTTATTTGGAGTGAGGAAGTTTTTTCTTTTGTTATCAGGTCTGTCCTTGCTTTTGGATGCTGCTGCCAACCAAGTGACTAAATTTTCATGAGTAATGGGTGGTAAAAGGCATCTGAGAAAGCTGTCATTGCCTGTGGTGTCCATATTGATTTATTTATGTTCATACAGGTTTTTGCAACTAACACATTGGGGGGAAAGGAATTTTTGGAAACACTTGGGGAACCGTGTGGGATGTGTGTGCAAGCAGAAGCAAAACTGGCTTCACTGTGCTCTTTTATTCTGAAAAATGAAGACCTGCCTTCTCCAGATTCATGTTTCCTCTTCCCTCAGGCACAGAGAATTGGATACTAATGGTGCCTCATAATAGTAGTTTGTTTATAAATAAAACAGGTAGAGCAGGTTGGAAGCTGATGGACAATTTTCGACTTTAGCAATGCTTGGAAATTTACTTCCCCCAGGGGTTACTATAACCTCAGAATCCACCAACCAGTTGCTTGGGGATGCTGGGGACTGTGATTTTAAAAAGTAGTTTATTCAAGCTCTGAGAAAGTGTCTGCTTCCAAGCATCAGTGTTGCTATGCCCATGACCTGGGATCAGGTCCAAAATTACAAAGTATGTATCTTTAAATTGATTAAATTCAAATGGTTTCTGAGTTTGTGCCCTGAAACCAAAATTCAGATTTGTTTCAGCTCCTTTTTTGCAGAAGGTGGCATATTTGCAGGCAAGCTCACACTTGTCTGTATTTGCCCTCTGATAACAGCAGCATCCATCAATAATTGGGAGTGGTAAATGAGCCATTTTGGATCAGAACCATTTTGGATCAGAGGTTGCGTATTATGTCAGGTGTAATGGTTTCCCAGGCAGCTGATTCATGCACTTCAATCCCCATCCCCTACTGATGAGAAATCAAAGGATGCGCATTTGAAGTTCATCAGCTGTGAAACTACATTTAGTGTTTGTTTGTTTTAGAAAATGGCATAGATAGCTTTGGTTCTGTGAACCATCAAAAATCCATCAAAAGTTTTGCAGTAAAAAAGAGTGCATACTCACATAATAGAATCATGGAATTGGAAAAAGATCACAAGGACCATCCAGTTTAACCTCCTGTCATTCAGGAATACACAACAGAAATTGGGGGATTCAGACAAACCCTTTCTTGCACTTAAAGAAAGTGAGAGATAATGTCAGCGACCTGCTAGTTAATATGTTCTCCTGAAATGGCATTTAGAAAAATAGAATCAACAATTTGGAAGAGACCAAATGGGCCATCCAGTCCAGGCTCCTGTCATTCAGGATCAGATAATCAATGCCTTCCAAAAATGGCTACACAGTCTCTGTTTAAAAAACCCCAGAGAGGGGTGTGCGACCACACTCCAAGGCAGCATAATCCACTGCGGAACAATTCTTGCCATCACAGTTCTTCCCACTGTTTAAATGGAATCCTTTCTCCAGTAGTTTGAATCAATTGCTCCATGTCCTAGAGGTCATCTTCACAGGCCAGAAATGGTGATGCTGATCCAGAATAGAGTTCTCCAGATCAGCATCACCATGGTCTGCATGGCCAGTTGCTGAGCCAGCTTGGGGGCTGATTGATGTCTTGGCTACATGATCTCAAACTGGCCCCAAAACTGCACTGCCCAGTGGTGTCAGAAGTGGGTCGATGCCACTGGATCATCACTGTGTTTCCATCACATTTATCGCATCTCCATTGTTCTGGATTTTGTGGTAACCACTGGGCACAAAAATTGTGTTCATCACTCGGTGCCTGAAGTAACATTAACCAGATTAAAGCGAGAGAGGGGAGGGTGGGAGAAAGGAGCTATCATTCCTTCCTTCCCCCTTTCCTTCCCTAATCGCTTCATTGTTCTGGCTAATATTATTACAGGCACTGAGCAATGAACACCACCGTTTTCATGCCTGTGGGCACTACAGAAACTAGAATGATAAGGCAAGGTAAATGACATTCCCTCTCCCTGGAGTGTCCAAGCCTGAGGGAAGTGGGATGACGATGATGTGGTGATGTAAACAGCCGTATCTCCAAAGAAGGAAGCAGCACAACTGTTTATACTGGCTCCCAGAACAGATGAGCCTTGAAACATCCCAAGACTTTTCTTAATGTGGGAAAAGGCTGTGTTACAGTGAATGGACTCTGTGCATTGTGTGGATGCCATTCCTCCCTGGATTGACTCATATGGCCTATGTAGATGTGCCCTTGGTCTCTGTAGTAGCTGGAAAACAATACTGCTAACTCCTCAAGATGACAATATGACTTGGCTCAGCAGTGCTACAAAATTTGAGTGTGAATGTTTCTCATTTCTCACAAAGCACAGCTCATGGACAACTCGGGAAGGTGCAGTTTGGGTAAAGGTAGGTGATGAGCAAAACATTCAGGCAGGCTTCAAACTCAGAAAGCAAATATAGGACTTTCAGGACCATGGAGAGAACCCATAAATGATATGACTTGCACCACTATCCAGAACCCATACTCAGTTGAATACTCTTACATTTCATAGCCACCTCTTCTCCCAACCCCAAATTTTACCTCCTTCCTATTTGGTACACTGACCCAAAAGGGAATGTTATGCTGGAACACAACCCTCCATTACTTCCCCATTGTTTTCCACCAATCCCATTTCTAGCTTTGGCTAATTCAGTAGCATACAATTTTCTTAGCAATTTATTGGCTTTTATCAATAAAAAAGTAATAAAAACATAAATGGAAATAAATTGTGGATATGTTTACACAGTAAATAAATGAATCGCTTTCTTGTGCAAAGATAGCCTATGCATCAGAAATTATAATGCATCTGTCAGGGCTGTGGTCTCATCAATGATATCTTTTAATAGTCCCAGATGTTGTGGTGGGAGTTGTATACATTGCACATTAGTGCTGACATATTCCATGAGAGGAAATCATTTATCACTGAATGCCAGTTGAGTTCCTTGTTCAATCGACTGTCTGGTGTTATTGGCAAGTTTCTCCATTAATCAAATGTCCCAGAGTTGTTCTCACAGGTTTCTAAAGTTAAATCACCCCCTGCTTTTCTTGTGTTCTTGTGTTTCAGGAAACTATTGTTAGCTCAGGTGAATACAAGTGATAATTCTGGGTTTGAGTCTGAACTTTAAAAAGAGCTCTCTTAGGTGTTGAATGCTATTCCCACAATAGGTCCATTCTGTCTTGAGAGCTCTACATTAAGGAAATGTGGCATGGATAGAGGACATTGATGGATGTGAGGACAATTATGGTTCTTTGGTTTATTTTTTTTTTTAAGGAACAGCATAAAGAGGGATAAGATTAGCTTTAGTTCAACTAAACATCTCTTTCCAGGTTGAAATGGGTAGAACACAAAGCCCACTTTATCCCTTCAATGCATAGAGATTTGCTGCCTTCTTGTGGCCAAAGCACATTAGTATTTTATTCTTCAGTGGCGTGAACATGGAAAGACTGCACACATTATATATAGGGCTATCAGAATAGGATTACAGTGTTCCCTCACTTATCGCTGGGGTTAGGTTTCAGGACCACCCGCAACAAGTGAAAATCCACGAAATAGGGACGCTTTATTTATTTTAATATTTATAGATTATTTTAGCAGTTATACACTATTTTAAGTCTTTATCAACCAATCATGTGTTGATAAATTGCCTCCTTCTCTTCCAGTTGCCACTTGGGCTCCTTTTCTCTCCCTTTTGCTTCTCCTTCCTCCCTTCCTTAGGCTGTAAATTGTAATTTTTAATGATTTATAATAGTCTTTTAGGGTTAATTGAAAAACCACAAAACAGCGAATCCGCGAAAAGTGAACCACAAAGTAGTGAGGGAACACTGTACATTTTGGAACAATTTTCATTGGTGGATAGATCCAAATCTCTTATTTATCTGTTATTTTTTAAGCTGGTTGAAATCTGTAGTTCCCTGCACAGTGTAAATTCTAAAATTGTTTAGAAAAAATCTTGAAGCCATTAGATCCATTCAGAAATATGCTCCAGGATTATGCAAAGACTTGGAAAATGTTCCCATTGCCTTTGGATGCATTCAGCTCCTGTTTTTCAACCACAAATGTTTACAAATGAATGGATGTTCAGGTGAGCCAACGTGGCATACAGCTTCAGCAACTGCAACAAAAAAATTGTTTTTTTCCCCCTGTAGTCCAGAAAGGGTGGGGAATGCATGAAAAAGGTATTTTCATTCCACAATAAAATATTGTCCATTATGTGTCACATAGTTATCACAGTTTGATCCCATTGTTATGATTGGCAAACAACTGGAGAACCTGATTATTCCCAACTACACATTCCACAGTTTCATGCAATGCCACAGTAACAGCTAAACTCATATGAAACTGATATTACCATACAGTGCCAATGCACTGCACACACCCCTTTACTTCTATGATTCAAAGAAAAGGAATGGCAATTTTGCCCAATTGAGTCAAGACACAAAACATCAGCCAAATGCATGATGCTCATCTATGTGCAATGGGCATGTGAGACTATGTACTATGCATAATATGCATTCATGCATGATTGGATCACATGAACTAGACAGCTTCAACAGTGTTGAACTGAATGTGAGCATTCCTTATTGGGCAAAAAATGCCAGTCACTTTCATAGTGGAACTTTTACTAGGGATTGCATGTTTGAGTGATATTGCTGGTATCAGGACATTTTAGGGCAGTAAAATATGCATTAATGGCAGGGATAATATTTGATTTAATGCTAAAGAAGTAATTCTTTAAAAAACAACCTAGATATACATGGTAGTTCAGAATATGATAGTTAATGAATATATATTAATTCAGAAATGTTCTTAGAACTGGGTCCAGAATTTCTGAAATACTGTATATTATCCTGCCCCAATCCTTAGATATTTAGGGGGTATCTCTTGATCCCAGCTATTCTACTTTTCAACATTGTAACACCCTGTCACCATAGTTGCAGTTGAAAGGTTCCACCGAGTAAATGCTTTCTGCTGATTATATAAACTAGGTCAGGGTGAATCTTTTCTGTCTTGATGGTGAGTCATAAGGAAACATGACTCATTTGAATGGCCACAAGAAGCAGTTAGCCCATTTTCAGTCCCTGTTCACCCATTTATGCTTGATTCCATGATTTGTTGCACCCTGCGACTTAAAATGTATGTCAAGCAAATAATTTATTTCAGTCAAAAAAAAAACATCCTCGCTGTTACCTACTACAAACAACAGAATGTCTAGTTGATTCATTGTTATGTGGCTCAAGTTGACTATGGTTCTGTATTGTGGGGTTTTCTTGGCAAGGTTTATTCAGATGAGATTTGCCTTTGCCTTACTCTAAGGCTAAGTAAGTGTTGCTTGCCCAAAGTCGTCTAGTGAGTTTACATGACTTGATTCCTGTAGATCAGTGGTTCCCAATCTCTTTTTGACCAAGGACCACTTTGACCAGGGACCACTTTGACCAGGAGCCACTCTCCAACATTAGTACCAAAAGGGTTATGAACCAGTTTTTGATCAACTTTAGATTTGGTTTGATTATTTGGGGTGCTGATTCAGAAAATTGCATTGGATAGACCACATCAGCTCTAGTTTCTGATACAAAACATATGCCATCTAGTAGTCACCATCTGCTTGCCCACAGAAAACCATATTTAATAATCTAGGGCTGATGGGGTCTATCCAATGCAATTTTCTGAATCAGCACTCCAAATTCCCCCAGGAACAGGCCTAAAAAGGAGGACACCAAGGCACCCCCACTTCCAGGTGCCACATGAAACGGCTCCGCTCAGGGGGAGGAAGGAGGAGGAGAATCAGCAGTCAGGAGGCTTGTTGTTGCTTTTCATAGGTAGTCAGCCTCTCCCCTCTCAACAGTCCTGTTGCCTCGGCACTATAAGAGGGTTTTGTGAGACCAGATGCTCTCGTTACAATGATGTAGTAATGGTATTGTAATGGTGAGTCCGCAGACCATATTTTAATTTTTGGGGACCACTGGTGGTCCACGGATCACAGGTTAGGACCCACTGCTGTAGATCTTGGGCAGCACCCAAACCTGTACACTCCACTGGGTCAGAGATACTTCTTAGAGTGGTGTGTTTACTTTGGGACAAAATATGGCTTATGGCTACTCTTTGAAATGTTGCTCGTTGTTTGGGTTAATGCCAACTGCCTGGGCATCCACAGTGTAAGCTAATTATTTATTTGTGGTGATAGTGGGACATGAAGTGATCACTGCATGAAGAATGTGCATGTACTGATGCCCTCTTTTCTTCATTTTGTCTTCTTCTAGGTTTCTAATTGTTCTGGGGTGCTTGATTTTAGCTGTCTTGACCACATTCAAAGATTATGAAAAGGCATCAGAAAAGTGGCTGTTGCTTTTGGTGAGTACACGTGCATAAGGTGGAGGAAAAGATACAGGAAAGTGAGAGGAGAAGGATTAACGTTGGAGAAAGATTAAAGTTCCGTGAGTGCAAAACTACAGGAACTTCTAGGAACTTATAATACACCGTAAATCTGAGAAGGGGATTCCTCCAAACTCTGTACCCATCCCTGTCCTGAGACTCTTTGCCTTTTTCCAAGTGACATTGGAATGCAAACGGAGTCACCCACATGCTGTTGGGGAGAGGTGGGCATCCTGCCTCATTGGAGGCTTTAATAAAAGAAGTGACCTGAGACTGGAGATCTCGGTGACTTTCAGAATATTGCTCTCTGCAAATATTCTTCTTCCAAAAAAATATTTCAAATGCTTAAGATTTTAGCTACTTGTTGATAGATCTCTTCCCAGTTTTGTGACCAATCGCTTTGTTTAATATGTAGGAAACTTTTGCCATTTTCATCTTTGGAGCGGAATTTGCCTTAAGGATCTGGGCTGCTGGCTGCTGTTGTCGGTACAAAGGCTGGAGAGGAAGGCTGAAGTTTGCCAGAAAACCACTGTGTATGTTGGGTAAGCAGAATCTTTCCTTTTACTCCTTTGCCAAATGTGAGATCTCCAACGCCCGCATTCTCTGATGCCGCTCTTCCCATGGTGCCGGAGCTTGGAATAGTTCCTTACTTTGGATCAAACCTCTCTGAGTCACTTTGCCTGGAGACACTGGGAAATGTAGTCTAATGATAGATGGGGAACTCTGGGAAGTGAAATTGTAGCCAATTGTCATGCCGCCTGGATAATTCTAGGACAGGTTGACTTTTTAAAAGTGTCTTTTCTCAGGTCTGCTGGATGCCCACAGAGGTTCCTTGACCCTTTTCATGGTGAAGTCTTTCTTCCAACCTTTCTTTACCCCTTTCATGGCCACATACCATAGAAATGTGCCTTTTCCCTTTAATACTGACAGTCTTGGGTGAAATATGTGTGTGGATAAAATGGGGAGAAAAATAAAGTTATAATCTTGAAAGAGAAAGAGGACATGACGTTCAATGAGTGTACCAAGCTGTTTGATCCAGAAAGATGTATAGTTCTTTTTTCCCCTTTAAAGAAAGGACAATTATTAGGTTTTCTGCTTGCTCACAGACACAGTGGATGTTGAATTAATGTACCACTTAGAAGTAGAAACAAAGCATTTTACAAGAAAGAGAAGCAATGTAACAACAGGAAGTACAAAAAGGGGAACATCAAGAACAGAACAAAAATAGGACGGTTTGTGATGTAGGTAGGACTCTTGTGTGTGATCCAAGGTGCTTTTCCTATTGAAGAGATAGATGCATTTGGTGGAATGTAATACATTTAGGTTTGCTTTGGGGAAGTTATTTGCCCTCTCTTTTTGTGAAACAGCTTCTTGGTTGAACTAGAATAAATGAAAATGGTATTTTCTAAATTCTTGTTATGGTATACCTGTGTCCTTCTATCTTTGTGCATAAAACAGTCTGGCAGATGTAGTCATTCATGTGTGTATATGTGTCTCTGTGTGTATGTATTTCTAAAGAGGGTTCCTCCCAAAGTTTTAATTCTAGCCCAATGGCCCACCTCTTTTGTCAGGACTTGTTCTTTGGGATTTCTTTCAATCCACAGATATCTTTGTTCTGATCGCCTCGGTGCCTGTGGTAGCTGTTGGAAACCAAGGAAATGTCTTGGCTACTTCTCTGAGAAGCCTCCGTTTCCTTCAGATCCTGCGGATGCTACGGATGGACAGAAGAGGGGGCACTTGGAAACTCCTGGGATCGGCCATTTGCGCTCACAGCAAAGTAAGTGAAATTTGAAGGTTTAGAGAAGGAAGGTGAAATGCAGGGCCACGCCATGGAAGGTCCATACGCTCTACAGAAGTGCCATTCTTGGGTTAAGTCCAGAAATTGGGAAAGAATGCCAGGTTGGACAGAGACATTGTTAGAGCTCCATTGGTGTGGCATTGTGAGGCTTGCAGTAGGAATCTTATAGACATACAAAAAAAAAACCTTCAGTCTGCAATCATGGGAGTTGTAGTTTGTTGCGGTACCAGCATTCTTTGGCAGAAAAGGCTAAAGACCTTCTAAAAGTATAGCTCCCAGGATGTGACAGCATTGATCCATGGCAGTTAGAGTGGTGTCAAATGGCATTAATTTTACAGAGTAAGGTAAAGGCAAAGGTTTTCCCCTGTCATTAAGTCTAGTCGTGTCCGACTCTGGGGGTTGGTGCTCATCTCCATTTCTAAGCTGAAGAGCCGGCGTTGTCCATAGACGCCTCCAAGGTCATGCAAGCAGCATGACCACACGGAGCGCTGTTATCCTCCCGCTGGAGTGGTACCTATTGATCTACTCACACTTGCATGTTTTTGAAGTGCTAGGTTGGCAAAGTAGGGGCTAACAGCAGGAGCTTACCCCACTGGCCGGATTCGAACTGCCGACCTTTCAGGTTGCAAGTTCAGCAGCTCAGTGGTTTAACCCATTGCACCACCGGGTTACAGTGTAGAGGCATCTAAAGTTGAAAACTCAGCAGGTGGGGAATTGCCTGTTTTTTTTTTTCTTTACAATAGTGGGTTTCTCTCCTAGGAGCTCATCACTGCCTGGTACATTGGCTTCCTGACGCTAATCCTCTCCTCCTTCCTGGTTTACCTCGTGGAAAAAGATGTCGCTGAAACAAATGAACAAGGACAAGAGACAAGAGACTTTGAAACCTATGCGGATGCACTGTGGTGGGGGCTGGTCAGTATCCAAAGCAATTGCACAGACTCTGGTGGGTTTAGTGTTTCCTCTGAGTAGTCTTTTGGGTGATGTTTTTAAATTACAATGTCAGGTATTTTTTTTACCTTGGGTTGTTTAGTAGAGGGAGGCAAGTTGAACAAGAGATAGAAGAAAGAACATAAAATGGGAGGAAGAATGTGGCACTGAGTCTGTTTCTCAAAATGTTCCTTGGAATGTCTTCCAAATGAGTTGAGTATACATTAAAGCTTTAACTGTGGAACCCGTGTCTGCAAATACTAAGTGACTGGTGTATGTTCAGGGCATGGAAAACAATTTTTTTTGGACTACAGTTCTTGGAATCCTCCACTGAACCACACCACTTTGTGGAGTTGTAGTCCTAAACTAATACTTTTCCAAACTCTGATTCAGTTGAACTCTGAACTGAAAACAAATGGGATAGACTGGGAGTGGAATCATGGAGACAAACGAGTCCAAGAAATCATCCTTCTTGCCCGTTTGCTTTGTTTCTTACAGACTGTCCCAACCATTCTCCCCACAGATTACACTAGCCACCATTGGCTATGGTGACAAGACGCCCAAAACATGGGAGGGACGCCTGATAGCAGCAACCTTCTCGCTTGTCGGAGTTTCATTTTTTGCCCTTCCAGCTGTAAGTTATGATGAGATGGAGTTACTGAAATACAGAATGGCTAGCTGCCCCTCAGCTATCCTGAAGTAATGTCTGAATTTCTAAATGATTCAATCAAACACTCCAGAAAGATCTGCAAGGTACCTGCCCTTCTCCCCAAAGCTATAGGATTGTACTGCAGTTCCTTGAATCGCAGTTCCCAAGGTACTCTGACTTAATCCTCAGTCCTTTTTCTCAGGCTATCTTGGTGTCTCTATTTAAGAAGAGTGAATTAGGGTTCTTTAGCACTGAAATTCTAAGAGCCCTATCAAACGACAACTCCCAGGATGTCCTAGGATGACGCCATATCAAACTGCTATACTAGCCACACATTTATACTGCAGAACTATAGCACTTCTATACCACTTTAACTCTATCTTATGAAATCCTAGGATTTGTAGTTTCCTGTGGCACCAATGTTCTCTGGCAGGGAAGAGTGATTATCTCACCAAACTATAAACTTCAACAAACGCTTAGCAATGAGCTACGGCAGTTAATGTGGTGTCAAGCTGTTATAATTCTATTTCTGTAGCCATTCAAGTGGGATTCATTGTACAATTGGAATACTTCTTCTCCTCTCCAGTCCTTTTTTCCCCTAAGAACAAGAATGAAAAGTTTGCCAGAAAGGCAGAGACATAAGAAAGCTTTGAGACTGAGCATATAATGCAACAGCCCAGAAAAGGAGGGCAAGTTGATCGAAGACAAGGATCTGAACCAAAGGCTTGGGAAGTTGTATCTTTTACAGAGTTTCCATATCCTTATTGTGAAGACTATTTATTGAGCTACTGTGTGTGATATGCTGAGTGTAACTTCAAGACTGCACCATCCAAAGTCTAGTCTGCACCAGCACTGTAGAATTAATGCAGTTTGACACCACCTTAACTGCTATAGCACAATGCTATGGGATCCTGGATTTGTAGTTAGGTGAGGCAGCAGCACTCTTTGGTAGAGAAGGCTAAAGACCTTGTGATGCATCCCAAATACAGAGCCCTGCTCCATGCAGAAACACCAGCTAGAGCATTCCCAGCAGATAGCTATGGGACCTTTTTTTGTAGATCCCTTTGGGGGAGATAAAGCAGGATAACGATAACAACAACAACAACAACAACAACAACAACAACAACAAATATTGACAAAATTATGATCGGCCAACTGCAAAAGGCCACCTTACTGGGATCTGCGTGTATTATCTGAAAATACATCACAACGTCCTAAACGGTTGGGAAGTGTTCGACTTGTCATTTTGTGATACGAAATCCAGCATATATATCTTGTTTGCTGTGTCAGACTATGTTGTTGTGTCAATAACAACAACAACAACATCAATAGACATTCAGAAAAAGAGACACATCTCTTTTAGCATTTGGTTGCATTGTGAAACATCAAGATGTCCCTTCTAACATTTAATTGAAATCTACCCTCCTATTAGTTTTGGTCTTGCCTTTTTGGGGTGGCAAACCTGCACCCTTATGTGTGTGTAGTAGACAAGGGCCTTTGAGGCTTTCAGGAACAGCAATTCACATCTTTTTGCCACCATTGTGGTGATTACCCTTAGGGATGATCTTGGGGACCATACATGGTCCTCAGACCATACTTTGCTTGTCTCCTGCATCCCCCACCATTTGGGAACCATGGAGTAAACACTTTTTCTGTTGTCACTGGTCCTATTTCTTTTAATGGAAGAAATGTTTCAGGCATTTTTGTGCTCCCTTTTGCTTTCAGGGCATTTTGGGTTCAGGATTGGCTCTGAAAGTCCAGGAGCAACATCGCCAGAAGCACTTTGAGAAAAGAAGAAAGCCAGCGGCAGAACTCATACAGGTTTGAATTCCCTGACCTCCTTTTCATCCCAAGGGATTTGAAGTGTGCACCATTTCCAACCCTTTGAAAGCAACCGCTTTTAGATCTCCCAATGGAGGAGCTGCATGCATTTCTAGGGTTTCTTTTCATGAAATGCTGCACTGTGACACAAGGCCTTTTAATGAAAAATAAAATAACACAAGGACAAAAAATTATTTGCAAAAATAGGGCTGGACTGAAAACTGTCTGCTGGTAACTTGGATACATGGGGAAGAAGGAATTGGAAGTGCTGATTGATAGAAATTGTCCTTTTTCTTTGCTGTCAGCTGGTGTTAAGGGGCTGAATTGTAGAGACGGGGATAAAACTCTTCTGGATTCCTCCTTGGCTTTGTTTTTCCACCTCTGATTACCGTGGAATGATGCTACATCATGATATAGTGTGTTTCCGAGGAAGAATCTGAAAGCTCCTCCTCCTAGGACTTGGCTTCCAGACCGTTTTGGTGTCATTCCTCTGGACACACTCCAGCTTTTCCATATCCTTTTTGAACTGTGGTGCCCAAAACTTGAGACAGTATTCTAGGTGAATATAGTATCTAGACTGAGTAGGACTTCCCTCAGTCTAAATACTACACTCATATTGATGAAGTCTAAAATCACATTGGCTTTTTAGCTGCTATATCACACTGACTCATATTCAGTTTGTGGTTTACTAAGACTCCTAGATCCCTTTTCGCAAGTTTTATTGTCAAACCATGTGTCCCATAGCCATGTCAGTTTCAATCATTATGAAAAGGAAACTTGTAGTACTTTTGAGACTACCTGAGGAGCTATCAGTGTCTTTCTCACTGTTCATTTCAAAGATACCACAATATCTTTTTGCTATTTAACTTTCTGATGAAAATCTTCCAAAGCATTAATTCATTGAGTTTCCTTGAGGGCAGGACCTATATCTACATCTGGATGCACACACCCTTAGAAATGTTTCTCCTCTCTGCTTAATCCTGTCACCCTTTATCTGATCCTTAGGCTGCCTGGAGATACTATGCTACTAATCCTAATAGGCTGGACCTTGTGGCCACTTGGAGGTTTTATGAATCCGTTGTGTCATTCCCATATTTCAGGCAAGTTTTTTTTCTCCCCTTAAGAGATCATTCATTCACTACACAGTCCATTGTAATGTTACTTATGTCCGCTCGTCTACATCAAAGATTGAAAATGGATTATTCAGGAGGGTGACTATCATGTCATGCTGGAATTATGCATGAGGGATTGAAAGAGTGATTAAATAACTTCTGTCTTGGGAAGCCCCAGTGAGGAAAAATATCTTTGCATTTAGGATTTATTCTGTACAGAATTCTCTCATATTGGGGAAGGGTTGACTCACCCTCCCATTTTTGCATGGGGAAGTTGTCTGCATTTGCTTTATTCCTTGGCCTAACCTAGGTCATAAGGATTTTTTAAGAATAAAAGGAGATACTAAATATAGCCTTAGCCTCCATATAAATATGACAAAATACAAGTCGTTTAGATTAAATATTGATTAACTGATCTATCTATTAAAATGTTGTTTTTTTATATACCTTTCACTTATGGCAACCCTATCATAGTGTTTTCTTGGCATAATTTGTTTAGAGGGAGTTTGCCATTTCTTTCCTCTGAGGCTGAGAGAATGTGACTTGCCTTGGCTAAATTGAGCTTTAACCCTGGTCTCTCAGGTCCTACTCCAATATTCAAACCATTTTCTCACATGTCTTTTAAAAAAAGTAGTTGTTGTGTATCTTGAGGTTGTCTCAGATTTAAGGGAACCCTGATCTAGGGTTTTCTTGGCAAGATCTGCACTAAAGTTTGCTATTGTCTAAGTCTGAGCGAATGCAAATTGCCCAAGTTGGGTTTCTATGACTGAATTGGGGTTTGAACACTGGTCTTGTAGCTTTCCAGGCCAGTAATGATTAATTCAGTGCGTTTGTATATATGCTTTCAACTCACCTGTGGACTTATGGTGACCCCATGAATTACATAGGGGTTCCTTTGGCCTTGGAGCTCACTTTGAGAGAGAAAGATGGATTATAAATGTAACAAATAAAAATAAATAAATAGCAAGGAAAACTCAGAGGCTGTTTTGTCGATTCCTTCCTCATTGACAGTCTTTGATCCAAATACTAACCAGAACTGAACTGGCTTTGCTTTCAAGACTGAAAAAGATTGAAAAATTGAAAAATGAGACTCGAAAGAGGTCACTATAATATTCAATAAAAGTTGTACATTATTAACATTGTATAATGAAATACAATTAAGACAGATAGATATGTCCTCTCTCTCTCTCTCTCTCTCTCTCTCTCTCTCTCTCTCTCTCTATATATATATATATATATATATATATATATATATATATATACATACATATACATATACACACACATTAATTTTTGCTCCAAAAGATGCTTTAGAGCTTGTTTTCAAGGGCAGTCTTGTTTTTCCAAATTGACTTTTTCAATGAACTATATTATCTAGGGTTATTTTTGACATAGGGCTTATATTTCGAGCATCCTTAGAAATGCAGAAAAATCATGATAGGTCTTATTTTCAGGGTAGGCCTTATTTTTGGGGAAACAGTAGAGTCTCACTTATCCAACATGAACGGGCCGGCAGAACGTTGGATAGGCGAATATGTTGGATAATAAGGAGGGATTAAGCAAAAGCCTATTAAACATCACATTGCATTATGATTTTACAAATTAAGCACCAAAACATCATGTTTGACAACAAATTTGACAGAAAAAGCAGTTCAATACACAGCAATGTTATGTAGTAATTACCGTATTTACGAATTTAGCACCAAAACATCACAATGTATTGAAAAGATTGACGACAAAAACATTGACTTCTAAAAGGCAGACTGCGTTGGATAATCCAGAATGTTGGATAAGCGAATGTTGGATAAGTGAGACTCTACTGTGTGTATGTGTATATATATATATATATATATATACACACACACACACACACACACACACACACACACACACACACACATTAAAGGACAGATTTCTGTTAATACCGCTCGGTAGCAAGGTTAAAAGCCCCACTCAGACATTTCATGCTATTTGTGATATGCAGTGCTGGCCATCAGTGTTGTTCTAATTCCAGAGTATATAATTAACTATCCGGCATTGAGAGAGTGGAGAATCCTTCATTTTTAAGCGGGAGATTTGATTCTAAAAATGCCATTGCATGCCTAGCAGGCAAGAGCTTGTTTGTAACTAACCCTGGCCCTTGTTGTGTTGAATTTAACAATCCCTCCCTTCCTTCCTTCTTTTGCTTTCTTTTTCGAATTATCCAAAAGGAAAGAGCAGGTGGATGGTACCAGGTAAGCAATGCACCTTCTCACCTTCTTAATGCCATTCATTCATTCATTCATTCATTCACTGTATGTCCAGAGAGAAGTGCAAACATCTACCCTACATATTGTGACTTTTAGCACTGCTTAGTATTTGGGCTAATTATTTTCTCCCCTACTGTCTTATTTTATTTGCCATGTTGTTCTTGTTGTCCTTATTTAATGACTAGAGAAAAGGGAGTCTTTGTGTAAGATAATCAGGGATTAGCATTTGACTCCTTGTCGAAAGTGTCATAATGATGATATTAAATCAAAGATAAAGCAATGCCTTTGATGTCTGATGTCAGAGTGAGCTTAATTTGCTACATGCTCAGGCTCGCATTAATAGCATTGAAAATGAATGACACTGCACAAAGTTTAATTGATTTGCTATTGGTGGTAGTATTTTATAGGGAGAAAATTAAATAGAAAAAGAGCTTGCTTTAGTATAAATTAAATATGATTTAATTTTCTGATCTGTTCTAGACAAATGTTTCCTACTGTAATAAAAGAGTCCTGGGTAGTGGTGGGACTTGAACTCTCAGAATCCCCTGCCAACTTGGTCAGTGGGCATCTGGCAGTCAATTTTGGATACTATAGTACCCTCCCATCCTAAAAGCTCTAGTTAGTGCCATTTTGGATCCCTGGTTGCAGTCTCCCAATATATATATAAATGCTTCTTACGCATAAGACAACTAGCACCTTGGGAGAAAAAACTCAACTGTAGACTTCATGTTTGATATAATTCCTACAGCAATGAAGACTTTTTTTGTGACTGAGCTGTTGTTCTATCACAGTGGTTCTCAACCTGTGGGTCCCCCGGTGTTTTAGCCTACAACTCCCAGAAATCCCAGCCAGTTTACCAGCTGTTAGGATTTCTGGGAGTTGAAGGCCAAAACATCTGGGGACCCACAGGTTGGGAGTCTATCACAGAATATCTGAACAGTCTGGAGTTTTGGAACCCAGAAAGAGGTTTAACATGAGGTGAAGGCTTGTTCAGACTTCGTTCCCAGATGATCTCACCAAGTATGTTTGGGCTCACAATTGATCCTTTTGGAGGCCAACCCTAAGTCTACTTCTTTATTTTATATTCCACCCTGCTCT
Organism: Anolis carolinensis; assembly: GCF_035594765.1. Classification (NCBI taxonomy): domain Eukaryota; kingdom Metazoa; phylum Chordata; class Lepidosauria; order Squamata; family Anolidae; genus Anolis; species Anolis carolinensis. Next base: position 13,876,263 of record NC_085844.1, read on the forward strand.
CATTCAGGACACAGGTTGGGGAGAAGAACTAGTCCATGCAGATAACTTTCTAAGCTCTTCCTCGTTTTCCTATAGCATAAAAATAGTATTGCTCTTAAAAGAATAGCTTTATTGTAAAGTAGAAGTGAAAATTGGGCACTTTTTGGACTCCCAACATTTCTCACTCTTGGCAATGCCAGTGAAGTCTATTGGGGATTTCTGTTCAACGACTTCTGGAAAGCTGTTTGATCCTTACCTTGGTTGGACTTCAGCACATCACAATCCATTCAGTGAAGAGAAGATGCATACAACCTTTAACAACAATATCATATCCACAGGAGCAGGACCCACCATTTCACTTACCCATCTCTGATAGAATATGTTGCCTCTGGGCATTTTTAGGTCCTCAAACACAGCCCTATGATATTTTGGACTGGAAGTCCTTAATTTCAATAAGATTCACTATTATCTATGGTTTTGCATATCCACACAAATTCCAGGGATGTATATCCTATGGATGTGTGAATGATGCTATACTAAATTGGGTAGATCAGCCTAATCCAACTTGGTACCTAATTCCCATCATTTCTGGAGTTGTAGTCCATTACATTGGGAGGGCACTAAGTTAAGGATGTCTGGTATTTACAACTGTTGGTTCTGCTTTGAGGACTTCCCAATCACACTGCAGTGACCACTCTGGGACACAGGATCACGTAGGCCCACAATCTGACTCAGAGTAGTATTGCCCCTGCCATTGTGTCTCTGTTTGGATTTTATGTTCCTTTGTTTTTTGCCCTGGTTCCTTTTATATCTGTCTGTTTTGTTTCCATTCTCTCCCCAATGGCATACAGAGCAAAAGGAAATTTATCTCAATGTACTAGAAAAATTGTCTTTTCCTAGCTGAGAACCATGACACATTTTGGCTAGTGGATGTTTTCCATAGCCTTCTACATATCAGAGAGGAAAACTGGGCTCCATGTGGCCAAACAATACCAAGAATGTGGAAGGAGGACAAAAGTAATTATTAATGAGAGAGAAAAACACAAGTTAGGAGACTTGCAGTTATTTGCTTTTCTTGGACCTACTGGGAGGGTCAGTGTTGAAGCACAGTGGCCAAATATTTCTAGTCTCTATTTCCAATCAAAAACTATAAAGGAGGAGATTTAAAATACAATAGTTTAATTTGCAGAAAATACTAGGGGTAGGTAAAGGTAAAGGTTTTCCGCTGACATTAAGTCTAGTTGTGTCCGACTCTGGTGGCTGGTGCTCATCTCCATTTCTAAGCCGAAGAGCCGGCATTGTCCGTAGACACCTCCAAGGTCATGTGGCTGGCATGACTGCATGGAACGCCGTTACCTTCCTGCCGGAGCGGTACCTATTGATCTACTCACATTAGATGATGTATATATACACCTGTTACTGTAATATGATATTGTAACTATAAAGGATATTATCTATACAGAACTGACCTTGTGTTTAAAGTATACCACAAATAACAATGCAAGTCTAGCTTTCCATCTGAAAGGGAAAAAAAAACTAGGTTAGGAGAGCACTGAGCCTCCAATTATCTTGTTTCCATATATTTATTTTAACTAATTTCATGTAGATTCTCATAAGTGAGCATTAACCATTCATGTTGACATCTTTTTCACTTTGCAGTAATGTCATGTTTAGTAGGGATGCATTCTTTGGATCAAGCGTCACCCGAAAACTTAGGTACATGCATCTGAGTAACACGTGCATCTTTTTTATATCTATCTATCTACTGCATGTCATTCTTGCTTGCACTATCTATCTCTTTATTTTATTCCGTAATTTTTACTACAGTAGTTTAATATTAAATCCAAAACTTCAGGGAAACGAATGGGATGTTTGGCTTCAAAATGTGGAAGTTTCATTTTCAGCAGAGACTTAAGGTCAAACCATAACCCACCAAACTGAATGCAGGCCACTAACTATGTATAGTGACTACTGCTGAACCATAATTTAAACCAGGCATGGGCAAACTTCGGCCCTCCAGGTGTTTTGGACTTCAGTTCCCACAATTTCTAACAGCTGGTAGACTGTTAGGAATTGTGGGACTTGAAGTCCAAAACACCCGGAGGGCTGAAGTTTGCTCATGCCTGCTTTAGAGGAAAATGGAGAAAAAGAAGGTTGAAATATAGTGACAATGTTCTTCCTTCCTCAAAGCTCAGCTCTGTCCTTTGAACATCTGTTATCAGAGCGGTTGAAGAAGTGAATTACAACGGGGTGTTAAATATTCTTACAAATTTTCTTGTCCCTGGTAAGATATTGAATCATGTAATTGAAAAAGTGGTTAAATCTCATGGGCTTTTTATCATTAATATCTGTGGCCCTCTTTTAGATTTGTGTATGTGCAAACCACATGGTTCTAGGAACAAAAAAAATCAACATTGTGGGCAGATTTCAGTCTGTGCTATGCCCAAATAATATAATGAGCAAAACACTATGCAGTACTTTTGTGTGTATGCAGAAACCATTTTGGGAAAATGATTTTTTTTTCTGCAAGAAATGCAAAAAAAAAAAAATCATTTGGAAAATGTGTAAAAACTCTCAGCATCTAACCCAATGGGGTGAATTTTTTTGTATTACTTATGCTTTCATGGAAAAATATAAGAAAAGATTGCACCCAGTGTTGCAATGCAGTCTGAGAAAAGCTAAAGGGTTCTAGTGAATTGCCTAGGCAAACCAACCCTACTCATGAATTATCTGTCATGAATTAAAGAAAAGCAGTGGAAGGAAAATGTGCATTTAGTTGCATTTTCAGAAGCTCTTCTCTTGGTAAGCTGTGATGAGGAGCACTAGAGTTGTATCCTTTTGCTTCTCATATATTTGCTTATTCCAAATAAGCAATAAATAAATTGGGCGACTCCTGACTCTCCCCTTCCTTCCGTATTATACTGTGGAGATTACAAGCAAAAATGTCACACTTAGGATAGAAGGGGTCACTGGACTCAACTTTATCTCCATCTTAAGGGATGGATGCCCTCTGAAAAACCAAAGAATTGAACCACAAATATTTTAAATATCATAGGTTAGCTGTTAAAAGAATTTATGGTGATTTCTGCTGCAGTGATGCCAGAATTTTTGTGGTTAATAAAATGATATAAATTACTCACTAGGTGGCACTGAGTTGGTGTTTTAGTTGGAGACACAATAAAATTCTTGCCTTGCTCTCCTGGCCACTTTGAGCACTGTATTCTCTAAGGCAGGAGTTCTCAAACATTTTCAGGTGCGGAGCCCTTTTGGAAGCACAAGTTTCTTGTGGAGCCCCAATAAATGCTTATATAATACATATTATATATAATGTTTATCTATCAGGCATGGGCTGGGCCAGTGGCAGATACATGGGGAGTGTTTGTGTGAATTAATTCACACAGTACATTTTTTTTTAAAAAAAATACACTATTTAAAATGAAGAATAATTTTAACCAATATAAACTTAACAGTATTTTGGTGTTAAACTCCAAACTAGTCCAAACTCCTTCTATCATGCAGGAAAAAACAGATGGCCACTCAGCCTTTGTAGTAGTAGTAGTAGTAGTAGTAGTAGTAGTAATAATAATAATAATAATAATAATAATAATAATAATAATAATAATAATAATAGCAGAAAACCCTGCGGAGCCCCCAAGCAACTATCATGGAGCCCCAAGGGCTCCCCGGAGCACAGTTTGAGAACCGCTGCTCTAAGGATTCTGTGACAGTGCCTCAAATCCAGTCTCAATAATGTTCCAAAGGATATCAGAAACAGGGCTTGGAAAGGCACCTTATGGAGATTGCAGAGATCTTCAGCCAGTGAATATGTGATCCATTTCTTACTCAAGTAGTTCAGTTCTTTTCTATGCCAGCCCTCCAGCAAACAAAGGCATTGGTTAGATAGACCATCTGACTTTATAGACCAGAAATCTGATTTATTGTAGTGTAGAAAAGGAAATAAAGAGATTGAAAGTCCTAATAAATAAGGAAATGTGTAGACTCTGAAACTGCTCGCTTTTCCATAAACTCCATAACTGCCTTACTAGAGAACCAACTTTGCTTCCTTGCAGTTACAGCAATTGGTTGGAAAAAAAATGACCTATCTGACATCTTATTGTCTAGTTTTTGACAGAGTAGCTCTGTCTCATCCTTGTTGACTGGGGATGTATGATAAGGATTTTACGGAAAGAGGTCTTTAAAAAGGTTGTTGCACTTCAGCAAGGGTGCCCATTGCGCTCAACACACACCACTGAGACAGACTTGATATAAACAGTTTATTGATGAAAAGGTAGCAAGAAGTAATGCAAAAAGTGATAAGAAAATGCAATAATCCAAATGTAAATGCAGTAATCCAAAAAGAGTTCAATGTCCCAAAACAGCGAATAAATCCGTAAAAGTTTTTGAAGCTTTGTCATAGTGCAGGACCTATTCTATTCAAAATCCACATGAGGTTCTTTTGCACATAAAACATTTTATGCACAGGATCAGCATTTTCTGTGCAGAATTTTTTTAAAAACTATTTCTTTTACAAAAATACAGTTTTGAATTCAATAAGTCCTCAGTTATAGCACTTGTCTCCCTAGATTTTTTTTTTGCCAGAAATACTGTTTCCATTGTATGTTTTTTGCCAGTTTTTCAGAATTTTTTAAATATTCCTTCTGCCCCTAACTTATATACACTATAGATTAAGGATTAAATACTATCATTCTTATTGATGAACCTAGATAGCAGTGTATCATGAAATACCAATGGTGTACATGTCTGAATATTATGCAGACAGCCAGGTGAACTTTGCTTCAAACACATTGTTGTGTGTTGTTTTGCCATCTCCATAGTGTGTGCTTTGCTTTTTCACCTCCATAGTGTCTCCCTCCCCTCCTGTTCTACTTTTTTCCTGTCGTGTTTGTCAAATTCATTATCCTCCCATCCCCTAGAAACACTGAGTTTCAAGGCAGATAAGATGCATAACCTTTATTATCTAACAAAATAACTATTTTATGTTGGCATAATTGGGATGACTGGTATTGTTTCTTGTGATGCTGGTACACATTAAGGCGCTGGGAAGGAGTGGGCCTCTCCAGCTCCCTCTCACAAACAGGGATGCCACACTCCCAGAAGACTTAGGGGTGGGGTCTATAATTTTATTCTATGTCAGGCCAATTTCAGTTTCCTTTCCTTTTTACAGCAACCCCACCCTAGTATTTGTAGCTTGACATTTAGATGTGATTTCCAGTAAAGAGAAGGAAAGGGGAGTTTGTCTAAGTGGAAATCTATATTGACATTCAGTACAAGGGTTGTGTAGCACAATCAATGGCTAACTATCCATATGGAGATTTTTGCTACACAACTGTACTCTCCTACCTTTCACAGATGAAAACTGGGATATATACGACCAAGCAATATAAGCCTGTGCTCAAGATTGCACAGTGTATTAATGAAAAAGAAGACACATGCTAGGAGAGATTGCACCCATTTGCTTTTGCCCGTGTCTACTGGGGAGGATACGTTTCCATCCCTTCCCCACTTCTATGCTAAGTTCAAATGATTTTTCACTTTGAACTCAAGGTGCAACTCAGGGCCAGAATGACGTTGCTGATCTGGAGTCCACATGGCCAACCATCGAGATGGTTCAGGGCCAGATGGTGACTTCGTGGCTGAGCAACACCAGAATCAGCTTGGTGCTGCTGAACTACCAGCCTTACCCAACACCCATCATTCTGGGCTTTGTAGTACCTACAAAAATAGTATTGATCACCACTTGGTGCTTGTAATGATGATATCCAGAGGAACAAAGTATTAGAATTGTTCCCTCTTTTTACTCCTCCAATTGCCTTGTCACTCCAGCTAATGTCATTATAGACACTGAGTGGTGATCAGCAACAAATATGATGGTGATGTAACAGGGTCATTGAAGATGCCCATTCAATTTGTAGCAACTGAAGATAATTAAGGAAAAACAGGGAAAGGGGGAAGAGGAGATAGAATCTAGAACATTTTGAAAATAGTTGCACAAATGGGATGATAGAAAATTGACTGGACTGTCTTTTTCCACAGGGTATTCCATCACAATGTAGGATTTCAGCAGCTGTGTTTTTTATGTGCTTTGTTTTGAGCAAAAACTAGCAAAGTGCAGCCTTTGGGTTACATGTGGAATCCAAGGCCATATTTATAATCCCTGAACCAAAAGATCCAAAAGAAGCAACAAAAATGCTTCTAGAAGTCTCTAGAAAAATGCAATTTTGTGATAAAAGAATATGAACCCAAAAACTTGAAATTGCTGCACAAACAAACCCAGAATTAAGATTTTTTTTGCCATATCTGTTTTTGATTTATAGAACATTTTCTATACCTTCTGACATACTACAACCCAAAGTAATCTCTTGGGATGGAAAACAGGTCTTTGGGGTGTCTAAAGCTACCTAGCCCTGAATTCCAAATTCCCAGAGAATAAGAATCCATCTAGGATGTTTTGATAAACCAAAATCTCGCCAGGTCAATGTGTAGCTTACCAGGACTGATCTCAATCAATGTTGCAAAATATCATTCTTGCTAATGTAGTAAAAATCAGAGCAAGCATGGTTGTCTTGTGCTTCCAGTTTTAAGGCTGCAAAATACAGCAAATGTGTTTGATATCGCTAATAATTTTTGTTCCATTATTTATCCTTTATTCTGCCTCTCCCAAAAAAGGTGGTGTGATATATTGGGAGAAGAGGCATGCTTTGCTTTGCCATTTGACTTAAAGTTATGGCTTCTTTCTTTCTTTGACTGAAGTGTGATTTTGTTTTTTTAAAAATGGACTCTAGAATTAGAAATGAAAGGGGAAACATCTGGTTTGCATGCTGAGAAAGAATTATGTTGTTTGCTGCATGATTGATTCCAAAAGCTTCTTCAAGTTCAGCTGTGCCTAAATATGGGGAGCGAGTGCTGTAGGCCTCCAGTTCTCATACATACTCCTTAATGCTCAAATATCCTATAATATTTAAATATCCTATTAAGAAATACCCATTGAAAACCATGTGGCATTTGTTATCCAGAACAGGCTGGACTCATGCTTAACCACAACCCATGGCTTGTCATATCATAAATGAGCTCAAAGAGTAATTGGTTCACATGCTTTCCCTTTCTCCTTTGTGCACAAACAGGGTGGAGACTTTGGATTGAATGGTTCCAGCTACAGTAGACCCATTGAATTGATGGGATTGACTTATGTCTTGACTCAATACTCAACCATTGACTCATTAGATCTACTCTAATTGGACGTCACTAATAGGTTTCAGACCAGAAAGTTAATTTCTCAACTAATCACAGTACTGTACCCTGTTATGTCTGAAGTCGAGGAGCCATTGTTTCACTCTGTTGAAAACAAATCAGAATCAAACTATTTTGATGACCTGATTTCTTTTAACTAAGTACACTTTGAACAAGTCATTGTTCTCAAGATGAGACACAAGAACTGTGGTTATTTCAAAGGGGGTAACTGGACTGCAGTAGTTCTATGTCCTTGCTATCCATTTCTTGCTGGTGTGGACAGTGTAGCCAAGGAATGGCGATGTAAATACAGAAGTACATTTTAGTGCATGTTACAGAGGAAGGTAACTTAACATATGCTGCTATTTTTGGTGCATCTTTGTTTACCTTGATATGATGTTCCGCTGTCAAAATGTGAAGACGTAGGCTTGATATTTCTTACCTTAGCAGTTTTCCTAAGTGGAAAACCTGCTGTCTTCACACTTTGCCTTCAACTCCCCACCTGCAATATATAGAATGATAAGTACTATCTTATAGGTTTACTATATTACTGCATGGGAAGAGCTTTGTGTATTCTAAGTGTAATTCTTTTTTAATTTTTTATTAAGGTTTTCTTTACATATCATAATAGCAACAGTGCAATACATAAGACTTCCCTAACTCTAAAAACCTAGGGTGCATCTACACCATATAATTAATGCAGTTTGGCCCCACTTTAACTACCATGACTCACTGCTATGGGATCATGGAAGTTGCAGTTTTACAAAGCCTTGTCTACCAAAAAGTGCTGGTGCCTCAAACCTAGAACTCCCACAATTCCATATCAATAAGCTATGGCAATTCAAGTGGAGTCAAACCGCACTTCATCTACAGTATAGGTGAACCTTAAGTAGGACCTCAATGATGGCAGAAACAATAACGGTCGCTGAATTTTTTTCATTTCCCCTCCCAGTTTTTGTCTACATGGCCAGAGTAGCAAAAACCCTATAGTTGATCATTTTTAAGGCTGGCTCCAAATCTGGGTCCAATTAACATTCTGGAATTCAGAGATTAAGACGTAAACCTTGATTATGGATTATCACTCTGCAGCACTGTGTTCATTCTGCAAAAACCTGGAAAAAGAGGTTCTCTGGTGTTTGGGACCCTGAACATGTACCTGGAGGTCTGGCCAAGAGAGTGCCACTGTTCCTAATATTTATCTCAGGGACCCATCAGCAAATAAAGTTCATTCTCCCTTATTCATTGTAGGATCACATGCAATTCACCGCTGTCCGCTTGACATTGAAAGGAAGTTCTCAAGGCTTTCAGCACATGTGATTCCCTATTTCAAGCCAGGTTTTGATCACATTTTCTCACTATCCAGGAAAGAGCTTGGAAATGCTAACATTCAGATTATTTTTTGAATATGTAGTTGTGCTTACTCAGAAACGACATTATTTCTTGGTACAGTAAGCATCCCATACCCCAAAATCTGAAATCCAAAAGACTCCAAAATTGTCCACATGGTCAGCTGAGATAGAGACACCTTGACTTTCAGTGAAGACTAACTTTGTTTCATGCACAACATTACTAAAAATATGATGTATAAAAATTAAGTTCAGGTTATGCATATAAAGATATTTTTGTTTGAGCTTGAATTCCATCTCCAATATATCTCATTACATACATATATGTAAAAACAGGTATTCCATAACCTGGACGGAAATTCAAAACTCTTCGGGTTCCAAGGATTTCAGATAAGGGATATTCAAGGTGTAATTCTTTGGATTATTCTTTAATAATGCAAGAATTCTCCAAAATGACTCCCCTCAAAACACTTCAATGTATCATGGAGGCATCCTATGTGTCATAGTGTCACATAGCGGTTCCACAGATGTGGCTGGCAGGGAACAGGGAGGAATTGGAGACATTTCTGGCTCTATCGATGTAGCCAGAATCAAAATGTTTACATCCTCTGCTGAAACCTTTGGAGAACCTTGGCCAGCATCAATGGATGATGTGATCATTTAAAGTCCTGCCATGGCAGTGTTCTAAACCTGTGGGTCCCCAGATATTTTGGCCTTCAACTCTCAGAAATCCTAACAGCTGGTAAACTGCCTGGGATTTCTGGGAGTTGTAGGCCAAGACACCTGGGGACCCACAGGTTGAGAACCACTGGGCTATGGTGACACAACCAAATGTTTCTCCAATCCTACCTTCTGCTCTCTATAAGTCACTATTGAATCAGAATTCGGAGTCATTCCTTAGTTTCTAGTGACAACCTAGGATGCCTTTGAAACATGCACTTTTTCTGCATCTCCCAAAGCTGTTATTGACCTTGGTTAGATATAATATCCTATTGCCAGAAGAGGGTGCTGACCCACTAATTCCTTACAATGTAATGAACTATACAAAACACAATATTGGTTCAAAACATAAGTAGTACACAATATATTCAGAGTCTCTGCAGTTCTGGAAGGATTCCTCAGGACTCCACAGGTTTTGAAACAATAGTCCTTCCAGAACTGCAGAGACTCTGAATTGGTTTGCCTTTAAGCCAATCTAATCCTTTTAGGACTGCAGAGACTTATATCATTTTGTTTGATTTATAATACTGAGTTAGATACTTTTGGGTTATATACCAAAGGACTGAGCATTGATTCTGTGAATGTAATATGTATATGATGCTCCAATATATATATTGTGTACTACTTATGTTTTGAACCATTATTGTGTTTTGTATAGCTCATTACATTGTTTAGAATAGACATCTGTGTTTATCCACTAATTCCTTAACCATGGAATTCTGGATTCACATTGTTTATGGCATTGTTAGAACTGCAACCAACAGTGATGGGTAACCTCTTGCTAGCTATACCTCACTGAGAGCTGGCATAAATGTTAATAGGAATCAACATACTGGTGCAATTTGTTCAGAGCTGTCTGAAAATATCAAGGATAAATGTTGTGTATTAATTTTTTATGATCAGTCAACCCTATTGCATATTGAAATTCTTTAGCTGGATTTTTCAGTAGTATTGATAAGGATGGAGGGTGAAGAATGATGGCCGTGTTATTTGTAAGCCTGCAGAAACATTATGTCCATAAATATCATCAGCTGCCATTTTGTCCTTCATCTATTTGTTTGCTTGGGAGGTAATGCATTAGGGAACACCTTGAAATGGAGGTCTGCATTCAAATGAAGGGGAAAAATTGATTCCTTTTCCTTATTTTTTAGCCAAAAGCTGGGTCTCTTGGATCGGGTTCGTGGTACCAATACTAAAGGAAAGCTATTTACCCCTCTGAATGTAGATGCAATTGAAGAAAGTCCTTCTAAAGAACCTAAGAGTGTTGTAGTCTTGAATAATAGAGAGCGTTTTCGCACTGCATTCCGAATGAAAGCTTATGCATTCTGGCAAAGCTCAGAAGGTAAATGTTCTCATTCATTCATCCCTTTTTCCATATTGCTTCATCAGCCAACCCCTATTTTTTTTCTTTCCTTCCTTGGCCTTGTTGTGTCATTTTAACTAGAGTTGAAATGGAATGTTGCACTTAAGAAATGTTTTGATTCAACCCCTTTCATTTCAAGATTCCAGTATTACAATTTTTAAATGTGAATGTATTTAAAAATGTATTCTTCTTATGAGCTGGGAAGAGCTATGGCTTTGCTTTTACTGCTGACCTCTTCAGCATTTTGTTTGTTCATATGGTGGTATATTGACATTTTGAAATGAAATCTGGTACTCATGTTCAAGACATGATTCTATGATTCAAGTTCAAATATCACTTTCACTCTCCAACTCATTTTAAACAAGGACTGGAACAATATATAATGAAGGAGTCAGTCAAACCCCAAATCCATAAACAGCAATTCTGCTTTTTTGGGCCAACTCCAAATCATAAAATATTCATTGCCATACCTTCAGTGAACTCTTGGGAGCAATGCACTAAAAATAATAGTGTTACTTGTTCCTTGGAAGTGAATGTAAGAAGGGCCAGTGACATCCATAGATTCAACCAACCACAACTTGAAAAAAGTCAGGAAAAAATCTAAACAGCTATCCTTGATTTTGCTATACACTGATACGCAGACATAACCTGCTGTAAGTCTTCTGTGATTTCACAAATCCTCAGGCTCTCTCCAGCATTTGTTTGAGTTATTCACCATTTATATAAAGGATGCCATTTCACTAGGCCCTTGTATATAATGGAACATGAACAACTATAGATTTTAGGATCCATGGGTCCTGGAAAAAATCTCAGCAGATACTGAGGGCCAGTTGGACTGTATGAGCAACTTCGTTGTGTTTGAATATCTTCTTTAACTGGTCTTTGTCCCTGTGGGTACTTATTCCTCCTTTTAGATGCTGGAACCGGGGATCCTCTGGCAGAAGACAGGGGATACAGCAATGAACTCATTACTGAAGACATGATCCCCACATTGAAAGCAGTCATCCGAGCTGTTAGGTAAAGTGTGGGTTGTTTGTCAAGTGGTTTAATACTTAATGTAAATGGAATCCTATTCACAGAAGTACATCTGATTTGTGTGATAACTACATTGCTAAGCAATAACTTACAATTCTGAAAGAGGTTTAATTAAAAAAAAACCACCACTGAACCTCCTGTTCTTGTATCAGAATACTACAGTTCCGCCTCTACAAGAAGAGATTCAAGGAGACTTTGCGGCCTTATGATGTAAAGGATGTGATAGAGCAATATTCAGCAGGACACCTTGACATGCTTTCCAGAATCAAATACCTTCAAACAAGGTAAGATATTTACTGTAAAAAAAACATGAAGTTATATGGCTCCAATCAATGGCATTGGAGGAAAAACCTTTAATAGACCCTGATATCAGATACCTTAAGAATTGGGATAAACTGCATATTTAGCAAGGATAAGTTGTCCATAGAGAAAATTATAAAGGCTATCTTAACCATCTTGATAACAGTACTGTAAACAGAGCTTGGGCTACATTAACATTTTGGACTACTGCTCCCAGAATCCCGACCCAGTTTGACTACTGGGGGATCCGAGAATTGTGGTCTACAAAAGTAACTTTCCCATTCTCTTCTAGTAAATGTGTTGGGTATGAACAGAGAGATGTAAATGCAGCATAAATAAATTTCATTTTTTAGGTTTGTGTCCCATCTCAAAAGATAGCTATCTCATTATGTACGTACCTTAAAAACAAGCAAATAAATATTGGTACAGACATTGAAGCATCTTTTCTTCAGTTCAAAGGGGAGCTGGCCTTATTGAATTGATTGACCAGTATATTTAGGCCCCTTCTACACTGCCCCTATATCCCAGGATCTGATCCCAGATGATCTTCTTATCCCACATTATCTGGCATTGGAAACTCATAATACAGTTTAAAACAGATAGTCTGGGATCGAATCCTGGGCTATAGGGCAGTACAGAAGGGGGCTTAGAAGATTTATATCCTACATTTGACTAAACTTTAGTCCAGTGGTTATAAACCTGGGTCCCCAGATGTTTTTGGCCTACAACTCCCAGAAATCCCAGCCAGTTTACCAGCTGTTAGGATTTCTGGGAGTTGAAGGCCAAAAACATCTGGGGACCCCAAGTTGAGAACCACTGGTTTAGTCCCTAGGAAAACATCAATGCTATCAAAGTAATACTAACCCCCTGGGAAGGGGGTTACTATGATTGATTGATGGTTGGTTGGATTAATGGATGGATGAATGGAATGACAACCTTTTCACTGTGTCCTGTTATTGTCTTCTTTCAGAATAGACATGATTTTTGCTCCTGGACCTCCATCTACTCCCAAGCATAAGAAATCCCAAAAGGGAGGAACATTCTCTTACCCTTCACAACAATCCCCAAGGTGACATTATTATGTGTGTTACTCACTGGGAAAAGACTTCCAATTTTTGCATGAATCTAACCTCATCCACTTAGTGTCAGTATGAAGCAGGTTCTGGATGCCACTGTGCAATGTTTCTGCTTAGATTGAAATGAGTACATTGTAACTAGATGCAAAGAAATAAATATGTCCTAAACAAAATGGCAAAGATGGCCATAAAAAGAAACTCTGAGCCACCCGTGGTGTAGAAGGATGCTTTTAGCTCACAAGAGCCATTGATTGATTGCAGCACATGACACAATTTAGGAGCTACTAAGGTGACCAATGCAGATATTCCAAAGAGAAAGACCAGTTATAGCAAATGTCGATACAACAACTAGTAGTTTCTGTGCTAAAATTATAAAATTAAGTTCAGTAAAGTCAACCATAATGAATTCTAGCTTCTATCACTTTCAGTTCACATACAAATGCTCAAATACAAATCAAGCGTTACAATAATTATTTTTCAGAATAGTCTTTACTTTGGGATTATTCTGTATCTGCTTTGTGTACTGTGGGGTTTGAAATATTTTGCAAGTAGAACTATTCATGGAAAAGTTAGGAAAGGTTTACATGTCCTTAATCTGTCTCTTTTTTCTTTTTCAGGAATGAGCCGTACATAGCCAAAGCATCTACAGTAGATTCCGAAGACCAAAGTATGATGGGCAAATTTGTTAGAGTCGAAAGACAGGTATGAAATATTTAGGTCTTTACATTGATTCCATCTCTGTTGACTTTATAACTAAGATTTTACACAATCTTATCAGAGATTGGTTTCTTCCCACTTTCTGGTACTTTCTCACTTTTTGGTACTTTCCAGATGTAGTTTGCATAGTACTCAAAATTATTGAGTCAGTAGCCCAGATGGCTTTGAAATGGATTTTCATCTCTATTTTCAAGCCATCGGGGCTACTGATGCAACAAAAAGCACAGGACATCATTTCATAAAGAAAATTCATTAGGTAATTTTAATATATAGGCGTGGGAACAAACATTTGTAACTGGAGTAAGCCCTACAAAATATCATGGAATACAAAAGTTGAGACTAACCTTATTCATTATATTATTTAAAATGTGATGCTGTAGTGAACCTTACCTATTAGGCCTGGGATGAAGAGAGCAGTTTGGTTTTGGAGTTGGGAGAGAGCGTGTGTGAGAGAGAACTGGAAGCTGTGAAAACTGACAGGCTAGCTCAGGCAGCTTGGATCTCTTGATTCTCACTACTGGGTTGATTAATAGAAGGACTCTAGGTTAGAGTTAATTAACAACCCAGGGGAACTCGTGACTATTCTCAGCAAATAGAGCGAGGGTTTTTGTGACCAATAGATAGATTGGTTGGTGGGAACTGTTTGAAACTAAGTGAAGTAAATCTGAAACATACAACTAAGTTAAGCTGAAGAACGTCTGTAACCAATTACGCTTATGAACCTCTCTGAAGTAATTATTTACCTGTTTTTAAGAAAATAAATTTTTATTCTATTTTTTCAATTTTCAAAAGCCTCCACAGTGTATATTTTCCATCAAGAAGGCTTAATAAAAGTTCCAGCAATACAACAATAAAATACCACAGAAAAGCCTCATAGTGAACATCAGTTTGGGAACCAGGGGTAGAAACAGTGTGGGCAGGGAATGGGAGAAGTTTGCCTCAGACACATTTAACAACAAAAATCCTAAAGACATTTTAGGTTGGTGGCAGCTACTATTTTAAAAGAAAATCTGTTATAATTAGCCTATCCCCGCTCGCTCATTTCCTTTATATTGGTGGCAGCGGTGGGATATTATTATTAAAAGATTTCCCCCCTGCCTCAATATTTCTGTTATATTGGTGGCAGTGGTGGGATATTATAAAAGATTTCCCCCTTTGCCATCGTTTTTTTATATTGGTGTCAGTGGTGGGATATTATAAAAGATTTCCCCCCCTTGCCGTCGTTCCTTTTATAGATGCAATGAATAAATTATTTTCAAAATGCAAGTCTTCAAAGGCATCCACAGGAATTAGTTTTCATAGATAGACTTTTCATGGAAGCTGGTGGCTTCCATGTCAATGGAGATGATAATCACACATAGATTTTAGTCTGAATTTTATAGGAACTATCCACATTGTAGAACCAACCCTCCCCAAAACCTAACGCAAAAGCATTTGGGGAAAGTCTGTAGTTTAGCACCAGTAAAATGCACATTTTGCATGCAGAAGGCCGCTGATGTAATTTACAGAATCTCCAAAAAGGTTTTGGAAAGCATTTCCAGCATTTCACACATGAATTACTGCTCATTGTTTTTCAGTCTAATGAGTGTTCTCTTTCAGGTCCATGATATGGGGAAGAAGTTGGATTTTTTAGTCGATATGCACATGCAGCATATGGAGCAGTTGCAAGTCCAAGTCACAGAGGTTTGCCCTTCAAAAGAAGCTTCATCCCCAGCAGAGGATAACAGATATTCGGAGCTGAAATCTATCATTTACAAATACTCTGAGCCTTCCATTCATGAAAAGCCTCCAAGCTTCCACCATGTTCCTGTGAACAAAGTCCCTCCTTTTGGATTCACAACTCAGGGCCAAAGCTGTGGCCCATTTCCATCTCCGTTTGGTGGGCAGAACTCCAGTCGGTGGCCGGCCATGCCATTTTCGACCTCATACGCAGAAAGGCCAACAGTTTTGCCTATACTTACTTTCATCGACCCCCATATTTCCTACCAGTCACCACCAGGTGACTTCCAGAGCCCTCACTCAGAAAGAATCCCTTCCAGACAAAAACACAGCGTAACGCGAGACAGCGACACCCCGTTATCCCTCCTCTCGGTCAACCATGAAGAACTTGAACGTTCACCAAGTGGATTCAGCATCTCCCAAGACAGAGACGATTTCCTTTTTGGGCCAAATGGAGGTTCAAGTTGGATGAAAGAAAAACGCTACTTGGCTGAGGGTGAAACGGACACAGATACTGACCCGTTTACCCCAAGTGGGTCTATGCCTCTGTCTTCAACAGGAGATGGGCTTTCTGATTCTATATGGACCCCTTCGAGCAAGCCAGTCTGAGATTCTCCATATGGGTGGGTTGGGCGGAGTCATTGGCTGGCTTCTTCTCGCAATGTAAACATGAACTTTGTATATTTCACTCTCACACCCAAAGCTTCCTAGCTCAAACAAACCAACACAACACAACACCGGTGGCTGCACTGCATGCTGGTATTAGTGATAGTCATTCCACACCATTTCATTTGGTGGAATAATGCGGTTTTGTTCATGCTGCCAAAACTAAGTGGTTTAGTTTGGAGCATGGTTTTGCATGACTTTACACTATAAATGGTACAGATAATTTCTTCTGTGATTTAAAATAACAAAAATTATGTTTTCGGTATACCAAGGATCAGGTCAATGCCGGATTGAAAAAAAATACTCCCAAACAGAGGCAGATGTTGCATTTTGTCAGCAAAAGAAATTTCAATGACTAGTTTTTAGACAAATGCCCTTTGCAGAATATATTTATTATTATTATGAGATATCCCCATGTTCAACATACTATTTAAGTCTTGACTATTCACTGAACTCTTGCTTGTATCATTGCAATCATTTTTGTTAAATTTGTTCATCCAGATTTCCCTTTATTTATATTTTTGAAGGCATTTCTCATGCTCTTCTGAGTTTTTATATGAAGTCAGAGAGTGTGGCGTACCTTAAATCCCCAAAGGACCTAAATGCTTATTATTACTTTTTTGCAACATTTACGTTTGGATTATTTAAAAAAGTGGCTAAAATGTGCCTAATGCTGTCTAATGGGTTGCTGTCAACTAGGAGTTTCAGTCCCAAGCAACTCCATGGGTCTGAAGCCATTTTTAATCTTTATATTTCCTTGGTTTGAAATGGGATTTAAAGGTAGATAACACTCTCTGGGTCTCTGTGGTTAAGAGCCAGGTCACATTTTATACTTAATGGTAGCAGGCATGTTTTACATTTGTGTTGCCTTTTTAAGAAATATGCTTTACATGTGGTGGAAACATGTATCTGTGCCGTCAGAACAGACATATCATAGACGTTCCCTAGAGATGTGGTTCTCTGTAATGCACCTACTATGCATTTGGAGTTAATGCTTCTCTCCTTCACATGTTATGTGTTTATGAAAGGGAGCCACACTTTAGATAAGGCAACTATGCCTGATCCCATCAAGTATGAAAACAACTCTGAATTGCCTTGAACTCTAGGATACATGAGTACTTAATGCTGCTCTTACGTTTTATGGATTTCCATGAGATTGTAATAGGCTCTATGTCTCTTTCCTGTATAATCAACAGATAACAGTTACTGTATACACTCATATATAAGTCAAGAACAAGTATAGGACCCAAAATTATGGATTTTAATATGGCCCTTGGATAAGTTGGGGTAACTCTATGGAAAGAGGAAAGCACCAGTCCAACCACTCTGGTCACCATCACCACCATTTTTAATCCAGATGCTCAAAAAGGCCAGAAGCAATCCCAGGATGAAGAAGATTGGTGTTTCCTTTAGTTTCTTCTGGGGACAGACTAAGCTCTTGCTGTTCACTGCGCTCTCTCTCTATATATGAGTCAATTGACCATGGATAATATGATCCATGTTTTTGGGATCGATTTCTTGACTAAAATTTCTAGACTTATGCTTGAGTATATATGGTATTGTCTTATTGTCTAGGTTCACCATGTATTGTCCATTTCAACTCATCTAAGGATTCCTTGCCACCCTCAAATGTGGCCTGCTCATAGTGTCCAAATATGTTCATTAGGATCTTTTTCTCTCTGAGATTCCACTGAAATATGATTCAACTTAATTAAGATAAATAATTTTCTTATTCTACTATACTCTCACCTAGTTTGATAAACCTTAGCCAACTGCCAGTAGAGCCATTCCTTCTGCTGCTCCCAATATTACAAAAACTGGCACCATGTGAGCACAGCAAAAGTTGTATTTTATTTCCTCAAAAATCAACAACTATTTGTTCTTGGTTTCAGTGGTGATGACATTTCAACCAGTATGTTTCAACAAGAATATTGGCTGAGACATTTCCAGGTTCTATTTATAATGTTTATTCTCTTATTTTGAGGGAATGTGCATAAATGAATGACTTAATTTCCCTGTGCCTCAGTTTCCCCATCTGTAAAATGGGTCTAATTATACCTCGCCATTGGGGATTACATGATGCTCAGTGTGTGCTTATCTGTAAAGCACTTTCACCTCATCAGAAAGTTGATCAACCTTTGTGGATTGTACCATATAGGACTCATTTACATAAGCATTAGCAAAGGAATGGCCCTGGTGTGGTCATTTTTCTGTCATTGGTAACCATGAATCTTTTTGTCCATGAGCAAATCCCAATTCAAACAACTACTGTACTAGAGATGGAGTTTGTGTGATGCACTGCTGGCATATCCCATTGAATAAACTTACATTGCTGATGGTCCTAAAATCCCCTCCTTTTGAGTGAGCGAATTAATACCAATTAAACCATCATGTGTAAAGGGCCAGCCAGTGGAGCACTATTAGGGACATGTTCCTCTGTATCAAGTGGTGCATTATGTTTCTGCGTTGTTTTCTACTCACTAGGATAGCAGATGTCTTTCCATCATATCACCTGATCTTATTTTGGAAGCGAGGGTAGAAGTTAAATGTAGTAGTCAAATGGGAGACCATTGTGAAATGCCAGGGATCTCCAATTAAAACCAGGAAATAATCTACCTGAAATTCTGACTCCTGCAGCTCAGAATAGATATTAAGCGATGTGATCTAATAATCTGACCCAATATAATTGAACTCTCTATTTCTCACTACCTGATCCTTTGAGATGGAGATATTTGGAAAGCATGAGCTCCATAGCCAAGCTGTAGTCCTTCCCTGGCAACTTTTTACTTTAAGCAGTGAAAGGTCTTGATATACTAAATCATCAGCAGCCCAATTTAAGAGATGCTTAAATTGAAGAGTTATCAGAGCATCGTTATTGACTGTGACCACTCCTTGAAGGATTTACAACTGGAGAATGGATTGGTTGTGCAATGACTTTTCCATCAATGGTAATTCTAAAAGCTTTGACTTATATAATACACATGAAAATAGCAATTGATGACTCTTGAAGTATGGCTTAGTGAAGAGCTCTGGGAATTCTGATAATAATCTGCCACGTGATTGTATACTGCTGTCATCAACTCTTCTCAAATTGTTTGATAATGTTGTTTTTCGCAGGTGTTGCCAAATTAGGTAGGACATTCCCTGAGTTTATGTTGTTTGAGCTGGATCTAATCTTAGTCACAACTAGATTGAAACCATTAAAATCAAAGGGACTCATTCACAACTAACTGAAGTCCCACCGATTACAATAGTCCTCCATTGTTTAGCCGAGATTGGATCCAAGCCTGATGCATAAAACCACCATTTGTTATTCAAATAAGAATGTATAGCAATGGGATATAGTTCTTTTTCTTTTTACTGACTTATTTCTTCATTATAGACACCAAATGAGGAGGGCTGTCATATTCTTAGTGAATTATGATGGCCAAGGTCAACTCATAGCATCTTAACTCATTTTTTTGGTTCTGACCATGCAATCAGAATTGCTCCCCAAAGCTATCTTTTCAGTGTGTCAGTCCTTTCAAGATGACCATCTCTGTGTCTCCAGAGAGTGGGGATAGCAAGAGAAGTGCATCTAGCTATTTTCCTTCAGATGATCACACAGTAACAACATCACCCTCAAGAACTTCCCAAGGATCCCTCAGAACGCTGCAGGGATTACTATTTTGGTGAACTCAGCTAAAGAAAAATGGCCCATCCTTCACCCCACCCACCACCAAACATGGCCACACTTATGTAATCACCTAGGAGGGGATTCGAAAGGGGATGACCATATAGATTCCTTCCCTATCCAGTTATTGTAGAGGTGGATAATGTTTGGCCTTCCAGGGATTTTGGATTTTTGCTTTGCTTTGGATCCTTTCCAATCCTACACTTCTATATATTTAGAAGCCGAGTCCAGTGTGGCTAGTTTCATAGAATCGTTGGAGCTGATCTCCATAATACCTGGAAGACCAAAGAGACCCCCTCTTACTGTGTGTGAAAAATCCGACTTCTTTGTAAAACCTTGGGCTGGCTTCACAAGAAGCATTGGACTCACAACTTGTAAATATAGTTCTTATGGGACAAAATGCAAAACGAAAACTATTTTCAGATAGCCCCCATTTCCTCAATGAATCAAAATTGAAATAAGCTTTATGAGATCTGTGATTACAAAGCTCTATTTTCCTTATGCTATTATTTATATTTTAATCCTGAGATCATGGGTTGGTTCAATACATTTTGTCCCTTATCTATGTTGACTAAAACACAACAACAAATCCATTTTGACAGGTCAACAGAGAGATAGTTGGCACAATTTGGCTATCAGTATAGAGGCCACTTCGAATCCCTTCACTCTATACTACATTCCCATGGAAGTAACCTGAAGAGGAGCAAACAGGCTCTAAAACTGAGAAGAACAATCAGATTCATCAATAAGGCAGCACATCTGCTAAACTGCACTGCCACTTTAAAAATCAGGTACAACAACAAGGATAGCACTGTTTTTGTATCATTGGAAGGCAAGGAATGGTCAATGCTTATTGTATTAGGGCTATATTTCCCAACTCAAAACTGCCCTTTGCATGGTTGGATCTATGTTCAATATGAAAGCATTGTAATAATAACTGTGACCCCAAAACAGAGGTGTGCATGATAATGTGTGTATTTGACAAAATGCACTTTCTCTTATTTTATATTTCATTGTTTTGCCCAAAGGGGAAGAAACTGTTTGCAAGAGGGATGTTTGGGGTGGTGAATGAATGCATTGTAGGTATTGTCAGACATATACTAATGTGCATCCCCTTGTGCAGTTGCACTTGTTGAGTGAAGCAGGGCACACACAACTTGGTTGTTAGTGCAATAGTAATGCTCTTCCTTGTTCAGAATTAGGGAGACTGAGAGTAGAAGGAAATTCTCTGTCTTTCCCTTTCTCTTTTGTAATCAATGAGGTCATATAGCCTAACATGATAGGTTATGTGGATCCATGAAAATGTCATGTTCACTCTGTAATACCCAATTATCTAGGGTTGCATGGTGAAAGAGTCCTTTGAAGTTAAAAAAATGGCACTGGAGAAACAACAGTCTGAGAAACCATGGCAGTAAATGGGTGCAAAAAAAAATTGAATAAGAGGAAAATAATTTTTAGCATCCCTTTCACCAATTATTCTGGCAGTTTGCATACTGAAATTAAAAACCCGTGAGAATTTGGCTTAGCCACTCACCCTTGAAGCAGATAATACAAAACTGGACAGATAGGGATAGCAATCCAGCAATCCTCTACATAGCATAAATATTACATGTCGAACATGATACAGCCTCCATGTAGACTAACATCATTGAAGCACACTTGCCGGTGAGTGGATTCTGTTGTACAATGCGTGGCCACAGTGCATAAGTGTGCAATTTCAGTGCATAGTGCAATGCTCAGTGGACATTCACAGTGTTGTACATCTGTTATGCTATGGCCAAAAGAAATTATCATGCAATAACATGATTTAGGAATGTGCATCTCACATGGCAATTCGTGTGCGTTGTTCATGCTTCTGCTTCCCTCTTTTTTACAATGGCCAGTTCCTACAATAAGTCAACATGGTTGCGTGGAACCGCTATTTTGTTATTAAATGTATTTTGCCTATTTCACACGGGCTGTTTTCAAGCCACCCTATATCTGTGCATTTCATTTTTTTCTGTACCTTACATTTCTCCCTGTTGAAATTCATTGTTAGTTTTGACCCAGCTCTCTACTTTGTTATAGTCATTTTCTGTCCCAAGATAAAGGAGTCTCCTTTTTCTTTGCATCCCAGGCAAATTCTTCTGACTGAGTCAAGACTCAGGCAAAGGACACATTGGTTGTTCTGGCTCCCTTATAGCCTTCCAGTCAAAATCAATACCAGCTGTAAAATGCTCTGTTTTAGTTTGTTGGTTAAGGAGCTGTCCAAGGTGCTGATAGTGTTCAGAACCTTGGACAGTTCATTTAAAGTTAAAATTCTTAAAACCCTAGAATGAATTGACAGCCACCCTGACAAAAGTGCTTTTAGTCATCTTAGCCTGTCCCATAACCTTTGCTTCAGTTGAAAGAGCATATTTCATTTTATGGTCAAAAAGTATATTTTAGGCATTGTATTGGAAAAAATATTTCTATGTAGAAATGGTTTTTTTTCTGCAGACAAAAAGCTGTTTCCTGAGTAGAAAATGCTGCAATTGGTGGATGTTTTACAAACTGTGCATATGGTTGATATGCATCAAACCCTGCATTTTCTGAACAGCTTTTCTGTGATCTTGCTCCTGCTCTTTTTTTGCAAAACAAGCATATGCAAACTTTGCACAGAATAAGTCCCAAATTGAAAATATTAAACAAGATATGGTTTTCAAAATCTTTCATGCAGCAGAAAGTTAATTGCTACAATTACTCAGCGAACAATTGCATCTCTTGCCTTTGCTTGCCCAGACTGCCATGGGAATGAACTACTGGGTAGAGTCAGTGTTGCCAACCCTTTAGCCATTGCCAATTCAAAAGGTAATATCTGTGTATATTCATGAAAAGGAAATAAATGCTGATTTGGGGCCCTTTAATCCTACATAATTGAAACATTGTGATCCTGCATTCACTGCCATACTATAGAATCCTGGGATTTGTAGTGCAGGGATGAATTTTTAAATTCGCGGTGAGAGAGCTCTTGTATTTCCTTGAAGTACAAACCCCAGGAGTCCATGAAATATTGCCATGGCAGTTAAAGTGGAACCATCATACTCTAACTATATGGTGTGAAAGGGTTCCAGGCAACTCCAAATGCTTCCCTCTTGACAAATAGCATTGCCTAGCCCCACACTCCCTTTGCACCAAAGTGCAGTCTAGTTCTTCAGGATTCCATGACAAATTGTGTTTTGTTTTCTTGCTTAGAGCCTATTGTTCTTACAACTTGTATTTTTGTGCCTTGCTCACTCAAAGTACTTTCTCCATGCTATGAAGATGCTTTTCCGATTTCTGGCTGACAAGGGAACACAACTTTTATACAAGTGGCCTTTAGTGCTCTTTCTAATATGATTTCATGTAATTTTTAAACGGTATGTGTACTTTCTATTCCAGCACTGTCTAATGTTTGAACTACTTTAATATGTTGATTTCAATATCTATATATATATATTATGCAAATAATACTTCTTACCTGTTTTTTTATTTATGTTCTGTCTTTAAAGAGAGAAAAAACCTGCACCACTTATTAAGAAATAAATAGAAATTTCAATTATTCACCATGGTGGAGATTTCATTTTATTTCAGAACAATCATTATAATGGGAAACCCTTGTGTTTGTCTTGAAGATGAAGTCCTTCAATGGCTTAATCTTCAACATGTTGATTTAGAACTAAGTCCCATTGAATTCAACAGGATTTATTTCCAATAAGTACTGTTAAATTCAAGGGGACTTACTTCCAGACAACAATCCGAGTTATGTGTGGCTATTCAATCCCTGTCAAAAAAATTAGAAATTGCTTGATGGCCCCAATTTTCCACACTTTTTATGGACAGAGGGAGAGACTCCTGATGAGTTTCAAGAAGGATTTACAAGTAGCAGAGATGATTTTCCTCCAAATGTAAAACAAAGGTGTTTCTCTTCAAGACAGTATTGTATCTAGTGGAAAAATACATTGCTTATAATCCTTATGGCTCCGCACAGTGTAGTAGTTCTTGATGTGGAACTTGCTATGTTGAGCCATTTACTACTCTGTAGATCTACCATTGAGTCACTGAAGATGCACCATAGACATTTGTGGACAGCTTCAGAGGATGATGGGGAAAGTATCTGGCTCTGTCCTCATAGACGGATGTGAAGCAACTATATAATCTGCTAAAGCCCACCAAGGTTCTCCATAGGTTCAGTGGTTGGAGTTATTTTGTGATCGGCTACAGGAACACAGCCAGATGATTCTGCAGTCCTCCTTCCAGTCCCCAGTCATGGAGGGCTACAGCAGGGAGTAGGTGAGTGCAATTCATAAGTTCTCCCAAGGATGAACTTTGGTTCCTGCAGAAGTAGGGTTGGATACCAATGTTATACACAGGGACAACAATTTAGCACATTCATGCATTTGCTAGTAACCAGAGTCCAGCCATTGCTATCTGATTAAGAGGAAGAGGAGGCAGTAGTGGTGGTGGCAATGTACATAGATAAAATATGGACTTATGCCCTGCTCCCATCTGTATCAGGGTGACAGTTCAGTACTGTTTAATTACTCTAGTAAAACTCAAAGCTTTGAGTGCTGAATTCAAAATACTGCAAAATCAATGTAACACCTCTGATCAAACATTTGCAAACCATTCTTGCAATCAATGAATCAATCAATCAATTTATTAATGCTCCGACCAGTGGTCACATACATTTACGGAAACAACATCAAACCATTCTTTCATAATTCCCAAAGAAGGACATCTAGAAAGAGAAATATTGCATAGGAAGTGAAAGAATGTACACTGATGTCCTTTTAACCCTCAACCACAATATCCCTAGAGGTCCCATGTTCCCTCCCTTATCCTTGTGAAAGCTAGGGGATCAATGCATCATCAAAGGATATTCTTGAGAACAGACATTTGGATAGGTTAAAGGTAAAGGTTTTCCCCTGACATTAAGTCCAGTTGTGACCGACTCTGGAGGTTGGTGCTCATCTCCATTTTTAAGCCAAAGAGCCGGCGTTGTCCGTAAACACCTCCAAGGTCATGTGGCTGGCATGACTGAATGGAGAGCCATAACCTTCCCACTGAAGCAGTACCTATTGATCTACTCACATTGGCATGTTTTCAAAATGATAGGTTGGCAGGAGCTGGGGCTAACAGCGGGCGCTCATTCCGCTCCCGGGATTTGAACCTGGGACCTTTTGGTCCGCAAGTTCAGCAGCAAATGTTAAAATATATTAGGTTCAAGCCCAAAAGCTAGTGACTCAAAGATGGTGGTCCTAAAAATAAAGGAAGGATCCTTAACCCATGCGTAATACAACTACCTGCAGTAGAGGATATGACTGTAACTTTATGGCATCATAGCTACGTCCCTGGTTGAACACATAAACTTTGTAAAGATTTGCAAGGATGCGCATTATCTTGCTCTATCTTGCTGTATGATGGGCATTTCCATAGTATTCTGTCCCCTATTGTGCAATTTCTGATGCCAATAGTGAAATAGGATCCGTGGTGAAACTGCCATATTTCTGGCTCAATTTGAGCAATGGTTCTGAAAATGCAAGCATTGTGCAATATTACAATTCACCTTTATGCAATCATAAATGCATTTATTATTATGTAAACACCTAACACAATAGTAGCTGATGCATGCACAAAAGTGTGCTTCTAAGTTCCTATCCTGAGGTAGAAAGCATTTTGCCTTCCAAAAGAATTGCCTTCAGTTCTAGAACTTCCACATTTCTAATTTTTCAAATGTACTACCACTTCTCTCATTTCCCATTTCTTCACTTTTCTTCCTTGGCGAAATCTTTTGCCCCTGATTGAAAAATTCTCTTGACTCTGGTAAATGGGATGGTAAAGACCTTGGGAACCTTGGGAAAAGCCCATGCATAATTCACTGCTTTTTTCCGCTGTCAGAGAAATAATAGAATCGCCCCCTTCTAAAGCTTCTTGTATTCTGGCTGGAATTGAACAATAGAGTGATTTAGCTCAACATCATTTTGCAGGAGAGCAAAGCTGAAATGCCCCAAAATGAAATGGCCATGTGATGTATATCCTGATGAAAGTCAAATTATCATTGCAGCTAAACATCAAACAGTTTGGATGAGGGCCCAAAGGATACCATTATTCTTACATTACAGAAGGTTGCAATAGATTATTATACTGGATTCTTTCATTTGCGCTTGGTACATAAAATATTAAATAGATATCAATTGCAACCAAATGTCATAAAAGATACAGATGAATAAAGGATTATTCCTCTTCTTCAGTTTTGGCATTCACAGTTTATCATATTTTATAAAACCTATTTTTATTACAGAATAATTGGAGTTTAGATTTCTTGCCAATAGACACAGAGTTCTGGGAGATGTAACCTGACATGACTTCTCTGATCTCTGCAAGTTGCAAAAAGGAAGACTTGAACATCTCTCATCTGCAATATCCGATGGACCCTACAGTACAGAAGCAAACACATCAACTGGCAAAATTAGCTGTGAGCATGGTTTGGATTTAGAAAAGAAAGCACTTGCTTTAAACGTTTCTTCTGGAGTCCAACTCTGGCATGATTTATCTGGAAAAATGGTTTGTGGACATCAAATCATACATTCTGCTCCAGGGATCAATATCTTAGCTTATTTGTTCTGGTACTCAAAATGATGAAACCTCATAACATTTCCCTTCTCCCAGAAGAAGATAATGGACATTTTTAGTGAATTTTTCAGTGGTTGAAATTGTTTTATTCAGGGAAAACAATTCCTCTAGAAATCATTATATTTTGGGGAGGTCCAAAATCGCCACATTTTGTGTGACACTATTTCTGCTATGTTATTAAACACACACCAAGTTCTAGGCCTTTCACTTCCATTTCAGGTAAAAGATCCAATGGAAGCTGGTGGCTTCTTTTCAATTGATTTCATTAACCAAAAACATGATTATTTATGAATATTTATATCCCTATACCCTTGAGGTAGGTTTAAACTATGTACCCATAGTTGAGATTTAATTTTTTTGCTCTCCATTGACTGATTGCTTTGTCTTTTGCGGCCACCAGTTGTTTCTCTGGTTTTTGAGTTATGTAAATGTTTCTCAAGCTTAATTTATGTGCATCATCATGATATGCAATGAGCTACAAGTATTGGAAGCAGATGAAAAGGAGAAGGCTTCAATGGGACAAAAGTGAGTTAAGAAAAAGCAAAAACAGTTGAACCTTTGATTTCCTAGTTCAAGCATTGATCAACTCTGCAGGGAAGATTCTTCATCAAGCCCCAAAGAAACCAATACCAACATATGTTAGCTCTGGGAAGGGACAATCACCATTAAAAGCACCTATTTTCCTATTGTGCACCTCAGTGCAATTTTATTAGTTGTTGACTTGCTCCTGTTACTTGTGGATTGACAGACTAAAACATGGGAAGCACACATCTCCACAATGAGATTTGCACAAATATGTTGTAGCTTAGAGAGCTTTTGTCCAGAATTTCAACCAGCTAGCCAACCAGCCATGCCTTCTTCCAGTACATCCCCTAATAGCGGTAACAACAACAACAACAACAACAACAACAACAACAACAACAACAACAACAACAGGTATTTCTTTTCCTTCTTTCCTCAAGGCTTGAGGCAAATTACAAAATAGTTAACATGTGAAGATAAAAACATAGAACCATTAGAATACCTCAGAGTATCCACAGGTGGAAATGTATTGGGCTTTTTATCTAATAATAATCCACCTTCTGGAATAAAGGGGAAATTTCCTTGTTTACTTTACATTTCTTTTTCATTTTTGTGAAGAATAGTAAATTGTAAGAGCAACTAATAGCAATCCAGGGGTGGAAAAGATCGAGAGAGAAAATAGGACATTTTAAAACAATGGTTCTCAACCTGTGGGTCCCCAGATGTTTTGGCCTTCAACTCCTAGAAATCTTAGCAGCTGGTAAATTGGCTGGGTTTTTTGGGAGCTGTAAGCCAAAAACACCTGGGGACCGCAGGTAGAGAACCACTGTTTTAAAAGCAGCTGAAAAAGTGGAAAGATGAAGGATTATCCCAAAGTTTCCTTGCCCTAAAACTCCCTGAATCCACTCTCTAGCATCACCCCCCCGCCCCACCATGTTGACTAGAGAAATACTAGGAGTGCATCCACACTGTAGAATGAACACAGTTGGAGACCATGGCTCAATGCTATGAAATCCTGGGAGTTGTAGCTTGGTGAGGGACCAGCACTCTTTGTCATGGAAGGCTCATGACCCTGTAAAACTACGGATTTTAAACTCCCATAGAACTGAGCCAGCCACTTAAAAGTTGGGTCAAACTGCATTCATTAATAAAGAGATAGATAGACAGACAGATAGATAGAATTTATATTTTCCAAGTGTCATCAAGCAACTGTTGTCCTTCACCTGGAGATTGCATTTGGCACAGCAGTTGGCAGTTGTGCCAGCCCTTGATAAAATATGTAGACACGAAGCCAAGTAGCAGCAATGCCATGCCGTGAAGTCACCTTCTAGTTGTGAAAAAGCAACCTTTCCCTAATATCAGTAGGAGAGCCTGTCTCTTTAAACGGTGGAAAAAAGAACCGTCTCAATTCTATTTCTCGGGCAGAGCAATTACTGCCAAACTGTGGTTTCATGTCCCCTCTAAGCAAAATCATCCCATTGAGAGATTGCCTCCAGTTGATGCCACAAGTCCTTTTCCTTGCAGGTGAGTGCTTTTCACTTAATCTCTGCTCTCCTTTGGGAATGAAGTTTCTTCTTTTCTCCCCTCATCGAGGTCTTAAACAAAATAATCCCACAAAGCTGTGGCGCTTGCCCATTTTCAGCCTTGTTACCTTTCATCGAAAGCAGTGTGATCGCCTCTTTGGCTGATTACATTTGCAGGAATTTATCAACACCATCCACAGAAGCCAGGTAAGCGGAGACTAAAAGAGACATAGATGTGGTGGGAAATGGAGAAATTCTGAGCAAAAAAGGTTTCAAAATAAATACAGTAGAGTCTCACTTATCCAAGCTAAACGGGCCAGCAGAAGCTTGGATAAGCGAATATCTTGGATAATAAGGAGGGATAAAGGAAAAGCCTATTAAACATCAAATTAGGTTATGATTTTACAAATTAAGCACCAAAACTTCATGTTATACAACAAATTTGACAGAAAAAGTAGTTCAATACGCAGGAATATTATGATGTAATTACTGTATTTATGACTTTAGCACCAAAATATCATGATATATTGAAAACATTGACTACAAAAATGGCTTGGATTATCCAGAGGCTTGGATAAGCGAGGCTTGGATAAGTGAGACTCTACTGTATAGTCCTTTTAAAAAGCATTCCACACAACTAATCTATCCTGATATTAGACCAGACAGAAAGATAGCCCAACTTATTATATTTAAAAAGCCAAAATGTATTTGTTGATATGTCCAGTCAGTTTGGATGTATGGGACTACTTAAATTCTTGTCTCTCTTTGGCACAACTTTTTCAAATATATATACTTTTGGAACAAAATATACAACCACATTCTAGAAGAGTATTTCTACCTTGCTGTTCTTTTTTCTACCAGCTTTTAAAAATATCTTTGGAACTTGAAACAGTTTTCTGAGCCCAAAGAGGAGAATTGGCATGCCTGTCTCTGTATTTGTTGTACTTATGGTAATTCAGTGGATGCTACTAGAGATAAATGAACAAAAGCACTTGATATCTGATTTGACTATAACCAAGGGGAAAGAAAGGAAACTTTATATGTTCCTTGGAGCACTAAATGACAGAAGTCAAGTGTGCTTAATGCTCTTATTAGCCTCGACAATAATAAGGCTCTTGATCTCAATTGATTGCTAACAGTTTCATGCCCTTAACTCAGACAACTAAGGAGGCTGTGGGTGTAAGCAACCTCAATCCTGTTGAAGTGAATGGGCTTCCACAATGCACTTTAAATATATTGCTGCTGCTGCGTATCTTCAAAAGTGTTTCTGACTCATGGTGGCCCTGTCATTGGGATTTCTTGGAAAGATTTGTTCAGAAGGGGGTTGCTATCGCTTTTGTGGCTTAGAAATTGTGACTTGCTTGTGACTCAATGGGGGCCATGGGGGTTAAACCCTTGTGCAGGCTGGATTGCTGACCTGAAGGTTGCCGGTTCAAATCTGTGAGATGGGGTGAGCTCTCAACTGTCAGCTCTAGCTTGTGGGGATGTGAGAGAAGCCTCCCAGCAGGATGGTAACACACCCAGGCATCTCTTGGACAATGTCTCTGTAGACAGCCAATTTACTCACACCAGAAGTGACTTGCAATATGTTCTCAAGTCACTTCTGACATGGTTAAAAAAAAAACCCTCAATGGGTTCTCATTGCCAGGCAGTTCATTCAAACCTTGGTTTTCAGAGTTATAATCCAATATTCACTAAACCACATTAGGAACTGCTTGAAAGCAAAGGTGGTCAAGTTTCAGATATGTAGAGTTTTCTCTGTTAACATATTTCTACAAAATTCTGGTGTCCACTAACCAGAATCAGGTGCAAAATAGGCGAGCAACTTTCTTTTCTGTCAACTCTTCCTCATTCCTGCACAGAAATTCCTTGCATTTTCTAACTATGTATTTGTGTATATTTTTATTAAAGTAGATCTTTTAATGCATTTTCTCCCTTGACCATTTTTTAAAATGCAGTCATTTTGAAATCATGCAAAGTTACCTGCATATAATTTCAAAAGCAAAATATAAGCTGATACAGTATCTTCTTTTTCCTTTCATTGATGGGAAGCTGATTAGAGTGTGACGTACATAAAAGCCTTACAGGTCATGAATTAGATAAATTAATAAAGAAGTACATAAATGATATTGGTGACTCTAGCAGGTAAAAACATGAGCATTAATCTGGATGGTGAAGTATTTGTATTTTATATACCCCCTCCACAATTTCTCTGTCTGTCAGTCAATTTATCTCTGATATTATTAACTAAATTTGTATCAGCACCAGATAAGAATGGCACCTAAATTTGCCATTCCTCGTTAGTTTGAAAATCGTATGTGGATTTTGATAGTTGATCACAGACACCAATAAGTGAAAGTAATTTCAAAAGCAGCTGTTGATGTTGGTAAAGCAGTTTTGGGGAAAACATTGTGACAAGCTCAACTGGCATTTCAGAACACTAAGTCAAACCAGAGCTGGGTTTTAATTTAAAATATGTTGGAATTTCATTAGGGATGTGGAATTCAATTGGAGACATTCCTCTTTATAGGGTCCAAGGCTCCCACAAGAACTTATTGCAAAATCACTGAAGTTGCCTCACACAGTCGTTCGAATTGATAGGAACTAAGAAGTGTCAGGCAATAGCTGGCTATGAAATGATGACATCAATGCTGAGACTTGTTGGGGTCTCCTGGGGGTTTCAGTACTGCAGTAAATCATTGTATCTCTGATGCTATAAAGAGCGAATATGTACTTGGCATAGCACTGTTTCCAGGTATATATATATAGCGAGGAAGTTGGATCAAGGCCATAGTATTGCAGTACTCAGGGGCCAAAGTAACAGCTTGGTTTCAGCTTGTTTTGGTTTTACAAGGCTATGAAATTGGTGGCAGTCACTTTTGAATGAATAATAGTTTTAACCTGAATCACCTACAATGCTAAAAAAAAAAAGCATAGAATGTCTGCACTATTTCGTTTTCTTTCATAAAGGGGAGTTGGAATGGATTTCAGAAAACTCTACCCTCCAACAACATCTTCTTAGAATTAAGCAAGAAATATTATGACTCAGGTGACAAGAGGTCTCTCATTGATAGGGTTGCCATAAGTTGAAGTCAGCTTGATGGCCCTTAGCTCTAGCGACAAAGCAGAAGAGAGTATAGATATCAATGACCATTGTGACCCTCCAAATACCAGCTTTTCACCTTCAACTATTCTTCCTGACCCTCACTCTTCTGGCTCATACCTTACATGGTGTTACTTTAGCATGGATTCTATCTCCCCCTGCTCCTTTATTGTTAGATGCATTTAAGATACGAATTTATTACTTATTCATAAGCTCTAAATTCTAGAAATGCTTTTTTATCATGTCAGAAGTGACTTGAGAACATACTGCAAGTCGCTTCTGGTGTGAGAGAATTGGCTGTTTACAGAGATGTTGCCCAAGGGTAATGTGTTACCATCCTGCTAGGAGGCTTCTCTCATGTCCCTGTAGACTAGAGCTGACAGATGGGAGCTCACCCCATCTCGCGGATTTGAACCACCAACCTTCAGGTCAGCAATCCAACCTCCAGGTCAACAGTTCAGCTGGCACAAGGGTTTAACCCATTATGCCACAGCAGCTCTTCTAGAAATGCTGAGGTGGGAGTAGAGATGTAAATCCTTGACTTATTCATTGTTGCATTCAAAGATGAATCAGTACATAATTGTTGGTCCTACTAGGGAAGAAAACAACGATTAATCCATAGCATCCCCTCTATATTTGAACACTGTGATGTGTTGAGGAGGAATTACTCTGGAGAGAAAAACAGGCAGAGAAACAGCTTCTTGAGCTGCAGTATTTAACTTTACAATGATGGAAAGATGTTGCTGATTTTAATGGTATGTGAGCAAAATATTTGTAATAATGTATAATGGGGTATCGAGTAAGATCTAGTATTGCTTAGGCTAGCAGTTCATGATTATTCCGGGTCTTGAGATTTATGGGCCAAAACCTGGAATTTCTTGTCCAGAACTGAGCCCATTAAAAACTGGAGAATGTGTACCTTCACCTCCTGCCTGATGGTGACCCACAAAACCTCTCTCTCTTTCTATAATGGTTTTACTTTCTGCAATGGGCTCTACTGCAATGCATAGATAATGTTTCCTTTGCCCTCCCCTCACAATCCACCTTTAAGAGCCAGCAACTGGATTGGCCAAAGAAGGCCTGCTCAACTGGTGTCTGGTGTAAGGAGGAGGAAGTTTCCAAGCCCTTCTTATTAAAAGCAAGGTTCTGGCTATCAAATGCAAGGCCGTGTTGCAAATCCTTGCTGTGGGCTTGGATCATGACCAGAGAAGGCTGGAATAACCCATTCTTCTCTGGCAGCTGAACAAACCTCCTCTGCTGGATCTGGTTACTAGATATTAAGGTAGTCTTGGTGGGCATTTACAGTAAGAATTGCCACTGAATACAGAGCAGTTAAACCTGAATAGTCTTTCATCTTTGAGAGCAGGTGTATTTTGAAAAATGGCAATTCCAGCATCTTATGATAAAGAGCTTAAAAGGCAGAACTTAAATAATGGTGGTGGGATCCTATGGGAAGAACTCAAGGACTGGAAATGAATTCCCATGGGAACTTGTGCCTTGCATTGAAACACAGCCACCCAGATTTCTATTTCACCCATTTTAGTATTGCTGACTCTATTTGAGTCCCTTTCTCTTTTCTTTTCTTCACTGTTCAGCTTTGCTCTCAACCCATTTTAAGGTGTTATCAGAACGCTCGACACCTGGTTGGAAAATTACTCAGACAGATGAGAAACGTCTCCTTTTATCTGTGACCATTTGTTGAACCAAAAACGCTAAAGACGGTCACCAGGCTGACAGACTGGTTCATTCTTCCGTACAATATTAATAGACATCAAAGGTGTTTTGTCTTCCATTCCTTTATCCTTCATTTCTTCCAATAATGTGGAGACTCATGTAATTGCTTGATCAAACAGAGAGTCTATTTTGCAGATGCCACAAAGGCGGATGAATATGTGGTTATTAGTTTGGTCCAGCTTTCTGATCTTTTAAACCCCCATTTTGACTGGGTGATGAGTTAAGACAATCTGAGCTACTGGATGCACATGTGTGCGAGTAAATGTCTGAAAGCTGAGATACTCAAGCTGATAGATATGCAATTTTCCACCATGGCAATGGCTGAGATATTGCATTATGGTTGCTAGATAAACCTCTGCATGTAGAAGTATGCACTGATCGTACTATGCAATTTTTGGTAAGATCCTATATCAAGGAGATGAGGTGTCGCGTTACTTTCATGGAATTCTGTGACAATTGTGCATCAGTAAATTGCATCACTGTGACACTAAAAGCGACATACAATACATATCTGCACATACAATGCCCAATGTGTATCTCTGTGTATAACGTACCACATGTATGGTTCTATTTTACAGTCTCAAATTGCATATTGACATTTTACACCAGAAAAGATATTCAACTGCTTCCATAACAATGTATATGCATAACAAAGTGCATTTTTGCCATTCTTACATTTCAAATACACCCTGACACTCCAAGTTGCAATTTGCCTAATGTGTCTTTAGTCCTACATACCAGAATGCACATATTTATAGAAAGGAAAAACTTCCAGAATTCACTCTTGTGGAAAAGGAATAAGGAACCACATTAAGGGACAGCACTGCTGTAAGAAGACAGAAAGATCCATCAGATTAATCTGCCAGCCTGCTTGTAAGATGGCATTTCATGCTAGGCATTGCCTGCTGTTTTCTGTTGTGGATGTAACTCATTTGATATTGCAGGTAGAAATTAGAGTGGGAAGTAAATTCAGATCTCATTGCCCAAATGCTGTTTTGTTCTTCTCAGGAAGAGAGGAAAAATCTCAGGACAAGAAATTTGTTTTGAAAAGAGTGTGTGTGTGTGTACTTGTTTACTATCACCTGTGCAAATGTGGTTGATACTTATAGAATTAGACCACTAGGAGCTTCTTCTTGTAAGACTGACCCACTCTGACATCACAAGGCATCATCTCTAGGTCCCAGAATTGGGCCATGAAATTTCACACAGCCATATTACCCAGAATATCAAGGCAGATAATCCACAATATCTGCTTTGGATTATCTGAGTCCACACTGCCATATAATCTGGTTCAATGTGGATTTTATGCAGCTGTGTGGAAAGGGCCTCAGATTCTCATGTAGTCCTCATTTGACAACCTAATGGTACAATTGTTGAAAGAGGTGGGCTTCAGGTTTGTTGACATTAACTGCCTTCATATTGATTTTACTTAATGGCAACCCTATGAATGAAATGCCTGCAAGGTAACCTGTCATCAACAGCTCTGCTAGGGTCTTGCAGGCTCAGGTTGTGACCTTGATTGAATCTGTCCATCTGAAACATGGTCTTCCACTTTTCCTACTGTCTTGCCAAGTATTATTGTATTTCTAGTGAGTCATGCCTTCCCATGATATGACCAAAATACGGAAGTCTCAGCTAAGTCATCTTGGCCTCTACGAAAAGTTTAGGCTTGTTTTTTTTAGGACCTATTTATTTGCCTTTATTTAGCTTCAACTACGGGTCTGTTTTTGTGCTAAAAGGAGAGGGTTAATGCCAAGGAAGCAAAGTGGGATCTAGAGCCAAGAGTTAGAGCTAAGAAACGATCAAACACATATGAGCTGAAAATTGTTTATTTAATTTTTATTCTGTGTATGTCCCAATACCTGAAGCAGCTCGCAATGTAAGTTAAAGCGATTATCTTCTTTCTTTCAAGGCAATTTCCACAAGTGAAAGTTTGATTCCAAAATGCCATGGTTCCCTTTGCCTGGTATTGTTAATGTGTCCATGGCCTTATTGTTCTTCCTCTTTGTTTCCAGCTTAGGTAAGTAACCATATATAAGTATGTCTTTACTTCATCAAAAAGCAAGATCTTAGCCAGCTATGAAAAACATTATGTTTTGGTACATCTAACATTTGTTTTAAGACTTTCAAAGTGAAACAAATGATAAAATAAGCTAATTAGATGAAAAATTTGATATTGACTATACTTTCCCTCCAATGTAACACTTTAGTTCAAGTAATTTGACTACTGAAAAAAAGTTTAATGTACTTGTATAGTGGATAAAATTATGCTGATATGTTTATTTTGAAAAACATTGTGTTTTTTGTTCAATTTTGTTCAATTAATGGCTCCAACTAGAGCAAACCCACTAGAATTTAGCAAGTTAGTGCTTATGTAAGTTCCATTTGATTAAACAAGCCTATTCTTATTGGGAACTTATGCTTAGACATTGTCCTACATCTAGGTTAAGCATGCTAATCTACATCCCAATCCATTTTTTCCAGTCAAACCTTTTAGAAAGTTCATATTACACAACCTGAATGTCCTCCAGCAGACCTTTTATCCCTTTCGGTCATATCATTTAAAATTAAGTTTTAGATCTTGTTGAAACATGGATTTTAGGATGTCTGCTTTTGGTGTTAAATGCCTTTTGCAGCTGCAACCACAAAGGGAGAAATCAAGAAGGAAGACCGGGTGGCAGTGCTGGCTACTGCGGGTAAGTCATTTCTTGGAATTCAGAGTTGTATTAATAAGGATGTCATCCCTATGTTTGCATGGGTTTCATTTCAATTAGGCATTATAAAATGGGAGAAAAAAATAATTGCCTTTCATTCCAAGAAAAAAGATGTGACTTCTTCCCCCCTCCATATTGCACCGATAAGAATGTATATAATCTAACTTTTCATTTCTATCTTCCTCCATCTCCACCAGAGTTCAGTTACCATTAACCAGTATAGTGCTGACTAATATGACATTTATCTCAAGCCAAATATTTGAATGAGTGCAGACACAACTAGGAATCCCATAAATGTCAGGAATTTAGCACAACGATGACCCAACAAAGCTGTACATGTTGATACAGCATCTTTCTTTCAGATATCCTTTCGTTTGCAGTCTCACCTGATGTTTAATAATTTGCAAATCTCAGCACTCAAGTGAATAGTTTTATTGCATGATGAAGAAACGTGTCCAACTCATTAGCAAGATACAGAAGGAAGAATACCTCTATCTTCTGTATCTTGTCTAGATTGTCATTTTCAGTAGTCTCCAGTTCCCAAACTTTGGTCCTCCAGGTGTTATTGACTACAGCTCTCATGTGCTCCATCCAACAGTGAAGAAATCTGGGAGATGAAGTCCAAAACACCAAGAGGACCATATGCAAATAAGATGGAAAAGGCAACTACTTACAAAATGAGAGTTCTGGTAGGATTAGAAAAATCACAACGAAATTTAAACTGTATCACACAACCCTATTTGGTGAGTACTTTTCACTGAAAAGAAACAGCTATGAAAATTAATTCTTCAGCTGTTCACACTCACCTTGCTCTACTTTTATTGCATGTCATTGTCTTTTTAAGTTCTGTTCAACCCTGGTTAGTACTTGGACATCATCAATGAATACCATGCAATTTCAGAGGAAGGAACTGACAAAACCATCTCCGAGTATTCCTTGCCTAAGAAAACCCTATGAAATTAATGAGATTGCCATATGTCAACAAGCAACTTGAAGTCACTTGCACACACCTTTGAACCTGTAATGGACACACCCAGGGATGTTTTGAAAGAAACACTATAATTCTAGGATTTTATGAAACAAGATCCAATTGTTAGTCCCAGCTCAGACTCACTGAATTTGCAGAAGTGTTGGCTCAACCTATTCCCATTGATTTTAATGGGCTTCCTTGGAATGACTTTATTGAGTTTGGCAGTGTGTGCATCTCTGGTATGGCCACTCAGATACATGGCAACAGTAAACTGTCCTTCTCTTCTTACATTTTGTTGCTGAGTTAAGCATTTTAAGATATTTGGGGACTGGAGGTCTTGCAGCTCTAAATGTCAGCATTCATTAAAAATGACTGCTTCTTTTTTTCCAGAGCTGCCTGCTAAAACACTTGATCTGGCAGCATTTAACCTGACTGAGCTGGTCAATGGGATGTTAAATACAGCTCTCAAAGGTAAAAGCTTCAGTTTATTTACTGGTTTTAAGTTGGCACTACTGCATAATTATGAAATTGTTAAAGGCTGCTTTATTCAACTGCAATATGTTGATTAAATTTTACCTATATTTCCACAGGCAACAATAGGTTCTTCTCTTTGCTGAGTATTACATCATACAGCTCATATGCTTTCCATAAGGTCTCCATAGTCATCTACAACAGTAAGTTCTCCAAACACCCCTTCATTACAATTTCTAGTATGCATGCAACTTATTTCATGTTACTTCCCTCTTCTTTTGTCCACAGTATCCAACCTGAAGAATGTTGACCCCACTAAGTTTCCCATGAGGTACTGCTATTGTTTAAACAACAGAACTAATGATTTGACAGGTGAGTCATATGGAAAAATGGTACCTATTGTCTGAAAGATCTTACTGAAAAAGTTGAGGAAAACACACAATTCTTCCGCTTCTATTTATGAGTAAGCAATATCTTGTTGGTTATCCATGATGGGGCAGTGGAATGATGGTACTATGCCTAATTCTTTATTTTCTACCATGCTTTAAATCAGTGGTTCTCAACCTTCCTAATGCTATGACCCCTTAATACAGTTCCTTATGTTGTGGTGACCCCAACCATAAAATTATTTTCATTGCTATTTTATAACTGTAAATTTGCTACTGTTATGAATCATAATGTAAATATCTGATATGCAGGATGTATTTTCATTCATTGGATGAAATTTGGCAAAAATACTCAATATGCCCAAATTTTAATACTGATGGGGTTGGGGGGATTGATTTTGTCATTTGAGAGTTGTAGTTGCTGGGATTTATAGTTCACCTACAATCAAAGAGCATTCAGAACTCCACCAATGATGGAATTGAACCAAACTTGGCACACAGAACTGCCATGACCAACCGAAAATACTGGAAGGGTTTGGTGGGCATTGACTTTGAGTTTTGGCATTTTAGTTCACCTACTTCTAGAGAGCACTGTGGAGTCAAACAATGATGGATCTGGACCAAACTTGACATGAATACTCAATATGCCCAAATTTGAACACTGGTAGAGTTTGGGGAAAATAGACCTTGACATTTGGTAGTTGTAGTTGCTGGGATTTATAGTTCACCTACAATCAAAGAGCCCCTTGAACCCCACCAATGATAGAATTGGGTCAAACTTCCCATACAGAACCCCCAAGACCAACAGAAAATACAGGAGGGATTTGGGAGGAATTAACAATGATTTAGGAGAGCACTTCCTGCAAAGGTGTTCCTAACACATCAGAAACACTGTGGTTTTTTATGGTTTTTGGTGACCCCTCTGACACCCTCCTTGTGACCTCCCAGGGGTCCCAACCCCCAGGTTGAGAAACGCTGCTTTAAATGATTCAATTTTAGCTTTTTCTAAGCAAGTAAACATCTTGAAGGAAGGTTCACTACAATAGTCTATCCATTTTATGCCAGTATCATAGATCTGCCTCCAGAATCACAACTTTGCTTGCCAACACCTCAAACAATCCTATTGCAAAATATATTGCAAAATGATCTCAAAACATACCCAGCTTTTCTTGAAGATGCTAAAATGTATATGCCTATAATGGGTAAAAATGAGTTAATTGATGGAGACAATATATAGAAAAATGCATCAGTTCATCCAAACTAGAAAAGACCCTTCAAATCAGTGAGGACATAGTAGGTCAACACATGTACAAATGCAATCCAATAGGCTTACAATATTTGGGGTTAACAACTGGATTTAAAGTGCAAACGTCCAGGTAGTAAGTAATTTCCAGAAAGTGCAATACCCTTAAACCCATTGCTTCCCAATGTCTCTCTTTTTAGTTGTGACTCTGCAGCATATTTGTGCCACCTCCCCTCCCCAGCTCCACAGATTTGCCAACACTTTCTTAGCCAACTTTAAAATGAGTTTTGGAAACCTTTTGTTTTGATCTCTTTTTAATTAAGATGTTAGGCTGAGTTATTAGGCTGTTACAGGAAATAGTTACACTGCCTGTTAAGTCTGCATTCAAAATCAAAGTGGTCATTGTCAATTCCTGCCCTTACTCCTTTTTTTCCTTTCTAGACGGATGTGTAATATAGCACGAATCTTGGCTCTTAATCTCTGGTCACAGAGTGAAATTTTTGAGTTTCAGATTGTAAGAACACTTGTTTTCTTTGTCTAGATTTCACAGCTTTGCTCGTTGACATTGTTGGAAACAGCACCAATTATCTGACTGAAATCTTTAAGTCGACTTCCATTTTATCTGGTAAGAATGACTGCCAATTTTGGCATATACATTACAAGCATAGTTCTATAAATAATACAGTTTTGTTAATTGTGGCTAAAAAAAAACCTTTTTCTGAGTCTACTCACACTTCAGTATCTTAGCTTCATGAAGAAGTCTTATTTAGCTCAGACCTTTTTTGGATCAGAAGGAATTTCCCTCCGTTGATGTTAGAAGGCGATCCAGGAAATTGCAGGAAGGCATGGGATTATCT
This sequence comes from Anolis carolinensis, assembly GCF_035594765.1. NCBI lineage: Eukaryota > Metazoa > Chordata > Lepidosauria > Squamata > Anolidae > Anolis > Anolis carolinensis. Next base: position 13,916,261 of record NC_085844.1, read on the forward strand.
CTCATAATCAATAGCATTCTCACCTAAACAAGTCTTGCATCTTCTCAGTTAATCCTTTTGAAGATTTGGGCCTTCTTGAATGGTGCTTGGAACATTAATTTCTGCATTTGTTTGCAATTTAATTTAAGGAACTTTACTTAAGCCAGTAAAGATGTCAGTATAGAATAGCAGTTTAATGCTAGACTAGAATTCTGGGACATCATGATTTGAATCCTCGCTCAGTCATGGATGCCCAGTGGGCAAGTTACATTTTCTTAACCCCAGAGGAAGGTAATGCTACTGAAGCACCTGTCTTTCTTTCAGTGACCCAGAGTAACGACACAGACTGTGTCTATATTTGTGTTATGTCGGGTCGCACAGGTAAGAAGAAATTTTCTTTTCCCCTCCAATGCATTTATCTCAGAGCCAACCTTTGTGTTTGGAAATCACACTGAATCACTTTTCTTGGACCCTACCAGTTTAAGTGGGGCATTGAATGCTTAAATCCCTCCCAACATTAAGCCAAAATATCAAAAAAATGTTCCAGTCCTGGCTTGTTAGTATTTTGTGCCTAGAATTTATTGATATGAGAGAAGCATTTCAAGATGAGACTCTTGTGTGCACCACTAGTTAGGAAAAAACTCATTCCCAATGCTTCATGGTCCACAGAAGAAAGGGTTTAGCCCAAGATCTAATTGAGTTTTTAAACCAATGGAAGACATCCATCATCTGACCTCCATTGTTCTCTCAATTAGTCTCTAAGGTGCTATAAGTTCCCTCTATGTTCAAAAAATCATAGAGTTGGATGTTGCCTCATGGGCTATTGGGTCCAGTCCTTGTTCAGTGCAGGACCTCCAGCCAAAGCATCTCAAACAGGTAGCTGTCCAGTTTCTGGGCAATTAGTTGTATTGCCAAATGACTCTCATTATCAAGACGTTTCTTCTAATGTTCAGTCAAATCCCACCCTCCAGTAACTTCAAACAATATTGGGCTAAGATAAACCAAATGTTCTGCGTATACAGTATTAAGGCTGGTTTCTGAATTTGTAATGAAGTGGAGAGTCCATTCCCTTTTCTTTAGAGCAGGGGTTCTCAAACCTTTTCAGCTGCAGAACCCTTTTTGAAGCAAAAGTTTCAAAAACAAGCCCCAAGAAATGTGTGTGTGTGTGTGTATGTGTGTGTATGCATATATATATGGTAAAGGTTTCCCCTGACGTTAAGTCCAGTCGTGTCCGACTCTGGGGGTTGGTGCTCATCTCCATTTCTAAGCCGAAGAGCTGGCATTATCCTTAGACACCTCCAAGGTCGTGTGGCCAGAATGACTGCATGGAGCACCGTTACCTTCCTACCGGAACGATACCTATTGATCTACTCACATTTGCATTTTTTCAAACTGCTAGGTTGGCAGAAGCTGGAGCTAACAGCGGGCGCTCACTCTTCTCCTGGGATTTGAACCTGGGACCTTTTGGTCTGCAAGTTCAGCAGCTCAGTGCTTTAACACACTTTGCCACCAGGGCTCCTTCTATAGATATATAGATATCAAGCATGGGCCAGTGACGGATGGATGGGGAATGGTTGGGTTCACAGTGCAAAAAAAAAGGAAAGAAAGAAAGAACAATACAGTATTTAAAATGAAGAACAATTTTAACCAACATAAACTTTCAGTGGAAGATTCCTGAGGCCATCCAGTCCAACTCCCTTCTGCCATGCAGGAAAAGCACAATCAATGCACTCCCCCCCAACCGATGGCCACACTGCCTTTGTAGTAATAGTAATAATAATAATGATAGTGATAGTGATAACAATAACAATAGGAGAAACCTCAGAGGCCATCCAGTCCAACCCCTTCTGCCATGCAGGAAAAACACATCCAAAGCACCCTCTGAACAGTGAGAGGGAAATAGGGTCTTGGAAGCAAAGAAAGCGAGGAGGTTCTAGAGCAGTGGTTCTCAACCTGTGGATCCCCAGATGTTTTGGCCTTAAACTTCCAGAAATCCTAACAGCTGGTAAACTGGCTGGGATTTCTGGGAGTTGTAGGCCAAAACACCTGGGGACCCACAGGTTGAGAACCACTGCTCTAGGTGGTGAGAAAATGAGTCTGGGCAATGATAGAGGTGGGAGATAAAGGGTCTGTGCCTGGGAGAATATTGCTGCTGATGCTGTTGTTTCCAGCAGCTCAAAAGTTTAATTTCCCTGCATTTCTCAGGAGGAGGAAAGAGGAGGAGCCGGGAAGCAGCATGGCACGGTGGAGTCCCTCACTATCACCTCACTATCACCCAAGGGCTCCCTGGAGCACAGTTTGAGAATCCCTGCTTTAGAGAAAGGGGAATGACATAGCAGAAGATGAAAGTTACTATTCTGGTTCTTTGAGCATTAATTTCTCATACTTAAGATTTTTCAGTGTTAGAAAGGAATAGTTAAAGCAGGAGTGGCTAGTGGCTCTGATATCAATGGGATGGCAGATCCATGCCGGGTTTTCGTAAGATCTTTAAATATGCTGTCAAAGATGCATAATGTATTTGAGGAGGATAGGATTTGGCATCCTGGAATCCATTAAAGTTCACATTAAAATCTATTACTACTCCGCCTGTTACTACTCAAGACTATTCCCTGGTCACTAATTGTGGTAATCATTTGTGTGAATGTACTCTGATTTTCAGCAGCCTCTCTTGAGTCTATTTTTCCCTTAGGCAGAAATGTGTCCGAATTATGGGAAGCAATTGAAAAATCTCCGGTTATTAATTACACCTTTTCTGGTAATGTGTCTGATCTCTTGGGTAAGTAGATGCTGAATTAACAAATTAAGATGTATGAGTGTTGAGCAATGAAAACAGTAATTGAATTGAATAGATTGGCTATACTCTTTTATTTAGAAGGTTTTCCTTCTGTATTAGGGCCTATTAATGTTACAGAGGCATTTGTTGTCTGTGGCTAGAGGGACATGCAATTTAAATACTGATTTAAAGAGCATTTGATATACCTATGTCTTTCCCCAAAGCTAATTTCCTTCTATAATGTTTAATTCCAATTATTTCCTATTCAGGTCTTCTGTAGTGTTGGTTAGAATATTTCCGCTTGCAGAACTTGTCCTTGTTATTGCTTCCCATTCAGTGTTGTTGGAGGATTAAAGATGATTGAGCTGCCTATAAAATAATTAAATTCTCCTCCCTGTGTGTTTTTTTTATCCTCCCATCCCCTTTGGTTCTGGTCACAGTATTTTCTTCATCAAACTAATTTTCTGTCCCTTCTCCCTCAAAGATTTAAACTTGATCCATCCTGGTTGGAAGCCTTTCTGGGAAGATGCTGACAAGGTTTTAAGCGATAATGCAAAGGGCACATGGACATTTAAAAGTGAGCAAGTATCCTCTGTTTTAAACATCTAAAATTTTTATTAGAGCTGTTCAGGTTAAAATTAGTTGACCAATGAATTTGTTTTTAATGGATGTTGTTACTAGAATTACTGACAAATACGTCTGGAGGTTTATGATTTTCAAAAAAACACTGATAGTTCTTCAGCAAACAGAGGAATATGTCATCAGATGAGTGGACCTAAAACTTTTGAAATTAATCCAGTCTCAAAAATTGTATCCATTTCTGCCTTGTCTCCCAAGCAGAGGAATCCTCCATTCCACAAGGTCCTTTTTTCTGCCAATATAAAAACCAAAAATATTTTTTGAGAAAAGAAGAGATGTACTGATTTCTATGTAGGTGTTTGGAATAGAAATAATCCAAATAAGTAGGGAACGAGAGGAAGTTAGCCTCAGCCCCCTTCTACACTGCCATATAATCCAGTTCAAAATAGATTTTTTTTTATTGTGTCAGAAGGGAATTGAGGCAAGTCACTTCTGGTGTGAGAGAATCGGTTGTCTTCAAAGACATTGCATAGGGGATGCCCGCATGTGTTACCATCCTGCAGGGGGCTTCTCTCATGTCGCCGCATGGGAAGCTAGGGCTGACAGACAGGAGCTCACCCCATCTTGTGGATTCAAACCACCAACCTTCATGTCAGCAGCTCAGCTGGCACAAGGGTTTAACCCATTGCGCCACCATGGCTCCTTCAAAGCAGATAATCTGGATTTAATATGGCAGTGTAGAAGGGGGCTCAGTATTTCATTTTCATGCTCTTTCCTCAGAGCAACAGCCTGAAAAGAACGATCCACATTCTCAAAATTGTCTTCCCATGTGATCAGGACTCCCCTTTTGTTGTTTAGACAAGGCAATAATGGGTAATCTTTGTTCTTGCATTTAAGAGTGAATAATGGAAAACTGTTTTCAAAGACCATTCTCAGTTTGGGATTTACACTATAAAAATCCAAAGTCCCTTGGTAATGGGGGGGGGGGGGGATGGACAGAAAATAGATTTCTGCATTAAAAAACCATGACAGAGGTGGTGGACCAATGCTCACTTTCCCCAGAAAAAATCCCAATAGAAGCCAAGTGTGCAGCTCCAAATCCCAACACCCAAGCAAGTTGAGATTGTAGTGTAGAACTTGATGGACACAGATTAGTTACAACAATTGTAGTTGTTGTATGTCTTTAAGTAATTTTTAACTTAAGGTGACATTATGGTGAACCTATCGAAGGGTTTTCTGCGCTTGAGAGTGTGTGACTTTTCCCAGGGTCCCCCCCCCCCCCCGTGCGTTTTCCCGGTCTAATGAGAATTTGATCTCTGCTTCTCCTATTCCTATTGATAGAATCACATTGGCTTTTTAAGCTGCCAAATCACACTGCTGAATCATGTTAGATGTGTGGTCTACTAAGACTCCTAAGTTTACTTCACACCTAATTTTGTCATGCCGGGTGTCACACCCATCCTATACATCTACATTTCATTTATTTTGCTTAAGTTTAGGACCTTACATTTGTCCTGAAGGAAATTCATTTTGTTAGTTTTGGCCCAGCTCTCCAATCTGTTAAAGTCATTTTGGATTCTGATGCTGTCCTCTGGGCATTCGTTACCCCTCCTAATTTGTTGTCCTCTAAAAATTTGATAAACATGCCCTCTATTCTGATTCTCCTTAGTCTTTCAGGTATTCTGTCCTTATGTCATTTAGGGCTTTGTTGGCCACAGCAACTCCTCAAAGTGAGCTTAGAAGCAGTACAATCCTTGCAAGACTGATGTTATGGTCTCTAAAATACACACCTGACATCAGTATATCTCCTGTATTTTGTAATAGCTACAGCTTCTGACCATTTTCCATGGCAGGTCCCAAATATTGCACAATACAGTAGTCTAATCAAGAGGTTAGCTTTCCCACAATGCTGTTGAGTTATCCATGGAAGAACCAGTGTTAATCCAGAGATATTCCAAGTTTTGCACCTGGCTTGTACAGAATGTTTTTATTTTATTTTACTGGGTTTAAAGAATCATTTTTAGCCATGCTTAATTTCAATTTTTAAGCAAAAAGTGTTATATAAAGCAATCAATCAAATTATCTGTTTTCTGCACTTTACTGTAGTAATTTACAGCCAAGTTTTACTGGGAACACAAATCAAACACTGTGCCAGGGGCAATTCTAACATTTCTTCTTTTCTTCTTCAATGCATTTCAGCTACAAAGATGCCTATTTGGGCACAGAATGCTCCCTTGAAAGAAAAGGAGAAGCTCCTTATCCATCATCCCATATTCGTGGAGTCTGCAAGTTTGAAAGGCTCTGAAATTCCCCTGGCACGGTTACCTTCATGGCTGCAGACTACGGCCTTGAAGAGATATGACATCCCATCTGTTGAAGCATCATCTGCTCCTCCTGCAGCTACAACACTACCTCTTGCTCCTGCAGAAAGTTATGAAAGTTCCCCTGAGGATCCAACAACACATAGTGAGTTCCAGGGATGCGAGGAATAGGAATTAAGTACAGTAGGATCTCTTTACTTGCTTAGGATCACTGTGTCACATTATTTGTTTTCTCCCCACCAGCTCCAAAGAGACCTGCAAAAACCTGGACCATTGCTAGGAAAGAAGATGCAACCACTTCCTCACAGTTCACCATGTGGCCAAAGACGTCTGGATTGAAAGGCTCTGATGTGTCATCTTTCCAAGTCTCCTGGCTTGACACTAATGCTCTAAAAGACTGGAAAGTTTCCCCCATCCAACTGGTTTCTTCCTCTGCTCCTTTGTCAAGCCATGGCATTCCATCTGGAACACAACCCATACCAAGTAAGTTTCCAATGTATAATGTTGGAAAGAAGGAGAAGGTCCACCATAGAGATTAGCAAAGCTTGCTTTATATGCTAAAGGGATGAGCAGACGTTCTCCATACTAACCTTAATGAATGTTTATAACTTGGTTTTATAAGCATTTATTTATCACTAGCTGTGCCCAGCCACACGTTGTTGTGGCAAAGTGGTGGTGGTATTGGTTAAAAATTGTTGTGTAATTTTTATTTGACTTTATTTGCATTTTTTATTAATTTTATTGTAAGTTATATTTTTATTTATTATATTTTATTATTTTCTTGTATTATTTTTAGTTATTTTCTGTTATTATAGTATTTTATTGAATTAATTTTTTAGTGTTCTTTATTATTATTCTTTTTGGGTTGCTAGGAGACCAATTTGGAGGAGCTTAGCCTTCTAACTGGCAGCAATTGGATAAAAGCAATTATTCCTCTCTCTCTAATTAGGACTTTATTTTTCTTTTCTTTTTCTTGTATCAACCTAGAGGCATGGATGATGGGTTGTGTTGTCAAATTTCGAGGTTGGGGGGCCTGTAGTTTTGTTGTTTTGTGGGTCGCCATGATGCCATCACTCTTTTATATATATAGATGGGTGTCTTCACAATATAACCCCATGGTTTGGGACGTCATGGATGTCTTTCCAAGATCTGGCTTTGCTAATTTTATGTTTTTGGATATAGCACTCATTATTTCTAAATTCCAATTTGTTTGAGAAGAACACTAGGTGACATCTGGCAGACCTACCTAGATCTAACAATAAACATTGTCTTATTAAACATTAGTTTATTGTTGCATGCACAAGATTTGGATTCATCTGCTCCCTATTTCTATCTCCTCCCCTAGAGCATTTTATGATGACTCAAATGTTTTTGCTCCTACTTTTACTCAGTGCTTGGAAAATTACCATTTCATATAAATTTGTTCCCATTGTTTTGTGCAATGGCTGATATCCTACATTGACAAGACAGAGTGCTACTTTAAACTTATGAACAAATTATGAAATTATGTAGCTGTTTCACAACATTGCTTTCTTGGTGAAGAAACGTGCCTTTGTATCTGCATGGGCAATGTGCAGTCCTCAATATACATGCTCAATGTACAATATGCATCACCTTCAAATATACACCCATGAGCAATAGTGTGGTATGAAAAATTCTCCTTCTGTAGTCTTGATTATGGCTATTCCTCTTGGATAAAAATGTCTGTCAAGTTCACTAGTGAAACTCATGAAGACACCAGATACCAGTAAGATTCTGGAGTCTCCGGTGGCACAATGGGTTAAACCCTTGTGCTAGTAGGACTGCTGACTGAAATGTTGGCAGTTCGAATCTGGAGAGTGGGGTGAGCTCCCATCTGTTAGCTCCAGCTTCCCATGTGGGGGCATGAGAGAAGCAATGTCCTTGCACATGGCCAATTATCTCACACCAGAAGCAACTTACAGTTTCTCAAGTCGCACCTGAAATGAAAAAAAGTAAGATTCTGGTGATGTCTGAAAAATATCTCACTACCATTACTTACCACATATTTCAAAAGGTAACTCATACTTGTTTAGCTAATCCTTGCTTTGCTATTACAGTAGAGTCTCACTTATCCAACATAAACGGGCCGGCAGAACGTTGGATAAGCAAATATGTTGGATAATAAGGAGGGATGAAGGAAAAGCCTATTACACATCAAATTAGGTTATGATTTTACAAATTAAGCACCAAAACATTATGTTTAACAACCAATTTGACAGAAAAAGTAGTTCAATACACAGTAATTCTATGTAGTAATTACTGTATTTACGAATTTAGCACCAAAATATCACAATGTATTGAAAACATTGACTCCAAAAATGTGTTGGATAATCCAGAACATTGGATAAGCGAGTGTTGGATAAGTGAGACTCTACTGTACTTAGCATTGTTTTAGAAAATAAAACCACTTGATTGATGAGAGAAAGATATGTAATGAGGAAAATCTCATTACAAGAATAATTCTTGTAATGACAAGCAAATTACAATACATTTCTCATTACATTTTTATCATGACATCCAAACATAATGATGACATTTCATTTCTCATTACATTTTTTCATCATTACATTCAAACATAACAATTGTGTTCAAGTCCTCTTTGAAGGTCTGAAGATGCTCTAGTCTAGTTAATTACGGTGGAAAGTGAGATGCTGAGATTTTGGTCTGATTGAGCAGAACTTTTTTATCTTCCTAAACTTTATGCCTGTGGAATTAAGGGTTGTTTTAGATGTTCTCTGATTCAGTTTTTTGAGCTGTTTCGTGATATAATAGAATTCTTGGGAACCCTGTTTATACAAACAGTCAGCATTTCCTTTCAATTTTTGTTTATTCAATCTTCGCTCCCTTGGTTTTTCTTCTTACACTTCCTGGACACTCATATTGAGGACTCCAAACAAGCAGAAATCACTCATTCGTGTGCATATGCTGCCGTACCATAGGGTTAATCATATCTATAAGATATGCTTGAAGGAAAAGTAATTCATTTCTGAAAGAGGGTCAAGCAAATCCATAATTGTTCAGCAAATTCAGGTTGTTTTGACACTGCTTATTTTGCCTTTAAATCTGTTCTTTGGTCTTCATTCTAGTTATTCCCCTAAGATATTATGTTTGTTTGCTTTGATGGCCATAATCTCTAGAAAGAATGGGAATATCTGCCTTGCCTGTCTTCTACTGTATCAGAAAAATATTGTGATGTTCATAAATGTTATGCGCATACATAATTTTTTAAAAAACTTGCCCAGGTTTTGCCATGTATTTCTCAATTAGGCCGAAAATTAATTAAAACTTTCAAGTTTAAGAAACTCACATCATACTGAGTCCATATTTCATTCTCATACATAGATGTCATGCAATGCTCAAATTTAGTTCAGATCCAAGAACATGGAGGGATAATAACATTTTACACTTTCAGCAACAGGTGTTCCTGTGCCATTGGCTTCCCCATCTACTGAACAAGAACAAGATGCATTGAAGACCCATCCTTCCCCTTGTGAGTTTGAAATATTTTGTACAAATTAAATATACCTTACAAATTGAATATAGACATTATCCCATTGGTGGGAAAGAAATGGTGGAAAGTGGGAGAAAGCATTGGGAAGAGTGGGGACTTGTCTTAGACTGGCAAAGTCCATCTTTAGGGATGGTCAGCCATCCCATGTCCTTTCCATGTCTTCTTCCCACTTTCCCCCTCTTTCTTCACCCGACTCCTGAAAACGAGTCTTCTCTCCATTTTCACATGCTGGCAAGACGGATTACCATAAGTGGCCACCGAAAGTGGCCGGGTGTCATGGGATGGCCTCCGTGGGACTCCGTTTTGCCAATGTGTGAAAATGAAGAAAAATGGGGAGAAACTTACATGGGCTAAGGTCCTATGAAATGTGAAACAAATTCATTTGGTTAGGGCAGTGGTTCTCAACCTGTGAGCTCCCAGATGTTTTGGCCTTCAACTCCCAGAACTCCTAAATGTCTGGGACTTGTAGGCCAAAACACCTGGGGACCAACAGGTTGAGAACCACTGGGTTAGGAAATGATGCTACTAAAAACAGGTCTACTTGTGCTTATCTTGCTTCAAAAAATGTAAATCTTTATGATGGGGCATGGTAAAGTGGTCTGAGTGTTGGACTGTGACTTGGAGACCAGGGTTCATATTCCTATCAAACTGACTGTATGCAAACCCAGAGTTTCCAGAGTTTTAGCCCAACTCTCAAACCACTGCACCATGCTGGCTTTTCACCATGCAAAATATATACAACAAACAAGAATAAGAGAACTAAACTATCTGAACTGCATAAAAGTATGGACTTTACAGTAGCATTCTCACTGAAGTATGAGCAAAACCAAAACAGAGCTGCCCAAGATATTGAGGGCAAGCAAGGACAAATAAACAAGGAAACTTTATTCTATGTTATTGAAAAAAAAAACAACAAACCTAGACAAGTGTAATGCACCAAACAAGAAGAGTAAAGAATGGAATATTTTAGCATCTTGGCACCCAAAATGGTGCTTCAGAAGTCCTTGAAATAGCAAGGTTGTTTATATAGCATTATTTCTTTGCTGGTAGCTGACCAAAAGAAAAAAAAAAACCCAAAGAAGACTAAGAAACAACATCCATTCCTGGATGTAAATGAGTCATCTGACCTCACATTCAACTTGGTTGAGAAACCTATGAAATATATTTCTGCAAACCTCTTTGTGCTATAAACATTCATTCTTAATTTCTGGATAATTAAATATATTGATGTGTTTCTGTTTCAATCCTACAGTGGGAACCTATACCCTCTTGACACAGCTGGACCCTTCTAAAACCACCAAACCCCCTCGTCAAAAGCAGACAGGTGGGATCATATTGCATTGGTGTCTGGGGAAGAAGGAACTGGAGATAAGCATGAGTTTCAGGATATCATCAGGTTATTTGCAAATTCCATTGAGGTACAGAGAATGAGTAATTTTGGAAGAGTCGTGCTTTAAATTTTGACTTTTCTGTTTATATAGTTAACAAATGAGACAAAAGCTAGCCTCAAAATAGAGAGAGGTGCAAGTTTGTGATGGAGCATGTACTTTACATACAGAAATATATAGAGCAGTGGTTCTCAACTTGGGGTCCCCAGATGTTTTTGGTCTACAACTCCCAGAAATCCCAGCCAGCTTACCAATTGTTAGGATTTCTAGGAGTTGAAGGCCAAAAAACATCTGGGGACTCCAGGTTGAGAACCACTGTGCTCCTCCAGATGTTTTGGACTTCAGCTTCAACAATTCCTACCAGTTATTAAGCTGGCTGGGATGTCTGGGAGATGGAGTCCAAAACACCTGGTGGAGCATAGTTTGAGAAATAGAGTTACATCACGGCCTCAATGAAAATAGTGTAGTTTCATGGCTCCTTTCAAAACTTCTTGGGAGAAAATGTGCACATCACTTTAGCATCTGCACATTGGGATAGTTTACAATTTTTTCCCAAGGATTACAATATCCCCCAAACAATACACATACTTTAAAATATGAATGAATATAATCTGCATAATTGTGTGTGTGTACAATTACACTTACATCAATGAAAAAATGAGTGTACATTAATTAACCTGTGTAGCTAAAAGGGCAATTTTTTTAAAAAAAAATCATTAAAATGTATACATTTCTGTGCAGGAAGGAAAAAAGTCAAAAGCTTACAAAGTTTTTTCAAGCATTATATCCTCCAAACAATGCATATGTTTTAAAATATAAACAATCATAATGTGCATAATTGATTATTTCTATCTCTCCAATTCTAAAGCATGCTTAACACAATATTTTCCCTTTTGATCTTATGGCCTTTTATGTTCTGCTCTTTGCTTCAGTGGCGGAAAATGGACGTTTACCTGTACTACCTACATCTCCTCAAAGGCCTGGCATGTTACTGAAGGTGCATTCCAGTAAGTACTCTGGTTCTGTACTACAGTTGTTGCTATAAAAAGTGCCTACGGTCCAGATCTAAGCAGCTGTTATGCACTTGGGTCACTTTGTGTGTGTGTATGTGTTCCTATAGATCCTATATATCTGTTTACTGTGGTTACTCCAGAACTTGAAAACAGCTTATGTTGGGTACAAAGAGTCCAGGAACTGCAATCCTAAAGTTTCATTTTTCCATGCTCTGGGATGTGTTGTATATTTTCTTAGTATTAGACGCATCCAAATTCTTATGTTTATTTATATACTTTCCTTTATAACTGTTTGGGCCTACTAAAAATGCATCAAACTTCTAGTCCTGGAGCCAATTCATCAGCATCAATGAATTAGCCTTAGGCTGCAAAACTCTGCTTGCTTCAAGTAAAATTGTGCCTCAGGGTTTTTCAGTTACATAAGGGAAATAACAGCATCCATGAGCACAAGAGAAGCTTGCTTTCTTTCCCCTGTTGACTTGGCAGGGAAATGGCACAAGGTCCAATCTAGCATGCAATACATCATCTCAACTAACAGCACAAAAAAGTAATTCTTCAGAGCACCCGGGTTTGAAGAGTATTTTTTAAAAGCTATAGTAATTCCTGACAGTTCACATCAAAAGTTTTGTTTCTTTTTATAGTTCTGAAATGAGGTTGCAAGCAAGAGGCATGTGCAAAAAAATAGGAAACAAGTATGCACTTTGAGTAAATGTGTTATGATACGACATAGAAAGTTAATGGAAAGCAGTCAGATTTTGTGTCTTCGTGGATGTTCTTAGGTGTATTTGGATGCATCTACATTATAGAATTAATGTAATTTGACACCACTTGAACTGCTATTGCTCAATGCTACGAATTTCTGAGGATTGTAGATTTAGAAGTCTGTATAGCTTTTTTGGCCAAAGAGTGCTGATGCCTTACCAAACTACAACTCTCAGGATCCCATAACACTGAGCCATGGCAGTTCAAGTGGTGTCAAACTGCATTAATTCAACTGTGGAGATGCAGATGGAGATATAGCAGCCAATATTCACTTCACTGGAGAAGGACATTTCACCATCTGACCAAAAAACCAAGTGCCACAAAATGGATGTATAGATGAATACTGTGGCCAAATATTTATGACAATTGTGAGTGCATAAGTATTGTAGTTGTGGTACTGTGCAGTGACTGCTGGCCTGATCCCCTCAATCTCCTATCAGGTAGGTTTGCTGTGATCAATGGGGATCTGTTCCCTATCAACCAGGAATCAATTCACTGCCATTCCTATTCACACCTCCACATCTCTTTGAGCAACCTCTGGTTTTGCAAGCAGAAGTAGGACCCCTCTTTCAATTACTCATCATACTAGGGATCACTCGCATGAGGGGACATAGTGCTGTCAACAAACTGCTTTTTAGTCACAGAGAATAGACCACACCCATTGCAGTGGCTGTTTCCCAGGCAAAATCCCCATTTGTCCATGGAAGCTTACTGGGTAACCTTGGACAGATCACACTTTCCCAGCCTCAGAGTAAGGCAATGGCAAAAGCTCTCTTAAGAAAGCTTGGTAAGAAGGCAAATCCTCTCTAAAGAAAGTTTGGTAAGAAAATCCCATGATGTGTTTGTCTTAGGGACACCATATATTGGAAACAACTTGAAGGCACACAACAACAAATGTTAAGAGTAATCCTCAAAAACTATGTTTATCTTTTGCACACACTAAATGCACACTGTTGCAGAAGGATGGGATAAATATAATTTCTAAAGATTCCAGATTGGAAGAAGGTGAAATTTTCAGATTCATTAAATGCCAGTAGGAGTCATTGTGAGTGAATATGGTAAGAGACCTTTTACCAAATTTACCCCAGTAGTTGGAAAATGTAATTTTTGCTGAAAATAAATGTTTATCTGCAGGACTCTGGAAGCCCCTATGGGAGAAAAAAAAACCTTAGGCCATATGCAACATTAAAGCCATACTTTTCTTATTCCAACCTTACCTCAATCTATGAAATGTCACTTTCACCACAAGTAAAGACATCAGGCTGGCACACTTGTGGAATGCCACCAGACATGGATTGTTCATAAATGCTGTCAAGTCAATGTTGACCTATGGTGACCCCATAAATGACCCCTGTCATCAAAAGTCTGGCTCAAGTCCTGGAGACTGGCTTCCTTGATTGAGTTTATCCACCTGGAATGTGGTCTTCCTTTTTTCCAACTGCCTTCTACTTTTATCAAACATTATTGTATTTTCTAGTGAGTCATGTCTTATGATATGCCCAAAATATGATAGTATTTTTTAGTCATCTTGGCTTCTAGGAAGATTTTAGGCTTGATTTGCTTTCACAACCATACATAGAGATGGGAAATACAATGTCATGGATGATCAAAACTTTAGTATTCAACAATATATCTTTACACCTCAGGATTTATGTTAGTTTCTTCATAGCTGCTTTTCTGCCTTCTGATATCTTTCCTGCAGTCACTATTCTGATTAAAGATTGAGCCAAGGCATTGTGTGCTTTCATCGTCTACTTAAAAGTTGTGAAAACTATCTGTGGTCATTATTTTTTGTTTTCATAATGTTTATCTGTAAACTTGTGTGGTTTCAAAATGGAGGAAGGGAAATATATATTCTGGAAAGCAAAGTGCTGAATCCAGACAACATAAACTACCAAAATGGCTACTAACAGAGAAGTGTGGAATGATATAAGAAGGAGTTTGCCTGTGGATGTTAGGGCTATAAGGAGATAGTAGGAAGGGTACAGGAATATTGTCACTGCCATTATGGCTCTTCAGTCCTTACTATGTTGTATGCCAAGGTCTGAGAGGGGGATTGTACTCATGTAAATTTGATTGTGAGTTTAGTATGTTGTTGCCAACCCATGTTTAGGTGAATACCAGTAAATAATTCTCTTTCAGAGCTTCCTGCTGAACAGAACACAGGAAACCTGTAGACTTAGGAGGCATGAGAAGTAAGACTACCGTGTTTCCCCGAAAATAGGACAGTGTCTTATATTATTTTTTTGCTCCCAAAGATGCGCTAGGTCTTATTTTCAGGGGATGTCTTATTTTTCCATGAAGAAGAATTCACATTTATTATTGAACAAAAAAAAATTGAACATTTATTATATACTGTACAGTAGTTTTCATTACAAACCAACATAACCAAACCAGACAAACTGTGACTCCTGTCAAGAATTTCTTGTTATTACCATTATTTCCATGTACAACTCATATGTACATTTACCAATCCTGCATGCTCTGGTGTTTTGTTTGGCGGGCGCCGAACGTGCTTCCAAACAAAAACTTTGCTAGGTCTTACTTTCAGGGGAGGCCTTATATTTAGCAATTCAGCAAAACCTCTGCTAGGTCTTATTTTTTGGGGATGTCTTATTTTCGGGGAAACAGGGTAGGAATAGAAAGACCAGAGTCGTTGGGCAGAAACCTTCCCCTGAACTCCCCAAAAAAGAGGAAGCCCTTGAGTTGTGAAGGTCAATTTTCAAGAGGGGGTAGTTCAGTAGTTACCAGCCCATTACAAATAAAACTGAGGCACTGCTTGTTTTGAAAAAAATGTAAAGAGAGAATAGTTGGATAGAAGATGCCTGCAACTTATTGTGGAGCTGAAGTATTGGTCTTGGAGCCTTATATAATGTCATTTCAAATTTAAAATGTTTGGAAGTGGGGATGAGAGGAGAGTTTGGGAACCTGGGTTATAGGGAATATGGTATATTTTTTGCAGTGCTGGACTGGGACTTGAGAGAGCCAAATTTGCTAAAGTGACTTTGGGTCTGTCTCCCACTCCTGTCTTGACTTGCATCACAAAGATATCCTGATGAAAAAGCTGGGAGCAGTGAATAACTGGTGTCACCTTGAGCTCATTGATGGAAAAGCATTGGTACACATGTACACTATAATGCATTTATCCACTGTAACAGTACCTTTGGTTTCATTTACCCACACCTAACAAAATATGTCATATCTAGACATGTTTATACTTTCGACCATGGTCCTATGGTATCTTTGATTTCGAAGTGCTTCATTTTAATAATGCTCACTATAATCCATGATTTCACTTATCCACACAAAATGCAGGAATGTATCCCCTGCTGATACAGAGGTCATATTGCAATAATTAAATACATGCTAAATATAACTACCATGCATTCAGGCAAGTGGTTGATAAGGAACTGCACTTTTAAGCTTTCAGTATGCTGCACATAAAATGATATCTCTGACCCTCCCTCTGGAAGTAGAAGGCTGGTCTTGAGTCTCGGGAATAAGACCATTGGTTGAAAAGATGTCCCCCTCCATGTCTGGAAATGACAGTGGCAGGTAAACCTTGTCCTTTTTTTTTTTTTTTTGGCTTTCTTCAATTCAGAGGTAGCTTAGCTTATTTACTGGAACATGATTATTTAATTCCAGACAGATGACATAGACTGGAGAGTCAGAGAAGAATGAGCCCGTTGTCCCTGGAAGAAGGGACAAAGTGTTTGTGGCCGCTCTCAGCTTCCCAGAACGTCTTCTTCCCTTTCAAGATTGTTGGGTAATGATCTGTTTATCTCTGGCTCCTCTGTGTGGGTGTAATGAAATGGTGGGTCAGAGAAAGGACCAAGCATCTAGTTACCCATATCACAAAGCTCCAGGGTTCTTCCTTTTGCCACAGGAGAAGCATCTCAAGAGTTTCAAGAAAGGCAACACTCCACTTGGACAATTTCTCCCAAGAAAAGGATTTCTCCATGATCCGAATCATTCACTAAGACAGAACAAAAACCCACTGTGCCATTTGAGTTTTATTTTCCAGATACAATATGGTTCCTTTAAAACTCATGTCAGTGACTTTTTGGACTACAACTGCAAGACTCCCCAAGCCAACATGGCCACTGGAATATTGGAAGAGTTGTCCAAAAGCAATTTTTCCACTCTTGTTTGGATTGTATTTATAACATTTCTTCAGTTGATTCATATTAAAACAAATGAAACTAGTTTCTTTTGTTGTTTTTTCAGAGGCATTTTTCCCTTACAATATCCATTATGTTAAGAGCCATTTTGAGCTCATGAAAGAACAAGAGACCAATTGCTTTCAGTCTAACAAACTGGAATTGAATTGCTACTGTGAAAAATGTAGGAGAAAATATGGGGTAGGAGAAACCTGAAGAGCTAGCAATCTCTTTGTTTCAAGGGAGATAGGGGCCTAGCCTTACATTTTTTATTGTGGTCGTTGTGCCTGGGCCATGGACACCAATGATGGTAGTTCTGAAGCTGGTTCTGATGTAATGATATATGTAAGGCTGTGTCTACATGACCAAAATGAAGTGAACTCAACTAACAGCTGCTGTGAAGAGTCCAATTCACAGTTGGATTTTCAGCAGAAGCTCTGCATCTAACCATTAATGCAGCTCAAGGGAAATCTAATTAACTCCAGAACTTCTGGGAACCCTTGGATCCCATTGTTTTGGAAAAGTGGACAGGTGGATTGGGCTGGATCTAGTCCAATCCACTGTTCACGTGTCTAAAAGATCCACCACTGCATCGCTGACCAAAAACAGAAACAACATTAATTCTGGTGAGGTCACACCGGGGTGCCTAGTGATGCCACCAGGAAATAGGATGTCATCAACAATCCTCTGGAAAGTAGCTTCTTCATCAGCATCTCAACAGGAGCTCCAATGTTCCTTTAACACAGCAGACCATCTGGATGGCCAAAGGGCTCCTGGGATGATCTTGGTTTGCCTTGGGACAACTCTAGAGTTATTTACCCTGGATTAATCAGGTAAGTGTAGACATGTCCTAGTATAACACCAATTTTCCATATCATTTTTGTTCCCAGATTTTCAGCTTACTCCCTCTTTTCATCTTTTATTGTAGGCAATATAAATGAAAATGGCATTGCATACTTAATTGTGTTGAGGAAGTATTCAGTGTTATCAAGAAAAATTGGTAACTTAGGGACATGAGGGATGAGATGCCACTTCTGTTACTATCCGATGGCCCACTCTAGCATTTGGTAGAAACTTTAAAAGAGATATCCAAGGCATCATAGATAATCCTTTTAAAGTTTAGACTAAAACCAGAGGAGAACTCTCACACATACCACCCAGATGGAAGCTAGTAGCCACCACTGTTACTAGCTGCTAAAATATTTTTGTCTATCTCTTTGAAGAGATAGAAGCTTTATTTCTGCTGCCATCAGCAAATGCCATTTTATATTAAATTCACAACAGCCTCCAAAAACTCGGGTGTATGTCAACAGTGTTTCATTACTTTCAGCATAACCTCCTTAACCCCTCCTATCATGTAACATAACCAAAGCCATAAAGAATGCAAAGCACTGAGGAGGCAAGAGGGAAAGTAGAATCCAATCATTCTGTCCAAAGAGATTACAGTTAAGAGGCTTTGCAAAAATGTACAGTTGAGCCTGAATTGATCACTAAATAGTGCAAATGAAAAGCAAGGCCTTTGTGTAGAGAGGAGGTTTTTGACATGACACACAAACTCAGCCAATGTGGCCGTTTTGGCCCAAAAAAGTGCTGCCCGAGGCGAAGAAGAAATTGCACGTTTTTCTATTCCACATACAAAGAGGTGACTGGACTAGCAATCTTTTACATTAGGAATAAGGTATAGTAAAATCCTCCAAAACACCTTATGCTGATACTTTTATTTGATATTGTTGCGTACCTTCAAGTTGTTTCTGATTTATGGTGACTCTAAGGCAAACCTAAAATGGGTTTTTCTTGATGAAATTTTTATAGTATCATATAATCATAGAGTTGAAAGAGACCTCATGGGCCAGCCAATCCAACCCCCTGCCAAGAAGCAGGAAATTGCATTCAAAGCACCCCTAATAGATGGCCATCCAACTTCTGCTTAAAAGCCTCCAAAGAAGGAGCCTCCATCACACTCTGGGGCAAAGAGAGAATTCCACTGCCGAACAGCTCTCGCAGTTAGGAAGTTCTTCCCAATGTTCAGGTGGAATCTTGGTTCCTGTACTTTGAAGCCATTGTTCCACATCCTAGAGTTTTCCACAGCCTTCCTCTGGGGCTGAGAGAATGTGGCTTTCCAAAGGTGACCAAATGGATTTCCATGGCTGAGTGGATTCTCTCCTTCAACCAATATGTAGTCATTTATGTTGGGAATGAAGCTCCAACTAAGGAGCTCTTCACATGGGGCAAAAATGCTCCATTATGCCACTTTATTCCAAAGCTTGGACAGGACCTGCCCAGGGCCTGCCCATCATCACACGACATACGGTAGGCCCTGCACAGTTTCCTCCCAAAGTGGAGGCAATGTTCTCCACCATGAGGAGGAAAGTGATATTCGGGTAGCTCTGATGGAGCTACCCACAGTTTCCTCCCCAAATCCCCATGTGATGGCAAAAAGGGCGGTGGGCCAACACATGTTGCTGCCCTTTCTGCCATCTTTCCATGCTTCCTCCCATGAGATCAACTTACGTAGGAGTCGGGTGATGTGGAGCATGAGGAGCTCGGTTCCCCCCCCCCCCCATGACACTAGGCGATTCTAGCGGTTGTGTGACAAGGTCGTTATTTGTCCAAGGAGAACCCAAAAGAAGCTCCACCTTCATTTACACTCTCTTCTATAGTGTCAACACTGTGTTGCCACTTCTGGGATTTTGAATGCCTGGGTGGGAAAATAGCAATGGCAGCTCTCTGTCTGACGCAGAACCAGTGTTCCATGGAATCATGGGTTAATTTTGGTCCTCAATCTGCCTTCGACTTATACACAAGTATTCACAGAAAGTTGACTTACAAAGGCATAAATCCTCAAGAGTGTTCCAGCTAACATTTTCACATTCTAGTTTCTGCAAAATATCATGCATAAAGAATTAGAGTTCAGACATTTGACTTCATTAAAAATGTAGCTACATACTCTCTCTTGCCTTCAACAGAAATTGGACATTCTAATGTCTATGATTTATTATCTTCCTGTGCAAGGAACTCATCTAACACAAACCTGTAAAGGATGTTTGAAAAATAATTCATTATGTAACTAATTTTGAAAAATCCCAGTGACATTAAGGTTGCTTTCTAAAAAAAGTAACTCATTTTCTTACTTGCTTCTTCATTTCTGTTTAAAATGAAAATTCTTAAAAGTGACAAAGGAATGGCATGACTTGAAAAATCCTTCCAAAAATAAATGAAAAATGTTATTCAACACAGCTCACCCTAAAGAGTTGTAATTCTTTAGTTTTTCTTTCTAAATGTAATGTTATGCTCACATTACCCCAAAATCCAGTACAGAAATATCACTGGTTTCCCTTATCCAAAAAATATTCCCTTCCCAAAAGTGCTTGTGGGTCCCTCTAGGTTCTCAGTGTGGTCCTGTGGTATGCTTCTAACCTAAATATGGTCAAAATATGGGGTTCACTATTATCCACATTACCAGGTATTCCCATGTGGTCTTGTAGTGTATCCTTGTGGATACGAAAGTGGTACTACAATGCTGTGTTAGTTGTAATGGATCTGTGCATAACAGTATCTTGGTGATAACCCCTTTTTAAAGTTTGGATTTATGCTTGGAGAGGATTCAGTGCCTCATTGCCACCAGCTTCTGCAGGTTGCAACATGATTAGGACAGTGTAAACAGCAGTGGCCACTGCTTCTATTTGTTGTTATTGCTATTTACCATCATATTGGGTTTGACTGTTGATTACCCTAATGGGAGACCTTTGAGAGATAAAACCCTGCTTCAAACTTGCAAAATCAGGGCTTTGGCTTCCTTGATCGAGTCAACATTACAGTGATGCCTTGATTTAAGAGTTTAATTCATTCGGTGACCGAGCTCTTAACTCAAAATGCTCTTATCTCAAAAGCAAAGTTTCCTATTGAAATTATATTAATGAATTCTGCCCACCCCCCAAAATGCCCTTCTATTTTTTGTTACATGTTTCTAAATAAGAAAATGTACTTTAGTTTTTTTTAATGTAATGTTATGTTCACATTACCCGAAAGTCCAATACAGAAATATTACTGGTTTAGTGATAACAAATAATGTATAAATTGACATTCACATGGGACAATAAAAAAAGAAAGATCAAATTTAAAGTGGTAGAAGCAGAAAATTGTGTCAAGGAAGCACAAAGCACAATGTGAAGAGGCAGAAGCATCATTTTCTTCATACTATACTCATTTCAGTCTCTCTAAAAACAACACTAAATCAACTATATCAAAGTTCCTCAAAAGGGACAAGAGCAACATGGACAGCAGTCTTCCAAAGCACACAAGAGCACGAGGCATGGAAGCTGCTCCCTTGAAGCCCTAAAGACCTGTATTCTCACATTAGTGCTCCCTCTGGCGCTGCTCTTATGTCAAAGCAAAACCTGGGCCAAGCGGCGGCTCTTAACTCAAAATGCTCTTAAGTTGGGATGCTCTTAAGTAGAGGTTCAACTGTATCATTAAAAAAGTTACAGCTGTGACCTCAAAATTCAGCAACACTTAGTTCCAAGATTACAAAATGAGTAAGTCTCCCTTACCTCCATGAATCTTATATCAGAATTTCATATGGATAGGTTTGCACTAAGTCCCATTAAAAATGATGGGCCTTACATTTGTCTTAACTTGTACAGTCAGTTTAATTGAGGAGTTTGTTGGTATTTGCCCTCAAGTTGACTTTGCATTTTGGCCACTCTTTAAATAAGAGATCTCAAAGAGACCCTGTTATTCCCTGCTGAAGACTTGCACATTCAGGGCCATGGCTTCGGTGATTTAGTCTATCCATTTGCATTGTGACTTTTCCCTTTTCCTACAACCTCCAACTTTATCAAGCAAGTATTTTCTATTGATGTATGTCCATTCATAATACATCCGATGTACAATAGCTTTGTTGTTCCTGTGTACCTTTCAGTCATTTCTAACTTATGGCAACCCTAAGATGACCCTATCACAAGGTTTTCCTGACAATATTTGTTTAGAGGAGGATTGCCTTTGCCATCCTCTGAGACTAAGAAAGTGAAACTTACCCAAGGTCACATGACAGATTTCCCTGGAGAAACACTAGTTTCTCAATGTCTTGGTCTAAAACTCTAACTACTATAACTACATCATGCTGGCTCTTTACAATAACCTAAGTTTAATCACTTTGGTTTCTAAGGAGAACCTAGGCTTAATTTTTTTTCTTGGAACCATTTGTTTGTTCGTTTGTTTGTTTTGTCAGCCTATGGTATCCTCAGAACTCCCTACCAGGTACTGCATTTCATAAGAGTTGATCTTCCTATCATTTTGCCCTACTGTCCAGCTTTCACAACCATACAGAGATGTTATTAATACTTTGTCAAAGCTCATTCTGACTTAAGTATTTAATCATTTATCTTTACACTCGGGGATTCTATCCCTTTCTTGCATAGCATTATCTATTGCTCAAAAAAGAGTCCAGATGGGCAGTTTTAATACACTTCACACATCTAATAGGTGAGACTACCAACCAAAAATAATAATAGCTGCTGCCAGTTTTTTTTAACATTTCATTTTGATACCCCAACGTCATTAGTCAAATGGCTTTTGGAATCATATTTTTCTTTTAAATGGGGCATCCAGTAGCTGGACACAAAGCCAGCTGATGTTTCAAATACAGTAGAGTCTCACTTATCCAACATAAACGGGCCGGCAGAATGTTGGATAAGCGAATATGTTGGATAATAAGGAGGGATTAAGGAAAAACCTATTAAACATCAAATTAGGTTATGATTTTACAAATGAAGCACCAAAACATCATGTTAGACAACAAATTTGGCAGAAAAAGTAGTTCAATACGCAGTAATGCTATGTAGTAATTACTGTATTTATGAATTTAGCACCAAAATACCATGATATATTGAAAACATTGACTACAAAAATGCGTTGGATAATCCAGAACGTTGGGTAAGCGAGTGTTGGATAAGTGAGACTCTACTGTATATACCATACCATTTTGGTTTGCCTTTCTGCTACTTCTCTTAACTACAGTTTGGACCTGAAGAAAAAAAGGTACATTAGGACACATTAAATTGAAGAAAGTTTTCTCCAAACAGTATGACTGCTCTCAAATGTTGTGGCGAGGTTTATCACAAAAGGGCAGACATTTTTTATAACATACAAAATATATTATTTTGATTTTCCAAGCAATCTCCCTTCCATAGCAGGCATCAACAAGCCCAAAGGAATCCTTTATGGAGTTCTTTCACAGCATAGTTCTGCGAGTTTCTCCTTAGAAGTAACATGAAA
Organism: Anolis carolinensis; assembly: GCF_035594765.1. Taxonomy (NCBI): domain Eukaryota; kingdom Metazoa; phylum Chordata; class Lepidosauria; order Squamata; family Anolidae; genus Anolis; species Anolis carolinensis. The sequence goes on from NC_085844.1 coordinate 13,939,044, forward strand.
GGATGGCTTCACAGAATTCCTTGGTGTTGTTCTGCCATCATCTCTGAAGGACCTCTGGGGGTTTCTTCCTCTGTGTTTCTTCTTTGTAAATAAACTATTAGATGTGCCCACAAGTGTCTTTTAATATGTCAAACACACGGGCCTCTTTGGGATTATGTTTTCCCCTAGGATGCCCACAGACAATCAAGAAAGGGAGCTCTGTGACTACACCATCCGTCCCGGTTCAGAGGATAAACCCTTGCGTGATGGAGCTGTGCAAATTTTATCAGCAGTGTCTTTGTTCAAGGGACAGAAGCTACTCAAGAGAAGATGCTATAAGGTAAATAAAAGAACCAGTCTGGCTGTTATATAGAAAAAAACAGAATTCGAAATATGAGGAAGAAGAAAAGGGGAATTAAGGACTGTATTTTCTCATTGTGTGGGTGGATTCTTGTCATTATAATTAAGTTTTAAAAAGTATCCCTGAAATTACAAATTGGGTTGAATCGAAAAGTTTGAGGGGAGGAATAGAATGTTCTGAATGTAATTTAGCAGGTGTGTATTGGATGTAGATGCTTTAGCAAGCTGAACGACTTCACAAGGGACCCTCCAAGTTGGAGGAAGGAGAAAGAAGGTATAACATTGGGATGCTGTATTGACTCATTCAGAGGTACTTGAGAAATCTACCTCCAAACAATATGAGGTGTGTGCATTTAGAACATGCAACCATCAACATTTTATGGATGAAAATCAGGACATAAATGGCAAAAGCAACATCAGAATGCAGTGAAATGGACAAATATTATTGATGGGAAAGAACGGACAAGCTAAGAGAGGCAGCAGCAGTGAGTTTTTGTTTGAGTCTATAGCAGTGGTTCTCAACCTGTGGGCCACGAGAATGAAAATCTTGTCTGCAAACCTCCTTCCTCTTTATTTATTTCATTTTATTTTCACTCCTTTCTGCAGAGCTGACCATTGCATTGGATAGACCACATCAGCTCTAGATTATTAAATATGTTTTTCTGTGGGCAAGCAGATGGCAACAATTGGGTGGCATATGTTTTGTAACAGAAACTAGAGCTGATGTGGTTCATCCAATGCAATTTTCTGAATCAGCACCCCAAATAACAAAACCGAATCTAAAGTTGACCAAAAACTGTTTCGTAAGCCTTTTGGTACTAATGTTGGAGAGTGATCCTTGGTCAAAGGGGTCCCTGGTCATGTGGGACCTGGTAAAAAAAAAGGTTGGGAAACATGAAATTCAGTTCCATTTCTATAGGGAAGGCAAGATTCTTGCCCTTCTTCCCCTCTGAGTGAGCACTCAGTTGAACAACTTCTGAATTTTGAACTCAGTTTCCAGTAACTGAGTACAAAGGAAACAAGTAAGTGTGAGGGGAGAGGAACTGAGATATTTTAAAAGCAGTGGGATAATTGAAGGGTGTGAGAACTACATCTTTGGTGGTAGGGCGCTAAGGCCTATTCACTCCAGGCAATATCTGGCATGCATGAGAAAGTTCATATCAAGCCACATGCATTTAGATGCCCTCATGGTATAGTATAGGGGCTGGACTGTTTCCATTACACCAGTGGTTTTTAACTTGTGGATCCCCAGGCGTTTTGGCCTACAACTCCCAGAAATTCCAGACAGTTTACCAGCTGTTAGTGGCACAGTGTGTTAAAGCGCTGAGCTGCTGAACTTGCGGACCAAAAGGTCCCAGGTTCAAATCCTGGGAGCAGCGTGAGCGGCCGCTGTTAGCTCCAGCTTCTGCCAACCTAGCAGTTCGAAAACATGCAAATGTGAGTAGATCAATAGGTACCGCTCCGGCGGGAAGGTAACAGCGCTCCATGCAGTCATGCCGGCCACATGACCTTGGAGGTGTCTACGGACAACGCCGGCTCTTCAGCTTAGAAATGGAGATGAGCACCAACCCCCAGAGAAGGTCAAGACTGGACTTAACGTCAGGGGAAAACCTTTACCTAGTATTTCTGGGAGTAGCAGTCCCAAATATTTTAGGGCCCTTTCATACCACCCACATATGATGTCATCTAATGGCCATAATTCCCTATTATGGAATCCTGTAATTTCATGAGTTGTTTAAGATCCCCTGGCTTATAACTGTAGTGCCTGCAAAACTATGTATCCCAAGGTGCAGTCATGGTAATTAAAGTCAAAGCAGAGTGCTATAATTATTTGATCCGAATAGGATCCTGATTATGGTGGAAACAATGGTGAAGCACCCACACTGGCATGGGACGGAAACATGAAATTCAGTTCCATTTCTATTCTTTTGAAATTGGTAAAAGCTAAATTACCATTGTGAACAATGATAATGATTTCATTGGGATTGTGCCTTTGGTAATGTGAAATACTACCTTGTTTTCCAAGAGCGAAGTGAAAGCTTCTGTCCATGTATGTATGCAATGAAGAGATGTATGCTTATGGGATTTTTAGAGTTAATATACATGCATGAATACAGAAATACTCCATATATCTCGTAAATGTGTTTTTTAGGTTCTGCATTGAAAACTATTCTTGGTTCTGGAAAAACGCAATGTATGTTTGTGAAAAAGTCAAAAGAACAGCTTATTCCAAGAGTAAGTAGAAGTGTTACTGGAAGTTTTTCAAAATTTTGGATCCCAGACTTAGCTAGCTGTGCCTAAAGCAGAATTATTGAAATTAGCGAAAGAAACATACCTTGAGTCATGATTACTTTATATCTTATTGGTTTTAGTTGGGGTATTCTAATCTTAAAAAGCCTAAATCATCTAAAGACACCAGAATTTGTCTGATCTCGGAAACTAAGCAGGGTCAATCCTGCATTAGACTCAGATGGAGGATGCCAGCAAATACCAGGTGCTGTAGGCTTTATTTCAGAGGAAGGAATGAGCAAAACTGCCTCTGAGTACTGTATGACCCTCATATTCATGGGAAATATGTCCCAGTACTTTGAAGGGATATTTAGAACCATAGGTAACAGTGAATCCTTTTGAAAAAGCAATTATCAGTCTGTACAGTCATGCTGGAGGACCTAGGAAATGCCTATAGTGAACACTTCTTTGGGATTTATAGCTGGGGATTATGGTCCAAAGAGTGACTTTCCCAAGCTCTGTAAATAAAAACATGATTATTTTTGAATGACTGATACTTGTAACAAGTTTCTGGGATATTACAATTTGCACATATTCGAGGCAAAGCAGGGAGAAAGTAGAGTCATATAGTTTATGGAAGCCCATAGTGGTTGGAGGCCTCCATGTTCGGGTGCATCTATACAGTAGAATTGATTCAATTTAACTGCCATGGCTCCATGCAATGGAATGATGGGAGCTATAGTTTTACAAAGTTTCCTTCCTTCTCTACCAAATAGTGCTGGAGCCTCACCAAACTACAAATCCCGTGATGGACCCACATCATTCTACAGTGTAGATGCACATTAAGTCGAGCTATGAATCCAGTTTTACCTATTTTGGGGATAAGATTCCAAATCTTGAATAGCTCTTGAACCTGGAACAGATTTACAGTCCCATTTGTATGGAAGTCACCATCTGCTTCCAACTATATACTCCTGGATCTGAACAGTTTTAACCTGCACTGTGCAATTGTTAATATGCAAACTTATCTATTAATACCTGCCACCATTGCTTTTCAGCTTTGAAGCAAAAATGCCTTGCAAGCATTTGCCGATCTATTTAAAACCTCAAGAGGAGCCATGGGTTACAAGAAGGCTTGCATCAGTTCTTAGGTTTGAATGCCTGATGATACAACACATGGGAGAACAAAGACATGGAAGACATTTTTCACTTGTAAAATCGTTTTTTCTCTTCCCTGTAATGCTTAAACCAAGTTTGATAACTAATAGAAGGTGAAATTGAAATCAGAAACCTGTATTGTAATGAAATATTTTGGATTTATTTGTATATTTCTTTTGATAAAACATTTGTTAGTTTTGCAAGCCATGGATTGTTTGATTGTGTTTGAAATAGCATTGAAGCCAATTCAAATTAAAAACAAAAACTCAGAAATGTAAGACTTATATTGCAGTAATGTCTTGAAGATTTTGTGGGATTTTTTGTTTTGTTTTGGTGCCTTTTAAAAAATCAGGCATATATTTAATAGAATTCATGCTAAAGCTGTATGTGGTTATAGTAAGATATTATTATTATGGAACAATGATTTTGAAGCCATTTGATATATAGACTGGCAGTCTTTCCTCTTAAGCACGCCAGAAACTGGTAACATATATATTACCTGAAACTATCCATAACTGTCCATCAAAAGTCTGTGGTCCAGCACCAGTCCACAAACAACCACATTGAGTAGCATTGGTATAGAGTTTATGATATACAGTTCATGAATATGAACAGCTTCATTGTATGTAATTGTGTTTTAAAGGCATGGACCATTGATCTATTTAGCTCCATCTGGTTTAGACTAGAAATGGGGAATTGCTTGGCCTATCAATTATTTTTGAACTACAACTTCCATCTTACACCTTTTGCAGTGCATGCATTCACTAGTAAAAGACCCTTCAGAGCTCTGTTTAAAACTTTCCAGCAAAGGTGAGTCCATCACCTTCTGAGTTAGTTTATCCTATTGCCAAACATCTCAAGAAGGTCTTCTGATGTTAAGTGAACACTCCTTTCTTCCACCCATTGATTTGGGTCCTATTTTCTGGAGAAGCAGAGGAGCTTTTTAAACAATATTCGATCTGGACTTCTCTTCAAATGTGTGTATCTGCCTTTAACTTTGAGGACTTCATCACATTAGGGAATTTTAGCATCCTAAGATGCTTGGAGGACACAGGGAGGACAGAGCCTGGTGGATGCCATTAGATGACGCACAGCTACTTTCAGCAGGACTCCGTCCTTCCAGTGTCCTCCAAACTTCCTAGGATGCTTCCTGGAGAACATGGGAGGCTTCTCAAGTTCTCATTGAGAAGAATGAGGCTAGCATGGGGAGAAGCCAGGCAGCGATGCTTCCTCTTGTGTGATGAGTAAATGGATGATGCAGGCGATGCGGAGCGTGGGGCAAAGGGTTTCCCCTGCTGCCTACCAGATTCATCACGATGCATGGCAAATCCCCTTGTTATCGCCCACCATGTGGACCTCAGTGTGATGAGGTCCCAAGTCTCATTTTGTCTTGTGGTGCCCCCCATGAATGTCATTTATATTTCATATACAGTGTTCCCTCACTTATCGCGGGGGTTACATTCCAGGACCACCGGAAATAAGTGAAAATCCGCAAAGTAGGGACGCTATATTTATTTTAATATTTATACAATATTTTAGTAGTTATACACTATTTTAAGCCTTTATCAACCAATCGTGTGTTGATAAATCGCCTCCTTCTCCTCCCGTTGCCACTTGGGCTCCTTTTCTCTCCCTTCGGCTTCTTCTTCCTCCCTTCCTTAGGCTGTAAATTGTATTTTTTATTTATTGATACAGTAGAGTTTCTCTTATCCAAGCTAAACGGGCCGGCAGAAGCTTGGATAAGCGAATATCTTGGATAATAAGGAGGGGTTAAAGAAAAGCCTATTAATCATCAAATTAGGTTATGATTTTACAAATTAAGCACCAAAACATCATGTTATACAACAAATTTGACAGAAAATGTAGTTCAATACACAGTAATGTTATGTTGTAATTACTGTATTTATGAATTTAGCACCAAAATATCACGATATATTGAAAACATTGACTACAAAAATGGCTTGGAGAATCCAGAAGCTTGGATAAGCAAGGCTTGGATAAGTGAAACTCTACTGTAATATTCTTTTACAGTTCATTGAAAAACCATGAAATAGCGAATCCACGAAAAGTGAACCGCGAAGTAGTGAGGGAACACTGTAAACCATATGTGTATAACCTGAATATAATTATATACAAGATTTCAAATAATGTTCTACATGAAGCAAAGTTTGTGTGTGTGTTGAACTATCAGAAAGCAAAGATGTCACTCTCTCTGCCACTGATGTGGATAGCTTTAAATTTTGGAGTATTTCTGATTTTGGAATTCTGGATAAAGGATGCCCAGCCTATATTAGTTCTTAGGTTATGAGTATGTGTCTGTGTGTATTTCTGTGCTCCTCACACATTGTAATGCCGCACTGCACACACCAACACACCAGGTAAGCTTTTCAACACTTGGAGAAGCCGAGCTCTGTAAGGCAGTCTAGTTTTTCACCTGTCTCTCAACATGGAACGCTGCCTCTTATTAAGTTCTTACCATGTTGGTCACATGACTAACCAGGAGATGGATAACAGAGGGACAATTGTTGTGTAATTACAACAGGGCCTGTATTATTTTGGAAACTTGCAGTACCTTGGAGAATAGGCCTATTTAATATAGCCCTGAGTATATAAATGATCTATAATGTTAAACTTCGCCGCCGCAAGCGTTGTGACCTGCAGAAATCTAATGAAAGGGCTGATTCAGAAGGGTTGAAGTGGGGAAAGGGGGGGCTGAGGAAGAAAGTGGTCACATGGGAAGAGGGGTCATATCCAGGTGGGTATAAATCACCAAGTTCTAACGTCCTTAAAGCCAATTTCCTCCTCCCTTTGGGCAATATTCTTCAAGGTAAGTCCCATTTCCTGTGATTTTTCTTGGATGGGGATCTTAGGTAATGAGGAGCATATTTTGATCATAAAATATGTAGGCTGGGAAATAAACTTTAGCAAAAACAAAAACCAGGAAAAGGGGGACAATCCTAACTGTGCTAACTGGGGAACTAAGTCCACTTCAATCCCGCCAGGCTTTCTTTAAAAAATATAATGCATAGGATTGAGACCGTAATGTTGGGTTGGATTCTGAGCACATGTGAAAGTGAGATTCCATGCACGTTTCTCTGCAGTTTCTATTAAGGACTACAGCCTTAAAATGCAACATGATAGCTCTTAATTAAAACAAGGAGATGTATAAATAATACAGAAATGTGTCTCAACTTTTGATGACTCCCAATAAGGTGGCATGTTTGCAATATTTCACTGTAGTCTCCATAGTAAGAACGTCGATAATACTCACATTTTTTTTCTTGCCCTGTGGAAGAAATTGGGTCTTGAGACCCCTGGTTTAGAATACACACACACACACACACACACACACATACAGTAGAGTCTCGCTTATCCAACGTAAACGGGCCGGCAGAATGTTGGATAAGCAAATATGTTGGATAATGAGAGATTAAGGAAAAGCCTACTTAACATCAAATTAGGTTATGATTTTACAAATTAAGCACTAAAACATCATGTTACACAACAAATTTGACAGAAAATGTAGTTCAATAAACAGTAATGCTATGTAGTAATTACTGTATTTACGAATTTAGCACCAAAATATCACGATGTATTGAAACATTGACTACAAAAATGCATTGGATAATCCAGAACGTTGGATAAGCGAGTGTTGGATAAGTGAGACTCTACTGTATATTCAAACATACACATTATTTGTGAAAACTTTTTTATGCAGAAAACAGCATTTTGAGCAAAAAAACAATGATTTTTGCACAAAGTATGAGGTACAATCCTAATTGTGCCTTCAAGTTGCCTATTGGTTTATGGCAACTCCATAGATTTTTTAGAGCTTTATTAGACAATGAATGATTAGGTGTGGTTTTGCAAGTTCCTTCCTTTGAAATACAAACTACAGTATCTGATATTCTTTGGAGGCCTCCCATATCAAGTACTAACCAAGGCGGACTCTGCTTAATTTCCAAAATCAGACAGAATTGGTGCCATTAGGATATTTAGCCTATTAGCAGTAGTTACTACCGAGCAACTATGTATAGAACCACTAAAGTCGTCCCGAGTATGTCTTTGTTTGGTAAGCCTCCATTAAGGCCAATGTAGTTAAGATACCCATCGGTGGACCTATTGTCCAAGACTAGGCTTGAAAAGCAACATCACCAATATGATCTAAATCCTATTTTAGTCCTTACTAGAATAAACCTGTTTAAATTAATTGGATTTACCCTGTTGGACTAGGACTGACCATCAGAATTTCAGTTGCCCACACATGTTCTAGAAATGTATAATATTTATATTGGAAGGGGAACTTCTTTGGGTTGGCTGTAGAACATCTTTACCAGCTCACAGACTCCTGTGCTTGAAATGCATTCCTAGAATAATGCTTTCCTTCATCACTATTATGTCATTGCACTGGATAATAAAACAAATGTAGGAGTTTCCAGTAATTGGATAATCCCTCCATCTTCCCTGGGGCAGTCATATTTTGTGATTTGGGAAAAGTATGCAGTCTTACCATATTACTTAATTCATCAGGACAGTTTTCTGCCAAAAGATGATGGTAATCCTACTGGTGAAAGTATTGATGATATTGCATAGTAGTGGTAAGTGGAAAATTGTGTTACTATTTCTCCAGCTATGTTAAGTAGTGCTTATGAACATTCTGCCTCTGTAGAATCGTCTTAGACCCCTTCCACACAGCTGTATAAAATCCACATTGAACTGGATTATATGACAGTGTAGACTCAAATAACCCAGTTCAAAGCAAATATTGTGGATTATCTGCCTTGATATTCTGGGTAATATGGCTGTTTGAAAGGGCCCATAGATATTATATAACAACAAGTCAACAACATATGGCGCTTGGTTCACTCATACACACAAACACAACACCCATTTTTATAGCTCTTGAAAAATCCAAAAATGTCTCATAATTAAATTGTGCACTTTGTTGCAAAACATAAGAGATGTGTTAAAGAAAGCAAACTAGAAACGTCTATTGGCTAAGAATATAAAATTCCTGGAAGAAGTCTGTGATTGTTTAAGAGGGCTGGAGAAAGTGTGCCCGCCAATTCATTTCCTGGCCAGCCAAGGTAAAGATTTTTCTCTAAGTGCAAATGATCCAAAACATCACTGGGGAACTGATTTACATTTAACACCTAACTTCATCCAAATCACCTGAAATCAACAAAAAAATAATAATACATGGGCGCTAACAACCAGACATGGTCTGGATTCCAGTTGGTGTGATAGCCCCCATAAGTGATCTTGCACACACAGTTGGACTTTTGGTTATTTTACAGTGGGCTCATGATTGGATTAAATGGAGTTCTACAAATTTTAACTTTTAACATGATTTTAACCATATTATCAATCCGAAATAGAACAGGTCTATTGAATCAATTGGATCAACATTCAACAATTGATTGAGTGGATCTAATCTAATTGAGAATCACCAACAAAAAAAGGTGACAAGACAGCAAAGATTAGGCCAACTTATCATGAGGTAGGGAATTCCATATTCTATGAATTGTGTGTATTTGTTTGTCTGTGTTTCCAGATGTACCACATGTTGCATTCCAGTTGCCAGAACAGCCACTGTGTTTTCCCATTGTTTCATATCTATGCTTCTTATTTGTGTAACACACATGCTTACACAGCACTTTTGAAGTTCCTTTAAATATGTGGTTTTACATATGTGATAACTGGACATTGGACATGTTTAGTTCATAACTATATAAGCAGTCACACAAATGTAACTATTTGATATGGGCATGATAATTGCTGTGTGCCTTCAAGTCATTTCTGAGTCTTACGATAAACCTATAGCAAATCTATCACTAGGTTTTTTGGGAAAAATTTCTTCAAATGGAGTTTGCCTTTGCCTTCCTCTGAAGCTGAGAGAATGTGACTTGCTCAATGCCACGCAGTGGGTTTCCAAGTCCCAGTGGGGATTCAAATATTGCTCTCCAGAGTTAGAATGCTACCAGGCATGAGCAAACTTTGGCCCTCCAGGTGTTTTGGACTTCAACTACTATTGGCTGCTAGGAAATGTGGTAGTTGAAGTCCAAACACCCGGAGGGCCAAAATTTGCCCACACCTACATTAAAACCATTCCGCCATGCTGGCTCTCCTAAATCCTAATGTTAGTCAACCTAAATTTGATCCATTGAAGCAAATGGATTTTCCTACCTCCTGAATCACAATTCAGCAAATTATTCCATGGGTCTAATCCAGCTGGGAGTAACAAATAGGATTCCAGTTGTACATTTGGATGTAACTATTTGTCAGTGTGTTCACTGGACCACTTGATTCACGGGGATCTCAGAAGTAGCCACTGCAACTCTTCATTACACAATGAGATAAAACAATCAGATACACTGGTAAATATACCATAGTATAGCTTATACAAAGTCAACACAAAGAATGGTGGTGTAGTAAAACCACCATGAATCTGCTGTTGATCCATGTTGCATTAATGCTGTGGAAGACCTTGGCTTTAGACTTTGTGGATTGATCTTTAGCTAAATCTCTGATGCCATGGTCTTCAATACAATATCCCCCGCACTCCATAATTCTAACAGCAGTGGGTTGTTAGAATTTCCCCCACCGATCCACTTACATTTTAAGACCTGGGATTCTTGTGCCATCTCAATGGAATTATTTAGCAAAACTCTGATTTACCATATAGTTCAGACATACTTTAAAGCCCTGTCTTCTCAGCCCTATGCAGGGCATCGGACTAAATGTTCTTTGTGGAACCTTTATGCATATTTTCATATTTCATGCTTCACAATGGAGCCCCAATGAGTTCAACTAGTATTCAGACTGCTTTTTCTGTTGTCATTGTTTTTTTTTTTCTTCTGGATGAGCCAGGAGGTCAAGGGCCTGAGACTCCAGCACTTCCAATGGATCTTCCTCTTGTGACAGAAAGGACTTTAAGTAAGAAGCTTTTATTCAAGATCTGTCTAGCAATGGAAACTTTGGAAGAAGGGGGTGTATACATGTCTGAAGTTGCACACTGTGGCCTGATTTGAGTTGTTGTTTACTTGTTTTCCATCATGTTGTCTTAATGCAGTGGTTCTCAACCTGTGGGTCCCCACATGTTTTTGACCTACAACTCCCAGAAATCCCAGCTAATTTACCAGCTGTTAGGATTTCTGGGAGTTGAAGGCCAAAACATCTGGGGATTCACAGGTTGAGAACCACTGTCCTAATGGTTAAGATTTTCTTAACTGCACAAACTGAAATAATATTGGGGTTTTTCTTCTGCATGCAAAACATGGGTTTTATTGTTCCTTTTTACTCCAAACAAAAAACAGGGTTTAGAAAAGTGAAGCTTTCTGATAACTCATATTTCTCGACATGCATTGAACTAAATGCAAAGCTTGGGACGGGGGGAGGAATCCAAATTGAAATGTTACCATTCTTCATTGCAGTTTTCAAAAGCAACCAAATGAATTGAAATATTTTTACAGTTTTGAAAGTTACTCACTGCAGACAATTCCTTCGCATGAAAAAAATCCAGCCAAAATAGAAACATTACAACCCCCTCCCCCCCACCCAAACTATTACCCTAAAGCAACACGTAAAAAGAACAAATACTTAGGAAAGTAGCACCAAAATGTCACACAATGGCAAGAATGTTGTAAGTTACATTAGTTGTCCCTCAAATGTGCATATGTGTAATGAAATGAATGATAGAAGAGCATGAATAATTAATATTGTGAAACTATTTCTATTCAGATAACATTACATTCTTCAATGGAGTCTTTGCAAATGTGGACAGTGTTGCAGTGTTTTTTGGTAAGTAAATTATATATATATATATATATATATATATATATATATATATATATATACACACACATACACACACACACACACACACACACACACACACACACACACACTTTATTTATATTCCACTTTATCTCCCTGGAGGGACTCAGAGTGGATTACAGTACATATATAAGGCAAACATTCAATGTCTACTTACACAAACAACAAAATACAATACATAGGTAATACATAGGTAAGGTAATGGCCTTCCCCTTTTTTCCATCTCTGGTGTTTGGAGGTGATGCTCAACTTCTGGCCATGGGGAGGTGCTTTTGCTCCATTTTCCATGGTGAAGGAACCTTGCTGTCTGTAGACATCCCTGATATTTTTGCCAGCATGTAGGGCACTCTTTTACCTTCCCGCCAAGGCAATACCTATTGATGTACTCGCATTGTATGCTTTTGAACTGCTAGGTTGACAAAAAGCTAGGACTGACCATCAGGAGCTCACTTCAACTCATGGCTTTGAACTTGTTGACCTTTCGGCCAGCAGACTTTCCTGCAGCTAGCGGCTTTAATCACAGCCCCCTTTTTTTGTTTCCTTATAATATTGAATAGACTTTGGGGGAAGATGTCCTGAATAAATAAATAAATAACCCAAATAAAGTTGTGGCCACTGAGCAGATGTCAGTGGTCTGATTCTTAGAATCCCTCTTTATAGTTATTTTTTTCCTCTTTTTCCCAAACTGCAAACTTTTGGCATTTATAAAACCTGTGGATATTTTCCTCTTGTGCATGAATAAGCAGCAAGTTTGGCTTAAGTCCCAGTTTTGAGAAGAAAGTGGGATTTAAATAAAATTACTATGTACATAAAGGTTACTCCATGTCCTTACCCTCCTGTCATTTCCTGTCCATGTTTTGATAAGTTTGCCTGGAAAATGAGAAGATTGACACTGAATCAAATTAGAATTCTGCTCAGTAGGTGATAACTTTCATTATTTTTCCTGTTTGTCCTTTCTTTAACCTACCCATATTGCATTTAGTGTACTTTGTTTTGAAATTGGTCATTGGAAGTTTAACCTAATTTGCAAGTCTGATTGCTGAAGCGATGTCTAAGGAAATCTTTATTAGAGGAATAGAAATAAATTGCTTCATAAGACATGTCTGAGTTGTTTTTTTGCACCTTATAAGAATTTTTTTTAGAACATTCTGAGTTTCTCCCAAAAATTCTCTGTATTGAGAAGAAACTCTTTTATGTCAATGGACCTTAATGCTGATTTATTAACATGCATGTTCATTTAGACTGTTTAGGTTCCCACTTCACCTGGCTCCAGTCTATATTCACCAACTTTCCTGCATTGCTTAACTTTGTGAACAAAATGAAGTGTGTGACCGGCATTTGCCCAAGAGATTTTGAAGACTATGGCTGCGCTTGCCGGTTTGAGATGGAAGGCCTCCCTGTAGATGAAGTAGATGAGTAAGTCTGGCGACATTAGCTCTGTACAACCATTGTGTTGAATGACAGTGTTGAGCAACTGAATCAACACACCAACATTGTGCAGACAAATACACAAGCAAGTCCACATGAGCATCCATGTGCAATGTGATCCATTGAATTGAAATGTGGACAATCCCCATCGGATAACTTGTGCATGCATAAGTTATCCAGCAACATTACAGGTCTTAATCTCTCTGTAATTCCAGATATGTGAAGCCTTTCCATGGTTACTTGGAGATATGTGAAAGAAAATTCTTTCACAGTAGGCCACTTTATTTATTTTGTGTCAAAAGCATTGCATAAATAAGTACAAAACTTTTTTTCATGTCAGGAGTGACTTGAGAAACTGCAAGGCGCTTCTGGTGTGAGAGAATTGGCCGTCTGCAAGGATCTTGCCCAGGGGACACCCTGATGTTTTGATGTTTTTACCATCCTTGTGGGAGGCTTTTCTCATGTCCCTGCATGGAGCTGGAGTTGATAGAGGGAGCTCATCCGCACTCTCCCTGGGTTGGTTTCAAACCTGGCAGCCTTCAGGTCAGCAACCCAACCTTCAAGTCACAAGGCTTTAACCCACTACGTCACCAGGGGCTCCAGTACAAAACTGATCAAATAGGAGGAGCACAAGCGACTAAATAACTTTTCACCAAAAATTGGCTGTAGCTTTAAACAATTCTTCCTCTGTGCATGAGGCAGGGCATGGTGGGCAAGCATGCAGATGCGAGTTGTTGTGTATTTTCCAGCTATATGACCATGTTCTAGAAATTCTCTCCTGATGTGAACATGGCCATATAGCCCGGAAAACACACAACAACCCTGTGATCCCAGCCATGAAAGTTTTTGACAACACATAGATGCGGAGTTGTTTGTTCTGCTCCACACTTGCACAAGGTGGAGGATTTTTCTAGGTAGTGCCATTCTGCCAAGTTGTTTTTTTTTTTGATCTGCCAACTCCACTCCCTGAATCTGTTCAGGGACTTCCAAGTTGCCCATTCTTGGTTTTCCCCTGGAGGTAGACCCTTGTGAGATTTCAGCCATCCAGTTGAGATTTCCTGGTTTAGCTGCCCAGGGGGATACTCTTGCTGTTGCTGGAGGAACATTAAGACAAATGGTGGTTCTCATGGAGCTACTGACACATGGTTTTGGGACTAACCCAATACTCAGATGAAGTATGAAATAGCCTGTAATGTTAATTAATTGTTTCCCTCTCCCTCACCCCAATAAGTTGCTGTTTCCAACACCGAAAGTGCTATGAAGAGGCAACTGATGAAGAATGTATGTGGGATCCTGCCAAGTTGACTATGGATGTCAGCTGCCTCACCAAAAATCTCACCTGTGGTAAGACAGAAGAGAAGACATGTCAAAAATTAGGGATGTATAAAACAAAAACCTTGTACATTATCCTACCCTTAATGAGAAAGAAGATGTAGGTGATTCATCCCCCTCCTCAAAAGAAAAGGCCAAAATAAGATTCTCCTCACCCCATTCTGGGACTTTTGTTGAAGAAATCAGCTATTAACAAACATTTAATTTCAAAAAACATCATCCTGTTTAAGAATGTCAATGTTTTCTATTGACAAAATGATATTTTGCACAAAAAGTCCAAGTTTTGTGAAACAAGTATTTGTGTGAATTTTTCATGAAAAATGCAGAAAATCTCACACAGTGCCACCTTTAGACATATGTTCATAAACCAGGACCTGATCTTTCAACCCTAGAAGACTTTGAAGAAGGGGGAGTGGTTATACAAGATTCTGGACAACACTTTTGGAATCCAAATTTATTCTTACACATTTAATTCCTTGAAGACAATCTTTCTGAGCCAGATATTGGAAAAGAATTCCCCATTTTATATAGACTGAAATGATACGTTGTGCCAAAACTGCATTAAAACTGCCTCTTCTTGAGAAATTTTATCAGTCCTGGGCTGATTCTGTGCTGGCTGAGGCATGTCAGTGACACAGGATAGAATTTCCTTGCTACAAAATGAAATGCGCTTGTCCAGGTCAAAACCTTCTAGAGAGAAGGCAGAGTGTGAAAATAGATCTCTCAATACTACTTTGTATGTGGGCCGCTTTCTCTTTTTAAAACATGGTTTTCTTTCATCTCCAGAGTCTGAAGATTCCTGTGAGCTCTTTCTCTGCAACTGTGACAAAGCAGCCATTGAATGTTTTTTGCACTCCCGGTTTAATTCTTCCATGAACAACTTGGATGTTTCATTCTGTCCGGCTCCAGTTACAGGTGAGAATATAAAGAGAGAGCTCTCACAGTGAGACCTCAGTTCCTGGAGGTGCCTGATTTTCCCCAAATTGCATTCTGATGGTTCTTTTACTTGCCTAGTAACTTTGCTTTCTGTTGTATAATGTCATTTCCTTGAATAAATTCATTTATTTCTAGTTTGGAAGTAATGGGTGAGCGCTGTAAATCCATGCTTTAAATAGAGCTTGCCAAGAAAAAGAAGTTTTTAGGTTTTTTAAAAACCTTCATTAGGACCAATTCCAAGAGAATAAAAGTACATTCTGTTTAAATCAGGCATGGACAAACTTTGGTCCTCCATGTGTTTTGGACTCCAATTCCCACAATTCCTAACAGCCAGTAGGCTATTAGGAATTGTGGGAGTTGAAGTCCAAAACACCTGGAGGGTCAAAGTTTGCCTGCACCTGGTCTAAATATTCTGGAAAAAACATCTTGGCCATAAGAGCTGTTTGACAGTGGAATATTCTCCCTGGGAGTGGGGTCTCCAACTTGTAGATTTTTAGAGAGAGTCTGCATGTCCATCTTTCAAGAGTTCTTTTATTGTGCTTTCCTGCATGGCAGAATGGCATTGGACTGGATGGCCCTTGTGGTCTCATCTAGTTCTAAGTATTTTCATAGAATAATTGAGTTGGAGAGACCACAAGGGCCATCCAATCCACACCCTATTCTGCCAGGCAGGAAAGCACAATCAATGCATCTCAGACAGATGGCCATCCAGTCTGTGCTTAAAAATTTCCCAGAGAAAGAGATTCTACCACACTCGGAGGCAGAATATTCCACTGTCAAATACTTCTTGCAATCAGGAAACTTTTCCTTACGTTTAGATGGAATCTCTTCTCCTGTAGTTTGAATCCATTGCTCCATGTCCTAGGGTGTCATCTACATGGGCCACATATGGCAATGCTGATCCAGAATGAGATCTTTGTCACGGTGGTCCACAAGACCAGCCACTGAGCCTGTTCAGGTATCTGCACTCCACACCCTGGAATTATCCTAAAGCTGGATGGCATTTAGTTACCATTTGGAGTTTTTCATTTTCCATTCTAATCATGCACATTAGACATTTTTCATGTGTTCCTTCTTCTTCTTCTTTTTCAGAAATGCCTAGTGAGAAGAGCCTGACAACAACTAAAAATTCAGGTATGCATTTTACCCAACACAGTGTTGGTCTCTGGCCCTCTAAGCCAAAATATGGACAATATCTTATTAATAATGGTATCAGAAAACAGGATTAAATAGTCATATTTTAAATCAAGCAATTGTATCTATCCCTTCAGGGATCTAGCTTAGTACCTCACTTTGTCCTCAGTCATTCTCCACCACATTCAACAAGGCCAGCTTCAAAACCTTCTCCAAAACTGCTGACATGAGGAAATATAGCAAGTCTTAAACAGAATGTCAAACTGGTGGCAGAAAATTGGATTTCAGAACCCACAGAACCAACAAAGTGGGGAGAGGTGAACTTATCACAGGGTTTTCTTGGCAACATTTGTTCCAAATAAATTTGCCATTGCTCTCCTCTGAGTCTGAGAAAGTTTGACTTGTCCAATGTCAGTCAATGGGTTTCATGGCCAAGTGGGGATTCGAACTTTGGTTTTCAGAGTCATAGTCCTACACTAAAATCACTACTCCACACTCACTCTCAAGATAACAAATACTAAAATTCATTTGGACAGAGACATCACAACTAAAAAGTGCATCAAGATGCCATAATTGTGGGTTGTGGGTATATCCCTAGAATGAAGAGGAGCAATGCAATAAAAGATGGCATCTCAACACTGAGTCTCAGGCCAAAAGAAGAAGCACGTTAATGTCTGTAAACAGTAACAAACACGTTTCTTTGTATTTTTTGCAGACCTTCAAGATCAGAGGATTGAAGACACTCAGTTGACAGACACATCTGTGGCAGAGGGTACTACTACTCACTTGTCCCTCACTGTTCTTATCTGGTGTAGTTTTGATCAGAATTTAAAATTAGCACAAACCAGTTTTGGCTGATTTTTTCCACAAGGGAGCAAAAATTCCAACTCCCAGGGCTCATAGACGTGTTTCTCAAAACATTGACTTACTCTCTGAGTTGGCTCCTGGTTGTCCTCATGATATTTCTCAACTTCCAATAAGTATTCTGGGTTAAATCAGTTTAGAATTGTGTTACTTAAAATCAGGGGACACTCTGGACTTTGCTTGAAACTGCAGAGTATCCCCATGGCTTTGTGGCAATGTGGACATCAGATCAAATCTGATTTTTACACAGAAAATCAGAGGCTCCTCTTTATTGATTATTTTGCCATTGGGGAAAATGTGACAACAAGCTATTTTTCCAATGTATTTGGTAAATTAATCTGAAAATGAGTTCTGCCTACCATGGATGTAACTCCATCTATTATATATCTTACAGCTACTCCACCACCCACCAGTGGAACAGTTGTAGAAATGTCAGGTTCAGAATGTAAGTGCTTCACTGCCGTATGTTTTTCTATTGTTGTTATCAGTTGATTTTATTCGTTTGCATAATTGTTTTTCATTTTCTTGATGAAATCATTTATCTCTTTGTGTTGTTTCTGCTTTCTTTTAAACAGTTACTTCCCATGTGGACAAAGATAGAATTCTTGGGATCCATGGAGGAGGAGGAGGAGGAGGAGGAGGAGGAGGAGGTGTGTATCCGCTTTGTGATCTTGTAAAGTACTTTGAAAATGGCATTGCACAGAAATGTAGACATAGAAATAACATCATTGATCAAACTGCCCTTTATGAATTAATGCATGAATCAATGGACGAATCGATAAATGAAATAGTTAATAGGTAGAGAAAAAAATCAATGGTCTTCTTATTAATTATATGTAGAGTGATCATAATCAGAATGAAGACTAAAGTCAAGAAATCCAAAGACCCGGGCTTGGAAAGGCAGCTATAAAGGAATGACATAAGATGATGAAGTGTCAGTGCTAAAATCAGGGTGTTCCATGCCATTGCATCTCTTGACTCTATATATGATTGTCAGAGCTAGATAGTGTAGAAAGCTGATAGGAAAATCGACTCATTTGAAATGTAGTAATGGAGAAGAGGAAGCTTGAACAAGCTGGAAAGTCTCCATAGGAGCGTGACTAAAATGATCAAGTGTGTGGAGAACAAGCCATATGTGGAGCGGCTTAAAGAGCTGGGCATGTTTAGCCTGCAGAAGAGAAGGCTGAGAGGAGACATGATAGCCATATATAAATATGTGAGGTGAAGTCATAGGGAGGATGGAGAAAGCTTGTTTTCTGCTGCCCTGAAGGCTAGGATGTGGAACAATGGCTTCAAACTACAGGAAAGGAGATTCCACCTGAATATTAGGAAGAACTTCTTAACTGTGAGAGCTGTTCAGCAGTGGAACTCTCTGCTCCGGACTGTGGTGGAGGCTCCTTCTTTGGAGGCTTTTAAGCAGAGGCTGGATGGCCATCTGTTGGGGGTGCTTAGAATGTCATCTTCCTACTTCTTGGCAGGGGGTTGGACTGGGTGCCCCGTGAGGTCTCTTCCAACCCTATGATTCTATGATTCTATGATTCTAGGTCTATGAATATCATGGAATGCTAAAAAAGATAAATCAGTGGATCCTAGAACAAATAAACCTGAAATCTTCCTAGATACCAAGATGACTAAACGGAGCTTGTTGAACATTGGACATATCATGAGAAAACATGACTAGAAATAATAGAAATGACCATAAGGATTAATGGGGCAGAAGGCAGTAGGAAAAGAGGAAGGCTGCATTTCAGATGAAATGACTCAGCCAGAGAAGCCATCTGCAAGATCTTGAGCAGGGCTGTTGGTGATAGCTGGTTTTGGAGGTCATTCATTCATTTTGGCGTAAGTCAAAATCTACTTTGCTGCACTTGACAACAAAAGAGTGATCATTGAAAGGAAAGGCAGAAATCATGTATTTTCTAAAACACTTCTACTCAAATTGATGGTCCCTGGACTGATGCCAATTCCAGAGTAATTGGCTGCCAGTCCCTGGTGAATTTACAGAAAAGACACAAACAGTTATAGTCAATAGGTACACATATTACATTATTCATTTTCTGCTACATTATAAGAAAATGAATGCTGGTTCCCAGTATCAGATAACTTGAGATGAATTTAACCAAGATGGAACAGAGTCTGAAATTGATCTAAAGCATCACATTGCTATTAACAGAATGTTCCAATTATTGATTATAAAGAAGGTTGGATTTTCTATTCTGTTAAATAAGCTATACAAGTCAGGGCTCCAATCAGACAAGATCTAAGTTGTTATTTTTGCCTTGACAGATATTCCTTCAGATATTAGTGACATGCAGGTGAAGGACTTGGAAGAGGGAGGCAAGTATATATCCACAGCTGGTATCACCAACTTCTTTTGACAATACAAGAGACAAAGATATTATTATTAACTAATATTATGTGTGTCAAAGACAGAACGCCACAAGATAAAAGATAACAGAGTTTATTGGAGTTACAGAACCAAAAATGCCCGTAAAAGACAAGGGCTAGGCAAACACTGGCCTTAAAAGTAAAAAGAGACAAGAAAAACGTTCAAAAGATAAACCGAATTAAACCAGAGTTTAATTCGGACTAAATCAAAACAGCTTGCTTCAGCCTGGAATTAAGCAAACAGAAGCTGGTGAACAAAAGGTTCAAAAGAATGCAACTAATTGGCAGCAGATGCTTCTCTGCTGCCAAAAACTATGTTTGAGTAACTTAGAGGTTACTCCTCCACACAGCAGGCAAGTTCCCAATACAAACACAGCAGGCGAGGGTTGAAGCAGTCAGCGTAGTCCCAGTCCGTTCCGAAGGTCGTAAGGCAGATGCAGACGTTTGTAGTTCACCAGTTCCAACGACAGACACAGGTAGGAGAATCCGAGGCCGTAGTCAGTTCAGTCCGTAAATCCAGAGTAGCAGATGGCGTCCGTCAAGAAGACGACGGAAGGTCAAAGCTATTAAGATTAAGCAGAGGTTGCACAACAAAACCCCACACAATTCCTCCCGCCGTCTGAGCCCAATGTCCAGGATAACTTACGTAGTCAGCAAACGAATCACACCCGTCTTCAGGAAAACTTCCCACACAGATCCCAAGCGTTCGTCCAGATTACCTTGCCCAACGCAATTTGCTATTGCTCCCAAACCCCATTTTATGCCAGTTACAAGTCCTCATCGCTATCAGCTGTTCTCCTTAGCCCGGGCGTTTCCTCATCACTTTCCTCATCAGAACTGGAACACCTCTGACTACGCCCCACAGCATCCCCAGCTGTGGATCCCGTCCCATCCCTCCAGCTTGTCCACGGGTCTAATTCTGAAGGTCCCCAATCGTCTTCCATAGTATCATTGCCAGTGGCACCCAAATCCTCCCTTACCCGAGTCCATTCCATATCATCTTCTTCCGAGCTAACCACCTCTTCCTCCATTCTCTCAGTAAACCCCTCAAAAGACTCTTCGTCAGATGGTTCTGCAAAGATATCTCGCAGCCGCTTTCTTTCTCGCTCCTCGAGAGTATCTGACTCTCGAGGAGTCTTACGCCCACGTCTCCCAGTAGTAGAGCCATGAGGCTCAACCATAACAATGTGAGCAGTGGGGGATGCAGAATACAAGAAACAGGGAGGATTTGTGTAAATATTTGTTCATGGCAGAGATTATGATAGATCTTAATCCAGAACACACTATCTTTGGTTCATGTAGAGGACTTGGATGGTCCTTGGTCGATCTTAACAGACTAGAGAGATGGGCCGAAACTAACAAAATGAAGTTCAACAGGGACAAATGCAAGATACTCCACGTAGACTGAAAAAATGGAATGCAAAGATACAGAATGGGGGATGCCTGGCTCGATAGCAGTACGTGTGAGAAAGATCTTGGAGTCCTCGTGGACAATGAGTTAAACATGAGCCTACAATGTCATGTGGAAGCTGAAAAAGCCAATGGGATCTTGACCTATAGGAGTATAGTGTCTAGATCCAGGTAGGTCATGCTACATGTCTATTCTGCCTTGATCAGACCACACTGGAAATACTGTGTCCAATTCTGGGCATCACAATTGAAGAGGGATGTTGATAAGCTGGAATGCGTCCAGAGGAGGGCAACTAAAATGATCAAGGGTCTGGAGAACAAGCTCTATGAGGAGAGGCTGAAAGAGCTGGGCCTGTTTAGCCTGCAGAAACAGGTTGAGAGGAGACATGATGAGGGCCATGTATCAAGATGTGAGGGGAAGTCATAGGGAGGAGGGAGCAGGTTTGTTTTCTGCTGCTCTGGAGACTAGGATGCAGAACAATGGCTTTAAACTACAGGAAAAGAGATTCCACCAGAACATTAGGAGAACTTCCTAACTGTGAGAGCTGTTCTGCAGTTGAATTCTTTGCCCCGGAGTGTGGTGGAGGCTCCTTCTTTGGAAGCTTTTAAGCAGAGGCTGGATGGCCATCTGTCAGGGGTGCTTTGAATGCGATTTCCTGCTTCTTGGCAGAGGGTTGGACTGGATGGCCGTGAGGTCTCTTCCAACTCTACGATTCTATGATTCGATCATTCTATTCTAACAGCTCCATGTATATTTTCTTTACTACACATAATTTTAGCCACACAATAATTATGTATATATTAATACATGCAATTTGGCATATCTTCAAGTGTTGTAGTGACACTAGGGAAAGGTTTAGGCCAATATCTTTGGGATCTTTCAAGTGCCATGGGGTCTTATCTGGGATTTGGTAATATCTCTTTTTCTCTGGTTTTATATCCATTGTTTGGGAGTTGAAGTGCTTAGCCTCTCTCTCATTTGTGTTTGCTGCTCCTATATCTGTTTCTAGCTCTCATGAAACTGAAGAATTTGTGTATTTGTGTCCTGCACCTTGTATGTATGTATGGCCTTTTATTCTTACTCAATCCTTTTCAGTGGATGGGTGGGTGAGAATTGGGATTTTAAAAAATTCATGCAACTCATCCCTTTACTCCCAAGCTGAAAACATGAATAAGAGATGAAAAGATATATGCAATAATTCACATTCATTCTTGCTAGAGTTTAAGCGACATACATTTAAATGACTATTTGGATTAAATCTAGGCTATTTATGGAGATGATAGATATAGCACCTTGAACCAAGCTTTCCACATGGTTAAATTGATGCAATGACATCATTTGAAATTGCTGTTCCAGGAGGGAGGGGATGGTATGGGTAATGGGAAATACACATCTAAGAAATGTATAACGTGACATAAAGTAAAGTGACTTTTGGAATAATGTATATCAAGATAAGACTTGTATGTAAGTTTGTTATCATTAACAAATGAAAAAAATAAAAATTATGAGATCATTCATTATACTTTGGCAAAGATAGGGAAATTAATAGAAAAGCATGGCTATGTTTTGTTTGCACTAAAAGTTTAAAAAGTAATATTACTTACTCATTTCAAAAAAGAGGACATTTATTACTTACATTAAAATGGAAATATAAGATAGCAATACGTTCCCACTATTTCTTCTATCTCTAGGAAATTGCTCTTATGTTTTGGACTTTCACCCAGCACACCTGCCATTAAGTTTCCTTTAGTGTTGAGAAGGCTTGTCCAAGATACATCCATTGTTGTGAATTATTTGCAGTTTTTTGGAATGGATGTGGACCAATTTTATTTTTCTGCTCAAATCATTATACCCCTGCCAATTTCTTTGCCTTTGTAGCTGTTACACCAGACATGAAGAGTGATGGAGGATTGGAAAGCCTCGGAGAAGGAGGTTAGTGGGTGAGAATTGCAAAAAATTTCATTTTTTTTTAAAAAAGAGAGGAAATAAGGTGAAAAACTGGGGCACATTCACTCCCATATTGACATGGGAGCCAACAGCCATCTGTGCCTCAGTTCATTCTCAGGATGTATGCGGCTGAATATATTTCCATTTTCTACTGAGCTGGGCAAGCCATCTAAAAGTTTGTGTCTTGGTTTTCCTGATCTGCAAAATGAAGGCAGGGTTTGCATTTGGTTAATTAGAAAAAAAGTTTGGAAAACATCATCCTACAAGGCATTCATGGAATTACAAATATCATCTAGTTTGCTAACATGGACTTTTCTGTTTCATGACAATGCAAAGAAAACTTGCAGCACTTTTGAGATGATCTGAAGGAAAGAAATTGTAGCATAGACTGTTATGGATGCTTGGAATGCCTGGAAACTGAGGAAGTAGACTAACCCTATGAAAGCTTATGCTAAAAATTGCAGACTGATATTCCAGACTAACACATCTATGCCTTTGTTTCATGACTATTTGCAGTAATATCACAGGAAGGTGTGACTGCTACTTTGGACAATTTTAGGTCAGGAGGTAAGTCCATATCAACCAATGGCTTCTTGCCAGTTATTAACAGATCATAACATGTGGCTGGTTGTACTGTGTATTCCAGATGCTGAAGGGATGGGTCATGGCTACCCAAGACAGAAAAAGGTTGCAATCCTAGGCACATCTTTCTGGAAGTAAGACCCACTGGCAACAGTGGGACCTACTTCCAAGGAAGCGTGGATTAGGCTGGTATAAATATTGACATTGGAGTGCGGTAGTGCACAAAGAAAGAACTCATTCTGTTTCTTGCATTTATACTTTACATTTTGTAATCTCAAAAAACTTATAGTTATATTATCTTACATATCAAAACAGGTACAGAACAGTTAAATATATAAAAGATTGACATGAAAGTAGAATAAAAGCTTGATAAAACTGAATACGAATTAAAACATAGCATTATTAAAAAGTTAATAAGCAGTGTAGACACAGTACAATAACTGTGAAACCTATATCTGTGGTTTCACATAGCCATCCCTGAGGAACAGTATCCCTCTAGAAATTTGCTAGATCCTCCAGGAAATTATATGGTACCCTTCTCTCAAATGCTTGGAGATTGAGGAGATAATCCATGAAAGTTTACACTATAATTTGTACAGCGATATGCCAGACTAACATAGCTATATCTTTGTTTTATAAATATTTGCAGTAATGTCACAAGAAGGCATAACTCCTCTTTTAGAAAGCTCCATGCCAGGAGGTAAGTCCACATCACCCAATCGATTGCTGCCAGTTATGAAAAGATAATAAAATATGGTTTTTTCCAGACACTGAAACAATGAGAGGTGACATGATGACCATGTTTAACTATTTGAAGGGAAGCCATAAGGAAGAGGGAGCAGGCTTGATTTCTGCTGCCCTGGAGACTAGGGACGATATCAGATTAGAGTTATAAAGTGAAAGCACTTGTTTTACTATCACTCTGTTTGTTCCTGCAGAATTCTGGGAAATATAGTTTAGGGAATCCAAGGACTTCTCTAGCTGAGAATTTCAGAGGCCCCACACTAAACTACATTTTCCAGAATTCTGCAGAAGAAAACAAGGTGATAGGGAAGGGAGTGCTTCCGCTTTATAACACTAATGTGATATTGTCTTAGGACTTGAAGCGAAGTGTTGAAATTACTGGAAAAGAGATGCCACCTGAGCATTAGGAAGAACTTCCTGACTGTAAGAAGAGTTGTTCAAGAGTGGAACTCACTGCCTCAGAGTGTGGTGGAAGTTCCTTTCTTGGAGGCTTTTGAACAGAGGCAGGAAGGCCATCTGCCAGTGGTGCTTTGAATGTACTTTTCCTGCATGGCAGGGGGTTGGGTGGCTCATGTGGTCTCTTCCAACTCTATGTTTCTGTGCATATTTTCCCAGAGTTAGACCTACTGACAACAGTGGGATCTTTTTTCAAGAAAACATAGATTGTTTTGGTCTGATAAATTAACTTTGCAATGCAAAAAGAAACTTACCATCATCTTTATCTTCTTCGCATTTTTATACCCTGCTTCTATCCATTCCCCAAAAAGAACAGAATTTATGGCAACATTCAAATTAAAATGAGTACAGTAAAGTGAAACATACAAATATCAACATTAAAACCTGGAATAAGCAGCCAGTTGCCTAGGATGCTCAAGATGATGGGAGTCATAGTCCAACATAGTTAGAACATGGTTGGAAGGCTCTCCATTGGTGAAGGCCATTTGCAGAACAGGTTTTGTTTGGCAAGGTAATTTCTTTCTGATATTGTTAAAAAGTAACCATTGGAAATATCTTCAGATCCAACTGAGGAAGCTTTCTTCACAAGGGAAACGCCTTCTGCTTCATCTGATATGAACTCAAATGATCCTGAGATGGTGCCAACCTCAGATACTCCAGAGCAATCCACAGAGCATGGCAAGTAGAACTTCTACAATTTCCAAAGAAAGGAATGCAAACTCTTCTTTAGCCTTGTTTAAAAAGTATCCTATTATTGTGTAGGATAGAACAGATGTATCTTCCCAGGTGGAACATAAAGCTAAGATGAAACTTAGTAGGAAGACAGACAACACACAATAACTTTGGGCAAAGCTACTGAAGCACAGTCCTGCCCTCAGTCCAGTTCGCTAACAATACTGGTTGAGACAGAGTTTATTTCAAGTATTTGTACTTTATAGCACTTCAGAGTCTAATGCTTGAACAAGCATTGAGGTAGAAACTGGGAAAAGTACCTTTTTGGACCACAATGAGCAGAATCCTCCAGCCTACTTGTCTAAGGGAAATACTGGATACCAGGAATCTGGGAGTTATGGTGCAAAAAAGTAATTACACCAAACTCTGGTTTTATGAATTCTGCAAAACAGGCTCTGGTCCATATAAGCTTATCCCAACAAAACTATCATTCCTTTCTAGGTTTGACTCTGTGTTTTAGGTTGATGTGATTTAAACCCTGCTACTCTAAAATGAACCTGCTTCATCTAATCTGCAGAGAATAATTTCAAGATCGTTGGAGAGGAAGGTGCAGGATTGTCCACCGTGGTTCCAGAAGAGACATCAGATCCCGGGGAATCCTTTGGAGAAGGTGAGGGGTCCTCTCATTATAAAACAGGGCCATGTGAGAAAAAGTATTGCAGGTGCTGAGGGGTTTATGGGGGTTAAAGAGACATGCTCACATCTCTTGGGCAGGTTGCATGGCCTTGGGCAGACCACGTGCTCTCAGCCTCAGAGATAGGCAAATCTGAACAAATCAAACCTTCATATGTCTGACTTATGGTGACCTGCCGGAATTCATTTTGTTAATTTTGGTCCATCTCTATAATCTATTAAAGTCATTTTGGATTTTGATACTTTCATCTGGAGTACTAGCTATTCCTCCCAATCTGCAAATTTGATATCTGTGCCTTCTATTCCGTCATCCATGTCATTGATAAAGTTGTTGAAAGCACTGGGTTCAGGACAGACCCCCTGTGGCACTCCACTGGCCACTTCTTTCCAGGATGAAGAGGAGCCATTGGTAAGCACGGTTTGGGTTTGGCCAGTCAATCAATTTCCAATACACCCAAGAATAGCATTGTTTTTGGGATGTAGCATGAAAATGGATGTAGTAAAAAATGATTTGGATTCCTTCTTCTCCATACAGTTTGTGACCGCTACACTTTTCTGCAACTGAGAGAAAATGGAAGAATCAAGAGAGTATTGCCACAATTAGGCGAGATGCTTTACTGCTTAACCGATCGATGCCCAGAAGAGTTTGAATTATATGGCTGCTACTGTGGCCAGGAAGGGAGAGGCCAGCCATCAGATGATCTAGACAGGTAGGGTTCTCCAAATAATTCTCACACAGCATTGAACTATGGACATTAATATGGCATTAAACTGCATTAATTTTATAGTGCAGAAGATGCACCCCAAGGCAATGAAAAATCATTTCATAACAAATCTTATTGCAAAACTGCTATAACAGGGTCTCCAGAAGCCAGAATCATGGTAAAGGCACATAACAACAGCAACAGAATGAAAAGGTATTCGGATTGATCTTAGCTACTATTTTCCCCAATCCAAAGTCTTCTGATGAAGAGAGGAATTTGCTGATTGGAGTGGCCGATAATTCCCATGTCAGTGGGCCAGCAAATTCATTCTGGGGTTTAGTCTGAACCTTTAGGTTTCTATCCAATGGGTGGAACACAATTAGGATTAAGAGCCTTAGACAGTTCCTTATCATTTGATTTTAAATCCGAAATAGAGTTATCACCCCATTGATCTGCACGTCATCCTGGCTACTGTTTGCCATTGAGTTGGATATTTTAGCATATGCACTATCTTAGTAAACTCTTAAATGTACATAGGCAGCATTTCTGTGCAAAGAGGAGGAAATCTTCATACATATTTAGGTAACATCTCCAATGACATTAACAAGAAACACTGCTTTGTTGGAAGTTTTGTACAAGATGCAGTCCACAGAGGTTCATGAATGTTCAGGTCTAGATTATGGCACTGGGTGCAACTGAGCTAAGTGTTTAGTGGTAAAAGGCATTCAAGAGCTGGGATTCCAAAATGAACTTTATTTCCTGAGTTTGATGTAGTATTTCTCAATTCTGAAGATACTACTTACTTTTTAGCTGTAATGTTTGCTTTGTTTCCAACTGCATGTCCACATTTCATTTCATTTCAACTTGTGTTTAGATTAAACTTGGGACCTGGATGCAAACAAATTGAAAAATATGAACAAATATTTTGCAACTATGAGTTAATGACTCCACATTGTATATGGTTTTAATCTGTTAAATGATTTATATGTGTTTTAATTGCTCATATATTTAGATTTCTTATATTTTGATGAGATGTGTTTTATTGTTTACCTGTGTGGCATTGAATTTCTGCCAGATCTGGAAGCCACCTTGAGTCCCCTCTGGGGTTCAGGAAGGTGGGATAAAAATGAAGTAAATAAATACATAAATAAACTACATATCAAAGGTTGCTATAAAGCATGGCTTCTGTATCTGCACGACTGGTATCTGCAGTTTTATTTATTTGTCTGTCAAAATACATACTTTCTAGATCTTCCAGGCAATTCTATGATGTTTTTGACAGAGGCTGATTTCAGAGTCATGCTGGAGGACCTACTGATAAATAAATGTCCTCTGTAGGCATTTCCTATGCCCTCCAGCACAACTCTATGGTATGCCTCTGCCAAAAGTCATTTGCTCAATAGGGTTTGCTATTAACCACTATTTCATATATCCACATGAAGTCTTGGAACATTTCCCTTGTGTATATGAGGGCTCTATTGTACTTTAGAGCTGTTGCATATTGTTTTAAAATAGTAATTCTCTGCTAAACCTAAGGTGCTGTTTCTCTCACCATTGCTGCTTGGAGCAAGTTAGGAAGTTGGGATGCCATCCAGAGAGAAATTCCAGGTCTGAGGTTGTCTGTTTTGATCACACACCAAAGTGTAAGTTTGTGATGAACAAATTTAGTTTCTTACAGTAAACTGATAACTCCCATTTTTGTCATATACTGTACAGGCATTAACTTCTTTTGTTTATTACATAGCAGTCATTTTCACCATTACACACAGATGAATGCAGAATCTCCACGTTTGTGCAATGATGTCCAAGTTTGCACAGGTGTTTTGGTACACCTGGCTTTGTAACAACAACAGTGTTCACCCAAAGGACAGTATAAAGTTATGCTTGATTTCCTTGATGTAATCTCAACCAATGTACCATATATACTCAAGTATAAATTGTCCCAAATATAAGCTGAGGCACCCAATTTTATCACAAAAAACCGAGAAAGCATATTGACTTGAGTATAAGATGAGGGTGGGAAATGCAGAAGCTACTTTTACATTTAAAAAAATAAAAATAAGATGCCAATAAAATTACATTAACTGAGGCATCAATAGGTTAAATGCTGACAAATATTTACATAAAATGGTTATTTGATATAAGACTGTCCAACTTTGATTACCTATATACTTGAGTACAAGCCAACCAGAATATAAGTCAGCCAGGACCATCTTCCGAGTATAAGCTGAGAGGAGGGGGGTGGGCTTTTTCAGCCCTAAAAAGGGCTAAAAAACTAGGCTTATACTCAAGTATATACTGTATGCATATTTCACTGTAATGGGACATTTTGGACTTCCACAGTGTATTTCCTAAATCTCATTGATACACCTGAGTAGAGTAGACCTGTTAAAGCGATTGGATTTGCCTAGATGTTGATTTATCATTCCACAATTGATTCAATGGGATTCCCTCGGTTGGGATTTCCAACAAGATTCCAGACATCCTTTATTATCAAATTCACATTGAAGTAGACCTAGAATGTAAGCATTCTGTAGCATCATTGTTTAAATCCTATTGTGAGCCCCAACATGGACTCAGTTAAATTTTGTAGCTATGAATTCAATATTTAAGAACTGAGGTTTTGGTGCAAAAAACAAAATTATTGTGTGTGTGTGTATGCGTGTATGTGTGTATATATGTGTATGTATGTGTATGTATCTGTGTGTGTGTGTGTGTGTGTGTGTGTGTGTATATATGCATGGGCTGGGCTGTGGCGCAGCTAGCTAGTAATCAGCTGCAATAAATCACTACTGACCGAGAGGTCATGAGTTCGAAGCCCGGTTCGGGTTAAGCCCCCGACCATTAAATAACCCAGCTTGCTGTTTACCTAAGCAGCCTGAAAGACAGTTGCATCTGTCAACTAGGAAATTTAGGTACGCTTTATTCGGGAGGCTAATTTAACTTATTTATAACACCACAAAACTGCCAGCAGCACATGGAAAGGAATGAGGAAGTACAGCACTCGGTGTCACTTATGGATGATGAAGCAACAGCTTCCCCTGTGGCCGGAATTGAGCATATCCTCATGAAGCTGGAAATGTTAAATTGCCTCTGTGTGTGTCTATACTGTACATTCTTTGTCTGATGGCATTGAATATTTGCCATATATATGTGCATTGTAATCCACCCTGAGTCCCCTTCGGGGTGAGAAGGGCAGAATATAAATACTGTTATGTTTTTATATATATATATATATATATACACTAGCTGTGCCCGGCCACGCGTTGCTGTGGCGAAGTACGGTGGTATGGGAAATAAAGTATTGAGGAATTGGTGGTAGTTAAGGTAAAGGGTAAAGGTTTTCCCCTGACATTAAGTCCATTATAAATTGGTAATATAGCTGTGTGGAAGGGCCTTGAGTCTACACAGGGCCGGTTGTTACTAGGCGGCCGCGTCAGCGGCCGCCTCGGGCGCAGGGCCCGGGGGGCGCCGTCAGGCTTCCCCCCTCCCAGCGGGGACCATGAGCTCACTCGCCGGCGAACAGGAAGGCCTGTTCGGTGACGAGCGAGCTCATGGCCGGCTGGGATGGCCCTGGATGGCCGGCCTGTGCGCCCTGGCCCCGCCTCTCACGTTGTGTGAGAGGCGGGGTCGGGGTGAGCTGCGTGGGAGGTGGGGCCAGGGTTGGCCCCGCCTCCCGCGCAGCTCAGCCTTGCCCGTCTGGCCTTTTCCAGGCGGGCAGACTGCACCGAAGGTCCCTGCAGGCCGCGATCGCGGCCTGCAGGGACCTCCAGTGCAGTCGGCCTGCCTGGAAAAGCCCAGGCCGCGCGGGGCGGGAGGCAAGGCCCCGTCTGGGCGGAGCCCTGCCTCCCGGCCTGTGCGCCCCGGCCCCGCCTCTCACGTTGCGTGAGAGGCGGGGTCGGGGTGAGCTGCGTGGGAGGCGGGGCCAGGGTTGGCCCTGCCTCCCACGCAGCTCAGCCTCGCCCGTCTGGCCTTTACCAGGCGGGCCGACTGCACCGAAGGTCCCTGCAGGCCGCGATCGCGGCCTGCAGGGACCTCCAGTGCAGTCGGCCTGCCTGGAAAAGCCCAGGCCGCGCAGGGCGGGAGGCAAGGCCCCGTCTGGGCGGAGCCCTGCCTCCCGGCCTGTGCGCCCCGGCCCCGCCTCTCACGTTGCGTGAGAGGCGGGGTCGGGGTGAGCTGCGTGGGAGGCGGGGCCAGGGTTGGCCCTGCCTCCCACGCAGCTCAGCCTCGCCCGTCTGGCCTTTACCAGGCGGGCCGACTGCACCGAAGGTCCCTGCAGGCCGCGATCGCGGCCTGCAGGGACCTCCAGTGCAGTCGGCCTGCCTGGAAAAGCCCAGGCCGCGCGGGGCGGGAGGCAAGGCCCCGTCTGGGCGGAGCCCTGCCTCCCGGCCTGTGCGCCCCGGCCCCGCCTCTCACGTTGCGTGAGAGGCGGGGTCGGGGTGAGCTGCGTGGGAGGCGGGGCCAGGGTTGGCCCTGCCTCCCACGCAGCTCAGCCTCGCCCGTCTGGCCTTTACCAGGCGGGCCGACTGCACCGAAGGTCTCTGCAGGCCGCGATCGCGGCCTGCAGGGACCTCCAGTGCAGTCGGCCTGCCTGGAAAAGCCCAGGCCGCGCGGGGCGGGAGGCAAGGCCCCGTCTGGGCGGAGCCCTGCCTCCCGGCCTGTGCGCCCCAGCCCCGCCTCTCACGCTGGGTGAGAGGCAGGGTCGGGGTGAGCTGCGCGGGAGGCGGGGCCAGCCCTGGCCCCGCCTCCCGCGCTGCTCGCCGTGACCCCGCCTCCCACGCTACGTGAGAGGCGGGGCCAGGGAGCAGGAGGCGGGGCCCGCCGGCGCCGCGGTAGGCGTGGCCATGTGCCTCCCGCGGCACATGGCCACGCCTCCCGCGGCGCCGGTGGGGGGGGGCGGAATTTCCCCCCTCGCTTTACATATAAATTTATCTCCGGCCGGCCCTGAGTCTACACTGCCATATAATCCAGTTAAAATTAGATAATATGTATTTTATAGGCAGTGTGGAAGAGGCCTAAGTGAGGCCTAACTCTGCCTGTCCCCTGGGCTGAGTGGGTTGCTTGGAGACCAAGTAGGCGGAGCTTAGCCTTCTAACTGGCAGCAATTGGAAAAAACAATTATTCCTCTCCCTCTAATTAGGACTTTATTTTTCTTTTCTTTTTGTTGTATGAACGTAGAGGCATGGATGAGGGGTTGTGCTGCCAAGTTTAGTGTTTCTGGGATGTGTAGTTTTGTTGTTTTGTCCTAGGCCGAAATTTCATTACCCTTTTATATATATAGATATATCTCCTCATGTATTCTTGTGCAGAATGTTCTGAATGTTTCATGAAGGAACACTGGAAGGAAAAGTGCTATTATACTTCTTGATGCAGTTTTCCAAGCAGCAGGATATGTTTTTCAGTGTGACAAAAGGAACAAAAATGAACATTCTTTCTGCACGATTCTTCTCTTAGTAACTGAGTAATGGTCATTTTTTCTTAGGTATTGGATGGACCATGTGCGAAAAGCTCCTGTGTTCTTGTGATAAGGCAGCGGCTGAGTGCATGGCTGCAGCTTCTTTCAACGAGACCTTCAGCTCCCCAAACAGACAAGCTTGCCACGAGGACAAATTGCTTTGCCGCAGGAGTGGGCACGAAAGGCCCCTGAGTGGCACTGTGGCTGGGACTGGGTCCTCCACGTCCAGCGAAGAAGACAGTAGCAGCGAGGAGGCCGTGCCACCCAAGAGCATCTTGAGAAGGGGAAAGAGGGCAGCGCTCCTGGAAGCAAGGAAAAATGCCAGGCCATCATCACAGCGAACCAGATAATCTCAATTTCATCGTTCCGCTGGGAACTGACCAGGAATAGTCAGTGACAGACAACTAATATGATATCTAAAGTTAGAGATGGGAGATCTGTAATATCACTCGAGTTTTCTGTAGTGACTTTCCATTTTTCAGTATAGCAGCTGTGGGAAAATAGAGGTGGGAGGCAATTTGGATTAGTATGGCATTTGGGGAGAGGCTAAGCCATTCATTGCTTCATTGCAATGGTAGTATTTGCTTTATGGGGAACACTTATTTCATGTGTAGGTATCTTAGGGGGCAACATGGTAATCGGTTGAAACAAAACCAACCCAGAGTTTGTGTGCAATCTGAAAGAGTAACCTATTTTATTTTGCATTAGCCTTTAGGAATTTCAGTTGATGTCATCAGACATATCTAACAATATCTTGTGAGTCTTTATTTTTTTGACTTGGCCATATAGTAGTTTAGAAAGCATACTGGTTTTTATTGAGAAATAAAGGGTGCATCTACACTGTAGAATCAATGTAGCTTGACCTCACTTCTGTCATGGCTCATTGCTATAGACCTGAACCTGGAAACTCAAAATTGCATGTCTCAGTGTTAAGGAAATACAAAGGATTTGATGTGATCAAAGCCCCAGGTTTTGCCTAGCCCTACGTCTTCCCTTGACTGCTGTCATTAGAAACGAATTTATTAAATGCATAAGTTGCAGAATCAAGATCTCAGATTTTCTTCAGTACTTCCATTAGTATTTAAGTGTTACCATAGCACTATTTTGCCATTTTTAAAAGGCACATTCATTATATTTAGCATTCCCTAAAGAAGATTTCAAATGTTCTTACAATTCCAGATTTGATTTAAATGAAGTGTTTTGTTCAAATACAAGCCAATTTGCTAACTTAGAATACTTGCATACAGTAACAGATTTACATTAGAGCATTGTGTGTGTTGTGTATCTTCCCATCAGATGTTTATTTCGGAAAGAAGAAGGGAGCTGGCCAGCTTTCCAAATTTCTTAAATTATCTTAATACTAGAACTTAAATTAGAGGAAGGGATTGGTGTGATGTTTTCCTGTGAGTGCTTTTTAAAAATATGCAATTTCTGGTTTAGACCATAATATGTCATCTTCTAAAAGAAATAGAAACCGCCCTTAAGTATTTGCATTGACAAGTGGTAAGCATCAACAACAGCAAAACCAAATAATTAGAAATGATCTAAGACAAAGAAAACACACACCGAAGACAACTCTCACATGAAATGTACAATTGCAGAATCTTCATTTCCCTTTTATTTTCCTGAATACAGAACATTACAGAATCACATTGCTACATTGAATAAAAACCAGCCATTAGGTAAAGCCAAGATAACGTGAACAGGAAAGTAATCAACTAACATTAGTTTTACTCTATATAATTGATTGATTTCAACGCATGAAGATAACTGCACTTTTCCATTTACACTACAATAATTTTCTCTAAGGATAACGAAGCTACAGAAATGATTGTCAGTGAAAAGCAAGACTACATATACACTACGCAGGAGTCCTGTTTTCATATTTGAGGTACAACTAATAGGCAAGGAACTATATGGTGCATCAATTTCTTAGGATTTTGTTCTTGAGTGATACCAAGAAAGAACCCTGTTGGCAAATGTCAAGAACACGTGTGAATGAAAATAATTTAGAGACATTTGTGTATGGCCAAAGAATTCTGAATCCCAAAGTATGTAAGAAAAGGGAAGTGTCCCATAAAAACCAAACAGAGGTGTTCAAAAGTGCAGATTTATGAACAAACTAGTATCAGTTGGCCTCATTTGGATGCAATTCTTCATGAAAAATGTCCAGGCTATTTCCTTGTGTGTAAAAAGCAGGTAGTGTAGTCATCCTATGAAGTTCTCCTACTTATACCATAAGTGTACAAATAGAAGATGTACAAGAGTGTTTGTGCAAATCCCATTTGTGGTAAGAGAGCTTGGCACAAAAACAACAGTGATAGCAACCATGCTTGAGAAGTAATCCAATGATGTCCACAGTGTAGTGGCTTTTAAAATAAACACCATCCAGGTGCACAATATTTTGATTTGCCTTGCCCACAGAATATCTTGCTGAAATGACACCTTGAAAACTATTGTACATGAAGACATACTGGACCATGGGTTAGAGGCCAACTTTCCTATGTGTGTGTAGATGGGTTTTATGTAGATGGTACTTAAACAGGCCAAGAAAAGTTGGAACGGGGTCATTAATTGAAGAGATGTCTTAATATAATGGGAACCAAAGTGTGTTGTCGGGTCCTTCAGGCAGATTGTGGACCAAACACAGGGAATGCTCTGAGTGCAGACTCAAATGATTCTTGCTTGGTCCTATTGATCCTCAGGAAACATTTTAAAAGTGTATACAATGAATTTATTTATGGTGCTGTAGGAATGGGGTAGTAGTCAGGATTACAGCTGGAAAAGGTTACTCTTTAGACTACAACACAGAGAATGCCCCATCCAGCAGGGCTACTGGTTATGCTTACTGAAAGGGCCAGAAGTGTAGTTGGAAAAATATACTATTCCAAGCTCTGTGATCTAACAAATGGCAACATTTTAAATATCTTTACAGGTTAAAATGTACCAGAAAATTATTCAGCCTCTTGGAAGCAATTACCCAAGAAATGAGTTCATTCTAGAAGGAAAGTCTAAGATAACCAATCAGATTAATTACCAATAGCAAGGAAAATGGGTATGTGCTATCCTAATAATAACAACGTATATTCCCTTTAAAATAGATTAATGCAATGTCTTCATCTCAACATGCGATCTACTGCTACTTCAAGGGGGGAGGTCACAGTTAGTTCATTAGGATGAATTATCCAAAGAACAATCTTGCAGGATGGAGCTCAGGATCCAAAGGCTTTGTATGAATCTGTTTAGGGTCCTTCCAGGCTCTCCATGAAATTCTTGCATGTCTAATATTTGCAGGCCTTGGGGACAACCATCTAGTGAAATACAAGGAGTTGCAGCTGAAAGGGGGAACAATGTGCACATCTTTTGGGTCATTTGGCTCCAACCTGAGACCCTCCAAATGTGTGGAAAGTTACTTTCCAACACACTGGAAGGGGCCAGTGTTGGAGGAGGACAGCTTTGAGTACATCCACTGGGCTCTTTGGATCCAAGCTTAAAGTCTTACAAGTCAGGTCTTTGCACTACAACAACTCCTCTGTTTTACCTACAGGACAGCAAGGATAACAACATTCCTAATCGTTTGCACATTTTTATACAACACTTTGCAACACAACATTAAGAAAGGATTATATCCTAACATTTATACCAAATATATGAACTTCAGTTTAGCCATTAAACACAGTAAAATACATACAAACCACAAGGTCCTTAACATATGTGGGTCATAGCATCTTAACACACACACACATATATATATTGTCAAAAGGTCTTATTCATCACATAGGTTTGAAGAACGCTCATTAATACAAAGAAAGAGACTTCACACAATGCAACCTTTGCTTCTTCAGTTTCACGGTTTAGCATTTATCAGTAATTGTTCCTTTATTCTTGCCATATCAAATATATATATCTTTCCTATTAATTTCCCCAGCGTTGACAAAATAATCTGCTTTCTTGAAATCCAGTCTGTATGAAACTATATTTCTTTAGACATGAAAAAATATTGCACCTTTGAGAGCTTCCAACAGAAGCTCTCTGCCTCTCGAGAGATGCGGCTCTGGAAACAAAGAGAGGACTTCTATTATTTAGAAGTCCCAGCAATGGCAGGAAAAGGTGCTCCATTCAAGCATGGAGCCAAGCATGGCACATCAACAACAGAGTCCCACACATGTCTGGGGCTCTGCTTCACAGCTTTTGACCTTTGGCAGGAAATACAGCACATTTTGTTACCCTCTTCCCATTAGATAAGACACTTTTTAATGGGTTTCCAAATCATTATGTGGAATAGTGCAATCGAAATGTCTTGGGTAGCTCAAGATAATATGCATAAATATAGTTACATAATTATGATCGTCATCATGGTCCTTCATCCAGGCGGACATGGATCTTCTTAAGTGGAACCACCACCCAGGAAGAGACCATCTGTTAGTTTACAAAACTGCGGCATTTTAAAAACAAAATTATAAGGAGAAGAAAGTGTGATCTGAATTCAATCCTGGTTTGAAAACCAGTATTGGCTAGAAAAAATGTGTTTTTAGAGTACAGTGGCTAGAATCCCACAGATAGTATGGCCACTGAAGGTAAGAGCTGTAGTTCAGAAAAGGAACTTGTGCAAGCTCTTATGAACTGAATGCAAAATCTTTGCTCTTACATTAAGTTTTCAACCAAGGAAAACGCTTATACATACCCCCTTATCTGTGCATACCTTTTTTTCTATTTCAGTTAGCAAAAGAATTCTTTCTAAACAATTTAGGTTCTTCTTAATGAAGAAATCCTGGGTGCAGCATTTCATAGAATCATAGAATCATAGAACAGTAGAGTTGGAAGAGACCTCATGGGCCATCCAGTCCAACCCACTGCCAAGAAGCAGGAAATCGCATTCAAAGCACCCCCGACAGATGGCCATCCAACCTCTGCTTAAAAGCCTTCAAAGAAGGAGCCTCCACTACACTCCAGGGCAGAGAGTTCCACTGCTGAACAGCTCTCACAGTTAAGAAGTTCTTCCTGATGTTCAGGTGGAATCTCCTTTCCTGTAGTTTGAAGCCATTGTTCCGTGTCCTAGTCTGCAGGGCAGCAGAAAACAAGCTTGCTCCCTCCTCCCTATGACTTCCCCTCACATATTTATACATAGCTATCATGTCTCCTCTCAGGCTTCTCTTCTGCAGGCTATACATTCCTAGTTCTTTAAGCCACTCCTCATAGGGCTTGTTCTCCAGACCCTTGATCATTTTAGTTGCCCTCCTCTGGACGCTTTCCAGCTTGTCAACATCTCCCTTCAATTATGGTGCCCAGAATTGGACACAATATTCTAGGTATGGTCTGATCAAGGCAGAATAGAGGGGGAGCATGACTTCCCTGGATCTAGACACTATACTCCTATTGATGAACATTGAAATCTCAAATCTTATAAGACAAAACCAAACATCTCAAGA
This sequence comes from Anolis carolinensis, assembly GCF_035594765.1. Taxonomy (NCBI): domain Eukaryota; kingdom Metazoa; phylum Chordata; class Lepidosauria; order Squamata; family Anolidae; genus Anolis; species Anolis carolinensis. The sequence continues at coordinate 13,976,781 of NC_085844.1, forward strand.
TTCTTTGGGAAGGATCAGGAGATTCAATCCAGACTGTTATCGGTCATCGGCCTTTAACAGTCTAGCCCTGTGCATGTATTCTTGGAAGTACCGTATATACTCAAGTATAAGCTGACCCGAATATAAGCCGAGACACCTAATTTTACCACAAAAACTGGGAAAATGTATTGACTCAAGTATAAGATGAAGGTGAGAAATGCAGTAGCTACTGGTAAATTTCAAAAATAAAAATAGATACCAATAAAATTACATTAATTGAGGCATCAGTAGGTTAAATGTTTTTGAATAATTACATAAAACTCTAATTTAACATAATAATTACTTTAATAAGATAAGATTGTCCAACTCTAATTACCTATATGTTCGAGTATAAGACAAACCAAATATAAGCTGGCCAGGACCCTCACTCGAATATAAGCTGAGTGGGGCTTTATCAGCTTAGACTCAAGTATATGCAGTAATTCTCATTAAATGCAATGGGGCTTATTCTAGTTATGTGTACATAACTTTACAGTTTTGGTCACAAAGAGAGTCACACTTTACATTTACTAAGAGAAGGCCTATTCTATGTGAACACAAAGAGCTTATCAATTTTGTAAACTTGTTGAAATGGAGAAAGAAAAGTGTTTTGAAAAATACATGTTAGACCTGTAAAAAAAACCCTCATGTGTATACAGATATTTTAAAAATGCCATTTGCAATTAAATTCAAAAAGTAACAAAGTGTTAAAATACAGCAAAAAAGGGAAATATGATTTACAAATAATAATTATTTCCCTCCTTTAAAAAGTCACAGGAGTGCAATTCTAAACCAAATGTAATTTACTCTATGGGTGTCACATTAGCTTAGTTCAACCTTTATTTCTCCAGATGTTCTGGACAAAATCTTCCAGCTGGTATGTTTAATGCTCGGGAATTACAGGAGTTGAAAGTTCAGTGCATCTGGAGAAAACTTTTTAGGTGGAATAAGTATCAGAGATGTTTAAATCCTCCTTTAAAAAATGAAGGATGCTCAGTACACACAAAGATCTGGAAATTTTATCTCATAGACTGGGATGGACTGGTAATGGGCATGTCCAGCAGTGATTGATACTGTTCCAGAAGGGCTAGGAGGTGGCCTAAAAACAAAAACAGAAAAAGGAATATTATTTTAAAGTTTCACACATTCATACATACTCATGTTTTTCAATGTTAATCCTGTATCAGCTCCTTGGTTAAGTACAGTATGACCGCTATATCTGCATAGAAATACTTTCTTGAACAACACATGTAAAAGTGAGTCTATGGATAATAGCAAACTCTGTTGAAACAAAGGTTTGCTGCACCATCCCCGCAAATGAAGAGGCCACATTCATGATTGGATTAACTAAGGGCAACTTGTATTATTGTTACCTAATTAATTCACTTGATCTCTTTGAACCCAATCACTGTGCAGACTGTGAGCATATCAAATATATCTTGCTGTGAACTTGGCAATGAACTTGGTGAGGATAATCTTTCCAAATCATCAATTTCTGCTACCCACTTCCTGAGCCTCCTGTTTAAGCCCCCCCCCCCTTTATTTACATCATGTGGACAATTATCCAGAAAGTACATTACGTTTTGGAATTTAAAATGAACAAAGTATAGGAGAAAACATTTACCATTTGCAGTTGAAAGCCAGATCCAAATACCACTTCTCAACATAGTCGCCATTCAAATCTAGGCACTTATCATAGCAATAAATGAGCCCATAGGAAATATCTAGATCAGGCATGGGCAAACTTCAGCCCTCCAGGTGTTTTGGACTTCAAATCCCACTATTCCTAACAGCTCCAGCCCTTTCCTTTTACCCCCCAGTCGCTTAAGTCCAAAACACCTGGAGGGCTGACATTTGCCCATGCCTACCCTAGAGAGAATATATTTTGTTGGATGATAAATGAAACTTTCGGAACTGGTCCTACAGATACCAGGGCCATAAGCAGCCTCTTCTGGCCTGCTTCCCTCCCCCTCCAAACTTCACAGAAATGTCATTGACCCATATTTCAATTACAGTTTCAATGAATCTCATTCTCTCCATGCAGCCAGTGCCTGGCAAAGTTGTTGGGTGAAGCTCATGGGCCCATTCCAACATTATCATTGTTTTATTCTATGAGAAAGAATGGCTACTAAACCAATTTAATTGCAACAAGTGTTTGTAATATAGAAAAGTCACTGGAAGACACACTGGCATCTGTTATTAACAACAGCCTGCAACACTCAAACCATATTTACTTGGAAACAAGTCCTAGGAAAAAAGCCAAAATGGATGCAGTCTTTTAAAACTACAGAAGAAAAACAAGTTAATTAACCCCAAATCATCTGTTTCACATATTCATCGCAGCCTCAAACAAATGTATTCCTGAAGCCTTACCGAACAGTGCGCTCCAATATCTGTGTCAGCCTGTCATGGAGGAAGTTTGCCTAAAAAGAGGAATGATTTATTATTTTAGAGAAATGCTAGATTCTCACTGCACTTTTCCAACAAATTAAGCTAGAAAACTGACAGCTCATAAAGCTGGCATTGCTTGTTATTGGGATTTAATTGCATCAACAGCTCACCTGTATGGATGGGGAGCCATGACCCAATGGACCATGTTCCAGGCTGGAACCTCCCCAGAATGAGAACAATTTCATTTAATTGTTTTCTGGTATTTAAATGTCCCCTCTCCCTTGATATACAAGGTGCTGACACTTTACTAGGCAGAGTGAGGAATTCACTCCATCCTAACAAATAAAGGAAAAGGTTTCCCAGCCATCATCCTGTCCTTAAGGCCATCACCTCTATCTTATCAATTTTCATCCTTTAGGTCACTTTGCATCTTATTCAGCTGCATACTACGGTTCTTTCAATATTAATGAGGCTGCACCAAATGGTTTGAACTGTGTATGAAATTATGGGTCAGGAAACAGGAGAGTCCTTGAATAAATTTGGAACATCTAACTATCAAAATGAGATCTAGTAAATGTGGATATTTAAATTGAGTGTTTTGAAGAACAAGATGGCTTCACATAAGCAAGCAGGTTGCAGACCACTGTCTAAATGCTCACCTTGGTTTCACATTGTGCAGCAATTTCTTCAAAAGGAGCCTTCTGGAATTTTTCAATCACTAGACGCCTCTTTTCCTTCTCTTGTTCCTCAAGCGCATTGTTGTCTTTTGGGAAGTTAAATAAAAATACTGAGGGTCACATTTGCAAAGTCTCTGATGACATTAGTAAAGCAACCAACAATATGGAAGCAATGGAAAAAGAAGTCAATAAATCACTAAAGTGACAGTGGTCATATTTACCTGTCACAAAGCTATAGGAGGAGTTGGAAGGTAATGTGATGTGTGAGCCTACATCTTCTAACAAGCCATGGTTGATTAACTAGCCAAGATTTATTAACCAATAGAAATCCAAACTGCTGAGCAGGGCAACAAAATGTGAGATGCAACAAGATGAGTGGATATAGAAACACAATCTTTCTTACCTATGGCCTGCTTCAGTGTTTCAAATGTGATCTCTTCAGTGCTATTTGCCTAGAACACACATAATGATGAAGAATTTGATGAAAATATTGTTAAAAGCTAGCCTCAATTGATTTGAGTAAGATCAAACATTATTTTTAGGGTCAATGTCAGGACTATCCTTACCCCTCTGAGACGTTATAAGTATGGAGTAAAATAATACATAATAATAATAGACTTTATATATATTCTGCTTTATCTCCCCGTAGGGACTCAGAGTGGATTACAGTTTTGCATATATAAGGCAATGCCTTTTCACACAGTGAACAATGACATACAATACACAGACAGAAGCAAAGGCCTTCCCCTTTCTATCCTTGGCCTCTGGATGCGATGTTCAACTCCGGCCATGGGGAATGCCCTTCTTCCATTTTTTCCATGCCAAGAAGACTGTTAGAATCATAGAAGCACAGAGTTGGAAGATTCCTCATGAGACATCCAGTCCAACCGCCTGCCAAGAAGCAGGGAAATCGCATTCAAAGTCTATGTTGTCCATAGACTTTCTCTGATAGTTGCCGGCATTGTCTGCATGGGGTGCCTTTTTAACCTCCCCATCGAAGCGGTAACTATTGATTTACTTGCATTACATGCTTTTGAACTGCTAGGTATTAGGCAGAAGCTAGGTCTGACAGCCAGGAGCTCACCCAGATTCGTGGCTTTGAACTGCTAACCATTTGGTCAGCAGATTTCCTGCAGCTAACTGTTTAACCGTTGTGCTACTGCGGCCCCTAAAAGCATTTTAAATGTTAGGATTAACACTCACACATATTTTTGAATTGTTGACTAAAATGAACATTGTGAGATTTTTCTTGTTTCTAGAATTTTTGTGAGAATTTTCCTTTGCACATCTTTGCCTTCCACAAAAATGTTTTTACCATGAATCCAAGTTCTTAGATTTTTTAAAAAAAATAATTAAAAGTATGTAAAGCCTTTCATAACTACACCCAGTAAGAAGAAAACTTTTGAAATTATCCACTCTTTTTAGCAAAAGAAAAATAGACATGATTTATCACCTTACATGAGACACTATTCCAATTTGAGCCCCAACTCTAGTTGCCAAGAAGGATGAGACAGCTGGCTTATCACACGTTTATCTTTTATCTTGAAAACCTCATGACTCTTTGAGTCTCTTTTAAGAGAGAAAAAGCAGTATATAAATAAATATAATAATAAAATATTAACAATGACACAATTTTAATTAGATGGTCTTAGATGTTGAGCGGGGCCTCCAGTGGCGAAGTGTGTTAAAGCGCTGAGCTGCTGAACTTGTGGACCAAAAGGTTGCAGGTTCAAATCCCAGGAGCGGAATGAGCGCCTGCTGTTAGCCCCAGCTTCTGCCAACCTAGCAGTTCGAAAACATGCAAATGTGAGTAGATCAATAGGTACCGCTCCGGCGGGAAGGTAATGGCGCTCCATGCAGTCATGCCGGCCACATGACCTTGGAGGTGTCTACAGACAACGCTGACTCTTCGGCTTAGAAATGGAGATGAGCACCAATCCCCAGAGTTGAACACGACTGAACTTAACATCAGGGGAAACCTTTACCTTTACCTAGATGTTGAGCAACCTCCTCTCAATTTTAGTTTCCAGTGGAAATCACAGTTCTTAATGTCTTTTAGGATGATACAGTGTCAGTTCACATGCGATACCAAAGAGTACCAAAGAGACATCAGACTTTGGTATATTTTAGGTGGCTGGACTATGATAAAAGTATTGCCCAGAAACATCAGCAATATTGAATCCACCAGGATTTTGAGTTGATATTTTTAAATTAAAGGTGGGAATGTTGGAAAGCATTACAGAACACAATGTAAAAATGACATCCTCTTCATTAAACAAGAATGTACATACCCTTTCATCCAGATTACAGCCTGGCAGAATGTCTACTTGAATTGACAAGGTGTCCACAATACTCTTTCTCCTGGACAGTCTATCTTCATCTGGACAAAAAGAGTAACAAGAATTCCATCACCCATCTTTTCATACACTTATTTTCATAGCCCCAGACTGATGCAAGTTGAATAGAATATTCATCGTCTCTCACTATTTTGTTGTCTTTTGTACCAGCAGTGTATGGCATATTGTGTTCTTGTTTTTACAAATTATTTCTGCAAAACAACGACTACCATGCAAATACTACACTACCAATGCATGAAGATTCTCTGGCAAGTCCGACTTAATTCTTCCAAAGGTCTAAGAAGAGAAAGTTGATTTGTAAAAATCATTAAGTATATCCTTTGTCAATACAATAAGAAGTGATATCATATGGAGGCAAGCTGTTACACTCTGGCCCTTGCTCCTCACCTTCAATAATGTACCAAAGGGCCACTTAATAAGTCCATAGCTATGTTGAGATTTGAACCAGGGTATAGCTAGCTGTCAGTGCAAATGGCAATTCCAATGGGAAAAGGCCACCATAGGCCCATCAAGTGCTTTTGTAAAAAAAAAAAAAATACATCCTGCCATTGAGTTATTGGTTGCAGATTTTTCATGGCTCATGATTGTGGCATAATTGCCATGGCTGCAAATGTTTCCTAAGCCTACCTTAACAGATAGGAATTGTACTGAGCAATGATGAATCTGTTTGTGAACTAAGTCCAGCAGGATGATAGCTTGGCTCCCTAAAAATACTGCTTCTTATTGTTGTACCAAAGATCAAAGGGAAAACCAACTGATTCCTAATCCATCTAAAACACAGAAATGTGCTTTTCATCTTAAAAACAGACAAGCACCTCGAGTTCTGAGGATCATCTGGGAAGGAATCCCACTGGAGCATTGCAGCATGCCAAAATACCTGGGAGTCACTCTGTACCATTCTCTGACTTACAAGAAGCACTGCTTGAATATCAAGCAAAAGGTAGGTGCTCAGTTAATAATGTGGCAACCACATTCACAATGTGAAAAAGTATAGCACTGGTAACAGAAGTTCAAAGATGTGCACCAAGCTATTACAGCAATACCTCTATAAATGCCACACTCTATGCAAAAGAACCCAATTCTATGCATTTAGAGATGAGTGGAGTCCATTTCAACCCATCATTCAAAACTACTCATCTTTAGATACTTTTCCAGTGGCATTTCACGGGTTGCCCACAAGACAGAAACCGTAGTGTGTGATGTGTCCCGTGGGATGCAACTCGGAAAGTGTCTAGAGACGGGTTCAACATTGCGTGTGATGAGGTCCAAACTCACAACATAAAAAAGGAGATGAAAGCAACACTAGCTCTTTCTTTCTATCTACGCACAAGATGCTTACTGGGGTGTCTATAAATCTAAACCACAACAGGAAAATGCTGCAAAAATGAAGCTATAGTTCAAATTTACCTTTTGACTTGCGCCTGCATTTATGAGGCTTTTTGCCAGATGGAAACAGAGCTAAATATCAAGAGATGTACAAGGGTGGAAACAAAACATTTAGGTTGACATGCTAGTCAGGAAACTCAAAAATAGGATAGCAGAAAAGTCATAAACATGATGACAGGATCAAGAGAACTAGATGACTGGAGAAAGACGCTGGATCTCGGTTTATTTGACGCACAACTGGCTGCATTTGGAATGCATAATATTGTGTGGCACAGTCAAGGGAGTGGGAGAAAAAAGGAGTTTATTTTGGCAACACAAAAAACGCCAAACAAACCTCAAAGTGTCTACTGGCTTCAAATAAAATCCTTTATAATATACAGTTAGCCCTCCACATTTCCGGATTAAAACTTTATGGATTTGATTATTCACATATTGATTAATATTTATTTATTTATTTACAGCATTTATATTCCGCCCTTCTCACCCCGAAGGGGACTCAGGGCGGATCACATTACACATATTAGGCAAACATTCAATGCCTTTTAACATAGGACAAAGACAAACAACAACATAGCTCCGAGCGGGCCTCGAACTTATGACCTCCTGGTCAGTGATCCATTGCAGTTAATTGCAATGGCTTGCTCTCCCGTCTGCGCCACAGCCCCGGGCTTCCGAGGAATTGCTGCTTCCTCCAGCTCAAGCTTGACTACAGAGATGCACTAGAGGAGCTACAGATTCCTAGAGGTGTCAGGAACAAAAACAAAACAAGGGTTTTCAACTTTCATGGCCCTCATAAGCTCCTCACAGTAACAAATGTGGAGGGCTAAATTCCCAGAATTAAAAGCATCTGAGTGTAACTTCTAGGGCGTAGCTATACTTCATTTCAAACAGAATTTGCATAAACCCAGATTTTTGGCTCCCTGCCCTCATATCAACTGAACATCGTAGAAGGAGAGAAGATTAGTCAGGGCACTGCACTATCACGCCTAAACTTAGTAATTGAGGAAAAGCACTCCCTCAATCCCTGCTGCCATTGCCATGGTCTCTGAGACACTGAACAGCAGCCAGGATTTGCTGGAGTTAATCCTCTCTCCCACTTCCATTCCCCTTTCCTTGTGTTTCATGTCATTTTGATTTGCAAGCATGAGAATAGGGAAGTGTCAAATTAAAAATCTGTAAGCTGCTCTGGAGTCTTTTTGACTGTAGAGATGGGAATGAAGGCTCTAAGCAAACAAACAACGATGAAGTCAAGATAGTAGAAGAATTACCATAAATGTGCAAGCTGTCTTCGATTATGAGCAATTAACATTCTCATATACCATGTGAGACTATAGTATGATCCCAGTATCTACGATGAATACATTCCTAAAACCCAAAGGATACCTGAAACTATGGATAATAGCAAACAGAAGAGTCTCACTTATCCAACCTTCACTCATCCAACGTTCTATATTATCCAACGCAGTCTGCCTCCCGCCCGGATCCACAGCTATTTCTCTAGACAAGCAAGGATCACCGATTTTTAAAAATTGTCACAGGACTGAAATTTTTACAGATTTAACTTCCGACATTGTTGTAAGTTCATTTTATGCAATTATATCTTTATTTGTAGTCAATTTTTTTAGTAGTCAAATGTTTTATGTGTTGTCGAAGGCTTTCATGGCCGGGATCACAGGGTTGTTGTATGTCTTTCGGGCTGTGTGGCCATGTTCCAGAAGTATTCTCTCCTGACGTTTCACCCACATCTATGGCAGGCATCCTCAGAGGTTGTGAGGCATGGATAGTCCAGGGTGTGACAAGAGTCCTTTGTCAGTTGGAAGCCAGCATTAATGTTAAGAACTCTTGTCACACCCTGGACTATCCATGCCTCACAACCTCTGAGGATGTCTGCCATAGATGTGGGCAAAACGTCAGGAGAGAATACTTCTGGAACATATCCACACAGCCCGAAAGACATACAACAACCCAGTCAATGTTTTTTTATTCAATGTTTTCAATACACTACGATGTTTTGGTATTAAATTCGTAAATACGGTAATTACTACATAATATTACTGTGTATTGAACTGCTTTTTCTGTCAATTTGTTGTAAAACATGATGTTTTGGTACTTAATTTGTAAAATCATAACGTAATTTGATGTTTAATAGGCTTTTCCTTAATCCCGCCTTATTATCCAACATTTTTGCTTATCCAACGTTCTGCTGACTGGTTTATGTTGCATAAGTGAGACTCTACTGTATTTGGACTTGAATCATACAATAGTATTGCACTGGAGGACCTGGAAAAGCCCACAAACACTTCCTGGGCTTGGGGAGGGGGGAGCTGAATGTCTTTAACTGTGGATACGGAGCCTCTGGTGGCTCAGTGTGTTAAAGCGCTGAGCTGCTGAACTTGCAGACTGAAAGGTCCCAAGTTCAAATCCGGGGAGCAGAGTGAGCGCCCACTGTTAGCTCCAGCTTCTGCCAACCTAGCAATTTGAAAACATGCAAATGTGAGTAGATCAATAGGTGCTGCTCCGGCGGGAAGGTAACGGTGTTCCATGCAGTCATGCCGGCCACATGACCTTGGAGGTGTCTACGGACAATGTCAGCTCTTTGGCTTAGAAATGGAGATGAGCACCAACCTTCAGAGTTGGACACGACTGGACTTAACGTCAGGGGAAAACCTTTACCTTTACCTAACTGTGGATATTGAATTGAAGGGTCATGGGAGTCGTACTATACCAGGTAGTTAACTGTTTGTTGAACTACCAGTAACTGTCCTGGATTTCAAGAAATACCTTCTCCTGGTCCAGCTTGCTACCCCAGATCTTTAAAAATAGTTGCCAGACACTAGGAACTCTGACAACCATATAGGGTTCTGTGCCTCACTTAGGTATCCTAATGCCTCATCACACCAGAGCATGGATCCACTTTAAATCCGGTTTCTGCCTCCTGCAGCATAGAATCATAGAATCATAGAATCATAGAATAGTAGAGTTGGAAGAGACCACATGGGCCATCTAGTCCAACCCCCTGCTAAGAAGCAGGAAATCGCATTCAAAGCACCCCCGACAGATGGCCATCCAGCCTCTGCTTAAAAGCCTCCAAGGAAGGAGCCTCCACCACGGCCCCGGGCATTCTGGGGTTTGTAATTTGGTGAGGCCCAGGATCTGTCTGGCTTAAAACCTCCAAGGTGGAAAACCTACCTGACAAATAAAACTACACCATAATGCTGTTTGTTTGCCCTTGTTGTTGCTCATTCACTGACATCACATCTTTTCTCTCCAGACTGGGACACAAAATGAATTATAAAAATAATATAGTGTATTGTATATACTCATGTATAAATCAATCTATGTAGATTGAGGGCAGATTTTGGGACCAAAATTATGGATTTTCGTATGACCTGTGAATATGACCAAGGAGAATGGAAAGCATCATTGCTGATTTGGGGACCCGGCTGCCTCTGGCTGCTGCCATTTCTCCAACTAGACATTCAAAACAGACAGAAGCAATAACACAGCAGAGAAAATAGAAGAGATTGGTGCTTCTCTTAGATTTTCCCAGGATAGACTAATCTTTCACCTCATGCCACTCTATTCAGAGAAGGGAATAGTTTCCTTTTTAATAAGGGCTAAGATATAGTACTCACATTGACCTGTGGATAAGCCAGCCCAGAGTTTTGGGGTTGATTTTTTTTTTTTTTACTTATACATGATTATATAGGGTAAATACAAACACATACAAAGAAATATAAGGAAAGACATTAAAAAGGTTAATATAGGATGAAATTATGAACAAAAATGTTTAAAGCAAATTCTTTAAAATACAAAAGAGAAAAAACACTGATTTTTTTTTAAAAAAAGATATGTGAGCCATCAATTGCCTACCTGTCACAAGAGGTACATAAGGGACTGATAGCCGTTCCACACAGTAGCCACTGCCACCCAGTGATTCTGCCATCTGGTTGGTCAGGAAAAACAAGCTTGTTTCATCCTTTCCCAGGGAATTGGGTAGGCTTCAAAACAGAATTTAAGATTATTAATTTCTAATCATCATAGCACTAAACTAAAAAAAACAATAGCACAAGAGGGAGGACAGATTAATGTAAATATCACAAAGGCAGTAACTGCTAATAATTTTTGTTCCTTTTGTCAGTGGTTTTCAGAATAAATGCATCTTGCCCTCGGTTTACCTTTAAAAATCAGTTTTATACTTATTCATTTCTGCAAAGCTTTTGACACAAAATAAATAAAAACCTTTAAAATGGTTTATGTGAGAGGAATATGTGGCCCACCAGGTGTCACTAGACATCAGCTTATATCACTTTTTCTTTGAATGTTTTGTAAACTGTATGTTATCCACTTAACAACTGGGGTCCATGGACCATAATAAAGTGTGTGTGTGTGTGTGTGTGTGTGTGTGTGTGTGTGTGTTTGTGTGTGTATATGTATGTATGTATGTATGTATGTACCATATATACTCGAGTATAAGCCAGCCCAAATATAAGCCGAGGAACCTAATTTTACCACAAAAAAAACTGGATAAACATTGACTCCAGTATAAGCCGAGGGTGGTAAATTTCAGAAATAAAAATAGATACCAATAAAATTACATTAATTGAGGCATCAGTAGGTTAAATGTTTTTTAATATTTACATAAAGCTGAAATTTAAGATAAGACTGTCCATCTCTGATCAAATCATTATTCTCATCTTCTTCAATGTAAATGTGCTTATGTATTCTTATAATAATAATAGAATAAAATAATACATGAATAATAATAATAATAATAATAATAATAATGGAAAAGAATACAAGTACAGTAGAGTCTCACTTATCCAACATTCTGGATTATCCAACACATTTTGTAGTCAATATTTTCAATACATCGTGATATTTTGGTGCTAAATTCGTAAATACAGTAATTACTACATAGCATTACTGCGTATTGAACTACTTTTTCTGTCAAATTTGTTGTATAACATGATGTTTTGGTGCTTAATTTGTAAAATCATAGCCTAATTTGATGTTTAATAGGCTTTTCCTTAATCCCTCCTTATTATCCAACATATTCACTTATCCAACATTCTGCCGGCCCGTTTATGCTGGATAAGTGAGACTCTACTGTAACAATAAATAGAGTAAAATAATAAATGCAATAATAATAATAAGATCAGAGTGAAATAATAAATGTATTATTAATAATAATAAAAATAGAGTAAAATAAATGCAACAGTAGCAGCAATAATAGAGAAAAATAATAATAAATGTAATAATACCAATAATAAAAGAGAAAAATAATAAATGTACCATATATTCTCGAGTATAAGCTGACCCAAATATAAGCCAACCAGGACCCTCACCTGAGTATAAGCTGAGGGGGGGATTTTTCAGTCTTAAAAAAAGAGCTGAAAAACTAGGCTTATACTCGAGTATATACAGTGTGTGTGTGTGTGTGTATGTATGTATGTATGTGTGTGTGTGTGTGTGTGTATGTATGTATATATATATATATATATATATATATATATATATATATCACTTTTTGTCATTGGATATCTGATGTAAGGTTAATGGCAGTTGCAGTCTAGCAACATCCTCTTCTTTTTTGTTTGCTGCTACTTAGTAACTTGAGAGCCGACCTGGTCTACTGACTGGACTATTGGACCAGGACCTAGGAAACCAGGGTTCAAATCTTCCTTGAGCCATGGAAACCCTCTGGGTGACTTTGGCCAAGTCACACTTATCTTAGTTTCAACGGGAGGCAATGGTAAACCCCCGTTTAACATATTGTGTAACATTGGCTGCGGCTGATGAGGCTTGTAGTCCAGTAACATCTGAAGGGATCTACATTCCCTTCCCTCCCTTATATTCTTTACTACTTAATACTTATATTCTTTACCGACTTAATAAGTCTAGCCAAAGTAAGACTTGTGCAACCCTCCAGATAGTGAACTGTAATTCTCAGCAACTCTTGTGCTGGTCAGAGCTGATGAGAGCTGCAGTTCAATGTCATGAGGGCATAGAGTTACCACCACAGGGAGCAAAAAAGTTATTTTGCATACTTGCATTTCTTCTCTCTGAAAATGGTTTCTGGTAAAAAATAGGGTGCTTCTACATTTCTGGTTTCAATGACCTGCAAAACAAGACAATATTGTTGGTCTCAATACAGTGAAATTGGATTCTTGGTATCATTCCTTATCTGGGTATTTCATTGTGAGTCATAAGGGTGGGACAGGTGTGAATAACCTTTTCAGGGGAACAGCTGCTTTCCCTTGATTCATAGAAATATATCTGCAAATATAATTATTGTGGTAGATGAGCTTCTTTATAGACCAGGCATGGGCAAACTTTGGCCCTCCAGGTGTTTTGGACTTCAACTCCCACAATTCCTAACAGCCGGTAGGTTTACCCATGACTTTTATAGACCCATCTGGACAATTTTAGGTCCTGCATTTTAAGAAAGTAGTCAATTAAAGGATTACATTTATCACAGTTTTTTCTTCTTGATTTTTCAAAAAATGCTACTCATGTCTTATCTAAGCTGAAGTTCCCAATTTCACTTTCAACTGCAATTTAAATTAGAGCCTATTGGTGTAACACACACACACACACAATTTTACTGGCCCAATTGAAATTGCATTCTCTCAAAGATTCTGGTGCAAAGAGTGTCAGAGCATTTGCAGCGCAGCAGTAGTTGGATGGAAGCAGTGGAACGCAGAATGAAGAGACACTCAGAGACGTTGGTAAAACTATTTACAAAGTTTTACTGTATGGAGCAATAATCAACACAGACTTGCAGACGACAGACGAACACAGGACTGCTCTGTTCTCCAACAGAACTTGACTCGAACTCTAGGCAGACAGAACTCAACTGAACTGATGCAATCGTTATGCAAAAACACTTGTGTCTGGATACTCCCTAGTTCCAGCCACACATCAAGGTCATCATAGCTTCTTGCCAATTAACTCTTTCCACATTATGGTACATTCTGGATGAAGCAATCAGTTGCAATACAAGCATGGCACAAATTGCATTTAAACACTATCAATACACAAATTCCACATTAACAATTAGCTCCTCAAATTTGCACTGAATTTTGATTTAGTTTAAATTAAGCTGTTGATCAGCACCTAAATACTTTAATGGCAGCAGGTGCTGTGTGAATTTGGAAGCTAAGCAGGGTTGGCACTGGCTGGTACTCAGATGGGAGATCACCAATGAGCACCAGCTGTTGTGATCTCTATTACAAAGGAAAGAAATGGCAAAATATGCTTTCTCCCAAATGTGAATGTTGTGATGTTTGAAGAACAAAATCCTCAACCCTCCTAAGAACCAATACAAGATATATGCGATACTCCAAAGCAATACAGTACCTTGCCAACATGCTGGCAAAAAGCAGGAACAGCTATCATCTGGCTCAGAAAATTGAGGTAGGCAGCTACTACTGCCATGATGCTACAACGATGAAACATGGGCAAGTTGTCCTCGTTAAGGATTGCAATGTCCTTGAATTAAAAAAAATATCAAGTATCAGATATGGTTCTCTATACATCTATGGAAACATAGAGGCCTGTATCCGATTTAATACAAGTGGAATGAAAATCTCTGTTAACACAATTGTGCTGAATTACAATAATGTTGATGGGCACTCCTTCCACCTTTTTATCCAAGTGACTCAAGCTAACTTACAGAATGTTGAAACCAAAAGAAATTAAAAACATATAAAAACGTCAGTTGTACATACAAGTTGCTTTTAAAAAGCAATAAAGCAATTTAAATATTTTAAACCATGCAAAATTCATTAGAAGACAGAATATAAAAAGAAACAAAAACAGCATTAAGAGGTCGTTGGTTGCAGTCAATTTCGAAGAGCCTATTAGAACAGGGTTAAATTTTACTTGGTGGTAACACTTCACTAATTAGGATATTTCAAAGTCTGAGGGCAGCGACCTCAGTTTGTAGTTTGTAGTTTGGCAAGTTTGTAGAACTGAAAGCATGGTTTTCCCTGAAGACCATAGAGCTTTGGCAGGAATTTCTAGGACGATATGGTCCTTCAGATGTCCTATCTGAATTACATTATTTACACAAGTTGTTGTGCAAGAGATTTAACTTAATGTGATCCCAGAGCACATTTTGTGCTTTGTGCTTTTTTTAACTGGTCCAATAAAGATATCACTGTTTTGTGAATTTTGGTGTTTTTTTTGTGCAAGTAGTTATTCAAAAAAGCTCCAGAACAGACTGTGTAACCTTAAAACTGCTTTGAAAGATTGCTTGCTGTGATGACTCATGGGCCATGTAGTCCCGTTCCTAGCACTGTTGTGACAGATGACGAGGAAAACTTAGGTTTCCCACCGTTTCAGCCAGAATTGGAGCTTTTTCAGCCTGAATTGGAGCCCTTGCACCTGCAGGAGATTTGCCCTCCAGAAGTCTGCCAAACAAGCCTTGAGCCGAAATCTCCCCCATTTTCTCGCCGTGATTATTATAAACAACAGAAAGGCGCTCAGGAGGCGTCTCGCAGGAGCGCTAGGATTGCTGCCAGGCATTCAGCTGATTAAGCCTGCTTCCCATGGGAAACTTTAGGGAGTCATGCATCTGGACACAGAGAATGGCTTTCGGTTCTGGTTCCCCAGAGAATTGTTCTTTGGCGGGAAAACGAGACCCTACTTAGGTGTTTTGCCCACGTAGGAATCTTGCGGAGTCAATTCGTCAGCTTTGGGAGTAGGTTGTGTGTGGACTACGCTACTCCCGCGCTCCCGTTTCCAGCCTTGCCTTGCTTCCCAGGACCTTGCCTTGCTCCACGGACCTTGCCTTGCTTTCCGGACCTCGCCACGAATTTACCACGGATCCTGTTCTTGCTCCTCGTTTCTTGTTGCCTTGAATTAAGCCTAGTGTTCCAAGAATCAAGTTTATTTCCTAGTCTTGCTTAAGTTTCATGGACTAAAGGACCTTGTCATCTCCCCTCACTTTGCTTGGCAAAGTGAGTGTTTCGGTTACTGGATTACAACTTTGGACCTTAATATTTCATATTGGACATTGTTTTCTTGGACTAATTTTGACCTGTCCTGAAAGGTCTACTTCTGAACTATTTTCTACATTTGCTTTTATTAACTTTATATATTTCCTCAATAAAGATATTAGATAGATTCTGGCCTCTGTGTATGGTTATTGGTGCTCTGCAGCCTGGGTCCTGACACTTGCACAATAAAAATATACTGGATATACCCCTGACTTAAATCTGAACATCTACAACCACTAATGAAATGGAGTTTATCCAAAACTAGATAAGCTACAAGATGCGTAGACACCTCCTGGGTCATGTGGCTGGCACGACTGCATGGAGCACCATTACACCTTTCCACCTTTACCTATTGATCTACTCATACATGTCCATTTTCGAACTGCTAAATTGGCAAAAGCCAGGGCTAACAACAGGAGCTCACCCTGTCCTGCTGATTCGAACTACCGACCTTCTGGTCAGCAAGTTCTGCAGCTTAGCAATTTAACCTGCTGAGCTAAAACAGCCCCTTAATTCATAATTTTTGGTATAGTAGAGTCTCACTTATCCAATCTTCTCTTATCCAACATTCTGCATTATCCAACACAGTCTGCCTTTTAGTAGTCAATGTTTTTGTATTCAATGTTTTCAATACATTGCAATGTTTTGGTGCTAAATTCGTAAATATGGTAATTACTACATAACGTTACCATGTACTGAACTGCTTTTTGTGTCAATTTGTTGTAAAACATGAGTTTTGGAGCTTAATTTGTAAAATCATAATGTAATTTGACGTTTAATAGGCTTTTCCTTAATCCCTCCTTATTATCCAACATTTTCGCTTATCCAACATTCTGCTGGCCTGTTTATGTTGGATAAGTGAGACTCTACTGCGCTAATTTTTCAATGCAAAATTCATTTGCAACTGATGTTTCAGGACAAAATCAGTTCAGCGTGTCAGAATCTCCTGAAAAATAAGATTTACATCCATTCAGAAATTTCTAATTTGTTTGCAACACACACAGAGTTTAGGACTTCTAACTGTTTAGCAAGAGCAATATCAAGAAGGCCTCTAAACCCCACGTCTCCACCTCCATGAGTGACTGAAAGGAAGAAAACATGAGAAAAAAACCTCTTGGAGATCTTAAACTTCTAGTGACATAAAATAAAACTTACTTGCCTTAAAATCAACCCAGTCCTGTACTAAGGAACAGAGTTTGCAAAATCAATAGTTTTACAATATGGATGTAATCTCTAGAGCCTGTGCGTCACCATTAAACTCAGTTTAGAGGTGATGCCCTACAAAGCAGAAGTTCACCCAGAGATAATTCCTCTTCAGAAACTGTTATCTCTTATGCTACATCCTGTCGGTAATGATATTCACAGCATTCCTTCTTCCAGTAATGAAAACAGGAGGAATAATATGTTCAATCTATTCCTCCTATGTTTCCACCTTCTTCTTTATTTTTTAAATAAAAGTACAAAGTACAAGTTATGTGGGAATCTGCATGACTCATCTTCTCAGAGGCAAATGTTCCATTAAGCCTCTCAGAGGTAATGAATTATAGTACTAGAATATTCTTATGTAATAGCACTCTAATACTATAACTCTGTGGAATACTTTCATGTAAGAGCACTCTAACACTAAAACCTTATAGAGCATCCTGGGAAAATTATATCATTGCTTTTTTAGAGTGGATTGAAAGTGATGGGATTACCCACATGTGTCCCTGTGTTACTTACATTGTTTATATTTTGAGGAAGAAAGGGAAAGAAATAAGATATTCCAAAAAAAGAAAGAAAGCTCACTTAGGGAACCGACTACAGCAAGGGTAGGAGTTGAACACATAACTGAATGCATTATTCCTATGCAACCAGCAAAAATGTTAATACCGTAGTTGAATTGGTAAGGGATAAAAAAACGTAAAGGTTTCCCCTGACATTAAGTCCAGTCATGTCTGACTCTGGGAGTTGGTGCTCATCTCCATTTCTAAGCTGAAGAGCCGGCATTGTCTGTAGACACCTCCAAGGTCATGTGGTCGGTATGACTGCATGGAGTGCTGTTACCTTCCTGCCGGAGTGGTACCTATTGCTCTACTCACATTGGCATGTTTTTGAACTGCTAGGTTGGCAGAAGCTGGAGCTAACAGCGGGTGCTCACTCCGCTCCCGGGATTTGAACCTGGGACCTTTCGGTCTGCAAGTTCAGCAGCTCAGTGCTTTAACACACTTCGCCACTGGGTCTCCCTCTTTTTCTGCTTAACAACAACCCAGTTTCTGAGTAGACATCATCTCTAGGCATATCAAGGTTCCACAAATGCATTCAGATACACTTGAAAAGTCCCACCTGCAATGCAATAGCCACTCTGATGAGGTCAATGACCACTTCTTCGTTGGCTAATTCAATGGTGATGAGAGCCAGAGTGGTGTATAGCAGCTCAAAATTCTTTAGGATGTTGTCTTCCTCCTTACAACCTAAGTAGACATGCCTGTACAATTGCTGCCCATGCTAAAGAGAGGAGAAAGAAGAAAAATGGCTATTGTTTATTTGAAGTGCTTGTTCTTTATCAAATTTCTTGCCTTTTTCTAGAAATTTTACAATTAAATAATCAAAGGTTAATAAAAATAGGTCTTTGTGTGTGTATATGTGCATGTGGCCTGCAGGCCCAAAGAGTCTGTGACTGCCAGGACTTGCAGGCAAGCGCTGAGTGCCAAGTGTTTAAGAAATGCTCTGCGCTCCCCTGGAGGCCACACACACACACACACACACACTGTCTTAAAGAGAGTCTCTATTCCTGTGTGTTGAAAAGTACAAGGGGGGGGGGCTTGCTACACATTTTAAAAGATAATGGAGCCTGAAGAAGAGCCAAGGGCTGCAAAAACAGCATCAATGAGCACAGACTGCATTTGGCCAATTTGGATTCAGAGACAGGGGTTTAATCCACCAACCCTAACAACTCAAATGAATGCTGGAGAGAGCCTGAGGACCAGTGAAATGGTGAGAGCCTCTAGCTCTAAAACCGAGGGGAAAGGAAGTGTGGGGAGCCTTCCCATGTTGGCCAATGGGACAAAAGTTTAGTTCATTCGAACAAAAGAATGAAACAACTCATTCAGAAAGGCCCGTTTCCGTAAGCAGCACTCGAAAACAATAAATAGGGCCATACGAATGAAACAAACAGAAATGGATAGCAATTCTATACAAAAGCACAAAACTACTGCTGACACAGGTCCTGCAGATGCAGGGATCACATTGTAGTTAAGGATTTATACTTAAATAGCTTATTTGGACCAAGAACACATATCACTCTCTAGATACCTAGATAGCAGTAATCTACCACAAATTAAATGTCACATTTTTTCTTTTTTTGTGTCAGGAGCAACTTGAGAAACTGCAAGTCGCTTCTGGTGTGAGAGAATTGACTGTCTGCAAGAATATTGCCCAGGGGACTCCCAGATGTTTTACCATCCTGTGGGAGGCTTCTCTCATGTCCCCGCATGGGAAGCTGGAGCTGACAGACAGAAGCTCACCCTGCTCTCCAGAGCCGAACTGCCGACCTTTCGATTAGCAGTCTTGCTGGCACAAGGATTTAACCCTTTGCACCATGGGGGATTCCACATTGTTCATGGCACCATTGTATTAAGGGCATTGTGCTTCTTCTTTCTGCTTTCACAATCATTGCCTGACATGCAGGGTATTGTCACGAATTAATGTAATATGATTACCTTTTTGATGAAATTCACATCTTGCCTTGAAATTTTGTCTCGTTTTATCTTTAGATCTGAAACATCAGGGATTATTCTAGGCAAAAAGAAATCAGTCAGTCAGTTTTGTAAAACAGCATTCCATAATTATAATTTATAAAACATAACCCTTCTCAGTAGGTGGGAATGAGAAGCCCACTGTAAAGCATATTCCATCTATTTTGACATTTCTGAAGCAATTTCCATTTTAATTACACCCAATGTCTAGTTTTAAAAGAGGGAATCATATGTAATTATGATTCAGCAAAAGTATAATATTCCATTTTGGACAAAACCTGTTTTGTACAAAACAAAAATATAATTACAATCTTAATTAAACCAACTTGGAAGAGATACATTCAGCATTATGCAGCTGGGGAATGAAATGATCCAGTAAGTTCAATTGTTGCAATCCTGTATTTGTTTTTTCCCCCACTGGCAAAATGAACCATGGCAAAGTTGCAGAAAACTGTCTCCATTTAGTACCATGAATTGATTCCAGCCAGGAAACCATCTGCTAAATTACATTCGTCTGTCATGCATAATTAGCTGCCAGTTTTCAGGAGGTAATCTAGAAGGGGAAATTTTCTGAACCAGAGAAAAGTACAGTCCCATGAAAGCATCTTATTCTATAGTTCTGGATGCAAAGAACTGTGAGTGGATGGGAAATAGCTGCAAACACAAAAGCAAAACTTTAGGACAAGAGTTTCACAGTTTGAGAAGACTTGCTTGAGCAGATGGATTGTACATGCCACCTATTCCAGCATTTGCACAGGGGTCCTTTGTTATAATGATGTCATCCCTATATTACATTGAGATGAATTTCATCAGGACTCAGCAGAAGTTCCATCTAACTCAAAAGATTAACCTTATTCCTCGGAGCTTTGCTCTGTTGTCATGCCGATCGATAAGGTTATGCAGTATTTCAAGGACCAGTTGTCGTAGTTCGGAGTCATCCATGAGTGAAGGGGACAGCAAAGGGTCCAGGAAAGGAGCAGGCAGAGCAGCAGCAATGGACTTGGCACTGTATCCTGTAGTCACCTGATTGTCAGAGAAATAAATATTAATTACCAAAGCAATACTCCCGCTGAGATTGACTAGAGACTCCGGTTGAAGGACCTAGGACTGCCCAGAAAAAACACTTCTTTGGGCATTTGTAGATCTTTTAGCATGATTTTATTATCAATTTCTAAGATGTAGAAAAATAACTCTTTTCACTAATGGGAGACTCATGGAATCAGAGTTGGAAGGGGCCTCATAGGCCATCAAATCCAACCCTGTGTTCAATGAAGAAACTCTACAGGATCCTCAGCAGGTAGCTTTCAGCCCTCTTTTAGAGAAAGAGACTCAATCAACTCTCTAGGTCAGTGGTTCTCAACCTGGGGTCCCCAGGTGTTTTTGGCCTACAACTCCCAGAAATCCCAGCCAATTTACCAGCTGTTAGGATTTCTGGGAGTTGAAGGCCAAAAACATTTGGGGACCCTGGGTTGAGAACCACTGCTCTAGGTAAAGGACTCAATTGCCACCTGCCCTTATTATCAAATTCCTTCTGATGTTCAATCAAAATCTACCTTCCTGTAACTTAAAATATTAGATCTGATCATACCCTCTGGGACAGCAGAGAACAAACCTGCACTTTTCTCTCAATGACAGCTCCAAGGAGTGGCCAGAGAAGGGAGCAAAAACTCCATGCCCCACGCACCCCAGAGATGCGCCTGTGCTGTAATCCAGTATTCAGATCATTAAGACACACATGTTTCAGAAGTGGAAATTAATGACTAACATACATGTGTACAGTGGACCCTCTGGATCCACAGGAGGTCTGTTCCATGATCATTAACATATAGCAAATTGTGCAGATGGTAATGAAAAAGCATGTGTCCACATCATCCATGGGCACTTTGGCCCCATTTTAGTCATGGCCAGCAACTATCCATTTTAAGTTGAAAACATGGATCAAGAGCTTGTGGATCAGGAGAATCCACAATATGAGTACAGAAAATGCTATAGCCACTGGTGGCCCACTGACTTTATTATTATTATTATTATTATTATTATTATTATTATTATTATTATTATTATTATTATTATTATTATTACTACTACTTTATTATGACACAGCAAACAAGATAGATATGCTGGATTTCTTATCACAAAATCACAAGTCGAACACTTCCCAAGTGTCTAGGACTGTGCGATGTATTTTCGGATGATGCGTGCAGATCCCAGTAGGGTGGCCTTTTGCAGTTGGCAGATCGTAATTTTGTCAATGCCTATTGTTTCCAAATGCCGGCTGAGATCTTTTGGCACAGCACCCAGTGTGCCCATCACCACCAGGACCACCTGTACTGGTTTCTGCCAGAGTCTTTGAAGTTCAATCTTGAGGTCCTGATAGCGGCTGATTTTTTCCTGTTGTTTTTCATCAATGCGACTGTCATTATTATTATTATTCTATTTTTATCCTGCTCTATCTCCCTGAGAGGACTCAGGGCAACACTGTTTCATAATTTGTTTGCCGACTATTTCATTTGTCCTCTTTAGGCACGAATACTCAATCAAGTAACTATCAGACTTGAATTTTTCTCATGGAAATTTTTTCTCTCATATCATTATCTTGTGGGAAATTACAACCCTTTTTCATACTTAAAATTTAGAAAAATAACTATTCTGTTAATTGTCTATGAAAATAGTTTTTTTTCCTTCTAAGTAAAATCTATTGCCTTTGTTACAAAAAGTCTTACCATCAGTAGTGATCTCAGCAACATGATCTGAATTCGTCTGGTTCCCAGATCCCTAAAAGTAAACAAATAAAACAAAAGTCTACATTAATGTTGATTAACAATTTTACCCAACAATGCTAAATGAAATTCTTTAGGGGAGATTAAACTGGAATACAATGGATGCAAGTTTGTATTTAAAAGTTGAAAGGAACTATAGTAAGATTTTTTTCCTTAGGGAAAGAAGCTTCATACACTTTAATAAACAAACCAGAATGTCTCAAATATAAAATCCTGATGTTTGGACTGTGAATATAAATAATGTATTTCACAAAGTATTTCTGAGAATGAACAAATTTCAATGTCAGCTAAAAGTACTGGTTCTGCCATATCTTTTGTGAATGGATCTTTGATGATGGTGCATTTTCCTCTCTCCACAAAAGAGAAGGAAAACTGGGAGGGAAATTAAGGATAATGGACGGAGACAACTAGGTGAGTAATATCCCTGCTCATATATTTCATGGAGGAATTCAAGCTAGTAGAGCTTACCTTGGGTTTTGGAGACTGAACCACAACTTTTAATTTTTTTTTATTTTTTTGGTATCTAGAGTTACCAATACAAGAAGGAACACTGTACCAGAAAGGATCTAATGGGTCATCAAATTCAACCACAAAAAGAAGCAAAAGTATGTTTTCATCATCTTGCTCTTTAATTTAAAAATCATTTTTTAAACATCTGACTGTGAACAGCATTCTGGCTCTTAAGCTGTAAAATGTGACTCATGGATATGGTGGGTCTTTTATTTCATTTTTGGAAGCTACTCTACAAAAGGTACTATCCTTTTCGGGGTGGCCTAAAAGGGAGTAAGGTTATGGAGAGTTAGATGAAATTTTTACAGGCAGCATGGTATGAAGCTACTTATAAATTGGGCATATCCAAACAATAATCTTTCTCTTTAGTCTAATTTTTAAAAGGCTGAATTAATATACGTGGAGTTTGTTTCTAAAAGATGCCAAATCCAAAATAAAATAAAAATGAGTTATAGGTAGCAGCACATAGTTGGCTAGGAACATAATATTATGTACAGATCAAAACTATCCAAATGTCTCAAACCACTTTGGTATAGGGCTTGGAAAATTGCATTTTACAGGAAAAGAAGGCATATCCTCTGCACATTTTTTCTACTCCTATAAAATTTGTTCAGATGGATTAGGTATCTTTTGGAAACAAACTCCACATATGTTTCCAGGGCCATTCTAGACCACTTTGCTGTCTGGGGCAATGAAAAAAATAGTGCCTTTCATTCCTCCAACACAAGCCACCTGGACTACCATTGCCCATTGACTATTTCTTCAATACTGGTGATGAGAAATGACAGCATCTCACCCCTAGCCTGAATGTATGTGGCTACCTTGGACTGTATAAAACAGGCTGTGTGTGTTCCAGAAAATCCCTCAATGAACTATCCAGTGTGGGAAGAATGGAGGACATGCCAAGGATCAACAACATCAATGCCTTCTGCACCACCCAATACCAGTTTAGAAAAAGCAATACAAGAAGTCCAAAATATGGAGTAAGTAGAACTCACCCAAGTTGGCTGGTGTCCAGAGTATGAGACGTTGCCCCTAGAACAGGTACTTTCCCCATAATGAACATCATAATTTCAGACCGATGGTAGTCTGGAAGGTTGCTTCCAAAGAATCCTAACCCGGAAGAAAATAGTTTAATCAATATATATTCAGCCAACTTAAAAAAAACTGTGCAAAAAGATGCAAACAAAAATTTAACTATTATTATCACCATTTTCCAGCCCTTGTCAACCTAATTCCATTTTCATCTTTAGAGAGATATTTTGTATTTTCATTCATTTGTAACTAATTAATCATTAAGAGTTTAACAATTTTCATTTAAACGCCTTACTGTTTTTATTGTTACAGTACTTTATTGTTTGAATAATTTAATTTTACTGTCTTTTCAAAATATGATAATATTTGAATCATAATATGATTTTGCAAGAGATATCCACTAGCAGAATTATGTTCATCAAGCATGATGTCATCTGCAAACTAATAATATTCTTGTCTTCTGGAGTATTAGCTACCCCGCCCAATTTGGTGTCATCAAGTTAGCAGACAACACCAAATTAGCTAATACTCCAGAAGACAGGAGCAGAATTCAAAACAATCTTAACAGATTAGAGAGATGGGCCGAAAATAACAAAATGAAGTTCAACAGGGACAAATGCAAGATACTTCACTTAGGCGGAAAAAATGAAATGCAAAGATAAAGGATGGGGATGCCTGGCTCGACAGCAGTACATATGAAAAAGATCTTGGAGTCTTCGTGGAGAACAAGTTAAACATGAGCCAACAATGTGATGCGGCAGCTATAAAAGCCAATGAGATTTTGGCCTGCATAGATAGGAATATAGTGTCTAGATCCAGGGAAGTCATTCTGCCTCTATTCTGCCTTGGTCAGACCACACCTGGAATCACACTGTGTCCAATTCTGGTCACCGCTGTTGAAGGGAGATGTTGACAAGCTGGAATGTGTCCAGAGGACAGCTACTAAAATGATCAAGGGCCTGGAGAACAAGCCCTATGAGGAGCGGCTTAAAGAGTTGGGCATGTTTAGCCCACAGAAGAGATGGCTGAGAGGAGACATGATGATGGCCATGTATAAGTCATAAGGAGGAGGGAGCAAGCTTGTTTTCTGCTGCCCTAGAGACTAGGACACAGAACAATGTTTCAAACTACATGAAAGGAGATTCCACCTGAACATTAGGAAGACCTTCCTCAAAGTGAGAGCCGTTCAGCAGTGGAACTCTCTGCTGCTGAGTGTGATGGAGGCTCCTTCTCTGGAGGCTTTTAAGCAGAGGCTGGATGGCCATCTGTCTGGGGTGCTTTTCCTGCTTCTTGGCAGGGGGTTGGACAAAATGGTCCATGAGGTCTCTTCCAACCCAATGATTCTATGATTCTATGTAACTCCCATAACAAATATCATTGTAGAGCAATATATGTGGACCAATGTTCAATTTACATGGATGAAAATCCATTGCGTAACTGCATTCAACAAAAGCAATGAATAGTGACAATGTGTATTCATACCCGGCTCTCTATGTATTACTGAATGAGTGGTGGTTCTATGCATACCACTGTGCTTCTAGCTATTAGCTAGATCCTACCATTGTACTTTGATACCAAAAAATTAAAACGAAATCATGTCGCATGTATAGGGCAACTTACACCTGCATGTGCCAGTAATAAGATGCCAGCTCATATTGAAAATCACCATAGAAGTAGGTCTGATATATGCAGGCCATTACTGTATCTCCTGTTTGGCATGAACAACATATATAAGAAACAAAGGCCTGTTTGGTTATACAGCTGAGGATCAATAACAGTGGTTATACAGACAAGGATCACTCACCAATGGTTTGAATAATCGCATTCTGGACAATTCTCTCATCATTTTCCTTGGTGCTTGCAGTAAAGCTGCCACTGCTTACTGAGCTGCGCCGGTCACTTAATTCAAAATCAACACTGAAACGTAGGTGCTTCAGCAAGGTGTTGAACACTTCTAAGACCGTTGGGCCTGTGGAGAAACCAAAATAATGACTTTCAACTTTTGGATTTAAATAAACAATCCAAGGCAAAGGAAAGGGCTGTCTATTCCAACTCACCAATGGATCCCTTCGCAGCAATCGCAACTGCTTGTAACAGGGCTTGAATGATACCTGCTCGGACTCGGGGGAAATCTCTTTTGCGAGCATCCAGGTGTGCCAAAATTTCCTGGATTACATGATGAGAATACTGTGCCTGGAAAAATGAAATTCCTGTTAGGTTGCCATTGCCAAGTAATGGCTACAGTGCTTTGAAATAAGCACCTGATTCTTAATCATCTTCATCACCTGCCTTTTCTCTTTTTCCTTTGTCAGACCTCCAGTTCTATTTCCTGTACAAAGTGTCTAAAAAAGGCTGATGTTCAGTAAATATGCTTCTGTTACACACAATTATGTCTCCCTTTCTCTCTCTTCCTGCCACTCTGGTCAGAGATGCAGCAGGATTAATCTCTTTTCCTATCTTTAAATAAATACGTAGCAAGGATGGAGTCAATGAAAATACTTGACATAAAAATGAACCAGTATGATTTAACAAAATGGCTTCATGCAGACTTGGCAGGCAGAAAATAATCTCCCCAAGTGACTTGAATTTGCTAAGGGTGAGTGAAGGCTCACAGGAAAAAAAGGCATGCTATTCAGTAATTCAGACTCCAGGCAATGAGGGTGTTAAAGATGGAAAACCAAAATCTTTCCTCATGACAAGAAGGTGATTGAGAGGTGCAGTTATATGCTTGAGGCACCTCATTCCATTAAAATGGAGGCT
This sequence comes from Anolis carolinensis, assembly GCF_035594765.1. Lineage (NCBI taxonomy): Eukaryota > Metazoa > Chordata > Lepidosauria > Squamata > Anolidae > Anolis > Anolis carolinensis. The sequence continues at coordinate 14,003,437 of NC_085844.1, forward strand.
GCTATATTTTTGCCTCAACTGCAGCTTTTGCTCACTTCTCACAGTGGCTCCCATAGATCACAATGGTGCATGATAGTAGTTAGTTATAGAAGTTTATTACCAGTTGGCCCTCATGTCTTTTTGCCATTTTTTAATGTAAGGAAAGATTTGGTTTTTACTGTTTGTGGCGGATAAAGGTATGAATTAAGGATTATGAGCAAGATCTTTGGATGAATGAAACTATGCACTTTATATGCTTTTAAATTGTGTTAAATTAGGCTGGGCTGTGGCGCAGGCTGATTAGTAGCCAACAGCCTGTGTCGGAGTGAACACCCAACCATTAAAATAAAAAATAGCCCTGCTCGTTGTTGACCTACGCAACCCGAAAGATAGTTGCATCTATCAAGTAGGAAATTTAGGTACCACTTATGTGGGGAGGCTAATTTAACTAATTTACAACGCCATAAAAATCATCCAGCAGCATTTGGAATGAGGAAGTATCCAAGAACTCAACGTCACAGTGGATAATGAAGCAGCTGCTCCCCCGTAGCTGGAATCAAGCATACCCTCAGGAAGCTGGAATCTGGAGCAGGTTAAATTGCCTCTCTGTCTCTGTCTCTATGTTCATATGGCATTGAATGTTTGCCATCTATGTGTACATTGTGATCCACCCTGAGTCCCCTTCGGGGTGAGAATGGCGGAATATATATACTGTAAATAAATAAATAAATAAATAAATAAATAAATAAATAATATACTGTTTTATGTGTATTATTGCTTAAAGTTAATTGTTTTTAACTGTTTTATGTTTTACTGTTATTGTTAGGTTTTATCGGCATTGAATTTTTGCCAGATTTGTAAGCAGCTTTGGGTTCCTTCGGGTGAGAAAGCCGGGATAGAAATGAAGTAAATAAATAAATTTAAACAAGGAAGTCGTTTTATTATTTTATTGTGTTTTGAAACATCTTTTAATGCTGTTTTTAATACCGTTACACAAATTAACTTGTTATTGTTGTAGCTCAATAACTAGCCTGCTGACACCACTTTAACTGCCATTGCTCCATCCTACAGAACTCTGGGTTTTGCAATTTGTGCAGTTTATGTGCAAAAGCATGACTTCTGTTGGTTATTAGATTGTATTAATGCTCTCTGTTAGAAAATTCTAAATACACTACAAATCCCAAGATTCTGTAGGATGGAGCAACTGCAGTTGACATGGAATAAATCTATCATAATTGTACAACACAGCAACATGCTTAGGTATCAGATAAGACCTGGGACAAGATGCTAGTCCCAGGTCTTATCTACGCTGACCGTTTAATGCAGTTTCAAACCAATATTAAAGAAAGTGATTTCACTGTGAAGATTACTGAAATTCTGGAAGCAGACTGAGGTTTAGATGGTGACTACACAAACCACATTAAGGACTTTCTTTGACACTTTTGTGGAAGTTTGTTTTCTGGCCACCACAGTTTGAAGCCAGCTTTGAATAGAATTAAATGGTCAGTGTAGATGGGGCCAAGATAGCAGTGGCCCAAGACAATTTGTTGATTGACATAGAGAGTAAGTTGTTTCTTCATCCATATACTACAATTGGATAGACTGGTAACTGAATGCTGATAAGGGCACATTTTCTGGCATACTAGAAGACAATATGAACTTTTAGCGATCACATATACTTTTGTCTTCTATCTCACCACCTGGTGCCTTGACTAACTGCCTCATTCTTCCTAATAATAATCCTGTCCCTGGTTTCTGTACCAGGAAAATGAATGTAGCAATTATTTCTTTGGTTCAAAGTGTCTTTGCAGAAGCATCTGAGACATCTGTATCTATTTATAGCTCTATTTCCATCAGGAAGTAATTTCATGCTACCTGCTACCAATTGGCCATAGGTGTATATCCAGAAGCATATGCCTTTTTTATTTTGTTTTTGTTCAAAATCATAAAGTGAGAAAATAAAGCCTACCTGTATAGAATACATGATGATTTTGAAAATTGAGACCGCAAACTCATTGGGATCCCAGAGCCTGTGATGGTCTAAATGTCTAACAAAACAGAAAACAATAAATGACATCACACTTGGATCAACCTCCAAGTTCCAGTGACCATTTAAAATGAGTTTTCGATTCAAGGGAGCCTAAACTTTTGCAAGTTGTTGTTTTGTGTGCCTTCACTTCATTTTCCACAAATGGTGATTCTAAGAAAACCCTATGGTAGGATTTTCTGGCACTGAGAGTTTAATAGTGAGCAGGGAATCAAACCCTGGTCTCCAGAGTCATAGCCCAATGCTCAACCACTACATGATGCTACAAGGGCTACTAGAAATTGTGAGTGCATTTGTTTTTGTTCTGTTTTGTTTTTTTAGGCAAATCTCAGATTGTCCCAGCTGGAATCATTGTCATGTAATCTGAGAGTTGTTGCCTAAAAGAGAAACTTTTCAAAGCTATGGAACACATAAACCTCATGACCCAATCCTATAAGCCATAGTGCTGGTACAGTGATTGATATAACAGGGAATTTGCTCCAAGAATTGGACCAAGCTGGCAGTTCACTCACTGTTTTCTAATGTTGCACATACTCAGTGCCTCCTGAAATTGCAAAACTCTCCCAGAAGATTCTGTGCTAGTCCCAAATGAGAGACAACGTAGAATCTATTAAGTATATATGTGCCTTCAAGTCTTCTTAAGTTAACTTATGGATTTTGCAGGGCTTTCCTAGGCAAGGGGTGGTTTGGCCAGTTCCTTCCTTTGAAACATAGCCACGGGACTTGGTATTTGTTGGTGGCCTCCTATCCAAGTGCCAACTAGGGTTGATCCTTAGCTTCCAAAATCAGTTGGGATCTGGTGCCTTTAGGGTATTTAGGCCCAGTAGAATCAAATACCATTTTCTTAAATTAATAAGCACATATTTATTCCTTACGCAAAAACTGGTCGGACAGCATGGTTCATGTTGCCGTAGGTTGCTCGACCAAGCAACTCTCTGAAACAGTTCTCAGCCAGTACAAATGGGTTCTCCTCTTTTTCTCGTCCTGATGGGGATGAAGGGGGGCAGCCACGACTGAAACAAATGGTTATTATTACCTCCATGCACCATCACTACATATCGTGGTGGCGAAAACATCTTGCTACCCCACAAGAAAGCACACAAATACTCAGAAATTTCAGATTAGTTATTTTACTGGATTTTAAAACAAAATACCCTAAAAAACCGACACAAAATTGTGGCCAAAATGGCCCCAACTCACTGTTTCTACAACTATGTGAAAACAAAATGCAACCAAAATATACTCATGGATATGTTAGACTCATGTATAAGTGACAGCAAATTTGAATGTAAGAGGTTGATGCTTCCTTTAGATTCTCCCAGAATGGACTAAGCACTTGCTTTTAATTAGAAACAGGAATGGAAAAGAAAGCACTTAGTCCATTCTGTGAGAATCTAAAAGAAGCACCAGGTTCTTCCATTCCCTTTACCACAGCACTATTTCTGGCCTTTTTGAATGCTGGCAGGGGAAATGGTGATGGCAACTGGGGCAAATGACCCTCTGAGGCAGAATTTGTGTTTTTCTCACTCCGTGGAATAATCCTCAACTTATCCATGGGACATATCAAAACTAATATGAGATTTCTGAGTGTTTGGGTGCTTCCTTGTGGGGTATTAAGAAGCTATGTTTTCCCCAAGAGGACGACTTATACACAATAAATTGACATATAAGCACTTATGATGCTTATAATTAATATGCATCTTAATTCTCTAGAACAGTGGTTCCCAACCTTTTTTTGACCAGGGACCACTCTCCAACTTTAGTACCAAAAGGATTACAAATCATTTTTGGTCAACTTTAGATTCAGTTTGGTTATTTGGGGTGCTGATTCAGAAAATTACATTGGATAGACCACATTAGCTCTAGTTTCTGATATAGGACATATGCCATCCAGTAGTCGCCATCTGCTCACCCACAAAAAAACAATATTTAATAATATAGAGCTGATGTGGTCTATCCAATGCAATTTTCTAAATCAGCACTCCAAATAACCCCGGAAACAGGCCTAAAAACAAAGACATCAAGGCACCTCCGCTTTCAGGTGCCACATGGAATGGTTCCACTCAAAGGGAGGAGGAAGAGAAGCAACAGTCAGGAGGCTTATTTGTGCCTTTCGTGGGTAGCTTCTCACCTCCCAACATCCCCATTGCCTCGGCACTACGAAAGGGTTCCGTGGGACCAGTCATTCTCGTTGCAATGGTATAGTAATGGTGAGGCCGTGGACAATATTTTCATTCTTGGGGACTGTGGTCCATGGACTTCAGGTTGGAAACCACTGCTCTAGAAGTACTACAATATATACTCAAGAAATGTGTAAAAAATGAAGCCCAAAAACCTGGGTTGACTCATTCAGCCTTTTGTGTAAGTCAAGGCCAGGTTTTGACACCAAAATTATAGATTTCAGTTTGGACCATGGCTAAGCCAAGGGTCATTTTGTGTCATGGGAAAAGTGCTATACTCCTTCAGGATGTACCCTTGGCCTCTGCCATTTTTCCACCCAGGCATACAAATAGGCCAAAAGCAGAACTAAGTAGTGAAGTATAAGGAATCAGTGCTTCTTTTAGCTTTTCTAGGATGGACTAAGCTCTTGCCTTTCACCACTCTACTCAGAAACTGTTTCTTTTTTGATATGAGTTAATGTACAGTACTTACATTGGATAATTCAATCTAGTTTTGGGGACTACAATTTCTAGAGTTATACATGAGTATATACATTTAATCACATCGGCTTTATCCAGAGCTCTGAAGGGTTCTTTAAGACACAGCACACAATCCTTCTCTTTTAAGTGGGGAGTGTGCTGCTATCCCGTCACTATGGGGTTGCAGAAACTGTTTTTTCCATCATGAGGCCATCTGTGTGGACCATCTGTTTTCCGCCCACTCCTCAAGCAACCTCCCTCGGCACTGCCTCCATATGCAAAGAGTCACAATATCCAAAAAGAAAACGAGATGCGAAACTTATTGCCTACACTGTATGAGGACAACAGATCAGCAAACTATAAATGCTGTTTTCAAGCTTTGCATCATGTCTGCATCTAAAGGTTAGACAGTGCACTGTACTGATAAGCATTAGTCTTTTGAGTAGAATATTTTCATCTAAGGTAGCATTTCGAAACTGCTGAATTCTCCTTTAAGTCATCATTAAAAAAAAAAAACAACAGGGTTGCCACTATGTTACAGAAGTCTTAAGAATTGTGAATTGATCCATTTACCTCTAGTTTATGTATGTATGCAGGCACTGAGATGCGTTATTTTAAGAGTTGATTTGGGACGAGAGTGAAAAACCACATTTTCTTTCGATCTTCTTTTTATGTTGACCTTGAATTTTTTATGGAAATAATTTCTTTGCTCAAATTGAGTCAATTGCTGTTTGTAGAGAGGGCTACCAAATCTAAAGGCCTGGCCCTGGTTTCTAGCTTTCATGGGCCATCAGGCAGAACAAATTCTCCAGTTTTGTTAGATTCAGTTCTGAGCAAGAGGAAAGGGCTGTGTGCAAAGCTTTAATACAGCTAGAACAGCATCAGCTTGCTACATTTTGCAAGCTAAAATTGACTGGTTGGTTCCTGCAACTGCAAAGGCTCTCCAGGGAGTCTATGTGTTTACTTATTCTGCTCTGTGACGTTAAAGAGCCATCCTCTGCTCTGTTCTGCATCACCAACTGGCTACAAACAAGTGGGTGGTGTATGAGCCTTCACCTGGAAATCTATGGAGACCCCATGAATTTCAGAGGACTTTCTTAGTTTTGCTTCCTCTTAAATATAGCCTAAGGCACCTCATCTTTACTAGCAGTAGGCTCGACTAAATGTTCTTATCCCATCTCCTTATATAGGCGAGAAAGAATACCATACAGTTCCCATACCCATGGCACCGCTAGCTACGGCTTCACCCACTTGCATCTAAAACAATACGCTTTTTCTAGGAATTTTTTATATCTCCAGGTGATTCTATAGTATGCTTCTTCCAGACATTACCACAAGTTCATCCTGGTCTTCCAGGTCAACTCTATGGAAAATTCAAGTGGAAGCCATTCATTTCAATAGCATCCATTGCTATCCATGATTCCTGGTTCCACAGTAAACCAGGAATGTAACCCACATTGATACAAGGATCAGACTATTATCTTTTATTTGGGAACAGCCCTTGTAACGTAAGTTTCCAAACAATGAAAGGTTTTCTTTCTCTGTGTGTAATGACAAGCAATGAACAAATATAGATAAACGTAAAGGTTTCCCCTGATGTTAAGTCCAGTCGTGTCTGACTCAGAGGGTTGGTACTCATCTCCATTTCTAAGCCGAAGAGCCGGCGTTGTCCGTAGACACCTCCAATGTCATGTGGCTGGCATGACTGCATGGAGCGCTGTTACCTTCCCGCCGGAGCAGTACCTATTGATCTACTCACATTTGCATGTTTTCGAACTGCTAGGTTGGCAGAAGCTGGAGCTAACAGTGGGCGTTCACTCCGCTCCCCCGGTTTGAACCTGGGACCTTTCGGTCTGCAAGTTCAGCAGCTCAGCGCTTTAACACACTGAGCCACTAGGGCTGCAGAACAAATATAATTGGTATTTAATCTGAAATACCTAATAATATCAATAGCATTTCTGCCTAAGTCTCAGGTTTTGGACATAAACCCTCAGGAACTGGGATCGTCTTGAACCAGCAGCCCCGACTGTAGGATGTATGGGAATTGTAGTCCTAGATGTATAAAGATTGCAATAGTCTTGGGAGCATCACTGATAGCAGGGAAAGCAATTAAAAGCAATTAAAATAGGAGAAATATAGCCATCTTTCAAATTTGTATCATATAATCAAATCCATATATTAATTAAATTAGCAAACACATAATGAAACCATTAAATGGTTTTTGAAAGTGTGAGGAAAATATTTTGTAAGCTCACATATACATACCTATCAACGTCTTCAATCTTGTGCATATTAAAAAGCAGGGAGGGAACGATCTTGTCCATGTGCTGAGGCTCCCATATGGTTGCTTGAAGTTCGTCATTAACAGTCTTCCGGACCACTCCCTGAATGCCCCTGATTCCAGCAATTCGGATCCTGGGGGAAAAGGAGCAAAATGGGATTTGTGGACATGGTAATGTGCCAGTGTTTTGTCATTATATATTCAGCTCAAACTTGGGAGATATTTTCTGAATCGTCATTATTTGAATCCCCAAAGCAACATAGGTCCCTAGGCAGCATTCTCCAAAACAGCACCAAGCAACTAGTTTTCTAGGCACTGGAACTTTGCTTTGCATTGGGAACACGTCCTTTAAATTTCTCGATGAATCGTCTACTGTCTCACCTTTTCACCATCTTTCAAAATATCTCAGATTCTCTCTCCTCCTTGTCCCAGTCCCCATTGTGTCCTAAGCTTACATCAATTGCAGCCTACTGAAGTCAAAATGCAAAAGTCATTTGTACTCTTTATCCAGGACAAGGGAAAAGGGGTTAAGTAATGTATTCCCATTGCTCCTTTTATTGTTCTTAAAAAGCAATTTGTTCCAATGTAGCTCCTCCACTGCATATGACAGCCATTCCTCCACATTTGTTGGGGTTAGGAGAACGGGACACCCAAGAAAATGAAAAGTCACCAAGTGTTATCTGCGAGAACAGTCCTCTAGAGATTTCTTAGGACCCTTCTACACTTCCAGATTATCTTCTTTGAACTGAATTATATGGCAGTGTAGAAGGGAATTTAGTCTTCCAGCATGACCCCAAGATTAACTTTGGCTGGAAGCTGTACATAGAATTTCCTGAGAGGATATAGATTCCTATAGATGTGTTCTCTCTAGAAATCTCCAGGTCCTCCAACATAACCAGAATATGTTAATGTGGGATTTGTGTATTGGTAGTGTTTAAATGAAATTTGTGTCTTGCCTGTATTGCATACTGATTGCATCATCCAGAGTGTAACATAGTCTGGAAAGAGTTAATTATTAAGAAGCTGTGATGTCCTTGATGTGTGGCTGGAACCAGGGAGTGTCCAGACACAAGTGTGTGTGCATTGCTGATTGCATCAGTTCAGATCAGTTCTGTTCTGAGTCGAGTGCTGTCTGCCTGGAGTGAGAGCCAAGTCCTGTGTTCGTCCATTGTCTACAAGCCTGTTTGTCTTGATTATTACTGCTTTCAGTAAAACTTGTATATAGTTTTACCATTGTCTCTGATGTCACTTCGTTCTGCGTTCCACTGATTCCATCCAACTGCTGCTGTGCTGCAAATTACTCTGACATGGCTGGATCTACACTGCCCTATATCCCAGGATCTGATCCCAGATTTATCTACTTTGAACTGGATTATATGAGTCTAAACCGCCAGATAATCTGGGATAAACAGATAACCTGGGATCAGAACTTGGGATATAGGCCAGTGTGGAAGAGGCCTGAGTTGTCCATAGAATCCACACTGGTGGATCTAGAGATTCCTAGCAAGAACATTTGTAATCAAATCTGTGAATAATAAATTCCATGAATAGCACTATGTAACAAATTTTGAAAAAAATCAGTTCCTGGTTTGAAAGTATTAATTCCTGTTTTGGATTTCAGCTCCCAAAATTCCTGATTATTGGCCATGCTGGCTATACTTGCAAGTTAAAATCCAAAACATCTCGAGTTTGGGAACCAACCATTGCTCTGACAGAAACTTAATGGTCCCCAGTTTTTCAATTCCTACTGTATCACGATCTTTTTATTTATTGATGTCTTGTGTTTCATAGTGTTTTGGGCTATTCACCAGAACTGGATGGAATGTAAAGATTTTCTGTTTATATTCTCTTCTGCTAATATGTACAAGGAATACTTCTTTTCACCAGAGGGAGCTAAAGACCAGGCAATATGCTTTTTTGAGTCATAAAAAAGCATATTGGAGACACAGCACATCCAAATTTTATTGCCTATTTTTTTTTCAGTTATTTACATGTTACTGCTGGTTGTCTGCTCAATATCATTTTCACAGTCTAACAATGCATTTTAAACAATAACGACCCCTGAAATCTATAAGCAATTAATATTATTATAGGAAGCTCCTAGTCTAACTGGAACTTCCTATAATTATATGAAATGTGATTATCAGACCATACACCAACTCATTACAGAGAAACGTATATATTTGTGAAAAATGAGGATTAGAAAGAGTTTGGACGTATGTAAGATAGGTGAAACAGCCATCATTAATTTTATTTTATTTGTGCTTTTTTCCAACAAAGGATGCCAGCACATCAAGGCAACATATTATTTTATTATAGCTGCCTGGATCATTAACAGTGGCTGCTTTCTGAAGCTACGTTCAGAATTCTAGCTCCAGAGATTAAAAACACCGACATATGACCTGTAGCAGTTTATTTTGGGAATAGAGATTGCCACAAATGGTTATGCGGAGGCACTGTGAGATGATTTTCTGAAAAACAAATCAAAAATGCTTTGCTCTGTACAGCTGAGGGAGGGAGCCAAGCACCTCAAGTCTAGAAGATTATGTGCCTTAGTCCAAGAAATCCCTTTTTCTTGGTCCAAGAAATCCCAAGCAGATGCTCTTGAAAACAATTCCCTAGTTAGTTTTTTTTCAAGATTTTGTGCATTAAACTTTCATTCTCTTTGGAATGGAACAACAACATGAGGTGCACCTCCATTGTAAAATGAATGTAGTTTGATACCAGTTTGAGTGCATAGCTCAATGTTATGTAATCATGGAAATTGTAGTCTGGTGAGACAAACTCAAGTTCAGATAGAGGGACAAACAGACAGACAGATGCACAGATAGACAGATCTTGCAGTGCACTGTCTCTTTCACATGAGGAGAAGAGCTTACTGATCATAAATCAGCTCTCCGATCTTTCTTCTTTTCCCCCAACTAAAACCAATGGTACATCTACACTGTAGAATTAATTCAGTTTGACATCACTTTTACTGCCATGGCTCAATGCTATGGAATTATGGGAATGGAAGATTAACAAGGTCTTTAACCTTCTCTGCCAAAGAGTACTGGTACCCTTCCAAATTACAAATCCAGGATTCCATAGCCATGGAAGTTAAAGTGGTGTCAAACTGAGTTAATTCTACAGTGTAGATGTACCCCCAGAAAGATGGCACAAACCAGGATAATCTGCAACATTTGATTTTTACTTGACCCTAATGAGCTCTGTAACCACTTTTGACATGAATCCAGTCCCCAAAATGTGATCCATCCTGATATACATAGCACATCCAAACCAGTATCAGAGGACTGGAGTTATTGGAATCAAACATGTAAAAATTCTAGAGAATAATTTGAAAGAAACCTGTATATCTGATGACTTACTCAGTTTGTATTTCAGGATCCTCATGATAAGAGTGGCACATGGCACTGAATCGAGACACAAAGAAGTCATAACGCCGGTGGTACGAAGGTGTGTCTTCTTCAATGTTCGCAAATTTGACAAACTAATGAAATTGAGAGGGAGAAAACATGAGGTTGACATATCTTCCACCATAACAAATGTATATCTGATGTCAATACATGAGTAGTATTGACAACGCTTTGAGACAATAACATTATATTGTCAAGCTTCTTTGCTTGTAACATTCCTCTGAGAATCAGCAGTCTCACACATTCATCCTTCCATTTTCACTGGGGTTAAGGGCACAAGATCCTCAAAAAGTGAAAAACTGCAAATAAAAATGTTAATTTCTACATGAGATGACATCTTTCTTGGAATTTCTAGATCCTCCAGTATGACTCTATGGTCAATTTGTGTTGGCATTGCAGAGGAGGGACTAGAGCAGTGGTTCTCAACTTGTGAATCCCCAGATGTTTGGCCTGTAACTCCCAGAAATCCCAGCCAGTTTATCACCTGTTAGGATTTCTGGGAATTGAAGGCCGAAACATGTGGGAACCCACAGATTAAGAACTACTGTATCCACTTTTACATGAGAAATAGCCTTAAGACACAAGTGAAAGTAAATAAAAAGGCTTTACTTCAGCTAAAATAAAGATAATAAGTGAAACAGAAAGTACAATCCCAATGGTAATGCCTGGTCTTCAACAGGTTACAGGTTGCAGAAACAAAAGTCAATAGCCAAGAGCCTTCAGCAAGGACCAATGCTGGAACAGAGACATGGTGCTTGGAACAGGAACTCACCCAAAGTGGGCCAGTTGCTTTCAGCATTGGGCCCCTGACTTTGCTGCTAATTTATAGCTCCGAGCTCCCAACATAGCTGTCTCTAGGGCATGGTCTGACTTTCAGCATTTTCATTGCTGACCTAGCTGATCTCCTTCTGACTTCTTTCTCCCTTTGAAACACGGGGAGTTGTGATATGTTTGCCTCCTCCTCCTCCCTTACAACTTAGCCCCAAATCCCCAAGTGCTGCTTCTTCTTCCACCTGTCCTCCTTTTCCCTCAGAATCAGAAGAGTAGTCAACAACACACTGGCCTAGAGATTACTCTCTCAAGGAAGCTCCAAGGCCCCTTCCACACAGCTGTATAAACTAAACATTGAACTGGATTATATGGCTATGTGGACTCAGAAAACCCAGTTCAAAGCAAATATTGTGTATTATCTGCCTTGATATTCTGGGTTATATGGCTGTGTGGAAGGGCCCTCAGTCATCCAGGATGGTTCTGTGGTCAACTTTCAGATGAGTCGGCATGAAGGATCTAGCTTCTTTGTGAGAACATGTTAATCAGATCCATGCATAATCAAATCCACAAAAGTCAAACCTGCAAATGTGGAGGGTCAACTGAACAACAAAGACCACATTTCAAAACAACTACCATCACAGTTGCTGATGAAAATTGAGATGCATTTGTCCAAAAACATCAGACAGCAAAAGTTCTCAATGAGGAAAACACACAAGTTAGGAGGAGCTGCAGTAGTTTGCCTTTGCTCAAGCCTACTGGAAAGGCAAGACTGACTTTCGATAATGGTGTTGCATTGGCTGAATCCTTGTTACGTCCTCCAGTGGATAGCTACCACATGCAGAATACATCAGCCCAGTGATGCTTTGGACTGTTGAAAATTATTCCCCTGGAATTGAGGACTTGGAGGATGTACTCAGAGGTTTAATTCCCACCTTTAGTGTATTGCTGAGGCATTTGTCTCAGTGGCACACAGGAAGACAAAAGGACCATGAACAAAGTCTTAAGGTAGTTGCTGTGTTTGTAGCACAAGCAATGCCAGCAATCATTCTGTAAGTTAATTGACTGCAAACTACTTTTGCACTTTGAGCTCAGTTTGCAGCAAGTGAAGCCAGCCGAGGACAAAGGGGAAATATAATAGGAGGAGAGACAGAAACTGGGCTTTGTTAAAATTACCTGAAAAGGTGGGATGACAGGAGTAGTAATTAGGACTATTCTTGTCAAGTGTGAATAGTTGGAAGGTATGCTAATCATTTCATTTCCACATAATGCGTCTATGCATGTTACTAAAGAAGCAGCTGTTCATGCTACTGCAGAAGTAAGACAGAATTTGAAAACACAGTCATATGCCTCAATGCAAAACAGAGTCTTGTGGCATCTTGATGACTAAATTCTCTCAAACACAATACCATTAATGTCATGCTAAAAGACATAAAAGAAACTGCAGTATCATTTTTAATGACAGGAGAATGTCATTCGCCAACACAACATAAAAGAAAGAATAAAACAGCAGCGCATGTTAGGAGAAAATATATAATCAGGCTTAAATGCCATCAAAAGGCTGAATAAAACAGAAAGGTTTTCCAACTAGGCTGGGAAAAAAGTGACAGAGAATGTTTGGTGAACATAATGTGGATGACAGCTTGGTGAATATAATAATGATGGCTTGGTGAACATAATCTCACATGGCCTTATTTCTGATTGCCATTAACACTGAAAATATTGTATTTTGTATACTGTGTATCGAAATAAGAGCTATATTGATTATACAGTAGAATCTCACTTATCCAACATAAACGGGCCGGCATAACATTGGATAAGCGAATATCTTGGATAATAAGGAAAGATTAAGGAGAAGCCATAAATTACTGTATTTATGAATTTAGCATCAAAATATCACGATGTATTGAAAACATTGACTACAAAAATGCATTGGATAATCCAGAATGTTGGATAAGCGAATGTTGGATAAGTGAGACTCTACTGTACTCATCCCAGACAATTGGCATCACTAGGGTTGGTGTCACCCAATGCAATAACTCACTATGCCAACTCTGCCCCCATTGATCTCTTCCCATGCCACAATATTGTAGCTAAAATACTAGACTATTTCACAAAGTCAGTGACTATTAAAAAACTATCATAAAAAAAACCAGGGCTGCTGAACTGCTGACCTGAAGGTGGGCAGTTCAAGACGGGGTGATCTTCCTAGCTCCTGCCAACCTAGCAGTTCGAAAACATGTAAATGTGAGTAGATAAATAGATACTGCTTTGGCAGGAAAAGGCAATAAAACACCCCAAGCAATCTTGCCGGCCACACAACCAGGAGGTGTTCACTACAATGCAGGCTTCTTGGATTGGAAACAGAGAAAAGCACATTCCCGAGAATCAGAAATGAGCATCGCCTCCAAAGCCAGAAATGAAAGGAGAAGCCTTTGCCTTTGTCCGTGCATTTGTGTTTCACTGTATTTCCATTTGTAACAAAGTATTGAATGTTTGCCTCTGTTTGTGTATATGTTGTAATCCACTCTGAGTCTCCTTGGGGAGAAGGGCGGAATATAAGTAAGTTATTATTATTATCGTTATTATTATTATTATTATTACATGCTTCTAGCACATGTGGATGAAAACACCTGATTTAAAGTGTCCTTGTCACGGAGATAATGAGGACAGTTCCTAATGTGTATGTACATTAGTAGAAGGTTTGAAAAGTAAATTAGCACTGAGTTTTAGCCTTGTAGGTATATTGACACACTGCATGCATTTTAAATATAAAAATAATACATTTCTGTTGTAACACTGCACAAACATTTCATAGGCAAGCCATTTTGATGTCACTTCCTCTGATGTCTGGACCCTCCAACCCTAATTTTATACTCTCAGTATTAGAGTATCATACTCATAAACCACGACGCAGCAGACACAAGGAATTATTATACAATCAACGAGCACATTTTGACTTTCCACAAGTGTCTAGACAAGACTCTGCCTTGAGGAGGAAAATTATCTACACTCGATGTCTCTCTCTTCACCATTCCGTTGGAATTATAATATGCAGAAACTCATTTTCAGCTAATGTACCTTCTCCCATAATCAAATGCATATTATATTCACACAGACAGCCTGCTTACAAAAGCCGATTCCTTGGCAGTTCACACAATGAAGCAGATTTAAGTATATGAAGGCTTACGTTACCAACTTCTCTTGCAGTTTCACTGCTACAAGGTCCCTTTTGCATACCAATTCAAACTAACATGGCTACATCTTTGAATAATGTAGACCGCGATAGAGAATTCCACTCACATCTGATGAAGTAGACTCAAGTATATGATAGAGTGTGCTTTCAACTTTTTTCTCTCATTTAGTCTCAGGAATGTATTTATTTCAGATAAAAGGAAAGAATGTCTTCATATTTCTCAAAGGTAGATTAATTACGAGGGCTATCCAGAAAGTAGATTACGTTTTGGAATTAAAAATGAACAAAGTATAGGAGAAAACATTTACCATATGCAGTTGAAAGCCACACCCAAATACTACATCTCACGTAGTCGCCATTCAAATCTAGGCACTTACCATAGCGATGAATGAGCTTTGCAACTCCTTCCCCACTAAATTCTGCCACTTGTGTCCCCAACCGCTTCCTGCAGCTGCGCAGTGTCGCCAAAACGCTGCGTTGCCAGCCACGCCCCCATTGTTGGAAACAAGTGGTCGAGGACGCAAGTGGCAGAATTTAGTGGGGAAGGAGTTGCAAAGCTCCTTCATCGCTATGGTAAGTGCCTAGATTTGAATGGCGACTATGTGAGATGTGGTATTTGGGTCTGGCTTTCAACTGCATATGGTAAATGTTTTCTCCTATACATTGTTCATTTTTAATTCCAAAACATAATCTACTTTCTGGATAACCCTCGTGCATTGCAATTCCTTTCAAAAAGTCACTAATTTGTGGTACAAACTATACTTTCCTCCTGTGGTCATCTCAACACCCTCAACTGGCATAAGATAAAAATAAAACTCAGAACTTGGACCATTTCATCATCAGGAAGCAAAGGTGTCACTATCTCAGCCACCTATGTGGACAGTTTTGGATTTGAGGGTACGATTTGAATATCCTTTATCCAAAATACAAGGAAACAAAAGTGTTACAGATTTTTTTTGGAATACCTATATTAACATATACATACACAATGAGATATCATGGAAATGGGACTCAAGTCTAATCATGTTTCATATATGCCTTATACACATAGCCTGGTGGTAATTTTATGATCTTTCAAAATAATGTTGAACACAAAACCATATTTATGTACATTGAACCATCAGAAAGCAAAGGTGTCACTATCTGAGACAACCAGATGGACGATTTTGGAGGATTTCAGAATTCTGGATAGGGGATGCTCAACCTGTACCAATTTAGTTTTAGAAATCAGTTACACCCACAAATAGCCTGATGTTCTCCCTTATGAACCTGCAATATTAACATAATGTAAGGTAATTATATCTTTATCATTGCAAAAATGTAAGTACACATTATTAGCCATTTGTAGTTAATTCCAGAATAAGTTATGATATAACAAAATCAAACTGAAGTGATTCCACTCTGAAATAGCTTATTTTCTACAGAAGAATTCAAAATAAACAGCACATCTATCTTTCGGGAAGGTGAGGCTACTGATTGACAGTTCAGCCTTTGCCAGCTTAAAATAAAGTGTCATTTACACTGCCATATAATGCAGTTTGAAACTGCATTATATGGTCAATGTAGATCCATATGATGTAGTTCCAGGCAGTTAAACTGTTATGGTTGAGCCTTCTGGCTCCGATACTAGGAGACGAGGTCGTAAGACTCCTCGAGAGTCAGACTCTTTTGAGGAGCGTGAAAGGAAGCGGCTCCAGGACTTATTTGCAGAACCAACTGACGAAGACTCCTTCGAGGGTTTTACCGAGGGAATGGAGGAAGAGATGGTTAGCTCAGAGGAGGATGACATGGAATGGACTCGTGTGAGGGAGGATTTGGGTGTTCCTGGTAATGATAGCATGGGAGGCGACTGGCGGGTTGCAGGATCGGACCCGTGGACGGGCTGGAGGGATGGAACGGGATCCACAGCTGGGGATGCTGTGGGGCGTAGTCAAAGGTGTGTTAGTTCTGATGAGGATGATGATGAGGAGGCACCTGGAATTAGGATAGCAGCTGACAGCGATGAGGAGTTATGAACTGGCATAAAATGGGGTTTAGAATCAATGGCTAATTGCGTTGGGCAAGGTAATCTGGACGAACGCTTGGGCTCTTGTTGGGGAACTTCCTGAAGACGGGTGTGATTCGTTTGCTGTATACGTAAGTTACCAAGGACACTGGGCATAGACGGCGGGAGGAACTGTGTGGGCTTTTCCTGTGCAACTTGTGTTTAATCTTGATAGCTTGGACCTCCGTCATCTTTTTGACGGACATTATTGCCAACTCTGGATTGACGCTGGACTGACTGACTGACTACGACTCTGGACTAACCCTTCTGTGGCTATCGGTGGAACTTGTGGAACCTAGACGTCTGCATTTGGCTTTCGACCTCGGACCGGATTGGGACCCCGCTGACCGTCGTTACCCTGATTGAAGTGCCTGGACCTGGTTTTCGCCCGTTGCACGGAGGAGCAACAGCCCGAGTTACTTCTGTAGCTCTTGAGTAGCAGAGGGGAATCTGCTGCTGGGTTTTGTGTTCATTTTGACCTTTTGTTAACCAGTTTTTGTTTGTTTAATTGCCAGGCTGAAGTAAGCACCTTTGTTTTAATCCGGATTAAACTTCTGTTTAATCCGGTTTATTCTTTTGAACTATCTAGACTCAAACGAAGTTATTTTTGTTACGTTTCACACTGAAGACAAGTGTTTGCCTAGTCCTTTGTTTCCTACGGGCAATTTTTAGTTCTGTAACCTCAATAAACTGTGTTGTATTCTACTTGGAGCGTTCTGTCTTTGACATAAACAGCATTATATGAGTCTACACTGACTACAGCCACCCTGAGTCCCTCTGGCGAGATGAGGCGGGGTACAAATAAAGCTTATTATTATTATTATTATTATTATTATTATTATTATTATTATTATTATTATTATGCAGTTTCAAACTGTAATATATGGCTGTGCAGATGAGACCGAAGAAAGGAGGAGGAGAAAGAACATTTTATTTCTTACCTTCCTCTCCCCAAGGCACAAGACAGAGTACAACATAGTTACCATACAATAGATAAATAAAAACAAAAAAAATCATTTCAAACACATAGATTAAAAACACATAAACCTATGATTAAAACACATCTGCAAACCATACCTATAAAATGTCAATTTAAAATTTACAGGTTTAAACTGAATTGGGCAGGCCTGCTGGAAAAGATAAATGTTTTAAAAAAGAAGAATCAGATATCTTATTTAAATAAATGGAGGTATACTCACTGAGTTGGTTCCAAGAACCTGTAGCTTTGGATCTCCTGACTCCAGCAGCTTAGCCACCATGTGAAGGAAACTTTCCACAAATGGCTTAATGCTCTGAGAATGGCAGGCCATCAAAAGTTGGTCCAGAGCTTCCATAGCAATGAAGACATATCTAAGAAAGCAAACAAAGAAAGACCCACATAATATAATATGCTGTACTATTTGGTGAGCTTATATGGTGAAAGACCATTTGGTCTAGAGAAAGACCAAAGATGTTACGGAATAGTACTTTGGAATGCCTGCATTTTGGATCTTGTCCCAGCCCTTAACCTTATTTAGCTGCAGCATAAAGGGCAAGCTTTCTCAGCCAGCCAGATTGCCTCTCCTGGTGCTTGAAACACTGTTCCAAGATATCCTCCAACTGTCCTGATTTGGCAGAGAATGTCCAAATTAATCTTGTGCCATTGTATTTTTCCAATTGCTCCATTATCTCTCTCCTCCCACTTTTCCCTTTTGTCCTCATCTTATTTCCTTTGCAGTGAAAGAGTTTAAAGTCATAAGTAGCTGGCACTTAACTGACTCAGTAGATGGAAGAGGACAAGAAAAATCTGTAGACTCAGGCAAAAGCACACTGCTGCATCCTCTCCTAGCTTATGCATTCTTCCACATTAATAGCATTTTCCAACTTAGCTACACTCTCATGTTGCTTAGCCACAGCTTTGAGATGTTGAAGTGTATCACCCAGTACTGTACCTCATAGGAATCTAACCCAATTTCTGCAACCAGTGGTGCTTCTACAATGTGGAAATAATGCAGTTTGATGCCACTCTGACTGCCATGGCTATGGAGTCCTGGGAGTTGTAGTTTGGTGAGGCACCAGCACTCTTTGTCAGAGAAGACTAAAGACTTTGTCAAACATGACACCCAGGATCCTATAGCATTGAGACTTGGTGATTAAAGGAGTGTCAAACTGCATTAAATCTTCAGTATAGATGCACACTACAACTGTGTTGTCATGAACACACAGTTTGAGGATAGGCCCTTTAGAGCTCAGTGGCATTTTTGCTTAAAAATGTATAACAGGATCAAGCTTTAAGCCTCTGCCATTTCATAACTATAGGCGCAGATGGTATACAAGGTACAACACCCACACAGATATTGTTTATGTGAGGACATAGGAGCTAGATGAGTATAGTAGATCCAATCCAACTACGAGTAATCATATTGGAACCCTACAGGCAGCAACAAGATATAGGCCCGGGCTGTGGTGCAGGCGGGAGAGCAAGCCAGTGCAATTAACTGCAATAAATCACTCTGACCAGGAGGTCATGAGTTCGAGGCCCGCTCGGAGCCTATGTTTGTCTTGTCTTTGTTCTATGTTAAAAGGCATTTAATGTTTGCCTATAAGTGTAATGTGATCCGGCCTGAGTCCCCTTCGGGGTGAGAAGGGCGGAATATAAATGCTGTAAATAAATAAATAAATAAATAATGAATGGCACAATTGAGAGCAACATTTTTGCAGAGCTACACTGTAGCTGTCCAATGAACAATATCCCCAGAACCATGGTTGAGCCACTGCAGCTGCCCCATGGCATTTTGTGAATGTTGATGAGGAGAATCAAGGATTCAGGTAGAACAACAATGAAAGAAAAACCATTACTAAGAAACCATCTTACCCATAACGATGTCTGACAACATCTCGGCTCAATCGATCTGCTAAATAAGCACCAATTCGATCCAACTTCTCAGGAGCAGAAACAGCGTAAAAAGTCAGTTTCTCCATATCAGCTTTGACGAGGCCATCCTGAACATAAAAATAGCTATTTATCAGTGTTTCCCTACTAATTGACGTAGTCACCGCTGTGATTTACACTTCCATTATTTTGCTGTTTTTGTTATATGCCATCAAATGGTTTATGACTTGTTTCTCCATGTCTTCAGTAATATAATCAGCCAAGGATAATATGTTGCCTTTGAATGAATGCCTGAAGGAGGTAATGGGATGGATTGGGAAAGCATACTGAAATTGGATCCAGGCAAGACGATGGTGTTTACTGTTAGGAGCCCTAACTTGGGTTTGGAAGTGTGTCAACTAGTGCCGTCACTAGTCAAATAGTTACACACCCCCTTGAAAAAATGTATTTTCAGCTTGGGGAGATCCTGGATTCATTTCTTCAAATGTCAAGCCAGATAGATATGAAGACCAGGAGTGCTTACTAACAATTTCAGCTGATAGACCAGCTTTGTCCCTTCCTAGAGCTGGAGGGTCTAAAGATGGTAGCGTACATACTGGTAGCTTCAAGCTTGGACTTCTGCACTGTACTACCTTTGTACCAAGTACATAAATTTCAATCAGTTCAAAACATGGCAGCAGATTGGTACATCTTGGGGAGGACATATCATGCTAATATTAAAATCACTCCATTGGCTGCCAATTAGTTTCTGGGCAAAGTACAAAGTTTTGGTCATGCCTACATAGTTTAGGTCCAGATTACCTACAGCATAATTTCCTCCTGTATAATCCACCTCATACATTCAGGTCCTCTAGATGACATTCACTCCAGTCAGCCCAAATTAGACTTACTGTTACTCAGAGGGCATTTTCTTCAGCTGCCCACAGATTGTGGAATTTCCTTTTGGAAGAGTTTCAGCTCAAGATACTATCTGAGTCTAAATCAACAATAAAGAACAATATCTTCCAGCAGGCCTATTCAAATTATTTTTAAATTAGGCTTTTAAAGTATTTACTAGAGGGTTTAAATAATATTGATTTTGTATGTTCTTTGAATTGATGTGCTCTGCTTTGCATTTGCTTCCCTCTGAAGCCGAGACAGTGGGTGTTGTCAATGGCCAAGTGTGGTTTTGAACCTGGTCTTCAGAGTCATAGTCAACACTTAAACCATGACACCATGCTGGCTGTCAGTTCTATTACTAGTGCTTGTAAATCTATGGACTCTAGGATCTTCTTGTAATCCAGGATTCTTTTTTTGCCTTTTTAGAAGAGGAGGAGAATGTTTACTAATTTCAAGTCCTCTGGCAACTCACCTGTTCTCCACGATTTCTCAGAAATGCTGGCAAGCAATTCTATGAATACATTAACAAGTTCTTTTAAATTCTCCAATATACTGATATACTCTTTACCCCCTCCAACAAAACAAAATCTGAAATACCCACAGGATAATATTAAACTGTGCAAAGTAAAAAAAATGCTAATTATTGCTTCTAAAAGTGTATTCCAGAAAAAAAACCTAAAACCTTCAAATGAGTCATTAGGAAAGCATGAACAAAAATTAATAAGCATTATCCTACTGGGAGACACTTAAATGTATCAAAGCGTTGATCATCTGTTGGCCACTGAACCAAATACTGTAAAGTCATAAAGATAATTAATAAATAGTGCTGCAAGATTGTGGAGAAGGAGCAGATATGGGTTCCAGCAGTATTGAGGTTCTCCTGAAGCCAATCGGTTGGCATGAAACTGAGCTGCATTTTACTCAAAAGTGAAAATGGCCAAGATAAACACTAAATTTTGCTTGGAAATGGACTGAGAACCAAGTAAGGTGGTTTAACCATGAAGGTTATGTTTCCATGAAAATGACATTACTTGAATCATAGAGTTGGAAGAGTCCTCATGGGCCATCCAGTCCACCCCCCTGCCAAGAAGCAGAAAAATCACATTCAAAGCACCCCCGACAGATGGTCATCCAGCCTCTGCTTAAAAGCCTCCAAAGAAGGAGCCTCCACCACATTCCGGGGCTGAGAGTTCCACTGCTGAACAGCTCTCACAGTTAGGAAGTTCTTCCTAATGTTCAGCTGGGATCTCCTTTCTTGTAGTTTGATGCTGTTTTTCCATACAGAATAGAAATACTTACTTTTGGATCTTCAGGGAAGATGTTATCCACCAGACGTTTGTAGCGAGGACGTAAAGCAGCACAACAACAGCAGACACCTGTTCAAAAAATAATATTTATATATATATATATATATATATATATATATATATATATATATATGGGTTTTTTTAATACCTTAATCTGTCCCCTACCTTTTTTATGTATGTATGTCTAAAATCATAAATAAAATATTAATAATAATAATAATAATATTCAAAGGCATACAGTAAAAAGAAATGGAATAGCTCTAACCAGGATAGGATAGCAATGATTCAACATGAAATAATAATAACAACAACAACACAACAACAACAACAAATTTATTCTTATATCCTGCCCCATCTCCCAGAAGGGACTTGGGGCGGCTTACATTGGAACCAAGCCCAGTAATGCAACAATAAAATACAACAACGTAAGATAAATTCAATTACAATGAATTAATACATAAAAACATAAAAATCATAAAAATCATGAAGACATAAACTCAACAACAACCGATAACCAATAATAATAATAATAATAATAATAATAATAATAATAATAATAATAATAATAATAATTTTATTCTTATATCCCGCCCCATCTCCCCGGAGGGACTCGGGGCGGCTTACATGGGGCCATGCCCAGACACGACAGCACAAATCAGATAAAACATTAAACCGAGCAGTAAAACTTCAACATGATTAAAAACAGTCATAAAAGTCAATATACACAATAATATTAAAATCCCGATTTGGGTCAAAAGATCCAGGCCAAGGTGCAAAGCAATATCAAGTTATCAGGGAGGGATAATTATACAGCAGGTGTAATACTTAAAGTGCTGAATGAATCCTAAAAACAATCCAGAGGGTCTACTGCTTAATAGGTAAATAACATGATCCCACAAGGATCAGTCAATGAAGGCCTTCTGGAATAGCCAAGTTTTCAGGCTCTTCCTGAAAGAAAGTAGGGTAGGGGCCTGCCTAATCTCCCTGGGGAGCGAGTTCCACAGCCGGGGGGCCACGGCGGAGAAGGCCCTCTCCCTCATCCCCACCAACCGCAACTGCGAAGTTGGTGGAAGCGAGAGGAGGGCCTCTCCCGACGAGCGAAGAGGTTGTGCGGGTTCATAGGGGGAAATGCGGTCTCGAAGGTAGGTGGGTCCCAAACCGTTTAGGGCTTTGTAGGTGATAACCTGCACCTTGAATTGGGCTCGGAAAATAAATGGCAGCCAGTGGAGCTCTTTAAACAGCGGCGTTGAGCGCGCCCTGTAATCTGCCCCAGTTAGAAACCTGGCTGCAGATCGTTGTACTAGTTGTAGTTTCCGAGCCGTCTTCAAAGGCAGCCCCACGTAGAGCGCATTGCAGTAATCCAGTCTAGAGGTAACTAAGGCATGGACCACCATGGTCAGATCTGACTTCTCGAGGTATGGTCGCAGCTGGCGCACAAGTTTTAGTTGTGCAAAGGCCCTCCCAGCCACGGCCGACACCTGGGCCTCAAGTGTCAGCGCAGAGTCCAGGAGGACCCCCAAGCTGCGGACCTGCGCCTTCAGGGGGAGTGCGACCCCGTCAAGCACAGGTTGCCACCCAATACCCCGATCAGACGTACAACTGACTTGGAGGACCTCTGTCTTGTCAGGATTGAGCTTCAGCTTGTTCGCCCTCATCCAGGCCAATACAGCGGCCAGACACTGGTCCAGTATCCGAGGGGCTTCCTTGGAATTAGGTGGAAAGGAGTAGTAGAGTTGGGTGTCATCCGTGTAGAGATGGCACCGCACTCCAAAACTCCGGATGACCTCACCCAGCGGTTTCATGTAGATATTAAAAAGCATGGGGGACAAAATGGAACCTTGTGGGACCCCACAGGTCAATGGCCAGGGGTCCGAGCAGGTGTCCCCCAGCTTCACCAACTGGGAACGGCCCTCTAGGAAGGACTGGAGCCACTGCAATGCAGTGCCCCCAAGGCCCATCCCAGAGAGCCGTCCCAGAAGGATACCATGGTCGATGGTATCGAAAGCCGCTGAGATGTCCAAGAGAACCAGCAGGGTCACACTCCCCCTGTCCAGCTCTCTGCGGAGGTCATCCACCAAGGCGACCAAAGCCGTCTCGGTACTGTAGCCAGGTCTGAAACCAGATTGCGATTGGTCCAGAAAATCCGTATCTTCCAAGAATCCCTGGAGCTGGGAAGCAACCACCCGCTCCAAGACCTTGCCCAAGAATGGAAGGTTAGAGATTGGTCTGTAGTTACTGAGGTTAGCCGGATCCAGGCCTCACCACAGCTTGTTTTAGGCCAGATGGAAATATGCCCTGCTCCAAAAAGGCATTGATTATTCTCATAAACCAATCAACTAGCCCTCCACTGGCTTGTTTTAAGAGCCAAGATGGGCAAGCGTCAAGGGCACAGGTGGTTGCCCTCGCCGCTCCAAGAATCTTGTCCACATCATCAGGCTGCACAAGCTGAAACGAATCCCACAAGATCGAACAGACAGATGCCTCGGTTACCTCACCTGGCAATGCATCAAGGCCAGCGTCTAAGTCGGAACGAATCTGAGCGACTTTGTCTGCAAAATGGTGAGCGAACTCGCTACACCGAGTTGACGAGATGTCGGGTGCTCCCCCGACCTGAGGAGGGTGGAGGAGCTCCCCAACAACTCGAAACAACTCTGAAGATCTATTTGTTGCAGACGCGATGCGGGCAGTCGAGAAAACTTTCCTGGCTGCCCGCAACGCCGCGGAATAGGCCCTAATAGCGGCTCTAGACCGTGCTCGGTCAGATACGTCACGAGTTGTCTGCCAGCGGCACTCTAGTCTCCTTCTCGCACGTTTCATCTCCGCCAGCTCCCCAGTAAACCAGGGAGCTGGGGCAACTCCACGCAGCGAGAGGGGACGCTCAGGAGCGATCGTGTCTATTGCCCTGGACAACTCGCCATTATAACGAGAGACCAGGGCATTGACAGGATCGTCAGCTTCCATGGTAGACAGATCCCCAAGAAACCTCAGGAATCTCTCAGGATCCATAAGTCTCCTGGGGCGGACCATCTTAATTGGTCCACCACCCCTGCGGAGGTTGGAAGAGACGGTTAGTCTTAAACTGATCAGATAGTGGTCGGACCATGACAATGGAAGAATAATTTGCTCTTCCACTCCAACCAAACCGTCGCCCGCAACAAAAACCAGGTCAAGTGTATGTCCAGCTTGATGAGTGGGACCCGATGTTATTTGGGACAGACCCATGGTCGTCATGGCGGCCATGAATTCCTGAGCTGCACCTGTCAAGGTGGTCTCAGCGTGAATGTTGAAGTCGCCCAGCACCAACAGGCGCTGGGAACCCAACACCACACTAGAAACCACCTAGGGAGACTGCTGTGTCGCGGGGTGGACGGTACACCAGCAGAATCCCCAAACTGTCCCGGGTACCCACCTTCAAGTGGAGACACTCAAACCCGACCGATTGCAAAGCGACGCATCTGACCAGGGCGATGGACTGCCTAAAGACCACCGCAACCCCACCTCCCCGCCCTCCTGGCCTGGCCTGCTGATGCACCCCGAAACCCGGAGGACAAAGCTGGGTAAGACTAACCCCACCCAGATCATCCAACCAGGTTTCGGTGATGCAGGCCAGATCCGCATGTTCATCCATGATTAGATCCTGGATAATAGATGATTTACCTTTGACGGATCTGGCATTAAACAGCAGGACCTTCAGCCGGGAGGGGCTACCATGGAGGCTACCACACCTATCCTTCTCCAGGGTCGCAAGAACCCTGTTGCGCTTCTCCCTGGAAATTCGTTGACGGCAATTCCTCCTCCTCCCCCACACGACCTCGATGGAGCCACCCCCCGCCTGTTCCCCACCCCCCCCCCAAGGAGTCTGGCTCAATTGGAGCATCCTTAAGAGAATCTAGTCAGCTCCCTGGATCCAAAAGGTTACTAGACACACCATCTAACTTTACTTCAAAAGAAGGGGATAAATGGGGCCTACTGGAAAAACGTAGTGAGGTTGAAGAGGGTGAAAGTTGCTGGTCTGGTACGGAAAATGATTGGGCCAGAGTCTCTAATTGAGACTTTTCTAAAGGGGGGAGCCTATGCTGAGGACTACACATCCTATTATCTCTGGGCCTAACAGATGGTTGAGTGTGTAAAGATAGGTTGGCCACCAAAGGGCGAATCACGGGGTCCACAAATACTCTTCTAATGGTAATGCCCCATGAGAGCAGCCGGAACCTAAGGGCCCATAATTCCTCTGTTATAGACTTATCCTCAAAAGTGAAGATAAGGCGTAAAGAGCGATCATATGATTGATAGCCCTTATGGAGCCAAGTGATCATCTTTAGCTTGACTGTCGTCAGGCTCCTTGAAAGAATTTGACCCAAGGACCTCTGGATCACTCTTTCCGAGGTCCATCTACCCCTGTTCAATATAGAGTCTTCAATTTGAAAAGCCAGCTGTTTCGTCTGTACAAGATGTTCATAGTAATCCTCTGCGTATGGAGGAGAGAAATCCCCCTCCAACGGAGAATTAGTTATCGGCTTCACCGCTGCCAAATCTAGATCCATACCTTCCCTCCTTTGAACAGTTTGATCAACAAACAATAACCAATAGCAGGGCGCAATGGGCGTGTTCAAAAATTGGAGCCAAGGAAATAAATTATACATGTGCAATATATTGCAAGGTAAGATAAGATGATCTTGCAATATGTAAGATAAGAACTAAAACTTTAATGGAAAAAAGTGAATATTTGAAACGTGTTCAGAAGACAGTGACCAATGTGGTAAAAGGGATGGACTATGTATACCTGCATGTCTGGAGATTGAACTAGATGGTCTTTGTGATCTCATCCAACTTTTATTATTTTATTTAGACTGATTTAGGACATTGAACAGAGCCTTATTTGTTTAATAGATTCATATTACAATGAAGGAGATTCCAATTAAACATTAGGAAGAAATTTCTTATGATAAGAGGTTTTGGCAGTGGAACAATCCACCTCCACATGTTATTTAAGCCAACGTAAGATAGATAGCTCTCAGGGAAACATAAGCACTGGATAGCTTCAATGTCCAGGGGTCTCTTCCATGGGATTTAGTACTGCTATATTTCTTCTTCTTCTCCTTACTGAATATCTTAAACATTTCCAATCCCTCTGCCCAACACACAAAACCTTGACATGTACAAATTAAGCTGACCAAATTTTGCCTGGTACAATGAGAATGAAACTGGGAAAACTTTGAAATCTGATTTAATTCTGTGGAATGCACAATGTTTCTGTGCAAAACCCACTTACTTAGCTTTGGCCAACAGGCATATTCAGCATGGCACAAAATCCACCTGCAAACGGACCAAACTTTCTGGGAGGTCAGACCTATCTCAAGTGATTGGCTTGGTTCCTTATGAAAGCTTCACTTTCGTTCTAAATCAAAGTCCTGCACTCTCAATTCTGCTTAGAAATAGATCTACTCCTTTTCTGGGCTAGTTATTTTTCCTTTTTATCTTTCCAGACTGTATTTCACATGTACTTAATAGAACTCAGATCCAAAGGCCTGCAGCAATTATGCAAAAGAACCAAGATTTGCATCATCTGCTTCTCCTTTCTCATCATCTGCTTATCATTCATCATCTGTACTGTATAATCCAATCTAATGTTGCTAACTGAAGGGCAAAATTGTAAAAGATGCTGAAACACCATCTCTTACTATTGGGAATTTTGCCCTTGACTATGAGAAGGGCAAAGCAAAGCTGTATGCATACTTCTTCACATTTGAGAGATGAAAATTAGGATACATCAGAGTGTGGTCAAAGTGGCAGAAGTTAAAAAACAACACACAAGGTAGAAATGGTCGCAGCAGTTTGCTTTGGCCCGAGCCTACAGGGAAGGGAAAGTTCTGTGCCTGTTCTCTTTCCTCTCCGAGTTCGGTGCAAACTACTTTAGCCAGTTTGCAAAAATTGAAGGAATCGGGAAAAGCAAGTGAGAGGAAGAGATAGACACTGGTATATTTTAAAAGCAACTGAAAAAGTGGCATGACAGAGGAATAATTGGGACTGGCCTTGCCAAATTGGAACAGTTTAAGAGTGTACACATTTATGTAAAAAATATCTAGCACAGATGAGATGCTGCTCTGGAGGCCTTTGGTTTCCAGTGGTTACTTTTGGGGGGTGCATGCGTGCTGTAAGATGTATAGATACTAAGCTGAAGTAGAGTATTAAATACTCAGGAAATTCTCCTTTGCCTGGAGATTTTAAAAGCTCTGTAGTGAACATAAAAGCACAGACCCGACAGGTGCAAGGTCCTAGATCAGTCCCTCCAGGTAAAATGATCTCAAATATGAGATGATGAAAGACACCTGCTTTCTGGGAAAACTGTTGTCAGCCCTAGCAAGGCAATATTGAGGTTGACAGCAAATAACATAACATAAATGAATCTTCTCAGAAGTCTATATTTTTTGTTGTTCTGTGACTTCAAGTTGTTTTGGACTTATGAGAACTCTCTAGTGAATATATCACAGGGATTTTTCTCAGCATGATTTCTTTTGCCATTGCCTTCCTTCGAGACTGACGAGAACATTTTCAGGTATAACTTTGTAATGACAAGCATTCCCTGGGTGCATCTACATTGCAGAATTAATGCAGTTGGACATCACTTTAACTGCTGTGATTCAATGCTATGAAATCACAGGAGTTATAATTTTAGCCTTCTCTGCCAAAGAGCACTGGTGCGTCACCAAAGAACAAATCCCAGGACCCCCTAACATTGAGCCATGGCAATCAAAGTGGTGTCAAACTGCATTCATTCTACAGTGTAGAGGCAACCACCCCACTCCCCCCCCTGCCCACACACACACATATTTCAGAATCAGAGAAGCTTAATAAAGGCCGGGCTGGGTGCAGCTGATTAATAACCAGCAGCAATAAATCACTACTGACTGAGCGGACATTGGTTCGAAGGCCAGTCAGAATTAAGCTCCTGACCATTAACAGCGTAGCTTGCTGCTCACCTAAGCAGCTCGAAAACAGTTGTGCCTGTGAGTAGAGAATCTAGGTACCACATAATGTGGGGAGGCTAATTTAACTTAATTTATGACACCATAAAACTGCCAGCATGCGAAGAGCAATGAGGAAGTACTATCATGAAAAAGGAGTCGGTGTCACAGTGGATGATGAAGTGACAGCTCTCCCTGTGGCCGGAATCGAGCATACCTTCATGAAGCAGGAAGCTGGAAAATGTTAAATTGCCTCTATTGCCTGTCTGTATGTTGTATGTCTAATAATGGCATTGAATATTTGCCATGTGCATTGTAATCTGCCTTGAGTCCCCTTCGGGGTGAGAAGGGCAGAATATAAATACTTTAAATAAATGAATAAATAAATAAAAGTGCACCCTATCCTCCATCACCTTTAGGGTTTTTTTCATTTCCAAATCCTGCCAAAACCTTGATTTTATGGCCAATAACAGTATATTTTGCAACTAGGTATATGTACAAACCATTCTTTTCTGGTCAGATCATAGAACAGAAATAGCAGCAATAAAATGCAAAACAATGCATCAAATAAGTATTTCATATCCAAAGGGCACTTCCTGCTGAACAGTTCACTGACTTTCTCTTCTCTCCACTAGTTTATGTTTCTTTAATTTTGCAGCCAGCTATGGATAAAACAGGTAATAAAAAGATTGCATACTACAAAGGGAAACTATCAACAGTGGCAACTAATAAAATGATGACATTTCATAACCTGTGCAGAATGCTTCTAATTAAGATGGCCAGAGCTCTGAGGAAGGCTTTGTCAAGATTGAAGGCCCACATAGTCAAGTGTAATACTGGACTATCATAATGTCCGTCAGCAAGGAAAAGCTCAGCATGCAGCACAGTTGAAGCATAAAACCCTTGTATCATCTAGAAAGACAACTAAATCTCTCATTGTTCTCTTTTTCAGAAACACCTGTAAAAAGTGCAGATTTAACAGAACAAAAGCTGCTACTGCTGCTTTCAGCATCCTATTTTTATTTTTTAAATGTTTGTTTTTCAATTTGATAAGTTACCATGTCATTTTTCTTTGATCCAAATGAAAATTTGATCAGTGGGAGACTTGTGCTGTGCAAAACACATATGTGGTTGATCTATATAGAAAATAGCATAGGTATCTCTGAAGTCTGTCTGTAATTTACTATTTATTCAGTACAGTATTTGTGAATGCCGGGCTGTGGCGCAGCTGGTTAGTAGCCAGCTGCAATAAATCACTACTGACCGAGAGGTCATGAGTTCAAAGCCAGCCCATGTCAGAGTGAGCACCCGACTATTAAAAAAAATAACCAAGTAATATTACTTGCTAATTCATATTTCTCTTCTAACCATAAACATAAAACTTTCAATAAAAATATTATAAATAAATAAATAAATAACCCAGCTCATTGTTGATCAAAGATAGTAGGAAAATTTAGTTAACGCTTATGCGGGGGGGGGGGGGGGCTAATTTAACTAATTTACAACACCATAAAAATCATCCAGCAGCATGCAGAAAGGAATGAGGAAGCAATCCATCAAAGGTCTCGGTGTCACAGTGGATGATGAAGCAGCAGCTTCCCCTGTGGCCAGAATCAAGTATACCCTCAAGAAGCCTGGAAGCTGGAGAAAGTTAGCCTCTGTGTCTTCGTCTCTCTCTATCTGTATGTATAATGGCATTGAATGTTTGCCATGTATGTGTACATTGTGACCCGCCCTAAGTCCTCTTCAGGGTGAGAAGGGCAGAATATAAATACTGCAAATAAATAAATAAATGGTTTCTTGTCATAGAATACTGCAATTTCTGTGCAGGAAATAGTTTTTGCCATAAAAACATTCTGTGTAAAATTTGAACATGTTTCTCTACATTTATTTATTCATCGTGTCAGAAGTGAATTGAGAATGCACTTATATTGTATAACAAAAGCCACAAACAAAGTTTGACACTTGGCATTATGGTAAATTTACTTTGACCAGAAGCTGGCCACTTGGAGTGCCTCTTACAGGTGTCACTGTGATAACGTCCTCCACTGTGCATGTGGCAGGGCTCAGACTACATTGTTATAAGTGTTCTGTGGTTTGCTCTTCTTCACACTTGCATGTCGTGGACTCCACTTTGCAGGCTCATTTCTTAAAGCTGGCTCTGCATCTCGTGGTGCCAGAGTGCAGTCTGTTCAGTGCCTTACAAGTCACCCAGTCTTCTGTGTTCCCAGCAAGGAGTTTTTCATCCAGTATTAACCACTGATTGAAGGTCTGGGTTAAACCTGGTACTTTTGGACTCTTGTTTGCTGAGGTGCTCCTGCGAGTATCTCTGTGGATCTTAGGAAGCTATTTCTTGATTTAAGGTGTTGGCTTAAATTTCTCTACATGAAAATTGCACATTGATATTTTGCACATAAAACAGGTGGGGGGGGGGGTTTGCACAAGAAGCAGCTGTTCAATGCAACTGCAAAACAAATCACCCATATAAAATGCAAATCAAAATATTTACAAACATAAAACAACCTCCTTCTAAAACACTACATAAAAGTGTTATAGACAATCATGTGGGTGCCACCCGTTCTTATGATGTCACTCAATCTATATCCTCTCCATCTCTGTCATGAAGACACTGGAGGGAAACTTTAAACACGTATTTTGACCAA
This sequence comes from Anolis carolinensis, assembly GCF_035594765.1. NCBI lineage: Eukaryota > Metazoa > Chordata > Lepidosauria > Squamata > Anolidae > Anolis > Anolis carolinensis. The sequence goes on from NC_085844.1 coordinate 14,034,493, forward strand.
AACCCTATAGAAGCTCCACCAAGCCAATCCAAAGCTAAGGGACTGTGAGAGCTTTTCTCCAAAGCACATGAAGAGCCAAACTTTTTGTGACCCTGCTTTTAATGGCTTTGGCTGCACTTGAGGCTGGAAATGCCAAATCCAAAATATTCCTTCAGGGAATCTTTTCTGCAAAATTGAAGCTTCTGATCATGGTGTCTTTAGGGTTTGTTACTTCTGGTTTCTGCACATTGGTTTAAGGAAGTGCGGGAGATGAAAGTTTAGTACTCTTCTGAAATGTCAGCTTTCTAAAGATTGTTATATTTAGAACATATCTTATATTTTTATATCAATGGCAGTGCCATATTGTTGAACTGAGCTTTCTCAGAACTGGCGCTTTCAAAGGTAAGCCATATGTTCACAACTCTGCCTTTTAAGTTTTATGCCTTTGCAATTTAATTGGAATTAATTTTAGGATAGAAAATAGCAGATCCGGATGAGGCAATGTACTCTAAAGGGAAAATTTAGAAGAATAAGCTTACTGAAGATGACGTATTTATTCTTGTTTTATAAATAATACTTCTCCACATTTTCCTAAAGAAGACTTAGAAGAAATGTTGCTTTCTGGAGACTGTTGTACAACAAGTCCTATTAGTCTTAGCCAATATACTCAATGGAAATGATAAGATTGTAATCCAACATCCAAAAATCCAAATGTTCCCCATTCCTTTCATAGACCCTTAAAGTAGTAACATTAGATTAATCAATAGTAGGATTCAAGGAACAGGCACAAATCATTTTTGGTAACTATAAATGTACAATTTCTGAAAAGTTTGAAGCCATAGCAAAAAGATTCACATTTTCTCCCTCTTTTTTTGAAATAAAACCTTTGAAATTCTTAGAAAGATTAGAATAAATATTGTATTAATAACCTTTAAAGTTGAAAGATCACAATTTTATTTGAGGAACATAACATTAATTATATATGTGATATAATACTATTTTTGTTTCACATAAAATTATCATGTCTGGCATCTAAATGTACAATTTTCATATAGCTATGATGGCATTTATTTCCCTTTCAAATAAATTACTTCTGATTCAAATGGAACAGCAAGGTCCTGAACTGTTAGAAAGTTCTTTGGAGCAGGCAAAACCCCATAAAATAGAAGAAAACATCAACATTAGTAAAATAGAACTAGCTGTGCCCGGCCACGCGTTGCTGTGGCGAAGTATGGTGGTATGGGAAATAAAGTATTGAGGAATTGTATATTGTATATTGATAATCTTATATTATCTGCTTAGAACTGGATTATATGAGGCCCCTTCTTCACAGCTGTATAAAATGCACACTGAAGTGGATTATATGGCAGTGTGGAGGCAAGATAATCCAGTGCAAAGCAGATAATATAAGATTATAAATAGGTTATATAGATGAGTGGAAGGGCCTTGAGTCTACACTGCCATATAATCCAGTGCAAATTAGATAATCTGTGGAAGAAGCCTAAGTGAGGCCTAAATCTGCCTGTCCCCTAACTGAACCCTGGCTGTCCCTTGGCTGAGTTGGTTGCTAGGAGACCAAGTGGGCAGAGATTAGCCCTCTAAACTGGCAGCAATTGGATAAAAACAATTATTGCTCTCCCTCTAATTAGGACTTTATTTTTCTTTTCTTTTTGTTGTATCAACCTAGAGGCATGGATGATGGGTTGTGTTGTCAAATTTCAAGGTTGGGGGGCCTATAGTTTTGTTGTTTTGTGGGTCGCCGTGATGCCATCACTCATTTATATATATATAGAATGATTTTGTCAAACAGAAATCGAGTATTCATTCCCATATAAGAACTGAAAACAGGAGGTCAAGACAAGGAGTCATAATGTCATGGTATATTGTATTCTTTTACATCGTTTTCACTATATGTATATGTTATATATGAAATGACAATGAATTTTGTATTTACACTTTGCTCTCTTCTCCAAAATATCTCATTATGTACATCTATCCAAATACAGGTATTGCAACAGCCCTAATACTTCTGGACCTAAGCATTTCAGATAAGGGATATTCCAACTGCATACTGAAGTTCCTAGACTCATGTCCAATTGTGTAGAGTTGTGATCATGAAACACGTTTAACAGATGTTCAGGCTCACTCCTAAAGGTTAATGGAGCAAGAATTCTAGTCAGATTTAATAATTTTTTGTTTGGCACAATACCTTTCTATCTCTCAGCAGTCATTTCCACTTGGACACTCAGGATGTTCAGTTAGCAGCAATATCCTCAGAAGCAAGCTGTGTCTGGAACAGCATGCCCACCCCTGCCTTGATGCTGGCCAGAGGCTAAATACTCAAAGTACAAAAAATGTTCATGCTTATTTGCACGTTTCTCTTTCTGTCTCTCTGTCTCCCTCTCACAGTTTCAAATACTATTTCAGAAATGAATTGCTGCCGCAGGGCTCTAATGTAATGGAAAACACCACCAAAGAGAGAAACAAAGACACCTGAACTCACTAATATGCAAAACAAATGAACAAATTCCTATACCAAATGTTTAATATAAACACTATATATTATATGTTGTGACTCAGCTGGAGTCTCAGAGTGACTCTGATGGAGATTGTGGGATTTAGGATCCAGTTGTTCAAGATGATGGGATTCAGGTTCAAGATGACTCTGATGGGAATTAGGGGATTCAGGTTCAAAGTATCCCTGCTGTGAGAGATGAGGAGCAGGGAGGCATTCCAACGGCAGGGAATGGTGTTGATGATACTGGAGATGATACCGAAGCTAGCCAAGTGCAAAGGGAGGACAGCTCCCATTTAGATAGCATGCAGACAGAGGCTGATGCTAACGAGCTGTCTGGCCTTGACGAAACCGAATCTCTGGATCGAGCTGGCCGTTTGGAATTTTGGGTTTGCAGGGGTGTTAGAATAGCAAACAAGAAAGAGGTCAGAGGCCAAAGAAATGCGTTCATGCTATGCAGGGAATATTAAAGGGTGTGCTGAGAGAGAAACCTTTGTCAAAAGCAATGTCTCGTTTGGGTCTAGAAGCAGCTCTTGCTTTCTCGGATTATCTTGCAGCTTTGTGTATTCACATTCATGGGACTTTGTCATGTATTAATGGAACCTTGTTTTATGCCTAATGTTTTCTTGGATTATCCTTTATAGCCTTGGTTCTGCAACAATCTTTTGGATCTTTACTTTTGCTTTTTAAGAACTATTTATTTCCTATTTCCTAATAAACTACAAAAGACTTCAACCTGTGTACAGCCTGGTGTGTTCAGCAAGGTGAAACTAACCTGAGGTGCGACATTATATTAGCTTCCGTTTTCAGAATATACTTATTTTATGTGTTTAGCACATTCATAAAACATCTTTCAGAAACAAGATTCCTCATTGAGGCTTGCAATATAAAAAAATCTCAAAAAAGACAATCAAAGCATCAGTTTAAGTGAAGTTCCAGTAAATAAAAAATAATCAGAAACTGGCCACACAGGAGGGTAATTTCACAAACCTGCAGCCACCAATAAAGCGATCACATCTAGATACCTGACAATCTTATGAAACCAGGTGGTGGACCATAAAGGAAGCCTGCTTGGACTGATCTTAAAGCACAAATTCCCTGGTTTTACATTATGTATCTGTAGTGATTTCAGTGAGGACCGTGGATAAGCAAGTCTGTGCCCACTGAGCCTTTGCTAAACCAGATCAGCTAGGACAGAGTACAAGTGCTCCAGGTTGAAGACAAAGATACAGAGGGTAGCTGTGAGTCTTTTGGGCTGTATGGCCATGTTCCAGAAGCTTTCTCTCCTGACGTTTCGCCCACATCTCTGGTTGTGAGGTATGTTGGAAACTAGACAAGAGAGTTTATATATCAGGGTGGGAGAAAGAAGTCTTGTCTGTTGGAGGCAGGTGTGGATGTTGTAATTAATCACCTTGATTTTATAAACTGTATACATTTATTAAAGAGTTAGATTTGATAGAGTTCAGGGTACAGCTGCTGCTAGATCCATCCCAAAGCTTCAAGCGACTTTGACGCTGCACAATTTTGAGCCACAGAATTTTTTTTTAAAAAAAGAAAAAACCCTATTGCTTGCTTGGAGTCCCTTTATTATCTATAAATCTTTGAGGAGGGGGCTGCCGTGGCTTGACAACATACCTGTTGCCTTGTGCACTGATTTATTATCTTCCACAGCAGTTTATTCTAGATATCTCTAGATATTTCAGTCTCAGCTAGTCTTTAAATAATATCAGAAGAGATAGCTGTTCTCTTGGACTCTTTCTTCTCCATCCATTCTTCTTTTTTGGTGCAGGAGACTAGGGCCCTAACTACACTGTGATATAATGCATTTTTAATCTGCATTGAACTGTATTATATGAGTCTACAGTGAACATATAATGGAGTTTCAGATATGGCCTTGTAGATGGGTCCTATCACGGCTACTTTGTTGAAAACCAATTTTCTGAGACATGCAACTTCCATTCCCGCCCACCTCCACCTTCAGCTGCATTTTCTTTATAGGTCTGATTTAGCTTGTAAGTTTACAGTCAATCTGAACATGATTAACCTCTCCAAGGTATCATGGATTGCTTTGTGTTTTTAAGTGTTTCATAAATGTTCTTACTAGTAGCCATCACCCAAACTTAGCAATAAGAGCTGCACCTTGGTAGTTTCAGTGGGGAAGATCTGACAATGTCTCACATGTACAATGGGGCTTCAGTATCAATGGGGGATTGGTTTTAAGATACCCCCTTCCCCCATGGATCCAAAAATGGAAATGCTTGAATCCCTATTCAAAATAGCATAGGGAAGCAGGGGAGGTAGTGGCAACCCCAGATGCCAGGTGTGCATCCTTCAGGTTCCACTAGCTGCCCACTACTTCATGTAGTTTCTACAAGGACATGGCAATTGACAGCAGTGGCACTTGTTTGTTCATTCATGAATGAATGGTAGTGCTGCTGCTGTCGGTTTTCATCTCCGTGCAGAAAATGCTTATCACCTGTGGACATACTGTGTAGGATCACATATTACATGAGGAATCAATTCCAGGACCCTTTGTGTAAAATAATATTCATGTATATGCTGAAATCTTATCCTTCTTACCTGAAATGAACAATGTCTTGGGCTTCTAACTGAAATATACCACAGAACCACACAGGAGGATCTAGCAATACACAGAGAAGTATTCTAGACCTGCAGCACAATTCTATGGCCAACTTCCAAAAAAACTTCTGAAGGAAACTTATGATAGAGTCACACTGGAGGCCCATAGAGAACACTAGGCATTGCTATGTTCTCCTGCCTGTTTCTATGGTAGTCCAAGCTTTTCACATATAACTGAAATCACATTCAACACACTTGCATAATAAGCAAACCTACTGCACATCCATGGTTGGTTGAAAAAGGGGATCATGATGTGGTTGACCACTGTATTTATATTTAATTGGAAGAATGAAGGATGCTATGGATGTTTGAGTTCTGACAGATTACAGCAAAGTATAGCATCCCAGTTCTCTATTTTCAGCGTTCTGCTTCTCTACGCAGTAGCAAATGCATAAAACCAGAAAGTAAGAACAAGGGCCAAGTGAGGGAAGAATTGCGTTGAAGAAAAACAGTTTGTATAAGGAAAGAAAATGTTGAAGCTCCCTGTGATTTCAAATTACGTTAAACATGTACGAAACATCATGTGTCATGTTCCAAAATATCTTTGACATATTCTGCTGGTACGATAGAATATTGAAATGAGACATAAAGAACAAGTAAGGAACACACAGTTTGGAAATAGTGCTTGTTCTCCATTGGGAAGTTTATTTGTGAGTCATAGCCTTTTGCTGCTCAATTGCTGCAATCTCCAAGAATTCTATATAAAGTTGGCTGAGCTGCTTGTTCAGGGTGAAAGATTAAGTCACCAGGTGAAGTCATCCAGCATGATGTTATTAAATAAACTATTAAATTCAATTTATTATCAGATTCCATTCATGAACCTTTGCTGTGTGGTTGTTGTGTGCTTTCAAGACATTTCCAACCTATGCTGACCCTAAGGGGAACCTATTCCAGGGTTTTCTCGGCAAGATTTGTTCAGAAGACATTTGTCATTGCCTTCCTCTGATGCTGACACAGTATGACTTGACCAAGGTTACATAATGGGTTTCATAGCAGTGAAGTGGGGATTCAAACCCTGTTCTGCAGATTCATAGGGCACTTCCAGACAGTGCCAAAATGTGGGTTTTAAAAGAAGGGCAAAAAATCCCAGGACCTGACAACAAGTCCACACACAGAGCTATCAGTGCCAAGTAATGCTCCCCTGCCATCCTCACATCTTACTTTGAAGTGAATCAAGATTGAGAGTGGATGAAGGATATCCACTAAGTTTTTTAAAAAACTTTTCTCAGAAATGCACTGGACATCATATGCACACATGAGAATATCTTAATGTACACACAAGCAGCTATTGTATTCGCTTTCCTCACCCAACTCTAAATTCGAGCCCTGTCTAATACTATCATATTATAAAGATCAAAAGAAAGGAGATTTCTCATTCCCTTGAGCCACCTGTGTGGCCTCATTTTATGACAGCCCGATCAACTGATTAGCTGTTTCAGGCCTTTAAAACTTGCACATGCACTAGAGCAGTCCACACAAGGAGAAGAAAAGAGAGCATGTGTTTTGCATGACTGCAGGGATATGTCATGCAAAAGTGCATGCCTTTTGGGCAGAACCAGTTTTTAAGTGCACCTTTTTAACATATGCCTTTCAGCTGTAAACCTAATTTTAGCCATGTGTAGAAGGGCCCATAGTCAAACACTCAAAACATTATAAAATTCCCCTTTAGTAGTTACCAAGAAGTCTCTGGAAAGCCATCAAATAGGACATGAGAGGAGTAACATTACTCTTGTTCTGTTGCACCTCCAACAACAGGCAATTCCGTGATATACTGCTTTGAAAATGTTGGCTTCCACAAAGTCACTGGGACTAAAAGCCATTAACTGGTAACCAAATCACCATCACCAAAACTCAAAAGAGTGGGACCAAACATATCACAAGATTTCAGCTCAAAGCTTTTCTTTGCTGTCGTGATATGTTTTCAAGTCATGGCTGGTTTTTTATGTTCAAGATTTTTTCAAAGGAGATTTATCTTTGGCATCTTCTGAGACGGGGAGTGTGCATCTTGCTCAGGAGTCCTTAGGACCCATTCAGAAAGGGCCCAAAATGCACGAGCTCTCACTCTTTTACCCGAGGCATCCAAACAATGCCTTAGGTAAAAGTGGAAGCGTTGTTGTGAATTATTTAAATACTCAATTAGACCCGGGTCTTCCTGAAAGGCCCGGTTCTAATGGAGTATGGGCCCTGTGGGGACAGACTATCGGGTGTCCAATTACATTAAAGGTGGCTTTTCTTATTTTTTTTAAAAAAATGCTGTAGCTTTCCTTGATTAGATTTTAAGTTTTCATGCTGCCTTTCATGCATCAAAAAGGCATGAAAAATTACTTTTACTCAGTTAATCACTCATTGGTAAGAAGCTGATGCGATTACTCAACCAAGTAAGAATTATTTCACCCAATGAAAACCCAACAGAAAAGCAAGTATTTCCAAATAGCAAGTTTATCTTAATAGTTCTTCAAAACAGACATGCATTGCATAAACCCCCACCCCACCCCCAACACTCACCTTTCCGAACCATGACTTTGAATCCAGCTACAGGTGTTATGCATGGAGTTTAATTGAGTTCAATGCCTTATCTGTGAAAAAGGAAGAAAATGAAAAAAGATTTCACTGAACAGTTAAATAAAGTGTATTTGGTACTGCAAAATCTGTCTAACAGGGATTGGTGAGGATAAGTCTGTCCAAGGTGAAGAAGAATCTTATATCAGTATTGGGAAGGGGACACTTTCTTCACCATATTTATGGCCAGAAGGCCAGATCAGGTCATTCAGAGCAGATAGGTAAACGCTATTCTCCAACACCTCAGAGCACTTCTACACAGGACTTAAACAGGTGTTGAAGTGGTTTTAAAAACCCGCTTCAGAGCAGGTTTAAGTCCACCCCCCCCCAAAAAAATACCTGAGCTTTCCCAGAGAGGGGAAAAACAATCAGGATGGCATGCAACCACCCCAAAGCCCCCCAAAATAAGCTCTTAAAAGTTTTAAAAACTTACCCGGCCACCATTACCTCCCTCCTTATACCCAGGAGGGGGTGGATTGAGGAGGAAATATTCCTCTTTGTGCCCCTCCATCTCCTGACATATCATTTTCTCATGCTAGGAGGTTGTGAGGAGGAAGATAATGATGGCCGGGTAAGGTTTTTAAAAAAATTTAAAGGCTTATTTTGGGGTTTGGGGTGGGCGCTCTGTTGGTTTTTTTGGGCTCCTGGAGCTCAAAATATTGAGATGGCTGTATGGATCGGACCCAGGGATTGCGTGACACGGTCCCTGGGCCCAATCCATACAGGGCTTACACCTGGTTTTTAATTACACCAGGTGTTTAATTAATTTGGAACAAAGTAGGGAAACCCTGCTTTGTTCTGAATTAATTCACTTTTACTGGAGGCATTGTTTGGGCATTACGGTAAAACCGAGGCAGGACTTAGTATTAAGGTCTGTCTGGATGGGTCCTCACTCACCCACCTTGTGCTATCCATGCTTCTCTGCTTGTCCACAGCAACTATCTCATTCTATTTATTGGTAGGACCGTGCTAGAGTCTGATGTCCACTTTCTGTGACAGGGAGTTTTGGTCCAGATGTAGGACACATGCAATTCAGATCTGGATATTATGAGAGTATTATAAAAAGGCATCACCAAACCTAACAGCAGATGGGGACCAGGGGCCCTAATGATATTGCTAGATTCCAGTTCCCATTCACTCTACCCAGCATGGCTAATGGGGGATAATTATGGGAGTTGTAGCCCAACAGCATCTAGTGGGCCACATTTTACCCACCCATACTTTAATAACGACAAGGCTGAGGACTGAGGAATCAGAAGCCGTTTTTAGTTCACTATTACAGTAGTCGCATTTCTATCATCGCTTTCCTCCAAGGAGCTCAAGTCTACGTACATGGTTCTCCTCAAAGCAACCAGGAAAAATCACTCTATCAAACAAATAAGGGGTGTAAGTGGCCCCAGGCCACCCAAGAAAGCTCACAGCCCATTATAAACCAGAAATTGGACCTCCCAAGTGACAGTACAACACCTTCACCATTATAACACACTAGCTGTATTAACTGTCTCTATGCTTAGCCTATCACATGTTGAGTTCCTCCAGTGAAACCTTCCCTCATTTCTCTTGGCATCTAAAGCTAATAAGGAAATAAGCCAATTTTCTACAACACATTCGTTTTTGGTAATCTTACAAACCCATAGCTGTGTACAGAAATGTAATGAAACCATCTTAGTGAATTGCAAAGTTGCACATTTGAACACTTCAAGCTGTAGATGTAGAATCTGTGAATATGGAGGGCCAGCTGTATAATATTCCTCTAAATGCTTTTTCAAAGAAGCTCACATCAACAAGATAGGTTCTTTCTTCTTTAAGTATTATCATTAGCAATCAGCTTCTAATGGCAGGGTGCAAAGAAGAAACAGAAAAGAAAGAGGCCAGCAAGGTTATTCTCAGCTCTTAAAACCAATTAAGCACAGGTTAAGAAGGTATCAGTTTGACTTTTAGATCTGAAGCTAAATGAGAAGGCCAGACAGTTGAAAAGAGCAACCTTTTCAGTATGTGTAAACACATGCAAAAAAGAGAGAGAACTAAAATAGCAAGGGCTGAGAAGATGAGTTTCCAGGGCCCCTCCATACGGTCCTATATCCCAGAATATCAAGGCAGAACATCTCACAATATCTACTTTGAACTGGGTTATCTGAATTTACACTGCCGTTGAATTCAGACTTGAAGCAAACACAGCTTTGTTAGGCCAGGTGTTATATGTAGTATAGATAGTACCCCAAAATCTATAAACTGAAAACTGAGGAAGAGAAGGCATATGTGAAAGCTATCTGATCAGTCGGTTTGCAAAGCTTCAAAAGTGAGCGACCCCCTTTGTGGTATCTGCCTGCCATAAATATTCAAACTTTGGGTTGCCACCAGGCCTGTCATACTATTCAAATATTCATAATATTCCAGAGGTACTCTGCAAGCTCCTGAGTATCCGTAACTGTCTGTGAATAGGCTCTTACTTGATTAAAACCTCCTGCTTGGTGTGCATCTGTACTGTAGAATTAAAGCAGGATACATTCCTGCTTGGACTGTGGTTATGTGAAATCGCATATATGAGCAAACACCATTAAATTATATCATGTCTGGTTCCAGAATACCATACAGTTGTATTGGAGAATCTAGAGGTTCTTAGAAAAACATCCTAGGAGACTTGTGTTGCAGAATCTAAAGATTCCTAGAGGAGTATCCTCTCTAAAAGTCTTCCAACACAACTCTGTGTTAATTTCTTGGGGAAGAATATAATAATGTTGCTTGGAGAACCTAGAAAATACCCAGGTGATGCCTAACTTTTCCCCCATTGGTTAAGTGAAACCATGGTTATGTGTTCCATAGTTACAAGGGTCTTACTATCAAAGAGCCCTTGCATGGTAAAAAACCAAGTTCATCATCTTTGGTCCTCAAAATGTTCTGAATTCCACCTTCCAGAATCTCTGGGCATTGCTTGTGCTTACTGGGCTGGGGCTTCTTGGGGGTGGAGGTTTAAAATATCTGCACATCCACTGGTAAAGAAGGTTCTGGGCCACTGTCTATAGCTATGACACAATTTACACACAATGTGGGGCAGAACAATTGGACTTTGCCCTATGTTAAATGATATTGTGCCCCAGCTCCTGTGCTCTCATCCAACATGACAGTGCTGGGAAAGATTGGTAATGATGGATAAGTTGTCTTTCTGGGAAGCTTGTCTGGTATTATAAATGATCTCACCAAAGAATGCTTTGTACATTTCCAATCAACTCCAGAGTTCTCATTACTTACTGTCAAATAATTTTTAAACTAGGTTTCTGACTTCTTACAGAATGAGCCTTTGCACTAAATTTATCTCAGAGATGACAGGGCTTTTACCAGTACAATGGCTAATTGCCTGAAATAACGGCGTACAGGAAAAGTAACCTCTGACAGAATGAATCCGATTGAATTAAGGACCAAGGCCATGTGGAGGGAAAAGGGCTACATCTGACTCTTTCAAAGAAACTCACAAAACTTTCCCGTAACTCAGAATTGAGATATTTGGGAAGGATCACCTCTCAACTCTATCATTTCCAAGGCTCATTTTGTGAGGATGCAAATGAAGGCATTATTGCTGTCCTCTCCCATTGTGCTCTCTTCACCATAGTGATGCTTCTGGATTATTTGAATATCTGGGTAGGAAAATGTTGTGGTGACTCTTTGGTACTTCTCCTCTGAAGAAGCATGGATAAAGTAGAAGGGTTTAGTAATTTCTTTAGGTTCTACTGAGACAGCCTAAGCTCTCAATCTAAGGAGATTGTTCCTTTTTTTATAAGAATTAAGGTAGAGTAGCCACATTAATCCATGAACAAGTCAAGTAGTTTTTTTGGTCAATTTTGACTAAAATTTTAAGACTTATGCATGAGTATAAATGGGACCTTTTGTATATCATATTTGACTGTACTGCTTTACTGGGAGAAAATTAAGGTTACATCACCACCACCACCACCATCTTCTACTTAAGACATCTGGGTGATGCTCTCACTTCACTGAACAAAGAATGTTTGGACACTGTTTTGATAAACCAACTTGATTTGTTGAGTCATATTAAATGGTCTCTTAAACTGGTTACTGCTGTCTAGTCAATTCATCCTTTCCACTTAAGGGAATATCTGAAGAAAGTAGAACATGTCCAGATGAGGTCAAGTATGCCTAAAACTAAAGAAGGGAAGAATGAGTAGAAATATGTCAGTCATTATTAAATTTCAGGAAGACTATCATGTAGAAAACGAGCAAGCTTCTTTCCTGCTCCCTCCATCCATTGGTCTAATCCAGGGGTCCCCAAACTAAGGCCCGGGGGCCGGATGCGGCCCTCCAAGGTCATTTACCTGGCCCCCGCCTTCCGTTTTATAATATAATATTTTTATATCAGTTTTAATAATATAATATATTATATATACATATAATATTGATAAAAAATATTATAATGTTATACAATATAATACTAATAATAATACCATATAATAATATTAAATTATATGTTATATATTACATATAATATTACAGTATAGTGGTATAGTTCAATGTATAGTAATATATAATGCTAATATTGTGCTATGCTAATAATATAATATATTGTATGTAGATACAGGTGCTCTGAGTCCCCTTTGGGGTGAGAAGGGTGGGATATAAATGTAGTAAATAAATGTAGTAAATAAATAAAGGAATAATTTTAGACTCAGACTCGCCCAAAGTCTGACATGACTTGAAGGCACACAACAACAACAACAACAACAACAACAGCAACAACACTCCTAATTAACTTGACTATCTCATTGGCCAGAAGCAGGTCCACACTTTCCATTGAAATCCTGATAGATTTATGTTGGTTAAAATTGTTTTCATTTTTAAATATTGTATTTTTCTTTCATTGTTGTTGTTGTTTTGCACTACAAATAAGACATGTGCAGTGTGCATAGGAATTTGTTCTTTTTTTTTTCAAATGATAATTCGGCCCCTCAAAAGTTTGAAGGATTGTGGACCGGCCCTCTGCTTTAAAAGTTTGAGGACCCCTGGTCTAATCCATCGAACCTGAATTAATGGATTTCAGTTACACAAATAGGAAATTCTGACTAAACATTTGGAAGAACTACTGACAGTAAGATATGTTAGATAGTGGAAATGAAAACCTCACAAAGCTGTGATTTCTCATGTGTCATGGATTTTTAAAGAGAAGTTGGATAGTAACCTCCCAGGAGTAAATTCCTGAAAAGGCTGGGGAAGTAGACTACGTGGTTCCTAGGGAACTTTCCAAAACTATAACTCCATTGGTGTAGCATTACAACAATTCCAAAGCTTGGAAATTTTCACTCTTTTTATTACAAATCCCATCCAACATATCCAGTGACCTTATCTGGGAGCCATAGTCTAAGCTCTGCCTTGCACCCTGCTTTTAATCACTTCAAGAGAGAAAGAGGTTATGATTTGAAACCAAATGTCCAGAAAGATATAATTTAGCCCACACATCCCCTACACACAGGGATCACGTCTGATACCATCACTTATATAAAGCAAGGTTCCATAAATACCATTAAATGTGAACACGGAACAGTGAAGACAATAAGTGCCTTCAAGTTCTCTTAGTAGAATATCATACAGACACAAGTCAAAAATACAGCAGAATAAAATGATGGCAGGGTAAGAAGTATTAGACTGGTTTTTTTTTAAAAAAACGAGACAAGCCTCCAAACACGTTCCCTTTGTCTAATATGCATGTAATATTAATAGGGAGTATTATGACATTGTTGTCATGACAACCCCCACAAGTTTGATGTGAGGATTTCATCACACAATCAAAGCAGAAGGGATGTAAAAAAATAATAGCTATTTTGTTGGCAAACAATGTTCAATTTTCATTCCATAGGACAATGTAATGGACATGCAATACATTTTTTTAGACTTAATTTTAAAAACTTTAAAAAGATGTCTATTGACCTGAATTATGACTTTTCTTATTTCCTAAAGTAAAGGTAAAGGTTTCCCCTTGACATTAATGCTAGTCGTCTCCGACTCTGGGGGTTGGTGCTCATCTCCATTTCTAAGCTGAAGAGCCGGTGTTGTCCGTAGACATCTCCAAGGTCATGTGGCCGGCATGATTGCATGGAGCACCGTTACCATCCTGTCGGAGCGGTACCTACTGATCTACTCACATTTGCATGTTTTTGAACTGCTATTTTGGCAGAAGCTAGGGCTAACAGCGGGAGCTCACCATGTTCCCCGGATTCAAACCACCGACCTATCAGTCAACAAGTTCAGCAACTCAGTGGTTTAACACATTGCGCCACTGGGGGCTCCTAGTTAGAAAAAAACCAAAGACTTCTTCAAATATTTAGAGGTCTGGTAGTGGTAGGATTGTGTGCAACCTATTGTATGACCCCTTTATTCATAGGCTTAATATCCACAGTTTCATTTAACTACAATACAAAAATTATAATCCACAAAAATGTTTGCAGTGTTTTCAAAGGCCCCTTCCATGCAGCTGTATAAAATCCACATTGAACTGCATTATATGGCAGCGTGGATTCAGATAATCCAGTTCAAAACAGTTATTGTGGATTATCTGCCTTGATATTCTGAGTTATATGGCTATGTGGAAGGCCCTGAGTCCTCCAGTGCTATTCTATGGCATACTTCTATCCCAAATTGAGACAAAACCATGGATTTGCTACTATTGATGCTTTCAGTTATCAACAAGGGGTCTTGGATTGTATTCTCCCAAAATATGTAGTTTGCACTGTATTCTTTCACTTTTCAATTGAGTAATTGAACTAAGCCTAGGACCAAGGGGGAAAGTTGGAGGAGGAGAGAAGAACCGGACAACTTTAAAAGCAATGGGAAAATGGGATAACAAGGGAGTAATGGGGGCTGACACTGCAAATTGGGACAATTGTAGGATACATCATTGGCCCCTTTTGCATTGTCCTTATATGCCAGGATCTAAACCAGGTTATCTGCTATGAACTGGATTATATGAATCTCCACTGTCATATAATCTGAGATAAACAGATAATCTGGGATTTTTTAAAATCTGGGATCAGATCCCGGGATATAAGGGCAGTATAGAAGGAGCCATTCTTGTAACTTCTCCTATCAGGCTACTTGCATTCATCATATATCAGAACTTGATAATAAAAAGCCAGTAATGAAAGACTACATCAAGACAAAATTAAATGTAAGCAGCAGATTGTCAATATGTTATATACAATTTTCTAGTTATATAAAACTGTCATAAGGTTTTCTGGAGAGAAAAACAAATAATTTTTCCTCTCCACAAATGTATTATTGGACTCGCTGAAGATTGCATTCAACAGCTGTCATCCACCAGCTTTTGCATCCCACACTAAATTCAAATTATTTATTACTGAGGATTTTTTTTAAAAAAACAAAACCTCAGAGATTTATCAAAATACTAGAATTACTTCGAAATACAGACACTATGGAACAGTAGTTCTCAACCTTCCTAATGCTGCGACCTCTTAATACAGCTCCTCATGTTGTGGTGACCCCCAACCATAAAATGATTTTTGTTGCTACTTCACAAATATAAGTTTGCTACTGTTATGAATCCTAATGTGCAGGGTGTGTTTTCATTTACTGAACCTAATTTGACAGAAATATCCAATACGCACAAATTTGAATATTGGTGGGGTTGGGGGCAGGGTTGATTTTGTCATTTGGGAGTTGTAGTTGCTGGGATTTATAGTTAACCTACAATCAAAGAGCACTCTGAACCCAGCTCACAATGGATCTGCACCAAAATTGGCACACGACCTACATGTCCAACATTGAATACTGGTAGGGTTGTGGAGGCTGTTTTTGAATTCTTAGGGTTGTAGTTCACCAACATTCAAAGAACACTCTGTACCAAACTGGTGATGGAACTAGTAAACTTGCCACACATATCCAACATGCTAAACTTTGAATACTGGTGGGGTTTCGAAGGGACTGATCTCAAAGGTTGGGAGTTATTGCCCACCCACATCGACAGAGCAAAAAGGTTTTTTGTTTGTTTGTTTGTTGTTGTTTTTTTTTTGGGGGGGGGTGATCCAACATGATGGTAATTGTAGTTCTCCCTGCATCCAGTTACAGGAGCAGGAGGGCTTTTGATGGGAGGATTTGTCCTCTGTTTCCAAAAAGGATGAGAAGGAGAGCTCTTCTCTGCCAAAGGGGTTCCTAAGACCATTAGAAATATGTGTTTTCTGATGGTCTTTGGTGACCCCTCTGACACTCCCTTGTGACCCCTCCCCAGGGGTCCGGACCCCCAGATTGAGAAACACTGCTGTAGGAACATAATACAGTGGACCTTGATATCCACTGGGGTTTGGTTCAGGATGATCTAATCCTATTATTTACAATGGGGTAGCAAAATGGTGCTCCTTATATAAAATAGTAAAATTAAGATTTCTTTTATGATATTTTATTTTAATATTTTGAATTTGTGGATGGACAAAATCCATGGATATGGAGGGTTGACTGGAGGAAGGCATGAAAATAACAGACTATCTTTTTTTAGGCCCCAATCTGGACTAAATGCATGCATAAAATTCTGCAATCTGGCAATTTTAATCTCTAAACTTCTCTGATAGCTTATCAAATCAACCAAATTTCCACACTGATTCTTTCTCTTTCTACATAGCACTGAAGCCCTGAGGACTAATAGCTTGAAGGACATTTTTTTTAAAAAAAAAAAACTCTAAGAAAGCTGAATTCATCCAACAGTTCTATTATACTCCTTCCATTTCCTTTAGTAGAAGCACTAAAGAAACAACTCTCAAGAACAAATATCCTTAAGATAAGGAGACCATATTGATGGAGCAAAAGAGGTCTCTCCTGCATCCTGATCAGCAGTTATGACATCATAAGATGGATTTAATACAGTACAACTCCTGTATTCATGGAATCAGCACTTGTGGTTTCACTTACACGCGTCTAACAAAATATATTCTCTCGAGGCATTTTGTAGATTTTCCAGGAAATTCTATAGTATGCTTCCACCCGACATTGACTATATAGTCACGCTATAGAACCTAGCAATGCCTAGTGAAGTTTTTCTCTAGGTATTTTCTAGGTCCTCCAGAGTGACTCTAGGGGCAACTTCTGGTTGAAGCTGTTCTTTCAATAGGATTCGCTATTATCCATGGTTTCGCAGATCCATGCAAAGTCCTGGGATTAATCCTCATAGATACAGGGGTCATACAAGGGCCCCTTCCATAGAGCAGAATAAAATCCTACATTAATTGCTTTGAACTGGGTTATATGGCAGTGTGGACTCAGATAACCCAGTTCAAAGCATATATTGTGGGATTTTCTGCCTTGATATTCTGAGTTATATGGCTGTGTGGAAGGGCTCTATATATGTTCTTGATGCTCCCCATGACTGAAACAAAACTGCAAATTTCATTCTCACTAGATGACCCTAGGTAAGTCACACTTTGTCCGGATCACAGGAAGGCAAAGGCAACCTACTGTGCACAAATCTTGCCAGGAAAACTCCATGATAGGTTCACCTTAGGGTCACTATAAATTGGAAATGACTTGAAGGCACACAGCAACAACCAGAAAGTTGTTTACTTGCTATCTACCTCAAATTAATGCAGCCACCCTTTAAATTGTTGCGATTTTAAAACTCATGAAATTATTACATTAATATATACACATTTATCAGTTTAGATGATCTGTGTGTGTGTCTATATACAGCTATATAAATAGCTGGGTTTGCAACAGGTAAGGAACCAGCTGTTTGTCTCTGTGTGTATCAGAAGGTATTTTGCATGTGCCCTTCATAATTCACGAGGAGCTTCTGATTTTGTGATAGGTTATTTATATCCACATTGAAACTTCAAATGCAAAGTTACGCATAGCATAGCATCCCAGCAAACAGTGAAAGCTTTGCTCTGCTCAGGTGAAATCATTACAAACACATCAGCACATGGACATCATGTTCACATTGAGAAGTGCTCTTCAAATGTTTCCATTCACATCTTTATGGCAAAGGTTTCTCTGGTGAGAGCTGATACTATGCCTATCCTGAAGAGTGTGAAACAACAGGTTCCCTTGATAGGAATCAGAGAACCCTTGAGCTCGAATGAGTCAATGTCCCTGTCATGCAGGAAAGGGACTCCTAAAATATGCCCATCCAACTTCTGTTTGAAGACCTTCAAAGAAGGAGTCTGCCACCCTCTGATGCTGTCCATTCCACTATCACTTTCCTAATGATGAGAGAAATTCACTTTTTTATAACAGGAATCTGCCCATGTTCTAGTATGGGGAGCATCAGAAGACCAGCTTGCTCCATCTTCGAAATTAAATCCCTTCAGCTATTTCAGTGTAACTATAATGTCACCTCTCAGTCTTTGCTTCTCCAAGCTAAACATACTCAAATCCCTGAGCCATAAGGTCTAGTTTCCAGAACTCTGATCATCTAGGTTCCCCACTGTCATGATGTATTCAAGATTGTCAGTATTGTTCTTGGCACACTGGGTTGGACTGGAAGGTCCTTGTGGTCTCTTCCTACTTGAGGAATCTATGATCTATGTCCTTTTTAAAACACAGTGCCATGAACCAGATTGGTTTTGAACTTCCATATCTTGCATGTGTTTATACCTCAGCTCCCAGAATCTATCATTGTTGGCCATGATGACAATGGTTTTAGGATCACAGACTTGGAAGAGACCAAAAAAAAATCATTCCATCCAGTCCCCTGAATATTTAAGCATAGCTATGAAGGATAAAATGGAGCCCCAGTAGCGAAGTGTGTTAAAGCACTGAGCTGCTGAACTTGCAGACCGAAAGGTCCCAGGTTCAAATCCTGGGAGCGGAATGAGAGCCCGCTGTTAGCTCCAGCTTCTGCCAACATAGCAGTTCAAAAACATGCCAATGTGAGTAGATCAATAGGTACCGCTCCGGTGGGAAGGTAACAGCGCTCCATGCAGTCATGCCGGCCACATGACCTTGGAGGTGTCTACGGACAATGCCGGCTCTTCGGCTTAGAAATGGAGATGAGCACCAACCCCCCAGAGTCAGACATGACTGGACTTAACGTCAGGGAAAACCTTTACCTATGAAGGATAAAAGGTTGAGAACCTGTAATGGTGTCTAAGTCAGATGGGAACTATTTCCCCTCCAGATGTTCAAAACTACAACTTCCTTCAGCCACAGTCAGCCCTGACAATAAGAAAGGAATTAAGGGAGTCAAAGGCAGAAGCATCTTCATGCATGGCTGAGATATAGACCTCAAGTTCAACCACTCATACTGTTAAATAGTAGGATGGGCAAGATCACTAGATGAAGCCTTGGGTGTGTTGATGAGTAAATATAGTTTGCCACTACTTTAAATGCCCAGACTCAATGCTATGGAATCATAGCAGTTGCAATTTTATGAGGTCTCCTCTGCCAAAGAGTGCTGGTTCATCACTAAACAACAACTCCCAGGATTCTGCAGCTTTTAGTCATGGCAGTTAAAGTGGTGTCAAATGGGATTAATTTAACAGGGCAGAAACTCTCTTGGAGAACTTCTGCTAAAATATCCCGGTTATGTTTAACATCTTTATTTATGACTTAGATGAAGGGTTAGAAGGCACGATCATCAAGTTTACAGGCAACACCAAATTGAGAGGAATAGCCAATACTCCAGAAGACAGGAGCAGAATACAAAATGATCTTAACAGATTAGAGAGATGGGCTGAAACTAACAAAATGAAGTTCAACAGGGACAAATGTAAGATACTCCACTTTAGGCAGAAAAAATGAAATGTAAAGATACAGAATGGAGGACGCCTGGCTCAACAGCAGTACATGTGAAAAAGATCTTGGAGTCCTCATGGGCAATAAGTTAAACATGAGCCAACAGTGTAATACGGCGGCAAAAAAGCAAATGGTATTTTGGTCTGCATAAATAGTACAGTGTCTAGATCCAGGGAAGTCATGCTCCCCCTCTATTCTGCCTTGGTCACACCACACTTGGAAGCACACTGTGTCCAATTCTGGGCACTGCAGTTGAAGGGAGATGTTGACAAGCTGAAATGTGTCCAGAGGAGAGAGACTCAAATAATCAAGGGTCTGGAGAACAAGCCCTATAAGGAGCAGCTTAAAGAGCTGGGCATGTTTAGCCTGCAGAAGAGAAGGCTGAGAGGAGACATGATGAGGGCCATGTATAAATATGTGAGGGGAAGTCATAGGGAGGAGGGAGCAAGCTTATTTTCTGCTGCCCTGGAGACTAGGATGTGGAACAATGGCTTCAAACTTCATGAAAGGAGATTCCACCTAAATATTAGGAAGAACTTCCTCACTATGAGAGCTGTTCAGCAGTGGAACTCTCTGCCCCGGAGTGTGGTGGAGGCTCCTTCTTTGAAGGCTTTTAAGCCGAGGCCAGATGGCCATCCGTGGGGGGGGGGGGGGGCTTTGAATGCGATTTTCCTGCTTCTTGGCAGGGGTTTGGACTGGATGGCCTGTGGGGTCTCTTCCAACTCTATGATTCAATCCAACAGAAAGCTGTATGGCCTGACTCACAATTTGAGGCATTTGACACAGAAATTGTATTTTGATTTCTGTGCAGCAGTTTGTAATCAATGTTCTGGCTAGCAATTTCTGACTATTTCACATAAATACTGGTGTAACGGCTAAATGATTTAAAATTGCTCTTCCTACAGAGCTATGCTGAATGCTAAAAGTTAAATATTTAATATTCCATTGGATTTTCATTTCAATGCATGGATCATCTAATGAGTTGCTATTAGAGTTTTAAAATACTTTCTTCTCAAATGGGTTCACATTGACTACGCCTTTTAAAAACAGCAGCTCACAAGCTGAGTCAACCTCCTTTAAAATTAAGGAAGAATCATTGCACTATTCAAAGTGAATCATTACCCTATTCAAATAGACACCCAAACTAATAATACAACAACCACAGGAGTGCATGGCTTTTTATTACTTATTGTCATCCTATTCTTTTGTCAGTAAAGAACAGACTGAATCATTACAAAACATAGATTCAATTTTCAACTATAGAGGGTGTCCATAAAGTTTATTTACCATTCGAATGATAAATGATGAAGAGACTTGATGGACACCCTGTATATTATACATGCAAAGACAGCATGACTGTGATGATCATTTGTAGGAGGTAGAATATATCACTTGTGAAGAGTCAGCATGATGTAGATTAGACAGTAGATTGCTGGACTGGCATATGGAAAAAAAGGCTCAAGTGTCTACTGGGCTTTGAAAATTCACCCCACATTTGCTGGGGCTAGGATGCTTCTACAGAAGTCAACCATAGGGTAAAGGTAAAGGTTTCCCCTGACGTTAAGTCCAGTCGTGTCCGACTCTGGGGGTTGGTGCTCATCTACATTTCTAAGCCGAAGAGCCGGCGTTGTCTGTAGGCACCTCCAAGGTTATGTGGCCAGCATGACTGCATGGAATGCCGTTACCTTCCTGTCGGGGTGGTACATATTGATCTACTCACATTTGCATGTTTTCGAACTGCTAGGTTGGCAGAAGCTGGAGCTAACAGTGGGCGCTCACTCCGCTCCCCAGATTTGAACCTGGGACCTTTTGGTCTGCAAGTTCAGCAGCTCAGCACTTTAACACATTGAACCACTGGAGGCTCCAAAGTCAACCATAGAATTGTACTATATGACTCTATGGTCAGCTTCTACAGAAGTTAACCATAGAATCGCAGTAAAAAACCTACAAATGTCTAGGAGGACCTAGCGATTCCTATAAAGCATATTAAACAAATCTGCAAAAAAAAAATCAAACTTGCAAAAGTAAAACCCAAAGATGTGTGGGGCTGACTGTAACTTTAAAATACAGTAGAGTCTCACTTATCCAAGCCTTGCTTATCCAAGCTTCTGGATAATCCAAGCCATTTTTGTAGTCAATGTTTTCAATATATTGTGATATTTTGGTGCTAAATTTGTAAATACAGTAATTACAACATAACATTACTGCATATTGAACTACTTTTTCTGTCAAATTTGTTGTAGAACATGATGTTTTGGTGCTTAATTTGTAAAATCATAACCTAATTTGATGTTTAATAGACTTTTCCTTAATCCCTCATTATTATCCAAGATATTCGCTTATCCAAGCTTCTGCCGGCCCGTTTAGCTTGGATAAGTGAGACTTTACTGTATATAGTAAATATTATGAACTGCTGTGAGAAAGACATAAATTAATCTATTTTTATAAGTGAATGAGGGGTTGCTCTCATTTTCTCTTTAGTTTACTGTCTGCTTGTTTGCAGAGGGCAAACAAAGTTGGTTCCCAGTGGGAATATACAATTTTTTTCTCTCCAAGGTTACTAGGACATTTCATGAGAATTGGCTTCCTACCACAGCAAGGATTTATAAAAGCACAGACCAAAAGACTCTCTAGGACCAAAAGGAAGAATTGTCCCTATGCCAACACTCCAAGGGGATGTGCCTGGATTCCTTCCACTTTCCCCAACTGGTCACAGTATTTGTGTTTGGGATATCCTCCACTGCATTCAAATGTTCTTCTACAAAGCTTAAGCCATTGCTATTTTCTTGATATTCCCCTTTGACAACAACTCCATGAGGTAGATTAGGCTGACAGAGAAGTGACCAACCCAAAATCATCCAGCAATCTTTGAACCCAAGTCTCTCCAGTCTAAGTCATACAGCCTCCAGATTAGAGCATATGTACTTTGTTACATTAAAATATGACTATTATGATGTGGGTCAAGCTTATTAGATCAGGTGGCTTAGGGAGCTGTGGCTCAATGCAGTGAAGTCCTGGGAGTTGCAGTTTAGCAAAGCACTAGCACTCTTTGGCACAGAAGGCAAAAGGCCTTATAAAACTACAACTCCCAAGATTCAATTTCATTGAGCTGTGGTAGTTAGTGGTGACAAACTGCATTCATTCCACTGTGCAGATGCAGTATAGAGATTCCTACATCGATTTTTTTTCTCATGGAAAAAAGTGTTATTACAGTATTCATGGTTTTTCCACTTTTATGGGGGTCTTGCCTTGACCCCAGAAAACGTGGAAGGCTGATTGCACTGTTTTCAAAAATTCTCAAAGACCGGAGGATCCCTGTGCAAAATCCAGACTGTACTACATGTGTCTGAACATGCGTTTCCATCTAAAATTATCCTCAGGCATTTGCCCACCATTATTCCATCTTCTTTGATGTAAGACCAATTAGAGGATGGGAGAGAAAGAATGCAGGTACAAAAATAAAACTATTTGAACAACTGCATGATGTTTTTTTTTCCCTGTTTCCTTCTCTCCTCCTAAACAATCCTGTTAGTTCAAATCCAGAGGGAGAGTAGAAAAAGCTTCAGTTCTTGCATAACAGGCTGCGTTTTACATCCCCTCCCATCAACTTCAACCACGGGGCTGCAAACGCTTGCTGGCAGTGAAGCATGGAAGTCTACAGAAGGAGGAAAGCAAGGAAAACAGATGTGCTGGGAACTGAGGAACGAACAGGATTAACCGCTCTAAGGTGATCAGCAAAGGATTTCCTTCCTTCAATCCCAGGCCAGCGATGAGGTTCGCAAAGGCCAAGGTTACAGGGCTATAACCCATCCGGGTGGGAAAGGAGGACATTGACTCTCCCAATAAATGTTCTCTCACTCCTCAAATTTCTAGCATTGCAGTAGCTCAGTAGTTGAGCATTCGGATGCATCCAAAGATACAAGTAAGGTGCTTAAGGGAATGCGAACACAGCAAACAGAACAATAGTTTAGGGTGCATCTACACCAGGCCTGGGCAAACTTTAGCCCTCCAGGTGCTTTGGACTTCAACTCCCACAATTCCTAACAGCCGATAGGCTGTTAGGAATTGTGGGAGTTGAAGTCCAAAACACCTGGAGGGCCAAAGTTTGCCCAGGCCTGATCTACACTCATGCAGTTTCACCCCACTTTACCTGCCATGGCGCAATGCTATGGAGTGGTGGGCTTGTAGTTCCACAAGTTCTCATTGCCAGAGTGCCGGTGCTTCACCAAATGACAACTCCCAGGATGCCACAGCATTGAGCCATGGCAGTTAAAATGTAGCTGAACTGTATTAATTATACAGTACATGCACTGTCCATTATGCAAGGAATTTGTGGATCCAGTGAGCATTTTATTTAAGAAGCCTATATCCACTTTGGGGTGCAACACCCACCTTTTATTTTCATTTCTACCACCACTACCCCAGCTCCTGCCAACCTAGCAGTTCGAAAACATGCAAATGTGAGTAGATCAATAGGAATTGCTCTGGCAGGAAGGTAACGGCGCTCCATGCAGTCATGCCGGCCACATGACCTTGGAGGTGTCTATGGACAATGTCGGCTCTTCATCTTAGAAATGGAGATGAGCACCAACCAACCCCCAGAGTCGGTCACGACTGGACTTAACGTCAGGAGAAACCTTTACCTTTACTTACCACCACTACATCCCACTACAATGCACACAACAGTGGTTTGGCTGCAGTAATCACAGAAGGGGGAGTATTTGAAGGGAATGGGCTCTGTGTATGTTCAGAGGAGAACTTATTCTCTCCAGAAAGCAATCTCTGCACCCTCCTGAAAAGCATACCTAAATCCCAGGAATAAAATGTAACCAGTATCAGGGGATGCATTTTCACTGTAGAATGAATGCAAATGGATGCCACTTTCACTGCCATATCTCAATGCAAAGGAATCCTGGGATTTGTAGTATAGTGAGGCACTAGTAGTTATTAAAAATATTGTGGATGGGTGCAGAATAGGTGGCTCTGGAAGGTGAAGGTAAAAGTTTTCCCCTGACATTAAGTCTAGTCGTGTCCATCTCTGGGGGTTGGTGCTCACCTCTATTTTTAAGCTGAAGAGCCAATGTTGTCCATAGACACCTCTTAGGTTATGTGGCTGGCATGACTGCATGGAGCACTGTTACCTTCTCGCCAGAGCAGTATCTATTGATCTACTCACATTTGCATGTTTTCGAACTGCTAGGTTGGCAGTAGCTGGGGCTAACAGCGGGAGCTCACCTCGCTCCCTGTATTTGAACCGCCGACCTCTTGGTCAGCAAGTTCAGCAGCTCAGTGGTTTAATCTGCTGTGGTGGGAGATGGCCTAGGAATCTCAGAGAGTGGAGACTCTGTGTTGTCGAAGGCTTTCATGGCCAGGATCACAGGGTTGTTGTATGTCTTTTGGGCTGTGTGGCCATGTTCCAGAAGTATTCTCTCCTGATGTTTTGCCCACATCTATGGCAGGCATCCTCAGAGGTTGTGAGGCATGGATAAACTAGGCAAGGAAGGTAAATATATATCTGTAGAGAGTCCAGGGTGTGACAAGAGTCCTTTGTCAGTTGGAAGACAGCGTGAATGTTGCAGATATCCAATGCTAACTAGGGTGATTATCTGCAACATTCACGCTGGCTTCCAACTGACAAAGGACTCTTGTCACACCCTGGACTCTCTACAGCAGGGGTCCTCAAACTTTCAAAGCAGAGGGCCGGTCCACAACCCTTCAGACTGTAGAGGGGCCAAATTATCAATGGTATAAAATATTATAAAACTGAGGGCAGGGGCCAGGTAAATGACCTTGGAGGGCTGCATCCGGCCCCCAGACCTTAATTTGGGGACCCTTGCACTATACTGTAATATTATATGTAATATATAACATATAATTAATATTATTATATGGGATTAGTATTATATTGTATAACATTATGATATTATTATCAATATTATAGGTATATACAATATATTATTAAAATGATATAAAATATTATATTATAAAACTGAGTGTGGGGGGCAGGTAAATGACCTTGGAGGGCCACATCCAGCCCCCGGTCCTTAGTTTGGGGACCCCTGCTCTACCTTCCTTGCCTAGTTTCTCCATGCCTCACAACCTCTGAGAATGCCTGCAATAGATGTGGGCGGAACGTCAGGAGGGAATACTTCTGGAACATGGCCACACAGCCCGAAAGACATACAACA
Organism: Anolis carolinensis; assembly: GCF_035594765.1. NCBI lineage: Eukaryota > Metazoa > Chordata > Lepidosauria > Squamata > Anolidae > Anolis > Anolis carolinensis. The sequence goes on from NC_085844.1 coordinate 14,060,116, forward strand.
ACCCAGTGGAGACTCTATTTCAGAGGAAAGGGCTGGCACAGCCACCTCTGAGGTATTCCTTGCCGAAGAGAACCCTACGAAATCAGCATGGTCACCATCACTCCATTCAAAGGGAGGGATGCACACTTGCATGGATTGCAAAAGCCAAGGGGAATCCAATGCAATCCTGGTCCCCATCCTTTTGGGTCAAGGGATGCTCTTGCTCAGCCTGCGCCTCCAACCCAGTCCACGGTCTCCAGCCACCAAGCTAAAAGAAGGCAAGACCTAGTTCTTCCTTCCTGGGCTCTCCTTCTCCCGTCTGGCTCCCCTCCTCGCGCATCGCCCCCGCCGCCCTCACCTGCCGCCTCGATCCCGGATCGCCTCCACCATCGCCTCCATCTTAAGCCCGGCCGGCCCTATTAAAGGCTTCTCCGGAGCGCTGTGCCTTCTGGGGGATGTAGTTTCCTTTCTCCCCTCCCCGCACAGAAGCTCTGGCTCTGCCTCCCCCCCGGGAAAGGGATTGGGCGCCGCGGAGGACGGTGGCCACAATTGTCGGGTTGGTTGGGGCAGAGAAACCGGCCAAGGACCAAAGAAGATCAAAGAGATGCCTTCCTCTTCCTCCTCTTCTTCTTCCTCCTTTTTCCCCTTCCATTTCCCCTTCCTTCCTTCTTCCTCTACTTTCTCTTTCTCTTCTTCTTTCTCTTCCGTTTTTCCCCCTCTTCTTTTTCCTCCTCTAACTCTTTTCTTCCTCTTCTTCTTTCTCCGCCTCCCACTCCTCTTTTTTTGTTTCCTCTTTCTCCCTCTTCTTCTTTGTTCCCAAGATATATTTTAGCCAGAATGAGTGTGAGCACTGGAAACAATGAATCATTGCCAAATACATGTCCAGATACATTGTACTCCCTTGTCTTTGCATACACGGAGGTCACATTCAGAAGAATGTGCAGAGCAACCCTTACCTAGAAGTCTGGAATACACCCAAAGTCTGGAGTGGCTGAGATAGTGGCACCTTTGTTTTCTCATGCTTTGATGTGCACAAGATTGCTAACTTCAGAAAGCATACTACACACCTGCTATTTATTTATTTATTTATTTATTTATTTATTTATTTATTTATTTATTTATTTATATTTATTACAATACTTATATCCCGTCCTTCTCACCCATGGGGGACTCAGGGCGGCTTACAATAAAACACAATATAAAAATATTACAGACAATTCAATCAATTAAAATTAAATACATTTAACATTGATAAAAATATACATATAAAAATATACATAGGTAAAGGTAAAGGTTTCCCCTGTCATGTCTGACTCTGGGGGTTGGTGCTCATTTCCATTTCTAAGCCGAAGAGCCAGCATTGTCCGTAGACAACTCCAAGGTCATGTGGCCGGCATGACTGCATGGAGCGCCATTAACTTCCCGCTGGAGCAGTACCTATTGATCTACTTACATTGGCATGTTTTTGAACTGCTAGGTTGGCAGAAGCTGGAACTGACAGCGGGCGCTCACTCTGCTCCCGAGATTTGAACCTGGGACGTTCCGGTCTGCAAGTTCAGCAGCTCAGTGCTTTAACACACTTCACCACCGGGGCTCCTTAAATATACATATAAAAATATACATATAAATACACAATTGACTAAAGCAGCTCCACTGGCTTCCAATAAGTTTCCTGGCCCAGTTCAAAGTGCAGGTGATTATTACCTATAAAGCATTATACGCTTCAGGTCCAACCTATCTTCAAAACCACATGTCTTTCTATGAGCCAGTGCGGGCTCTGAGATCTGTTGGGGAGGCTCTTCTCTCAGTCCCACCACCATCTCAAATACGGTTGGTGGGGACAAGAGAGAGGGCCTTCTCGGTGGTGGCCCCCGGATCTGGAATGCCCTCTATGGAGAGATCAGGCTAGCCCCCTCACTTCAAGTCTTCTATTTCAGTTGAAAAACATGGCTTTTTAAATAAGCTTGCGATCTTATGTAGATTTTTAAGGGTTAGTCCGAGGACTTACTGTTGGTGTCACTTCGACACTGGGTATGTGTCAACCTGTTTTTATCCACAACTATGACTGCATTTTATGCATTTTAATGTTTTAGATCGTAATTACGTATATGCGTGACTGTAATTTCATGGTTTTATCCTTTTTTCTTTGTGTATTGTCTGTGCAGCGTGTTAAAGCACTGAGCTGCTGAACTTGCGGACCGAAAGGTCACAGGTTCGAATTCGGGGAGTGGAGTGAGCACCCGCTGTTAGCCCCAGCTTCTGTCAACCTAGCAGTTCAAAAACATGCAAATGTGAGTAGATCAATAGGTACTGCTCCAGCAGGAAGGTAATGGCACTCTATGCAGTCATGCCAGCTACATGACTTTGGAGGTGTCTATGGACAACACCAGCTCTTTGGCTTAGAAATGGAGATGAGCACCAATCCCCAGAGTCAGACACGACTGGACTTAATGTCAGGGGAAAATCTTTACCTTTTAACCTATTTATATGGGGCACTTTGCTGTATTTTGTTAGCTGCCCCAAGTACTTTTGGGGAGATGGTGGCGGGGCAGAAATAAAATTTATTATTATTATTATTATTTTATTATGACACAGCAAACAAGATAGATATACTGGATTTCATATCACAAAATCACAAGTCGAACACTTCCCAAGTGTCTAGGACTGTGTGATGTATTTTCAGATGATGCGCGCCAATCCCAGTAGGGTGGCCTTTTGCAGTTGGCAGATCGTGATTTTGTCAATGTCTATTGTTTCCAAATGCCGGCTGAGATCTTTTGGCACGGCACCCAATGTGCCAATCACCACCACCGGGATTAAGTATTTTTATTTTTATTATTATTATTATTATTATTATTATTATTATTATTATTATTATTATTATTATTTCACACACAAAATTATTAAACAGTATTGGGTATAAAACTGTCTTCAGGTTGCAGGTATAAGGTATACAAGCTGCCCCCAAGATACAATTAAGATAGGTTCTCTAGGTTTGTTCTTATGTTGAATTTGTTTGTAAATTGGAACAGGTACATTTTAAAATTTAACTCCAGCCAAAAATATGTATTTTCTAGCTTTGGATAGCATAGGGAAAAGGTTAACACCCCTGTGGTGTTTGTTTTGCTGTCTGTGTCCTTGTTCAGGAGATTTCACCTCATTTTCTGTCCCTGTGGTAATTGGATTTTGAAAAATTTGGCTTGCTGTGGAAACAAGGATTGGTGATAAAGCTTCAGTGGAGACACCTTTCCCCGTGATAACTCTTTCAGGAGTGGATTTCCCTTCCTAGGGGTAGATTTCTCTCACTTTCTGTTGTTTCACCTCACTCCTAACTATGGACCATTTGTAAGGTGGATGTTTATAACTCGGGACTGCATGTATATGAAATATAAATTATTTTCCTGTTTAGACCAGGGTCTCATCTCATAATCTGAAAAATATCCAAAATCCAACTCACTTCTGGTTTGTTTTGAATAAGGGATACTCAAGTTTCTTCTTCCAACTTACAAAATGCTCGTTCTCAAACTTCTGTAATGAAATATAGAAGTTTAGTACAAAAAAAGTACTAGCCTGCTATTTTTAATCACGTGTTAAATCCTATAGAGGACCTGCTGTTTCCAGACTGAGCATATTCAGTCAAGTTGGTGAGGTGATGGTGATTGGTTTGGTTCAATTTATTATAATGAATGCATTAATGAATTATATTAATTCCAAATGTCAGGAGTTGCCTGGAGCATGTATAGTGTGATTTCTCTGGAGCAAAGATATTTCTTCATCAAGGAATACCCAGAGGTGGTTTTGTCCATTCCTTCCTCTGAAATATCACTTGGTGCATTTACATGGAGAACAAAATCCAAGACTGGTTTCCAATTTACGGCGACCCTAAATCACCTAATCATCGGATTTTCTTGCCAAGATTTGTATGAAGCACTAATCCCTAGCCATTTTTGGATGAGGTTATACAGAGAGTAAATCCAGGGCCAATCCATAGCAGGAATGCTCCAAGTTGGCCCTGGAGCTGGCCACACACAATGTCCTGAACCCACTGCAGGGGAAACCTGTAATATGAATCTTCATAATTCAATATTGTGTTGTAATGGATATATTTAATGCACATCTATAGCAGGCATCCTCAGAGGTTATGAGATCTGTTGGAAACTAGGCAAGTGGGGTTTATATATGGGTGAAATGTCCAGGGTGGGAGAAAGAACTCTTGCCTGTTTGAGGCAAGTGTGAATGTTGCAATTGGCCACCTTGATTATCATTCAATGGCCTTGCAGCTTCAAAGCCTGGCTGCTTCCTTCCTGGGGGAATCTTTTGTTGGGAACTGTTAGCTGGCCCTGATTGTTTCCTGTCTGGAATTCTCCTGTTTTCTGAGTGTTGTTCTTTATCTACTGTTTTGATTTTAGAATTTTTTTAAATATTGGTCACCAGACTTTTTTAAATATTGGTCACCAGATTTTGTTTATTTTCATGCTTTCTTCCCTTCGGTTGAAATTGAACCTCCCAACTAAGAATTCCCCCAGGCAGGAAGCAGCCAGGCTTTGAAGCTGCAAGGCTATTCAATGCTAATCAAGGAGGCCAACTGCAACATTCACACTTGCCTCAAACAGACAAGAGTTCTTTCTCCCACCCTGGACATTATTCCACAGATATATAAACCCCACTTGCCTAGTTTCCAACAGATCTCATAACCTCCGAGGATGCTTGCCATAGATGTGGGTGAAACATCAGGAGAGAATGCTTCTGGAACATGGCCATACAGCCTGGAAAACTCACAGCAACCCAGTGATTCCGGCCATGAAAGCTTTTGACAACACATGGTATTAGATTCTTTTTAACTTTGTTTTTGTAAGAGATACTGAGGACCTTTGAATCGATTACTTAGGTGTAGATCTTCTGGATTTGTAAGAAGCTGGATTAATAGTGTGATTCTTTGCATCAGTACAAATTACCAGCAATGAGTTGCCAGGAGGTTTTTCTCCATTCCTGCTACATCAGTTCCCTTTTAACTGGAAACGCTGAGAAGTTGAAACAGGAACTTTGCAAATAACTATGTGCTGCACGTAGGGTCTAAATATAAATCCACTGGGTTTTCGTTTCCCTACAAATAGATCTCTTTCACACTTCCTGAGTCTGGCAACCAGACAAAGAGCATCTTGCTTACGAAAACAATATATTTCCAGGGCTTGCAATGCATTTTTAGAAGCCACACAGATACGTATTTGAAAAAAAAGTTTGCATATATGCGTCAGCCAATGAGGAAAGTATACTAAAATGCATACATGATGGGTGTAGTAGAAGAAAAAATAAGGGCAGTGCTCTCCCCACCACAATTAGTATTCTACACTCAAAACAAAGTTTTCTTTCTGTACCCAAATCCCCAGCATTGTAATAGCTTAGTGCTTCAACTGAACATTTAGAAATATAGTTTAGGAGTCCAAAGAAGGGTTGATGGGAGGCACAGTTACCAAGGGAATGGGAACACAGCAAATATAAGACAAATAGATATTTACAATGGTTATTATCTCCGTTTCTGCAATGGTTAGCAATCTGGGGATTGTAGGGAAAGTTCAAGGTAGGATTCTTATTTTGGGGGCATTGTCTTCATTTTGTCTATCCAGAGGTCATATTTCAGAGGAAAGAATTAACAAGCCACCTCCTAATTTTCCTTCCCTAAGAAACACCAATGAAATTCAAAAGATCACCACAAATTTATTTATTTATTTACAGTTTTATATTCTGCCCTTCTCACCCCGAAGGGGACTCAGGGCGGATCACATTACACATATAAGGCAAACATTCAATGCCTTTAACATAGAACAAAGACAAGACAAACATAGGCTCCGAGCTGGCCTCGAACTCATGACCTCTTGGTCAGAGTAATTTGTTGCAGCTGGCTGCTCACCAGCCTGCGCCACAGCCCGGGCAACTGGGATGCATCTATACCAGGCATGGGCAAACTTCGACCCTCCAGGTGTTTTGAACTTCAACTCCCACAATTCCTAAAATCTGGTAGGTTGTTAGGAATTGTGGGAGTTGAAGTCCAAAACACCTGGAGGGTCGAAGTTGGCCCATTCCTGATCTATACTGTAGAATTAATTCAGTTTGAAACCACTTTAACTGCAATAGTTCAATGCTATGGGATCTTGGGAATTGCAGTTTACAAGATCTTCAGCCTTCTATACCAAAAGGTGTTGGTGCCTCACTAAACTACAAAGCATTGAGCCCTGGCAGTTAAAGTGTTCTCAAACTGCATTAATTCTACAGCGTAGAATCAAAGGCAAACACACACATAGCTATTAGCTACACCCTTGGGCATTTGGAAATATGTGCATGCTTTAATAATGCAAAGATATACAGAAATACCTTTAAGAACATTTCAAAACTGTCACAAACTAGTAAGGAAATATGAGAAATATGAGAAAGACTACCAGGGGGATTTTGAGAAAGGCAGTGAAAATGGGACTGGACATATTTTAAATATTCTTAACTACAGAGCTAAGCTCATTTTTTCTCCACCAGTCTTTTCCTCCCCACAGTACCATTATGGGGAATAGAGCCATTGACCCTCTTTCTTTTCCCCAAAGTATTTTTTTCTGTGCTTCCTTGACATTTTTTGTATCTCTGCGCATCAACACTTTTGAGTTTGAAGTACTGAAATGTTCATCATCCCTCTTTAATAGCTCCTCTGGGAAAGATCATTATGGAAATAAGCAAGCATCTGCAAATTGCGTTTTTTTCCCCCCCAGCGCTGGCATTGCTTCTGGTTCTTGGTGGTTGTTTCCTTTGACCAAGCTATATACTTTAAGAATGCAAAAGATAGGAGTTAGCCTCACTTTGAGAATTTGTTTTAAATGCTTTGGAACTTGTGATGGTTTTACTTCGAAAATCCAGAAGAATGTAGGCTAGACCTACACCGTCATATAATGTAGTTTGGAACTGCATTATATGGTCAGTATAAAATCATATAATGTAGGAAAGGATGAAGAGTTAGAGTGAAATATATGGGGACATGTCTGGTTATTGGTGTTTTAATCTTTTTCTATTTTTTAATATACGTATTTAATAGTCTTGTGTTTTATCTGTGTGTTGTAACTAAGGCAGGTTCTACAGTAACCATACTTTGAACTACATTATATGATCAGTGTTGAACCATACAATGCAGTTTGATCTGCATTGATCTGCGTTATGTGACCAGTGTAGAACCAGCTAAGGCTCCATCTACTCTGCCATGTATATGGCAAGATTTATTCAAAGAGGTTTTGCTTTTATCTTCCTCTGAAGCTGAGAGATTGTGATTTGTTCAAGGCCATCCAAAATGTTTCCATGGCTGAGCTGTGATTCTAACCCTGGTTTCTCAGAATCGTAGTTTATAACAACTGAACCCGATGCCAACTTCTTTATCCAAAAAAATAAGTCCATCCATCCATCTAGAGACTTTATTTTCATCTATGCAAAACACAAAACAGCAACGTTTTTTGGCTCTTGCAGTAGATTGGAGCATATCTTGATTTATGGTCTAATTTCCTTCGGTAATCTGGAGTGTTCCACACAGCACTAATTGCCAACTCCAAAGAATGCAGTGTCTAAATGGGATATTTTCAAAATTATTATTAAGAGAATAGTTTGTCAGCTATTAACGAACTGCAGCAGTTAATTTGGGTTTAACATTCTCAGATTGTTATGCATTAAATTAATATACACGAAGCAGACCCATTAGAAGGGGTTGGATAGATGTTTAAAACGTGTTTCATAACCTCCAATTTGTGTGTTGCTAATATCAGCCATGAATAATTCATGCTGAAAGAGAAGCAAAATATCGAGAATTCATATGCTGCAGCCTGTAACAGAAGCAGATATCATTTATCCAGAGAAAGTGAGGGTCCAGAAGACTGAAATCAGGCAAATATTGTCCCCACCTTTAAAACAGGGGAGAAATGAAGGCTGTGAAACAACAGACCAGACAGATTGAGAATCCTTTATCCAAAATCCTTGGAACCAGAAGTGTTTGGGATTTCAGGGTTCCCCCCTCCCACCCCAGATTTTGGAATATGATAGACCAATAGGGATTGGTCAATGTTGGATAAATGTAGTTTCTCATGGCTTGAGTTACTAATACTATAGTAAAGGTAAAGATTTCCCCCTGACATCAAGCCCAGTCGTGTACGACTCTGTGGTTGGTGCTCATCCCCATTTCTAAGCCAAAGAGCCGGCGTTGTCCATAGACACGTCCAAGGTCATGTGGCCACAGGCATGACTGCATGGAGCACCGTTACCTTCCCGCTGGAGCGATATCTATTGATCTACTCACGTTTTTCATGTTTTCGAACTGCTAGGTTGGCAGAAGCTGGGGCTAACAGCAGAAGCTCAACATGCTCCCCAGATTCAAACTACTGACCTTTCGGACAGCAAGTTCAGCAGCTCAGCAATTTAATCTGGGGGTTCCACTAATAATATATATCCAACACTAATATTATATCCTATATTACAGACAATTCCCAAATTACAAACAAGAAAGTGCAACTCCAGTCAAGTATGTGTGTATGTGTTTGTGTAGCCTTTGGATAAAAAATGGCTTGTTTTAGAAACAAGGATTGGTGATAAAGCTTCAGTGGAGACACCTTTTCCCCAAAATAACTCTTCCAGGAGTGAATTACCGTTTTAAGGGATACATTTTCTCAACACTGTTCTTAACTATTGGACTCATGTCAATACACATATTTATGTTTCATACATTCATTTTACACATAGATTAAGGATGTTTTCTCCAATATTTTTTTAATAATTTTTTTACATAAAACGAAGTTTTTCGTACACCGAACCATCAGAAAGCAATGGTGTCACTATCTCAGCTACCCATGTGGACAATTGTAGATATAGAAGATATATTCTAAATTTCTGGATAAAGGATGATCAATTTGTACGAGAACAGATGCTGAATGAAATTATAGAGTAGACAGTTTAAAGAATTTTACATGGATTTAGTGAATAATTTTAGCCAGCATGGATTTGTCAGGAATAGGTCTGGTCAGTTTAACAACACTTTATTTATATTCCACTCTATCTCCCCGAGGGGACTCAGAGCGGATTACAACATATACAGATAGGCAAACTTTCAATGCCCTTTAATACAGTGGGATAACAATGACATACAAATACACAGAACAAAGGTAAAGGCTTTCATCTCTGGTGTTCTGGAGCTCAACTCCGGCCATTGAGAGGTGCTCTTGTTCCATTTGCAAACCAAGGAGCCTGTTGTCCGTAGACACGTCCTGGTCATGTTGCCAGCATGGCTGCATGGATGGATTTATTACTTTCCTGTCAAAGCAGTACCTATTGATCTACTCCCATTGGCCTGTTTTCAAACTGCTAGGTTGGCAGGAGCTAGGGCTAACAGCAGGAGCTCACCTTGACTCACGGCTTCGAACTGTCAACCTTTAGGTCAACAGGCTTAACCTGTTGCAACATTGCGGCCCCTAGTTTATCTTCTTTACTAGGTTACTAGGTCAGTGGATTGTGGAAATGCTCAATGTCAGAGGTAGAAAAAATATTTTAAGATACTCAGAAAATATTGAAAAGCATGTTTTTAGAAGGTCAAGCAAGCCTGGCAGGAAGTATCCCAGACCTTTGCAATGTAGGCCTTATTCTAAAATTAACATGTGGTTGTTTTATATAGAAAATGGCATTTTATGTACAAGAAACAGTTGTGGGTTTTTTTTCTTGCACAAAGGAGGGAGAATGTTATTTTTTGTACAGAAAAATGCTTCCTATAAAGAACTACTATGATTGAGGACTTATTTTTCACAAAATTCACATACAGTAGAGTCTCACTTATCCAACACTCGCTTATCCAACGTTCTGGATTATCCAACGCATTTTTGTAGTCAATGTTTTCAATATATCATGATATTTTGGTGCTAAATTCGTAAATACAGTAATTACTACATAGCATTACTGTGTATTGAACTATTTTTTCTGTCAAATTTGTTGTATAACATGATGTTTTGTTGCTTAATTTGTAAAATCATAACCTAATTTAATGTTTAATGGGCTTTTCCTTAATCTCTCCTTATTATCCAACATATTCGCTTATCCAACGTTCTGCTGGCCCGTTTACGTTGGATAAGCGAGACTCTACTGTACATGCAAAAAGAAAACAAAAGCTTTCTAAGGAAAAAAATATGTACAGAAATATTATTTTCTATACAGAAAAATGCTATTTTCCTTGCAAAACCAACATGTGTGAATTTTGGATAGAATAAATCCTGAATGGCGAATAGGTTTTGAAAACTGAGCCGTTTTTGAAAACTTTGTTGTAGCAGGATGAAAATAACATAAAGCTACTCATTGCTTCCTTCAAGAAGAATACAAGTAAAGAATGGCATCCTTACTTCAGATGTCATTTATCTTGATTGTAGCAAAGCATCTGACAAAGTCTGACATGATCGTTTGTATTTCTGGTTAAATTCCCATTAAATGATAATACTATCAGTTGACTTCATCAATGATTTACAAGATAAAGGGAAGGAGTCGATCTATGCCAGATTTCTATATGAGACAAGCCGGGGAGAGATGACTAACATTTTGGAAAGCATAGATAAAATGCAAAGTGGTAAGGCAGAAAACTGGGCCAAGATTAAGAATATGACGTTCATGAGAGATAAGTGTAAGATTTTGCAAAGATCCAATGTATGTATAGCACATTTGGTTACTGCATGGGGAAAGGATAACAGGTAACTTACCATGAGTTAATAGAGGGATGAACCTCCTATCTATATAAAACATATATTATATCACTTCATATAAGTGATGGACTACTGCACAGAAGACAGAGTACAGTAGAATCTCACTTATCCAAGCCTCGCTTATCCAAGCTTCTGGATTATCCAAGCCATTTTTGTAGTCAATGTTTTCAATATATCATGATATTTTGGTGCTAAATTCGTAAATACAGTAATCACAACATAACATTACTGCGTATTGAACTACGTTTTCTGTCAAATTTTTTTGTATAACATGATGTTTTGGTGCTTAATTTGTAAAATCATAACCTAATTTGATGTTTAATTCATGAATTGTGATGCACTCCAACTTTATGATTCTGTGATTATGAGATATGCATTAATAACAAGAGCAGTGCGAGAATGGCACCACATCTGGGCAGTTTGGGTCTTTTTGCCAGAGATTTTCAAATAAATCTAAGGATGTTCAAGTTGAGACAAGATGCCTTATATTTTGCAGCTACCCCACTTTTGGATTTATTTGCATACCACAAATGGCTGGACTAGATGGCCTGTAAAACTCCACTTTTAAATTATTATTCTGTTTGTTGATGTCATTCCATTGATCCTCGGAAAAAATAAGACTAAAAAAGAACCTCTTGTTCTCTTGATTCATTTGGCACAAAATGGTCTGGTTTGATTTTGGCTTTGGCCTGAACACCAGAATCATCTTATTTGTACTTTTGCCCAAATTGGGGGAAGATAGTCAATGAACACACTGAAGAATCCAGCATATCTGTTAAATGGTCATCCAGGCACTGAAGCAGCCAATGAAAAACGATGCTGATTGAACAAGCATTTCAATTGCCATGCAGCCCAAAAGACAAAAAGTTTTAGAAAGAAGGAAAGAAATCATAACATCAATAGGGCAGGGAGAAAGATGTTTGCCTGCAAAGAAAATTCCCAAAGCAAAATAGAGCCATTTCATTCCATTAAGAGAGACAGAACATTCATCTTCTAATTTTCTAAACAGATGGTCTGACACAGTTGGTAATGTTGGAAGGTGCAAATTTCATCTCACTCGTTGCGCTGGGAGGAGAAAATTACAAGGCAAAACAAAATAGAAAACAAGATTGAGAGGAGGAAGGGGCAAAAAAAAGGCTATACAGCACAGGTGTGGGGAAATTATCCATCATTAAACTAAAAGGAGGAGAGAGCAACCAATGTATTTCTGATAGAGTGGCCACTGGTGTCCTCCATTATGAAGGATCATCCCATATTTGAAATGCATTTTCAGCTCCAAGCTCAAGTTTAAAGGTAAAGAACCCTAAGATGAAGGAGCAAAAACCATGAATTTGTCTGTACACACATAGCAGCAAGATACAGGCAGTCTCCAAGTTACAAACAAAATAGGCTCTGTAGGTTTGAACTGAATACATTTTCGCATGTAGTTGGGACAGATACCTTTTTAAAGTGTAACTCCAGCTGAATATATATATATGTTTAGCTTTGGATAGTATAAGGGTTATGACCACTGGGGTGTTTGTTTTGCTGTCAGTGTACCTCTTCAGAAGATTTCACCTCACTTTCTGTCTCTATGATAACTGAATTTTTGGAAAATTTGCCTTGTTGTGGAAACAAGGATTGAAGGGAACGCTTCATTGGAGACCCTTTTTCCCCATGATAACTCTTTCAGGAGTGAATCTCCCTTCTGAGGGGCAGATCTCTCACACTTCCTGTTGTCTCACCCTCATTCTTAACTGTGAGTTGTTTGTAAGTCAGATTGTGACGGCGCGAGTGGCACCATTTATATGTCAAACTATAAGTTTCAAGATTTGAATTGCTGTATCATGCCTGATTTTGCCCTTACCCTGTAAATGTAGTTGGATTGGTTATTTATATCTGTCAATCAATGTTGTTTGTACCTGTTACATTGCTCACTCAGCAAAACTGTTTGGCTCCACCTCTTCCTGGAGTAGGACTGTGTTTCCTCCTTTTCATTCCACTCTATTGGATGGACGTGAAAGAGAGGCTTGGCTCTGAAAGCCCTTCAAAGTTACCTCTCAGCACCAATTCTGAGGTTCTTACCCTTGGGACTCACACTTCATGTTCAGGGCCAACCTGAACAACGTTGAGGAGTCTCAAGCGCCTTCACATCAGTCCTTTGGCAACAGAGGAAGACTCTTGTCTTCAGATATAGGTCATTGGACTGAGGCTGAGTTTGCTCCGGCATTCACAGCCAGAGAAAGAGGGATCTGGACAAGCTTCATGGACTTAATCAATCAAAGACTGTAATGTATATTTTCTTTTACCCCCTTTGTGAAGAATAAACCCAGTTTTTGAGTTAACTACAGTGTTTTGGTCCTTGGGAGTTCCAGTTTCCCTAAAGGAGGGCAAGAAGCAATCCCCTGGGGAAAGATGTCACGTCCATGCCTCTTTCACTAAGAGTTTACAGCCCCAGGCGCGACGGCACACAGATGTTTGTAACTCAGGGACTGTGTGTATTGTGTGAGCAGACACACAAGCCACCTGGTGGTTGATTTCTCTGCTATGGTGGAATTTCCATAAAGAGCTACCAAATAGGGATGCCAGATCTTAGATTTTGCTTGGAGTCTCCAATTGTGATCTTTTTTGATGGTCAGGATTTCACATTATTTTGTTTCAGCTCCAGGTGAGAGATAGGGCTGCATGAAAACCTAGTCAAGCAAAAATGTAGAAGAGAGCTCTACAGCTTGATGCACTTTGCAAAAATTGATGGATTTAAATGAAGATTTTCAATTTGGAAAGATTTGCTAATTTCCAAATAGGAAAACTAGCTTCCTAAGATCTACAGAGATACTCTCAGGAACACCTCAGCAAGCAAGAGTCCAAAAGTGGCAGGTCAAAACCCAGAACCAATGGATGAGAACGGATGATAAACTCCCTTCTGGGCAAACAGAATACAAGGAGACTTGGAAGGCGCTGATCAAACTGCACTCTGGCACCACGAGATGCAGAGCCAACCTTAAGAAATGGAGTTACAAAGTGGAGTCCACGACATGTGCATGTGAAGAAGAGCAAACCACAGACCATCTACTACAATGTAGTCTGAGCCCTGCCACATGCACAATGGAGGATCTTCTCACAGCAACACCAGAGGCACTCCAAGTGGCCAGTTACTGGTCAAAGGACATTTAGTATAATGCCAAGTTGATAACTTTGTGTTTCTAACTACTGTATATTTCAACTGTACCCTACCCTCAGTTCACTTCTGATATGATGAATAAATAAATACTTGTAAGGCACTGAACAGACTGTGCTCTGGCACCACGAGATGCAGAGCCAACCTTAAGAAATGGAGCTACAAAGTGGAGTCCACGACACGTGCATGTGGAGAAGAGCAAACCACCGACCACCTATTACAATGTAGTCTGAGCCCTGCCACATGCACAATGGAGGACCTTCTTACAGCAACAGCAGAGGCACTCCAAGTGGCCAGCTTCTGGTCAAAGGAAATCTAGTATAATGGCAAGTTTTAACTTTGTGTGTGTGTGTGGGTTTTTTTTGTTTGTTTTTTTAAAAATACATTATAACTGTACCTTCAATTCACTTCTGACATGATAAATATATAACTAGGAAAATTGGTTTTCCATCATGGCTTCCACATTCATGGATACTACCAACCATGGCTCAAAAATATTCCATTAAAATTCCTGCATGAAAATGTTGATTTTACCATTTTATACAAGGAATACCATTGTACTTTGCCATTGTATATGCTGGGACTTGCACATCCATGATTTGGGTATCCAAAGAGTGGGCTGGGGAGAGAGAATCAAATCCAAGTGGATGCCGAGGGCAACTGTAAAAGCAACAAAAATAAAGAAACAGAAAAAGAGAAAAGGGTGGAGGGAAAACACAGAATCAATGGCTATTAATAATTTTTACCAGGATTTTATCTCCAAACCAAGGTCTACCAAAGAAAGAAACTAATTGGGACCTGGTAAAGGACTATTTAAAACAGATGAAATTTGATCTTATCTGCTGAACTGACAAAATCTTGGAGACTAATGAGGACAAAGGGGACGTGGTGTTTTACCAATATATATGAACATTTTAGATAGACTATGAAGAGCCAGTTAAAGTCAGATGGAAGTCAACAATGTTTTTCTTTTTTTCTTATCTCATTTCCTACTTTCTACTTATAATGAGTGTCCTCTCACTTTCGCTGTGAAATTACTATTATTCTCTTATATATATATATATATATATATATATATATATATATATATATTTCTTCTCAATACAAAATCTCTAATAAAAATATTTTTAAAAATAATTTTACCAGGATTATATATATTTTATAGTAAGGATGGGAGGTTGTCAAACCTCAAAAGTTTCTTAAACGCTCAGAAGAGTTTGGGCTTTGTGAGGGAACATCCAGATGAAAACACATTACCATAAGAATTTGATATTCAATATTTTCCATTTAAAACACCCACTATGAAATATTCTTTAGACATTCATATTAATGAGGCTCTTTTCAAAAAAATACAAGACTAAGAAGCAAACAATGTCTCCTTGATATATTCCCAATTAAACCTAACCCAGCAGAGTCTGCCGAGCTTCTCCTGACTGAATTTTGAGTCATGACGGTGACTCATTATTCTATATCGTTTCTAAAATTCCCTAAAGTGAAAGAGAAAAATGCCACATGGGCATATCACTTCTAATAGGTTGGCAACACTGATATTAACATGACTTTTAAAAGTCATCTTAATGGGTACCATTTTACAGATTACACCTTGAAATATTCTCCAAGGTGAAATTTTCACTTCTAGAGAAATAATGTTTCCCCATGGAATGATTTCAGTGAGCAATTTTGAACTTGGAATAGTAAGCTACATGTCTTGATTTATTTCTTTTTTGAAAAAAAAAAAAGAAAGAAAAATGATCCCCATGACTGTCTCTGCTGTAGCACTGCTTCTGGCATTTTTGAATGCCTCGGTGGGAAATTGGCAGTGTCAGCGGCTTTGGCGTTTCCCCACAAAAGAGCTTCTTTTAGGTTCTCCAAGGAAGAATTAAGCTCTTCCCTTTTGCCATTCTATGCAGAGAAGGGACATAATTATTCTTTATAAGAGTTAATACTATCTTTACTTTACTTTGAGTAGAGTGGTGAAAGGACATTTTGAATGCAAACAATTTGCAGTGGGCAGCTGGCCTCTTGAACTAGTGCTGGCACTTTCCTCTCTCCACAAAACTTATCAACCGATATAACAAATACCATATTTTTGGTCCCCAAGCCTGCCTTCACTGTATACATGAAGCTGACTTATTCTTGAGGATATATGTGATTCTTTATGCTGCCATGAGATCGAAAGATGTATCCTCTTTGATATTATTTTCTATTTGGAGAAGCGGAAGGAACAGAAGTTGCGATGCAGTCAAACAGTCTGAGATCAAAACAAGGAGATAAGTCAAGAAATCCATCAGGGCAATACAAGAGAAAAAGGAAATGAGAGCCAAGGTTAAATTATATGGAGTATAAGAGTCGTAAGAGTCAGATGTATGAAGCAAAGTGTTGCAGGTCACTCCTGACAGGCCAAAAGCTTCTCAGTTCTGCCTTATTGACCAATATCTAGACAATCGATAAGAAGCAGAGAGGAGAAATAAATGTGGGACAAAAGCATTATGTTTGTGTCTGCTTCTCTCAGCAAATTGTGCAAAAGGTGGCAATGGCAGTGGTATTTTTCCCTTTCTGTTAAGGCAGTATATTTAAGTTTTCAAATGATAGATGATATGACTTTTCCCCTATTGGTAATTGGCAATGAATTAAACATGAAATATCTCGATGTCAGATTATGCCATCAAACCTAAAAATAGGTTCAGTTAAAGAGGCTTAAATGAAGCTTTGATATACGCAATTGGGTTGGTTGTCTGAAAGGTTCCAGAGCAGGATGCCAACTAGCAAATGCCTGAGCTGTGCCCACTCTTTTATACACGCCAAGCATACAACCAGCTCAGCATTAGTTGATCTGAATGTCACATGCACTGATAGAAGCTATAGCTAAACCAAAGCTATGCCCAAATTTTGGCAAACAATTGCCATCTTAAACAATGACTGCATATTTGATTTTGGAGACTGGGGTTGTTTCCCATGCATACTTCTATATGTATGTGCATTGTCTACCCATGCTCTCAATTCCAGGTATCTGCAATTGTATTCAGTATTGGATAGTACTAGCACTCCACCAGGGTTGGATTAAGACCCTTAGATACCATAAATATGTAAAAGATTCTAGTGTCTCCATATATATTGAATACAAAATATAAACAATAATAAACCATAAAACATGTTTTCCAAAATGAAACTAAGCTTTTGGTAAAATGGAAAATAACATTCATTTTTGTCTGCTTCCATTTTATTTATAGTTGAAAAGTGTTTTCCTACTTTTTCTAACTGCAAAGTCTTTCATTGTGGGATCTCTTTCTGGTTCAGCTGCACCATTTGCAGTTTTTGTCCATGGGAAATCCAACCATGGGGGAAAAAAACAGTTCCCTTTTCCCTTGATGTCCTAAATATGTGCTTATTTTGTTTGATGGTTAATCCATCCCAGCTCTTTTCATATATGGGGCCTATAACTCCTATTAGCAATAGCAGGGGAAACTATCAAACTATCTCAAATTGGTAACAAGACTCCCAATTCATTGTCTTCATCCCACTTTTTTCAGATACTTTAAAATTATCCAAGTGTTTTTCTCCTCCCATATTCCCCCTTTGTCCTTGCCTTACTTCAATTGCTATAAATTGAGTTCAAAGCTCAAAGGTATTTTTGTTCCATTAACTCAGTATAGAGTCCAGATGGAGAAGGGAATTTGCCCTTCCCTGAAGTCTGAGGCAAAATCAAACTGCTGCAGTCTCTTCTATCTTTTATCTTTTTTCCTCATTAATAACTTTGGCCATCTTGATTGCATAGGTTTTCATTGGACACAGGTTTCAAGATTTATGATATGCAAATATACCTGTGAAGGCAGTGGGACAGAGAAAAGGGCTTTCTCAGAAGGGCTTCTGAACAGACAGGTTTGTAAGGGAGAGTACAGTCCTGCAAATGATTTGGACCTCAGCTTCGGCAGCAACATGTAATCCTATTCCTAAATAATCCCTACGTTATATTTTGGGTGAAATTTTGCTGTTGTCTTGTACATACATTTGTCACACCTGCAGAAGGAATTGGACGTGTATGCATTCTGTGGAATGGCTGCTTTCACTTCAAAGTTGTGGAAGCGGAGTTGCACACATGACACTGTTGTGCTTGGATGTGCACTGTGTTTTCTGCATGAGTAAAAATATGCTTTTTTGCATTGGATTTCACATTTGATGCCTTGGTTCAGTTGCACAACATTGCCATTCAAAGCAAAGGTGTCCTATTACAGTAGATGCATGGGGAGAGTTACATTATGGGATCCTGATGTAGGATCTTGACCAAAGAAAATGGATTCCCTAGAATCAGCAAAAGAATAATCCACTATTACAATAATAAAGTGATCACAAACATATGCTTGTTCCCACAACTTATAAAAGAAGCAGCAAGCAGTAATAGACAATGAAATATAAGTTTGTTATAATCACAACACTAATTGCTATTTCTTTCCTGTAGAAGGAAGTTTCCAACAAGTTTCTTTAAACAAATTTCCTCGTTAAAGTAATAGTGTCTTTTTTCTTTCTTGTAAAAGGAAATTTCCAACAAAGTTTGCATACACAGATTTTCCTCTATGCTTCCTTATGGAGAACTTCTGCTTCCTTGTAGAAAACTTCCACGACCGGTTTTGACCTTGACAAAGTCTTCTTCAGGTGGAAAAGTTCTAATTTTACAAAATAAAGTGGACCAAAATGGAATGAACAAAAGTGACTAAGGAGTAGTTTCTTGATAGCACAAAACACACATACCTCAAACATATAATTTGCAAATTAAAAGTACAAAGACAAAATTACTCACACCAAGTTCTCCTGAGTGATGCTCTGCTTAGTCTGATTCCATAGCAAGCACAAAACTTTAAGGCTGACTCTGCTATTTAATATAGTATACTTAAAGAGGCCAGGTGATGAGTTTTGTGGTGTTGTAATTGTTGCTCTACAATCACATTTAAAGGCTACCCCACAGGTTTGCAGAAAGTAATAGTAGTGTTGTAATTGTTTAAAGAATTATTCCCATGAATTTATAAGAAACAATAATATATATCAGTGTCATTTAAACCTTTCGGATGTTCAGTTTGAAGGGTGAAAATCCAGAATGATTCACATTGTAAAAGTTTGGTACATAGATCAATGTTTGCAAGGGGTGGGACAACTTCTAGGATTTCAACATGAAGTGATTCTGCATTGTGATTAAAATCTACAAAGTACAGTAGAGTCACTTATCCAAGACTCACTTATTCAAGGTTCTGGATTATCCAAGGCATTTTTGTAGTCAATGTTTTCAATATATCATGATATTTTGGTGCTAAATTCATAAATACAGTATTACAGCATAACATTACTGGCATATTGAACTACTTTTTCTGTCAAATTTGTTGTATAACCTGATGTTTTGGTGCTTAATTTGTAAAATCGTAACCTAATTTGATGTTTAATAGGCTTTTCCTTTATCCCTCCTTATTATCCAAGATATTTGCTTATCCAAGGTTCATTAGCTTGGATCAGTGAGACTCCACTGTATTTGTAAATAATGGAGTCAGTTGAATGGCTTGTAATCTTGCTCCTATGTTCAATAATGCGGTGTCTAACTTGCCTGCTCATTTGGCCAACATACATGAGAGAACAGGGACATGTGATGGGACATGTTTCTGCCCAGCATGTCCAGTCTCTTGTTATTAAACTCTGATGCAGACAGTGGCAGTTTATGATCCAAGGGGGAGATTGGCTTCTCTTGTGGTCCTGCACTATTTATTGGCACATGTTTAGAAGGCATTTCTGTAAACAAAACACACAGAGCACACATTGCCAAAACTGCTTTAGGGGTTTTATCAAATGGAAAATGTTGGAAACACTACAGAGCTCTCCTTTCACTCCTTTTCCCCACATAGTGAAACACATTGCGACCCTGCCTGTCAGGAGCCAACAGCTTTCACAACAACAACGTCATCTCTGTTTAAGGGCTTGCGTGTGGCACTTCTGTTGGATGCGCTCACAGGATAATGCCTCTGACAGGATGTCAGTTTTCAGAAACTTCTTGGCAGTTTGCTCTGCAGCTATATTCACTTGAAAGCTTGTCGGTGCCAGGGCAGTGTCCATAGAGGGTGGAATCTGATGAACACGTTTAGGAGGAAAATCATTTATCCAAGGGGAACTTCCCTCCAGAAGTCACACCTCTTACAAATTGACCCAAAGGACATACCATGCTCAGATTCTATGCTCCTGCTTTCCACATTGGAAATAGCATCATTACACTGACCCTGAAGTATATGCTTGATTCAGACAGTTTGCTTTCAGTTCTGCAAATAGTATTATTACTGGTCAAAATCCAACAGTTAGCTACAAGTACACACTGAATTCATTAAACTGTTGATTTATTAACTTCCCTTTGATCAAGTCATTTTAGGGTGGTTGTGTTTAATCTAGATGGGATTAACAATTAGATTAAGGACTTTCCACCTGGTTATTTTGATTGTTTCCATGTCATTTGGCTCCTCTTCCTTTTACTTCAGATTCTATGTCACCTCTAGACTTTCCCTCTTTAGTTCTTTACTAAGCTGCTGATATACAATAACAGGTTTTATTGAAAACATTGATGGTTAATGGAGGTAGAAAATGATTTAAAATGAGCTCATAACTATGTTTCTTCTATCAGAAAGACCCTTCTATCAGATGGATCTCAGGCCCAGAATCCAAAATGACCTTAATAGATTGGAGAGTGGCCCAAAATTAACCAACTGAATTTCAATGGGAATAAATGTAAGATACTCTCTATACTGAAGAAATTAAAAGCACAAATATAGTATGGGTGTAATCTTGTTTGAAAACAGTACAAGTGAAAGGAATTTAAGTGTCTTAGTCGACCACAAGCTGAACATGAGCCATTAGTATGATGCAGAAGCCCAAGAGCCAATGAGATTACAGGTTGCATTGCTAGGAATATTGTATCTAGTTTGAAGGAAGTAATAGAACCAGTCTATTCTCCTTTGTCAGACCTCATTTGGAATATTGTGTCTGGTTCTGAGCACCATAATTCAAGAAGGATATTAAAATGCTGGAATGTGCTCAGAGAAGGATAACAAATGTGGTCAAAAGTCTGGAAGCCAAGCCAAGCCTTATAGAGAGTAACTTAAGGAGCTGGGTACATTTAGTTTGGAGAGAAGGTAAAGGTACACATCATAGCCATATTTAAATATTGGATAGGACGTCATATTGAAGATAGGGCCAATTTGTTTCCCAACAGAACAATGGTTTCAAATTACAGGAAAAGAGAATTCACTTAATCACTAAGAAGCACTGCCTGATGGTAAGAGCTATTTGACAGTGAAATATGTTGCTTGGCAGTGTGGCAAAGTCTCTCTTTCTGGAGATTTTTAAACTGAGATTGGATGGGAGAGCTTTGATTTTGTATTCTTGCATGGCAGGGCTTGGACTGGATGGTCTTCATGGTCTCTTCCAACTCTGTGTTTCTGTGATTCTAAATTATAATGCACATATCTACTGGAGATGGAGGTTTTTCCATGGTGCTTGAATACTGAAGCAAAAGCCATGGCCAAGGTTTCACTCTGCCTTGAAGTGAAACAATTATAAACACTTAAAGTCCTCTACCTTGCATCTCCATCTTTCTGGTCCTTCTCGAAGCAGCCAGAATAGAGAAACAGATTAGCCACAGTAAAAGACCTCCTGCTGCTTCTATGGAAGTAGAAAGTAGGAAAGAAAGGCTCAATTAATTTCACAGCTCTATGTGTTCATAACCACTCTGTCTCTGGAACGCTATGCTCAGGGTGAAAGGTTTAACAACCCATTGCTTTATTTTGCCTGCTATCTCTATTTATTTAGCACAGTGTGACTCTGTCATGGTATGGTGGTATCCCTTTGAATAGGTCATGCACTTATTTTATCATTGGTGTGGCATTGCAAAGACTGTGTGAGACAGATGGTACAGTCAACACATCTCTTGAACAGATATGTTGAGACAGCAGAGTGGAGAGAGTCCAATCTATGACCCTATCCCCAGGTGCAAATTCAGAGGAAATTGGGTTGGCATTACTTGGAACAAGTCAATGATCTGACAGCAGCAACACCATAGCCATTACCTCTGAGATCTCTGACCTTTCGCATCACTCAGAGGACAGATGTGTATGAAGCGGAACATGTTCTCAGGTTCGAAATTAGTCTGCTGTCTTCAGATGTGGTGAGAGTTTCTCTAGTGGTCAGTGCTGAAGTAATACTCAACTGATGGTCCCATTAAAGTTTGTGTCCAGAACTGGGGAAGGGAAATGTGCCATTTTATTCTTTTGTCCTTGCAACATAGCTTTGGGAGGCTCTTTCTTGGGCACTGCAATCAACCACGCTCACTGCAGAGTGGAGAGTATTTAAGAAGCTGTCCTCAAGGCTGATTCCTATTACCTTCAGCCAGTGGTGTCACTAGGAAGGTGTAGGGGTGCAAACAGCCCCAGGTGATCCCAGCTGAGGAAGTGACCCCAAATTGACTTCTTATAAAAATTGTGCAGTGTTTCAGCAGGAATTTGTTCTTTGAAAAATAAAAATATTCTTGTAATTATTTATCACCACAAACACATTTTGTAAGCTCATCTTACATATACTGTCAATATACCTATGAGGCTAAAACTCTGTGCTAATTTATTTTTTGAACTTTCAAATGTGCACGCAGTCTGGTCACAGCTTTCATCCAGTAAAATGTCATTTTGAATCATGTTGTTTTGCCTGCAAATGCTACAAGCACACACTATAGCTTTTGTTTTTGTCTGTCAGATATTATGGTGTTTTATTTACAACATTGTGGTATGGTCTAGTAAGGGAGGATGCCAAACCTAGTGATGCCATCTTCATCAGAGGTCCAATCCCCCATCCCTTTTATTGCATTCAAAATTTAAGATATATTTTAATAAGTCACAAAGAGAATGGTATCACAGTAATTAGAAGGCATGTTTGCGAAATTCTACTGTTTCTACCATTTCTTTTGTGTCTTCTGTTTCTTTGGAAGCATGAAATGGGAAGCTCCCTCCCCACATGAAAATCTGCTCAACACAAAACATCTGCTTTCGTGTTCATCTGAACTTGCCTCCTCACCACACACACATTCGTTGAGACTGTGATGAGGCACATATGGCGGGGCGTGCAGGCAGGCAGGTCAGCAGCGCACCTGCAGCTAAGTCCCAATTAATCTAGAGTAAAAGGTGCTTGGCTGCAGGCACTGGAAGGCACTTGAGCTTTCCGGACCAGCCCGTAAGCTTCACCACACATGTGCTCACTTTCCAAGAAAAGCATGAGTGTGGCAGGGCATGCAGGCAGGCTCAGAAAGCACGTGCACCTACAAGTGCCTGCAGCCATATGTCTCTTACTATAAAGTAGAAACAGGAGGTGCCAGGAAAGAAGAACGCTTGCTGGTAAGGGGAGCCAGTGGGTGAGAAGCCCCCCCACACACACACACATAATGGCCTGATTTTTGGGCCCAGAAACAAAAGAACTTAATTTTGGGAGGCTTACAAAAAAACGGATTGGGGCCCCCAACAAAAGCCGGGGCATGAAGCAGAACAAGGTTTCCCCTGAATGCACATCCCTAGTGATTAGAGACTATCAATATGTTGTCCATTAATCTTTGCAAAGTGAATGTATCTGCTAGAAAGAAACTGATACTCTAAATCCTTGTATATTGACTATATTTGTCTCCTGAAACCAGAGAATGCGAAAGCCCTGAAAGAATCACAGAATCATTTCATGAAGCTGAAAGGGAGAAACAGGGGCCATATAGGAATGTATATGTAAAGCACTCCTGAGAGATAGCAGTCCAACCTCAATTTAAAAACCCACAATAAGGGAGAGTCTACCACCCTACATGGAAATCTGTTCTCTACCAGGCAGCTTTCCTCACCAAGAGGTTCTTCCCAATGTTTGGCTGGTATCCATTTCTTTGTCATTTGAATCAACTGGTTTGTGTATCTGGTCTCTGAAACAGCAGAAAACAGTTCATTCCATCAGATATTTAAAGATGGCTGTCAAATCAGAGTTGTTGTGTGTTTTTCGGGCTGTATGGCCATGTTCCAGATGTGGGTGAAACGTCAGGATAGACGTCCTCAGGAGGGGCCAGGGCAAACATCAGGAGAGAATACTTCTGGAACATGGCCATATAGTCCAAAAAACACACATCAACCCTGTGATTCTGGCCATGAAAGCCTTTGACAACATGACTGTTAAATCTTCTTGAAAACCTTTCTTCTCCAAGTTCAACATACAGAGCTCCCCATTTTCTCTGGGCTTTTATTGCTGTTTTGAGTCAAGGGCATTAGATTCTAACATGCAAACTGCATGTTTGCATATGAAGCTATCTTATGTAGTGTTGGGCCACCTAGCCTTGCATTGCCTGTCTCCAAATATTTTTGGACTGCAGTATCTACAATCCCCTTCCTATGGGCTCAGGCTCATGGGACTTATATACTAATAAATATCTGGGGATGCCCTAGTTTACCGCTCCTGGGAATAGGAGTGCTGTCCTTTTCAAAAGATCCAAGGAAATAATAAACAAATATAAAAAAAATGTAAAAGTCACTGGTGGGAGCTGAGATTCTGGGTTGCTGGATCAAAAGTCCAGACTGGAAATGATTAGATTCAATAATGCATGGTACATTTGTGCCTATCGCATATCCAGACTCCTGGAATGTAAATGGAGCATGCAGAGCTACAGATGATAAAGGCTAAAGTTGCACCTTTTGCTTTGTCTGGTGCCAAGTTGAGCTTTGCCTTGCTTTGTAACACAATGCTAAGAGCCGCGATTGTGCCCGAGGTCTGGTGTCTGCAGTCAGAAGATAAACAAAAAACACTCTGGCCAGGAGAGCTGATGGATTGTGAAAGATGCCATGCTTGTCAATAGACTGTCAACCTTGAATAGCTTTTGTGCTAAATTTGCAGCCATTATGCAATCTTAGAGCTGGCTTGTCTTGTACGCAGAAGAAGCACTGTAGGTTTCCATTTCACATTGGATCTTTTACTTTTGTCTTTGACTTCTTTCATTCCTTGCTGTGCCTATTCTTTGACATCCATAGAAGCTTTTCGCATTGTTGGGCAACTTATTAAATCATCACAGCATATTCCCACTGCAGTGAAATCCTTTTCTAAATGAAGCTGTGAGTTTAATCTGATTCCAAAGAAGAAACACATTCAAGAAACACATAGCGGTATTCCTAATTGCTTAAGTCACCTTTAGAGACCTTGTGAATTCCTGATATACGTCTATAAAATGGTCATGTAAGGCAGGGCCATATTGTGAATGGCACTAAAATTCAGTTACACATTTTGGAGAGTGAGACCGTAACAGAGTTACATATCAAATTACACGTGTAACATAATTACAATTTTTCAAGAATGGAAATGTTAGTCTGAGGATGCATCTACACCATAAAATCAATGCTGATTGACACAGAATCACAGAATAATAGAGTTGGAAGAGACCACATGAGCCATCTAGTCCAACACCTGGCGATGCAGGAAAAGTGCAATCAAAGTATCCTTGAGAGGTGGCCTTCTAGCCTTTATTTAAAAGCCTCCAAGGAAGGAGCTTCCACCACACTCAGAGGCAGAGAGTTCCACTGCTCAACAGCTCTCACAGTTAGGAAGTGCTTCCTTATGTTCAGGTAGAATTTCCTTTTCTGTAGTTTGAACCCATTGCTCCAAGTCTCAGACTGCAAGGCAGCAGAAAACAAGCCTGCTCTCTCCTCCTTATGACATCCTATCACATTTATAGATGGCTGTCAGGTCTCCTCTCAACCTTCTCTTCTGCAGGTTAAACACCCCCAGTTCTTTAAGATGCTTCTCATAGGGATTCATGGTCTCCAGACCTTTGATCATTTTAGTTGCCCTCCTCTGGACACCTTCCAGCTTGTCAATCTCTCTTTTAAACTGTGGTGCCCAGAATTGGACACAGTGTTCCAGGTGAGGTCTGACCAAAGCAGAATAGACATTGCTTTGATTATCCTGGCCCAGTGGTTCTCATCTTGGGGTCCCCAGATGTTTTTGGACTTCAGCTCCCAGAAATCCTAAAATCTGGCAAATTGGCTGGGATTTCTGGGAGTTGTAGGCCAAAAGCATCTGGGGACCCCAGGTTGAGAACCACTGCCCTGGCCCAATGCTATGGAATCCTGGGAGCTGTAGTTTGGTAAGGCACCACTATTCTTGGGCAGAGAAGGCTAAAGACTTTATAAAACTGCAACTCATAGGATTCCATTAGCTGGCCCTGATTGTTTTATGTCTGGAATTCCCCTGTTTTCAGAGTGTTGTTCTTTATTTACTATATACTCAATGTACAGTAGTAAGTTAAAATAAGACACTTATAACAATTCAGTAAATAAATATGATAAAACTGAATATATACATCATATTTCCTTATAACCCCTACAATTTACCCCAATCAGCCCTACATATGTGGTTCTCAAGCATATTGTTTTGCTTTAATACAGAGCTGTTTTATATCTTATTTTTGGGTCTTGTCCACACATAAAACATGTTGTTCTGATGTGAGATTCCTAATACATTGTCCATTTGATATATGGACCAAGGTACAAGTCTCTCACTTTCTGGTACAATTTACAATCAAATAATATGTGTGCTGTATCCTCAATTTCAGATGCTCCTCAGATACAATATAATTTCCTATAATTATTACATCTTTTCCCCCTCGGTAACAAAATTATAAATACATTAAATTATGACTTTAACTTGATGAAAGGTAATGTCATTCTTTGCATACTATAAATGTTTAATTATAACCACTTTAATAGTTACAGGCAGGGCCATAGCCAGAAAAAAATTTCGGGAGGGGTTTTGAAAATTTCGGGGGGGGGGGGTTGAACCCCTAGCACACACCTCTCCCCGCTACAAACCTGTCAATATCTGCTTGAAATAGTTCCTGGAGGGACTCTTAATGTTTTGCGTCTCATAGACTTAGCATGGGGATTTGGTTAACCAGTTAAAATTCATGAGTAAACCAGGTTTTTTTTTATAACCTGAAAAATTTCAGGGGGGGGGGGGTTGAACCCCTAAAACCGCCCCCTCGCTACAGGCCTGGTTACAGGTATCCAAAAAACTTGGAGGAATATCATCTGGCCCAAATGCTGGCTTTTGTGTTTTTCTTGTGCCCCAAAAGAATAAATTCCAAACAATATTCATCAGTACACTAAGTGGATTGAGTGGAAACCATATGCAGGTATCCACAGTTTTAAAAAGAATATGGAATCATAGCATTGGATGAGACCACAAGGATCATCCACTGCAATCCCATTTTTCCATTGTAGGAATATGCAATCAAAGCATTCCTAAAGAAGGAAAGAGACCCCACCACTCTCCAAAACAGTTCTTATTGTCAAAAGGTTCTACCTAAAATTCAGTTAGAATTTCTTTTCCTGTAGTTTGAATCCTTTGTTCTGAATCCTATTTGATCGGAGTACCATTAGCTTAATCAGATAATTTTCATCTTCACTGTGTAATATCAATACTTTTCCCTCTTCAAGGTAATGTAATGACTTCATCTGAAAATAATTTCAGATTCGAATTTGAATGGGAGATGAGCCACCATGCCAATCTAGTTTGCCATTAAGTATGGAAATGTCAAAGATCTCCAAAGTTTGTGACTGAATAGCATAGATTTTTAAATTTCCTAAGTGTTATTGTTAGTCCAAACTGGAATACAGCCATAAAGTCAATTGAATTTACCTGCATGTTTTCTTTATTCATTGCAACAGTTCTAGTAGTGGCCATCCAGGATTTCAGCCATGCAGTTGCTCATTCTTGGATGGTTCATAATTATTTGCCAATGCCTTCAATGAACCACTCTTCATAGAGTGTTGTAGTTGAGTCTCCTGGCAATATTACAAACAGTAGTAGAAGTACAGTAGAGTCTCACTTATCCAACACTCGCTTATCCAATGTTCTGGATTATCCAACACATTTTTGTAGTCAATGTTTTCAATACATCATGATATTTTGGTGCTAAATTCGTAAATACAGTAATTACTACGTAGCATTACTGCATATTGAACTACTTTTTCTGTCAAATTTGTTGTATAACATGATGTTTTGGTGCTTAATTTGTAAAATCATAACCTAATTTGATGTTTAATAGGCTTTTCCTTAATGCCTCCTTATTATCCAACATATTTGCTTATCCAACATTCTGCCGGCCCATTTGTGTTGGATAAGTGAGACTCTACTGTACTAGTAGGAGGAAAAGAAGTAATCTTGAGCAGGTGCCAGATGAGGAACAACAAAGGAAATGGATCCGGGAGATACTTATGGCACCTTCTGAGGAAGACACATTTGAAGGGTTTTCAAGTGATGAGGAATCAATGATTGAGGGAGGAGACTGGATGGATGTGAATAGAGGAATTAAAAGGGTTACTTTGGAGCAGGAATCAGATGAGGAAAAGGAGAAGAAGAAGCTCCGGGATATACTTACTGCTCCCACAGAGTAGGAGTCATTTTTGGGTTTCTCTGGGGATGATGGGTCTGGGAGTGATGAAAATGTGGAGGGCACATCGGACTGGACTAGGGTATAAGAAATGAGGGATGTGTTTGCAGAACCAACTTCTGGTGATAAGTTTGTGGGGTTTTTGGGACAGGAGAATTGGCAAACAGCTGATACACCTGGGGCATGGGGAGACCTAAGTCTTGATAGAAGATGGAGGGGCTGGAGGAATGATGGGTGGGGTTCACGTGTAATGACAGGAACAGCTGTGGGGGATGATGATGGGGTGGAGGCCAGCTCATCTTCAGATAATGATGTGTAAGATAAAAGTAGGGTCTGAAATGGGGATCCTTTGCAGAAGGCAAAGTGTCATTTTTGGCGTAGGTTTGTCTCTGCCTGTTTTTCCTGTTTGACTTTGGTTCCTGGCTCTAGAGCTTGGCGTTCTTGGTTCCTGTGTTTCTTGGATTTGGATTGGACTATCGTGAATGTGCTTTTCTCCCTCCCTGGACCTTTGTTCTGGCGACTTCAGCTCTGTTTGACAACTTCCGGTAACGATGCTTGGATTGGCTAATTGTGGTTGCAGCTTTCTCCCTCCCTGGACCTTTGGACTGGCGACTTCAGCTCTGTTTGACGACCTCCGATAACAACGCTTGGATTGGCTAATCGCGGTTGCAGCTTTCTCCCTCCCTGGTTTCGGTTTGTCTTCACTTCAGCTTGGGTTTCCCTCTTTGGAAAGCAACCTTGTATTGGCTGTCGTCAGTGCGGCTTTCCTTCCCCTACTCCTGGCTCCTGGTTGACTCAACCAAGGATTGTGTAAAGACCTTAAGGATGTCGTTAGTTTATTTCTTTTGTTCTGCTGTCTTTTTGAACTCTGACTAGTTTTGTTTACCTTCTGAGTACTGCGCTGCCTTCCAAGAAGCCTGCTTCAGCGCTGTTTGCTGCCAGTTCCGTTCACTGCATTTAAATCCAGATTATCCATCCATATAATCTGGATTATTTTCCGTTCTTCCTTTTGAAGCCCAGTTTGAGTTTATATTTTGAGTTTTGGTCAGAGACACTGCAGTTAAGTGTCTCTGAGCCTGTTTTTGAATGACAATAAGTCTTTTGTTTAAAATGAGTATTGAGTGTGTGGCTTAGGCTTGCTCAAATAATTCGTTTTCCCCATTACCCGTTATTAATTCGTTATTTTCGTTTGTTTTGAAGCAATATATGGCATTGGTTGTCCACACGTCTGGATATCGCGGTTTCGAACCGCGATTGGCCGTTTTCCGTTATGGCGTCGTTTTTTTCGTTTTTAAAAAATGCTTTTGCAAATCACCCAAACTTGTTTAAGTGCACTGGGGCAACCTAGCGTGTTGTTTGCACCTTGTGGCCAATCAGAGAGCACGTTAAACCAGGGGGAGGGGCTGGTAGGACGTCCTGAATGAAAAGAGCGAGCACTCAGCCTCGTGGCTCATTCGCACCGGGAATCTCAAGAGGGTGGAAGGGAGATTTTGGGGGCAGGCAGGCAGGCAGGCAGGCAGGCAGGAAAGATTGCTGCGTCACAGCCTCCTTGGCTGTTTTTGAGCTAGAGCTGAGCTAGGCTACAGAAGACCGGGAGAAAAGTTTGGGTGGGTGAGTTTGGGAGGTGTGGGGAAACTGTTGGGTGTTGCTTTTATAATTTTTTGCAAAGGGCCTGTGGGTGTTTTTTTCCTCACGAGATTGGCGTTTTCAATTTTCCCACACGGCCAGCAATTTTTCTGCTGCGCCATTTTTTCTGTTGCGGGCAGGGTGGGCATTCTTCTTTCTTTTTTAAACGCTAAAGGGTTTTTGGAAACAAGGGAGCCTGGTGATTTGGCCCTTGCCTCATGCAGGGCAGTTTGTCCATGCCAGGGTCGCTTTCTGTGAATAAAAAGCCAACTTTGGCAAAAAGAATTGCACCTCCCATTGTCCTTGGGAGAACTAAAACTCCTTTTTGGGAAACAAGGGACCCACTTTTGCCCTTTCCCTGCTCAAACAGGGCTGTTTGTCCGTGCCAGGGTCGCTTTCTGTGAATCAAAAGCCAACTTTGGCAAAAAGGATTGAACCTCCCATACTCCTTGGTAGAACTAAAACTCCTTTTTGGGAAACAAGGGACCCACTTTTGCCCTTTCACTGCTCAAACAGGGCTGTTTGTCTGTGCCAGGGTCGCTTTCTGTGAATCAAAAGCCAACTTTGGCAAAAAGAATTGCACCTCCCATTGTCCTTGGGAGAACTAAAACTCCTTTTTGGGAAACAAGGGACCCACTTTTGCCCTTTCACTGCTCAAAAAAGGCAGTTTGTCCGTGCCAGGGTCGCTTTCTGTGAATCAAAAGCCAACTTTGGCAAAAAGGATTGCACCTCCCATTGTCCTTGGGAGAACTAAAACTCCTTTTTGGGAAACAAGGGACCCACTTTTGCCCTTTCACTGCTCAAACAGGGCTGTTTGTCCGTGCCAGGGTCGCTTTCTGTGAATCAAAAGCCAACTTTGGCCAAAGGATTGAACCTCCCATTGTCCTTGGGAGAACTAAAACTCCTTTTTGGGAAACAAGGGACCCACTTTTGCCCTTTCACTGCTCAAACAGGGCAGTTTGTCCGTGCCAGGGTCGCTTTCTGTGAATCAAAAGCCAACTTTGGCAAAAAGGATTGAACCTCCCATTGTCCTTGGGAGAACTAAAACTCCTTTTTGGGAAACAAGGGTCCCACTTTTGCCCTTTCACTGCTCAAACAGGGCTGTTTGTCCGTGTCAGGGTCGCTTTCTGTGAATCAAAAGCCAACTTTGGCCAAAGGATTGAACCTCCCATTGTCCTTGGGAGAACTAAAACTCCTTTTTGGGAAACAAGGGATCCACTTTTGCCCTTTCACTGCTCAAACAGGGCTGTTTGTCCGTGCCAGGGTCGCTTTCTGTGAATCAAAAGCCAACTTTGGCCAAAGGATTGAACCTCCCATTGTCCTTGGGAGAACTAAAACTCCTTTTTGGGAAACAAGGGACCCACTTTTGCCCTTTCACTGCTCAAACAGGGCAGTTTGTCCGTGCCAGGGTCGCTTTCTGTGAATCAAAAGCCAACTTTGGCAAAAAGGATTGAACCTCCCATACTCCTTGGTAGAACTAAAACTCCTTTTTGGGAAACAAGGGACCCACTTTTGCCCTTTCACTGCTCAAACAGGGCTGTTTGTCCGTGCCAGGGTCGCTTTCTGTGAATCAAAAGCCAACTTTGGCCAAAGGATTGAACCTCCCATTGTCCTTGGGAGAACTGGAACGCCGAACTATGGGAGTGGGTGGACTTGATGAAGAAGCCGGCTGTTCGCATGCAGAAAGTACACAGCCCTCCACACCGAGCCAGTTGTCTTATAGAGCTGAGACCACAGGACGATCAATGAAACATACAGCTTTAGCCGTCCTGGAACTACAGGTGGTGGATAGTGAGGATATAGATAACCCCACCCCTCCACCCGCTACTGACAGTGAGGAGGAGGTAGAGGAGGTTGTACCATCCAAACAAAAACTTTCTCAAGCTGATGAAAGGGTGCCCACGACTCCTATCTCAGTGGCCGTCGCCACAGTGGCTGTGGGGAGGCCTAGGTCTTATATTTGGGACCATTTCCATGTCCACTCTCAGAGTGCTACTTTGGCAGTTTGTAGGCACTGTGGGGCAAATATCAGCAGAGGCAGAGACCTGAGACATCTTGCGACCTCGGGGTTGAGTTCTCACTTGAAGCGACACCATCCCTCCATATCGGTAGGAGGGGGAACTGCAAGCCCTTCCAGTGGCAGCATTAGCACACAAAGTTCTCCTGGTGAAGATGGTGGAAGGCAGACACAGTCCACCTTGGAGGATTGGGCCATTCCATTACCCAGAAAGAAAACGGGGGAAACATTACTCACACCCCAGCAGATAACCCAAACTGTGGGAGAGATGATTGCCCTTGATCACCATCCCTTCCGCCTGGTTGAACAAGAAGGCTTCGTACGCCTTATGAAACGGCTGTGCCCCCGATACAAAATCCCCTCCCGTCACACCTTTTCCAGAAAAGTAATTCCCGGCTTGTACGAGGGCTGTAAGGAACGCATTTCCCAGATGTTGCGTACCGCCATGGGAGGACACATCCATTTTACCTCTGACATTTGGTCAAGCTTGGGAGGAGGCCATTCCTACCTCTCTCTCACGGCACATTGGTGGGAGAAGGAAGGCAGTATGGATACATCCCATCGTTGGGCACTCCTCGCGTTGGAGGTAGTTGATCGTGATCACAAGGCAGAGACCATCTGCAGCTATCTGGAAAACATTATGGGGGAGTGGATGCAGTATAGGCCGGAAGAAATGAGGAGGGGCTTTATGGTGACTGACGCTGGGAAAAATATGATCAAAGCGGTTGAAAGTGCCGGGTTTCAGAATGTGTCCTGCATGGCCCACATGCTTCACAATACCGTCAAGGAAGGTTTAAAGTGCCCGGAAGAGCAGCCAGCCAGCAACGCAAACATCTCCTTGCTGATCGAGCGCTGTAGAAAGATCGCGGGCTACTTCCACAGGAGCATCAAGGCAGCCCGGCAGCTGAGAGAGAGGCAGAGCCTTGAAGGCCTCCCGCAGCACAAGCTGCTCCAGGACATCTCAACTCGGTGGAATTCAACCTTTAAAATGCTTGAACGCATGGTCGAGCAGCAGAAGGCGGTACACGGCATCTCCCTCACATTGGTTGCGCCAGTTAGCAAACTTGTTCCAAATAAGCAAGAGTGGGACACCATCTCCCAGCTAGTAGACATACTAAAGCCGTTCAAACATGCCACTGACACCCTTTCGGAATCAAAAGCCCTTCTTAGCCAGGCAGTGCCCATGGTCTTGAGGCTAAGGAGGCACCTAGAAAGGCTTGGGGCCGGTCGAACACTGGACTCCCTGGCTGGACCGCTGACACCGCCGGCCCAGGAGGTGGTGAGGAGGTTGTCCTTTGCTGTACGGAAACGCCTTGAGCCACTTCTTTCCAGCAAGGTCCATATGCTGGCGGCCTTGTGTGATCCCCGGCTAAAGTACAACGTCTGCCCAAAAGACTTTACCGTGTGGAAGGCCCAACTAGTTAACCTTGTAAGGGAGGTCTTTGCTGCCAGGGTGGCGGAAACGGGCACAGCGGCCCCTCTTCCGGAAATGCCTGTCACCCCCAGCACTAGCGCTAGTGGCGAGACTGAAAGTCCCGGGGAGCCGGTAGGGGTTTGCCGTAGGGATACGGATCTCCAGCAGCGACCAGGAAACGTTTTTTTTGCAGAGACGGTGGCCATACTAGCCTGCTCTGAAGAATCCTCTTTGCTGGCTTCTGCTCAAAAGGTAGACTCGGCCGAATGCTCAGTCAACAGGTACTTTGAGGAGCCTCCTGAGATAATATCTTGTGATCCATTGGCCTATTGGGCTTCATGCGAACACATGTGGCCGGATCTGTCACACGTAGCCCGCCAGTTCCTCAGCTGTCCTCCCACGAGCGTGCAGAGCGAAAGGGTCTTCAGCCTAGCGGGAGATGTAGTCACGCCCCACCGCAGCTTGCTGGACCCGCAAACAGTTGAGAAACTGGTTTTCCTGAAGGCCAACCTTCCCGTGTTGAATTTCCCAGATTTGGATTTTGACACCGACGGCTCATGGAGCAATAGTTCTCCTTTAATC
The DNA here is from genome assembly GCF_035594765.1 of Anolis carolinensis. Lineage (NCBI taxonomy): Eukaryota > Metazoa > Chordata > Lepidosauria > Squamata > Anolidae > Anolis > Anolis carolinensis. Next base: position 14,094,109 of record NC_085844.1, read on the forward strand.
AGCTATGCTTCAGAGTAACTTTGGCTAATTTTGTGGGTGGCCAGGGGGGGGTTGCCCCTTTGGACTCTGTCCAACAACTCTCTCCTCTAACCTACAATGCTTTCCTCTCTCTTTTCCCTTCCTTTCTCGTCTTTATCATCACTCACCGTTGCCCACTGTTGTTTTTGGGTTCATCAATCACAAGGCGCCGTTTCCCGAATCATTGAATCATGGAATCATAGAAAAGTAGAGTTGGAATAGAACTCATGGGCCATCGAGTTCTCCCCCAACAAAAACGCAGGAAGTTTCATTCAAAGCATTCCCGACAGATGGCCATCGAGCCTATGCTTAAAAGCTTCAAAAGAAGGAGCCCCCAACACAGTCCGGGGGAGACAGTTCCACTCCCGAACAGCCATCACAGTCAGGAAGTTCTTCCTGATGTTCAGGTGGAATCACCATTCCACTTGTTGGAACCCACTGCTCCGTCCCGTTGTCTTCAGGGCAGCAGAAAATAAGCTTGCTCCCTCCTCCCTATGACTTCCCCTCACATATTTGTACATTGCTAACATGTCTCCTCTCAGCCTTCTCTTCTGCATGCTAAACAATGATGACCAGCTAATAAAGCCTCTCCTCATACTGCTTGATCTCCAGACCCTTTTTCATTTTAGTCGCACTCCTCTAGACACTTTCAAGCTTGCCCGCATCTCCATTTATCTGCGGTGCCCAAAGTTGGACATATTATTCCAGGTGCGGTCTGACCACGGCAGAGTAGAGGGGGAACAGGACTGCCTTGGATCTAGACACTATTCCCCTGTTGATGCATGCCTAAAGCCCATTGGATATTTGCTCTGCCGCAAACCATAGTAGGCTCATTGTTATGTTGTTGTCCACGAGGACTCACAGACGGTTTTCTCACACAGTGCTGTCAAGCTAGGCGTCCCAAAAAATGTCACTTTGATTTCCATTATGTTTACCGAAGTGAAGTTGCTTTCATTTGTCCCTGTTGAACTTAATAAAGTTACTTTTGGCCCATCTCTGTAGTCTGAAGTCACAAAACTTTTTCTCTCCTGTAATACTGACGCTCTAGAGGTAGAAGGATTTTCTGTGGGAAATTATTCCATAAAATCCTCGGTAGGATATGCTTTCTCTTAGGGTTCATTACGGATTTCATTCAATTCACTATTTTTCTTTTTTTTGGTCAAAAATTATTTCCCTCATGAGCCAGGAATGTTTGGTCTTCTCCAGATCCTAAGAGTTCCTGTACAGAAAGAGCACTGATATATTTGATGAGTATACTTCCGATAATCATTTAAGGTGAAGGAATACGCCAGACTCATACTTTTCTGAGATATCTGTCCATCTGAACCTTTGAGGATGTGTTTTGCCACGGGGATTAATACAACACCTCGACTTTGGCCAGCACTTCTCTAAAGTTTCATCTTTCACTGTCCCATCGGCTTGAGCGGGTGTGGTCGACGCAGTGGCCGCGGTACGCCCGCCTTTGGTTCCCCTTTCCCTCTGGCCGCGCACGCGGACGGTGGCGTTTGCCCGTCAGGGCGTGTGCCTTTGCGGCTGCTAGTGACCTCTGGGCGCAGGTTCCGTCGAGTGCGAACCGCTTCTTGCTGGCTTGTTGGTATAACTCAGAGGGTCGAATCATCAAAGACAGTGGAACACCTTCGATTTTGCAGAAATGTAAACCTTGTGTCCCATCACCCTGAAAGGCTGTGATTGACGCTGTTGCTGCGGAACGGCCGCCTTTGGTTGTTCTTGCCCTCTGGCCGCGCAAGCGGACGGTGGCGTTTGCCCGTCAGGGCGTGTGCCTTTGCGGCTGCTAGTGACCTCTGGGCGCAGGTTCTGTGGCGTGGGAACTTCAATTTGCTGGCTTGTAGGCAGGGACGATAGAAGAGGGTGGAATCACCGCACCGCAGAAAGCAGGACAACTCGGCCTTGTCCACCTCTTGTCGAAATTTTCTTCTTCCACTTTCCCATCGCCTTTAAAGGCAGTGTACTCGACGCTGTGGCCGCAGGACGGCCGCCTTTTGGTCCCCCCGCACTCTTGCCGCGCACGCGGACGGTGGCGTTTGCCCGTCAGGGCGTGTGCCTTTGCGGCTGCTAGTGACCTCTGGGCGCAGGTTCTCTGGCTACGGAAGTGCTTTTAGCTGGCTTGTTGGCAGCGACGATAGAAGAGGGTGGAATCACCGCACTGCAGAAAGCGGGACACCTCGGCCTTGTCCACCACTTTTCAAAATTTTCTTCTACCACTGTCCCATCACCTTGAGAGGCGGTTGTCGACGCTGTTGCCGAGGGACGGACGCCTTAGGGTCCCCTCGCACTCTGTCCGCGCCCGAGGACGGTGCCCTTTGCCTGTCAGGGCGTGTGCCTTTGCGGCTGCTAGTGACCTCTGGGCGCAGGTTCTGTTTGTTGGTAGGACGATAGAAGAATCACACCGCAGAAAGTCTTACACTCAGAAATAAGACTTGTAGTCTTCTATGATCTATGGAGAACTCTCGGACGGATTCACAAAAGAATTTCCTATTGGACATCAACGGCGTCATTTCCTTCAAGTCCATGCCATCCTGATGCTATGCCTGTAATTTCACTACCTCCTTGAATCGGACGGGCAATAAAACATGGAGGATGGACCAGTTGGATCTTCTTACACTCCCAGGCACTGTCTTGTTTATCAAAAAGCAATTCTTTACAAAAGTGCCATTTTTCCCACGCTCTGCCTTCCTTACGGTCAAGCTCTCACATCCGCAGGTTTCTGGACTACGGCATTGCGATGACAATGCCAGTATGCGGTCCTCCAATGTTTGCATGAAGTCTCTTTCCTTTTTTTGTCTAGTGTGGACATAGCTCTGCAAAACCTCTACTAACTTGCAGACCACAGTCCACACCTACAGTGAGATGTCGCAAGAATAAATTAAACGTCTGTCAAACCCTCCACATCCAATCCATGTTGTTGACTGTTATACATCTCTGTGGTTCCCTTTGGCTTCCTTCTCTTACAACCCAGCTTTGGTCATTTCTTCTTTCACCTTTGAGAGAAGGGTCCTCTGCCCCTACTGTCTTTCAGCCAGCAGACTGTATCTCATACCATAGTTTGTAAACGTGCCTTCCATATATTTCAAATCCTGCCTACAGGTCCTCTAGCCAAGCATGTCGCATTTAATGTTCCAGACAGACGGCTAGATGATTCCAGAGGCTGAACTTCTGCGGCCCTGCCTCCACCCGTTCCCAAGCATGAAAACGGCGGTTGATCCGTTTTCTGTTCCCAGCATGTCAACTAACACTTTCCGTGGGACAGACTATGTGAATTGGAATTCCCTAAAAACCCAGCACATTCCATTTATTATCCTCCTAGCAGTTTAAGGCTTTGAAGAGAGTATTCAACATGGCCGACGATGGTGTGACCCCTTTCAGCAGCTTGCCGAGTGACCTATCTGAGAATACTCTTCCTCGAGGCCAAACTCCCGGTCCTGGAATATCAAGAAATACCTTTGAAACGAGGAGGACTCTCTGAGAGTATATAAAACGATCAATGTTAGATGAATACAAAATTTAATATTTCCCGCCAACATCTCCCTGCGTGGACTCGGTGCGGATTACTTGGGGCAGCGGCCCAAGCAACATGAGTTCAAAATGAGAAAACATCATTTAGAATCAATTTCTTTTCAATGAAAGCAATAAAATAATTTTATGTCTTGACATCATAAAATATTACGGTAATTGCAAAAATGTCTGCTGTGCTAAAGTATCAGGTGCACTTTTCAAACACTTTTGCTGAAGCAGTCCAGGACAATTTTTTGCGTTTGGTTTTCGAAAATGAGGACTGGTTTTTGACGGATGATACAAAAGTCGGTTTACAAGCCAAATTTTTTAACACAGCCATCGTTAAAGGTGGGACACCCTGGCCGAAGCCTCTTGTGGTTTAGGATAACGAAAACATTTTATTTATCTCCCACCCCTTTACAATGCTTTTAAAATATGGGATAAGTGAAATCCCACAATGGCAGGGATAAACCTTTTTTTAATGGATCCCAGCCATTGCCTGACACAAGCTTTATCTCTATGCGTGTGTCTGAGAGGATAAGACAGAGAAATTATGTGATGCTAATCTTCCGCAGACCCATAAGTAGAGAAAAAAACCTCTCAGGAACTCAGTATTGCTGTTGAAAGCAATGAGTTATGTCTTCATGGTTTCTTTTGTCTCCACAGTTGTGCTATGTTTTAGTTCTTTGGATTCATTTCTACTCCATGAAGACAATATCTTTCATTATTTTACATCCACAACTTTACTGAAAATGTATACCAACAGAAGTCATTTCCCTATTTCCAGATCAGCTGCTAGAGAACTTTTATAACACCAGACACACACACAAGTCTTTCCTCTAGTTCAACGCCATAGAAACATTAACCTTACATCAGAGCCGTAAAACCTTCCAGTTCCAAAAAGCCTTCGAGGACTATGGGGTGGATCGCTGCCAGATGAAGAATTGGTTTCCAGGCCAAGAGTATTTCGCACTTTATTGATTTTTAACTCTCAAACTACCTCATCTATGTGGAAGTATTCAGCCCTCGGCCACAGAGCCGTGTTTTTACACCTCTGTTTTTTAAGCAGGTAATGCTGTATGCTGACTGTGACAGCTTTTTTATTTTATGTGTTATTGATGCAACATTTCCTTTAATAAATATAAAATTTTGGGGTTTAATTGTTCACATTGTATTGTTGACGGGCACGCCCCATGGAAGCCGCTCAGAGTCCCTCCGGGAAGATGGGGCGGGTAATAACAATTAAGATCTTACTGTGGTTATTATTACAATCATTATTGATGTGATGATGGCCACGACTACCCTGTGGACTGCCAGCTAGCTTGTGTCCACCCGGTAAGGGTGCGGCCAGGGCCGCTGACGGTTTGATGTGTGCCTTTGTGGCGGCTACAGACTTTGTTGCTATGGTCTGGTTGACACATTAGTCAGTGGGGCTTGGGCCCACAATTCACTAGCAGACGTGAAGAATACACGCCCTTCCCCATATGGGTTCTGTGGTGTGGGCGTGGGGCCGGCCAATGGTGGCCGGCCCCCCTGGGCAGTGGGGCTTGGGCCCACAGTTCACTAGCAGACGTGAAGAATACACGCCCTTCCCCATGTGGGTTCTGTGGTGTGGGCGTGGGGCCGGCCAACGGTGGCCGGCCCCCCGGGTCTGTGGGGCTTGCGCCCACATTTCCTGGTTTTTTACTTCTCTCTCTGTCTCTGGGAAGCGTGCCGGCCAACGGTGGCCGGCCTAGTATTTTAACGTGGGGGCCACTCTTTTTCCCTCTCTGGGAAGCGTGCCGGCCAACGGTGGCCGGCCCCCCTGGGCAGTGGGGCTTGGGCCCACAGTTCACTAGCAGACGTGAAGAATACACGCCCTTCCCCATGTGGGTTCTGTGGTGTGGGCGTGGGGCCGGCCAACGGTGGCCGGCCCCCCTGGGCAGTGGGGCTTGGGCCCACAGTTCACTAGCAGACGTGAAGAATACACGCCCTTCCCCTTGGGTGGTGAGGAGGTGGCGTAGGGCCGGCCAACGGTGGCCGGCCTAGTATTTTAAAGTGGGGGCCACTCTTTTTCCCTCTCTGGGAAGCGTGCCGGCCAACGGTGGCCGGCCTAGTATTTTAACGTGGGGGCCACTCTTTTTCCCTCTCTGGGAAGCGTGCTGGCCAACGGTGGCCGGCCTAGTGTTTTAAAGTGGGGGCCACTCTTTTTCCCTCTCTGGGAAGCGTGCCGGCCAACGGTGGCCGGCCTAGTATTTTAAAGTGTGGGCCACTCTTTTTCCCTCTCTGGGAAGCGTGCCGGCCAACGGTGGCCGGCCCTCAGTGAGCAGTATTTTAACGTGTGGGCCACTCTTTTTCCCTCTCTGGGAAGCGTGCCGGCCAACGGTGGCCGGCCTAGTATTTTAAAGTGGGGGCCACTCTTTTTCCCTCTCTGGGAAGCGTGCCGGCCAACGGTGGCCGGCCTAGTATTTTAAAGTGGGGGCCACTCTTTTTCCCTCTCTGGGAAGCGTGCCGGCCAACGGTGGCCGGCCCTCAGTGAGCAGTATTTTAACGTGTGGGCCACTCTTTTTCCCTCTCTGGGAAGCGTGCCGGCCAACGGTGGCCGGCCTAGTATTTTAAAGTGGGGGCCACTCTTTTTCCCTCTCTGGGAAGCGTGCCGGCCAACGGTGGCCGGCCTAGTATTTTAAAGTGGGGGCCACTCTTTTTCCCTCTCTGGGAAGCATGCCGGCCAACGGTGGCCGGCCTAGTATTTTAAAGTGTGGGCCACTCTTTTTCCCTCTCTGGGAAGCGTGCCGGCCAACGGTGGCCGGCCCTCAGTGAGCAGTATTTTAACGTGTGGGCCACTCTTTTTCCCTCTCTGGGAAGCGTGCCGGCCAACGGTGGCTGGCCTAGTATTTTAAAGTGGGGGCCACTCTTATTCCCTTTCTGGGAAGCGTGCCGGCCAACGGTGGCTGGCCTAGTATTTTAAAGTGTGGGCCACTCTTTTTCCCTCTCTGGGAAGCGTGCCGGCCAACGGTGGCCGGCCCTCAGTGAGCAGTATTTTAACGTGTGGGCCACTCTTTTTCCCTCTCTGGGAAGCGTGCCGGCCAACGGTGGCCGGCCTAGTATTTTAAAGTGGGGGCCACTCTTATTCCCTTTCTGGGAAGCGTGCCGGCCAATGGTGGCTGGCCTAGTATTTTAAAGTGTGGGCCACTCTTTTTCCCTCTCTGGGAAGCGTGCCGGCCAACGGTGGCCGGCCTAGTATTTTAAAGTGGGGGCCACTCTTTTTCCCTCTCTGGGAAGCGTGCCGGCCAACGGTGGCCGGCCTAGTATTTTAAAGTGGGGGCCACTCTTATTCCCTTTCTGGGAAGCGTGCCGGCCAATGGTGGCTGGCCTAGTATTTTAAAGTGTGGGCCACTCTTATTCCCTCTCTGGGAAGCGTGCCGGCCAACGGTGGCCGGCCTAGTATTTTAAAGTGGGGGCCACTCTTTTTCCCTCTCTGGGAAGCGTGCCGGCCAACGGTGGCCGGCCTAGTATTTTAAAGTGGGGGCCACTCTTTTTCCCTCTCTGGGAAGCATGCCGGCCAACGGTGGTCGGCCTAGTATTTTAAAGTGTGGGCCACTCTTTTTCCCTCTCTGGGAAGCGTGCCGGCCAACGGTGGCCGGCCCTCAGTGAGCAGTATTTTAACGTGTGGGCCACTCTTTTTCCCTCTCTGGGAAGCGTGCCGGCCAACGGTGGCCGGCCTAGTATTTTAAAGTGGGGGCCACTCTTTTTCCCTCTCTGGGGAGCGTGCCGGCCAACGGTGGCCGGCCTAGTATTTGAAAGTGGGGGCCACAATTTATTCCCTCTCTGGGAAGCGTGCCGGACAACGGTGGCCGGCCCCCCTGGGCAGTATTTCAACGTATGGGCCTTGCCGCCTGTGGCTTTTCCTTTCTTTTCTTTTCTTTTGTTTTAGCTGCCTGTCGGCCTACGTGGTCGTGTTTCCCATGATGCGCCGCATCTCTCTTCTCTCACAGCTGTCCCTCTGTACATATTGAGGCTATCCTTCCTTTGTTGCGGGCCACAATTTTTTCCCTCTCTGGGATGCATGCCGGCCAACTGTGGACGGCCCATTTTAACATATGGGCCTTGCCACCTGTGGCTTTTTCTTTCTTTTCTTTTCTTTTCTTTGGTTTTAGCTGCCTGTCGGCCTACGTGGTCGACGTGTTTCCCACGATGCTCCGCATCTCTCTTGTCTCGCGGCTGTCATTCTTTACCCATTTTGCCATCAGGCAATAAATCAAACCAACGTCGCAGAAATCTTACATTTCTTGGGAGGGGGAGGGGCTTGACCACTGGGGTATAATGGCCTCCAATATTGATGCCTGGGGAAAGTCATTGCGCATAGTGGCAGGCAGCAAAATGTGTCTCTTGGCCAATGTCCCCCAATGCCCTAAAATTTTGACAGATTTACGGGCACTGAAACAATGCTACACAAGCAAGAACTTTCACAGTGATGGAACCCCTATTGAATGAACAGGAAATAACAATTCAAAAGCAGGAACAGATTTTTTGCAATTGGTAAAGTTTTTCTATATGACCTATAAAATTGTGCAATAAATCTTAGGAAAGGGCAAACGCTCTGCAATTTAGCAAACAAGCAGGGTGGATTGTGTTCTCCCACTGTACCAAATTTGATCAGTTTAGCTGAAAAAATGAGAGCAGGAGAGCCCCCGACCCCCCCCTCTGGGGCTGTTTTTGGGCGACTGCGCATGCGCATCCGCCATTAACGAATTAATTTTGAAGATAACGAATTTTCGTTAATTTCGAATTTTTTTGGGGGCAAAATTCGTAAATACCAACAAAAACGAAACGCTGCCCCCCTCTAGTTTTGAAACGAGTTTAGAATCAAATTTTTCATGGATCGATCAAGCCTAGTGTGGCTCTTTAAGGTGCCTGTGTTCCAACATAGAGAGTATGAAAACAACTGCAGTGCATTTCCTATTTCACAATGGGACAATAATGAGGTACAGTGGCACATATATACAATTGATAGGACTATGTATATTAAGCAGAAAGGTGGCATTGTGCAATTACCATTCAGTTATGTGAGTGTAAATTTACATGACAATAGCATAAGATAGGTTCATCCATTATTTTTATCTATACTTCCTAAAATCTTGGTAAATCACACACAGGTACCCAAATGACTTTTTTGTACAATGGATAGTTCCCCGTAAATTACTCACAGGTGTTCCAGATGAAAATCTACAGCAATGATATTAAAAAGAGATCAGCAGTAGTCATTTTCATGTTGGGCTCTGTAATAATTCATAGCAAGTAATTAGACTTTTTAAAAGCATCTGCTGAACATCTTAAATACTAATTATCCTTCCATGAAAACATACTGGGGAATGGAAAGCTTGGCAAAAATAGCTATTTGAGGTACTGAAGATTTGCATTGGGGACCTTGGCAACAATTGGCTGATGGGTAGTTGTTCCATTGAGTCAACAAGTCATACCTACAGGATGGTTGGGAACTTGTCAAAGTGCATTGCAGAGAGCTCATGTGCACCCTCTTGAGGGTGGATCACCATCTTGAGGATCCTTCAGTCACTTCCATGATCCCTTCTCGTATCTGCTATAGCAAGTGCAATTCTACATTTGGTCCTGAGAGCTGATGTAAAAGCATATGAAATGTATAAGTGCTGTTCGTGGCTCTGAGCCATTTCCTTCAAAGGTTCAGCAGTTTGGACAGATGTCATAGATTTTAGAAAATTAATGAACTGCCATCTTGGGATTGAGGAGACAGAAGTGTGAATGAAGAGCTATAAATAGTGGGATGAACAAGAAATGCTGCTTAGCATTTTGACACATGGGAATAATTGTGAGAGTGAGGATTATTAATCACCCTAATGTGAGTGATTAATAATTTCTTTGCTTAGATACAACAGTGATGTACACATGAGAAAAGTGCACTGTATGCCAGTCTGTGAGGTGGAAGAGGGGAGCCTATTAAAAAGGTTGTTAAGGACAGATAGGAGTGGATGGACAGAGTGTATGAAGTGTATTCCATCTCCTTTCAGTTGGATAAGTTTTACCCACCCAGCAAAAAAATAGGTTTGCCTTTTCACCCTGGACAATGACCTGGAAAGGTGAACTCATGCATTTTACAAGAAATAAGATATTTTAAAGCAGTTATTTCCATTATAAAATGAGTGTACTTCATTCCACTTTTAAAAAGTGGATCAGTTTTTCATTATACTAAAGCTAGTTAGTTTCATACATTGGTTTGTCATCAAAGTGCTGGCTGGATTCGCAGTGCCTTCTGGTTGTGGTTGTGCTTCAACTCCCATTATGCGGGGTCAACACCTCCCCCCCCCCAAAAAAAAACTATTCCAGTATTTTCTATTAATTATGGGTAGTTTTTGTGCCAAGTTTGGTCCAGATCTATCATTGGTGGGGTTCACAGTACTCTCTGGATGCTAGGAGAATTACAGTGTTGTATGTCAGCCTGTCCAGCCTGTGATTGTGTCTGATGTTCCTATTCAGCCTGTGATTGTGCCTGATGTTTATGATGGGAATGATGGGAACGGGGATGATATTTCTGTTGATGGGCTCGGGTCAAAGTTAAGTTCAGATGAAAGGCCTGAGCAAGGTCACATTTCTGGGAAAGACTTTTCACCACCTTTCTCAGAGCAACAGGTTGAAAGTGATTCTAAGATTGGTTTGCCAGGTGGTGACAATAGTGAAACCTTGGACCGAAAGCAAAGTTTTGGTAAACACAGGCAAAATCTTCAAAATCTCAGGTGCTCTGCTTGTTTACACCAAAGGAAAGATAACAACCATTTATCTGGTGGGAAAGTGAGAAAGAATGTTTTCCTGTCAGTTCTGGCTTTCCGAAAGGGTTTATTCATAGGAGAGTAGCATCTCAGTCAAGTCAACATCTTTTAACCTTGCTGGTTTCATTTTCAAGTGCTTCATGTTCCATGTATCAAGCTGTTGTCAAGTTTAAGTTTTTGCCTGAGAATTTCTGCTGTTTTGCTTCCTTGTTTTATGTGCCTTGCTTCATGGATTTATATGTAATATTGGACCTGGATTTCTTCTGAAGTTCTATGGATAATCTTGGATTTTGAATTGATACTTTATTACTATTTTTTATTGCTTTGCCTACATATATTCTACAATACACTGTTGATTTTACCAACCTGGTGTGCTGTTTCAAGTCAGAGGGGTCCTACTCTGGAGTGTGACATACAACTCCTATCATGCTAGTTCAGCCCCCCTCCCCCCCCCCCCAAAAAAAAATCCCCCTTCAGTATTTACTGTTGGTCATGAGAGGGCTGTGTGCCAATTTTGGTCCAGATGTATCATCAATGGGAGTCAAGTTCTTCTTTCACCTACTTTTATTGCCTGAGGGTTTTGCATAATGTAGTAGGTCTGGAAACAAAGAGATTCAAGTTTTGTTTTTTAAAGGAGGGGGTACACTGAATTTCAATCAGGTTTCCATACTCTTGCATTGACTTTTAAAGGGTTTTAAAAATGATTTTTTCCTTTAATGTTTTTTCAGAATTTAGAGGTTTGAGGAACACAGTTGGGAACCGCTGCTCTAGATATTGCCTTAGACATGGAGCAATGGCTTCTCCTCTTTGTGGTTTCCCAACACGTGAAAATGTATTCTTCAACCATTTTCTGAATATTTTCAAATATTCCATCTGTCTGTACTGCTCACATATGCCTACTGAATTGTGTTGGCTTTCAAGTTCAGGTCTGAAGGTTGCTGTGAAGAGATGAAAATTGTGCATGAATTGCTGGTGCACACACTTCCATTTTTCAAGAAAGACCATTGGCCACTGTATAGAACAGCTCAGCATGCAATAGTCTGGTGCCAATGCCAACCTCAGATTACAACACTATTGATAATTATTTTCTACTTTTTTAATGAACTGCTAAACACATTCTCTGTCAGCCATGGTGACTAAAGTAATATGTCCCTATTGTTCCCTGAAGTCATCTTTTGTTGGTGTTCTGGCAACCTAGTTGCAGTTGTCCCTTCCTGAAGGGAAATCATCAACAAAGCCTTTTTTTAAAAAAACAATTTATTTTGAGGGAGGAGTTCTAATTAGAATAGGAAATTGCACATTCATTTGGGCTTTTGCCCAGCCTGTGTACTTACTGGATCAATTTCCAAAGGTTTCCTGCAGAACTTTGAGTCTTTGAGAGAATGAAAGCCTTAATTCTCTGCCAAGCTACCTCCTAGGTGACATTAAATGAGGCATGTTATGCAAATGAAGGCAAATTATGCCAGCGCCATACCTCTATTTGCTACGCTGTGTGCAAAGTGTGTGTGTAGCAGGTTTAATTCTGTAAAGATAAGAAAACCAAATACTCTTATCAACTAGATGTATACATTTCCTATTTAAAATAATACAGTTATGGAGTTGGACGATATCACAAGGACTTGCAGTACAATCCTCTGCCATGGAGGAATCAAAGCATTCCAACAAAATGGCCATCCAGTCCCTGTTTTAAAACCTTCAGAGGAGACTTCATCTAACTACGAGGAAATATATTCCACTGTTGAGCAACACTTACCATCAGGAGGTTCTCCCTAACATTTTAGGTGAAATGACTTTTCCTGTAGATTGAATCCCTTGCTCTGTGACATCTCTGGATCAATAGAAAACAAGCCTACTTCCACTTCAATATGGCATCATTTCAAATATTTCTTCCCTTTATGAAGAGTGTGGAATACACAGCAAGCACACAGAAGGTGGTAGTGTGATTTCAAGGCATTCCCAACTTGTGTTGACTCCAAGGTGAACCTATCACGGGGTTTTCTAGAACCAAAAATGTGCGACTCTTCCAAGGTGACCCAGTGGATTTTCATGACCACCTACAGAATCAAAACCCTGGTCTTCAGAACTGTAGTCCAACACTCAAACCATGACACTGTGATGGCTTGCATTGTTGTTTTATCCTAAGGATGTATATTCAACCCACCCTATTACTGTATTCATTTTAAAATGCATATAACAAGGAAGCCATAGATGTAATTTGCATAATCAATGCAATTGATACGGAAATGCATGCAATTGGTGGAAAACTGGTCTCACTGAGCAGAAATTCTCTCTAGAACATATCTCACCATCTGACAGGTGAGTAGGGGAAATGTGCAGTTTCTTAGTCTCAGGTGTCAGAAGAAGAATTGACACCTCGACTGCTGTTAAGGTAATGTGGCACTTGCCGCCTCAGCGGCAGTCAGACGACAACAGAGCTCCACCTGTTTGAATAAAGCTGGTGACTTGTACATCTTGTGAAATAGGATGAGATTGAAATATTTAATAGGAGAATGATTTAATTTTCCATTCAGAAATTGATTCCGTGGGTCTACGCTGGTCGGGATCAGTGAGCTAGAAAAATACCAAAAGATTTGACAAGAAAAAATCACGACTCTTTTCACTAAATCTGTTGCTGAAGGTATGAAAGACATAGTATAAAGAGAGACCGGCTCATAGTACAGTAGAGTCTCACTTATCCAAGCTAAACGGGCTGGCAGAAGCTTGGATAAGCCAATATCTTGGATAATAAGGAGGGGTTAAGGAAAAGCCTATTAAACATCAAATTAGGTTATGATTTTACAAATTAAGCACCAAAACATCATGTTTTACAACAAATTTGACAGAAAAAGCAGTTCAATATACAACAATGTTATGTTGTAATTACTGTATTTACGAATTTAGCACCAAAATATCATGATATATTGAAAACATTGACTACAAAAATGGCTTGGATAATCCAGAAACTTGGATAAGTGAGGCTTGGATAAGTGAGACTCTACTGTATAAACAAATATCAGCTGCTATGGATGAACCTTTCCCATAGTTACCACTAGTATTCGTGCTGCTCCCTTAGAATGAAACTTCTCTCCCCACCCTGTCCATGTTTTCCCCATTTGTCAGATTCCAGCAGCTTAGAAAAACTAAATGAATGCTTTGAGAAATACCATATCTTTCCCTTGAAGTATATTATTTATTCAAGAATCCATGTTGTAAGGCATATCAATTAGTGCAAGTTGCCTTCACTTTAAGTGCCATCATTCAATGCTATGGAATTATGGAACCTATAAGGAGCCCCCAGTGGTGCTGTGGGTTAAACCGCTGAGCTGCTGAACTTGCTGACTGAAAGGCTGGTGGTTTGAATCCAGGGAGTGGGGTGAGCTCCTGCTGTTAGTCCCAGCTTCTGCCAACCTAGCAGTTCGAAAACATGCAAATGTGAGTAGATCAATAACTACCGCTCCGGTGGGAAAGTAACAGCGCTCCATGCAGTCATGCTGGTCACATGACCTTGGAGGTGTCTATGGACAAAACTGGCTCTTTGGCTGAGAAATGGAGATGAGCACTAACTCCCAGAGTTGGACACAACTAGACTTAATGACAGGGGAAACCCTTTACCTTTACCTATAGTTTGACAAGGATTTTAACCTTCTCTGTCAAAGACTATTGGTATTGCACCTAACTACAAATCCCATTGAACCACTGAGCCATGGCAGCCAATGTGGTGTCAAACTGCATTAATTCCCTTGGCAGCCAATGGGGTGTCAAACTACATTAATTCCCTTGGAGTGGTTTCTTATAATGACAAAGCCCTTACAATGACATTGGGGTGGGTGCATATGTAGGTTTCCTTTGATTTTATTCTGCATCTGTTTTCCCAAAGATCATTAAATACATGGAATCTCTCACACTCTCATCCAGTGGGAAGAAAAACCTACAAAGAAAGTGAGTCTATCACCCACTGAAGCAGTCTAGTCCATTGTTGAATAGCTCTTAGTGTTTTAATCTCCTTTCTTGTCATTTGATTCCATTGTTTTGTACTCTAGTCTCTGGAGCAGAGACACTTGCTTGCTTCATCTATTTATATGGCATGTACATGCCTTGAGATATTTAAAGATGACTATCACGTCACCTCTCAGTCTTCTCTTATCCATGCTAAACACACACAAATCCTCAAATTTATCCTCATAAGCTTGATATGCAGAGGCGTGATCATTTTGGTCACCCTCCTTTGGACACTTCCCAATTTGTCAATATCCTTGTTGTTGTGATACCCACAATTGAGTTTTCCAGATGAGCTCTGAACAAAGCAGACTAGATTAGCTTCCCTTCCTACTAATTCCTTTAATCTGGAAACTAAACTTCTATTGATGCAACCTAGAATTGCATTGGCCTTTTTGGAGACACTTTGACTCATGTTGATCTTGTAAAATACTGTGGTCTTTTAATCCTTTGCATTTGTGCTCTTTTCAAGCCAGGTGTCACTCATTATTTATTTGTGCATTTATTTTTTCCTTCCTATATTGCATGTCATATTTATACAAATCCCTGACTATCAAAGTTGATTTTGAGATTTGTGTGTGATAACACATTTCTCTGGGAATTTTTGTCAGAAAAGGAGACAATGTTACACTTTTCAACTTTCCTTCCTAATGCATTTGTGGCCACTTATCGATCCACAATCTGACCAATTATATCCATTTTCTTCTACAGCTTGAAAAATAACACCTGGGCTCATTTGATAAATGCCTGGCATGTCTGTTTTGTGAACCCAGGAATCTGTCTTTCTCGTTTAATTTTTTTTCTCAGCAGTGCTCCTATCTGTGACTGTTCACATCTGTTACCATTCCTGCTGTGTGTTCTCTTTTTTTCCCTGTCTTCGAAGCAGTGGCAAAATTCTTCTCCATGGGTGTCCTCAGGTGAGATGTACATTTTCCAGAGTGAAAGGCTTAGCTTGACTATTTGATGCAGACTCTAGCCTGCTGTTAGCTGTCCTGCTTGGTGGTTATTTTCAGATCTCAATTTTTCTCATAAAAATACAAGCCAAAACCTATTTATAGCTTTCTTTAGGTGAGGTTTTCACTTATCCAACATTCTGCCAGCCCGTTTATGCTGGATAAGCAAGACTCTACTGTAAGTCGAAAATCTTCAGTCAAAATACTGGCTCAACTTATCCAATGGGTCAATATGGATACTGCATTTTAATTATTATCGAAAGAGGAGCCATCTCTGAGTAGTGTGGCAGATGGTGAAAGCTTAGTCCATCCTAGGAGAACATAAAAGAAGCACCAATACCCTGAGCTCTTTCTACTGTGACACAATTTGTGAGCTGAATACCAAAATGCCTGTATTCGCAGCAAGGTGCTTTTCCCTCTCTGAGTGATGGTCCTCTTATCAAGGGTCTCATTAAAATTCATAATTTTGGTCCCAAAACCCGTTATTGACTGATATATAAAACTGACTTATACACAAGGGTATATAGTACCTAGCCACCAGGACATTCTTTTCTTGTTTGTATATTATGATAGTGCCCTTATAAAACATTTATTGCTACTAACAGAGTAACATGATGGATATATTCACAAGCAATATATTCCATTTTGGTTTTGCCATATTATTTCTTTTGTGGAAGGGGTATGGAAGCCTTAGCGACACATACAAGCCACTTATGCTTGTAGCTATGTAACTCAGAATATTACTTCAGCAATCACCTCAGCTTCAGTAAATATGCGGTCTCAGATTGCCAAACTCCAGCGTACTCCATAATAGCTGGAAATGATTACAGAAAATGATTTCTGATTTCCCTCCAGCGATAGAACAAGAGAATGGGGGTGTTTAAAGGGACACGTTTATTAATGGAGCCTCTTTGTTCAAAAATGATTTCTCCTTATCCTTGGATCTTCTGAGTGCAAAGCTACATATTATAAGGATTTCTCTTACTCAGAGCTCCTGGAATTATTTATAATGGCTATGCAGGCTAATGTTGCGTGGAGTTGTAGAGGAGAAACAACTCCTTCAGAAGAATACTTGACTGCAGCAGTGGCTTATGGCTTCTGTTCCAGTAGGGTGGTGAAGCCACTGTGAATTTTAGGCTGAACTTAAAAGAAGGAATCCAAGGTTATGAACTCTGTTCACAATATAGGTTCAGCAGCTCAGATATCTCCTTTAAAATTGAGATTAAAATCTGGTTTGCTTTTGCCCGAGTCTACTGGGAAGGACAAGGTTTCTCCCCCTATGGAGTCATATTACTTTTGCACTTTGAACTCAATGTGTAGCAATGTGTAGCAATCAGTGGGTTGGAGACAAAGGTGAAAAATGTAAGGAAGAGAGAGAACACTGGAAAAAAACAGCTGAAAAGTTGGGATGACAACGCATTGTATGGCCCTAGGTCTGCATGATGCCCTCCTAGGGCTGTCTTGTGCCCACCCAGTCATTTGAAATGTCCCCATGCCCCCTTTTATGGCCCAAAAAAGTTCATTGCTTCTTCTGGAAGTCATTTGGAATAGCAATTTACTTCTCTTCCCCAGTGTAGTTGAAAGACATTAATAAAAAGCATACCAGATTTTTTAAATTAGCATTGGTTTTCTGGCTATTTCTTGGTTTTATGGTTGTTGTTATTACTGGTATCATCGTCATCAACAACAACAACTTCGAAACCCTACACAGTGACATATTCTGAAAACTAGCACCTCAGTTTGTTAAAGTTGGCCTGATTTAAATTTAAAATTATGTTTTAGTAAAGTCTATAAATATGTAGAAAGGAATGGCATAATGAAAGATGGTCCTATTGCAATGTTTTGTCTTTGACTGGAATCTTTCTCAGTCCTTGACAGAAATGAAAAAAGAAAATATTTCTGATGAGTGAGCTGGTCGGTATTCTGGACAGACAGGAAACAGATTCTCTTCAACCTGCACCATGCCTTTGAATGCTGACAGGGATTATTTGAATTTTTTACATAAAAGACACATTGTCTGACAGTTTTGTCAGTACTTTCCAGCCTGTTCAAGGAATTGTCTGTATCAACATAAGTGCCATGGAGGTCCTGCAGATGGCATGAACATACATTACAAAGAATCCTAGAATGTATCCCATAGTGTAGCCTCAGAGTTTTGACCAATCATCTATTGGGGTGGTTTTACTCTGTGGATGAGACGTAACACATGGCAGATGATTGAGTGCCCCTTTACTGCTGGACAAATTGGATTATTAAGTTGGCGCAAGGGCTTTTGCTTGTATGGATCACATATGATTGGGTGGTAGACTGTCAATAGGGATGAGAATGAGAGGGAAGTAAATTCTTATTTTTGTCTTTTAAATTCAGATTGATAACTGTTTATTTTATCTCTAGAATACACATGAGAGGGCAATAAAACAATTGGCATCCCATGAATGCTTTGCTGGGGCACAGCCATCAATCAATATTAGGGACATTGTAGCCAAATATTCCTATGTGTCACACCTCAGGTTAGCTTCACCTTGCTAAAGACATCAGGTTGCACACAGATCGTAGTCTTTTGTAATTTATTAGGAAATAGGGAAAAGATAGTTCATAAAAGGTAAAAGTTCAGTTCCAAAAGATAGTTACAAAAACAAGGCTGTAGAATAAATTCATGGAAACATTAGGCATGAAACAAGATCCTTAAAATGAAGCCAAAGTCCCAGAAATGAGGATACATCCAGGCTACAAGATAATACAGGAGAGCAGACTTGGTTCTTGATTCAAGTGAGGAAATTGCTTTGACGAAGATTTCCCTCCCAGCAGACTGTTGTAATAGCATAACATGAAGGCATTTCTTTGCCCTTTAAACTCCCTCTTATTTGCTCTTCTGAGACTTCTGCGCAACCCCTGAAATTCCATACGACTTGCCCGATCTAGAGAAGCGACCTCATTGCTTTCACTTTCAAGGCCACAGGGCTCGTTAGTGTTATCAGGCTGAGGCTGGGAGCTACTCTCCCTTTCTGCTTCTTGCACCCAAAAACCATCATCAGTAACAACATCATTTCTTCCTATGGGAAAGCCTCCCTGGTCCTCATCTCCCACAGCAGGAACACTCTGCACCTGAATCCCATAATTCCCATCAAAGTCATCTTGAAACTCATCCTGAACCTGAATCCCATCATCTTGAAACTGCATCCCAGCATCCTCATCAGAGTCACACAAAGGCTGAGTCACAACACTATGTTTCTTAAAAAGTACACCATTAAAACACAAAACTCTGTATGCTCCTATTTAAAAATGACCGTGACAGTCTCTTGGCAGAGAGGCTTGTGCAGGAAGCCCTTATTAAAAATGGCCACCACAATTCTACCCCATCTCAAGTGGTCAAAAGGGCAGGCACACTGCATTTTTCTAGTTCCCAAATGTCAATGCTGAACACCACTTGGACAGGAAAAATGGCAAGAAAGGAGAGAAAGGGGGAGAGCTGCCTTTCTTTTTCTGCTTTGGGCAAGGGAGGGGTAAAGGAGTGGGAACTTCTTGCCTGTGCCTCTTGGTTTTTCAGCCTCAAAGTAAGGCAATAGTAAATCCTTTGAGGTTTTCCTAAGTCAGAAACAACTTGAAGGTACAAAACAGCTACCGGATATACATACTTAACTGCAGATATAGGCTGGGACCATGCTTTATCCATCCCAGTGTACATGCTCCACTTGCTCAAGCCATACATCCTATGGAGTAAAATGCATGCATTCTTCCTTCCACTCCCTTAACATGGAGGACTCGACATTGTTAGTACATTATTTGAGCAGTGTGGATGACACTGAAAATGAACTGCCTCTGTAATATTTATATGGAAATTTTACACTGTCTGAATTTTCTTGGATGCCTCAAAAGCCAATAAAACCTTTTTCAGGAGCACTCTCCAGCTTGTCAGGTGTGCTGTCATTCTGAATAGATGGCAAGGTAGCACAGCCCATATTTCTACTTGCTTTGTCTATGAATGAGCTATTCGTGGTTCCTTCTCCTTCTTCATTTACAAGTCTATATGACTCATCTCTCAAACAAATGAGGCAGTCCAATTATATTCCAGTGATACACATCTATATTTTCTGACATTCCTTGTACATATCTAGCTAACTATCTAAGAATATCTCTAAGTCATCACTAAAAATTTGATGTCACTGAACATCATAATTATTTGAGAGGGAATGTTTTTTGTTAGTTTGTTTATAGAAATGATTCCCTGCTCTTCGACTTGAATGGCTCACAAAATAGCTTTAGAAATCAGTTTTTAAAAAAGACAGGTAAACTCTTGTCCTTTGAACTGCAATTGAAAAAGACAAGAGACTAGAACCTAAATCAGTAGTTTCAAACTACAAGAAAAAAAGAATTAACTTAAACTTTAGGAAGCACATTTTGACCATAAGAACTGCTTGAATGCTGGAACCTCTTTCATTTGATGTTTTAAAACAGTGGTTCCCACCAGTGGTCCCCAAGAACTAAAATATGGTCCACAGCTTCACCATTACTACACCATTGCAATGGCAGTGACCAGTCTCAGAAAACCCTCTTATAGTGCATAGACAATGGGGATGTCAGGAGAAGAGAGGCTGGGTACAAAAGGCATGACAACAAGCCTCCTGACTGCTGCTTCTCCTCCTCCTCCCTCTCCCTGACCATGTGGGGCCTGGAAGTGGGGGCACTTTGGTGTCTTCGTTTTTAGGCCTGTTCCTGGGTTTATTTTGTATGCTGATTCAGAAAATTGCATTGAATAGACCATATCAGCTCTAGATTATTAAATATGGTTTTCTATGAACGAGCCCCTGGTGGCACAGTGTGTTAAAGCGCTGAGCTGCTGAACTTGTGGACCAAAAGGTCCCAGGTTTAAATCCCGGGAGTGGAATGAGCACCTGCTGTTAGCACCTGCTCCTGCCAACCTAGCAGTTCGAAAAAATGCAAATGTGAGTAGATCAATAGGTACCGCTCCAGCGAGAAGGTAACGGCACTCCATGCAGTCATGCCGGCCACATGACCTTGGAGGTGTCTATGGACAATGCCGGCTCTTTGGCTTAGAAATGGAGATGAGCACCAATCCCCAGAGTTGGTCATGACTGGACTTAACGTCAGGGAAACCTTTACCTTACTATGAGCAAGCAGATGGTGACTACTAAATGGCATATGTTCTGTTGCTGGTCATTGACTGTAATAAATATGATGATGATGATTTGTAACTCTTTTGGTACTAATTTTAGAGACTGGTCCCTGGTCAAGTGGTTCCTGGTCAAAAAAAGGTTGGGAACCACTGTTTTAAAACAAAGAACGGATCACCATTTCTTAGCAGTTCTTTAGCTGTGTTTCTCTGCATAACAAGGATTGGACTCAATGGCCTGAATCATCTCTACCAACTCTATGAATCTATGACAATAATTACTAGTGTAGTTTTAAACTCCTCCAATGCAGTTCTAGGTAGCAACAACCAAAGTATAGGGTCTACACTGAGGGCTGTAATAGTTCTACTTTGTTCCTCTTTAAGTGAGACTCACCTGGAATACTGTCTCCAGTTCTGGATACCACAGTACAAGAAAGGTATTGGGAAACTGAATTTGTCCAGAGAAGGATGAGCAAGATAATAAAAGTCTAGCAACCTCACCCTATGAGGATTGACTTTGGGGAATGACTGTGTTTAGCTTGGAGGAGAGAAGATTGAAAGATAATGTTATAGCCATCTTTAATTACCTGGAGAAAGGACCTGTAAAAGATCTATTTTTTGCTACAAAGTGAGCCGCTTTTTTGCTACAAAGCCTGACAGATATGAACAGGAATTTTCCAGCCTATCTTGCTTAGTAGTACTATGAATTGTGATTTTATTCCTCCAAGTTAAGGGTGGGAGGTGTTGAGATACTAAAACAAAGGAAATATTGCCAAAATATAATTTGGGGAAGGGGAAAAGGATCATATCATCACATAATATCTCGGTGATGCAGAAAAGATAGCGATAGTATCACGCTCTTGAATACCAAGACTACTTCTTTTGCTTCAATATAATTAACCATTTTCATTGTTTTTTCCCCTCACAGTCAGATTGTAGCCAACATTCCTCAGTTTTTAGAGCCGGGACCACTTTCCAATTAACACTTACGTTCATGTTTGCTGTGCAAGAAATATAATTAAAACTCCTCTAATTTTAATTTGACCTTTGGTTTAAAATCATAAAAAGGATACACAATGGACCATTAAAAAAAAACATAGCTTGTTTTATGGCTTTAGAAGCTGCAAATCGTCCTCTATGCCATTTATGTTTTGACAAAAATCTTATGGATATGGAATCTACGACAGCTTTTCTCTATTGCCAAGGAAACTCTGGTCAGAACATGGAAAAAGGTCTTCTTCCAGGCTAAGAAACTGACTTCCTGAAGAAACTAGGTTGGAATACTCCCTACTGTCCTATGCAGCTGGAAAATGTTTTGGTTCAACAATTCTTTTAGAACTGATTGTAGAAAGTCCATCCTGCCTAATTAATGTGCTGAATAGTCTATTTGCAATGTTAGTGTGTGTTTATTTTTTAATGTTTCTGTTTCAACTGATTTTAATGTTGTAATAACTTGACCAATGTTTACCTTTTGTGTGGAGTACATCTCACCATGTTAAAACTGTGAATGTGACTCTAAATGAGACATGCCACATTATCACAGGATGCCTATGCCCTACACCACTGGAGAAATTACAGTGTTTCACCAGTATTGCACCACCTGACATCCGCCGGGAAGTAGCAGCCAGCAATGAAAGGACCAAGGCATTTGCATCTCCAGCCCATCCTCTTTTCGGATATTAGCCAACAAGCAAATGTCTAAAATCAAGAAATAACTTTCTAAGATCTGCAGAGATACTCGCAAGAACACATCAGCAAGCAAGTCCAAAAGTGGCAGGCTAAAACCCGGAACCTCAATCAGTGGCTAATGACAGATGAGAAACTCCCTGCTGAGTACACAGAAGACTGGGCAACTTGGAAGGAACTGAAGAGACGTGCTTTGGCACCACGAGATGCAGAGCCAACCTTAAGAAATGGGGCTACAAAGTGGAGTCCACAACATGCGAGTGTGGAGAAGAGCAAACTACAGATCATTTACTACAATGCAGCCTGAGCCCTGCCAGATGCACAATCCTTACAGTGACTCAAGGGCACTCAGAGTGGCCAGCTTCTGGTTAAAGGAAATTTAGTATAATGCCAGGTTTTTAAACTTTGTTTGTAGTTTTTCTATACATTATAACTGTATTCTCAATTCGCTTCTGATACAATAAATAAATAATCTTTTATATTATGTTAATTTTTTACTATGTCGGTTTTTCCTCAATTTGAACCCTAAATTGGGGGAAAGGCTGGAAATGAAATGAATAAATGGATCTAGTCTAGTCTAATTAGGAGGATTTCAGTCAGAAGAGTAACTTATTAAAATTTGATTATAAAGCCTTCAAAGCAAAGTGGGCCCTTGGTATCCCAATGGATACCAAAATCCATAAATGCTCAAGTCCCATTATAAAGTATACAATGATATAGTTGAATGGTGTCCCTTATATAAAGTGGCAAAGATTGTTCAATATTTTTCTTTTAATCTTTTCAAGCCATGGATGGTTGAATCTGTGAATACAGTATCTGTAGGCATGGAGGGCAAACTGTTTGCCTATTTTTATTTATATAAGGCTTCCTCAGTGAAAGAGATGGAGTAAAGAAAACTCAAAGTCATTTCTTGGATATATATATATATATCCAAGAAATGACTTTGAGTTTTCTTTACTCCATCTCTTTCACTGAGGAAGCCTTTGTCTTTGCCTTCCCTTCCCATTTTGCCTTGGGAATTCTCAACTCCTCTAACAACTTTCATTCTTTCATTAACAACTATTTAATAAGCTCCACCGAGACATTTTATACCTATGCCCTCCTCTTCTTTCCTGACACTACTAATCAAAGCAAAATTTCTCTCACTGCTGATATGTTCACCACAAAGGAATTTCCTCAGGGCAAAATTTACCTATACAGCAAAGTTGCTCAGAAAGAAAGAAGGCAAAAAGAACAGAAGAAGTACCAGCAAAAGGAATTATATTTTGGACTTTCAGGTGCAATCAGATCTATGGAGAGATTCTAGGACTGTGATGCTTCCAACAGAGCTTGAGTGGAGATGTGTTTGGTTTTCTTTCTTTTTTTTGCATTATCCAAAGGCATAGAGGCTTCAGAGCTATTCCATTTCATATAGGTGGCTAGAGTACCTTCACAGATCATCTCCTTTTCTCCAATCGCTCTCACATCATTGAAGGCTGTAATGTAGCACCAAGGTGTCTATTTGTACAGTGGTGCCTCTGGTGCAGTTGCCCAAGGGAATTGGTCAGGGAGATCTCAAGGCCTCAGGAGCAGAGGAAGTGGAAAGGAACCTCAGCAGAGACCCTGAAAGCTCTACAAGTCACATAACTAGAAGGAGAGGCTTTTGCCATGCAAGTATCCTACAGTAGAGGCCAGAGCTGGACAACTTCAAGTAACCACTAGCTTGATGGGCACATCAAATGTGCATCCTCAGCTCACAATATCTCAGAAGAAGCTGGGATTGCCTTGAGAAAAGGTTCTTATTTGGTTATCTGCAAACCTAGGGCAGCAGTTCACCCCTACATTTGCTACTGCCCCATTACCTGGACTTTAGTAGCCCAATTCTCAAGGACAATCTCTAGATCCCCCTTCAGTCTACCGTAACTCAGTACTCTGATGAGAATGGGGTCTGGATGCCACTTTCTGCCTCAAGGGACTATGTCTGAAGCACCTCAGCAAGGCATGTCTAGACCAGAACTTGTGAACACCAACAGCCAATGTATAGTTCTGAGACATTTGAACAAGCTTGGGTCTAGCTAAATCCTGGAGTAACCTGTCAGAACAGGCTTCAGATTCAAGAAAGATGTGATTTCTAGTGGTACAGCCTGCCATTCTCAACACTGGTATTTCATGATGGGATTAGGTTGGGAACCTCCTTTTACATGCCTCAAGATGCAGAGGTTTGAAGGAGCTGAATTAGTGAACTCCCTGATACTCTTGGATCTAAAAAAATTGGAAAGAGTCATCTGGCAGCCTGGCTATATTATGTTATCAAACAAATGCATAGCGTACATTCCCAGAGGGAAGCACAGCAATGACTAAAGATGAGCTACCAATTCATAATAGATTTGTGTGATCAGCACACTATAACATTCACAGAGAAAATCACCTTCAGTGTAGAAATTGTGGAATGAATTCATTCTTCAGATTGCCAACTTATGAGCTCTGTGGAGTATTAGATGCTCAGCAGAATTAATGTGGGATCAGGATGATGTAGGATTCAGAAAAGCTGCAGTTGATACAATAGTCTGGTGTCTTGACCCATCATTTAACATAAAGATGGGGAACTGGTATCTTTTCAGATTTTTCTGACAACTCTTACCCAGATTAGGTGGGGATTTGTTTCTAACCATCTATGAAGGCTCCTAGTCCTGTCTTGGCATTCTGGAAATTACCATGGTGAACGCTAGATATTTTCCTCTCCGACCCTTCCTTTTCACCTGCCAGAATGGCACAAAGAGGAGACTGGATGTTTTCCCTTCTTTGAACAATTAATCATATCTCATCATAGTTTCTGCTTATGGAAACAAGCCTGCTTTGTAAACCTATCATTTTAAGTTGACTTATTTCCATTAAACATGGTTGTCTAATCACATGTTGTTATGCATACACAAAATGACAAGGCATGATTAATTACACATGGAAGCAAAAAAATTGAACTTATGCTTGTGACTATACCAGGGAAAGAAAAAGGCATGGAAATGGAAAGAAATTTCATTGGACAGAACACACTTTACAAAAGTAGCACTACTGCATTTCATGAGAATTGTGGTTCACTTTTCACTTTTCTAAGGGACATAGAATTTTCACATTTCTAATGCATATGGAATGTTTCTGAGAAAAAGGTGTATGCAAACAATGTACCTATGGTATTTCAAAGAATAGAATAGAATAGCTTTTTTGTCACTGTGCTATTACACAACGAAATTACATGCCTTCCCCCGCACATATCACAAAACAATGCATCCATCCCTTCACATCCCCACCCTCACCACACAGCCCCCAATGACACATCAGTGCGAATTCACGGAGTTCTACATGGTTACAGCTGTAGGATAAAAACTGTCCTTCAGTCTGTGTATCATAGAATCATAGAGCTGGAAGAGACCTCATGGGCCATCCAGTCCAACCCCCTGCCAACAACAACAACAACACTTTATTTATATTCCATCCTATCTCCCCAAGGGGGCTCAGGGTGGATTACAGTACACATACACAGCAAAAATTCAATGCTGTTTGGACAGACAGAACAGAAAAGACAGAAAGAGGTATGTTGTCTCAAAGTCCAGTTTCGATGTCTTGGAGGTCGAGTTCAGATTCAGTCAGAATTTGTTGCTCCATTCTCTATGATGAAGAGCCATTAGGACTTTCTCCTTCACCTTCCTTTTGGTCATTGCATTTCTGGTCTTGTTCTTTGTGGTGCCTTAACATACCTCCCCAGCTAATTAGCAATACCCAATTTCTCTACTTACAGCTCTAAGCTGTTTTTGAAACGCTTAGGTAAACAATTAGCTGGGCTTGACGATCGAGTGCTTACCCCGGCTGGGCTTTGAACTAACCACCTTTCAGTTGGTAGATCTTATTACTGCTGGTAATTTACCTGCTGTGCTAAAGCCCAGCCTTCCCTGCTATAGCAGGAGCTATACCAGGGAAGGAAAAGGGCATGGGAATTGAAAGAAATATAAATGTTTGCAAATGTATACTGTAAAAATGGGCATAATTGGAGTGGGAATACACAGAAATACCCTTCAGGAAATGGGAATAGTTGTGAAATTAGGTAAATAATGCACAAAATTGTCCAAATCAAGTAAAAGGCATTAGAAAAAAAAGATTCCAAGAATTTTCATTTGGGAAAAAACCCAACATCTTGCAAGCCAGCATGAAACAAGGACCCGGGCTGTGGCACAGGCTGGAAAGCAAGCCAGCTGCAACCAGCTGCAATGAATCACTCTGACCAGGAGGTCATGAGTTCGAGGCCTGCTCGGAGCCTATGTTTGTCTTGTCGTTGTTCTATGTTAAAAGGCGTTGAATGTTTGCCAATATGTGTAATGTGATCCGCCCTGAGTCCCCTTTGGGGTGAGAAGGGCGGAATATAAATGCTGTTAATAAATAAATAAATAAATAAATAAGGGCAGAAAGAAAATGCAAGCGGGATTAGAGAAGTTCAACAAAATTAAGTGACATTTAAATTCCAAGGAGAGTGCATAGGAATTTGAGATGTCTTAGGTTTGCACTCTTAAAATTACAATTTTTGTTATATCTGAACCAGCCTATAGAAGGATCTGAAGGAGCAGTAAATTTTGATCTAAGGGATTTAGCTCTCCCTGAAGGGCTGAGTTGCCCCTCTCCTAATCTTGGCAATATAAAATTAATCTATGATCCAGCACATCTCAGCTAATCTATGGAGGGCATGTTCTCATGTTGATTTTTCCAGATAACTGCACACGTATCTTTCAGCTTTGTTCCACTAAAGCAGCAGGAGTACATAATTTATTTCAAGAAGCTGCAGTTTGATGGGTTTTCCACTTTGCCAGGCATCCACATGTCTTCCTATCATTGAGCTTTCGTTGTGTAATATTTGGTTCAGTAGAAATGCATTGTTTGTTGACCAGCCTTAAAATGTGTATCTGTTCAGTTCTAAAGTAGAATTTGTCAAGCAATTACGAGTCACAGCAGGAGGAATCTGAAGCATTTAGAAAAAATCTCCAAATTTTCCTTCTAGTCAGAAAGAGTCATAGTCAATCATTTAGAGAGAAATTATGTAAGATGTCAGGATGAACCTACTTGTAAGTACTTTAGAAGATTTTTTTTTAAATAAAAGAACTTTAGAAGATAAATTTTTCATTCCTAAACATGGTGAGGCAGGGATTGTATGCTGACTTATATCTTCTCAAATGAAACTCCAAGCTGCTGAGTCAGAACCATTTATTTTACATAACTCCAGTCTGGCTGGCAGTCAAGTTGCATGAAAGTTCAATGAAGGTAAACACTGTTGTGTCTCAGGTGCCAAAAACTGTCAGTTCCAAAAACTGACTTGGAAACTGAAGAGAAGGTAGAGGAAACCCCTAGCCTGAATCACAACCTGAGCCAGCTGAGTGATGAGCAAACCCAATACCCCTGACTCCAAGATCTCCATGCTACATGGCAAACCTGACATCTTCTGAGACTAACCCTAGTACTGCAACTTGTTTTCAGGTGCCAATATCTTACCTATCAATTTAAATTCCAGGCAATGTTCGTTAAAGGCAGGATTAGGCAACTGCATTGACCTCCCATGGGATCCTTGCAAAGCTACACCCCTTCCATCAAGTTCCATCTTGGCTTTGTTCAACATATTTATTAATGACTTAGATTGAAGGTTAGAGAGCATGATCATCAAGTTTTCAGACAACACCCAATTGGGAGGGATAGCCAATACTCCAGAAGACAGGAGCAGAATTCAAAATGATCTTAACAGATTAGCGAGATGATTGGCCAAAACTAACAAAACGAAGTTCACCAGAGACAAATGCAAGATACTCCACTTAGGCAGAATAAATGAAATGCAAAGATACAGAATGGAGGATGCCTGGCTCAACAGTAGTACATGTGAAAAAGATCATGGAGTCCTCGTGGGGAACAAGTTAAACATGAGCCAACAATGTCATGCAGCAGCTAAAAAAGCCAATGGGATTTTGGCCTGAATAAATAGGGATATAGCGTCTAGATCTAGGGAAATCATGCTATACCTCTATTCTGCCTTGGTCAGAATACTGTGTCCAATTCTGGGCACCGCAATTGAAGGGAGATGTTGACAAGCTGGAAAGTGTTCAGAGGAGGGTGACTAAAATGATCAAAGGTCTGGAGAACAAGCCCCATGAGGAGCAATTTAGAAAGCTGGGAATGTTTAATCTGAGGACGAGGAGGCTGAGAAGAGAAATGATGAGGGCCATGTAAATATGTGACAGGAAGCCATAGGGAGGAAGGAACAAAATTGTTTTCTGCTGCCCTGGAGACTAGGATGCAGAACAGTGTCTTCAAACTACAGGAAAGAAGATTACACCGGAGCATTAGGAAGAATTTCCTAACTGTGAGAGCTGTTCAGCAGTGGAACTCTCTGCCCCAGAGCGTGGTGGAAGCTCCTTCTTTGGAAGTTTTTAAACAGAGGCTGGATGGCTATCTGTCGGGTGTGCTTTGAATGCAATTTTCCTGTTTCTTGGCAGAGAGTGGGATTGGATGGCCCACGATGTCTCTTCCAACTCTATGATTCTTTGATTCTATGATTCTATTTTAAGTGTCCTTAATTTTTAAAAAGAATATCAATAAGAGTCCTCCATAAGTTAACTCCTCAAGGACCTTCTTTTCAGCCAAGAAATAAACCAGAAGTCAACCAGATTTTGTATAGAGCTTTAATCTCTCCTTTTCTTTAGAGGGAAAGCCTTATACTTAAGTTCAGTAAGACCTGCCCCTTCATTCCTTTTAATGCAAATAACTTTTTAAAGTTCTGAAACTTAGGCTGATATCCTACATAAAAGAGAAAGAGTGTAATTTTACAATCCATATCTGATCTGTTGATCGTAATAAATTTATTGTTACTACATGTCATGATTGTGCAGTGCTACCACACAATTGAGTTGCAACACTGCACAACTGAGTGTGCAACCCAATAAACAACTACATGCATATTTCATAATGGTAAAAGAGAGGAGGTATGTGTAGGGGTTTGAAAACTGGAGTTTGAATCCCCATTCAGCCATGACATCCACTAGATGACCTTGGGCAAATCATACTCTATGGTCAGTTATGTATATTGGGCACAACAATAATAATAATAATAATAATAATAATAATAATAATAATAATAATAATAATAATAATAATTTATTACCCACTTCCATCTCCCCGAGGGGACTCAGAGCAGTTCACATGGGGACGTAAGGAAATGCATAGGTCACTAACAAGATTCTGGGTATAGTCTCTCCTCCATATCTGGTTTTATTGCTTATTTCCAGTCCCTCTTTTTATTTTCATTTTCTTTATCAAATCATCTTGATCTATCTTTACTTCTGTGGTTTTCGTCTCAAAGGACAAAATGGAAAAAAAGTGTTACATGCAAAAATCACCAGATCTTCTTATTTAGAAGGTACTAAATGGATATGAAGCCTAGCTCCAGCAGGGATTTAAACATTTGCCTGGGAACTGCACTAATAGATGTCAGAAACAGTTCCGTGCCGATAAACACAAAATAATGATTCCAGAAACATTGAATTAAGAGCGGGAGAGAGGTGTCACTGTGGAGAAATCGCCCATAGAGCAGATGTGCCAGGATAAAGGTTTGCAGATCATTATAACTCAAATCTCTGAAGACTTCAATTCTGTCTGCAGCTGCTGTTGAAAAATTCAGTTGCTAGACTGCCTCATTGGTTTTCCTGATGGCTGAATTAGGAAACCAGTGGAATGATGTTGACTTATTTACCACAGGCAGCACTGGCTAGCTTCAGCGCCAAGCAATTTAACATAATTCACCCCTCAAAGAGAATCAGGTACATTTTAAAGAAGAAATTATGATTAGCGATGCTCGGTGCTATTTCTGTTCACAGCTGTAGAGTCTTCTTTAGATTGGGATAGACCAACAATTGGCTTGGTAGACTCCATACTCCCTACTCCTGGATCTTGGAGATCTGCAGCATTTCCCCATCACACCATAACACACTTTAATGTTAAGCTTCAAATGGCTTATGCATCCTCCAGTAAGGATAGGGGAAAATTTTCCATGGTTTTGGACCCACATAAGTGAAGCATAGTCAAACTTTATCTAAGAGTCAGATAGAATAACCTTGGAGCCTACCAGCAATACACTCAAAGCATAATTTCAGATTCCATAATCACAGGTCAATATCATAAATAGGAAATGTATGTCCCTCTAGATCAGTGGTTTTCAACCTTTGGTTCTCCAGTTGTTTTGGAGTTCAACTTCCAGAAAGCCCAGTATTTTACCAGCTGTTAGAAATTGTGGGAGCTGAAGTACAAAGCACCTGAAGGGCCAAAGGGAACCACTGCTCTAGATGTTGCCTGGCTGCAATTCCCATGAGCCTTGGCCAACAGAATCCAAGTTGGAGGTCGGAAAAGAAATTAACCCAACAACATCTGGAAGGAGATGTTCCTTGCTTTAGTTTATCACTCTTTTCTTCTTATAATGGCCAACTGGTGGCCTACAGGAAGTTCAGAAGGAAGATCTGAATGTATCCACGCATAGAAATTGTGCCTGCCATCCATCCATCCATCCATCCATCCATCCTCTTTCCTCCATCAATCTATCCACAGGAGCTGTGTCCACCCACCCAAAATTATTCTATATTTCAGGCACTGTGTGGATCATCTTTTGAGAATCCATCTTTTCACTTTGGAACTTAACAGTCTCACCCAGAAGCTGTTCCTGAATTTGAAGACATGGCACATTCAAAATTGCTAACTCTAAAAATAGATACGAGGCTCAAGAGGCATTAAACTCACTCTGACAAGTTTAATTAATCATCCTCCATCCACAAAGAAAGTAATTCATCATATCACTCCTTTGCAGCAAAGATGCAGCCTAGATACTGTTTCCCAGACACCAACATTTGCTCAGGAGGCATTCCCTTCCCCCACCCCCGCCACCAGTCATGTGCTTCTTAAAGGAAATAAACAAGTTTCTCATTTTTTATGTGCTTATTGTACAAGTGAAACCATTGTACCATCTATTCCTAGCTAGTATAGCAGCGATGGGAATTACAGTCCAACAATATTTGCAGGGTCAAAAGTTCTCAATTCCTGCCTGAGAGGCTTTTGAATTTTCAGGAGACTTAATGGCATGAGAATTTATTTCTCTTGGCAATCATCTTTCCTACAGGAATCTGCACATTAATCCACACTGCAATTGTAGGTATGTACCTATTTTGTTTTCACAAAATTAACCATATCTTCAGAACAGGTGTGTCCCTTGAGATACCAGTAATTGGATACCAGTAATTGAATTGGCAGTGACAAACATTTAAGGAGGAAAATTCCCCAGCCCACTTTTAAGACATACAGCTTTGGTGCAATGAACACATCTTTGGAAAGTTATATTTCATACAGATTTGCATGGCAACTTGTTAGGATTTATCCCAGTTTCATTGAATCCATAATGTTTCACATCAAGACTTATTGTGTATTGGGAAAAGATGTTGCTTGGGATATGTTGTACACCAAGACCATCATGCAAATATCCATCTTGCTGACTCTACTTGTGCTCCATTCACTGCCATAGATACATATCTATTCCTGTCCTGACTAAAAAGAGAATGTACAATGGCACCATTCAACTTTGTGCAATCACTGGTTGGTTGATGATGGTGATGTAACTTTTCACTAGGATGCCCACCATTATAGTTGGGAATATCCCTCCAGCGTGACTGTAAGGTGAAACTATCACATAGTTTTCTTGCCAAGATTTATTTGTTAAGAGGACTTGTTTCAGCTTTTGTCAGAAGCTAAGAGACTGTGACTTGCCCAAGGTCACCTAATGTTACAACTTTGCACCAGAGTAGTAGCATTCACATAGCATAACCAAAATGGACCAAGCAACGCTAACGATTGTTAAAATCAGTAGTCTATTTATACCATTGTTGCCTACCTTTGGACTTCAACTCCCAGAAATCCCAGCCAGTTTACCAACGATTAGGAACTGTGGGAGCTGAAGTCCAAAACACCTGGAGACCCAAAGGTTGGGAACCACTGATTTATACCATTGTTGTCTACCTTATTTCATGGTGGATGTCCAGGCAAAACTACTGAATCTTGAGTAACATCTGAACATGCTAGGAATTTAAGCTTGTTCCTTTTTTATACAAACTTTATATTTTCTCTGCCACTTGTTTGCAAAAAAAAACCCTTTCGCCAGGTTAAACCAATCAACTGGTATCATAATAGTAAATATAAGAAACATGAGCTGGCTGACCCACCTTGATACTCCCCTGGCTTGAAGCATCAACCTACTGCAACAGATCATATTAAAAGGGATAATCTGTAATCCTATGGGAAGAGGAGGGAAGAAATCTGCTGGAAACAGAAGCCGATCCCCCAATTCCAATAGCACAGCAAAATCCCGCTCTTATAAGGTAGCATATTCAGTCAAAAGATACTTTATAAGGGAGGATTTATGACAGAGCCATAATTCAATAGAGAGGGTAGAGATGATATCACAGACCAGAGAAGCAAACCTTTGATTGATTGATGAGCTCATTAGAACCCTGAGATTGAATTACAGCTCCCAGTAATTTATCAGTCGTCTCCCTTCACATCCATTTTATCATGTTTGAAAGAGATTTACAAGTTTCACTGTATTACGGTATTTTTCCCCTCTTTTAGCCAGGAGGATATAAATAGCCAAACCCACAGACCATTTTGGAGAAAGGAAAAAAACAAAAACAATAGAGGCATTCAGCTTTGCTTCCATTCTGGCTCCTAGTGTAATCAGGAATTTCATTTCTGCATTACTGATGGTGTCGATCATTCTGGATTAGGGTGCTGGCTTGTTTTATTTTGTTCTCCCTGTTCAGTCCCTTTTGTGTTCAACAAAGTGATGGAAATTTCCATCACATATTAAAGTATTGTTGTGGGTGGCATCACACCTTTTTTTACTGAACTGATTAAAAGTAAATGTAGTGATACCTTTCTGCACTTCTTTTATGGGGTGGCTTATTGTTCATCAACCGGAATTTGATAAGCATGTGGGACAGATTTTGCACTAAAGATAAGCCCAAGTTCCTGGCAGTTTAGAATTCAAGCCTCCAAATGCACTGTAATGTCTGCTCATTTGTTTTATTCATGAACTAGATTGCCTGGCATTCTTTTATGTATTTACAAAGATGTGCAACTGCATGGCTGGAATCCAACTGGTTAAATCAACTGTTAAGTAAAAAATCAACACTTAGCTAAATCCAATAGATTAATGGCTCTACTTTAATCAGGATTAATAATATGATTTAGCCCATGCAAAGTGCCTAAATATCTGAAGACACCAGATCCCATCTGATCCATCTGCACTAAACAGGATTAGTTTTAGTTAGTACTTGGATGGGAGACTGCCAATAAATATCAGGGGATCATAGAATCATAGATTTGCAGAAACATAAAGTTGGTAGAGACGGCAAAGGTCATACATTCAACCCCATTGTGTCATGCAGGAAGTGTTATGTGATTTCAGCTCCACATGAACCACTGGTTTGGGGTCCTGGAATGTCTAGCTCCAATTCAAAATAAGAAACAGCAGGATGAAGGCAAAGTCTAGAGGTTTTATTCACTTTGGTCAGAGTGAATGTCAGAAGATCTGTGCTTCCAAATCAGACAAAAAGGCAATTGATATAAATGGAGTCATTTGTAGGAGTTTGACAGTTATGTAAAATAATGGACTTTCGTTGCCTCTAGTGCTGATTGGTGTAGGTTGGTGTGGCTAGGATCTGTTCACTGATTGGTTGAGGCATACTAACTGCTTCTGCAGCTGATTGGTCTTCGGGTCTGGTGGGAACTTTAACAACCTGTCATTGCTCACTTTGAAGTTTGGGTCTCCCACTGGTGGGTATGTTGTGGAAAGAATTCCTACCAGCCTGGCGTGAGACAATGAGTCCGGTCTGGTGAAATAATGGGTGACAATGGGTGTTGGCATACCTGAATGGATTATAAGGACAGGGCATTAGGCAACTTTCATGACCTTTTGGTTAATCCTTTGTTGGGTGCATGGGGGTATTGTTAAGAGATTATGCCTGCTGCCAGAAAGAATGAAGTGATTTGCCCTGTGTTCCCCCCTGGTGTGTGTGTACATGTTTGTGCAACCTGTAGATTCCAGGCAGAGGTTGTCTGTGGAGGTTAGCTGAATTGAGTTTCTGGGAGAAAGGTCACTCATAAACTCAACACTGATATCCTTCTTGGCATTTCCTTGGGCTGTGGGTCCTAGGGTCCTTTTAGGGTCCCAGGGTTTAGATAACAAAAGCATACAACCATCCGCCCTCTTTTTAAAAAACTTCCAGAGAAAGAGACTCTAAAAAGCATAATATTGCACTGTTGAACAGCTCTTAATGTCAGATGCACACAGTGTATTTTGGAACATTCTTGCCAATACCTAGATGTGCCTCTTTGCATGTCACTTCTAGTGACAGATTTGTAAAGTTATGAAATGTGGATAGTGATGTAGAATCTTGATCACAATCTCTTACTATAAGTCTGATCCACAACAGAATTAAAGCAAAGGATCTGTATTTAAGCTGGTTTCATTTCACGGAGGTCACTGGGAGCAATCCACTCAAATTCAATTACTTGAATAAAAATAGCTTTGGTTCTAGATTTGACTTTAATTCTAATGGATTTCTTTTCACTTGGGCCTACAAAAGGCAGTGTCATCAACACGAAGCAGTGTATTTATTGTGGCTTGAAATCACCTGTGTATAGAAAACCCAAAAATCTATACAGGTTAATTTTAGCCTCATAGATTGCCTGTTATGAGTTTCAGTGGCACTGTGACTCACTTCTGAGAAATACTTCTGTTCCTTTGCTAGTTGGTTTTTGGAATTTAAAACTCAGTGTTGGATTATTTCCCTCTCTGGAGTTTGTGTAGAGAAGGCTAAAGACTTTATAAAATCCTAGGATTCTATAGCATTGAACCATGGCAGTTAAAATGGTGCCAAACTGCATTAGTTCTACAGTGTTTCCCTCCAATAGTCTCGTTTCTTTTGCAGATCTATATAGGAGTAGGTGCTCCTTAAAATGCCAAAGACCCAAGTGTTTAGGGCTTTGAATGTCATCATCATTTGCTGGAAGCAAATTGACAGCCAACACAACTCTGTTAAGATCTGTGTTACGTGTTGCCTACGTATATGATATCATACGGACAACCCATAACACAGGAATTGCATGGGCTGCCAATGTGCTTCTAGTTGGAACTCAATGTTGACATTCAAAGCCTTCAACTGTTAGAACGCTGTCACATAAATGAGCTTATAGATAACACATAACACAGTCAACAACTTTTCTGCAGCATTTTGAACTACTTGTTGCTTCTGAAATATCATCAAGGACAAATTCACCAGAGTGTGTTTTAGTGGCTTCATTGGGAACTTATTAATGCATGGACTGCTGCAGCTAAAATGTCCCAATCTAAAAATCTGAAGAAATTAGGGACCTGAAGACACTTTTGCCAATGCCTTGTTTATAGTCAACACAGGCTGTCCTCAGCCAACAAAAGAGTAAACATTTCTATGTGAAATTGTCCTTTTTTGTCTTGGAGACAATTTTTGTATTTTTAAAATTAATTAAAAACTACAATGACTGCAATCTTGCTACAAATCAAACACAGGGCCATTGATTGGGATATTTGTATTTTTATGACCATGAATCCATCATTTTATATGTTCTTCCTCCTTTCCTCCCTCTCC
The DNA here is from genome assembly GCF_035594765.1 of Anolis carolinensis. Classification (NCBI taxonomy): domain Eukaryota; kingdom Metazoa; phylum Chordata; class Lepidosauria; order Squamata; family Anolidae; genus Anolis; species Anolis carolinensis. The sequence continues at coordinate 14,129,909 of NC_085844.1, forward strand.
TTCCCCTCATTTATCTCCAAGATCCAAAAATTAAAAATTCTAGCAACTTTATTTCACAAATTGCACAAAGTGAACAAGAAAATGTACTTGGTGTTTTGTTTTCACACCGAAGGTGAGACTTCTCTTGTCAGGACTTGAGAATTATTTGGTAAACTAGGTTGTGTCAAGACAGCCTGTGTTGACTATAAACAAGGCATTGGCAAAAGTGTCTTCAGGAGAAGATCACCATGATGTGTCTTATGCTAGCTGAGTCTATTTAATGGGGTGACTGCCTCCATTGCTCTCAGTTGCGTCCTCGTGCTTCAGTCCAATTGCCTTCTCTTGCCGCCACTCAGATTGATTTTTTGGCTTGGCTTGGCCTCTCTCTGGAATCTTTTTGATTTTTCTTAATTTTCTTGATTCTTTTTATTTAGTGTGACTGACTGGGAGTTGGGAACATGCAGGACAGGTGGTCGGAGTGTGTGCGTGTGTTTGGGGACTTGGGTGAAAGAAAGAGCATCTCTTTCTCTTTGCTCTTGTAGTGTGCTTTTCTTTAGAAATATTTGGGTGGCTCTGAAAGCCTTGAGTCACCCTTTAGTTAGTTTTTCCTCCCCTCCTCTCCTTCAGAAAATACTTCTAAAAGATAATAATTATTAAAACAAATAGAAAATCCTCATTCTCAGAAAACAACTACCTAGTTACATACCTCCTCCTTTTGCAAACAGTTCTCTGTTTATATATCTCTCTGGGCTGCTCGTCTCTGCCTTCTGAATTTTTAAAATAAAAATATAATAATAAGTATTGGCTGACTGTTGCCATTTGCCAGTAGTACAAAGAACAACTTCAACACTTAGTTGGGCTTCAATCTGTGGAGAAACATGGCCACAATCCATTGTCTCCCCTCCTCTTCTTCAGAAAATTATTTCAGATTTTATTTCTAGAAAGAAAAGAAATTCCTAAAAATCAGAGAATGACACAGACGTTATGAAAATTGGTGGGCTAACAGTGGTAGATGTGTCCTCCGAGTGTGGTTGTTTTCATCCTGATAGCTCTAAAAATGATGGGAAGGGGAGCCTGGGGAGCCCACCCATTGCTACCAATGGGTCTGATCTAGAAGTATCTTTGACTGAGGTCTGAAAACGGCCATCAGGCTGTGCACCCGTTTTTGAGAAGTGTGCAAAAATGGATATTGGGGTCTACTGGTATCCAACCAGTAGAAACGGATTGATGTTCAACCAAAATGCACAGACATACTCTCTACTAGTACAGTTTATCTTCTACATTTGTGGATTTGATTTTTGAAATTTTGATTATTCAGAGATTTGAATAAAATCTTCACTAGGAGGTTGACCACAAAGACATATTAGAATTTCTTAGGTCCTAAAGTGTGACTTTGTGAAAATACCTCTCTGGGAATCTCAAGATCCTCCAGTGAGAATCTATGGTCAACTTCAAGCATGGTTTTTAGTAGCCTTTTTCACAATGGTTCTGCCCACTCAACTGTAGCGAAGATAGAGGGCTGATTATAGAAGAATAGAAGGAGGTTATCTGGGAAGGAGAAAACCACAGCCTTAAGGATCAAAGAGTATTTCGTCTCCACTTGACTCCTGCCCTCTTGTAAAAGTCTCCTGTAATCCTCCAAAGTGACATAGTCTATCCTGCAGTGTCATATTCTTGCACAGCTTTGAGCAAAAGAGGCTACAAGGATGTCAATCTTAAAGTCTGAGAATAAGTTGAGATCCATATGAGACTTAAAGTGCATATAGAGGGATATGTTAAGGACTTCTTCCCTTGAGCATCTTTATATCCTTTCTGAAACAATCTAATGCAGAAGGTATGATAAGATATGGGCATTACTGGTGATGATTCATTTGTTTGACTTCTAGGCATTCTTATTAGCTGCAAAAAGCCTTCCCAATTGTGTATAAAAGCAAATTCATGTTTGATGACTACACTTAATTGGGAATAACCGTTTGAAGCAGATCCTTGACTGATATGTTGACTTTGGAGACCACCACTCTCCTGTCTGGGCTCCAAAAACCAAATTGTCATCTGCAATAAAACTTGTACTCTCCAACTACCAAAAATTATATAGGTCACTCATTCTTCTGTGTTGAAATTAAAGGAGACAGTCTTCAACTTGTTAATAACCCTCTGGAATTACTGTGGATTTCCACTGTCGGGCAAGGTACTTCTCAGGGGAATTCGACATTTAATGCAACAAATGAAACCTGATGTGTAGGACACATGAAAGGATTTGAGTGACAAGGATGAGGGACAGAAGTGACAAGACAGCAAAAGCAATGCCAGATTTTACCAGGGCATACAGTTATATCTTTTCTACCCAATGAGTGTTCTTTCCTCCCCTTTTCAAAAGAAGAAAACTGTGTGTTTGCAGAGTACTTGACATTTCTTCAGAAGGAAAGGCACCTGAGGCCAGATCCATCTGTGAACATCAGGTATCAAGCCCTTTCTGTGCAGACTCATCCATCTTTTTATAGCTTTGGAATCCCTGAATGATGACTGTCTGTTTGTTGACCTTGTTAGTCCACACAGCTGCATGCAAGCTGGATCCAGAATGTGTATCTGTGCGGGTGTGGAGGGGATTGATGTGATCCTTCCTGACAGGCTCTGAGCAAAAAACATCCAGGGACTACTTTTCAGCCCTGTCCTGCCTAAAAATGCAAACACACTTGTAACTTTTTGAGATTGCTCAATTTTAAGAAATGTCAAGTACTTGGGAAAGAGCCATAATTCTATCAAAGTCTATATTTTTGACATGCAGAGGGCCTTGAGATAGATTAATTAATACTTGGATTTAGTATATGGATCCATTATTTAAGAAGCCAATTGTTCTGGTAATTTCATTGAAAGAGGTGCAGAAATGTGTTCAGTGCATGAGATATTTTTGATCTTAGCTTAGCACAACAGGAAAAATGCTATCTCTCTGATTTTAATTACTTTTTTTTTTTACCCAAGATTAAATACACTTCTCTTTGCAGAAATTCAATACTGGTTAAGATTCAGAACTTAGCTCCTGGAATATAACACCTGACCAATGTTCCTAGATTTCCTTGTTTTCTGCTGCTTGTTTTATGCTGTTCTGGAGATTAGGACACAGAGCAATGGATCTAAATTTCAGAGAAAAAATATTCTACCTAAATATTTTTTTAAAAAACCCTCCTGATTGTAAGGCTGTTTGACAGTGGAATATACTGCCTTGGAGCATGATAGAGTCTCCTTCTCTGGAGGTTTTTAAGCAGGATGACCATCTGTCGTGGGTGCTTTGAGTGTGTTTTCCTGCCTGGCAGAGGCCACCTAGTCCCTGCTTTAAAACCTCAAGGGAAGGAGACAAAGGATATTACCTTTGACAGTGAAAGTGGAACCATAGAAGTCAGTGCATCACATTTTTGGGGGTTAGGGACAGCTACTAAAAGTGGGAAAACTGCATTTTTTTAAAAAAGAGGGAATATTATGAATGTAAAGACCTACTATATTTTTAAGTACCATAAAAACTGAGACACCACTGCTAGTAATATTTAAATCCTCTAGTGTGTATCATACAATTATGACGAAAGACCTACAAATGCCTTGAGAAGGTCAGGCATGAGCAAACTTGGGCCCTCCAGGTATTTTGGATTTCAACTCCCACAATTCCTAACAGCTGGTAGTCTATCAGCAGTTGTGGAAGTTAAAGACTAAACATCTGGAGAGCTCTAGTGGGTGGGCAGGCATTGGAGTATAATCCAAGAAGAATATGAGCCAACACAAAAACCATTTAGCATCTGCCCACCTGCTCCAGTACACACAAACACAGAAACACTCCTAGCTGATGACCCAGAAAATTCTCCATTTTAACACAACTGTTCTGGAAACAATTTGCTAATGAGAACAAGCATGCTTCCAAGCTCGGGAAATGTACCCAGTTAATGATGTGGAAAATATTGAAGAGAAATCAGACTGGTGATGTGGGCTACAAAATTCATGAGCTTCAGAGGCAGCTTTCTGTGAACACCCCCAGAAGATCTCTGAATTAAAGATGTATTTAAAACAGCAGGGAATGGAGCCATATCAGACTTACTCAGGTGGTGATGTCAATTCCAACTGTCCTCATTTGTCAGGGATAGGCCTGATCAATCCTCTGTCATCCCACTTTTTCAGATGCTATAAAATGCCCCAGTTTCTCTCTTCTCCACCACTTTGTCCATGGGTTACCTCAATTGGTCTAAGCTGAGTTCAAAGTGCAAAGGTAGAATTATAGAATCAAAAAGCTGGAAGAAACAAGGGCCAGTCAGTCCAACCTTCTGCCATGCAGGAAAAGCATAATCAAAGTACAACCAACGGAAGGTCATGCAATCTTTGTTTCAAATTTGCCGAAGAAGGAGATTCCACAATGCTCCAGGGCAGCATATTCCATTGTTGAACCGTTCTGACCACCAGGAAGTTCTTCCTAATGTTTAGGTGGGATTTCTTTTCCTGTAGTTTGGGATCCATTGCCCATGTTGTCTCTGTAAGAGCAGAAAACAAACTTGCTCTTTCTCAATATGACAGAACATGGCCATCATGTCATCACTTAACATTTTCCTCTCCATGCTAAAACATACCCAGCTCACAGAGATTCATGGTTTGCAAGCCTTTCAAGATTTTGGTCGCTCACCTCTGGAAACATTTCAGATTATCAATATCCTTCTCAAACTGTGAGCCATACAACTGGACACAAAATTCAATTCATTTAATTCAGGTGAGTTTCTCCTCTTTCTACTCAGGTGGAAACAGAGAAGAGGAAAAGGTGAAATCTTTCCTTTCTCTGTATGGTGGAAGCTCCTTCTTTGGAGGCTTTTATGCAGAGGCTGGATGGCCATCTGTCAGGGGTGCTTTGAATGTGATTTTCCTGCTTCTTGGCAGGGGGTTGGACTGGATGGCCCACAAGGTCTCTTCCAACTCTATGATTCTATGATTCTGTAGACTTAAGAAAAATCAAACAATTGTATCCTTTCTTAGCTTTTGTTTTCTTCCTCTTAAAAACTTTCTTGACCACATTTTTATGTTGCTTCACCACACGTCCCAATTTTCATCTGTAAAATGTTGGACAATGTGTTCTACAGTGAACATTAAAGTCATATAACTCTGTTCACAACAGGAGCCAGTATCTGTTGAAGACTGCAGTACTACTCAAAACATTCTGATTTTTCCCCCCAAGTGGTTCAGGAGCCATTTCATACAGGATTTTCCTTCACCCGCAAACACTCAGAGTCTTCTAAACAGCTATTAGCACCTCAAGAGAAATTACCTCTACATCCGTATAGCTTCTAGTGGCTTAAGTTGATTTGACATCATTTGGCTGGCATTCATGTCATTTGCCTTAATTCAGTTTGCCTTCATTTACTTTGCTGATTTCATCTTTGTGAAAATGAAAGTGAAAAGATGACACAGATGGAGGCTGGCAAAAGGCAAGCTGTTTGCATGTACAGTATTGGAAAGCAATAACTAAGGCAATGGCCATAACAGAAACTCTTTTTGTCCTTTCACTTCACATTTCCAGGCCAATTGAAGTGCTTTCTTCTAAATCAGGGGTTGGGAAAGGGCATCCCATCGGCCAAATGTGTTCCCCAGGGATATTTAAAAACTCAGAAGTAAAAAGTAAGCCATGGCACTTGGAGATAGACACTTGGTTTTGCCTAACTGTATTTGTAGTCTTCATCTGTTAGGAAATAACAACTGAATTTCATCCAAGAGGACTTGCTCATGATAAACTTCCATTTAATTGCTGCCATAAATGTTTAATATAAATGGCATTGGTTCTAGACCAGTGCTTCTTAAACCTTTCCCACTTTTAACTCCTTTCTGCCAATATTTTTTATGTAGCCTTACTTATATAGGTATATAAAATGGGTATAAAATCAGACATGAAATATAAAACTGCATTTGCAATGCTTGCTAAACAGACTGGTTTTCCTTTTTATGGACTCCAACTGAAGCATTTTCTGTGGAGTCCACATTAAATGCTGCATGCTGTTGCTAACAGATTTGTGTAAATGGCTGGTCTTCAGAAACCTCTTATATTTGCCAATTTTTGTGACCTCCAACATTGAGCTAAAGGGTCCCACATTTTGGAGTCAGGACCCACAGTTTAAGAAGCAGTATTCTAGATTAAGCACTCATATTCATTGGGTAGAGCAGTGCTAGGTTCATAATGAACCCATTGCTGTGATTCTCTCTTTTGCTTCAGGGCAGGGCCCGACTCACCGGCCCTGCAGGTTGCTGGGAAGGGCGCTCCCTCCTTCCCAACATGGCGGCGACCAGGGGGCTTCTTCTTCCCAGGAGCCCCCTCGGCGCGGCGGGAAAGTTTCCCGCCGTCAGGGCCCTCCGTGGGCGGGGCCGCACCAGGCTCCGCCCCCAACTAGGTCTTCAGCAGCCATTCTGAGGCTGCAGCTTGCCATCCCGCCCACCCTGCTGGCTTTGCATGTTACTTTGTTTGTCACAACCGTTGGTGGCGTATGACATGGGTCGCGGATCTCGTAAAATACTCCACCCCCCCCTTTTCATTGGCATTAGGGGGGGGAAGGGATATTTTGGCCACCACCAGGTGGCGCTGGAGACCGACTACCGGGTCAGGTGTCGGTTGTGCCGTGACTCTTGTGGATCAGACAGCATTGGGCTGTTTGATCGTTGATCCGGGACCCATGCAGGCAGCCAACCCTTTATTCTGTAACCAATAAAAATGTTGTGGCCAGTTTTACCCAAAGCTATTGTTGTCAGTGTGTTTATTGTTAACCAGCATACGGCGGGGACAGTCGACCATGCCCACGCAACTAGTTGTTCAAGTGCCTTTTTCTGACAACAGCTGAGAGTTCAGAGAAATGCAGGTGATGCCTTTATTCAATCTGGTTAGTGGATCAAACCAAATCAGATGCAATCCAGATCTCCCAGATCCGTTGAATACTTTAGAATTTCAATTGGGGATTATTAAAAAAAGCAGGAATTTAAAATGTTGGAAATGTGGTGAAGAGGAGGGCTCCTACCACCATATTTGGTGGAAGTGTAAAAAGGCAAAAGAATTCTGGTCCATGATACATGAAAATTATAGATCTCAAATTCATAAAACTTCCAGAAATATATCTATTGGGAATTTTAAAAAATATCAAGGACACAAATGAAGAAAAAATTATGACCTATCTTACAACAGCAGCCAGAATTACCTATGCTAGGTACTGGAGACAAAAAGAAATCCCCACTAAGGAGGAATGGATAACTAAAATAGTAGAAATAAAGAACATGGATAGGCTAACATATTTAACAGCAAAACATAAGGGAAAACCAAGAAAGGAAACTGATTGGAAACAAGTAGAGAGATTCTTAACAGAAGAAAAAATGAAAAAATAATAAGAAGGGGGAAAAAAGAGATAAATCAAGAAGGAAGATACCAGCATCTTCACCTAACATTAAGAAGGCAGAATTGGAAACTATACTTGAAGAAACGAATGAAGACAAAAAGAAGAGGATTCTGAATATAAGATATTTTCTCCCCTCTCCGGAAGAGAAGTGGAAGTCTGATACTGATATTTTTATTTTTATTTATTTTACTTTTTTCCTTCTCTCCCCATAACCCCCTCTCCATTCCTTTATCCCCTCCATACTCCCCCTTAATCCTCCCCCCCTTTACCCATTCTATACACACTTGTCCCCCCCTTTTTCCCACTTCCCTAAACCTTACCTTTACTACCCCTCTTCCAACTCCTTTTTTATCTGTATGTAAAATAATGAACTTCAATAAAAATTATTTTAAAAAAATACTTTAGAATTTCCACCAAACTCTAGAGCAGGGGTCCTCAAACTTTTTAAGCAGACTGTTGAGGGGCCAAATTATCATTTGAAAAAAAAAACCCAACAAATTCCTATGCACACTGCACATATCTTATTTCTAGTGCAAAACAACAACAATAACAATGAAAGACCAATACAATATTTAAAAATGAAAATAATTTTAACCAACATAAACCTATCAGGATTTCAATAGGAAGTGTGGGCCTGCTTCTGGCCAATGAGATAGTCAGCTTAATTAGGATTGTTGTTGTTGTTGTTGTTGTGTGTCTTCAAGTCAATTCAGACTTTGGGTGAGCCTAAGTCCAAAATTATTTATTTATTTATTCATTTACTACATTTATTTACTACATTTATATCCCACCCTTCTCACCCCGAAGGGAACTCAGAGCAGCTGTATGTACATACAATATATCATATTATTAGCATAGCACAATATTAGCATTATATATTACTATATTGAACTATACCACTATACTGCAATATTATATGTAATATATAACATATAATTAATATTACTATATGGTATTATTATTAGTATTATATTGTATAACATTATAATATTATTATCAATATCATATGCATATACAATATATTATATTATTAAAACTGATATAAAAATATTATATTATAAATGAGGGCGGGGGCCAGGTAAATGACCTTGGAGGGCCGCATCCGGCCCCCGGGCCTTAGTTTGGGGACCCCTGCTCTAGAGTATCCCAGACTCAAGAGTAAACAGCAATGAAATGGAAGCTTTGCACAAAGATAGGACAAAGTTTGTTTAAAGCTCCCCCAAAAAACAACACACCGTGATATTAACTGGAAATCACTTTGTAATGTTGGAGCATCCAGCAGTTAATTTAGAGTAAGCAGTACAGGGTATTCTCCCGGTGTAGACAGGCCCTTAACCATATTTAGAGCAGTTTAAATACAAGCTTAATATGCAACATAATTGATAATTACATAATGATGACTCAATTCAAAATTCTGGGCAAAGTTTTCTCAGCCAGAACCAAAATCATTATGTGCCTCTGGACCACTAAAACTCCCTGCTCTGTCTTGCTTTTGCACCCATGAATAGGTTTCCATTTTCTTTGATCTAAGATTAGAAAATGGGAAAACTATTTGGCTGCAATCAGTCAAAAGAGGGCAGCTGCATTTTTCTATAAACCACATCCCCAATCATCCTTCACTTAACATGGCCTGAATTAACTACCAGCGGAGGATCATCCAATGCCTTTGAAGGAAGGACTGATGACACATTTTGCATTCATAGCCCTGTGTGTACCTTCCTAAGGATTATGCTTTTCAAATAGCTCTACAGCTGTCAAAAGAACCAATATTTGCATTGTGAGTTTGTCTGGTCTGCCCACAGTGAATGAACACCCAAGACCTTGTTCAATAATATGTGAATGTCTCTTAATGAACTCTGGAGACTTCTGGGCAGAGAAAGTGCTGGGGAGTGAAGTCAATGGAGCTTGTAGTTACCGTCTGACCATTGTATCCACAGGGATTATCTGAAACCACATATTATTGCAAACCCTATATAGAATCAAACATAAGCTCCACAGAGCAGGTGGCAGTCGCCTCTTTTGACTGATTGAAGCCAAATATTTTTCCCATTTTATTTATTTATTTATTTACAACATTTATATTCCGCCCTTCTCACCTCGAAGGGGACTCAGGGCGGATCACATTGCACACATAAAGGAAAACATTCAATGCCATAACATAGAACAGAGACAGAGACGAGATGGAGGCACAGGCGGGCCTCGAACTCATGACCTCTTGGTCAGAGTGATTTGTTGCAGCTGGCTGCTAACCAGCCTCTGCCACAGCCCGGTGCAGATTTTCTAATTAGATTAGATTTTCTAATCTTAGATCAAAGAAAATAGAAACCTATCCACAGATGCAAAAGCAAGACAATGCAGGGAGTTTTAGTGGCCCAGAAGCACATAATTGTTCAAGAGCACAATTCTTCACCAAAAAGGTGCCAAATTGTACACCAAACTCTTCTATCCTCCCTGCAAGGGACAAACATCCATTTGGTGCCTTGGATGCACCAGGCTGGTGTCCATTCTCTAGAGAATGGACACCAGAATAAAAGGATATGAGAGTATTGGACACCAGCCTGATGCATCGAAGGCACCAAATGGATGTTTGTGCCTTGCGGGGAGAATATAAGAGTTTGTGTACAATCTGGCACCTTTTTGGTGAAGAATTGTGCTCTTGAACAGACTTCTTAAGTGCAACAACTTAGGGGTTGTGAAAAAGCCTGCCCTTGGAGATAACATAAGGGTTTCCTCTCTCATATAAAGTCCAGCAGTTTGGAAAGGATGACCTAAGGTTTGTGTTCTAGAGAAATACTGGCTAGGTTGTCCCAAGGAAAGCTGAGGTCACAGAAAGATGTCTAGCTCTCAGCCAGATCCTCATCAGGTTCCTCCCCACTTGCTCATTGCATTCAGGTATGACTGAATTGAACCGGCTTCGAATCTAGATCAAATAAAAGGGTTCTTTTAAAAAACCAAATCTCTGTGTTAGGCTCATTATTTCATGGTTCGTCATCAATAGCAGACCCTATATTTTACTATATTTGGTCTGGAAGTGTACCATAGAATCACACTGGAGACACAAAGATATTTGGGGAAGGGGATATTATCTGGAGCATGAGTAAGTGAAACCTTGGATATTGGGTATATTACTGCACTGCATTTTTGGACTACAGCACCCAATACCTCCCACTGAAATGCATTAACCTTTCTTTGTAGAAATGGGACAGGTGGCTTCCATGCCAGTGAAGTGATGAATCTGCTCTGGACTTTAGTCCTAATATTAAAGCAGCTCTTAAAGGGGCTGAATCTCTTATGGAGATTGAGTTTATCAATTTGAAAATCTCCTTTAAAGTTCAGATTCAAATATGGAGTAGGTTCACTGCCCTAGCAGGCAAAATCCACTACCTTCCTGGTCATTTCAATAACATTTTACTGTGAATTTTCCATCTTGATCATATCTTTGCTGGGACCCAGCATTTTACTATTTCGAATTGCACCATAGATTTGTGAAATAATATAATGTTGTTGGCAAGATTTTTCAAAAGAAAGAAGTGCGGGGTAAATTGTGAAGTTGCTGACATTTTTGCAAGAGGAGAACTGGAGAAGTCAAAGAAAGAGGACAGTTTTCCCTTTCAGCTCCTGTTGCAGTATCATGTCATCCTCACACTTTGAGGAAAGTGTTAAATCACTCAAGTGAGAATCTGCCATATAGAGACACAGTTCTCTAACATCAAGGCTACAATTAACGCTGAGTGATTGTCTCCAGTCTAAAAAGGAGAGACGTTTAGTTTAATGGCTTTATAATTGAAGGGGAATAGTGATGCTTTGAAATGGGAAATTGCTTATCAACGGCCAAAGAATGAATGAATATATATATATATATATATATATATATATATATATATTCTTTGGACTTTGATATATATTCTCCAGTATTTGTCCCAAATGACACTTCCTCTCATTCTCTGTGTACTATTTGTTTTACCTCTTAAGAATCTGTTACAAATAGGGAAATTTCATGAATACAGACTTTATAGATTTTGTCTTCTTTTGTAGCTGCTGGACAAATACAGAAATTACAGATTGTGCACACAACCACAGCATGTTTGGTGCAAATAATGCATGTGCACATTTTTCATAATGCAAATGTTTCCATCAGTCCAGGATTTTAATAAACAGGGTTTCTTGACACTTGAGAAATAATTGTTTACAGTTTTTTTTCTATTTCAGATATTATTTAAAAAATGTAGTCCTTCTTCATGATACTTGAATGACCTAGGACTGGGGTCTATTGAAAGGGCTCGTCTGTATCCCACTATGGCTGCCCCCCTTTAGTGGTTTGGTTTGCACCCACAGTGTTGTTATTCTACACTCAATAAAATCATGGATGTTTTATATTAATTATACTTATTTTCTTGCATGCCTCCCTAGATCTAAATATAGAGGAATGTATATAAATATTCAAATATGTCTGTGTGTGTGTGTGTGTGTGTGTGTGTGTGTGTGTGTGTGTGTGTCTGGATCTACACTGCCCTACAATCAAGATTTGGAATGTGGGTTAACTGCATTGAACTGAATTATATCAGTCTACACTGCCTTATAATCCAGATCAATGCAGTTAACCCACATTCTGAAATGGGATTTTAGGGCAATGTAGATCCAGCATCTGCATGCGCCAGCACTTTGGCCATCCACATAAGGTGATTCTATTAAATCCACTGGGATTTCTTTTTAAGGCAAATAATACTCAGAGATAGTTTTGACAATTTCTTCCTCTGAAATGTGGCCTATAGCCACTGATATTTGTTGGCTGCCTCCATTCAATTACTAATAAGGTCTAATCCTGTTACACTTCCAAGATCAGACATAAATATATACACATGCATATGCACACATACATAAACAAATACACATGCATACTCCATTGCATTAAGACATGGTAGTTCAACAGTGTAAAACTACATTAAGTCTACAATACTCCTATGGAGTTTACAGGCTGGTTTGGTGGAGCTAATCATGGAAATATTGGCTTCTACGTATTGGTCTTGGGAAAAGGCACAGGAAAGCAAGATCAAAATAGAACATGAAATACTAGTTACCCACCTTCCCTTTTGTTTCAGTAGATGCTGGCAATCCATGACGCTTGGAATTCCAATGGGAAACTAAGCAGCTCTCCAGGAACCAGATATGACTTGCCAGGAAGACTCTACATTCATTCCTTATTCTGTGCTTCCATCATTCATGACCTTCACATTACCTGATTGAGTCTATGAGATAAAGAAAACAAAACCAAGTCATCACCATAAAACACTCGCAAAATCAATCAATGCATTAAAAAGCTGTTAAAAGCAATTGCAATAATTCAATACCCATTTACCAAAGGCATCTGGGAAATAGAAACACATGCTGATATAAATCGGGCCAAGCATAATGGCAGGAAGATTATGAATCTCTGCATCTCTCTCTCTCTCTCTGTCTCTATGTTTATATGGCATTGAATGTTTGCCATTATATGTGCACATTGTGATCCACCCTGAGTCCCCTTCGGGGTGAGAAGGGCGGAATATAAATACTGTAAATAAATAAATAAAATAAATTAACCTCTGAGTTCATAGAGGGAGATACATTCAGACATCTAGCCATCTTGTGGTTGAAACTGAATTCCAACTTCCACAACTCAAATGGTGGGCTGTAGTGGAATAAGTCTGCCTTATGTCATTGTAATTCAGTAATACAGTTACCAACTTCTATTTCAAAATTGTCGACTTCTGATCATTTCTGGGTTGTTTCTTTTTTTTAGCATGCCCCCAAGTGTTCAAGGGACAGAAAAAAATGACCCCTAGACCCAATGGATGTGTCCCTCCTTGATTTAAATCAAAAAAAGAAGGTAAGAAAGAGGAAAGAAAGCAAAAGGGGGAAAGAACCCACAGTTGTACCTATCAGGGTCATTTGGAGAATAATGAAATGACCTCCCGGAGAATGGGAATAATAAAAGGCTAATGAGATTTGATGGGGAGAATAATCTTGACTCATTAGCCAGCAAAAGGAGTCTTTCATTCTTAAATTGCCCCATCTGCCCTGTTATTAAAGGAGAGGAGTCAAAAGGTGAAACATTACCATATCTGATATAAAAATACAGCAGCAAAGAGCCAGAGAGTCATTGGGGAGACCTTTCTCTAGGGAAGCAGAGTGCAAAAGGAAGGGAGTGGGGAAAATGTCACTTGAAAGCTTACATGCCTGCATTTTTGCCTAGAAATGGGGTTACTTGCCCTGGCAAACTAGTTACAGAATCTTGCAATTTTTTCCTGGATTTGATAGACAAATGATAAATCAGCAAGGAACTTTTAATGGTTAGGGTATTTTATTTGGCACATTATGCCAACATTTCTTCTTCTTTCTTCCTCACTGACAGATGAGACTACTGGTAGGGTACAGCCAATTGCTCTTTGGATGTGTCTGTCTACAATGTAGAATTAATGCATTTTGACACCATTTTATCGGTCATGGCTCAATGCTATGGAGAAGAGTTGTGCGTGGAATTTGTTCATACCATTTGTTCCTTCTTTGGGAGCACGAAATGGGTAAACCCCTCCCCACATGAAAATCTCAACACAAAAGCCTGCTTTTGTGTGTAGCTGAACTTGCCAAGTAAGAAGAACCCCATCCTGCACATGGGGAAGGGGAGCCAGTGGGTGGGTAGCCCCCCCCCCCCCATCATAATGGTCCCATTTTGAGGGCCCAAAATTGAAAACACCTTCCTCTCAAAAAACAGATTGGGGCCTCTAATGAAAGCCAGGACACAAAACGGTGCAAGGTTTACCCCGTTGGGGTGGAATCATGTGGAATCATGGGAGTTGCATTTTTGCAAAGAATTTAACCTTCTCTTCCAAATGGTGCTGGTGCCTTGCCGAACTCCAAATCCTAAAAACACAGTAACTCCACCTATACCTCCTGGAGGGATGTTCTCCTCCAATGCCTTCTGCGGGGGCTAGTGTGGCCTTCTAGCTTCTATATCTTCCCACCCATGATCATTAAATTCTTCAGTGTAGGTGCACCCTTTTTCTTAATGGGAGAGAGAGCAAGTTCTAGGGTTTAAAGGTCATTTTTCTGTCTCCAAGAACTTACAAGAGTTTCGCCAGCCATTCCCTATGAGCCAGGAATGCATAGATCATTTCTGGTCTGAAGGCAGGGCAGTTTTGGTACCTTGCAAAGTCAGAAACGTCCCGGAACAGCGTTTTACTATTTTGCATAAAAACAAGGAATGCATTTTAGGGGTTGGTATCCCCTGGGAATTTCCCAATTTCCTGGTGGCTCAGTGTGTTAAAGCACCGAGCTGCTGAACTTGCAGACCAAAAGGTCCCAGGTTCAAACCCTGGGAGCAGCGTGAGCAGCCGCTGTTAGCTCCAGCTTCTGCCAACCTAGCAGTTCGAAAACATGCCAATGTGAGTAGATCAATAGGTACCGCTCCGGCGGGAAGGTAACAGCGGTCCATGCAGTCATGCCGGCCACATGACCTTGGAGGTGTCTATGGACAATGCCAGCTCTTCGGCTTAGAAATGGAGATGAGCAACAACCCCCAGAGTCAGACATGACTGGACTTAATGTCAGGGGAAACCTTTACCTTTAATTTATATGTGGCCCTTCACATATTTATCTCTGATATGTGAGTAGTCATTGGGTAATTTCTTCATGAGTTTCACATTACTATATGTTCAACCTGACAACTCAAGCAGAGTGAAACTACACAATAAAGACAGCTATAGCAACAGAATACTTTTGCTTAACTTTTCAGGGAGAAAATTGATCCCTTCGATACATGGTTTCAGGATGACATAAGGTTGGAAAATTGGGAAAAAACTTGGTAGGTCAAAAAGGTTGAGACTTGTAAAATCCAGCCATAGGACAGGATGCCTTCCATCCAGTCTTTCTCTTTTTACCTGTCTCACCAACTCATTGCTGTTATCAGGATAAGGTAGGGAGCAGATCCCTATTTTCAGCTCCTTAGAAGAAAAGTAGAGAATAACACTGACTAGTAAATAACAAAGTCTCCCAAGCAACTCACTGCACCAGCACAGTGGAAAGTGTCTCCATAAAAAGTATGCAATCAAAATGTCCCTCAGTGGGTTAACACAGATAAGATGCCAGAATACTACTGCAGAACATCTTTCCCAGACTGTGAACTTTAAACATTAATTAACAAAATAGATGCAGGTGTTTTAAGGGAGGGGGCTCTTGTGGCTTCAGTGCTGAAGAGAACAAACCTGCTTGAGAATAAATACAAAGTTAAAAGTACCAAGCCAATTAAAATCTGAAAATGATGTGATAACAGTTTTTCTCAGTCTCAAAATAGAAAGCTACTGTTCTTTGTAATGGAGCCCTAGCACAGAATTGCAAGCACTGAAATCAAAACACTGCATCCTGTGTCACTTGTGTCTACTAATTTTAGCTCTGGACTCCTTATGTGCATCTACACTATAGAACTAATGCAGTTTGACACCATTTTGACTGCCATGACTCCATGCAGAGGATTAAACCCTTGTGCTGGCTGAACTGCTGACCTGAAGGTTGGTGGTTCAAATCCGTGAGAAGGAGTAAGCTCCCATCTGTCAGCCCTAGCTTCCCATGAGGGGACATGAGAGAAGCCTCCCAGCAGGATGGTAACACATCTGGGCATGTCCTGAGCAATGTCCTTGTAGATGGCTGATTTTCTCACACCAGAAGTGACTCAATTTGCTTCTGACACGATTTAAAAAAATGCTATGCATCATGGGAGTTGCTGTTTTACAAAGTGTTTAAGTTTTTCTGCCAAAGAGTGCTAGTGTCTCTCCAAACTACAAATCCTAAAGACATGGCAATCTGACTTACAAACAACTCTTAGGTACGAATGCCGTGGCAGGGTGGGGCGGTAATAAAACAGGAAATGAGAGAAATCATGGGAGAAAGGCTGGAGTTACACTTTAAACTGCAGAACTTGCTTGCACCTTGGGGACTGCCTGCATATATCAACAGGCTTTTGAAAACTGAATGTTTGTAAACAAAGGACTTTCATAGTTTGTTCCACTGGTTTTGTTTGTGTGTTTTCATTGCTATAGAATTCATGGAATTGATTTGGAAGATATCACAGGGCCATCCAGTCTTATTTTCTCTTTTCGAAACTAATCATATCAGTACTCTAAGCCATTCCTCATAGAGCTTGGCTTCCAGACCTTTGGCCATTTTGGTCACCCTTCTCTGAACACATTCCAGCTTTTATCATGTTATGTTTTTACCTTTGATATTGATGCATTTATTATTGCACTGTGTGTATTGTTACATTATGAGTGCTATATAAGCCGCCCCAAGTCCCTTCTGGGAGACGGTGGCAGGGTAAAAGTAAAATGTATTATTATTATTATTATTATTATTATTATTATTATTATTATTATTATTATTTTATTGTATTACACAGCAAACAAGATGGATATGCTGGATTTCATATCACAAAATCACAAGTCGAACACTTCCCAAGTGTCTAGGACTGTGTGATGTATTTTCGGATGATGTGTGCAGATCCCAGTAGAGTGGCCTTTTGCAGTTGGCAGATCGTAATTTTGTCAATGTCTATTGTTTCCAAATGCCAGCTGAGATCTTTTGGCACAGCACCCAGTGTGCCGATCACCACCGGGACCCCTGCACTGGTTTTTGCCAGAGTCTTTGAAGTTCAATCTTGAGGTCCTGATAGCGGCTGAGTTTTTCCTGTTGTTTTTCGTCAATGTGACTGTCACCTGGGATGGCAACATCAATGATCCAAACCTTTTTTCTTTCCACAACTGTGATGTCTGGTGTGTTGTGTTCCAGAACTTTGTCAGTCTGGATTTGGAAGTCCCACAGTATCTTTGCATGTTCTATTATTATTATTATTATTATTATTATTATTATTATTATTATTATTATTATTATTCAGGGAGGCTTTTAAAGAAGAAGGTTTTTAAGATAAAGTCAGGGGGTGTCATGATTTTTGCTTTGAATATGTTTTTAATTGGTTTTCTGGATTTTAACTGTGATTTTTTTTCATACCATTTATATTTAATTCTGTTTTAATGTTTTTATATTTGTAGATTTTAAATTGTAATGAAATGCTTTTAACATAAGTTGCTTAGAGTCTCCTTTGTAGAGAGGAAGTGCGGTAAACATATAATAATAATAGTCAATGTCCTTCTTGGATTGTGATGCCCATAACTGGACATATTCCAGTTCGGTCCTCCACCTTCGCAGGAGTTCCAGGCACACAAATGCTGAAAAACCTCAAATATCTCCAGGGGGGAAAAATGGGGTGCTGCCTTTATGGAAATAGGAACTAGTCCTGCACACACCTGGAACTTACCCTACATATCTAGTTCCTCTTCTCCTTTTCCCTTGTGCTTTCTGTTTCTGTTCCTTCCTGTAGCTCTTTTTGCTAGGGGAAAACAGATATTCATGGCATACAGGAAGAGGAGGAAGACCTAGATCCATTGGGTAAGTGAATAGGTGAATGTGACCAAACCCAATACTTGGAAAAGAGAAACGTGTGGTCTCCCCAGCTCCTAAACAGCCTTCCTTGCTCACCTCTCAAGGATGAAGTTGGCAGCCCCAACTTTGGGAGATGCATGGTGGCACAAATAATCAAAGCTGCGAGTGGGAAACCCATGAAAGTGAAGAGATTTTTTGTGAGAGTTTGAACTGTACTTTATTTATTTGAAACTCAGCCCTAGCAAAAAGGTGGGGCATGAATAAAATTAAAGAAGGGGAGGAGGAGCAAGAATTGCGTTAATTGGAAGGACCGGGGCTTCTTAAACCTTTTTCTCTTGTGACCCCTTTCCACCCAAAAAATGTTTACTTGGGCCCAGGTCTACAGGTTATATAAAGTGAGTATAAAAATAAAACATCAATGATAATATATTAGCCTTTGCAAGGGTTGCTAAACAGGTTGATTTTCCTTTTGTCGCAGCTCAAGCATTTTCTGCAGATTCCACTGTAAACGCTGCATGTTGTTGCTAACAGATTTGTGTAAATTGATGGCATTTGGAAACCTTTTACTGTTGCCAAATTCTTCATGACCCCAGCATTGAGCTAGAGAGACCTCATTTGGGGTTGGGACCCATAGTTTAAGAAGCAGTGATATAAACAGTTTATGTACGAGTCATAATTTCTGCCTCCCCAGGCTTTGATGCCTAAAATTTTGTTTCAAAGTAGAGATGTCCCTGAAATCTAGTATGGAAGAAAATAAATTAAAAGAACAGGCAGACAAGATGAAATATGCAACACTTCTCACTCAAAGAAGCCTGCTGTTTTTGCTTCACACCTAATTCTCTAGTGAATCATTTCCCAAGTCTATGGCAAGGAAATTGAGTTCAATTTACCCCACAGAACTCTGACTTAATCTAGGTTAATTAACACCAGTGAAGCAAGTGATCATGCATAAAAAAGATGTTTTACCCCACAGATGATGCAGCTTAGGTCATAAAGATGCACCTCTAACCTTTAAATTGAATCTCTATGGAGAACTGTTCTACTTTAATCTCTTTTTTAAAAAAAAAATGGAGTGATATAATGTGGTTCAAAAAGCAATAATTTGGGAATGAAATTTGGTCTGTTCTATGGGGACAAAAGGTTACAGCAATTAATAGACTTTTTATTGGCATCACATGTTTCTTTACGAAGATAGGAAAATGAATGAATACATATGTAAAAGGTAGAATCAGTTTAATTTTAGAGTTGTGTAAAGCCTTTAGAGAAGAATGGAATAATTTGGGAATAAGTTTCAAATTAAGTAGATATATCAGCAGTTGGCAATCAGTGGGCCTTAGTAAGTTGTGGGACTATCAAACAGCATGACTGATAGTCAGATATGATGAGACTTGCAGCCCTATTGGAGTTGGATTAGTGTTTTACACTCCCAGTCTGTGACCCTAATAATAAAACTCATTCATTTAATTGAGGCTCAAGCACCACAAGTTACACAGACTAGTGTGCTGGTTTCATTTTAAAAATATAAAGAGACTAGCTGTGCCCGGCCACGCGTTGCTGTGGCTAGGACTTAATTTTTCTTTTCTTTTTCTTGCATGAACGTAGAGGCATGGATGAGAGGTTGTGCTGTCAGTTTTCGAGGTTGTGGGGCATTTAGTTTAGTTGTTTTGTCCGGTGTCGTGATTCCATTACCCTTTTATATATAGATAATTTAGAACCCAAAATTCCAGGAAAAATATTCAAAAATACCTCTAATATTTCATTTTATGTATGTTTTGTCAGAAATATTAAAAATAACTAGGTATTTTTAATTACAAAAATGTAAATCAAGCACTGAAAAGGTTAAATAAGCTAGTGTCACCCTGAGGAGAGTGAGTAGGCTGAAGCCTGTTAGTGGGACAAAGCTAGTGTTGTCCTGAGGCGTGTAAGAAGGCCTCAGTGTGAGAAGCTTCAGTGAGATAAGCCCCAGGTTGAAGGCCTTGTGTGTGAAGCTCCAGTGTGAGGGCTGCTGTATGTAAAGCTACTGTGTGAAGCTCCTCTGTAAGTTCAGTGTGAGAGGAGGCTCTGTGAGAGCGAAGCTAGAAGCTGTTTATCTGCAAGAGAAAGAAGCCCAGAGTGGAAGCAAAGAACTGTATTCGTGTTATGAAAACCTTGTTTTTATAAATAATGCAAATTGTGTAATTTTGTTACAAAGAAAAGTCTCCAAAGGAAGAGATTAATATAATTTCCCATGTTTTTGTTCTTTTTATCACTTTTGGCTACTGTTGCTGGGTCACGTTGCTGCTAATAAGTTACTCAGCTATACGTTTATGGGGAGGGTCTTTTGTTAATAAGTCCACTCGCCCAACGTGTTTGTATCCTGCCATTAGAGTTGACAGGTGTTTGAAATACAGTAAGATCCTTGTATCCCACTCAGGCTGTGGTTACTTGAAACCATGAATATAACCCAACATCATTAAATTCGTGCTCCAACCTACTATATAAAGTTATGTTGGAAAAAGCATCCTTAATCATCTGCATCCACACTGATTTTGTTAGAAAACATAGTACATACTGGTACTATGTTTACCAGTAGCTTTTATTCAGTACAGTGAGCACACCAACAAATTGAATTGGTGCCAACCAAGCTGCTGATCCCTTACAAGAAAATTCATAGCATTGTATAAATTATCTAACTAGCATCATTTTTAAGAGAAAGAAATATAACATCAGCCACAACAGAAATAAATGGTTCCCTGGGGGAGAAAAGTAATCTGGCAAGGATGTAAGCACTATATAAAAATGCTCAACTTTTTGTTTTCAACTATAAGAAATATGTAGTTGGCAAAGTTGTTTCTGGAGGACATGGCTGTTTAACTGCCTTTGGAATGGAATTGATAAACAGGAAGATTTGTTGCCGCATCTCTCTGCAGCTCTTTCAATGAACTTCAGATGGACTGAGGTGGATTCACATGTGTGCATTCATCACTTGGCAGCTGAATCAAGTGAAATACAGTCTTACATTCTGAGAACTGAATTTAATATTTTGATGTGCATAAAGCCAAGCATCGTTTTACAAGGTCAAACCCTTCATCAATGCAGAACAACTGTCTTTCAGCCTCAATCCTTTCTTCTCACATGGACCAAGTGTCTTTATTCTTCCAAAGATACTATTTCTTTGCTATGTTCATTTTGACAGTCTCCCTTAATTAGTTTAGACTCAACTTTTAGAATTACATTTCTCTCTAGAGTACCATCCGGTCTATTTTGTGTTCTCCCACCAATCTCATATATTCTGTTTCCTAATTATACTTCTCCAAATGTTGCCTTTTCCATGTCAACAAACTCATTCTGAGTATTTGGGCATAGTTGTCATCTTCTTGCTTTGGATTTCTTTGAAAATCATACGTAATCCAAAATTGGTTTTAAAAAGATAAAGTGTTGTTAAAAAAACCCCTTGGATTAATTCAGACATTATTTAAAAGGTTTAAAAACAACATGAAAGATGTGGCATCTTTTCATTCAACTCATCTGAGAGTTGGAAAAAAATCC
Organism: Anolis carolinensis; assembly: GCF_035594765.1. NCBI lineage: Eukaryota > Metazoa > Chordata > Lepidosauria > Squamata > Anolidae > Anolis > Anolis carolinensis. The sequence continues at coordinate 14,151,277 of NC_085844.1, forward strand.
TCCCTATTGCTTATTTAGCCCCACAGTTCCCACAAAAGACTTTTTTCCCATAGAAAATAATATGTTACAATTAAAATATCACATGTAACACATTAGTTTTGGATACCGTGTAGGCACACCTGAAGACCACAAGTCCCCATAAGTGTCACAGGAGTGGCCAGTAGAACCTTCTTCCTTCCCATTGAATTACAAAAGGCTATGACTACATTCATAGGCATTATGTAAGGAGGTCTCCTGTACATGGCATTTCGAAATTGTCATCTCCATTGTGCAAGAACAACAGGGGAGCTTCCAGTCATAACTCTTTTTTCTCAATTATTGAGAGAATCATGTCCTTCTCACTGTAAAAGGCAAGGACTACATGGTGCATCCTGTTATGTATACTTTGAATAGCATTGCACAAGGAGGTATCTTATATGTCTCCTTGCAACATTGTCATCTCTGGTTTGCAAGAGCATCTGGATAGTTTCCAGGTGTAGCCTTGTTTCCTCACCTATTGAGAGAATTGTGTTCTCCCTAGTGTGATGTAAAAGTCTAGTATTACAAAGATGTATCTTGACATATGTACATTGCATGACATTGTGCAAGAAGGTATCCCATACTATAGTTCTCATGCAACATTTTCATCTCTGGTTTGCAAAAGAAGTTAGGAGACTTTCAGGCCTAGGATGGAACAAGATTTTAAATTATTTGAAAAGCTGTGGTCTGGAGCAGAGATAGGCAGTGAGGCTAGCAATTCCATTTGACCTCACTTTCCCACTTGCTGTTGTTCAATGGCTTTGGCTTTCTCACAGATGCACGTACCATGAGAGCCAAGTATCAGTGCTGTGCAGATGTTAAAAGAAGGACATCAGACTGTATTTCATCAGATCTTTTATTGGCTCCTGATGAGTGTCTTTCACCTTGGTTAGCTTTATGTGGCTATAAATGATGTCCAGATAGGAAATCGATGCCAGTAAAAAGAAGTTGTTAAGCCACTACTAATAACAAGACAAAATAATCTTAACTGACATTTATGCCATCTCATGAGAGATGAACCTGAGACAACATTATTAACAGTTTTATCAACTTCATGGGGCCAGTACTTCGACATAAAGGGACCATACAAAAAATGTGCCTTTAACTCAGCTTCATTCCTTAGCATATGTTATTAGGGAATAAGCCTTACTGAAGACAAAGGGAGTTAATTCTGGTCCAGCACACTGGTTCAGAAAAACTAAAGTAGAATATTTCCTTAAACCTTTTTTTGCTAAAATCATAATCTCTTCCCAGGCATGAAACCTACTTTGGGCATGAGTTGCATGGGATGAAGAAGGTCCATATTAAATTGATTAGAGAAAAGTTCAATGATGGTTCCATGGGGAGGGAAAGGAAAGCCAGGAAATTTTACCTTGGTAATTATACTTAATTGAGTAGCTGAAAAGTAATTTCAACCATTACTAACATATACTTCTTGCCCTCCCCCCTTTCCAGGTAAATCCCTTCTTTACAAGTTGCTTGAGAAGAAGGAGGTCTACACAAGAAGGAAACCACATTACAAGTGGGTTGATTCAATCAAGGATCCCATAGCCCTGAGATGCCAGACCTGACCAGGACAGTAGATGGCTGAGAATCTTGGAGGATCTCTCATCCACAGGGTCACTATACATTGAAGTTGATTTCACCACAAGGAATAATGGACAAGATCCTTCATCGCAGTCTACTTGAACTGTCCAAAACATGAACTGTCCACAATGAAAATTTCCAATGGAAATACAGTAGAGTCTCAACTTATCCAACACTCGCTTATCCAATCTTCTGAATTATCCAACGCATTTTTGTAGTCAATGTTTTCAATATATCATGATATTTTGGTGCTAAATTCGTAAATACAGTAATTACTACATAGCATTACTGTGTATTGAACTACTTTTTATGTCATATTTGTTGTATAACATGATGTCTTGGTGCTTAATTTGTAAAATCATAATCTAATTTAATATTTAATAGGCTTTTCCTTAATCTGTCCTTATTATCCAACATATTTGCTTATCCAAAGTTCTGCTGGCCCGTTTACATTGGATAAGCGAGACTCTACTGTAATAGGAATATATTTAAATATGTTCATTTATAGATGAGGATAATATAGCCTGAGATCCTAAAGATGAATAGTAGAGGTAAAGATTTTCCCCTGACATTAAATTTCTTCGTGTCTGACTCTGGACATTGGTGCTCATCTCCATTTCTAAGCCGAAGAGCCAGTTTTGTCTGTAGAACCTCCAAGGTCATGACTGCATGGAGCGCCATTACCTTCCCACCAGAGCGGTACATATTGATCTACTCACATTTGCATGTTTTCAAACTGCAAGATTGGCAGGAGCTGGGGCTAACAGCAGGAGCTCACCCCACTCCCCAGATTTTGGTCAGCAAGTTCAGCAGCTCAGTGGTTTAGCCCACTGTGCCACCAGGGGAACCACCATAAACTGCAATTGATTTGAAAGCAAATAATGACCAAGATCCTTCATTAGGTAAAAGGAAAAGGTTTCCCCTGATGTTAAGTCCAATCATGTCTGACTCTGGGGGTTGGTGCTCATCTCCATTTCCAAGCCGAAGAGCCACCGTTGTCCGTAGACACCTCCAAGGTCATGTGGCCGGCATGACTGGATGGAGCACCTACATTTTGCAACTGAAAGTAAGAACTGTTCATCAGGTGAATATGCTGCATCAGAATGTGGTGGGGTGTCCTTTTTCTAAGGTTTTTCAACAGAGGTTGGATGGCCATCTGTCAGGACTGATTTGATTATGTGATCCTTCATGGCAGTGAGTTGCTCTGGATGGTTCTAGTGATTTCTTCCAATTCTATGATTCTGTGATATACATCTGGTGTGCATCAGTTATTCTGACATGCCTGGGGCAATTCTGATGCCTGTTGGGCACTTCTTTGGGCACTTCTGTTGTGCTCTGTGCATCACAGAGCAACCCAATACATATCAGTGCCCACTACACATCATCCTCGGCGCAAAACAATATGCAGTACACTGGCAGAGAAGAAGAATGGAAGCTAAATAACCCTTTTTTATTTCCAACCCTTCCCTACTCACTCCCTCTCCCTTTTTTTCTCCCTTCCCCCCTTCCAAAACCCTTTGCACACTGCAAAAACCCATGAAACAGTGAAAATACCACGATAAATGGTTACATTAATATTTATTGAAGATCCACAAAACAGCAAGGGAGCGAAAAGTGAACCACGAAGTAGTGAGGGAACACTGTATAATTCAAAATGGATTTATTCACCTACTTGATATGGAAGCCACCAGCTACTACTGCTGACCTTCCAGGTATTTGGCTTGCAGTGTGTAAGTTTTCTTGATTGTGTCTTTTATTACAAGGACAATAAAAGAGACCCCCTCCCTCTCCATACACACATGGTTGTTTTAATCAGTTAAAATGCACTGTAGCTTTGAAGCTTCTTCTTCTGTTTACAGTCTCAGAATAGATTGGGGTCATTAATTTAAAATATCTACCATCCTGGATTCCCGGATTTATAAATCTTCTAAAGTTAGATTTGGCAGAGGATATGTGATTTATGGGCAACTGTGTTCCATTAAGACATGAAGCTAAATCTGTGTTTCTTCCTTCCTTTCTCTCCCTTCTCACATTCTATTTATCTGCTATTTTAAGTTAATATTTCCAGAAGAATTTTGGACAGAAAAGTAAGAATGACATGAATGCAAGACGTATGAGCCAATGAAAATGTACTTTCTAGTCCAATAAGAGTGTAATCATATAGGTGTCCACTTAGAGGTAAGTCTCACTGAGGCTCCTTCTACACTGCCATATAATACCCAGATAATCTGCTTTGGATTATATGATAGTGTAGATTCATATAATCCAGTTGAAGGCAGATGATGGTTGCTTGGGCTTGACCCCATGTAAGCCACCCCGAGTCCACTCGGGGAGATGGGGCGGGGTATAAAAATAAATTATATTATTATGTGTATTATCTGTTTTGATAATCTGGATTATATGATAGTGTAGAAGGGAGCTGAGTTCAGTGGATCTTACTCTCAGTTACTGCAGTAATGCAATAAATTAAATTTAAATATTTGCAGACTTTATTTCAGCCACATTCTCATTTTATGCTGCACAAAGTCATTTCATGGTTGCATAAGAGAGGATTCAGACAGGCTCATGGAGGCAGAAAGCCTTAGCAACAAAGGTCCACAGAGTGAATGTATCAAGTGGTCAACTGCAGCTTTCCCTTGGCAGTGACACATAATGAGCTTAACCATTCTGGCCTGCCCAATTATTTTTTATATTGACAGCGTGCTTCTTTGCCTCAAGAACCACACTGTGTTATTTTTATACTGCTACCATTAAGAGGAAGAACCACAATACATGCCAGACTGTGTTAAGTGGACAAACTTTACTCCTGTCAACATGAGCAGCTAGTTCTGCCAGGGTAAAAGGCACTAATTGTATCAAGGTCTAATTTGAGAGCTTGAAAGGATAGAGAGTAAAAGCTTCCACTCTTTCATGCTCTCAAAGGGGAAGACTTGAAATAACTTGAATTGTCCAAAAAGAACATTTCCAGTGGAGACCTAAGTAATGGGAATACATTGAAATTTGCTCATTTAAAGGCTAGTATTTCAAAGTTTGAGACTTTCAAGATGAAGACAAGTTCAGAAATTGCCATTGGTGTGCTGCTCTTCACTGTAAACAAGGTCCAAAGGTTCAGCGATTATGAGCCATGATCAGTTAGAAGCCAATAGTCTGCATTCATTCTCATGGGCAAGAGATGACCATTGTCAAAGAAAAGTACAAGATCAAGAAATCCATAAATCAGATTCAGGATTGCAGGGTACAGCCATAATTCAGGGGTTGTAAAACCATCAGAAGAACCTTCACGTTCCCAAAGAAGGCTGAAGTTGTTCTCAGTAAGGTAAGTGATCTCGGCAAGGTAGTTGACATTACTGTTTTTATAGGCAGCACTTTCATCCAATTTCCAGATCTCAGGAAGAGTTTCAGTAAGCCTTCCTCAGATATGTATCCAGTCTTTCACTTTGCCAGTGAGAGCCTCTGCCCTTTCAGCTCTTCTTCCTGGTCTGAATTTGACCTGATTGTAGAGCAGAAGGAGAGCTTGGCTGCCATCTGGACTCTGCTGTGACTCCTCAAGGTTAGACTGCTGCTTCTTCTAATAAAGATTTACTTTCAGGGGTTGGATATGACAGGTGGTACCATTACTTTCAGATGGTTGACTTACATTGGGTTTTGCAGGAGATGTGCCAGAGTTCACTGGAGCTGTCCAAAGTTCTGAATTGTAATCCATGATCTCTCTATCTGCAGGGCTGGTATGGTTTCATTTATTCTGTTCCAATAAAATATGTATTTCTAGGTCTCAATGACTTTATGATACTCTCGGTCTGGGAGTCCTTCATTTCAATAATTTCACTATTATCTGCAGTTTTATCCACACAAAATCCACAAACATTTATCCTTTGTGGATAGGGGTTTTACTATAGGCTCGGCATTTTGAAAATCCCTGTAAAAGACTCTAATTAAATCCCAAATGGCACTAAGTGTACATTAAGTGGCCCAAAACAATAGGTCTGTTGCCTACCTATGGCACAGCTTATTGTTTATGTTTTCTGACCTGCCATCTATTAGTGAAAATTTCCCCAATCTTCCATTCCCATTTGGAGGGTGAAAAATAAGAGGTTGCTCAATTCAGTAGTTTCTGGATTTATTTATAGCACTTTACATTTCCAGCAATATGCTCCATAGGCCTGATGTAGATGAACATTGACTCATTTGGTGCATTCCCCTTACTGAGATGATAATTATAATTTTACTTATAGGCTCGAAAAACTGAAACATTGCATTTCCACCTTGTATAAAACATGGAGAAAATGGTTGCAGTACTGGGAATGAGGAAATAAGAGGGTGAAATTGTTGCAAATGAGGATGTTACTCTTTATATGACTTTAGCTACGACTCTCTTGAATTATGCACTGCTGATCACAATAAAGCTTCAGAGCATACAGATCATTCCTCCAAAGCCATTTATTGACAAAGGTGGAGAGGAAATGATTGCTGAGATCATACCTGGGTGCACTTCTGAAGCCAGGAAAGGAGAGTTAGCATCATCCTTCCACACCACTAGTGCATTGCAAGATAGTTGGGAGAACAACATCAATTCTATTTGCATGGTTTCCTCTCTCTTCCCTCCTCACCAGATGATAAGAACCTGTGACATCATGCTCCAGGTGCTTTGAAGCTGTGTATGGGTGATGTGGAACTATGCTAGTGAAGCATTATAGCCCACCCAAATGATGTTAGATTTTAAATTCTGACTATCCTATCCATGGGTCCTTATTTCTTTTGTTTACTGGGAGAATAAGAGACACCAACACCCATTGCTATGATTTCCTAGCTATTCCCATCTCTTTCTGAAAAACATCATCAGAAAGGTTAACAGTGATCAACAGTGTAATGGAATGACATGCTCAATAAATGCAATTTGCATTTGCTGGGGAAAATCAGAGGGATTTGGCACATGATTACTCTGTCTACCATCTGCCAATATGTCCCCAAAGTGGGCATATTGGACCTCCCATTCTTGCCAATGCCCAGTTTGGGAAGATGTGTTTCTCAAAATATTGAATCATTGCAAACCTTTCTGTCACTGTCAGATTTGTCCAATATCTTTTTTTTTTTAATTAATGTTCAGAAAAGATGTTTCTTTTCAGACAATAACTCCCCGAATCTGGCCATTAGCCATGCTGGCTGGGAAGCTTCTGGGATTTCTAATCCCCTGCAAAAAAAATATTCCTTAATCGCATGTAAATGAGTTTAACACAGTTGTGTTCAACCTTTTGCCCTCCAGGCATCCTATTCTACAACCCTCTTCATCCTCAGCCAGCACTGCCAATGGCAACAGGTTAGAAGTGGCCAGGTTTGGGTCGAGAAAGTCTAGGGCCAAACCCTTGAATGCCCCCCCCCCTCCAAAAAATGTTTAAGGTGTCTTATTAACACACCTTGGTAACTGAATGCAATTAGAGGGAGCCGAATGAATCAGAGCTTTTTAAAAAGCATGCAAAAATTTATTCAGCCACCAACAAATTATATTGATGTCATCTCGTATACTGCAGGGGATAAAAGAATTAACAAGCTTTGCTCTTCACAGTCGCTGGCTCTGAAGTGCCCTTGAATTAGTCAAGGAGGTTTACCCTAGCCAGTCACTTTTTGTGCTTCTAACAAAAGCCTGCAGAGAACCAATTTGGTCAAGAGCAGAACCAATCCAGATTTTGATGGGAAAGAGGTGGAGCACGAATACCTGGAGTTGGAGGCTGGCAAGATGCTGAGACAATGTTTAACATTGGTTGCATGTAAAGCTCTGCCAGCATGCTTCTGCAGGTAGAAGTCACAGCAGAAACAGCAGCAAGGGAATGTGCATGGTGTGTCTGGCAGTTTCCTCACAATTCTGGAAAATTGCCCAATGGTCATTACAATCAATGGGCAAAGTTTTCTTCCACATTTGAGTGCACTGCAGGCAATGTGGATGCTGGATACCTCTTTCTACCAGTGTCTAAATAGGAGATATGCTGGAATTACCAGGGGTTAAAGGTCAAGGTTTCCCCTGACGTTAAGTCCAGTCGTGACCGACTCTGGGGGTTGGTGCTCATCTCCATTTCTAAGCCGAAGAGCCGGCGTTGTCTGTAGACACCTCCAAGGTCATGTGGCCGGCATGACTGCATGGAGCGCCGTTACCTTCCCGCCGGAGCGGTACCTATTGATCTACTCACATTTGCATGTTTTCGAACTGCTAGGTTGGCAGAAGCTGGAGCAACAGCTCACTCCGCTCTCGGGGTTTGAACCTGGGACCTTTCGGTCTGCAAGTTCAGCAGCTCAGTGCTTTAACACATTTCACCACCGGGGAAGTTACATCATCATAATTCACTAAGATGATTATCTTTCGAAACTATTTGAGGCATAGCTTGGAAAGAATGCAATACAAACAGTTTACCTATATATAATAAATTACCACTCCTGCTGAAAACAAAACTATTTTTTTACTTATGGAAAAATATAATTCTAACACATTTGCCCCTGTTTTGGCTTCTCTGGGAGTTACCACATCAGAGAAAGTCCTGATGAGGCCATGCACTTCAACATTTACCATGACACGCCACTGAGTCACAGAAAATAGTAAAAATGGAGAGCCTAGTTATCACTTCATTCACTTGCTAGCGCAAGAATGATCTGTCAATTACTCAGACATTTTGACAGATAATGTCAATGTTTCTGCTCTGAAAATGTCCTAAAGATGCCCTCTCTATTTCCTGCTTTCCATTATACTGTGCCTGGAAATATTTCTGAAAGATGGATTAGAATTCTAAAAATAGAACACAATAAAGATGCTCTGTCTGTCTCCCATTCCCATCTCCCCTTCTGCTTTATGACATTTTCTTCTAATTGCTTAACAATGTCCTTAAATGCCCATTTCTATCTCTTTCAGTTAGTTTCTCTTTCATTCCATCCTTCATTCTAGCTTCTAGCTTTCTACTGGAGATGCCGTAGCTCAGTGTTTCCCAAAGTATTTTGGATTTCAGTTCCCAGAATCCCTGATTATTGGCTAAGGCAGCTGAGGTTTCTGGAAGCTGAAGTCAAAAACACAGAGAGGGCTAGTTTGAGAATCAGTGCTCTAAGCTGGAGATCCTTCATAGAACAATGGGTTGAGTGATGTCAGGCCCCTTCCAACTCTTTGATTCTATGTTTCCAACACACTCCACAATTCCTCCACTCATTTTTCCATTATATACCTCAGAAGAGTGTTTTATGTACATATTTGAGAGGTACGTGCCTTTTCTCCTTTGTTTTCTAATTCAATTTGGTTTATTTTTATATCTTATTTCCCAGCTCAACTCTGTGTTAGGAAAAAGGAGAAAAACAGGTAGTGATAAAAACAGAGGCAACCTGTGGCTTGCTTGTTTTATGTCCCCAGTAAAATCCTTCCCTCTCAATAAAATCTTAATAACATTTGTGCTTTAATTTCATACATCACAAGTCTCTTTACAGCCTTAGTGACTGTGTAAAATATGCTTGCAGAGTTTGGATGTATGTGGCTAGACAAATGCTAACAGAATCAAGCTTAATAATAAAACCATGGGAGGTAGTTTAGCCTCCAAAATCCTTTACATGCTTCAGTATGGGACCACATGGGTTTATGTAGGTATGGAGTAATCAATTGTTCTTGTGGATACTTTGATATGTTCAGATCCCAGCTGTGATGACAGGTAACTAGTTACAAACAGGTTAGTACTAATTCAGTTCTCCAAAAGGAAATTCATTGACTATGTTACATTAATGCTGGGTGAAGCCAATAATTTGCATTGTAACTATAACTTTTAAAGCTATGCATATAATTATTGGTTTGGGGTCTCTCTGTATGATGGAGGAAGAATGCCACATTTTGATGTGCTGGTGCTGGCTGTGTGTCCTGTGCAATCACAGGTTGAACATTATTCAATATTGTGATATGGCCGCTAAAAGAGCCAATGTGTATCAATAAAAGTATAGTGTTCATCTCAAAGGAAATATTAGTACCACTCTATTCTGCATTGGTCAGACCTCACCTGGAATACTGTGTCCAGTTCTGGGCACCATAATCTGGAACATGTCCAGAGAAGATGACCAAAATGGTAAAAGCTCTGGAAACCATGTCCTACAAGGAGCAACTTAGTGAGCTGGATACGTTTAGCTTGGAGAAGGCAATACTAAGAGGGAACATGATAGCCATAGTTTAATATTTGTAAGGATGTGCTATTGAGGAAGAGGCAAGCTTGTTTTTGCTGCTCTAGGGACTAAAACAAAGCAATGGAGTGAAACTACCCGGAAAGAGATTCCACCTAAACATTAGGAAGAAATTAATTGGCAATAGTAAGAACGTTTTTTCGTGTCAGGAGCAACCAGAGTTGCTTCTGGAGTGAGAGAATTGACCGTCTGCAAGAACGTTGCCTAGGGGATGCCCGGATGTTTTGATGTTTTTACCATCCTTGTGGGAGGCTTCTCTCATGTCCCCTGCATGGAGCTGGAGCTGATAGAGGGAGCTCATCCGTGCTCTCCCCAGGTGGGATTCGAATCTGGCAGCCTTCAGGTCAGCAACCCAACCTTCAAGTCACAAGGCTTTTATCCCCTAGGCCACCGGAGGATCCATAGTAAGAACTGTGGCATATGCTGTCCCAGAGTGTGTGGACTCTCCTTCTCTTAGGGTTTTTAAAGTAAGGCTGGGTGGACATCTGTTGGGAGGTTTTTGATTGCGTCTTTCTGCATGGGATGGTTTGTACTGGATGGCCCTTGTGATCTCTTCCTATTTTGTGATTCTATGAGGGCTTTATATACTCCATGAGGCATGCATTTCCTGGCATTCCCATTTTCAATCACATGGGCCTGCACTTATTTGTCAGATTCTAAATAACAAGAAAGCCCACAATAGCAAGAAATGAGCTAATTAATCATAGCTTTCCTTATTACTAACTTTCTAAGTTCATAGTTAACTGGACAAGGATAAATTGCAGCAAATAATTGGCACTGTTACCTCCCCTTCCTTCAAGGTCATACCAGCCTCACACTAAAAATAAACAGAAGTAAGAGCCAAGATTACATCAATTACTGTTAGCAAAACCCAATGCTACATTGGCTTCTGGGAGAGAAATACAAAGTGGTCAGTAGGATGAAACAATTGATACATGTCATCTCTCTCCCCCTCAAACAATACTCTTCCAGTGTGTTGTGACTACACAAGATTACACACATGGTCCGTGCATGTTGCTCTTGGATACTAGGCTTGTGCAATCCAGGTAAACTGTGATTCATTTCAGTGTCCCGGATTTCAGTGGCAGGTCCCGATCCATTTTTTGGGAGCCTCCTGAACTCGGGAGGATGGAAATCCATTTTGATCAGGGTAGCCAAAAGATTCATTTTCCATTATTTTTTTTTTTTTTTGGGGGGGGGGGTGACTTCCTGTCATTTTAGGCATTGTTTGTCCTTATATCCTTCATTAAGAGCTGGATTAAAAGCAGCAGAGTTAAGATACCACTCTTTCTGCGATCCTGTCCCTTCTGTCTGTAGAGGAGACCAGGTTTAATGCTTAGTTAAAGCTGTTTCTACTCTAGAGGAGACACCATGCAGCTTTCCAAGGCTTTTTAAGGAGGCTTCCCCAGATGCCTCCCTCCTGCACTCCACTTGAAACAGAAGACAGCCAGTTTTTGACAGCCACTATTCTGTTGCAGCTGGAAAAAAAACATGGAGGCTGAGCCCTTGCTGTTATGATCAACTGAATAAGCCAGCCCAGCTGGATTAGCCAAAGGGAACAGACCACTCCGAATCCATGCACAAGCCTATTGGATACACTTTCCACATGCAGATTTGGTGTGCTTTTCATGGTATATTAATTGTTTCACTTGTTCAAGATCATTTTCCAACATAATAGTTGTGTGGCACAATTTATGGGTAACTTTGGAGGCAGATATTTTCTCTTCTTTTACCCTTGTAATAGTTACTGCTAGCTTTGGCTTCAAATTGCAACCTTGGAATGGAGAATCTTGTTGATACCAAGATTTTAAGATGGTTTTTGCTCCCCCACCCACCCACCCACCCACCCAAGCATTCAAGAGAGTTCTTTACTTTCTTAAGGTTTAAACGGAGGTTTAAACAGAAGGAGGGGATGAAGTAACTTGTTTTCTTCTCTGTTTGGATCTTTTCAATTTGTTTCTTCTTTGAGCAAGACCTCTTATCCAGAATATTAAAGTTTAGGCCATGGGTGTCAAGATTTGATTAAAGTTCAATGTGGACAATTCTACAGGCTTCTCGTTTCTTTTTAGATGAAAAATATAGTATTGAATGCACTGCCAAGTGGAAAACATTGTGACCCTTTTAATACCTGGGTCAATGTGAAGACATGAGAGGTCTCTTGAAGAAAACTACAGAGATGAAATATCAGGAAAGGACATAAATCTTACACAACTGTGCAGGAAAAGTGTGTGTTTCTTTTCCTCGACAAATTGACTCTCTCTAGTGCACTATAAATCTTTAGCAAATCCTTTCTGAATTATTGGCTTCGGTGTCTATTTGCTGGCATCTTTTTTGAGGTATAGGTTGAGAATCTTTATCTTCGATTCTGAAATTCAAACTACTCTGAGATCTGAAATGTCCATATGGAAGGCTGAGATAGTGATACCTTTGCTTTCTAATGATCCAATGTACACAAACTTTGTTCATGCACAAAATTATGACAAATGATAAGTGTAAAATTGCCTTCAGGATATAGGAACATAAATTAATTTTGTCTTTAGACTTGGGTCTAAAAAACACTTCTGGTCCCAAGTTATTCAGATAAGGGGTAATCAATCTTTAGCTGTCCATATGTCTGTCATGCATCATTTACTCAATATATAACCCACCTTTTCCTTGCCAAACAAAGCAGTTTACAATAATTCAGAAGTTGACTAAAATGCTGTATTTCAAAAGTCAAGCAACTCTCAAACAACCATAGCATTAGAGATGCCGGTAGTTAGAAACAAATTTAAAGCCATTTTAAGCATCAACAAAACATACAAGATGAAAACACACACTTTGATTGATGGAAGAAAGTTTCAAGATCCTTGGGAGAACTCTTTTCCATATCCTTACCAAACATCCCTATGATGGTGGCAAACTGAGAGAAAGTCCCTCTCAAAACTCTTAAAACCTGGGCCAGCTTGTATAGGCAACCCTGGGGTATAGCTAATGGTGGGTGAGGGGAGCTAAATGAGGCATTGGCCATATTCCTTCAGCAATTTCTACTATTGGTGAACATAGGATACTGTGAATCTGCCATATCTAGAAATTTTATATTTGCTAGAAGCTGGGGCTAACAGTGAGAGCTCACCTCGCTCCCCGGATGCGAACCACTGACCTTTCGGTCAATAGGTTCAGCAGCTCAGTGGTTTAACCTGCCATGCCACCAGGGGGCGCTATATATCTATATCTATAGCTATCTATACAAACACACGTATATGGCTGGAGTTACACTTAAAATGTACCTGTCTATTCAACTTAAGAACAAACCTACAAAACCTATTTTGTTCATAACTTGGGGACTACCCCTTAACCAGCTGAAACTTCTCGCCCTCTTCCTCCTTTTGATCTCCTGTACTTACAACAGTGTCAGCCAGGTTTTAAATCTCTTTCCAGCTGATCAATTGACCATGCCTCTTCCTCTCAGTCTTCTCCTATCTTTCCAAAAGAGACAGGTGACGAAGAAAGAGTTACTGATTGGTGATATTGAAAGGAGTCTGCAGCATGTTTGATAGGAGGAACATGATATGTGTGGATTTTGTGCAGGTCCTGTGCCTCTAATCCCCATGAATGTGGAGGGATGACTGTATTTTAATTCAATTTTAATATTGAGCCATTGTATGCTTTTAGATATGTTGTGTTCACTTTAATTGAGTCCCCACTGAGGCAAAAGGGTGAAGTATGAAGAAGAATGGGGGACTTTTCTGGCCATTTAAATACCCCCAGGAGTAGTTTTCCATTTGCTTTAATCTCAGTTTGGAAATTGAAAGCATCTAACAAGTCAATTCAGCTGCAGTCAGCCAAAGTGAGGCAGCTGGCTCATTCAAAACACAGCATCCCACATCTCCGCTCACTTAACATAGCCTTAATCACTGGACCAACTACTGGCAGTCTATTACCATGATGCCTTTGAAGGGAAGGCTGATGCTATATTTTGTATCTATCACTCTGCATGTATCTTCCCAAGGATTCTGCTCCCTTACAACTCTATAGCCAACAGAAGAGCTAATATTTATGTTATGTGTTTGCCTGACCTGACCACAATGAATGAGCAACCAGGGCCTTTGTCAATAACAAGGTGAACATGTCTCAATGAACTGTGGAGATGTCTAGGCAGCACAACTGCAGATATGAGACAAAGAGAGCTTGCCAGGGTTACTTTAGTTTTCAGTTACATCTCCAAGAATCTTCCAACTATTACAACCAATCACTTTTTTGAATAGACTGATTAGTCATCACAGACACAATAATAAAAATTCCTAGAACTAATGATGTTAAATTCACACTATTTGGACACAGGCTGGCTGTTGGAATCTGAGAGTTATAGTCCATAGAGAGCAATATGTTCATGTTCTGGATAGAGATCAGTGCCCAAAATAGGGCAGTTCTGGGAGAACTTTCTAATAGAAAGATTAGACTGGCACGCTTATCATTCTTTTTTTCTGTCTTGGGGACTTATTGCTGAATTGAGATGAGCCTTGTATGATGTACAGCATTTTCTAATTTCTTGTGCTATCATGGTTTTTAATGCTTTATGTTTTTAACAGGTTTTAAATTTTGATCTCTTTATAACTTTGGTATTTTGAGATTTAATTAAAAACTGTCGTAAGCCACACTGAATTCCAAACGGGAAAAATAAGGATATACATTAAGAAATATAATCTATACCATCATCGCCTGTGCAGGAAACAATAGCTTTCATACTGGGAAGAGGCGGAAAAAAACAGAAGAGAATCTGCTCCAAGTTTGAGAAAAATCTCTGGAGAAGACTTTTGATATCTTAATCTGGAGGTCATCAAATCTACAGTTCTATTATATAATATTAAATCTACAGAGTTGATCCAAATATTCACAGTGTTTAGAATCCTGTTGGTGACATACACATACATAACATGGAATTGCATACGTTTATATCTAGAAGTTTTAAACATGTTCAGTCATTCCTTGTGCAATGTCCACACATTAGCAGCCCAAGACAATGCATTTAAAGAAAACCGAAAGTGACAGAAATCATGTACAGTTTTGCTTCACTTCATTTTCTGACAATTTTAGTTTCTTGTTTTCATTGGAATGAGTTGGGAAATTAGGAGCATGTACTAGGCCAGTTTACCATGTTTGGGGAAACTTTGAATAATATTTGGGATTATTTGGGCATGTTTTTCACTATTTGGATCTTTGGAAGTGTCTCAAGAATATATAAAGCTTCAAAAGGAGAATTGAGGGTTTTCAAATTGCCCCACTTTCATTCGATACCTCCCTTATTGACAAATCCTATAAGAAATGAACAATTGAAGGGAGGACTGATGTTACATAAATCAACCAGCCACATGTAATCCCTATTATCCATGTCTGATCTAAAATTAACTAATACAGTTCTGAAGGACCAAGGTGAGCATTTTGTAACCTTCTGGATATGTTATCCCTAATGTTATCGTGCAGGCCAAAGTTGATGCCACTCAACAACATTTGGAAGATCATGTGTTTTGGGACTATGAACTATCCCAGAAGTATATAAATTGGGTTCCCATTTACAGGACTCATGTTGTTCTTTCAATGCAATAAAAGCTTTTCTCCCCATGGAAAACAAATCCTTTGTGCATATCCTGGAGCAGACTCTTCTTTCTTCCCCAGTGCAATATTGAGAATGAGAACTTTGCAAAACCCAATGCAATCCCTTCGCTTTTTGTTTTGCTATCATTGAGATTCTGGGTGAGCTTTCAGTTGGGTTTCTGATCAATAGAAACCAGCCTTTCAATGTAAATGGCCAATAAACATCTTTTTTGATGGAGAGTTTTAGTCCCCAATCCATATACTTTTCTGTACAATTTGCTCACTTTGATTGGGAACTTGCAGATGTTCTTTAATTATAAGGCACCTAATGAGGCAATAATTGTTTTACATTGCTAGTGAGTCCTCTCAATAAACCAGGACATTTACCACAAATCCAATTATTCCTTGATAATCTGATGGTTTCATCAATACTTGGGGGATATTATCCAGCTGGAGCATATCTCTCCCTGGTGTTGTTCTCCTCTTCTGCAGTCCACAGATGTCGCCGTTCTTGACATTTCCATGTGTACAGTGAAAAAGATTAGTTAGTTTTCTCTGTGGGGTTTGTGGATTTTGTCAGGAGGAGCAGGTGTAAGCTGAAAGTGACCTCATGAAGACGGGCTTGTGTAAGTCAAGCTGAGTGTACACCTTCTGCTTCGCACATCCTCCGACACTCCAGCAAATAATATAGCACCATCTTGACACCCTGCATTTTCCCTTGAAACTGACTGCAGTCAACTTTTGCTGTTTTCTGAATCCTGGATAGCCTTTTAGTGCTTACAGACTGGAAACACACAACCTAAAGATTACAAAATAGGAAGATTTCCTCTTAAAGGATCCACAGTTTCTCCTCAGAATAAAAGAGCACCTAATCAGTTAATATAATTTTGAGAACATGCGACTGTACTCACATCAGTGGCTTTAGGACCAAACTACATGTTACTCATGGCTTCTATTTCAGTGGAATGGTGAATCTGCTTGGGGTTTGGATTTGGACTTTAAAGGAGATGTGAAAAATGCGGAATACTAATCCCCCCCCCCCCAAAAAAAAAGGTTCATAATGTTGGCATGCTTTGTTAAAGCTGAAATGAATAGTTCAGCACCTTGAACAGCTCCCAAAGCCACAGCAAGTTCCCTGCTCTGGTGACATGAAAGCTACCAATAATCATCATTGCACAGAATCCTAGAGCTGGAAGAGTCCCCAAGGGGCATCCAGTCCAATTCCCTGTAATGCAGGAAGACACAATCAAAGCACTCCCAACAGATGGCCATCCAGCCTCTGCTTTACAATTGCTAGAGCAAGAGAATCCACTACATTCCAGTGTGGTCTATTCCACTGTCAAACAGCTCTTGCCATAAGGACATTCTTCTTACTATTCAGATGGGAACCATTTTCCTAATATTTGAATTTGTTGTTGCATATCTTAATCTCTAGAGCAGCAGAAAACCGGTTGGTTCCATCTTCATTATGGTCCTTTCAAATATTGCAACAAGGCTTGGCTATCATGTCACCTCTTAATGTTATCTTCTCCAGTATTAAATATACAGATCTTCTTGAGGTTCCTAGAGAAGAATTCCCTTTGTTTAAAAGTATTTTTATTCACAATTTTTTCACATTTTGCAGGGCTCCTGTATAGCTTAGCCCAGCAAATGTGGTATTCCAAAACAATTGTTCTCTCCTTCCTTTTGTGTTGACTCTAAGCTCAAAAATGCCCTCCCACAATATTCTCTTGTTCACCTTAATGTTACCTGAATGCCTACAGCCACTAGGAATCGGTCAAAGAACCTTGTCCTGTCAGGGAAAGATATCTTTGTAGAGATAATGTCTCTTAGGAACAGGGCTCCCCATGGATAGACCCGACACTTCTCAGTGATGGCTCTTTTGATCATAGTTGTGGGAAAAATTGGCAGTGAACACAGATATCCGTGCTGAGAATATCCTATACAGAGTCCTGCTTATCCAAAACATTTCATGTGTGAGTGCATTCTTATAGAGCAGGCATGGGAAAAGTTCAGCCCTTCTGGTGTTTTGGACTTCAACTCCTATAATTCCTAAGAGCCATAGTTGAAGTTGAAGTCCAAAACACAGGGAGAGCCAAACTTTTCCTATGCCTGTTATAGAGTATTTTATTATGTAAGAATGTATTTTTTCACTGGGAGGCATCAACATGGTAGAATTAATGCAGTTTGACACCACTTTAACTGTCATGCTTCATGGGAGTTTTGGTTTTATAAGATCTTTAGCCTTCTGAGGCTAAAGCATCATCAAATTAAAATTCTCAGAATTCTGTAGCATTGAGGCATGGCACATAAAGTGTTGTTAAGCTGCATTAATTTTACAGTGTAGATACATCCTAAGAAAACTTACGCTATTAACTTTGTTCTCTTGGTTGGTCTTTAAGATGTTGCGAGATCCCTCTGTATGCTGACATTTCAAACTAACATGGCTATATCTTTGAATTCCAACCTAGTATACCTAGAACATGAACTCCACCCAAGTAAAGTGAATGAAAAAATATCCCATAATTTGCAAACTTTTGGTTGAGACAGAACTTCTTAGCCTGGAGAGACCATGTTGAGAACTCTCCAACTCCACAGGAAATTCTTCTCCA
This sequence comes from Anolis carolinensis, assembly GCF_035594765.1. Lineage (NCBI taxonomy): Eukaryota > Metazoa > Chordata > Lepidosauria > Squamata > Anolidae > Anolis > Anolis carolinensis. The sequence continues at coordinate 14,169,255 of NC_085844.1, forward strand.
AGGCAAGAATGAGGAATCAACAGGCCTGTAGCGAGGGGGGGGGGTTTAGGGGTTCAACCCCACCCCCACCCCCACCCCCCCCCCCCCCGAAATTTTTCAGGTTATAAAAAAAACCTGGTTTACTCATGAATTTTAACTGGTTAACCAAATCCCCATGCTAAATCTATGAGACACAAAACATTAAGAGTCCCTCCAGGCACTATCTCAAGCAGATATTGACAGGTTTGTAGTGGGTGTGGGGGGTGTTAGGGGTTCAACCCCCCCCCCCCGAAATTTTCAAGCCCCCCCCCCCAATTTTTTTACTGGCTACGGCCCTGGGAATCAAGTCTGATTCTTTTGCACACAAACTTTTTTAATTACTTGTGGAAAATATCATAATATTTTCTCAAAGTAACACAAAGCATTTGTGTGCATAATGAGTCTCTTATACCTTTCTGTAGCTAAGCATATAGAGTTGCTTAAAGAAATCCTGATTAATCACAAAAGATACCAACAACTCATCATATTATAGTATTTTTAAATAATCCGTGCAACAAGGCAACATTTTTCATATTTTTAGTTATACTTGACTGAAATGTCTAGTAATCACTCTTGAAGATATGCAAAAAAATTTCTCCAATAATGGGAAAAGAAATATCAACATGTCTCAGTGAGGAGAAAAATTGTTGTGGTGTACAATTTATACATGACATAAGCCAGGATTTATACTCTTTACCCATGTACTCCTGCAGTTTTTGCATAAAGATAGCTGAGACTCCTACTCTAACAACAATTTGTCAGTCCTACTCTAACAACAATTGGTAATTCTTCCTTGTCAGCAAGGAAACCCTTGAGCAATAATAAACCAGTATAAGTTACTAGCCGGAAGGGTATGGTGTACTCCCCAAACTTGAAAAGTTGACATTTAAATTAAGGTCTTTGCATAATGAAGAGCAATGCAATTTTGTTTCAGTATGATAGGGTATAAATTTATTGTGTTTCCCTTGAAGAATTAGCTCCATGGTATCCACAACAAAACCAGCTGAGGTTCAGGAGAAACTAATTTCAACAGAAATACAATTATTGACCATATTGACTTTGGAGCCAAGCAAGATTCATCAAGTGGTTGATGCTGCAATGAAAGTATAAGGAGAGAAAGCAGAAAAACACAGCAAAATATGTTAAGTACTAATATAGTCAAGCCTTTGTATCCAGGGGGAATTGGTTCCAGTACCCCACCACCATCACTAGATCCAGAAAATGCGTGGAAGCTCAAGCTGCTCATAAAAAGGATGTCTGCAATCTATTCCACCCCAAGCACACATTGAAGGCAGCTGTTGTGCATATGCATGAACCAAGCTTCCCTTTCCCATTCCACTGGCAACCGGTTCTCTCTCATTCTCTCCCTAGTGTGCACCCAAAGGCAACTTCTGCACATACACTGGCCCTAGCCTTCCCTACATCTTCCATCCTGACAACCAATTCCCTCTCCTCATCCTCCTTCTCTTGATCTCTGTCCAATGAGCAGTGCAAGCATAGGAGCCCCAGCTTTCTTTCCCATCCCATCTCATCCCATCAACTCTTTCCTTCTCTTCCATGTCTTCACTCACTTCCCCATGTGCCATGCATGTGCATGAAACCCAGGCTCACATCCATATTGTTAATGTGGGATTTGTGTATTGGTAGTGTTTAAATGAAATTTGTGTCTTGCTTGTATTGCATACTGATTGCATCATCCAGAGTGTACTATAGTCTGGAAAGAGTTAATTACTGAGAAGCTGTGATGTCCTTGATGTGTGGCTGGAACTGGGGAGTGTCCAGACACAAGTGTGTGTGCATTGCTGATTGCATCTGTTCTGTTCTGTTCTGAGTTGAGTAGAGTGCTGTCTGCCTAGGTGTTAAGTCCTGTGTCTATTGTCTGCAAGTCTGTTTGTCTTGTACAGTAAAACTTTGTATATAGTTTTACCAAAGTCTCTGGATGTCACTTCGTTCTGCATTCCACTGACTCCATCCAACTGCTGCTGCGCTGCAAATTACTCTGACACATATATCTCCCTGAAAACCAATTCCCTCTCTTTCAAGCCTGTGGGTTGTTTAGGGGGTGGGGGGGAGATGAATATTTCAGATATTTTATTACACTATTTTCAATCCATGGTTCAATTCACAAATCCAGGGTTCATGAATATAGGAGACCCACAGTACTTCTTACATTTTTTTTTTGCATTAAGAACTTCCATACTGTTCTATTAATACTAATCATTCTAATTTACATCTTTTAAAAAAAGCAATCAATGTTGATTCCCAAAGGACTAAACAGAAGCCATGATACTTCTGTTTAGTATCGGGGCTGGGCTGTGGCGCAGGCTGGTTAGTAGCCAGCTGCAATAAATCACTCTGACCAAGAGGTCATGAGTTTGAGGCCAGCCTGTGGCAGAATGAGCACCCGACCATTAAAATAAAATAAATGGCCTCTGGTCGTTGCTGACCTAAGCTGACCAAAAGATAGTTGCATCTATCAAGTAGGAAATTTAGGTACCACTTATATGTGGGGAGGCTAATTTAACTAATCTATGACACCCTAAAAAAATCGTCCAGCAAGCGTTTGGAATGAGGAAGTTGCCGTTGCAGTGGATGATGAAGCAGCTGCTCCCCCTGTGGCCGGAATCGAGCATCCCCTCAGGAAGCTGGAAGCTGGAGAAGGTTAAATTGCCTCTATGTCTGTTTCTGTTCTATGTGTATATGGCATTGAATGTTTGTCAATTATGTGTATATTGTGACCCACCCTGAGTCCCCTTCGGGGGTGAGAAGGGCAGAAAATAAATACTGTAAATAAATAAATAAATAAATAAATACTTTGATGCATCATGAAAGAATGTCATTCCTTGGGAAAGAACAGTAATGTAGAAGCAGTAGGAAAAGAGGCGTCTTTCCCCACCAGGTTTTAACTAAATTGGTGACTTAGCTGGGCTTTTATCCCATCTTTCTCCTTTATTGGTCCTCTGAATTATTCACCTTTTTAAAATGAACTGAGCTGGCACGTCCTGTTCCTACCTAATGGTCCGTGGCACCAAGGGGAAGATTCCATCTGAAAGGCTATTGAATAAACAAGCCATGAATCACAAAAAGAAGGCAATTTCCAAGCTCTGGGTACAAAAGCCAGACATTTATATCAGCCACCAAAAAGGAGACCTTTGCCAAAGTGCTTCCCTTGACCTAGATTTGGATGTTTCGTCACCTCATCATGAGTTTGTGCATATGAAGAAATGTTCCACTTCACGTTGGGTAGTGAAGGAAAAAGGAGTTAATGGTGTTAATGGTCCTGCCCTCCTTTATATGAATTTGTTCTTTGCAGCAAGTTTTGCTTTACATAAGCCTGGGAAGGGAATCCAGATTTGGGATCATTCCAGATTGGGCCCCTAGGTGTCAATGCAAGACAGTAATGTCATCACTACATGTTCTCCAATATTTCACAGATGAGATTATGGACATGATACTGAAGTGTTGTTGAAGGCTTTCATGGCCAGAATCACAGGGTTGTTATGAGGTTCTGGGCTGTATGGCCATGTTCCAGAAGCATTCTCTCCTGACGTTTTGCCGACATCTGTGGCAGGCATCCTCAGAAGTTGTGAGGTGTATTCGAAAAATTAAGCAAGGAAGGTTTATGTATCTGTGGAAGGTCCAGGGTGGGAGAAAGAACTCTTGTCTATTGGAGGCCAGTGTGAGTGTTGTAATTAATCACCCTGATTAGCATTATTGGCCTTACCAGCTTCATGTCCTGGCTTCTTCTTGCCTGGGGGACTCCTTTATACTGGTAGCCAGATTTTGTTCATTTTCATGGTTTCCATTGAAGCCAGTGAAATCCACAAGCATGTGGACAATTTCACCAGAAAGGAGGAAACCATGAAAATGAACAAAATCTAGCTACCAGTATTATAAAAAAAATCTAAAATCAGAACAGTAAATAAGGAGCAACGCTCTGAAAAACAGAGGAATTCCACACTTGAATCAATCAGGGGCAGCTAACACCTCCGAACAAAAGATTCCCCCTGGCAAGAAGAAGCCAGGACATGAAGCAGGCAAGATCATTAATGTTAATCAAGGTGATTAATTACAACATTCGCACTGGCCTCCAACAGACAAGAGTTCTTTCTCCCACCCTGGACCTTCCACAGTTATATAAACCTTCCTTGCTTAGTTTTTCCAATATACCTCACAACTTATGAGGATGCCTGTCACAGATGTGGGCGGAATGTCAGGAGATAATGCTTCTGGAACATGGCCATACAGCCTGGAAAACTCACAATCACCCTATGATGCTGAAGGTTTTCTCTTAGGAAGGAGAGAACAAACAACCTGAGACAGGCTTCAGCAGTTTACTTTTGCCTGAGCCTACAAGGAAAGGCACGACTCAGCCTTGTCTCCTCCCAGGGATTTGAGTGCAAACAGCATTAGCATTTTTGCAGCAACTGGTTTAAGCTAAGGACAAAGGGAGGGTGTGGAAGGAGGAAAGATAAACTGGAACATTTTAAAAGCAGTTGAAAAAGTTAGACAAGAGAGGTTTGAATGGTGCTCTCCCTGACAAATGAGGACAATTGGAGGACATGTCACTATGTGTCCAAATCAAGAGGCAGCTGGATCTTTTATGTTTGCAGTTGGTGCTCTTTTGCCGTCCTCGATTTATGTGATGCTTCAGCGGCTCAAGGTCAGATGGCGAGACAGCTGGATGGCCTGTGTTTGTGAAGCAAAGCAAAATTGTCAATCTCTTGGCAGTGAGGTCAGCATTTCGTGCCAGGAACCAGAGGTGTCTATAGACCTGATTTGTATTCCATTATATTGATCCCGAATTTCTAAGGGGATCTATGATATGGGTTTGAAATAGCAATTCTGATTCTAGTTCATTTTCCTACTCTTCCTCCACTCTTTTGTCTTTTTGCAGAACTGAAATACAAGCTAATTAACAAAATGATTTAGTTATTTATTTCAAATTGCATGTTTCTTCCATTATGGGGCCCAAGATGGCTTATGTTATAAGATTAGAACAAAACACAGCTGAAACAATGCATGCTACAAAGGTTCTGGTTGTTTTAAAACCACCAAAGCTGTGGTCCCTGTGTTGGCCCTATGGCTTCAGTTTGACTCCAACTTTGGCAGCTCTATGATGCCAGCAGAGTCTATTGTTTTGAATTTTGAACTATGACTCTGGAGACCAGGGTTCGAATTTCTGCTCAGCTAGGAAAGCCCACTGCATGACCTTGGGCAAGTCACACACTCGCAGCCCCAGAATACTCAGTCATTAGTCAGAAGACACACAACAACCTAATTTGTTGTTGAAGGCTTTCATGGCCAGAATCACAGGGTTGTTGTGTGTTTTCTGGGCTGTATGGCCATGTTCCAGAAGTATTCTCTCCTGAGGTTTCACCCACATCTATGGCAGACATCCTCAGAGGTTGTGAGGATATACCTCACAACCTCTGAGGATGCCTGCCATAGATATGGGTGAAACGTCAGGAGAGAATATTTCTGGAACATGGCCATACAGCCCGGAAAACACACAACAACCCAACAACCTAATTGTTTTGAGCTCCTACTATGCTCATGTTCTAATGTTGTAGTGCTTTAACAGAGACTTTAGTTTAGATGTTATATTGTGATGAATGTGATAAAAATGATAGAAATAATGGAAATAAATAAATAAAACTGTTTATGTTTTAATGAAGTGTGAGTTACCAAGGGAGGATTGGCCTTGCAAGGCAGCATACTTGTCCTGGAATAACCGATATAAACCTTTATGGATGATTTATGGCTTTCTTCAAGGCTAATGGGGACACGTCATAAGAATGGCTTCTCTTTCATTAAGAAATATGCCCCAACTCACATTCGAATACAAACACAAAGATGCATGCGCTTTTGATGACGAAGGAGTAGGGCAGTTCTCATGACTCATCAGGATTTCTAGATATTTATAAACCATTCTAAAGTGAATCATTGATCATTCCCAGACACTCAATTGGCCATGACAACATAAGAACTTTTATGAATGAAGTAGTAGGATCTAAAGCCTTGGCAGGGATTTTGTTCTTTAGAGATTACATGTGTCTTTGAGGCCTCCAGAAAACCCCAGACCCCACTCCCAATACTTTGAAATGGCTTCACATAGGCCCCATGGTCAGTAAACACTGACCATTTAGACTTTACACCAACCTGTCTTGAAGAACATGTTTTCACTGTTCAGACGATTACATAGGAAATCCTGGAATCAGTTTGAGGCCCTGGTGGTGATTGCACAAACCAATTAAGGGCTTCCTTTAATGTACTTTTATGGGAGTTTGTTCTGTGGTCACTGCACTTTGAAGATAGTTTGAACTGCATTAAATGGTCAATATAAATGGGGTATTGGTAGCACCTCCCTACCCCCCTTCTCAAATGAAAATGACCTATATCCACTCCCAGTTTCAAGCAAATGTTATTTTTAGAAATAGCAGAAATGAGCAAATTAACTGCATTGATCAAAAATAAATCAGTAGATAACTTTTTGAAAGTTTGGAAGTCATTCCTAATATTTCCTTTTTTTGAGAGACAGTGAGAAAAATACATTGCTTGTCAACTTTGAAAATTAGCTTCTACTTTGAATTAAAGAGCTAGAGGTTGCTTAAAATGCTTAAAATTTATGGCAGTTTATAAAAAATATATTAAATTCTATATTTCCAGTAGAAAAACATAGCTAGCTCCCTAAGCCTCTCCTCACAGGGCTTGACTTCCAGCCAATTTGTCATCTTTCTCTGGATACATCTGGACTTTTCAATATTCTTCTTGATTAGCACTGCCCAGAATGGGACACTTTATTGCAGGTGAGATCTGACTAAAGCAGAATAGAATGATGCTTTACTTCTCTGGATCTATACACTGTGCTCCTATTGAAGCCTCTTAAGTTACTCTTGCTGTTGCCGCAATGATGTCCCACTTTGCCCCAGTAAATAAACACAGAATTAGCAGTTCCAATTGTAGCTGTCCATGTGCATTTTTAGTGTGGAGTTAGACTGGATCAACTTTGCTTAGGCTAAACCACTTTCCAGCATCACTTCCTCGGCCTTTGGGGACACTTAATATTAAAGGAACATTTGTGACCTGCCCGTATGCCTTCTCATCATGACTCCCATAACAGGACCTCTTTCTGAAATGTGATGATATTTGACCATGGGCCTCAACTAAATGGATTACTAAAAGATAGTGTTAATATGATTTAGCCTTGGGGAAAATTTGCCATTTAAAATACAAATAATTCATTTCAGTGCTGGGATGAAACCTACAATGACAACTGGTTGCATCATGACAAAGTTTGTTATATTCTGAGAAATGCACTTTATACCCTGGGTGGAAGGAGTTTGTTTTATTTATTATTGTGTGTATACACACACACACACACACACACACACACACACACTCATACATTCTAGTTTTTAAATTACATTCTTTGCAGAGGACAATGTATTTCATCACAGAACACCTAGTAAGGTGAGCTATTGGTATCCACTGGAATCTTCCTCTTTACCTACCATTTTCTACTTTTCCAAGTATAATCCAATGCCTCATGTCTTCTTGTATTGTGTCCACAGTATGAGAAGCTCAGTTTAGCCATTTTGCCTTCTAAGTATAATCTATGATTGATTTGCTCTATATAGGACTCATTCTCTTTTTGGAGTCCATTCAGGAAATGGCTAGCTAATGCTAAGTGTCATAGGCCAGGCTAGAAAAATAGAATGAACTCATCCCAGTGGGCCTGTGTCTTTTTTTTTCTGCCCAGCCTCATCACTGGTGTGGCAAATGATGTCCCACAAATAACATTTTCTGTACAAATCACTACTTTTTTCCTTCCCTCTTGTCCTTGCTGAGTAACTAGTGCTAGTTTTCCTTCAGTTCTAAACAGGTTCTAAACAGTCATCACACTTGAGTTGGATGAGCAAGAGCAAATTAAAACTTAATTCAGACAGAGGCACTCCACACACATCAGGGAATAGAACTTGTGCTGGGTGGAGTTACAACCACCAGCCCAAAATCTCAAGTTGACAGCTTGTAAGCTCAGCCAACATCACATTGGCACAGTTAAAGTTTGTGTGCCAGCTGTTAAAGATGTTGAATCTATCTTTGGTGATACATACCTTTGTTGCACCTTGTTCTGATTACTTTGCTGTTGGCCCAAAGAGCTATGGAGAGTTTAATAACTGGAGATGCCTACAGGTAGCACAAAGCTCCCATGCTGCAACAACTCACCTGGTTGCTGGTCCATTTCTCAGCACAATTCAAAGTGTTGGTTATGAGTGTGTGTCCATACAAGGGCTGCATGGCACATCAGTGCAACCTTCCTCATACAGTTGATGCAGTTCACAAACTAGGACTGACTAAGAAAGGTGACATAAAGTAGCAAAAGAGCCAGAAAAGGTCAACTTTCCAATACAAGAGCAGGGCCTTGGACAAAGGTTTTGTCAATGGATACATCTGCCTTGGTGCCCCCAACCCTTTGTCACAGCCCATTTGTTTGCCTCTTCTTCAGCTCCAATATGTACCATCTCCAAGAGGAAGAAAAGAAAGACATGTAAAGGTTGTAAGTTTCCCTATGCTTCTCAGGAAGATCAGACGGTCTCAAGGATATTCAGTGAAACTTCAAATGAACCATGTTTATCTGTGCATCACAGTGTTTCCAAGAAGATAATTGGAAGATAATAAGATCTTTCCAACATCTCACATAATATTGAAAGAAAATGTTTTATCATATTTCATAGATAGGCATGCTGCAAGCTATAATATTAGACTTGGTGAGATTATATGTTGCAGTTGCATAGTGTAAATTCCCATGTACGAATTCATGTTTAATTATATTATGCAAATCTTGTTAGTTCTGACTGGAGTAGAGCCATTGATTTATCTATGTGTTGACTCACCATTCAGTAACTGATTTAATGATTGGGATTTACCACTAGTATTCTAGATCCTGTTATCATGCTCTTGCAGTCCGTGCCAAGTGGCCATGTGGACTCATGACTGCTCATCCATTGCTCACAGCATCTTGCTCACACAGCCAAAAACAATTGCCTCCTTTGCCTAGTAAAGTCTCCAATTACTTTTAGGTAAAAGAAAACATTCCAGCTCTTGGACCTAACATGATCCACAGAATTTCTCAATGTGACTCTCAAGAGGTTCAGATTATGTTCCTCCTTTGATCAGGTTTCTTCCCCAAATCTCGTCCAGAGATAGAAAAGTGAAGCCCCAGGCTCGAAAGATACCTCAGGTCTTAGCCAGAGTGCCCAACTTTATCTAGCCCATGGGAAGCATCACCAAATCTTGCAAAATACACCTTTAACCATTCTAATCACTCAGAATCCTCCACTGGACATGCATTTTTTTCCAGTCTCTAAACTTCATAGCTAATCATCAACCAAAAATGCTGGGGACTTCAATTTCTGAGGTTTATTCCAGACTTGAAAAATGTATCCTATTTTGGAAATAGAATTTAGCATCTTGGATAATTGTTGGATAAAGCTGGAGAGAAAACTCAAAATAAATTCATGGAATCTACTAAGGACTCAGTCAAACCACTCATCCATATTAGATTAGATTATGCTCTACTTTTTAAAATTAAATTGGCTTGTCCTTTATTGTTTTTACTGGAGCTGGTACAGCTGGTAGTGGGCTCTGGGATTCCCAAATTGACCTTCAGAGCTCCAGAACATAAAGATTCAAGGTTGTAGACATGTCAGGAAATGCATCACTGGCTTAATTTCTGTGTGTAATACCGCTGTTAAGAGATACAAGGGTAAAGCCCATAAATTGGCAAAGCTAATTACCCTTGGATGCTCAATAGTTTGGTGCTAGGAGAGACCTGTGTTCCAAAATAAATAATAAATTAAACCAAAGGCCTCCGAAACCTTTCATATTTTGTTCGCCTGTTCCTGTTTTATGTGGTTCCTGTCTTCCTTCTCATTTTCTGCTGATATTTATTATCGCATTAGAGCTTTCATTGGAGGCAGGCTTGATGAATTGCCTTCCATGACAATTTGTACTGCAAGAAATCATAAACCTATTGTTCCATTGAGAAGGCTGAGAAGCTGTTCAGGAGGGGAAAGTGGCTCAATACTCTCATGAACACAGGGCAGAGATTTAGGGTAAAGAACTGAACTGTTATTTTAGGTCTGGTATTTCCCTCTTTGGCACCTTCTTCTGTTTTAAGGCATGAGACTGTAGGTCACAATAACTGTGGAGCTACTGTTGCCCTGAATTAGCAAATAAAACAGATCCTCCAACCCAATTTTACCTGGTGGGGCCTATCATTCACTTTCTGTGTCCTAGCCTTCTGTACAACATAATTTTCAAGTACGTTTATTCCCAAATCTCGCCCAAGACCCTAGCTTAAATCCTCAACTACAGTGCATAAATCCCTATGTGTGAAGTTAATTATACTTATACTCTGCATCCCTTGTGCTAAATAATAGTGTTGTGCAATTGAATGTACACCCTCCAACATTTCACAGATCAGTAGTAAGAGAAACTGAAGGTGACACTGAACTCACTTGTTTGAACAGCTCCACTGCTACCAGCCAGTTTCCAGGCATATTTCAAAATGATAGTTGATACATTTAAAAACCTATGCATATCTTCCAGTATTTCAGACATCAATGCTGGGACACATGTGCCCATGCAACATCAGAATATGGTTTAAGACGGCAAAGGTTATTAATGAGGAAGAACATACAAGTCATCTGGGACTGCAGCAGTTCACTTTTGCATGACCTATAAGGAAAGTCACGTTTTTGTCTTTTCCTCTCATCTTCTTTCCTCTCATTTCCCACTGAATTAACAAAGTGCAAACTCCCTTTGGACTTTGATCTCAGTTTCCAGTTTGTAGTAGACTCTGAGAATAGAGGGCAAATGTGGGAGAAGAGAGAAACTATAATCTTTTGAAAGCAGCTGAAAAAGTGAGATAACATAATTAATTGGGGCTGTCTCTGCCATATTAGGACAGTTGGATGGATACTGCATGCTGTGTTGAAATGAATGAAAACATTCTGCATGGGATAAATATCCTTCCATTTCCATAAGAGAACGTACATATATATAAGACACTAACAGGGTTCTGGACACTAGCTATCTTAACAAAAGTGAATGTGACAGCCTTTGCTCCTCCTTCCTGTAATAGCTCTTGCAATGTGCACAAAAAGGCAAATATTGCAGAGTGCATTGTTTGGAGCCCCCAATGGCACAGCGGATTGAACCAATGAGCAGTTGAACTTGCTGATTGAAAGGTTGGTGGTCCAAATCCAGGGAACAGGGTGAGCTTCCACTGTTAGCCCCATCTTCTGCCAACCTAGCAGTTCAAAAACAGGCAAATGTGAGTAGATCAATAGGTACCACTCCAGAGGGAAGGTAACGGCGTTCCATACAGTCATGCCGGCCACATGACCTTGGAGGTGTCTACAGACAATGCCAGATCACCGGCACCAACCCTCAGAGTCAGACACCACTAGACTTAATGCCAGGGGAAAACCTTTACCTTTACTTATTTTATGTGTATACAGGAGGTCCTCCGATTTTATGGATGTTAGGAAAACAGGACTCTGTGAAAATTGGGGGGAAAAACAAATTTAAAATTCCCCTTTTTTAAAACCTGGGGAAGCACCTCTCTAAACCCTGGAAGACTGAAAATTCCTAGAAAGAACATATTAATCAAATCTGTGAATAAGCAAAATAAGCATGCAAATATGGAAGGTTAACTGTGGATTCATGCAACCTTTGTGTTGAAGAGCAATGGTATGCAACTGAACCAAGACAATGAATACATAACTTTACATGCACACAAGTGTGCTAACATGCACATCTCCCTGTGAAATAACACTGCATGAGCAACTCTGCCTTTCCAATCTTGAATTGAATGTAGTCATTTCACTTAGCACAAAAATGTACAACCACTCTGTAGAGGGATTATAAATATGTGTAAAACATTAACTGGATTCTAGCTAGGATTTGTGTTAAGCTCCTCTCTTTGAACAAAACATGTATTTTTCATTTGTGAAGCTAAAAATGCATACACACAGTAAGCACCAAACACCTGGCAGATTAACCACAAGAACACAAACAACCCATGCAATGCAGCTACTTTCACCAAGACATGGGAGAGGGATCTTATCACAAGTTAAACATGAGTGTGATGCAGCAGGAAAAATGGCAATTCAACTCCAGACTGCATCAAAAAGAGAACTTTATCCACATCAAAGGGAGATGTTGTGCCACACTATTCTACTCTGGTCAGACTTTACCTGGATAACTCTGCTTAGTTCTGGGAGCCACCTTTCAAGTTGGATATTGACAAATTGGAAGGTGTCCTGAGAATGGCAATCAAGATGATGAAACCAACCCTTGTGAGAAACAACTTAGGCATATGTGGAGATTGAAACAGAGAATATGGAGAGGTAATAGGATAGCCATCTTTACATATCCAAAGGGATATCATGAAAAAGATGAGGGAAACTTGTTTTCTGCTGCTGCAGAGACAAAAATACAAACCAATGGAATCAAATTACAAGAAAAGAGATTACAACATCAGGAAGAACTTCTTTATTGTTAAAACTGTTCAACAGAGCAATGTACTGCAAGATGAACTCTCATTCTCTTTTTCCTTCTCCCTTCTCCTTCTCATCCTATTCCTTCACTTCCTTTGAGTTCTTTAAAAAGAGGTTGAACGGGCATCCTTTAGATCTGCTGCAGTGACATATTCCTGCATTGAATGAGAATGGACTTGATGATCCTTGTATCTCTTTTCAACTTTAAGATTCTATATAACAAGGTACTACTTGTTGCATTTCCCAATACTGCACATTTGACAAAAAAAGGTGCAAGAATCAATTGTGGAAATTAGCACATTTTTCTCTGATACTCCCACACACATACTTCTCATCACAGAAATGCCTGGCATCTTCCTGTGACTCACAGTAAGTCAGGATGTACATCCTCAGCTCATCCACGTCTGTGTTGTCAAATATGTGATTCATCAAGACCTCAAGTGCCACCTAAACCTCATTTCTGCCCTACATACCTCTCATAAAAAGGAATGCTGTAGTTACAATCCGAGTGCACTCAGTGTTTGTGTAGAAGGCCAAAACCCATCATCCTTCCCTCAAGTACTCTTTCTCCACAGCTTGGTTTCCTTCAGTCACCTGGTTCAACAAGTACTTCTCAAGGATTTAAAAAAACAAGCTTGGGGAACAAATGAACCCCAAGGAGGTATTTATGTATCCAATGACAAATAATTAACACAGCAGTTAATCTAATGTTTTGGGCTGAATCCCAATACATAGTGAGAAGTTAACCTTTTCTGAGAGGTTGCTTAGCAACATAGTCCTGCCCTTATCAGGCCAGAAATAACCTGTTTGGTAAGTCTTGGAATGTGATATTCTAACTACAAGATTTGTATGCTCAATAAAAACGGAACAGAATTGGTTCCTTAACTCTCTGATACTTGTTCTCCTGTTAGGCATTTGTTGATACTGTACTTCTAAACTGATTTTCAAGCTTCCTCCATGCTCAGCAATGCAGCCACTGCAGTGTTTAATGAATTAGGAGTGAGCCTCTGTGGCCCTCCAGATGTTGCTGCCCCACATTTCCTCACCTATGGCTATGCTGGCTAGGGGAGATTAAAGTTGCAGTCCAACAACATCTAGAGGGTCATAGTTGCCATATCTAAATTACATTTTTGCATATTTTGTGTTAAGTATGGTGAATATGATGTGGCCCGCCAGATGTTGCTTTACAAACCCCATGGTCTCAGAGTATTGACTAATTTGGCTAGGACTGATAGAGTTGCAATCCTACAACATCTGAATGGTTACATTTTTGCCACATCTATTTGTTCCCTCTGAGATTCAGAAACAAAGTCCGCCACCAGTGCCCTCTATTAACCTTGGAATGGGTCTTGGAGAATAACATAACCACCTTCAAACTTTGTAAAATATGTTTGTTATTCCAAGGTAAACCACATAGTGTTGTGCCCAGTGGCAGCTGGTGATTTACATGCAGATGCCATGGTGACTACTAGACTCCAGTTTATAATTAAAACTTTTAAGTAGCCATCCAAGATACTAAGTAATAATAATAATAATAATAATAATAATAATAATAATAATAATAATAATAATAATAATAATATAGTAGAGTCTCACTTATCCAACATAAACGAGCCGGCAGAACGTTGGATAAGCGAATATGTTGGATAATAAGGAGAGATTAAGGAGAAGCCCATTAAACATCAAATTAGGTTATGATTTTACAAATTAAGCACCAAAACATCATGTTATACAACAAATTTGACAGAAAAAGTAGTTCAGTATGCAATAATGCTACGTAGTAATTACTGTATTTACAAATTTAGCACCAAAATATCACGATGTATTGAAAACATTGACTACAAAAATGCGTTGGATAATCCAGAATGTTGGATAAACGAATGTTGGATAAGTGAGACTCTACTGTAATAATAATAATAATAATAATAATAATAATAATAATAATAATAACAACAACAACAACAACAGCACTTTATTTATATTCCATCCTATCTCCCCAAGGGGACTCAGGGCGGATCACAGTACACTTACACAGCAAACATTCAATGCCATTTTGGACAGACAGGACAAAACAGAACAGACAGAATGGAAGTATGTTGTCTTAAAGTCCAGTTTCAATGCCTTGGAGGTTGGGCTCGAATCCAGCCATGGGGGATCCTGTTGCTCCATCCTCTATGACAAAGGGCCATCATGACTTCTTTCTTTTGGTCACTGGCAGTTTCTGGTCTTTTCTTTTTGATGTCATAAAATACTTCCCATAATTTCTCTACTTACAGCTTTAAGCTGTTTTCGAAATGTTTGGGTAAACAGTGAGCTGGGCTTGACAGTTGGGTGCTCACTCTGACCAGGCTTTGAACTGGCCACCTTTCGGTTGATAGATCGTATTACTGCTGGTGATTTACCAGCTGTGCTAAAGCCCAGGCCCTGAACTTGATCCCCAAAACAGAGTGACGTGTTGGACACTTCCTTTAAAAGTGTAGTCTAAATCCCATACACCAACATGGAAGCCACTAGGTATACCATCATGGTCCTTTCATATTACGCCACTATAGCACTATAATTCCCTTTTATCTTCTATAGTTGAAACATATGGTATCGTGGGGGTTGCTGTCTGGGGGAGCACCAGAACTCTCAGACATAGAATTCTAAATACCTTTCTCTAAACTACAAATCCCAGGATTCCATAGGATGGAGACATGACAGTTGAAGAAGAACCATAGTTCTACAACCTCATGGCAAGAAAGGGCACAAGGTATGCAACATGGTCCAGTTTTCCGAATGTAATAAGAACCACCCATATGCTATGTGATTTTAATGTTTATATTAATATGTTTTGAACTCCATGTTTTAATGTTTAATGTTATTGTGTTTTATGATTTAATGGATAGTTGTATGTCATTATTGTTTTATGTAGGCATTGAATTTTGCCATAATATGTTTGGAAATGTCAGGACCCAGGCTGCAGAGCACCAATAACCAAACACAGAGGCCAGAATCTATCTAATATCTTTATTGTAGAAATATATAAAGTTAATAAAAGCAAGTGTAGAAAATAGACCAGAAGTAGACCTTTCAGGAAAGGTCAAAATTAGTCCAAAGAAACAATGTCCAATATGAAATATTAAGGTCCAAAGTTGTAATCCAGTAACCGAAACACTCACTTTGCCAAGCAAAGTGAGGGGAGATGACAAGGTCCTTTAGTCCATGAAACTTAAGCAAGGCTAGGAAGCAGAACTTGATTCTTGGAACACTAGGCTTATTTCAAGGCAACAAGAAACGAGGAGCAAGAACAGGATCTGTGGTAAATTCGTGGCGAGGTCCGGGAAGCAAGGCAAGGTCCGTGGAGCAAGACAAGGTCCTGGGAAGCAAGGCGAGGCTGGAAACGGGAACAAAGGGCTTGGACGCGGGAGTAGCGTAGTCCACACACAACCTACTCCCGAAGCTGACGAATTGACTCCGCAAGATTCCTACGTGGGCAAAACACCTAAATAGGATCTCGTTTTCCCGCC
Organism: Anolis carolinensis; assembly: GCF_035594765.1. Classification (NCBI taxonomy): domain Eukaryota; kingdom Metazoa; phylum Chordata; class Lepidosauria; order Squamata; family Anolidae; genus Anolis; species Anolis carolinensis. The sequence continues at coordinate 14,185,351 of NC_085844.1, forward strand.
AAAGAACAATTCTCTGGGGAACCAGAACCGAAAGCCATTCTCTGTGTCCAGATGCATGACTCCCTAAAGTTTCCCATGGGAAGCAGGCTTAATCAGCTGAATTCCTGGCAGCAATCCTAGCGCTCCTGCGAGAAGCCTCCTGAGCGCCTTTCTGTTGTTTATAATAATCGCGGCGAGAAAATGGGGGAGATTTCGGCTCAAGGCTTGTTTAGCAGACTTCTGGAAGGCAAGTCTCCTGCAGGTGCAAGGGCTCCAATTCTGGCTGAAAAAGCTCCAAATCTGGCTGAAATGGTGGGAAACCGAAGTTTTCCTCTTCATCTGTCACAACAGTGTTAGGATCGGGACTACATGGCCCATGAGTCATCACAGGAAACCACTTTGAGTCCCCCACCAGGAGTGAGAAAAGCAGTATATAAGTGACATAAACAAATAAATAAATATGCCTAACGATTCTGTCCAGTCCCATCTAATGGGCATGTTGCTCCAGAAATGGCAAAATGAAGGAAAATTACCTGTTCCTTTTTGTGTCATCTGTCATGCAACTATAGAAGAGACAGGAGATAGGCTTTCCTCCCTATCCCAAGGATGGGAGTTTGTTTTTTCACATTTTGCGCATAAGTGTTTAACATATGGAGAACACTTTGTGACTGATTTCCTTGAAATGCAGTTTCTACTAATTTCATGCAATGCAATAGAGAGTAGTGGTAAATTTGTTTATAATTCATTCAAAGTACAATTCCTTTAAAATCAATTAATATACTTATTCCTCGTTAGCATCCTCTCTCTATCTGCCTCTCTTTTTCTTTCTTCAGTATTTTCTATGCAGCTAAGTACACTCGACTAATGGGAAGAATATTCACAAGGGAGGGAGAGAACTGCAATATTTTATCTACAGGCGCATGAGAAATTCTTTTCATCAAATATTCCCTTAAAAAGTCAGAGCTCCAGTATCATGCATTTTTCAACCAAGATTTTCACAAACAGGTGCTTTTCCAAAAGTTTTGAATTAAACTCTCTACCATCCGCATCCCGACATGGGTGAGTTAGTTAGGAAGGATGAGAGTTTCTGTTTCAAACATTTGGAAGGACCCAGCATTATTATGTAAGGATGTTTAAGGATCACTTCTTGATGAAAACATGGCCTTTCCTAGACCTAACATGGCACAAGGGCTTCACAAAAGAACAAAATAGAGGACACTGAAAGGCATTATAGGGCAATTTTATCATATATTGCACTAATACTGTATTTTGTGTCTCTGGATCATTTGTTTTGTAATTGCATTGCATAGTTTTAGATATTCATTATTTCTTCCTTCCTCTATGTGTGAATATGTATGCATATCTTATACTGAACAAGTTGTTGTTTTTTAGTTTTTCTTTTACTTGTCAAGTGACATGTATGCCGATGGCACCAGTAAAAAAACGATACATGAGGCTCTCCTGTATGAACTTCCATGTATAGAAAACAATTAAAATGGAATCGGAGATGGGGTCAGACTAGCACCTCCCCTTCTCCTTATACTGTATATTTATTTAGTTCAGTGGTGGCTGGTGTTTTCCATTTCAGAAGAATGTGTTTTAGTCTGAAGTTTAATAGATCTACTTAAAGTGAGAAGTCATACACACAAAATGGGTTGAGCACCTTGGACAGCTCCTTTAAAGTTACTCACTTCTTGGTGCAGCTTCACTATCATGCTAATGTGGAAACCAGCAGCAGCTTTACTTTCAAATACCCAAATAGGGCTTTTTGTCCAGCCAAAAAGATGGTTCTTCCTTATTGTTTATGCACTTTGACCTAGATTAAATGTTTACTTTTAATGTTATGAACCATAGGATTCACATCCAACTGATCCATGTTATTTCTCTCTCCCAGTACAATAAAGTACAATAGAGAGGGAAATGAAACAATCTGCTTTCGCCTTACAAGAATTCATTTACATTCTGTGGTAGCTGTAAAAATGGCCTTAAGCAGATGGATGACACATGGAAAAACAAATGTGAATTGAATGAGTGACCTTATACAGGGGTGATGATATCACTGTGCAAGAATCCTGCAGGCAAAGACACTCTTCTGCTCAATGCCATGACCACAGCCATGACTGAAATCTTACATTGTGACTGAGTATTGTGATTCTCAGCATGTAGCACATTTTGTGCCATTATGTTGAATAGCGACTGACATTATGCAACTGAACTAAGGCACCAAATGAGCAACTGAATGTATAACCCAATCCACATGCACATCCATGCACAATGTGCATCCATGCACAATAGCATCACATGGACAACTTCATATCTGTGAGTTTGAACTCAATGTGCCCTTGAACATCAGACAAAAATTTCTGCATCCATAGTAAAACTTTGAATCCTACTCATATATGACATGAGTGGGATTCAAGCTACCCTGTTTCCCCGAAAATAAGACATCCCCGAAAAATAAGACCTAGTAGAAGTTTTGCTGAATTGCTAAATATAAGGCCTCGCCGAAAGTAAGACCTAGCAAAGCTTTTGTTTGGAAGAATGGCCAGCGCCTGCCAAACAGAACACCCGCGCATGTAGGATTGGTAAATGTACATGGAAATAATGGTAGTAACAAGAAATTCTTGATAGGATTCACAGTTTGTTTGGTTATGTTGGTTTGTGATGACAACTACTGTACAGTATATAATAAATGTTCATTTTTTTGTTCAACAATAAATTTGAATTCTTCTCCATAGAAAAATAAGACATCCCCTGAAAATAAGACCTAGCGCATCTTTGGGAGCAAAAATTAATATAAGACACTGTCTTATTTTCAGGGAAACACAGTAGAATATTTTCTGTCTCTGGATCTCCAGCATGGAAGTCTTTTAACCTGCTGCTAAACATCTGCATTGCAGAATGGAAGCATCCAGCACCATCTGGTAAAACTGTCATGATGTATCTATCTGTTTTATAAACCATATGCATGTAACAATTTCAAGTAATGTTAAACAATAATAAAATATATAATATTCAAAAATCAATATGCAGGATAGACAACTTCAATAACAATGGTTTTCAATCTTTGGTCCTCCAGGTGTTTTGGACTTCAACTTCCAGAAGTCCCAGTCAGCTTGGACAACTGTCAAAGATTGGCAACCACTCATCTACAGGAGAAAATGCATGCTAAATTGAATTATATTTGAAAAGTTTCCATGCATTTGTTGATACCCAAGATTGTTGCACCATTTCTACTATCAGATGAAGAGTACTCTATATAGATGGTGTCACCATGCTATGCATCCTACTATGAAGAGTTGACCTCAGGAGCATGTGATACTGCCTTAAGAACCCCTTGAGATGACCTCAGATATAATATTGTTATAAGGACAATATGAAGTTTTAGATAACAAGGTTTAAAGCTGTTTTAGGCATATATATTAATAAAACCTTACACTTAGCATGGTAGCAAAGAAGCAGCAAGCTTTTACATGATGCCAGTTGGTTGTCCTGCTCACAATTCTAGCATATGCACTAGTTGAAGCTTCTGGACCAACATTAAGGGTAGCCTAGTCTCACATGCAGCATACTGCAATAGTCCAGACTTGAAGTTAACAAAGTGTGGACCAATGTGGCCAAGTTCAACCTGCCCAGGAATGAATGCATCTGGTGTACCAGCTGTAGCTGGAAAAAGGTGTCCTGAGCCACTGACACTATGTAGGCTTTCATTTACTGATTCAGGAATATTCCTAGATTGTGGACTTTATCCTATCCCATACAGAAAAGCTAACCTATTGCCACTTACAAGGCTTCTGTATAGCCAGAATGGGATTATTTGTCCTCATCCAGCTCACCAAAGTTTACAAACCCCAGTCCAGGAGCAATATACCTGCACCTGATGTTCCCTGTGATCATAGAACATAGAGCTGAAAAAGACCAGTCCAATCCTCTATTATGCAGAGATATACAATCAAAGCTTTCCTGACATATGGCCACCCAACCCAACCAATGGAGTTCATAACATGCGACTATAGAGAGGAGCAAACCACAGACTACCTACTGCAATGCATTCTGAGCCCTGCTACATGCACAATGGAGAATCTTCTAATAGCAACACCAGAGGCACTCCAAGTGGCCAGCTACTGGGCAAAAGATATTTAGTATTAATGCCAAGTTTTTTTTTCTTAAAAAAATCTCTATGTTTGCAAATCCATTACAACTTGTACCTTCGGTTCTCTTCTGACATGAGAAATAAATACTCAACCTCTGCTTAAAAATCTCCAGAGGATGAGACTCTATGACACTCTGGTGCAGCATATTACGTTGTCAAACATCTTTTACTATCAAGAAGTCCTAACTAATGTTTTGATGGAATCTTCCTTCCTGTAATTTGAGCCCATTGTTTTGTATCATGTGACCTAATCAGACTTGCCGCCAGAATCACTATGCATTGTGATGAATCTGGTGGTGCCCATTGGGGGCATTATTTTAACAGGAAATAAGACTTTCAAACCAGGAACAGATTTCTGCAATTATTAAAAAATAGTTTATTATAAAAACTATGAAAATTCGCCAAAAATCAGAGGATAAGGGAAACGTTCCAAATTTTGGTGAGCTATCAGTGTTAAATGTGTTCTACCACTGTACCAAGTTGGAAGAAGATCACTCAAAAAATGAGGGTGGGAGAGTCCTGTAAAATCCTCTCCCTCTGTGCTGTTTTTGGGAATTGCGCATGCGCGTCCGCCATTAACGAATTAATTTAGAAAATAATGAATTTTCGTTAATTTCGAATTTTTTGGGGGGCCAAATTCGGAAATACCATCAGAAACGAAAAGCTGCCCCCCTCTAGTTTTGAAACGAGTTTAGAATCAAATTTTTCGTGGATCGATCAAGCCTACTGGAAACATTTTAGTTTGTCAATATCTTTCTTGAATGGCGATACCAAGAATTAGATGAGGTTTGGCCAAAACAGTATATAGCTATATTACAAATTCTCTCAATCTGATGCTATATTGCTATTGATGCAGCTTTTTGATTACCCTCCTCTGGACATTCCCTGAAACACCGATAAGGTAGTCCTTCTCCTTGTGGTTTAAGGACATCTTGCAATCCACCTGAGATCATTTTGTCTGCTCTGTCCCTGTCAGTGTGTACTTACATGCAGTTTGGACACAGTATTCCATTCAGTGGCTTCCTTTCTTGGATGCTTGGTAGCAGCTAGAGAATACCAATGCCCATAAATAAATCACCATTGCAGCTGGGGGAAGCTGATGGATAAAGGTCACTGAATGTTTCCCTGCTGGAGTGTGAAATCAGTGAAAAGTTTAAACCTTGTCTGATCTGGCAGTCTGTCAGCCCAAGAGGACCCTGAGTTGAGCAAGCGGCACAGAATGACAAGAGACAGAAAACAGGGCAAAACACAGCATAGAGCTTGTTCGGTGGCTTTGAAGAGAGGCTTTCTGAGTTTTCCCCTGTAGCCTTCAGTGCTGAGGGAAGGTCTTGTGTTTTCCCAGGCATTTAAGAAAACTGCTTAAATCTCCACTATCTGTCTGTTTGTCTATCTAGTGTGTGTGTGTATGCATGTGTGTGTATATATATATACACACACACACACACACACGCACGTGCACGCGCGTGTGTGTGTGTGTGTGTGTATATATATATATATATATATATATATATATATATATATATATATATATAATCTTTGTTCTAAAAAAAGGGTTTGCACCAAAAAAAAGTGCACCAAAGGTGCAAACTTTTCAAAATATACACTATTTTTCCTGTGGAAAACTGACAGCTAAGGATAATTTTAGGTCCTTAGTGGTACTCTGTTCCTAATCCTTATGATCTCTCGAAAAACTTTCTAACTGCAGGTTGAGCCTTAATAATAACAGAGACATGCCAACATTAGGTATGCTACTTATTTAATCTCTTGTGAAAAGCCACTGTGCTTTCCTCCCTCTCCTGATTTCCAATATGTAATTCACCTCACATTCTTTTAAAATGAATTGAAAGGGGCTGCAATAAGAGTTAATAGAAAAATGTTGTATGCGGTGTTCAGCAAAAGAAAACGACGCCAGCATCATTCTTGTATTGTATTTGATGTATAGCACCGCGACTCGGAATGTTCTATTTATGAATAGAATTCCTGGGGATTGTTTCCTTGACAAAAAAGAAGTAATTATAAGTAATACAATCTGCTTGAAACCCTGTTGGTCTCTCTAGCATGGATACCAAAGACTGACCTAATGTTCTTAATAAACTATACAGAGAATGTGCCTTTATTTTTTTGACACTGCAAATAAGTCAAGCATGATCTTAGAAACTGGTAGGTCCTAGGGAAATTACTTTTTTGTATTAAAATGCTAAGAATCCCCCAGTCAACCAGATTATGGTAGTTATAGGCTGAATGAGAATTTTGTTCTCCAGGAATCCCAGAGTAAATAGAAAGCCATTCTGGTGAATTAAGGACCCAGCTTTATTGAAAAAATGTTTTTCTGTCAACTCTCCAACATACAGAATCTAAACAAAATTGGGCACTTGAGAGTAGCACTCATACAATCTAGGATACAAGAACTCAGGCCACTTTACAATATGCCTCAGGGTTATTTTCCATCAAGTTAACATTCCTGACACTAGATGTTCTCATTATCTTCCCAGGGTTGGCATCAAAACAAACTTCCACAGACCTCTTCTAGGCTCCTTGCAATCAGAAGGTCTTCAACCCTTAGAACCAGGGAAGAAACTGGATGTAATTCTACCCCTGTTCAGTTATTTTTCTGGATGAAAAGTCTCTGAAATCAAGGCACAGCTTTTTTTAAAATGTATCAACAGGAATATAATGTCTGAGGGAAGTCATAGTCTCACTGTATTCTTCTCTGGCCAGACATCATTTGCAATACTATGTCCAGTTCTCCAGTTCTGGGTGCCACAATTCAAGAAGCATATGGACAAGATGGAAGGGTGACCAAAATGGTCAAAGGTATGGAAACCAAGTGCTATGAGGAGCAGTTTAGAGAATTGGAAATATATTATTATCAGAGCAAATTTATAGCAACCCCCCCCCCCCCCCATGATTTGGCTTTCAAGAAGCAAGGACATTAGCAGCTAAAGTTTAATCTTTATTTGGTCAAAAGATATTTAGCCACTTGTGCTCCTTCTATTTTTATCAGTTTTATACTTATTTAGGCAATGCTTTTGATACAAATGAGGTCCTGTTGCCTGTGTAGAGCTTTGTTGAATTCCAACAAGATTAACTTGGAGAAGTGGTCAAGAAGGGGCATGATCACCATGGTTAAATATCTAAAAGTATTTTATTCATATTGAAGTGGAAGCCAGTTGGTTTTCCTTTGCTCCAGAGACCAGGACACAGAGCAACATATTCAAACTACAGGAAAAGAGATTCCACCTAAGCATTAGCAAAATCATGCAGAAAGTATGAGCTATTCAACAACATACATGGCATTGGAGTGTGATGGAAAGCCAAGATAAAACCAAGGAGACAATTGGTTTTCTATCTACAGAGGAAACTATTAGTTTCCCTTTGAAGAGAAAAACACCTTATAGCTACTTCCTTTAGGACAGGAATGAACATTTCCAAAAAAATATATGGTTTTTAGTTTTGATAATCTCGGGACCACTTCACTACCAAAAAAAATAATCGATGTGCTGGGAAACAAATTTCCGAATTCACAAGACCATTGCTTGTACTCATCTATCTAAATGGCAGTGTGTGTGCAAGGATGTGCACAAAATGCACAAAACATGGCAGGAATTGCTGCAGAATACAGAAATTAACTTAAACCAGCCTAAGGAAGAGTTGTCAAAAGCAGCTGGTGGGGGATCTCATTGATTCCCAGGAGACCTTTGTTCTTCCTCTATTGCTACTTTTATCATTTGTGTCAACCAATAACAGCTAAAAGCATGATGCTGAACCAAGAGATGAATGTAATGGCAACTTTGATATGAAAGGAACTGAACATCCCACTTGGTTTTAAGCAGGACAAGGACTTGGAAATCTTTCCAGGAGAGTATGGCATAGAACTGTGTTTGTGTGTGTGTGTGTGTGTGTGTGTGTGTGTGTGTGTGTGTGTGTGTGTGTGTATATATATATATATATATATATATATATACACACACACACACACACACACACACACACACACACACACACACTCAGCCTTTAAGCTTACCAGTTTTCTCCCTCTCCCCTTCTCTATCTCTTTCTTTCTCTGTCTCCAGCTTTTAGCGTCCCTATCAAAGTATCCCAGACACTGTCAATTGCAGTCAGGGTTCATAGCTTTCAATAAATTGGCAGCATGGATCTGATTGGGTTTAGGTCTTACAAGGCTTTTGTTCCCTTTGATACAGCTTGCTTTCAATTCCACTCACCTCTGCTCAATCAGCAATGCCAGGTAGAAGGGCTTTGAAGTTGACTTTTCAGAAATTTTAACTTGCCTTTCATTCATATATATACACACACAGACATTTTTCTTATTTATTTCCCTACTATTTATCATATCTAGTCTTTAGCCCTTTTTAAACTCAAGAATGTATCACACAAACAAACATCATCTTGTTTATGATTCATTCCAGATATATTTGACGCACCCAGGGTACATTTACACTGTAGAAACATGGGATGAAGCATGAACACTCTTGGTAAAGAAGGCTAAAGACCTTGGAAAAACTACAGCTCCCATGGTTCCATAGCATGGAACCATGGTAATTAAAGTGGTACCAAACTGCATTAATTCTACAATGTAGATAGGTACACCCTTAGTCAATGGAAATTTGGCAGATTCATGTAAGCTCCATTTGTGCAATGGACCTTCTTTAGTTGAGATTGACAATAGGATTCAGACCATTATTTTTTCAGAAAACCATAGAATTGGAAGATACTGCAAAGGAAGTATCTAGTAAAAACTCAAAAAATATATGTGAACATCCAAATATGAAGAATTCTCCATTACATTCTGCAATACTTGCTGAATTGAACACTATTTGTGTCTTAATATTTGCACTAAAATGTGTGATGCAAGGCCAGAAAGTTATTTTTGTTCTTTACAATTTGTTCTGTTTACTTGATCTTTATTAAACAAATTGCATTTATTATCATAAAGTCCATCCAACTGACACCAGCATTTTCCAGCAGACAACTTCCATGATTCCATAGCATACAGTAAAGTGATGTCAAACTGCATTAATTCTACAGTGGAGATGCTCTCCATGTGTGGCCATCTTTGGTGTCTTCCTTTTCCTAGGTTCCTAAGACAGTTCACAGCGTGTTATACCTCCAATTTTGTGGCATTGTTGGATTTTAATTGGTAGGGTTGTATGTTATTTTATGCAATTATTGTTTTGTGAATTTATTTTGTGATTGTTTTATTTGTTATGTATTTTATTGTATTTTGTGTGTTCATCACTATTATGTGCTTTTTGTGAGCCTCTCTGAGTTCCTTTCGAAGAGATGGTGGTGGGGTACAAATAAAGTTTTATTTTATTGATTTATATTATTCAAGTTTCAAGTAGTTTCAAGAGAAAAATTACTCTTCTTCAGATACCTCCTATCTTGCCAGTAGATAATACTCCTTAAAATACATGAGGCTGCTTGGAAAACTGACTTCAATGTTAGTATATAGAAAATGATCAAATGTCACTAAGCAGCGCTGTAGTTTGGAAGCTACTGGCAGAGAGGTAATTAGTTGAATCCTATGCCTCATCATCCATCTGGATCTCACTTGGAAGCAATATCAAAATCATGCCAACAAGAAGAACAACACTGCAAAAAAATAGTAACTGGAATTTTCCAACAATGAACTCCCCCAGGCAACAATAGCACTTTCTTCAGCATTGCACTTTCTTCAGAAGGGCTAGAAAGTGTGCTTGAAGAATGTGTATGTGTGTTGAATTGCCAGCCTCTCAATTTTAAAAGTTTCCATGTCTGCTGACATTTCACAGAAAAAAACACACAAGAGATCTACATGTTGTGCTATGTAAGATAATATTGAAAATAGCTACGTTTATTTAGTTACTCATTTGATTCAGATTTCACCTTTCTCACCAAAAGCGGGACTCCAAGCAGCTTAGTTAGAGCAATATAAAACCAACATTTTGTGGTATGAACTTTTTTAAAAAAGAAAACATAAAACAATCAAAGGTAACAGTCATTTAAAAACACACATTATTAAAAAAATAGCACACATATTGAATATTGCATATTCCCGCACGATCCCTATGTTGTTATGGATTGATGGTGATAAATGGAAGGTCTTACATGTGCCTGTGATCCAGAGTCACCCGCAGAGCAATAACATGCCACTCAGGTTTGCAGAACAAAAATATAGGAACTTTACTGATTCCAAGAGATCCAAAAAAAAAAAAAGAAAACCCCTAGTATTTATGATAGTCCCTCTGATAACTTAGAGAAGTCCACAGTCATAAATAATCCTTTCTCAGTCCACAAATCTGCTTCAGAGAAGAATACTGTCCTGGTTCTTCATTCTCTTTTCTCAGCAGCAAACAGGCCTCAAAATAGCAAGGCCGCTCTGAGTACACAGCAGTACTCAGTCAACACTGAAAAACTTGTCCAAGCTGGTTCTGCAGCAGCAGAACTGAAACAGTAGCAAAACCAATCCCCAGATCTTTGCAGGCTCAGCCAATCAGCTTCGTGCACTTCATTTTCCAGTTAAAACACGCAACACAGTGCCTTTGCAAACCATGATATATGTGGCAGTGACAGCTGCTATTACTTCTCTGCCCTCCCACTTTTTCAGCTGCTTTTAAAATGTTTCATCTTATCTCCCCCCCTCCCAATTTTCCCTTTGTATACAGCTGTATACAAAGGTATACTAAATTAAGAAAGGGAGGTAGAATCTAAAGGAAAAGCAAACTGCTGCAGGCTTTCCTAGATTGTATGTTTCCCTCCTTAATAACTTTAGCCATTTTAAACAAATTGATATTGCTTGACTACGTGTGTCATAGACCCCTTCCACAATTCCATATAAACCAGATTATCAAAGCAGATAATCCACATTATCTGTTTAGAACTGGATTATATGAATCTATACTTCTATATAATCCAGTTCAAAAATAATGTGGATTTTATATGGCAGTGTTGAAGGGGCCTCAGATTTCACTAGCGAACCACTGGAGGTTATGATGTTGCAAAACTATAAGATGTAAGATAAGATATTATTTGATGACACAGAAATGCTGGACCACTCTAACAACTACCATGTCAGACTACAAAGAGAAGCCATTGAAATCCACAAGTAGGTGGATAATTTCAGCAAAAAGGAGGAAAGCATGAAAATGAACAAAATCTGGCTCCCAGTATTAAAGAACTATAAAATCAGGATGGTAAATAAAGAACAACACTCTGAAAACAAGGGAATTCCAGACATGAAACAATCAGAGCCAGCTAACACCTCCCAACAAAGGATTCTCTCAGGCAGGAAGCAGCCAGGCTTTGAATCTGCAAGGTCATTAAATGCTAATCAAGGTGATCAATTGCAACATTCACACTTGTCTCAAACAGACAAGGATTCTTTCTCCCACCCTGAACATCCCACAGATACATAAACCCCACTTGCCTAGTCTCCAACAGACCTCCCAACCTCTGAGGATGCCTGCCATAGACGTGGGTGAAACATCAGGAGAGAATGCTTCTAAAACATGGTCATACAGCCCGGAAAACTCACAGCAACCCAGTGATTCCAGCCATGAAAGCCTTCGACAACACATTAAGTTAAGATAACTCGAACTCAGGCTGGATCTACCCTGCTCTATATCCCAGGATCTGATTCCAAATTGTCTGCTTTGAACACTGAGTCTACACTGCTAGATAATCTGGGTTAAACAGATATTCTGGGATCAGATCCTGGGATATAGGGCAATGTAGATCCAATCTTAGTGGAAATGTGTGCCTAAATACATGAATAGAAATATCCACAAACTTCTAACATCATGAACACAAATTAGGTGATACCGCATCTCCATGAAAGCAGTCCTGATATGAATGGAACCAGAACTTGTTTTACATACTGTGGCTCACTCAGCATCATCTGAACTCTATGTGTCCAGATGCGTCTAATATCATCAAAGCAAGCTATAGCCTTCAGCAAAGACCTAGATACTACCATCTGTCTGTCTGTTTATCTTAGGAACAACCATTTGCACACTGTCAAGGAGAGGACACAGAGGGGACACATATCTGCAATGAAGACATCAATACATCTCTACACTACGTATCTCATATTAGGTACCATAGGTATCCATTTAGAAAGAATTACTGTAATGTACATAGAAATGCAATTCATGTCACTAGAATGGCCTATTATTGTTGATATATGCCTTCAAGAGGGGCCCCTGGTGGCACAGTGTGTTAAAGCGCTGAGCTGCTGAAGTTGCGGACCAAAAGGTCCCAGATTCAAATGCTGGGAGCAGAATGAGCGCCACTGTTAGCCGCAGCTCCTGCCAACTTAGCAGTTCGAAAACATGCAGTCATGCCGGCTACATGACCTTGAAGGTGTCTATGGACAACACTGACTCTTCGGCTTAGAAATGGAGATGAGCACCAACTTCCAGAGTCGGTCACGACTGGACTTAACGTCAGGGGAAACCTTTACCTATGCCTTCAAGGCCTTTCAATTTTATGGAAAGCCTATGGGACTATCTACCACATAATTCAGTTTCAGAATGCAGATTAACTGCATTGAACTGGATTATATGTCAGTGTAGACTCATATAATCCAGTTCAATGTGGTTCAATCTGCATTATATGAGACTACTGGCATTGGCTACAATATAGAGTCTATTTTCTAATGATACCTTATTATAACATTTATCTGACAGTGCCATACATCATATTTGAAAATGAAATTTTCTTAATGAGGGCATCTTAAGTTTAACCAGGTATCTAAGTAAAATGCTCAATTTTCAAAAAGGAAAACTTTGGAGAGTGTTTTGCGACCCTAATTGATTGTATTTCCAATTAACGAGCCCCTTAACTGCCTCTTATTCATGCCCCAGTCAGAATTACGTTCAGGGAAATTGTAACTATGCAGGGGACTCTGTGGGTTTGAGTTCCAATCTTGATTACTGCTTATTTTCAAATAAGGCAATGCTGGACGATGTTTGCTTGGTAAAATAGCAATTTGTCTGAAGTACCATAGCAGGGCACAATCTACTCTTGTTTTGACAGCCATCCAGCACAAAAAGAATTAAATTAGAACTGATTCCCTCTTGGATTTGGTTGTTGCTTCAGGTGCATTGTATAAAAATGCGAGTAGCTTGAATAGCAGTCCAGTGGAAAACTGACACTCCAATGCAAAGGGAAACCAAGTCTTTCTGACAACAAATGCTTCAGAGTGTGCAAGGTTCAGCCACTCGTTGTGTCACAGCCAATTCCTGATTTGCCTGAGATCCTGGCATTCACATCCCATTGACATTTCAGAAGCAGGCACAGGCAGTAGTGATGAAAAGGGAGAGATCTAGAAGTCATCTTTAATATCATGCTCTGCTCAACCAGCAGCCTGGGCACCTATGTCTTCTCAGAAGCAATTTCCATGATGTTTGATTCATCTCACCCCTATGTAAATGGCATAGGTTTGCTCTACAATTCACTCCTTCGTTTTAAGAACGGATTCAGATATGCTAATATCAAAAGACACTGGAATTGTATTTAAGGTGAAGCGAGCTCAAGATTAGCAGGCAGGTCTTTGCAAATTTTAGATGGAATGCAACCCTCATATCCACAAAGGATGCAGTCTAGAACTACCCTATCACACACAAACATATGCCTCAAATTGATTATAGTCTGAAAAATGCACAGTTTGCAAGAGTTTCTCAGAAGCTGTAAGAAAATTGCTAAATGCAATATTGGCTAGCATGGCTGACAATCAATATGACAATTTCACAACATAGATAAAGAGGCCTGTATACTTAATGAAAGGCATTAATTTCTCATAACAGAATCATATTGTACCATGTACAACATTTCCATCCACCCCCAGTAGTGAGCCAGCAGATTGTCCTGTCTCTGCCCAATACAGGTCTAATGCCCAATACAGGTCTAATATTCTGCCCAATACAGGTCTAATGAATTGGGATATTTGCAAGTCAACACTTCCAGTACATAATTTCATTTAATCTTTACTCTAGTTCAGACTACTAATTAGATTTAGGATTTTGTTATCTATGCACCTTTGGATTTGATCAGAATCTTAAGGTAAATATACAAGTTTTCTCCTGACATTAAGTCTAGTCGTGTCCAACTCTGGGGATTGGTGCTCATCTTCATTTTTAAGCTGAAGAACCAGCATAGTCCATAGACACCTCCAAGGTCATGTGGCCAGCATGATTGCATGGAGTGCCTTTACCTTCCTACCAGAGCGGTACCTACTGATCTACTCAAATTTACATTTTTTTGTACTGCTAGGTTGGCAGAAGCTGGAACTGACAGCAGGAGCTCACTCCGCTCCCCAGATTCGAACCGCTGACCTTTTGGTCAGCAAATTCAGCAGCTCAGCAGTTTAACCCACTGCGCCACCAGTGCAGTAAGATCGGAATCTTAACTGGGGAATAAATATATAGGCAAATTCTTTGAGTCAATGAGTATTCTGCAGCTGAGACCATGTCTAGGTGGCTAAAATGCTGTGTATTAATGTGCTTAACTATTACAGGTAATCAACATGATACACAAGTTGGATTCTCAATACCCGGACAGTTTTAATGATGGATTTTAAACTTTCATTATTTGTGCATTTTAATATGCATTTTATGGAAATACGTTTTAATATGTCTATTCTACAGAGTGTTTTTAAATGATTATGTGTTTTGATTATGTGTTTTAGCAATGTTGTAACCCGCCTCGAGCCATGAGGAGGGACAAGTAAGAAATAATAATAATAACAATAATAATAATAATTAAATAATAATAATAACAATAATAATAATAATTATTATTATTATTATTACATCCATTACATCCAGCTGGTATTCTGGAATACTTAGGCAATCCCTCATTGTCTGAGTATGATTGCCTTCTGGGTCTAGTGTTCTGGCAGTGGATACATCGGTGACTGCAGAGCCCTATTCTTGACCCGCTTGTTTTTCCACAGTGAGAACATTAATTTCCAGGTGGAAGGCAGACTCGATCATGGTTGGTTTGATGCGCCTTCCTCTTGGCATGTTTCTCCCTTTTGCCCTCCATTTGTGCCTCTTCAAATTCCACAGCACTACTGGTCACAACTGACCTCCAGCTTGAGCACTCAAGGACCAAGACTTCCCAGTTCTCGATATCTATGCCACAGTTTTTAAGGTTAGCTTTAAGCCCATCTTTAAATCTCTTTTCCTGACCACCAACATTCCATTTTCCATTTTTGAGTTGGGAGTATAGTAACTGCTTTGAGAGATGGTGATCGGGCATTCAGACAACGTGGCCAGTCCAGCGGAGTTAATGGTGTAGGAGCATAGTAGGACATGGAATGGAGCTTTCTGGAAGCTCTGAGGGGATCTTCCAATTTTGGAGGTGTGGACAGCTAGATCTGGCTGAATCCAGCCAAACCACCAATGATGATGTCACTTGAGTGCAGAGCCACCTAACTCAAAAATGCAATGTCATCAGCACACCACTAGAGGGGTGCATCTACACTGCAGAATTAATGTAGTTTAACTCTACTTGAACTGCCATGGCTCAGTGATATGTAATCTTTGGAGCTGTACAAAATCAACACCCTTTGACAGAGAAAGTTGAAGACCTTATGATACTACGACTTCCATGATTCCAGGGCATTGATCCATGGCAGTTCCTGGGGAGTCAAACAGCATCAATTCTGCAGTGTAGATGCACCCTGGGAGAGAGCTTCTGTGGTGGCAGTAGTGGCTGCTCCAATTTTCCACTCTGTGAATGGACAAAGGGCTCTTGACACACTCCTGGGGCTTCATTGCAACGGTTCTGGGCCCCTCTAAACTGACTTTTTTCTGCTGAGTACAGATGCAGTCTGGAACTGACAATAGGTTTCAGACCTTTTTCAAACGTATACAAAGTGCTGTGCAAAGTGCTATGCCATTGGATGCTTTTTGCATATTTTAAGGTAAACCCATTTACCTTGGTTTTTCACACAGAATATTGGGAGTTTTATCTGGCTACAGAAAATACAGCACTTGATCACTGACAAACAACACAACATCATGTGCAACTGAGTCATAACAGACACAAAAGCTTTCTTTCTCATCTCGGTTGATGCTGGGTGTGCGGCTGTTAAAGTGTTTAGCACTGCCTACAGCATTGATCAATGTCACTTGCAAAGAAACATCCACAATGTGGATATGAAAGCAAATGGGAAATTTCATCAGATGTGACAGCAATTAGGATTTAAATGAATTCTATTTTTTTTGGTTGGAATCAGAGCCAAACATACTGCTGAGACTTCTTTTCCAGCAATATTGTTGCAACTCACTTGCACAAATCCTCTCCTCAATCCACTTAAAGTGATACAATTATTTGAGAAGTCGAGAAGAGCTGGTTCAAAAGCACTGAAGCTGGTGAACCATCTTCCAATTAATTCTATGTTTTAACTTGGCCGGGCTGTGGCACAACTTGTTAGTAGCCAGCTGCAATAAATCACTACTGACCGAGATGTCATGAGTTCAAAACCAGCCCAGGTCGGATTGGGTGTCTGGCCATTAAATAGCCTAGCTCGTTGTTGACCTAAGCAACCAAAAAACAGTTGCATCTGTTGAGTAGGAAATTTAGGAACTGCTTTATGCGTGGAAAGGCTAATTTAGCTAATTTACGTCACCATAAAAATGTCCAGCAGAGTGCGAAAGAATAAGGAAGTACTCCATCAAGGAATCGGTGTGACAGTGGATGATGAAAGAGTAGCTCCCCCATGGCTGGAATGGAGCAAACCTTCATGAAGCCGGAAGCTGGAAAGTGTTAAATTGCCTCTGTGTCTCTATATGTCGTATGTCTAATGGCATTGAATGTTTGCCATGTATGTGTACATTGTGATCTGCCCTAAGTCCCCTTCAGGGTGAGAAGGGCGGGATATAAATGCTGTAAACAAACAAACTTGGGTGCCATCTCCAAGGTGATTTGATACATTTGCATGTTTTAGACCCCACCTACTGCATTATATGGCAGTATAGAGAGGACCTAAGTAAATGCCAAATTTTCCATAAATACAGAACTGGAAGCAAAATGTAGTGTTTCAAACTTGACTGAATTTTAAAGCTTTACAGTGTTAATTGCTGACATATGGTTACTCAGCTATGCTGTTAGGCTGTGACTAGTGAAGAGGAGAGATTTTGTTATTTTGTGAGTAATTCCTGATTGTTTGATAAGTGATTCATCTTAGTTCTATAACTTGCTGTCTGTAAGATTTTCTTGGGGATAATTGTAACAAATATTTTGCATTCAGGCCTCTGACAAAACTAAGAAAGTATCATCTCACAAGTGGAGAAAGAGAAAGATGTGAGAAAGATAGCACATGTCAAAACATATCTGAGTTTTCATAAGGACCGAGTTGATTTGTTGTCACGGGATGCCTTGTGCTATTAAAATGTATGCCTGGTGATGTGCCTCTCATCCACACTGCAAAATCATAGCAGCTTGACACCACTTTGACTGCTGTGGCTCTATTCTATGGAATTTGGGGATTTGTAGATTGTTGTGACACCAGAGAAGAGTAAATAATATCTCACAGAACTACAAATCCTGGAATTATATAGCATTAAGCCATAGCAGTTAATGTGGTGACTCTATGAATGAGAGACCTCCAAATCACTCTATTATCCACAGCTCTGTTGAGATTTTGCAAACTGCTCAGGTCTTGCAGCAGCTTCCTTCATGGTCTATCCACCAATTCCATCTTTTTCTATTCCTATTTTTTTTTTTTTAGTTTTTGCCAAACATCATTGTCTCCTCATGAGTTCTGCCAAGTACAGCAGCTGGGAGTGTCCTTCCCTGCAGTTCTTCAAGATCTTGGGGTTTTTCTGTCCATATTTTTTTTGGGAGAGGTTTTTTAGTTAGCTCTATGAAATGCCAAAAGTTGGACCAGATAATTCTTCATGCAAGATATGCACAGCACCATTGAGCCATTTCCCATCTCCACATCTCCAAAACTTAGATGTCCCATACTTACTTCACTTTTACTAGTAGGGAATGCTAACTTTTTCAAGAGTCTTTCCATCTGTTAATAGATTTTCAAGACCCTTCCCTTTGGTTAATGGAATGTAGAAAACCTCAAGAGTATGGATGCTGACCTTTTGAGATCAGCGGTATCCTGAGAATATAGGACTTGTTGCAAGAAATAGCCATTATTGTACAAGAATGAGATCGACCTTTCAAGGCAAGCTAATACATTCCTTGGCTGACCTTTCCTACCCTGTGAAGGAGAATGGAAGCAAGGCACAGGGATCCCGATTCATTGATTTGTCTTCACGGATATAGCTGAATGTTGTTGTTATCCTATCATATGGTTTGTAAAGGGTAATTTTATTTGAGTTTCATCCAAATTCACTTGACCTTCAAATATTCCTTTCATATGTTCAGGTTTCCTGTACATTCACTTGATCTTCAAATATTTCTTTTATATTTTATTTTCCTCCAAATCACATTACCTACTAGAAATAGGAAGAACTTCTTGGAAGTAAGAACTGTTCATCAGTGAAACTATCTACACCAGACAATGGTAGACCTTCCTTTATGGGGTGGCCATTGGAAGTGACTTTAGATCTAGGTTCTGACAATCTGCATATGTCATACGTTTCAAGAAATAAGCTGAAATTAGACGAGTCAAGGAATCTGGCTGCCCAGCAAATTCTACCATTGGTTTCTTGATAAAAGATAGCTGGGTAAGAAAAAGCATGAAAAGGGGATTTGTTGCTGAGATAAAACAATGTATTGGCATCAAAGGTTTAACTGAGTGGAAACTTAGCCTGACATGTGCACAATATGCTCACTTTGTAACTTGCAGAAATCAGCATTAGAAAGCGTGAGCCAAGTGTTCTGGTATCTCATCCTGCTTCACAAACTGTCTGTCAGGCTGGGAAACATAAATGCATTTCTTACAATAAAGCTGAATCTTTTGTTGCTATAGTTTTTTTTTCTACTGAGACTACATTTATTCCCATTGGTGTGGCTGAATTTCAATGCATGGGATAGTTCCCATGAGAACAAGATGGGTAAGGAGCACTCAACTGAATCACCATCTCAATTCTGGACTCTTTAAGAAAGCATGTTTTAGCTCAGAATCAAGTTATATATTTAGTTTGCTTGCCATAAACTTTTTGTGCACATGTGTCTTTGAGCTGCCTTTATGCCAATGGTATAAATTCCACAGGGTTTTCTTAGGCAGAGGAGGTTTCATCAGTACCTTCCTCTGAGATATAGCCTACAGCACGTGGCATTCATTGGTGGTCTCCTTCCAGCTTTCACAATGTTTTCAAGTTATGGAAACCCTACGCCAAACCCACCATGGGGTTTTCTCAGCAAGGTTTGTTCAGGGAAGATTAGCCTTCACCTTCCTCAGAGGCTGAGAGAGTGTGTCTTGGCCAAGGTCACCCAGTGGGTTTCTTTCCATGTCCCAGCAGGGAACTGAACCCTGATCATAGTCCAATGCCCAAGCGTCACAGCCATGTGCAATTTGAATGCTAAAATGAAAAAGACAGCAAGCTGTAAATAAACATAATTATTTTGTGGGCATATCACAGTGGTTCTCAACCTGTGGGTCCCCAGGTGTTTTGGCCTATAACTCCCAGAAATCCCAGCCAGTTTAACAGCTTTTAGGATTTCTGGGAGTTGAATGCCAGAACATCTGGGGACCCACAGGTTGAGAACCACTGGCATATCGGGAAAGAAGGGGAGTGAGGGATGATAACGTAAGAATAAAAGATATCTGTGTACTTGGAAAGAGGAGAATAGCACTGCAGGCAGAAATCACTTCTAACAAGTGTTATTAATGTTAATGGTACAGCAACGATAGCTACGTTTTATGTGAGATACCAAAAAAAATGCCATGTCCACCTTGTTGCTTCAAATAACAGTGGGAGAGATGCAAAACAAAGTCATTTGGCACAACCTAAATGAAAAATAAATCAAGAGGGGGGACAAATTGTTTTGAAATGACATTTTGACAACATAATTAAGACCATTAGTAGGATCCTTCTTATTGCTATTTGAGAAAAGTGTCAAATGTTAATGGCACTAGTTAATTAAGTGTGCCAGGGGTCATTGTTAAGGCAAATGTAAAATAGGGCTACACAAGGTAATTCCAATTATCCTACAAGTGACATTTACACTCATGGAGTCCATAGGCCCTGTTGTGAATCCCTGCTGGGTCAAACCACTAGTCATTAATAGAAATGTTTGGATATATTTCAAGAAATCTAATCCTGCTGCTGGGATGATGGGATGGCTTGCTGGGCATGTCAATCGGAAAGGAAAGCTTCCTCTACTTCAGCAATTGTGCCAAAGAAAGGCGAAGGAACAAAATTCTTCTGGTTTTTTTTAAAAAATGGCAAATTATATGTGAATTTGACAAGATTGTAGAGACCTTGGATGCATGTGGTTCAGGGGCATCCAGTCAGCCCTCCACATTTGCTGGGGTGAGGAGAGCAGGGCCCTTGCAAAAGTGGGAAACCACAAATACCTTTTTAATCTCTGAAGCATCCAAGACAACATTCTGTCAGAAACTGAACATAGGACACCATGCTGGAGGATGTACAAATGTCTAGAGAAATGTTCTTTCCTTGGAATATTTTGGTCTTCCTGCACAATGCTATGATGAACACTGAAGGCCTAGAGGTTCTTAGAGAGAACATATTAATCACATATGTGAAGAATCAGACCCACAAAGGTGAAACTCTGCAAACATGAAGGACTGATTACATACATACATACATACATACATACATACATACATACATACACATGCATGACTTGACAATCTCCATGGCTACTGAATATTAGCAAGTCATCAGTTATGACTTATCTACTAGTTAGAAAAGTTAGTTTTAACTACAGCTTCCACAATTCCTTAGCCAGCATGGCCCATGGCTAGCACAGCTGTAATCCTTACTCACTGTTGTCCAAAATTAATATCTCCAAACTCTGATGTGATGGATACAGTTCCATGCAAGGCCTGCCTAACACAATTAATGTGTCATTCCAGCTATGCCACCCTGATGGGGGATCTCTGCCATGGTGTTGCATCCGCTTTTGAGTCAGTATGAATCTCAAAGAGACGACTTTGAATAAAGTGAAGAGTATTGAGGCACTGAGACATGTGAATTCTAACTTGTGAATAATAAGAAAGAATGGGTATCTTGGGATAATCATTTGTGAAAGAAGAACATAATTTAATAGGGAATTTTAATCACATTTGACAGACAGCATCTAGTCATTCTGTCTCAAGGGGATTCTATATGATTCTAGGCATTCATCCTTTATCAGATATATTCATTCCATTCACTCTGATACCCCTGATCTTAATCTGGTAATGTGATCTTTTAGTTGCAGAATGTAAGCCGGCTGGAAAAACGGAGTTAATGGAAGGATGTCAGATGACAACATCACAGGTATCTAGATGCACTGATGGAAGTCCTAAGCATGATTAGGTATGCACATAAATCATTTTTTTTTTGCTTTTTCAAAAAGGAAAGCCAGCTTTCTTCACTGGATGGGCAGAATTTGTACAATTGCAAATGTAATAGTTCTGTCAATAAAGGAGGAAGGAAATATATAGGAAAACAAGAAGGTACTTTCATGTCACCACTGATCTCATTCCTTTTTTCAACCCTTTGGCAGGATAAATGAAATGGGGATCAGAAGTACAGAAGTGAACAAAATTTTGCAATACAACTAATGTGAAAGGCCGGCATACAGATCAAATTGGCTTCAAACATTTCCCAGTAACATTTCTCAGTTCCAATGCACATGTGTAATATATATGTGATTTTGTTGTATCACAAAGCTGGAACTCCTTTGACCATAAACACCACACTGGTTAAGTATTAACAGCAAGAAGTTTATTGAAGAATATATGAAAGCCAAGCAATAAAAATAATGCAAACCATACACTCCAAAAGGGTATCTTCAATGAGTAACTGTTAGTCCATGAATTTCAAGGTACAAAGTTAAACACAAGGAACAAGGTTGCAAAATCTACATGAACAAAGCAGCATAAAATCCCAATATCAGAACAGGAAGTTGGTAATACTGGAACCATGAAACTAGAAATCCACTTGGAAGCATGACTAGCATGAAAAATCAACGTTGACCACACTGAGATAAAAAGCTTTTCCTTGTCTCTTATGAAGCCTTTCCTGTCTCATGCAATGAAAATAACACATTCTGTTTCACTTTCCCACCAGATAAAGATTTACTTTCCCCTTTCTCCCAGAGACGGGCTGACCTCTGATATACCTGTGAGCTCTCCCTTTGTTTATAAAAGTCTTGTAGTCTATCTTCAAGCTCATTAAATTCTGCACCTGCCAAATCATCCTCAGAAGACCGATTCTCAGAGAAAGTCTGCTGAGGCCCTCTCTCAGGAATTTGTCCTAGAATATCCTCACTCTGTTTGAGAGAAACCTCTGGCTCGGAGCCAGGCCTATCAGGAAAACCATAATCCCAATTGCCATTAGACACAGGCCCAGAAACCCCAGCATCCCCATTGACATCAGACACTATCACAGACTGAACTGCAACAGATATGTACACACACACATACCTGTGTGCTTTTTTATCATATGTAACCACTGTTAGCTGCCCTGCATAATCTGTAAATAAAGGAACTTGAGCATCCATTGATTCTGGTATCTACAGGGGTTCTGGAATCAGACCCCTGTGAATACAAAGTATCTGTTGTGTCTACAATGATTCTCAATAAATCTTTTTAGAGTTAGGATATGGAATTTCAAAGTAAATAATCTAGACTTGTGACACTTTGAAATAAAATTCTGATTTAGTGTCGTACTTCCTAGATTATTATTTTTTAAATAAAATGTTTGACACACCAGCTGGGCTGATGTCTGGTTTAATTAATGCTCCAAACTACAAACCTTCTCTGGTGTTTAAATTTAGATTTGTTTGTCCCGAAAGCTCTCATCCATGATTATAATGTGTTGATTTAAATGAGGATGTAAGGTGACTGCAAATAATGAAAGCAGAAAGCAGAAGTCAGTGTGTGTGAATACCAGCGGTGGGCAGAATGAACATCTGTCTCTACTTGTGGATCCTGGGTGATTTTGGGTAGATCAGTGAAGACTCACAACTGTTTAAGCAGAAACAAAATTACTTTCCTCCCCTGCCCCAGCCCACAAAACAACAACAACAACAACAACAACAAGGTCAGTTCTGATAAAGTGTCCCAGGAGGACATTCTGTTTGCAAAAGCTGACTTCCAGATATGAATAATAGAACTGTAGATGTAGAAGGGTTGCAAAAATCATGTCATTCAACTATCTGCCATACAGGAATGCACAACTAAAGCCCTCCTGAAAGATGCCCATCCAGCTTCTTTTTAAAAGACTCCAAGGGATGAAAGGTTACTCATCCTTTGAGGTGCATGGCTCATTGGATTTTACATTATTGGTAGAATTTGATTTTCAACACATGTCTGGGTGGTTGAGGTCTCCCATTACTATGGTACTTTACCTTTTTGAATGTTGGGCCATTATTTTTAGGAAGACATCCTCTAAATCTTCCATTTGGTTAGTAGACCTCCACAATAATGTCACAGTTGTTGCTCTCCTCTTTTAAGTCTTACACAAATGGATGCCGCTTGTGTCTGCCACAATGATGGCCACTTTCTGTCTGCTGACTTTAGTCACTGGCTTTCATCTTCATTTTCTTCTCTATCCAACAAGAGCAATACAAAAGAGCAACTCCTTATGGCTTGGCTAATGGCTTGCATTCTGAAGTTGTGTTTATTTTATCCTTAGGCCACCTGGCAGCCAATTCCCTGCTGTCCCTCAGGCTGAAACAGAAGGTTATTCTGGCTAGCCAATACTAAATCTATGCACACAGGCACAAAGGCCTACCTTTATCAGGAGGAGCAGGAATACACATGGGATGTTTGATAATAGTATTTAATTAGAGCATTGCATTTTTGCAAGAGGCTCTGAGGAAAGAAAATGTGCTTCTGATTGTTCTCCCAGTTTCCTATAGTTAAAGTCACCTTGGTTTTTACATGTGTGTTTGTGTATGGTGGTAAGGAGGTTGCAAAGGTGTGCAAGTTCATATATCAAAATAAATTCCTTAGCAGTATCATAATTGTATATAAGGTCCTAGGATAAATAGAGTTGGAAAGAGTCATATAGTCCATTGAGTCTAATCCTCTGGTCAATGTATGATCTTCAGCTATAGCATCTCCAGCAGGTAGCTGTCTAGCTTCTTTTTGAGAATGTCCGGAAACGGAGACCCCATCACATATCTAGGCAGTTAGTTCCACTTCTGAACCACTATTTCTGTTGAGAAGTTCCTTTTAATGTTCAACTGAAATCTAGTCCCCTATAATTTGAAACTATCAAACTTGGTCCTACCCTCTGGGGCAGCAAAGAACAGGCCTGCCTTTGAGGCATTTACAGAGCACAGAGCATGTCAAATTCCTTCAACCCTTCCACATTTGTTTTGTTCTTCATTCCTCTTATCAACCTTGTTGCCCTTCTCTGAACCTCCTCCAAGTGGTCTATAGCCTTCTTAAAATGAACAGAGTCCTACAAATGAGGTCTGACCAGAACAGAGTGGAAGCATTATTTCCCTCAACTTGGATACAATGCTACCAATATTGCATAAAAATTGCTTTCTTTGCTGCAGTATTGTACTCCTGGCTCATATTCAATTTATGACAAACTAATTACAGATTCATAGAATCACAGAATCATAGAGTTGGAAGAGATCTCATGGGTCATACAGACCAACTCCCTTCCAAGAAACAGGAAACTTGCATTCAAAGCACTCCTGACAGATGGCCTCCAAAGAAGGAGCCTTCTCCCGCTGAGCCATTTATCCCCTATGCTATACCTGACATCCATATTAATGACATCCAAAGCATTCCCACCATCTACTAAACTAGTGACCTGATTTTTTAAAAGGACATAACATATATCCCAATAAAATATTATATAATCTGTTCCAATATTTTCCTGTTGTTGTTGTTGTTGTTGTTGTTGTTATTATTATTATTATTATTATTATTATTATTATTATTATTATTATTATATTGTATGACACAGCAAACAAGATAGATATGCTGGATTTCGTTTCACAAAATCACAAGTCAAACACTTCCCAAGTGTCTAGGACTATGTGATGTATTTTCAGATGATGCGTACAGATCCCAGTAGGGTGGCCTTTTGTAGTTGACAGATCATAATTTTGTCAATGTCTATTGTTTCCAAATGCCGGCTGAGATCTTTTGCATGGCACCCAGTGTGCCCATCACCACCGGGACCACCTGTACTGGTTTCTGCCAGAGTCTTTGAAGTTCAATCTTGAGGTCCTGATAGCGGCTGAGTTTTTCCTGTTGTTTTTCGTCAATGCAACTGTCACCTGGGATGGCGACATCAATGATCCAAACCTTTTTCTTTTCCACAGCTGTGATGTCTGGTGTGTTGTGTTCCAGAACTTTGTCAGTCTGGATTCGGAAGTCCCACAGTATCTTTGCGTGCTCATTTTCTAATACTTTTGCAGGTTTGTGATCCCACCAGTTCTTTGCTGCTGGCAGGTGGTACTTGAGGCATAAGTTCCAATGAATCATTTGGGCCACATAGTTGTGCCTCTGTTTGTAGTCTGTCTGTGCGATTTTCTTACAGCAGCTGAGGATATGATCAATGGTTTTGTCGGTTTCCTTGCAGAGTCTGCATTTTGGGTCATCAGCTGATTTTTCGATCTTGGCCTGAATTGCCTTTGTTCTGATGGCTTGCTCCTGGGCTGCAAGGACCAGGCCTTCTGTCTCCTTCTTCAGGGTCCCATTTGTGAGCCATAGCCAGGTCTTCTCCTTATCAGCTTTTCCTTCAGTTTTGTTAAGGAACTTTCCATGCAATGTTTTGTTGTGCCAGCTGTCAGCTCTAGTTTGTAGTGTGGTTTTCTTGTACTGGTTTTTTGTCTGCTGTGCTTTGAGGAGTTTTTAATTTTGACCTCATTCAAAACAGGAAAAATTAATAATAATAATAATAATAATAATAATAATAATAATAATAATAATAATAATAATAATTTCATTTCTATCCTGCTTTTCTCCTGTGGGTGGGATCCAAAGTGGCGCATAACATATAAAATTCATACAAATACATCAAACAGAAATACATAATCAATCAAAACATCATTTTCCTAGTACCTTCTTTAAAGATAGTATTTGCTCATCTCGAGTCACCTCACCCATTCTCCAAGAGTTTTTTTTTAATGATGGCAAGTGATTCTACAAGTATGCCAGCAGTTTCCTTCAATACTCTGCAGTGCAGTTCATCAGGCCCTGCAGATTTGAATTCATTAAAGTGAATTAGGTGGTTCCCGAGTAACTCCTCATCAATCTTGATTTGGAACCTAGGTTTCTTGCCAATATCTCTGCTGCTGCATGGAAGCATACAATCTGCTTTTAGCAGAAAACCTGAAGCATAATAGGCATTGAACAGTTCTGTGTTTTCATTGTAATCTGCTACATCTGTGCTGATCAACAATCTCAACATTTCATTGATCATTCTCTTGCCTCCAACATGTGCCCCCCATATAAACCAGGGGTGGTCAAATGTGGATAAAATGGGGGACAATTTGCAGCTCTTCAATTCCTCCAAAATCAGCCAACAAATATCTCAAAATGAAATAAACATACTTTCCTTTTGGTTGGATTTCTTTGTTTTTGGAGGGAACGAGGTGCGTTTTCAATTTTTTGGCCATTCCTAAAGCCTTCTGGGAGGAACTTTAGGGTGTCTTTTGTGGGGGAGATGTAAACAAAAACACTTATATGGACTGAAGTGAATGAAATTTGTCCACAGTTCATATCATCTCTGGCAAACTGAACCCTTTTTCCTGTAACTGTCCAAATGCCCTCAAGAAAGATAGGATCACTGCTAGCAAAAATGGACCTTGGCTGGAGAAGTCGCTCCTCATTAAATTTTAACACAAATGAAGCCCTGTTTCCTTATCTACAGTACAAGCCTTGATTAGTTTAAGAACAATCTGCCCCAGAGAAATACAATTTTCATTCTGAATCTTAAGTCAAGTTATATTTTGGCTCAGGCTCAGGCAGTAATATTTAATATTTAAATGAACCCTTAGGCAGGAGGTTGGAAGAGAGTATTGGTTGTGACATGCTGTTTCCCACTATGTTGCAGCAGTTCTCTGAAGAAGAAGAAAGACCCAATAACATTTTTTCTCCATGAAATATTTTGCAGGGAGGGATTCACTGGGCAAGTCACGCTATCTCAACCTAAGAAGGAAGTCATGGCACACTTCTGAACAAATCATGCCAAGAAAACCCTTAATAAGTTCACCTTAGGGTTGCCATTGGTTGAAAATGACTTGAAAGCACACAACAGCAACAACAGCAGCTATTTGGGATTTTGTTCATTACATACAGATAGTGGTATCTGCTATAACGCCTTTCCAGAGCCAATTGTCTACACATAAGTTGACCTAAAACAATTCAGAGGCTAATGAAGAACAAGGGACAGCTAGGGTAGCTTAGTACCTGGAGAATTTCTTTTGGACCAGATGTCTGTCATAGTATCCTAGCTTATACTTAACCACCCTGAGTCCCCTTGCGGAGATAGGTGTGGGATATAAATAAAGTATTATTATTATTATTATTACTAATAATATTAATATTACATACCTTATAAAATAATATGTGATCTAGAATACATATCACTAGACTCTGCTGCTATTCCTACTTGTTGTTGTTGTTGTAATTTATGAGTATCCTAATGTGATCTTTTCATGGGGTTTTCTTGGCAAATTGAGTTTGCCTTCCTCTGAGGCTGACAGTGTGTGACCTGCCCAAGGTCACTCACTGAATTCCCAGAACCGAGCAGAATCTACTTTATACCAAAATGTCATATTGAGGACAGAAATGTGAGTTAGTTTGGAAATATACAAAATGTGTACATTAGAGACAGCTACAAATGGAAAAAATACAGCCTATCTTCCATATCCAGGAAATCTGTATCCATGGAATCAACCATTCATGACTTGAAATTATTTTTTAGAAATCCCTAAGGGCAAAACTTGATTTTGCCATTTTATGTAACGGACATCATTTCACTACAATGGGACATGCATCCACGGATTTTAATATTTGTAGAAGGTTCAGGAAACAGTCTGCACTGAATACCAAGCACTCAATGCATCTTTTCTTGTTTGTTTTGTAATTGCACAACAATGAGGGAATTGGACGGACAAGCCTAATGTAACACAGACAATTGTGAGGTTAGCATAAGCTGACTCCTGGAAACCTTATCATGGCGTTTTCTTGGCAAGAATTTGTCAGGGGAGGTTTGTCGTGGCCTTCCTTTGAGGCTGAGAGAGTGTGACTTGCCCAGGCTTGTGTAATTCAGCTGGAGGTTGATCCATTTTTGGTATCCAAATTTCATTGGGCATCTAGATCCATTTTCGGGAGACTCCCAAAAACCAGCTAATGGAAATATCTGTTTTCAGCTAGGCAACTGAAAGATTCAGGAAGATCTGGCCAATTGGCAGCAATGGGAAACTTACAAAATTCTCCTTTCCATTCCTGGGATCCTTTCCTTTCTTCCTTTCAAGAGAGTCTGGGTTTGAGCAATGGGGTTAAGGAAGCATGGGCCACATAATGCCAAATAGAAGGGAAGAAGCCACACCCAGCAGCCATTTGGGCCATTTTGGGTGGAAAAAAACCATGGTGGCTGAGCTCTTGCCATTCCGGCCAACCAAACAAGCCGAACAAACTGGATTAACTGAAGGGAGCCTACCAAAATGAATCCGTGCACAAGCCTAGACTTCAATTGGATTTCTATAGCCGGGGGGGGGGGGGGGGCTGGAATGCTTGTTTCCTGGAGTTTTAGTCCAACATTCAAACCATTATGGAATATAAATAAAAGAAAGGGATTAAATACATAAAATGAAATGAAGTTATAAGATAAAATTGCTTTACCCTATAGAAAAATCCAGATCTACTTTCAGTAAAAGACAGGGCTAATATACATAAATTCTAATTGGTCTCCCATGCTTAATATTTCAACTTACATGATTTATTGCCCTAATAGCAATAACAATAAAAATCTAGTTTGCTCAATTATTATTTTTTAATCTCAGTCAATGTCTGCTGCTACTGCTTGGGGTAGGGGGTGGGTTAGTGTCATTATTCCACACCACTCTCCAACAATTATTAATTTAATTGTTATAGCTCTCTAAATGCACAATGCGTTCAGTCCATTTGGCTGGTTGCATTTGTTCAGCAGAATTTACTTTTATTCAGATTATAATGGTAGCCTCTCCTCGCTTCCTTCCCTCTTCCAGCTCTTAGAGAAAGAACTTTTTGGTTTTCTCCCTCTTTTTAAAAAGAGCAATTAAATCCCCCGTCGCTACTGTAAATTAAATATGCTCTCATATTGCCAGTGTATTTTTATTTTGTAGATAATATTGTGGTATAAATTTAGCTCAATTCACACTTGGAGCCATCTGCTAATAGCCTCTTCTTACTCTTATTTCCCCCTTGAAGGAACAAAAAGAGAGCTACGTTTTGGAAGAAATGTAAGGGCACTGTTGTTATTCAGTACCTTCAAGTCATTTCCAGCTTATGGTGACTTTATCAAGGGGTTTTCTGGGCAAGATTTATTTAGAGTGGGTTTGACATTGAAACAACAACAACACAACCTGAACACCACTGTGGATTTGTTTTGAGAGAGATCTGTTGATGGTGATGACCGTCACCCCGGCTTTCAAATTGATTTGGACCCGCAGCGGAGAGTTCCGCAGATCCATCACCAAAAGGAACGGAGTGGGACCGCAGCAGACTATTATTAAAAAATCTTTTTTTCTTCACTTTCCCCTTCCCTGAACTATGTAACAAATCCCCCAATAAAAGTAGCATTTATTTTAAGAGTAACACTCTCTATCTGGTTATTTTGTGTCTTTCTCTGACTCCTTCCTTTGCATGCAATCTCTCTCTCCCTCTCCCTCTCACTAACCCGTCTGATCTTTAAACCCTGGCGGAGGCTTCTCCGCCATAGATTAATACGGCGGACGGTACAAATTGGCTCATATCTTTATCAAAATTACCCCTAGCACACTCTTCTTTTAGTCCTAACCCTTTCTAAGGCTCCTGACTCAAGGACCACCAGCGGAACCAAAATCGGTCCAGTTCTCGGCACCTCATCAGCTGACTGTCAAACGAGACCGACTGCTCTTTTCAAGCCAGACTGCTCTCTTCCAGCCTTAGCCCGGACTTTCCTCTCCCCGCGACCCGCGGAATGGTTTTAGGAGATCCCTGGTCCCTTTCTGTGAACTGGGGATGGGGGATCGCTCTCCCGCTGGGGAGACATAGTTCTCCAAGGACCCTCACCCTCCCTACAGCTGCCAGGAGGGTGCCTGGACGGGCGCACTCCACGTTTCATTCATACCTTCATAATTTTATGAAGGAGAAGAACACTCTTCCCCAGACCTATCCCTGAACTTATGAAATCTTATACTTCCAAAGACTGCAACCCACATGTGCCTCTTCCCCATGCCATCTCTACGAATTCTTTCCACCAACAGATGAACTCTTTTCCTCATGTATCCATGAATTTTCATATTCTATGTACCTGGACACCCTCATGACCCACTGTTGTATGAATTTCTAATCGTTGGGCTAACTTCATGAATTGTGAAATCATGCTGCTAGAACTCCACTTCTATGACTTTCCATATTGGGTTCCCCAGATGTTGTAAACCTCGTTCTTATCAAATGTTTTCAATTGTTTATATCATCCATGATTCCCCTTTATGCAATGTAACCCACCTCTATGGATTCTCCCTTACTTCCTTGAAACCTATCTATCTGCCTATATGTATTTGTACTCTTTGGGATCCCCGGAAAATATGTGTTTTTCCCAGCTGGGTTTACGCTCCAACTTTATTTTATTTTTCATTTTATTTCATATAATTGTCAAATCATGAAATCAAATGGGAAATATTTTGACCCCAACATGAACCCCAGCTCCTATGACCCAGGTTTACCTTCCCCAAAACAAAAGGTTAATCCGCTGCCGCATAACCTAATCAGAATCAGATTGCATGGACAATATAGGGCTTGAGTCACCGAATAAAAGGTGATTCGCCCTCAAGGCAAACATTGTCATATCTCCTCCAAAGGGAAAACCAGGACGTCTCAGGAAGACGCCCTGCTGAGCCCATTGCCACCCATCCTTACTTCCCCCCCCCCTGACACCTCAAGGCATATCTGAAATCAGTGTACATGACAGGAACCCCTGATGACTGTCATTAATCCCTTTAGAATTCGGACGGGCAAGGACTAATCCGATCCTTCCTGCTCAGTCACTTCATTGTTTCAATAGCTCCCGCCTTCTCCTCTCTGATTGGCCCGAGTGGGGACAAAAAGTGGCTCCCCATTGGGCCAGCAGAGCAAGGCGGGAAACGAAAGCCCGCCTCGTTCAACCTTCTAGCCTATCCGCGATCAGATGGGCGGGGGAGCGGGGCGGGAAATTCAAGGGGCTGTCAGACCGAAACATTGTATAAATATGGCTTTATTTTGAATATATGATACGCTAGTAGACTGAATGATCGCTACTAGTGTCCTTTTCAGCTGAATCGCTCAATAAAGACTCCTTGGCGGATTTTCCTTCAACTTTGGCGGACCTTCTTCATTTCGGCTCCAGGTTGTATTGCGGCTCATTTTCTCCTATTGGCTCCGCCAAGGTCCGTTCTCTCAGGACCGGATCAGCTCTCTCCTTAAGGGGCCCGATCCCCTAGAAACGCGGTCGACAACAATGGGAAAGGAAAACCCTGAATTGGGTGTCTCACAGCCCCAAGATGGACTGTCGCCTCTGAAATCTTATTAACCACAAGTGTTTTTTGTATCTTTGTGGAATTTTATATTGTGCTATATGTGTACAGAATACCATTAATTATTCCTAGTTCTAGAAAACAAGGTGTGCAGCTACACTAAAGCATTTCTTTTTTAGAAGCTGCAAGTCGCTTCTGGTGTGAGAGAATTAGCCTCCTGCAAGGACGTTGCCCAGGGGATATTTTGATGTTTTTACCATCTTTGTGGGAGGGTTCTCTCATGTCCCTGCATGGAGCTGGAGCTGATAGAGGGAGCTCATTTACACTCTTTCCGGGTTGGATTCAAACCAGCAACTTTCAGGTCAGCAACCCAACCTTCAAGTCAGCAATCCTGCCAGCACAAGGGTTTAACCCACTGCACCACTGGAGGCTCCACTGAAGTATTAATGCAGTTTTACTCTGCTTCATCTTCCATGGCTCAAGGTTGTGGAATCCTGGGAGCTGTAGTTTTACATAGGTTTTTCTTTCCTTCTTGGTAAAAAGTCCTGGCATCTCACTAAACTACAAACCCCACATTTCTGTAGTATTGAGCCACGGAGGTGTCAAACTACATTAATTCTACAGCATAGATGCACCAAAGAGGCATGCAATACAAGCTGAACAGTGTTGCTTACAAGCAGGACTCAGTTTGCCAAAGAAGGAAGCAGAAACCCAACCAAAGCTGGCAGGGAAAGAGAGCCAGCAAGATGCATTTTATAAGAAGAAGTTGAAGGTGCTGGGCCTATTTAGCTCAGGAACAGGAAGGATAAGAAGGAATATGATTGATGAGGTCAGTTGCCTGAGTTTCCATTTCTGTCTCACATCCTCTCTCTGGGGAAACGCTCTGCAGGCAAAAGAGGCATTCATTATCTGGCAGGGCTTAGAGTTCTTTGGGTCTCCCTTTGTTTTACAGTCTGCTTCCTTGGGCTTGGATTAGCAATGACAAGGTCAAAGATGTGTGTCTGCTACTGGAACTGCATGAGAATGAGGTCTGAGCTGGTGAGGAATATAGGAACAGACTATTGGTTCACTTAATTCGGTATTGTCAGCAACCTGTGGACCTCAGACTCTGCCAGCTAAAAAAGCCAATGCATTTCTAGGGTGCCTCAACAGAAATAAAAAGTCTCTAGATTGAGGGAAGTAAGAGTAGTAGTAGCTTTGGCCAGATCTCACGTGGAATATGGTCTCCAGTTCTGGGCACCACAATTCCAGAAGGATATTGTTAAGCTGGAACATGTCCAGAGAAACCAGAATGGTCAAAGGTCTGGAGGCCAAACTCTATGGAAAGCAGTTGAGGGATCTGGTACTTAGCTTAGAAAAGAGAAGGTTGAGATAAAACATGATAGGCATCTTTCAGTATTTGAAAGGATATTTATTTATTATTTATTTACAGTATTTATATTCCGCCCTTCTCACCCCGAAGGGGACTCAGGGTGGATCACATTATACTTATAAGCCAAACATTCAATGCCTTAACATAGAACAAAGACAGAGACAAAAGCAGCTCCGAGCTGGCCTCAAACTCATGACCTCTTGGTCAGAGTGATTTGTTGCAGCTAGCTGCAGCTGACTGCTCACCAGCCTGGGCCACAGCCCGGACATCATATTAAGGAACTAGAACATGGTTCCTCAATATCATGTGGAGCAATAGATTCAAACTATAGGAAAAGACATTCCATCTAAACATTAAGAAGAGCATCCTAATGGTAAGAGCTGGGAAATGCTGCTTCAGAGTCTATGAAAGTGTTTAAGTAGAGGATGCATCTGTCAGGAGGGCTTTGATTCCTGTATGGTTGAATATTAAACTATATGGCTTCTGTGGTCCCTTCCAACTTTATAATAATAATAATAAATAATAATAATTTTATTTTTGTACCCCGCCACCATCTCCCCAGAGGGACTCGGGACAGCTTACAGATATAAAACCAGCATACAGTAATATCAAATACAAAAACACACAAATAAATTTAAAAGGCATTAAAAATCACAATCATTATATAACACATGAAAAACACAGCAATAAAAACATAAAATGAGCTGGGCAAAGTGTACTGAGTGGAACTTGTAAACAAGAAGGAAGTTAAGGTGCTACAAGGTCATGGGAAGAGCCTTATCATACTATGCATCACAGTTATGGAATTCCAGAATCCTGGTACAGTAGAGTCTCACTTATCCAACATAAACAGGCTGGCAGAATGTTGGATAAGTGAATATGTTGGATAATAAGGAGGGATTAAGGAAAAGCATATTAAACATCAAATTACATTATGATTTTACATATTAAGCACCAAAACATCATGTTATACACCAAATTTGACAGAAAAAGTAGTTCAATATGCATTAATGCTATGTAGTAATTATTACTGTATTTACGAATTTAGCACCAAAATATCACGATGTTTTGAAAACATTGACTACAAAAATGCATTGGCTAATCCAGAATGTTGGATAAGTGAGACTCTACTGTATTTGTTTTCTGGGGAAACACCAGTGTTCTTCAGCAGAGCAGAAAGAAGATCTTGTAAAACTGAAACTTCCAGGATTCCCTAGCATTGAGTGATGGCAGATAAAGTTGTGCCAACTGCATTCATTCCACACTGTCGATGCATCCTGCAAGAACATTCTTAATCCTTTGTTGTTGTTTATTTGTTCAGTCGTATCCGAAACTTTGTGACCTCATGGACCAGCCCACGCCAGAGCTCCCTGTCGGCTGTGGCCACCCCCAGCTCTTCAAGGTCAGGCCAGTCACTTCAGGGACACCATCCATCCATCTTGCCTTTGGTCGGCCTCTCTTCCTTTTTCCTTCCATTTCCTCCAGCATCATGATCTTTTCCAAGCTTTCCTGTCTTCTCATGATGTGGCCAAAGTACTTCAACTTTGCCTCTAATATCCTTCCCTCCAGTGAGCACCCGGACATTAGTTCCTGGAGTATAGACTGAATCCTTTATCAAAATGCAAATGCAGTTAAAGTGGAATCAAACTGCTGTAATGATACATTGTGGATACACCCAGCAAAAAGAAAAAAAGAAGAATCCTGAGAGTATTAATATATATCTGCAAAACTGAAATGAATGCACCAAAGAATCCCAATTACCCTCTTGTCCTTAGTGTCAATATTGTGGTACTGTAGCAATAATTTCAATTTGAAATACCTATATACTCGAATATAAGCTGACCCAAATATAAGCGGAGGCACCTAATTTTACCCTAATAAACTGGGAAAACATTGACTCAAGTATAAGCCAAGAGTGGTACATTTCAGAAATAAAAATAGATACCAATAAAATTACATTAATGGAGGCATCAGTAGCTCAAATGGTTTTTGAATATGTACATAAAACCGTAATTTAAGATAAGACAGTCCAACTCCTGATTAAATCATTATTCTTGTCTTCTTCAATTAAATGTGCTTATGTATCATTTTAATAATAATAGTAAAAGGTAAAGGTAAAGGTTTCCCCTGACGTTAAGTCCAGTCATGTCTGACTCTGGGGCTTGGTGCTCATCATTTCTAAGCCGAAGAGCCGGCGTTGTCTATAGATACCTCCAAGGTCATGTGGCCAGCATGACTGCATGGAATGCCGTTACCTCCCGCTGGAGAGGTACCTATTGATCTACTCACATTTGCATGTTTTCGAACTGCTAGGTTGGCAGAAGCTGGAGCTAACAGCGGGCACTCACTCTGCTCCCCGGGTTTGAACCTGGGACCTTTCGGTCTGCAAATTCAGCAGCTCAGTGCTTTAACACACTGAGCCACCTGAGGCTCCTTTAATAATAATAGAGTAAAATAATAAATGTAATAATGCTAATAAATACAGTAAAATAATAAATGTAATAACAATAATGACAAAGTGAAATAATACATATATTAATAATAATAATAAATAGAGTAAAATAAATGTAGTAGTTACAATAATAATAGAGTAAAATAATAAATATAATAACAATAATTAATAGAGAAAAATAATAAATGTACCATATATACTCAAATATAAGCTGACCCTAATATAAGCCAACCAGGACCCTCACCTGAGTATAAGCCGAGGGGGGGGGGGTTCAGTCTTTAAAAAAGGGCTGAAAAACCCAGTTTATAATAGAGTATATGTGGTATATTATAATGCGCCATGCTATTTTCTTCTCCTGCCTTGGCCTCTGAACGTGCTCTGCCATCTCAGTGTGTGATCTTTCTCCCCATTCTGCATCTACAGAGGAGTTATTTCCTTTAAAAAATGTTGTTGCTGCTGCTGTTATTTTTGTTATTGCCAAACTTGGAATGCTGGCAAGTATCACTGCTCACAGCACAAACACAGGCAATAAAGGAACAAAGACATACCACTTGACAAACAATGGAGACATTAGATGTGTATTAGAAGACAAAGAATGTGGTGTCTTTGCTAACAACTGACTGCCTCTCATTACATTTTTGCAGCAGATCCAGCTACTTCTAAATGCATAACTATGTTTTATGATGCTTTAATAGCACTCCTCTTTTTATGTTGTCTGCTTCATTATTCCTCCACATTATCTCACTGGTTTGCTTTTACAATGCATATAAAACTGGTTTTTAAAAGGTTCATTTTTCACCATTTCCTGAAATAAACAACAAAACAACACACTACAGAACAAAACAAAAGCAAAGCTCTTGAACATGAACAGTTTAGTCAGTACAGTAGAGTCTTACTTATCCAAGCTAAACGGGCTGGCAGAAACTTGGATAAGCGAATATCTTGGATAATGAGGAGGGATTAAGGAAAAGCCTATTAAACATCAAATTAGGTTATGATTTTACAAATTAAGCACCGAAACTTCATGTTATAAAACAAATTTGACAGAAAAAGTAGTTCAATACGCAGTAATGTTATGTTGTTATTACTGTATTTACGAATTTAGCACCAAAATATCACGATGTATTGAAAACATTGACTACAAAAATGGCATGGATTATCCAGAGGCTTGGATAAGCTAGGTTTGGATAAGTGAGACTCTACTGTACTCGGAAAAGTTATGTTTTGGACTACAGCTCCAATAATATTCCAGCTGACATGACTGTGCTGATGCGTTATGTCTCATCTGGGATATAATAACATAAGCCAACAAAATCAAACTTTTTGTAATCATCGGAAATAAAATTAACATAATTTAAATCAATTTTTATGCTGATTTTAAATATTTCCTTTTTCCATTATATCAACTTTTAAAAATATGATGAATGGCACATTACAGCAGACTACTATAAAGTCTGTACATTTCATATCATATTTGTGTAACACAAGTCAACAAGTATTTTTCACTGGATATAATTTTAAGTCATTCTTATAGAGTTTTTTTTTGTGCTGAATTCAGATCTGTGTTTATTTTTTCTCTATCACGTGTAGTTTTTGCAATGAGACTAATCAAATATTTAATGCATTTACGTATTGATATCGATACAATCTAATTAACCACAAGCCAACAAGTATTTTCATCAGACATAATTTTAGATCATGCTTATAGAGTTTTTTTTATTGAATTCAGATCTGTCTTTATTTTTTCTCTATCGCATGCAGTTTTTTGCAATGAGGCTAAATGAATAATTCATGCATTTATGCACTGATATCAATTAGATTCTATTGATATCAGTGCATAAATGCATAAATTATTCGATTAGCCTTATCTCAAAAACTACAAGAGATAGAAGAAATAAACACAGATCTGAATTCATCACAAAAAAACTCTGTAAGAATGACCTAAAACTGTATCTGATGAAAAATACTTGTTGGTTTGTGTAATTGAAGGTACCGGTGCTGGTGAACAGTGGTATTTCGTAGTTTCCATATCTGGTGTTATTGTACTTACTCCATGTATTTTAAAGGAACTATCCAAAGTACTGAACTGGTTCCCTATTGTGGCTACGCAAATTCTAGTTCCGAAAATGAAAGCTCTCAAAAATCTAGAAAATAAAATTGATCTGAGCACACAATTGTTGTTAAGACTGAAAAACTGTACAACAGTTATACAATCAATTAGTAAGTTATACAATCAATGAGTAGGCTTTAGCCGAGGCATGGGCACACTTTGGCCCTCCAGTTGTTTTAGACTTCCAACTCCCACAATTCTTAACAGCCGGTACTTATACATAGCAAATAAAAACATGTTAAAATAAAGAGTGATGGTCCTGGCTATCACCAAAATAGATGTATCATTTTGGATATTTCTTTCAAAGCTCATGCTTAGATCTAGAACAGAGCAATCATCCTAGTGACATAGACGTCAACAGCTTTACTGGATATGCCCATGCAATACATGAGAATGATATCTTACTGTGGAGTAGGGAACTTATCTGCATTTTCCAGCACTGATTATGCCCACTATTGCAGTCAAGCA
Source organism: Anolis carolinensis (assembly GCF_035594765.1). Taxonomy (NCBI): domain Eukaryota; kingdom Metazoa; phylum Chordata; class Lepidosauria; order Squamata; family Anolidae; genus Anolis; species Anolis carolinensis. Next base: position 14,223,701 of record NC_085844.1, read on the forward strand.
ATATCTGGAAGGCAGCTCAATTCCAACCCAATGGTCAGAGATTTTGTGGATCTAATTCTATGTATGGCTGCAGAAGCCAAATAATGAAGATAGCTGATAGATTTCTGGTGCTGAGGGGATATTGCAGATTGCTAAAAAGTCAAATAAATGGGCCCCAAAGCAAATTAGGTCAGGAATTCTTCCTAGAAGCCAAGATGACTGTTGGGGATTTCATAAGTTTACAAAACATCTTAGAACTGTTGTTGACTGGAAGATCTTGGAGGTCTCTCAGGGCCCTTCCACGCAGCCATATAACACAGAATATCAAGGCAGATAATCCACAATATCTGTTTTGAACTGGATTATTTGAGCCCACATTGCCATATCATCCAGTTAAATGTGGATTTTATACAGCTGTGTAGAAGGGCCTCAGGTATAGGATTGCCATGAATCAAAGCTGTCTTGACAGTGAAGGAGGAGGAAGAGGAGGAGAAGGAAGGTTCATTTCATGTGGGTTTCAAGCTAATTTCAAAAGATCAAGAAGTAAAATGTGAACTCAGTATAGAACATTTTAAGGTATTCATCACACAAGAAGTGTTATTTTGTGACATCAAGAATCAATAAAATAAAGATATATAAATTCCTTATTTTAAAAGTCATGGTGAGACATCAGAGTGGGTGTGATAACACTGGTGGGTTTTTTCCCTCGCAAAATGTCCTTAACATAGCTGCGAGCTCTGTGATGTTTGTTAAGTGATATGCAAGTATTATTGGGGAGATTGGGGAAAGAAATTCTAACACAGCAGATGCTCAAGCAGAGGCAAATGTGATTTCTGCTGAGATAATGTAGGAGGATACTATAATTTGGGATGTCAGGCCAGGAGAAAAGAAAGAAAAGAATTCTCCTGTTAGTGACATACAGAAATGTAACTGAAAGTCATGCCTTTGTATCGAACTTTTGGGGCTGCCTGGATGGAATAATTTAACACCTCCATCAATTATATCTCCTTTCCCAAGTCAATTGTCTCTCCTTAAACTGGGCCCCTGGACTTACACCCTTTTAGACGTCATGGAAGGACACTTGGTTTCCATTTGAATTTGAAAGAAGACTTCAAGGTACTGAACAAAATAAATTAAGCATATTTGATCATTCCTTTAATGTTTAGAATATACAAAATAGATTCACCACCTTTTGACATGCTACTGGTAGTGGCCAAGATCCTACAGGTTGAGTGCCCTTTATTTGAAATAATAATAATACACTTTATTTATATTTAGCTTTTTCTTCCTGGAGGGCCTCGGAGTGAATTATAGTACACATATAAGATAAACATTCAGTGCCTTTTACACAGTGAACACAACATACAATACACAGACAAGGTAAAGGCCGTCCCCTTTTTCATCTCTGGTGTCTGGAGGCGATGCTCAACTCCAGCCATGGGGAGGTGCTTTTGTTCCATTTTTCTATGCCGAGGAGCCTGTTGTCCATAGACATCTTTGATCAGTTGCTGTCATGTCTGCATGGGGCACCCTTTTACCTTCCCACTGAGGTGGTACCTATTTAACTACTGGCATTTCATGCTTTTGAACTGCTGACCCTGCTGTTGATGCTTGTGTTTTGGCCCCTTTGGGGAGATGGTGGTGGGTCTAAATAAAGTTTTATATATATACATACACAGAGAGACACACACACACACATAGTGACATAACTTGGAAATGGGACACAAGTTTAAACATGAAATTCATTTATGCATCGTATACATTGACTGAACAAAGATTTTTTTTTTCGTGTCAGGAGCAACCGGAGTTGCTTCTGGAGTGAGAGAATTGGCCGTCTGCAAGGACGTTGCCCAGGGGACGCCCAGATGTTTTTGATGTTTTTACCATCCTTGTGGGAGGCTTCTCTCGTGTCCCCGCATGGAGCTGGAGCTGATAGAGGGAGCTCATCCACACTCTCCCCAGGTGGGATTTGAACCTGGCAGCTTTCAGGTCAGCAACCCAACCTTCAAGTCACTTAGTCCACTATGCCATCTGGGGGCTCCTACTGAACAAAGATATCAAACCACTTTAATAGGGGGACCTGCACCTATGCTAAATCTGAAAAAATCTCCAGCTACTGTGTATAGTGTTTTTCCCAAATTAATTCCATAGTGAACTGGGCTTTTACCAATTCTGTATTTGGGATTCCCTAATAGCTGTCAAATGATAACAGCTATTAGTGGTGTACTGCCTCCACAGTTGTCACAACCATGAGGGTAGGTAGGTCACACTTGGATCCTTGAACATCATATATACCTTGGAAATCAATTTTCCAGAGGTGAAGATGGGGTAGGAGTTGTAATCCACCCACATCCGAAGAGCTGTGTGTATCCCACCCATAATGGATCTGAACCAAACCTGGTACACATACCCTTCATGATCCAACTTAAAATATTAGTGGAGTTTCTAGGGAGACGGGTGTCCAATAGAGGATGCCCTGGAACACTCCCCCTAGTATTAATGGCAGTGAAGGAAATAGAATTTCAGGCAGCATTTCTCAATAACTTGAAGTTTGTTCTTTAATATGAAAGAATATGACCTGTTGTTGCAGTCCGTCATTGTTTTTTGCATAAAATGAAGTTTCTAATTCTCCATTAATTGTTTCTCCGTTGAATGCCTAGCTACATTACTAAGGGACAAAAGATGAAAAATCCATTTTTTTCTGGACTTACAGTTATTAAGTCTCTTATCTCTAATCTCTCATCTTCAGTTCTGTGAGCTAAAGGATTAAAGAAATAGGACAGCACTGAACCACTTCTGAACTTTCATGTAGTTTGAAAGTTATTGGAACATCACATTATACCTTCAGCCTGTACTAGAACTCTGACCTTGTTGAACAAATAATCCCAAATCAGGTGGAGAGAGTTTAGAGTTTGACTAGAGCATTTTATTTGCCATCTCCTCCTTTATGATTCTGCAAAGAACTTCTCCACAAGAAACAGATGAAATAGAAAATCTCACCTGTCCATAAATCCAGAGTAGCTAGTCATGCTTTAGGTTCCTTGAAAACAATTAGGCAGTCATTAAAGAGTTCATTTAGTACACATATACACTTGAATTAATGCAATTTAGCTCAACGCTATGGGATCCTGGAGTTGTAGTTCTACAAGGTCTTTGGACTTCTCTGCCAGAGTATGAATGCTTTACCAACTACAACTCCCAGATTTGCATAACATTGAGCCATGACAGTTAAAGTGGTGTCAAACTGCATTTATTCTACAGTGTAGATGTGCCTAAGGACAACAGAAAGGCCCCACTGTGCTAGTTTCCACCACAAGACAGATGAGGCCCCTTCTATACTGTCAGATAATCTAGGTTATCTAAGCAGAAAATCCACATTATCTGATTTGAACTGGATTATTTTAGGGCCTTCCCACACATAATAATAAATATTAATTTAATATTTGTATGCCGCCTCCATGGGGACTCGGAGCGGCTCACACGACCATATAACTCAGAATATCAAGGCAGATAATCTACAATATATACTTTGAATAGTATTATCTGAGTCTACACTGCCATATAATCCCGTTCAATGTGGATTTTATACAGCTTTGTGGAAGGGGCCTTTAGTCTGCACTATCATATAATCCAGTTTAAAGCAGATAATATGGATTTTATACAGCTGTGTAGAAGGGGCCTAAGACACTTTGGTGAATGCAATTATACTGAAACTGATTTAATAGTGATTCATTTTAGGGCTGGGGTTCTTTACTATTTGATTGCCAGGAATAATCAACTCAGTCTTGATTATGTGCTAAAATGTTGCTGTGATCAAAAGGGCAGTGGATTTTTTGAACTAAAGAAGGGAGATGAAAAAATAGACAAATTATCACCCCAGTAAAGTTTCTGAAATGATTGGATGAAAGCTATTGAGCTGGTTCAAAACTGATTCATTTTAAAGTTTAATCAATTACTTTTATAGACGAATCAATGTTGTTGTTTTAAAGGACTACAAAGTTGCTGGCATCAAGAGAGTGGAACATTTGCCTCCCAATTAGGAAAAAACAAGACTGGACTGTTGTGACTGTGCCTTCGGGGATTATGGTTGATGGTGATGGAATTCAAAGAGGAAGAAAAAACCCTCGTGATGAGGGTTCACTGGAGGAGTTGCGCAGGAAGCGACTTAGAGAGTTATATGGGGGAATCTTCTGAGGAAGATTCAGATGGGGAGATGGATGCTGAGGAACAGGTGGTGGCTGGGGAAGCGGGCACTGAATGGACACAGCCACCGGAGATGTCTGGGGATTTGGGGCCTATGGATACTTCTGAACCTGGGGTTTCTGCAGGAGCTGATCCCAATTGGGATGCTTGGAGAAGGGAGGATGGTTCTTTAAGTGTTCATGGGGCTAAGTGTGGGCAGGATGATTGGGACTCCGACGAATTGCTAGGTACTCCAGATCCACGAGCTCTAGCTGTGTGGAGTTCAGACTCTGAGTAGATTTGGGACACCTGGTGTTTGGGTGTGAGTGTTTGGTCACCCAGGAGGAAGGGGAATAAAATGGGAATGTTTGGCCACTGCACTTTGCGTGTGGCAAGGTGTTGCTGAGGCGCCATTGGGATCTCTGTGTTTCCATGAAGACTGGACCTGGACTATGATTTGAATCTGCTGTTATCACCTAGCTTGGCTCTCGCTGTGTCTTATCATGGACCTGTTTTGGATGACTGCACCCTCTTCAGACCTTGGATCGGAATTTGACCTTGCTACTGCCTTTGCCCTGTGATTGATGACTACTATCGGCTTTTGACTCCTGGCTTGCTCTTTGGACACCGCTGTTATCTCCTGACCTGACCTTGGAATCCCGGACGACGTCTTTTCACCATCCTTTTGGAGCCTTCGGCTTTATCCACATTGTGGAAGCAGTCTACTGCATTCTTGGTTTGTTTGTTTGTTTCCTGACCAATTTGGTGTTTTCTTTTGGGAACTGTTCCTTTGAAAACTACAGAGCCGGCTGGCAGGGCTTGGACTCAGAAAGTGCAGTTTGCACTAAGTTTGTTTAGCTTGGTTTTTACCTGCTTGTGTTGCTGAATTATATTTTTGTTTGAACTGCCCTTGTAGCACTGATAGTGAAGTGTTTCAAGGTTTTTTCTGTGTTAACATTACTTTTTGGCTTATCTGCTGAATAAACTCTATTTTTGTTCGCTAATTGGCGTCTGACTCTTGACATGGACACCCAAGCTATGAAACTAAAGGCCTTGCTTCGCAAAGTTACCAAGTCACAGGATCAGGGCCTCAGTTCTGCAAAGAGTGAGTTCCAGACCCTGTGACTCGGTGACTGTTTGTGATCATCTTTAGCTATGGATGCATCCACACTGTAGAATTAATGCAGTTTGGCACCACTTTTTAGCTGCCATGGCTCAGTGGTATGGAATCATAGTAGTTGTCGTTTTACAAGGACTTTTAGCCTTTTCTGTCAAATACTACAAGTGCTTCACAAAATTACAAGACCCATGACCCCACAGAATTGAGTCAATTCTAATTCTAAAGTGTAGATGCATTATATGGGTTCCAAATCCTCCTAGAAGTCATAACCTAATGCTTTATGAGGCTGGATCTACACTGCCCTATATTTCAGGATCGGATCCCAGATTATCTGGCAGAGTAGACTCAGATAAACCCATTCAAAGCAGATAATCCTGTGATGTAGGGCAGTGTAGATCCAGCCTGGGTTTATCTGATGCTGATGCTGGTTCCTCTTCTACTATTCCTTTTGTTTGCTGAGAGCAACATGTTGTTATGGAAACCTGGATCCTAGCACTCATTCATTAACAAATTCTTTTGAATGAAATATTATTCAAAGACCAAGAATTGAATTACCAGTTCATTCTACAGACAGTAAAGAAGAGATCTGATGCCTGTCACAGAACATGAATGATTTGTTAATCTGTCAGTAATCTTTCATATAGTACACATAATGCCACATGAGTCCAATGCTCAAAGGAACACTGACATTTACAGAAGCACAAGTGAAGGAGGTGATTTTTCCTCACATGCAAATTTTGCATTTGAACGCAGAAAGAAATACCTGATTACTGCATAGCGATTGATGATACGGGTTGAGTAACCCTTACTAAAAATGCTTGGGATGAGATGAGAAGTCTTTTGGATACTTTTGGATTTTGGAACAACATACAGTCAGCATTCCACATTTGTGGGTATCACTTTTGCAAATTTGTTCATTGACACATTTGATTAAAATGTTTTGCCTAGGAATATTTGGCTCCTCCAATGCAATTCTATGACAAGCATGTAGTACAGAGCTTTGTTGGAAGATCTAGAAAACCCTAAAAAGGTGTTTTCTTGGGATAAAATATAACAATTTTATTTGTGTTTTTCCCATTTTTACAGGGGAACTGTGCCCTGAAAATGTGGAAGGCTGACTGTATTTGCATATACACACATAATGAGATATCTTGGAGATGGAACCCAAGCCAATTTATGTTTCTTAGATGTATACCCAGAAGATAATTTTTATAAAATATTTTAAATGATGTTGTGCACATTTGTGTACATTGCACCATCAGAAAGCAAAGGCATCACTATCTCAGTGGACAATTTTTAATTTTGGAGAAAGGATGCTCAACCTGTAATGGTCCATGGATGGTTCATTTATAAATACAGGCACTCTCCAACTCACAAACAAGATAGGTTCTGAAGGTTTATTCTTAAGTTGAATTTGTTTGTAAGTCAGAACAGATATATTTTTAAAATGTAAGTCTAGGGTTTATTTCATTCTAGTTTCATTATAGTTTATTTCATTTTGGATAGCACAGGGAAGGGTTAACATGCCTGTGACATTTATCTTGCTGTGCGGGCCCTTTTTCAGAATATTTCACCTTGCATTCTGTTCCTGTGACAATTGGATTTTGGAAAATTTGGTTTGTTGTGGAAACAAGGATTGGTGAGAAATCTTTCTCCCATGATAATAACTCTTCCAGGAGTGAATTTCCCTTCTGAGGGGTAGATTTCTCTCACTTCCTATTGTCTCACCCCCGTTTCTTGACTATGAGTTGTTTGTAAGTCAGATGTTTGTAGTTCGGGGACTGCATGTACTCACTACTTCGTGGTTCACTTTTCACGAATTCGCTGTTTCGCAGTTTTTCAATAAACTCTAAAAGACTATTATAAATCATAAAAAATTACAATTTACAGCCTAAGGAGGGGAGGAAGGAGAAGCCAAAGGGAGAGAAAAGGAGCCCAAGCAACAACAGGAGGAGAAGGAGACGATTTATCAACACACAATTGGTTCATAAAGACTTATAATAGTGTATAACTACTAAAATAATGTATAAATATTAAAATAAATATAGCGTCCCTACTTCACGGATTTTCACTTATTGCAGGTGGTCCTGGAACCTAACCCCAGCGATAAGTGAGGGAACACTGTACTACTTTTTGAATCAGGAATTAGGACAAAATATAAAGAATCACACACAATCCTATATCTATAAATAAGACCAACTGAACCAAAAATTGTTAACTCCTGTGTAACATTTCACATTTTGGACATTCTTTTGCATGGCATTTGCCCCACAATTTTATCCAAAAACATTTCTGTTGCATTTTAAAAAGAGAGGAAAACATATTGCAAATATGGTCATTTTTGGTAAAAGGTTTGCTGAAATATATTGGACTGCTCTTCCTTTTTGTGATGTATGTACAGGGAGCTCTGGTGTGGGCTGGTCCATGAGGTCACGAAGAGTCGGAAGCGACTAAATGAATAAACAAAAACAACGATGTATTTATCACTGTCCTTTCATGATATTTTTTTCTATAAATTGCCGTCTGTCAAGAGTGCCTTGATTGTGCATTTTTTCACGCCAGGTCATTGGACAAGATGACTCTAGGGGTGTCTTCATCTCCACAAGTCTCTGATTCTCTGAGGGCCCTTCCACATAGTCCTTTATCCCAGAATATCAGGGCAGAAAATTCCACATTATCTGAGTGTAGACTCAGATAACCCAGTTCAAAGCAGATATTGTGGGATTTTCTGCCCTGATATTCTGGGATAAAGGGCTGTGTGGAAGGGCCCTGATTCTCTTCTATGAGAAAGAAGACACCAGGCTGCAGTTTTGTTTCTGCAGTAAACAATGCAATAAAGCTTGAACTGGGAAAGAATGGGATTTTTATCCTCAATATATGAGCATTCACCAGGCAAGGTAAACTACAGCAGCCTCAAGAATCTGTTTTGAACAACCTTGAATAGCAAAACAAGATGGAAAGGGACACATTAGGGAAGCCTGATTTAACAGCATTCCCAAGCATGTTTAAAAAAGAACATAGACACATACATCTGGACACTTAAGTAGAAATCATAAAAAATGGAAGCAGGCCAAAAAAAATATGGACGTGTTTGAGAAAAACCCATCAAGTAGTTTCTAGAAGGTTCAAGACTTTTTTCACTTCTTATGCAAAAAGCTTCCTGAAATATATTGAACTCCCTTTCTTTGCTCAATATAAGAACCTACCCCCCCCCCCCATTCTTTTCATGTTATTTTTGGATGACATTCGCTGCTAAAGACGTCATGCCTAGGAATGGATCTGCTTTCTTAACTGTATTATTTGGGGTTTTTTAAAAACCAATTTTCTGAAGCATTATGTATTCCTTACAACACAGTCTGGAGTTTCACAAAAGGCTGGCTCTCAGATCGAAATGTGAAGTTTCTTCTTCCTTTCTCTCTCTGTCCACTCAGAGAGATCTTAAGTGGTGTTTTGAAGAAGATCTATACCTACATTTTTTGAAAACAGCCTCTGGCTTCTTCTTCTGTTAAAGCCATCTGCACCAACGAAAAGGGCTTTAAAAAGGAAGGAGAGGGAAAGAGACTTCTCAGGAAAGACATGTTGTTGACAGCTGTCATCATCCTAGAAGAACAAAGGAATCTTCACCTGCTGTGCAAAAAAAAGTTTCCTTCCATTTTAACTGCTTTTTTTGTTCACACTTCTCAACAGAAGCCCTGAGCATATTATACTTTGCCCAGATTATAATAAACATAGTATGCTAGAGAGGAGGAGGAGGGAAATTACTTTTCTCTTTTTTCACCCATTGGACCATGTTTAAACTGCTGAGCTGCTTAACTTAAATTAACTTCCAAAAATGATAGAAAAGCTTGAAAGAAAAGACTGATGGAAAGAAATTCACAAAATGTGAGCACCTTCAAGTCACCTGTTGACTGATGGTGGCCCCATGGGTTTCACTGGGTTTTCATTACAACCATTGAAAACCTTTGCATGACCGAAAAGAACTCATAAACAAACTAATCATCTGGATAGCTATGTCCAAGAAATCCAAACTTCCTTCTTGTCCTCTGCTTCATGCTTTGGCCATAGTGGTCCATGTCTTAGTTACCTCCAGGTTGGATTATTGCAATGCACTCTACGTGGGGCTGCCCTTGAAGATGGCCCAGAAACTTCAATTAGTCCAATGATCGGCAGCCAGACTGCTATCACACCTCAGGATAGCTTCACCTTGCTGAACACACCAGGCTGTACACAGGTTGAAGTCTTTTGTAGTTTATTAGCAAATAGGAAATAAATAGTTCTTAAAAAGCAAAAGTAAAGATCCAAAAGATTGTTGCAAAACCAAGGCTACACAGATTAATCCAAGAAAACCTTAGGCTTAAAACAAGGTTCCATTAATACATGACATGGTCCCATGAACTTGATTACAGGATAACCCAAGAAAGCAGGAGCTGCTTCTAACTCAAACGAGATGTTGCTTTGACAAAGATTCCTCTCTCAGCAGACTGTTTTAATAGCATAACACGAAGGCATTTCTTTGCCCTTTGACCTCTCTCTTATTTGCTATTCTAAGACTTCTGCGAACCCCCCTAAATTCCAAGCGCTGGCCCGGTCCAGAGATGCTGAATTGTCAAGGCCAAACTGCTCGTTAGTGTTATCAGGCTGGGAACTGCTCTTCCTTCCTGCTTCTTGCACCTGGGAAACATCAGCATCAACAACACCATTTCCTCCCATGGGAAAGCCTCCCTGTTCCCCATCTTCCACAGCAGGAACACCCTGCACCTGAATCCCATAATTCCCATCAGAGTCATCTTTAAACTCATCCTGAACCTGTATCCCAAAATCCTCATCAGAGTCACTCTGAGGTTGAGTCAAAACAACCAGAGCAACTTACAGGGAGTGGTTAACCCCCCTGTTCAAGGAGCTCCATTGGCTGTCAGTCATTTTCCGATCCCAATTCAAGGTGCAGGTACTCACCTACAAAGCCCTGAATGGCTTGGGACCAGTCTACCTTTGCAACCGCCTTTCCCCCTATGAGCCTGCATGATCTCTTAGATCCTCAGAGGAGGCCCTCCTCTCACTCCCTTCTCTATCGCAGGCTTGGCTTGCTGGAACGAGGGAGAGGGCCTTCTCTGTGGTGGCCCCCGGCTTTGGAATTCCCTCTTTAGGGAGATTAGATTGGCCCCAACCCTGTCTGCCTTCATCAAGCAGCTGAAGACATGGCTCTTTCAGTGTGCGTTTGAACAGCATCCAACATGATAGACCCTTTTCACAAACACTTTGCCTCCTAGCATTTTGTTTCCCTTCCTATTTACCCTATCCCACATTATTCCAGCCAACGCTCTGTCACTGTCCATGCATTTTATTAAAAGGCCTTGAAATCATGTATCTTCTTAGGCCTAACCCCCTTTTTACCCAAAGTGGTTGATGTTTGTATTGGTTATTTATGTCTTATTGTATGCAATGTTTTAATCGATCATTTTATTTGACTGTTGTATCTTTGTTCTTAGTTTTTGACATGTGCTTTTAAACTGTCTATACTTTGTTTCTGTTTTGGGCTGCGCCCCCATGTTAGCCGCCCCAAGTCCCTTCAGGGAGATAGTGGCGAGATAGAAAAATAAAGTATTATTATTATTATTATTATTATTATTATTATTATTATTATTATTATTATTATTATTATTACACAGCAAACAAGATAGATATGCTGGATTTCATATCACAAAATCACAAGTCGAACACTTCCCAAGTGTCTAGGACTGTGTGATGTATTTTCAAATGATGCGTGCAGATCACAGTAGGGTGGCCTTTTGCAGCTGGCAGATTGTAATTTTGTCAATGTCTATTGTTTTCAAATGCCGGCTGAGATCTTTTGGCATGGCACCCAGTGTGCCCATCACCACCGGGTGATTATTATTATTATTAAGTATTATTATTATTATTATTATTATTATTATTATTATTATTCTCAAATACTTATCTAACCTCTGATCAGTTTCCAACCTTTTCACCTCACTGAAGTCATACCTAAATTTCCAGGCTGCTATAGAGCAACAATAAATACCATAGGACTAGTAAATGACAATAATTACCAATCCCCCTGAGCTTCCCAGCCCTCTTAAATTAGCATATCTTGTAATTAGCTTTTGGCACCAAATGAAAATACGTTAACCGCCCTGTAATGTTCACATCCTCGGAGGAGGCGGGTAATTAGAAGCACTACAGGATCTTTTTCAATTTATTTCCATTTGCGTGGTAGAAAATGGCATCTATAAACTTTTAAAAATATATTTTCAAGGACTTGAAAGTAGTAGTCTTTACTTGCAATTAGCTACTACAAAGAAATTAAAAGATGTATACCCCAGGTGCTGTCAGCTATATTTCAGAGGAAAGAACTGGCAAAACTACCTCTGAGTATTCCTTGACTGTGAGAACTCATGAGATTCATGGGGTCGCCATAAGTTGACAAGTGCCTTGAAGGCACACACAGGCATATATGCACAATCCTCCAATAGCTTGGGGGTAAAAAGGATTTGATGCTCAAGCGCCCCATCTGCTGGTACCAAAGTTCGCTGAAGTTCAGGGAAGAAATGAAAGTATTTGCTCATTTTGCATTTTCATTAACCAACCTCTTCACATCACATTAGTTGTACTTACTGTGAAGAATTGTTTTAGAGCATATGCTATGAGGATTCATTAGCTTTCCAGTAATATAATGGATTGAAGCTTCACTTTTCTTCCATACAATTGGAACACAGATTTATGTACCTAGGGGTCCACTAAAGTACGTTGTTGCTCCTGTGGTGAACCAGTAAACATCGGAGAATGCTTCCCTCAATGTGTGCTTTTCTTTAATGTCTTCAAAGTGTCATATTTGAGAGATAATAATGGTGGTAGTTATTGTGCTGGGAAAGCAAAGAAACTAACCTGTAAGATATACACAATGTGGCCGTGATCGGAATCACATCCTGCTTGCCCTCCTTCCCACCAAAGAATATCTATGCACACATTTTAGACTCCTGGTCTGTGACCGTAGAATAAAATTAATTAATCCATCCATTCATTCATATTTGGAGGGATGCATTCCCACATCTCCAACAGACTTGGCTATGGTTCTCCTCATGACCAGCCTCAGCACGGCAAGGTCATACTATCAGACATTGGTTGACACACCTTTATAGGCATGCATCATTTTGTGACACAATAATTCAGTTTTACTAGCAAACTGGAGGTTAAAGCTATCTTTTGTAAGAGACACGGACACATACATTAATTGCAATAAGGAAATGTATGGGGATTCCATATAATTAATGAAAATCTTTTACTTATATTTTTACAATATATCATTTTTTGCTTATTTCACATGGACTCAGGATTCTCATTACATTCACGTGACACTAACATGCCATTATGCACAGTTTGGAAAGCTCTATGCTACACCATTGCTTTGCAAGTTGACTACCCTAGCTCTTCCTCCTCTAGCTCTCCACTTGCTACTTCCTTGTACCCTAGATCTAGATCTACCAGATAAATCCAGTTTAAAGTGCCTTGGAGTTACTCTAACATAGTCCTGGAGCATCCCCAGAGCCCTTTGGCCATCCACATATTCCAAGGGCTCATTGGGGGCATTGTTGTTGCAATGCTGGCAGCTAGCAGTTCCCTCTTGCAGGCTTTTTGGCAATGCCACAGTGTTGGTGACATGACTCAATATCCTGGTGTGACATCACATAGTTAGTTCATTGGAGATGACAGGAGATTTGGCCAGAACCTACCCAATCCAACCATTCACACTTCTGAAATTGTGAGAGCATTCCAGAATGCTTTAGAAGCTGAAGAATGAACCCGATCTGTCCTTGACCAGCATCAACTGCTGGATGCAATGTTATCAGTGGATCCATTTTATTTTGATTATTTAGACATGAGCATTGAAACACAGAACTGGAAGAGACCACAAGGACCATCCAGTCCAATCCCTTGTCATGCAGGAAAATCATAATCAAAGTACCATAGTCTTTATGACAGGTCGTCTTGAGAGAAAGGGGGTCAGAACAGAATACTGATTGGAGTGTCATGCCACAATTATGGGAACCAGGGCTTCAGTTGTTTCTCACACATAGAAGTCCAATGGGTAATTGTAGCCAAGAGAGTGTCTCTTAGATTCAGACCTCCACTGAATAAATCCTGCCAAGAAAACTTGGGACTAGGCTTGCCTGAGGGTTTCCATATGTTGAAAATAACATGAAGACACACAGAAACAAACATGACAAATTTTTCAACTTTTCCCGTTCTTCACCTGGACTCTGGTTCTGAATCCTGGCAGATTGTGTTGATTCACTTCTCACATGCCCCTCTGTCTACATCCCAACTGGTGAGCCACGTTTTTGCACTGCTAGTTCTCACACCAGGAGTAGGGTGGAGAACTGGAACCCCTATCAACATGTCTTTATTGTCAGGGGATGTGTGGATGCTGGGATGGGGAATTGAATCAATCATCTGTCGCCCTGACTGATTTGATGAGTCAGTTCTCTCCGTCTGCTCATCCGAAGGACCACCTGATGCAACAGCAAAAGTGGCACCAACAAAACTAGAGCTTTGTCATTATTTACTGCTGATCCCAGCAGGTCTAATTACTTTATTATACAAATATATACAGTTGCTGAAAGCCATAGCTCTCCAGACACATGGCGTGTCTTCTCCGCTCGGCTTGGCTGTTATCAGTACAAAGCTGGCACCTCCCGCATTCCTGAGTTCATAAGTTCTGGCCAGACAGTTCAAAGGGAAGCCCTGACCTATTGGTCCTGTGGGCAATCAATCAAGCTGGCTTGTGCTTAACCCTTGTGCTGCTGGAATGCTTTACAACACAGTTGTAAACACCCAACAGCTTAACTTGATATAACATTTCACCTTAACAACAGAATACACATAACATTTATGCCTTACTTTTGCTAGCTCTTCTTACCTTACATGGAACCAGACTTTGGTCTACATTCTAGCCCCAACACTGTCAACCTGAACTTGCACAGGTTCTCCAAGGTTTCAGCCAATTCTAGCTGGAGATTCCCAGCAATCACTGCCGATCCCCTGCCACCATATGGCCTCTACTCCATTTCTGAAATCAAACCTGTTCAGCAAGAAAAACTCTTATCCAGTTATAGCATTATCATTCCACATTAGCTTCCACAATTGTCTCCAATGAAACCTGGTTGCTGCAGATTGGTGATGTGCTACATTTCTCTGGTTGAAGATTCCAAAAGCCCCTCCCTAACTGCAAATCCTATGATACCATAGGAAAGAACTATGGCTGTTATAGAAATCATAATGCTGTACCTATACACAGTTGCAGGTTTTGCAGGTTTTATTAATATGTTCACAGAACCTGAATTGTGCTGGAGGATCAAGAAATTTCTATGCTCATGTAAACCACAGAGAGCAAATGACAATAAAGTCATGCTGGGGAACCTGAAATTCCTAGAGAGCTGTTCTTTCAGGGGAGGGGGGAATCAGTTTTTTATTTGTGGTTTTCCAAAGTTTGTGGGGGTCCTGGACTCCTAATCTCCATGGAAGTGGAAAACCAATTGTAGTGTGAAAAGGCCACAAGTATTCAAAGAGTTACAGTGATTCTTTAAAAAGGCCTTTCTTCTCCTTTTTTAAAATCACATATTTACTAGATGGCCGGTTCTAATATCACTTAATTTATTTCTCCTGCTGTGAAGAAAACCCTATGAATTAATCATTTCCTCTTTTGCTTTTTGTGCTGCCTTATCCCCCTCTCTCCTTTTAATCTCGCTTGCCTTTCCTCAATATCTCCACCCGCTTGTCGTCAATTTCAGACCCTTCCGAATCGATCGGAGAAATGCTGTGGATGCAAAGCCACATCCTCATAAATATATAAGCCATTAGAAACAGTTGTACCCCATTACCTTAGCTCACAAGAAAGTGCCTGTTAGCTGCAAGTGTGTTCTTATGGGAAGGAGATGACAACCTCTATGCATCTCTCTCGGGAATGTGACTCATTATTAATATACAGAGGAAAACAATTCAATCAAAATATTGTAGCTGTAACTTTCAAATCCGATTTCCTTTCTTCGGCTAAAGCATTAGAGCTGCCTACGCTTTCTCTGATACTGATGGGTATTCCCCCCTTTCCCCCCTTTCTTTGAATATGAGTCTCATACCCAAACTTGATTTCAAATACCATTTCATTACTTTCTGGTAGAGAGTAAGACAGAATCATTGGTTTTGAAGGGAATGCTCAGAAATAGGTTGGGTGTATTTGTCCAACCCTCTTCAGAATCATGATAAAATTGAACATGATTTTTAACAGATTTCTATCCCTACTGCAAATCTTATCCCAGAAGTTGGAAAAGTTAATTTTCGGGACTATGGTCAAGAACCTATTTAACATAAAATTGCATGAAATTGTCCCATTATTCTGGTCTCTATTGTGGCATAAAAGTCTGGTAGGTGCTTCCAGAGTTTTGTACCATCGCAGATTGTTGCTCTTGTTTACCAGTGTGAGTTTTCATATAAGATAGAATTGAAAGAGACAACAAGGGTTTATCCAGCTCAACCCTCTCCCAGAAACACACATTCAAAGCATTGAGAAAAGATAGGAATTGCACTTCTTTGCCAGATGTGCATTGGAGTGTACTCCAATGCGCTGCCCATTCCACATTGATCCATGGTGTCAGATATAGGCCATTCAAAAAATAAACTAATTTTATTTAGGTAATAAAGCTTTATTTAAGAAAAACAGGTACAAGCTCTAAAATCAGGACAGTAAATAAAGAACAACACTCAGAAGACAGGGGAATTCCAGAAAAGAAACAATCAGGGCCAGTTAACACCTTCCAACAAAGGATTCCCCCAGGCAGGAAATGGCCAGGCTTTGAAGCTGCAAGGCTATTCAATGCTAATCAAGCTGGCCAATTGCAACATTCACCCTTGCCTCAGGCAGAAAAGAACATTTCACAGACATAAAAACCCCATTTGCCTAGTTTCCAACACATCACAACCTCTAAGGATCCCTGCCATAGATGTAGGTGAAATGTCAGGAGAGAATGCTTCTGGAACATGGCCAGCCAGCCCGGAAAACTCCCAGCAACCCAATGATTCCGGCCATGAAAACCTTTGACAACACATACTATCTCCTAGTTACTGTCAGAACTGGTAGGCATCATAAACATCACATATTTATATGTTATACAATTCAAATACATTCTACAGTATTTCCCCTTTTTGCTATCTTTTCCTTTATTGGTCATGGCCTCGTTCCCACTCTCCTAATTTTCATATGAGAAAGATCTTGGGTATTTTCTTCTTCTCCAAATAAAAGCCACTGATCAACAATGTGCTCCACATCCTAGCTAACAAGGTCTTCTTGTGCCTTTCTCTACCAAGCAATTTGTTTTCTAACAAGCAGGTTTCTCATACACTCCAATTCCCATTATATATATGAATATTAAAGCATGTAAAGTGTGTATAGCTATAGCTCAGTATTTATGACAATGCAGAAGAATACCAAAACATGTTGAACATAGCCACAGTATCCAAACTGTTACTATAAATATAGCAGAACCACAAAAAACATGGCAAGGGCTAAGAATAGGATCCTGACACATGGCCCATTTATCACCTCACTGTTGCACAACAGATGCTGTACCCTGTGATGCCAGATTAGCCTTTAAGTGAACACACATATGGTGAAACTGCTCAATTCTATTTCCCCACATACCGTATATACTCGAGTATATGCCGACCTGAATATAAGCCGAGGCACCTAATTTTACCCTAATAAACTGGGAAAACATTGACTCCAGTATAAGTCGAGGGTGGTAAATTTCAGAAATAAAAATAGATACCAATAAAATTACATTAATTGAGGCATTAGTAAGTTAAATATT
Source organism: Anolis carolinensis (assembly GCF_035594765.1). Lineage (NCBI taxonomy): Eukaryota > Metazoa > Chordata > Lepidosauria > Squamata > Anolidae > Anolis > Anolis carolinensis. The sequence goes on from NC_085844.1 coordinate 14,240,861, forward strand.
TTTGAATATTTACATAAAGCTCAAATTTAAGATAAGACTGTCCAACTCTTATCAAATCATTATTCTCATTTTCTTCAATGTAAATGTGCTTATGTATCCTTTTAATAATAATAGAGTAAAATAATACATGTAATAATAAATAGAATAAAATAATAAATGCAATAAGAAGAAGAAGAAGAAGAAGAAGAAGAAGAAGAAGATCAGAGTCGATACAGGGAATGCTGTGGATGTAGCGTACCTGGATTTCAGTAAGGCCTTCGACAAAGTCCCCCACGACCTTCTGGCAAACAAACTAGTAAAATGTGGGCTAGACAAAACTACGGTTAGGTGGATCTGTAATTGGCTAAGCGAACGAACCCAAAGGGTGCTCACCAATGCGTCGTCTTCATCATGGAATGAAGTGACAAGTGGAGTGCCGCAGGGCTCCGTCCTGGGCCCGGTTCTGTTCAACATCTTTATTAACGACTTAGACGAAGGGTTAGAAGGCACGATCATCAAGTTTGCAGACGACACAAAACTGGGAGGGATAGCTAGCACTCCAGAAGACAGGAGCAGAATTCAAAACGATCTTGACAGACTAGAGAGATGGGCCAAAACTAACAAAATGAAGTTCAACAGGGACAAATGCAAGATACTTCACTTCGGCAGAAAAAATGGAAATCAAAGATACAGAATGGGGGACGCCTGGCTAGACAGCAGTGTGTGCGAAAAAGACCTTGGAGTCCTCGTGGACAACAAGTTAAACATGAGCCAACAATGTGACGCGGCTGCTAAAAAAGCCAATGGGATTCTGGCCTGCATCAATAGGGGAATAGCGTCTAGATCCAGGGAAGTTATGCTCCCCCTCTATTCTGCCTTGGTCAGACCACACCTGGAATACTGTGTCCAATTCTGGGCACCACAGTTGAAGGGAGATGTTGACAAGCTGGAAAGCGTCCAGAGGAGGGCGACTAAAATGATTAAGGGTCTGGAGAACAAGCCCTATGAGGAGCGGCTTAAAGAGCTGGGCATGTTTAGCCTGCAGAAGAGAAGGCTGAGAGGAGACATGATAGCCATCTACAAATACGTGAGGGGAAGTCATAGGGAGGAGGGAGCAAGCTTGTTTTCTGCTGCCCTGCAGACTAGAACGCAAAACAATGGCTTCAAACTACAGGAAAGGAGATTCCACCTGAACATCAGGAAGAACTTCCTCACTGTGAGAGCTGTTCGACAGTGGAACTCTCTCCCCGGGGCCGTGGTGGAGGCTCCTTCCTTGGAGGCTTTTAAGCAGAGGCTGGATGGCCATCTGTCGGGGGTGCTTTGAATGCGATTTCCTGCTTCTTAGCAGGGGGTTGGACTAGATGGCCCATGTGGTCTCTTCCAACTCTACTATTCTATGATTCTATGATTCTATGATTCTATGATTCTAGAGTGAAATAATAAATGTATTAATAATAATAAAAATAGAGTAAAATAAATGTAATAGTAGCAACAATAATGGAGAAAAATAATAAATGTAATAATACCAATAATAATAGAGAAAAATAATAAATGTACAATATATTCTCGAGTATAAGCTGACTCAAATATAAGCCAACCAGGACCCTCACCCGAGTATAACCCGAGGGGGGCTTTTTTAGTCTTAAAAAAGGGCTGAAAAACTAGGCTTATACTTGGGTATATACAGTATATGTCCACTTATGGAGGTTTAAGTCCTGGAATGAATTCTGACCAAATTCAACAACAGCTTCTTTTTCTTCCACTTCCTCCTCCTCCTCCTCCTCCTCCTCCTCCTCCTCCTCATCTGAATGAAGCAAAGAAAGGGCTCTTGAAAGGAAGGCTATCTTCAAAGCAGTGGAGCAGATACTTTGCATGTCAAAGCTTCCCAGTTTAGTTCTTTCTTATCTAAATAGGGATAAGAAATCCTTCAATCCAAAATCCTTTGGGAATTAACTCTAGACTTTCTGTAGCTCAGAACATTTTATCCTTCATAATAAACATGGGTCCAGAACTCGGGGTCTTGATGCTATTAGCATTTTATCTGCAGTGAGGTCTGGGAGTGGGAGCACTCCTTCCTCATTTTATTATCATTGAGCTAGATCATTTTTCACCAGCTGAAATTCTATCGTTCACACAGAGAATTGGAAAGACACACCGAATTACATGTGTCTGGGGTGCCAGGTTGATGGCAGGTTACCCAGATAACTGAGCTGCAGAAGAGATTGTTTTTGCACTCATGGAAACATACTTTCAACGTGTCATTGCTGACAGTGGAGGAGGGTGGTTTTCATTTCAGCAAATTATCCTTGCCATTTCAACAAGTGTGGGTTATGAGAAAAGTCATTTGATATGTACAGAGCCCCTAGATGCTGTTAGAAATCTTGTGCTGAAATGTGCAAAGTAATAAGGCAATATGTTGTCGAAGGCTTTCATGGCCGGGATCACAGGGTTGTTGTATGTCTTTCGGGCTGTGTGGCCATGTTCCCGAAGCATTCTCTCCTGACGTTTCGCCCACATCTATGGCAGGCATCCTCAGAGGTTGTGAGGTATGGAGAAAACTAAGCAAAGAGGTTAATATATATCTGTGGAAAGTCTAGGGTGAGAGAGGTCAGTGTGAATGTTGTGTAGTTAATCACTTTAATTAGCATTGAAAAGCTTATCTGCTGTCTTCTTCCTGCCTCTGGGGCATCCTTTGTTTAGAGTCGTTAACTGCCCTTGGTTGATTCATGTCTGGAAACCCTCTGTTTTCAGAGTATTGCTTTTTATTTACTGTTTTGATTTTGGAGTTTTGTAATACTGGTAGCCAGATTTTGTTCATTTTCATGGTTTCTTCCTTTCTGTTGAAGTTGTCCACATGCTTGTGGATTTCAATGGCTTCTCTGTGTAGTCTGACATGATAGTTGTTAGAATGGTCCAGCATTTTTGTGTTCTCAAATAGTATTCTGTGTCCAGGCTGGTTCATCAAATGCTCTGCTATGGCTGATTTCTCTGGTTGAATTAGTCTGCAGTGCCTTTCATGTTCTTTGACTCTTGTTTGGGCGCTGCGTTTGGTGGTCCCTATGTAGACTTGTCCACAGCTGCATGGTATACGGTAGACTCCTGCAGAAGAGAGAGGATCCCTCTTGTCCTTCGCTGACCGTAGCATTTGTTGGATTTTCTTCGTGGGTCTGTAGATAGTTTGTAGGTTGTGCTTCTTCATCAGCTTCCCTATGCGGTCAGTAGTTCCCTTGATGTATGGTAAGAACACCTTTCCTCTGGGTGGATCTTTGTCTAGACTCTCATGGCTTGTTCTTGGCCTTGCAGCTCTTCTGATGTCTGTGGTGGAGTATCCATTGGCCTGTAGAGCCCAGTTTAGGTGGTTGAGTTCACCTTGGAGGAGGTGAGGTTCGCAGATTCTTTGTGCACGGTCTGTCAGGGCTTTGATTGTGCTCCTTTTTTGACTTGGGTGATGGTTGGAGTTTTTATGAAGGTATCTATCTGTGTGTGTAGGTTTTCGGTAAACTGTGTGGCCCAATTGTTGATTGGGCTTGCGGATGACCAGAACATCTAGAAATGGCAGTTTTCCTTCCTTTTCTTTTTCCATGGTGAATTGGATGTTTGGGTGGATGCTGTTAAGATGGTCCAGGAACTTGCTGAACTGGACCAGAACTGGATAAATCACGGACCATCATCAACCTGACAGACAGACAACTCACTGAAGACCAAGTATCCATTCTAGAAAAAGGAGGAAATTTTGCAGTCACCACCACCAGGATCCCAGTAGAAAACATCATTGCCAATGTTGAATCAGCAATTTACCAGCTCCTTGAGGAAGAAGCAGAGGAGGTAAGAATGGAAACAGCAAGGATCCTGAGAAATGCAAAACTCCCCCCCAGCAACATAACGAGAAAAGAAAGACAGGCCATCAAAGATCTCAACTCAGATCCTGAAATCATCATTCTTCCAGCTGACAAGGGGAATGCCACAGTAATCATGGAAACAAAACAATACAAAGAAAAAATCAGACAACTTCTAGATCCCACAATTTACAAGAAACTGAAACAAGACCCCACTAACAAAATCACCAGAAAAACGAACACTCTAATCAAGAACTCCTCCATTAACTTTGACATACGCCAACAGCTGTGCAAATCAGAAGCCCTCCCACCCAGGCTTTACGGACTCCCCAAAATCCACAAGGACTCCATCCCACTCAGACCCATTGTAAGTGCCATTGGATCGCCGACTTACAACCTGGCAAAATTTCTGGCTACACAGCTACAAACCCACATTGGGCTCACTGCACATTATATCAAGGACTCTACACACTTTATAGAAAAGATCAGCAACCTCAATCTAAGCACCAAGGACATCCTGATCAGCTTTGATGTGGTGTCCCTTTTTACCAAAGTCCCAGTAGCTGACACCCTCACACTAATCAAACAAAACTTCCCAGAAGACATCACAGCCCTGTTTCACCATTGCCTCACCACTAGCTACTTTCAGTGGGACACTGGATTCTATGAACAGAAGGATGGAGTGGCCATGGGGAACCCTCTCAGCCCAGTAGTAGCAAATTTCTATATGGAATACTTTGAAAAACAGGCCCTAGAAACAGCACCAAAAAAGCCAACTGTTTGGTTCAGATACGTAGATGACACCTTCACAATTTGGAGCCATGGAGAGGATGAACTCAAAAATCAGAACAGTAAATAAAAAGCAATACTCTGAAAACAGAGGATTTCCAGACATGAATCAACCAAGGGCAGTTAACGACTCTAAACAAAGGATGCCCCAGAGGCAGGAAGAAGACAGCAGATAAGCTTTTCAATACTAATTAAAGTGATTAACTACACAACATTCACACTGACCTCTCTCACCCTAGACTTTCCACAGATATATATTAACCTCTTTGCTTAGTTTTCTCCATACCTCACAACCTCTGAGTATGCCTGCCATAGATGTGGGCGAAACGTCAGGAGAGAATGCTTCGGGAACATGGCCACACAGCCCGAAAGACATACAACAACCCCAATAAGGCAATATTTTTTCTCTCTTTGCTGCCCAGGCTCTCATCTTTCAGAAATAGCATATATACCAATCATTCTCCTATACATTGCATGCCATTTCAGAAACTCTATTTTTTAAAACCAGGAATAATGTCAACTGGCTGGAAGTTTCACTGCCACCAGCTCTGTTGAAATGTGGTGGTAGCCTGGTTTTGAAACCACCAGCATTTCATGGATGAAAACATGGTGGCATCTTATTCTGAGAGAAAGGATATACATTACAGTATGACCCCAATATCTATGGGAGTTATGTACATGGAGAATACGTCATCTCTAGGCATTTTCTAGGTTACCAGGGTGATTCCAATGGATGTTGACTACAGATTCACACAAAAGAACCTAGAAATTTGGTCCCATTAATTTCTGATGATATTCTGATAAAAATCACGTTACAATTATTTTTATTAGAATATCATCAGAAATTAATGGGACCAAATTTCATTGTTGCACCTTACTACTAGGTAAATAGCTCTAAGACTGCTGTGATCTACAGCTAAATGCAGCTACTTAAACTCTGAGTTCCATCTCCAAATAGAGTCCCATTAGCTAAATGTTGGGCTCTACAAAAAATTGGCAACAGTAAGAGTTTACTGAACATCACCCAGTGGCTGTTTCAGATATTTACACAGATCTGTTGGGCAGTGTTTACAGTGGACTCTGCAGAAGATTCTGTGGTTGTACTTCATAAAAAGGAAAATCAGCAAGCCTCACAAATCCTGATTTATTATCAGTAAAGGCTTGGTTTTTATACCTATTTTGTGTACCTATATACCTGGCATCACATAAAAGATTATTGGGCCAAAAGGATCACGAGTGGAAAAGTTTAAGAAGCCCTGTTCTAAATCATTGTTTTAAAAGACCGGCAATAAAATGGCACTGCTTCTGCTGAGGGTCTCCTTCCCATTTCTGCTTTTAAATATTTGGGTCAGTCTATTTGGAAAAATTAACCACACAAGCTTTCTTTTAAAGCAGATAGCTGGAAGGGAAGGGAAAGCTTTTGAGCATAGCATCCAATCTCCCAGGAACACGAGAAGATTGGATTGGACCACGTGTCCCAAGGCTAGTTCTTTTGAATGAGATTCTGCAGCAGTGAAGGCTGACGTCAGTAGTGCTGGTTGAAGATTTTCTTCTGCCCCCCTCCTCACCTCCTTTCCCTCTCATCTTCTTTGGTGGGTTTTTTTAAGAGGCAGGGGGTGATCTTCACAGACATTAAGAATACAAGCAAAAGGAGAAATGCCACTGCATTGCAGTGAACCTAGAAAATCCTCAGAACAAATGCCAATTAGGAAACATTGCACTGAAAATGGGAGGGATGATTATTTAATGAGAAAACCAAAAAACCTGAAAATGAGCCTCTGAAATCTTGAAATTTGGGTGGGTTTTCTGCTGTTTGTTTCTCATGTTTCCCTTGCATCAATGAACTCAAATCCTCTCCTATATTCTCATTCAGCCATTCCGCACTGTTGTGCTTTCGTCACAAATCCCCGAGTACATTCTTCTTAAGAATATAATTGACCCAGATCTGCCAGTTTTCTTGTTCCTTCAGTACATTAACAATTCCAAGCTGCTTCCCATGGTTTTCTGTGAATGAGGGTATGTGTAGAAGAAGGGGGGAGGGTCTCATAGATCAATGCAACTCGTGGTGTACAGTCAGAGACACAATGTTTGATGCGGAATGGCTTGCTGATGCTGGAAGAAGAAGAAGAAGAAGAACAAATCAGCTCAGCTATTTCTCCCTCCATGTCTCACTTCTCCTATTGTCTTTCTCATGCTCCAGATTAATTTGAAATTTCTATAGACACTTCTGTTTCATTCTCAGTAGGGTTACCATGAGCCTGATATGGCAAGATTTTATTGAATCGCTTCCTTAATTGCTTGCTTGCTTGTTTCTTTCCTCCCCCACTTCCTCATTCTTTTGGAGACACTAAAGTTTATGAAGTTTGCAAATGTATGAAACCAAAGTATGTGTCACCTATAAGGACTTCTAGCACCCCAGAAATGAGCACAGCTGGAAGACCAGTTTTAATTATGCAAACATAGTCCTTGGACTTTATCACATGCAGACTCCCTCCTATTTCTACATACTTTAAAATCAGAGTCCCACAAATGCCATCAGATAATGCAAAATTATTTTGGGGGATTGATTGTGGTACTCCATTTTTAAAGCGTTTAGAAATGGAGTGTTTTTGGAGCCGGGTAACTATTTACTCTTGTAGTCTCTATGCATTTAGAAGTGCTAAAAGATGCAAAGTTTAATATGTGGTGGCAATTGTTGCATTTCTCCATATAATTATTTTCTTATTACTTTTATTTGTGCATGTTCAAGCATCCAGTTTTTAGTTTTCCTCAACTCTACTCTTGCCAGCATTTCTCCATGAAGACCGACCCTTTGATGTAATTGTTCTTTTTTTAAAAAAAAATCTATATGATGAATTTCCAAAATGTTGTAATATTGAGTATTTCCTGAAATCCTGAAATTGCACAGTTCTATTAAAGGAAAAGAAAGTGATATGGGTGGAGACTACCCTTCCACGTATGATGGCAAATGAAGCAGATGATTGCTGTTGAGATGGTTGGAGTCTATAATATGGGATAAAGGTACAAGTTTTCCCCTGACATTAAGTCTAGTTGTGTCTGACCCTGGGGGTTGGTGCTCATCTCCATTTCTAAGCTGAAGAGCTGGCATTGTCCATAGACAATTAGAAACTGCTAATATAACAAAAATAAAACCCATATTGATGTCCATTCTCAGATGGAGTCTCTTGAAAGTTATGATCTGTGCTAATTTAAGAGAAAAAACTCGATATTTCAGGACCAAAAGTAATTCACCAGGCTGCTACCTGGGATCCTACCATTTCTAAGCTGGCAATTTTACCCTGTCATGTGGACCTAGCTGCTTTTGATTTTTTTAAAATGACTTTCATACAGACTTGCAGGGTAAATTCAGGATTTTGTCAAATTTAAATATGTATATGTGTGTGTATGGTTTTCAAACTACACAGATAAAGAAAATATTGAAATCAGCCTTCTGCACAGCTTCACTTTCTAGCTGTGTTTACCTTTGGTTATTTTTCCTTCCGCCACTATTTTGCTACAACTGCACAATCTTGCAATTTTGGCATTCTCATGATAACCTCATGCACTTCAGAATATCAGGGCTTCAGTAGAAGGACATTATTGCAAAGAGAAAAGTAATGGAAAACAGTAATATTGGAATATCAATAGGTTTTTTCCCATCATTGAAAAGGGATGTTCCAATCACAATTCAAGTACAATGCAACTACCAAAGAACCCTGGTTCCATGCAATAAACCATTACCAGGTGTGCTTTTATCCTGCTGTAATTCCACATTATCAGACTTGTGTGATAAAGTCCTGAAAGGCCTTATTGAGCCAAAGTCTCAATATATATCCACTATCCATTGACTCTATATTCAGAGCCATACTAAAGCATTATTTATTTATTTATTTATTTATTTATTTATTTATTTATTTACAGCATTTATATTCCGCCCTTCTCACCCCGAAGGGGACTCAGGGCGGATCACATTACACATATTGGCAAACATTCAATGCCTTTTTAACATAGGACAAAGACAAACAACATAGCTCCAAGCGGGCCTCGAACTCATGACCTTCTGGTCAGAGTGATTGATTGCAGTTAATTGCAGCAGGTTTGCTGGTTTGCTCTCCCGTCTGTGCCACAGCCCCAGGCCATTATTCCCAAGTCCCATCTCTGCCAGGTAGCTGATGGAATCAAAAGCTTTTGAAAAGTCCATCAGAACTAACAATGTCATCCCCCCCCCCATCTCCAATTTTAACACAGACATCCATCTAGGCCAGGAGTATCAAACTCATTTTCATCAAGGGCCACAAAACCTTATGGTTGCCTTCAAAGGGCCGTTGAATCCATGGATGGAGACTCCATAGATACTGAGAACCAACTTTTTTTTTTTTTACATAGTGGTTGATGCGCTTTAGTTTTTTACCAGTTTGGGCCCCAAGAGGCTGTGAAAAACAACTCCCATCATTTTGTATTATCTGCTACATAGACTACGGAGAATGGGACTGGAGCTCAACTGCGCTTCTCTCTCTGAGGTTGGGAAAAGGTTAAAAGACATTTTATTATCAGACATCATATCCACAAGCGTTGTATCCAAATTGAAACCCCACTATCCTGACTGGACAGAACAAACTGCAGTCTTCCTGATGTTACAGTAGCACAACTCCCATCAGTTCTAGTTATGATGTCTAATGATGTAATTGTAATCCAGCATCTGAAGGGATCACATGAAAAGATGTGGCAGGCCAGATTTGGCCCACAGGCCTTGACACGTGTAATCTAGGCAATCCATTCTATAGGCAGGCCTGAATCCAAATTGAAATGGATCTAGGAACCACTGTTACTGGGAGAACATCACATGCTCTAGAACAGTGGTCTTCAAACTTTTTAAGTGGAGGGCCGATTCACAGTCCCTCGGACTGTTGGGGGCCAAACTATGATGAAATAGTCCAAAATTAGGATTGTTTTTGTGTGCCTTCAAGTCATTTCAGACTTAGGTCAACCCTAAGTCTAAAGTTTAGGACAGGGGCCAGGTAAAGGACCTTGGAGGGCTGTCCTTTGGGGACCCCTGATCTGGACGACCTCATAAGACCATAGGAAAGCAAAGAGACCTCCAAAGACCATCTAGATAGTTTCATAGGACCATAGATAAGGAAAGGGACCTCAAAGACCATCTAGATGGTCTCATAGGACCATAGGTAAGGAAAGTGACCTCCAAAAGCCATCTAAATGGTCTTATAAGGCCGTAGCTAAGCAAAGAAACCTTCAAAGCCCATCTAGACAATCTCATAAGACCATAGGTAAGCAAAGAGACCTCCAAAGACCAGGTAGACTTAGGTCAACCCTAAGTCTAAAGTTTAGGACAGGGGCCAGGTCAATGACCTTGGAGGGCCGCATCCGGCCCACAGGCCTTAGTTTGGGGACCCCTGCTCTAGAACCTTCCTGAGAAAAGGAAACAGGCAATTGCTTATCTATTGTTTGATTCTGTTCAAGTCTTTCTTCCTCTGTGCCCTGAAATCTATTTCGCATGCATGTCATTTCTTCTCTTCACTATGATCTAATTAGCACATCTCTTATTAATGCAGTGCCTCTGGCTGGAGTCTTGTGCTTTAGAAGGAGGATATTAATTCTTTTTCGAGAAAGTTTCAAGGCACCGCAATTCAGCAAATATCAGGTCAACAGCATGCCAAGGAGGTGAAGAGACATCAAGCTGGCCTCATTTCAGAGCCAAACAGAATCATATCACAGTCTGTATGAATGACTGTCAGTTACAGCTACCCGCGGGTCCACATCACAACTCAGTACCCTTGATAAACTCTGCTTAATGGGTGTGCAGTTGTTAATTTTCAAATAAAGATCCTCTTGATGACAGTTCCCACTGTAAACCTCCAAGGACAACCCTGTAAGACAGGTATACCACTATCGTTTGTTCTGTGGGGATTAATCAATGTGCTTTTAAAGGAATATTGCAAACACCATATACAATACATACATATATACACATGGATTAGTATTTTAAGGTAGACAGGGGGGGGGGCATTTGTGACCATGGCAGTAGTGCCATAATTATAAAAATGAACAGTAACGTTATGAATGTGTACATATTTGTAATTGATCTGCAGGATGCTAACATAGTTCTTTGAGTTTAAAACAGCAAGAAGTCTAAACTGCTTAGGACAAGTCTCCCCAAAGAAATGCCTATGCCAGTCACTTCCCACTATGGACATCTGCAGAAGGTCCTTTTTGACTGCTGCCACCAACAATAATGCAATGGGTGGCTATCAGAGGAAGCCTGTTTTCAGTAGTCCTTTGCATCTGTGGAATGTGTACATGAGAAATTCCTATCTGGAATGATATTGTTTCCATTGTTAAAAACTGACCACAAAGTTGCACTGGAGGACCTAGTGATTCCTAGAGAGATCATATTAATACAATCCAGGAATAATCAAATCTGCTAAAGTTAAACTTGCAAATGTGGAGGGCCAAGTGTACTTTTTTTCTAAATGTACAATAAAACTATGTGATGGATTTCCTTAATTCATCGGTAAGCTATTGATTTCTCTGATTTCTTTTCTGATTCTATGTTATCCTACTTCCTCTCACTTATTTTTCATCAGTCAGGCTCTTCTTTGCTTGTATTACTTCTCTCCCTTCTTCCTCCAAAATCCTATCATTCTGATGTTAATTTGATCCTGGCCTCTTTGGTGTGGCATATTTATAGATTGGCCTTGTCATAATGAAAAGTTGGAGTCATGAGATGCTTTCTTATATTTCTTTTCTTTGAGAGTGTTTAGCTCTTCTTTGCCATTCTTCACATCAAGGTGATGGGCCATTCATTCAGAGCAGCAGGAGAAGAAAATAACTAGCAGGCAAGGCCTCATTATCGAGAATGTTCTTCTACGTGATCCAGATTTATTTTAAAACCTTCATGTCTGCCTTAGGGGACCAAAGTAATCGTAATCTTCCTTGAAGAATCTGTACTTTAGATTCATTGATCAATAATGAGAAACATTCTCATCGCAAATCTGTGACTCATATAAATTTAGGCTGAAGCAACACATGCTTTTCATAACAAACCTTCTTAACTTTTTACAGATGTAAATAACAGAGCCAGCACTATCCTTAGGCAGAGTGAGACAGCTACTTTAGGCATCAGAAGTCAAGGTTCAGATGTGGCAAATTCCTGACTATTCTCATGAACTTCTCAACTGTTCCTCTCCATTGGATAACATAACTGGTCTTCTTATGCAAGTTGATCTCTCATCCCTTCACATTTACTTCCTCCTTAGTGATGTGGAGAAGGCTGTCATTCCATTGGCAAGTCCTATAGAAAGATACAACTGCTGATCCAGCCAGCTTCTTTCCATGGATGGGGAGAGAGACCATCTTGTCTTTTGCATCATTTAACCCTTGAAATTAGGGACAAATAGATGAGTTTCTCTTTTTCTCACAGAAGGCTAGAACGTGGGGTGTTGCTGAGCAGAATTGGGCCACCATGACTCCTGTATAGTTGAATCTCCTTTGAAATTGTCGACCAGAAAAATATTTAATGACTAAACACTAAAAATATCCAGATAACAGTGCATGGAGGGAATATTTAAGTAGACTTTGTACGTTTAAGAGTTTATATTCCAAGTCTTCTGAATGAGAATGAGTGGGAGATGTAATTTGCCCTTCGAGGATGGCTGAAGACACTATGATAGCTGTTGCAATTGCATGGCACTTCTGGAGGCAGACCGCCCTGCCCTCAATGCACTTATACTTGTTTCACTGAGCTTCCAGCTTTCTCATCACAAACATCAAAGAGCTGCTGAAGTATACGTACAATTTTTATGCGTGCATCTGTGGTCAGAATCAGGAATATGCAAAGGCTACTTTTTGTGCTCTATTTTCCAGACTCCTTCAGCCAGCATGACCAGTATCTATACTAACTGAGTAACTCTGGAACTAATATTTAATAAATTTACACTATGCAGACATTATGTCAGATCTCAGCCCGTGTAATTCTTTTTGTTAACTGCCATCAAGTTGACTTTGACTTATGGCAACCTTGTGACTGAAAGATCTCCAAACTATCATCACCAGCCCTTCTTGAGTCTTGCAGACTGAGGACCATGGCTTCTTTGGTTGAGTATATCTGCCTGTAATATTATTACAGTAGAGTCTCACTTATCCAACGTTCTGGATTATCCAACACATTTTTGTAGTCAATGTTTTCAATATATCATGATATTTTGGTGCTAAATTCGTAAATATAGTAATTACTACATAGCATTAATTTGTAATGAACAACTTTTTCTGTCAAATTTGTTGTATAACATGATGTTTTGGTGCTTAATTTGTAAAATCATAACCTATTTTGATGTTAAATAGCCTTTTCCTTAATCTCTCCTTATTATCCAACATATTCACTTATCCAACATTCTGCCGGCCCGTTTATGTTGGATAAGTGAGACTCTACTGTAGTAATATCCTGCTTCTCTTCTCCCAAACAAGAGAATTTAAAAAAAAAACATATTTGTTTTAGTTTGTAATGTCAGGATGCAAAGGCATCTTGTTGCACCTTACTGACTGAGAAAATGAAGTTGTTAGCATAAACCTTCCCAAATTTATCCATTTACAGGGCTTCAGACATCCAAGAAATGCAGAGCAAGGTCTCAAATGTTGGCTGACTATTCAGAAAGAACCAAGGAGTGTACTATATCAAAGACAACTATTGTACTCATAACCTGTGTGTTAGGTTTCTGGAAGCCTTTGGAAATTTAACTAGTCTGAAGTTTGATCCATAACAAAAGGTAAAGGTTTCCCCCTGACATTAAATCTAGTCGTGTCCAACTCTGAGGGTTGGTGCTCATCTCCATTTCTGAGCTGAAGAGCCGGCATTGTCCATAGTCATCTCTAAGGTCATGTGGCCAAAATGACTGCATGGAGTACCATTACCTTCTTGCCGGAGTGGTACCTATTGATCTACTCACATTTACATGTTTTCGAACTGCTAGGATGGCAGAAGCTGGGGCTAACAGCAGGAGCTCACCCTGCTCCCCTGATTCGAATCACTTACCTTTTGGAAAGCAAGTTCAGCAGCTCAGTGGTTTAACCCGCTGAGCAATGAAATCCCAGCAACTTCATTGCTCATAAAGATTTCTTTCTTGCATTCTTGTGCATTTCCTTTGGGGGAGGGGGTAGCATTAGGAAAAAGACCCTGACCCTATCTACCTTGCTATATGGGACCCAGCAAACTTCCTTTTTTTCAGAATTATATGAGCTAAATAAATTCCTGACGTTTTGTTTGTATGCACTGATTAAACCAAACTGCCCAGTGGTGAATAAAATATTACCCTCGTTGAGTAGGGAGGACTGTTAATCACGCCATTAAAACAGATTTGGCAAAACAACTACTCGTTTAGTAAGACACCCATGATGTAGAGTATAGCTCAGTGTTGATTTTTTTTTTACTCTTTCTGTTTCCTTTCTAAACATGGTTTTTAAATTAAAATAGTAACTGATCCTACCCTACTTGAACAACAGCATTTTTTTTTCTCATAAGGGAAAACAACTTGCTTTCCATTAGACTCAAATAATTATTATGGCACAATTCAGTTTGAAAGATTAATCTGAACTGTAATGAGCTTTTATCCTGCAAGTGTAAAGTGGTAAAAGTAACAGCATTTCAAAACATGCTGAGGGGGCACTCAAATTCTTTTAGGGGGTAAAGGTAAAGGTTTCCCCTGACGTTAAGTCCAGTCGTGACCGACTCTGGGGGTTGGTGCTCATCTCCATTTCTAAACTGAAGAGCTGGCATTGTCCATAGCCATCTCCAGATTATGTAGCCGGCATGACTGCATGGAGCACAGTTACCTTCCCACCTGAGCTGTACCTATTGATCTACTCACATTTGCATATTTTCAAACTGCTAGGTTGGCAGGAGCTGGGGCTAACAGCGGGCACTCATTCCGCTCCCAGGATTTGAACCTGGGACCTTTTGGTCTGCAAGTTCAGCAGCTCAGCACTTTAACACACTGTGCCACCAGGGGCCCCCTTTTAGGGGGAGGGTTGGAGCCCCCAGTGGCGCAGTGGGTTAAATCCTTGAGTTGGCAGGACTGCTGACCAACAGGTTGGTGGTTCAAATCTAGCGAGATCAGGTGAGCTCCAGCTGTCAACTCCAGCTCCCCATGCAGGGACATGAGAGAAGCCTCCCACAGGATGGTAAAATATCAAGCATCCAGGCAACGTCCCCTGGGACACGTCCTTGCAGAGAGCCAATTGTCTCATACCAGAAGCGACTTGCAGTTTCTCAAGTCACTCCGGACATGAAAAAAAGAAACTCAGAGTTCATCAGCACAAACTCAACCTGAATTCATTCTTGGCTGTCCATAATGAGGTTTCTTAACTTCAGATAAGTATCATGGGTTAAACAGAGTTAATCCACTTCAGCCCCATGTTAAGAAAAGCCGAGCGATGTTTCCTGATGCCCTGCCTTCAGAGTAATATGGACAGCAAGATCAGGTCCAATTTGGACTGGTCCACTGACCATGCATGATAGTGCCTTTCCCTGCTCTTACCAGCTGTATTGTTGTCATAAGCCACTTGAACTCCCATGCAGGGATAAAGGCAAATAATGCAAAACCTCTCATAATGTCACTCAGTAGTTATTTTAAAGGTGTTTGTCTTTGTGCCCTAGGATGCTTCAATTGCCCCATGTGATGAGCCTCCAAGTCAAACTCTCTCAGGCCTTTCTACACTGCCCCTATATGCCAGGATCTGGTCCCAGATTATCTTCTTTTTCCAGATTATCTGGCAGTGGTGACTCATATCATCCAGTTTAAAGCAGATCAGGGCCAGCTAATCACTTCCCAACAAAGGATTCCCCCAGGCAGGAAACAGTCAAGTTTTGAAGCTGCAAGACTATTCAATGCTAATCAAGGTGATCAATTGCAACATTCACACTTGCCTCAAAAAGACAAGAGTTCTTTCTTCCACCCTGGACTTTCCACAGATATATAAACCCACTTGCCTAGTTTCCAACAGACCTCACAACCTCTGAGGGTGCCTGCCGTAGATGTGGGTGAAATGTCAGGAGAGAATGCTTCTGGGATATGGTCATACAGTCCAGAAAATTCACAGCAACCAAGAAATTCCGGCCATGAAAATCTTCAACAACACATTAAATCAGATAATTTGGGATCAGATCCTGGGATCTAGGGCATATACACATACATACATACACACAGCTCAATTATCTATGATTTTGTACATGGCACTCCATTATGGATCATATCCATTAGATACCATTTAGCCATTTTCTAATGGGATTGTTAAGAGCAATTACCATCTCCTTCATTTTTAGCAGCTGTTAATCTGGTGTCACAATATCTCCTGCAAGTACCACAGCTCTCCATAGCCCAAAAGCATATTTCTTATTTCTGCCCTATTATTTGATTATTGAGAGCATGCCAAGGTTTCATCTTCAACCAAGGAATGCACTTCTCATTAGAGAAGGCTAACAGCAAACATTGCTGCAGCCTGCAGAAAATAGTCTCTTGTGCGATTTCCTCATATAGTCTGGATACTTTTTTTCAGAGTGAGGCCAACAGTTCCTGCCATTATTCCAAAATGACTTCATTATTATGCTATTACAGTACAATATGACTGGCGATCAGTCACCAGGAGGCTGCCACGTTCATAATGTGTTTCCTAATAGGCTGGGTCACCATACTAAGCAGGAAATGGGGTAAAATTGGTTCTAAAAAGGGTGACAAAATGCTACCAAGCTGAACAGAGGTATGTGTTCAGGAAACATTTTGCTCCCTACTTTCAAGCTAGGACTATTTATTTCAAAATGGATGGCATGCATCCACTAGAAAGCTATTTGTGCCCTCTGCCTCAAAGCCCCTGGAATCCACAAATTATTTCAGGAGATATCTTTCTTTCTACCAAAAAAGAACACAGCTCTCAAACCCACAGGTAAAACTCAAAAAAATTAACCCGTTTTTTTGTGGATGAATGACATCACTTCCAGCTGGACCAGAAGTAATAGGGCATCCTAGATGTAAGGCATGAAGGGGCGTTGTTCACCACAGATGTATATGCAGACATTATGTACATTTTAATTATTTTAATCAGATTGCTATGTTTATTATGTTTTTTAAAGGCATTTTTAGTTTATAAACTTTGTTGTGCTGGGCTTGGTCCCACTTGTAAACCGCACGGAGTCCCTACACAGAGATGGTAGCGAGATGTAAAAATAAAATTGTTATTATTGTATGACACAGCAAACAAGATAGATATGCTGGATTTCATTTCACAAAATCACAAGTTGAACACTTCCCAAGTGTCTAGGACTGTGTGATGTATTTTCGGATGATGCGTGCAGATACCAGTAGGGTGGCCTTTTGCAGTTGGCAGATAATGATTTTGTCAATGTCTATTGTTTCCAAATGCCGGCTGAGATCTATTGGAATGGCACCCAATGTGCCGATCACCACCGGGACCACCTGTACTGGTTTCTGCCAGAGTCTTTGCAGTTCAATCTTGAGGTCCTGATAGTGGCTGAGTTTTTCCTGTTGTTTTTCGTCAATGCGACTGTCACCTGGAATGGCGACATCAATGATCCAAACCTTTTTCTTTTCCACAACTGTGATGTCTGGTGTGTTGTGTTCCAGAACTTTGTCAGTCTGGATTCAAAAGTCCCACAGTATCTTTGCGTGTTCATTTTCCAATACTTTTGCAGGTTTGTGATCCCACCAGTTCTTTGCTGCTGGGAAGTGGTACTTGAGGCATAAGTTCCAATGGATCATTTGGGCCACATAGTTGTGCCTCTGTTTGTATCATCATCATCATCATCATCATCATCATCATCATCATCATCATCATCATCATCTCTTGTTCTGCTACCATTCTGCACTGCATCTCACCTCCCAACCTTATTCACTTTCAGTATTTCTGCAAAGACTTGTAATTATACTTTTTTAAAGAATATCTGGCAAGCTATTCACCCTTCCTCTGCTCCATTTGAGGTTATTTTCTCCAGGGTCATAGTTTTGCAAACAGTGACATACTCTGGCCATGAAAAATAGACACTCTAGACATAAATTGTCTGCACAGGAAAACAAAATAAAATACCTAATGCTCCAAGGCAAGTCAGCAATGGCTTTCTAGATGAAAGCACTCCGAAGCATGCTCAGGTGAGACTAGGGCCCCTTCCACACAGATGAATCAAATCCTACATTATTTGTTTTGAACTGAAATATATGGCAGTGTGGACTCAGATAACCCAGTTAAAAGCACATATTGTGTTTTTTTTCTGCCTTGATATTCTGGGTTATATGGCTGTGTTGAAGGGCTCTAGATGTTCCAGCTCTATATGTGAAGGATATTTGGGAATTTGTTTTTCTATGGTATTAAAATAAAAAAATAAAAAAATGAGTTCTAGATGAGCAGCACATTGTTGAGTAGGAGTAGAGCAAAACTATCAAAATATATCAAATCAGAACTTGGAAAATTGCGCTTCATAGCAAAAAAAAATAAAGCATATCCACAGCATGTTTTTTTATTCCTGTAAAATATGTTCAGATGGATTAGGTATATTTTGCAAATTCTGCCTTTTTCCTGTTCTACTGGATGGTCTTTTCAAGCTCTATAAATCTTGAAGTCAAGAGACCTTTAAATAAAGCTTGGATGGCCATTTTTGAGGAGTGTTTTAGTTTTGTATTACTGCATGGCAGCAAGGTTGAAATAAACGGTCCTTGTGATCCCTTCTAAGTGTTCTTTGGAAGCTTTGCAAGTTGATGTCTTGTCTGTGTCAAAACAGGATTGTGAACTGCATTGTAGGGCCGGGCTAGCACAGCATGTTAAATGGCCTGCTATAGAAGATCCTGACAACCAGAAGCTTGGCATTTTAAGCACAGGTCGAGGTGAGCTCCTACCATCAGCCCAGCTTCTGCTCACCGAGCAGTTCGAAAATAACAATGTAAGTAGACAAATAGGTACTGCTTATGGCGGGAGGTAAAAAGCACCCTGAAAAAAACATGTTGACAAAAATCCAACCAGGAAAGGTGTTCATGGATGACAGGCTCATCGGTGTGGAAAATGAAACAACAACACCTCCCCAGGGCCAAGTTGCGCACAGCCGAATGCTGGAGATGAAAAGAGGGAAGCCTTGCCTCTGTTTATATAGGAGGGTTGAATGAAAAGCAATGCCTTCACCTTCATTACTTCAGTTTGGACGGGAATATTTTAATAAATCAAATGCAGAAATAATCCTTAGAATGTGCTCTTTAACTACCACTATTCACTTTTCCACATAATCACCAGACAATTGGATACATTTTTGCCAAGGATGAACAGGTTTTCTGAAGCCGTCACGGAAGAAGTCGACACTCTGTTTCCGCAACCAGCGTCTCACAGTACCCATCGTGCACAGATCTTCTGATAGCCAAGCAAAGCAATAATGTGACCCACACGTTCTTGTGACATGCCGATTATGCTTGAAATTTCTCTCTGAGTGATACGACGATTGTCCTGAATCAATCTGTCAGTCTTTTGCTTGTGAAACTCAGTGGTTGCTGTCACAGGACATCTGACTCTTTGTTTGTCACGCAAGTCAGATGTTCCCACCTCAGCATCTTTAAACTTACTCGCCCAACGACACACAGTACTCACATCAACACAATCACCATAAACAGCTTGCATTCTCTGATGAATCTCCTTTGGGGTGACACCTTCTGCTGTCAAGAATTCAGTGGCTGCACGTTGCTTAAGTCGCATTGACTGACCGTCTGGACAGGATTCTATACTTTGCACTTTAACAACACAACCCTTCAATGCTAAGGCTTCCCGCCAAATGGAACTGTAGAGGAGAGTCTATTGAACACGCCAGTACCTGCCGCATAACAGTACTGCCAACTGTTGAGGAGTTACGAAGGTGGGGGCATTACTTTTCATTCAACCCTTGTACTGTGTGTCTTTGTCAATTGTATAATATCATTGAATGTTTGCCATATAGGCACCTGTAATCCGCTCTGAATCCCCTCAGGGAGATAGAGCAGAATATAAATAACACATGTTGTTGTTGTTATTGTTGTTGTTGTTGTCATCAAGCTGTGAAAATATATTACTGATAATTCTGGGAGGAATCTAACAAGCTCTAGACTGCACATGGCAGTGTTTGGCTGAGTCAATGAAGTCCTCATCTGGTCTTCAGAAGAGAGTCTGCTTGAGCATTTCATGCCACAACAAACTGAACTTGTTCATGTTTGTTTTGTTACAGGATACTGTTCAAGAAGTTCTGTATGCTGAAGGGTGGAAAACATACAGAATTGTTCCAGCTTTTCATTGTGCTGTATAGGCAGCTGTTTCCTCCCATGTCAATGCAGCAGTGGATCCACATTAGGTTTCAGTATCCAATTTCTATGAGCGATCCATGGTGCTTAACTTAATTATCAAAATAGCTTTAGTACATTGGCTAACTTCATTAAAATCAGAAAGTGCATAGGCAGATTTACAGCTGAACATTAAGGAAACAAAAATAATGACCACAGATTGTTTGCATAAATTTAAAGTAGAGAATGAAGATATGGAAATAGTTCAAGGTTTTCCACACTTTGGCTCAATCATTAATCTCAAGAAAATCTTCAGAAAACTAGAAGAAGATGGGAACTTAAAAGGGCAGCGATGGACGAAATAGAAAAGAATCTGAAGTGCAAAGATACATCATTGGACATTAAAGGATTGTACATGCCATTGCAATTCCCATTTCTATGTATAGTTGTGAAAGCTTGACAGTAATGAAAACTGATTGGAGGAAATTCAACTCATTTGAAATGAGGTGCTAGAGAAGAGTTCTCCGGTTACCATGGACTGCTTAAGAAGACAAATAAATGAATCAAGCCTGAACAATCTCTACAAACTAAGTTGACTGAACTGAGGGCCCTTCCAGACAGGCCCTATATCCCAGGTATAGCCATGGTAACCAGGATCTGATGCTAGGTTTTCTGTTTATCCCAGATTATCTGGCAGTGCGGACTCCTATAATCCAGTTTAAAGCAGAAAACTTGGGATCACATTCTGGGAAATAGGACTTGTCTGTAAGGGCCACAAGATTATTGTTCTTAGAACAGATTGTTAGATTTGACACACTAGAAAAACAGCAATGCTTGGCAATATTGAAGCCATTAGGAAAGACTGCATTACAGATGTCTAGATTCAGTCAAGGAAACCACAGCTTTGAATTTGCATTGCTTGAGTCAGGCTATTGTTGCAGGGTATCTTGGAGGTCTCTCATTTATACTTGAAGAGACTTGAAAGTAATTAAGGACAAAAAGACATGGAGAGATTAATTGCATCACTGATGCGACATTTTAGTATTGTGTCCCATGCATTTATCTTTTTCTGGGTATGTTTTAAATTGTTTTATAAAAAATTAAGTTCCTAAAAATTTCAGCTGCATTCTGTTGCATTTATCACAGGCCACCTTGACTCCCTTGCTGGGATGAAGGCAAGATAAATATGAAGTAACTGAAAAGTTGAGACACAGATAGAAGGTTGCCCATAGTCATTCCTTCATCAGGTTCTGGGCCAAGCTGCACTGCCAATTTGCAACAGCAGAGGCCCTTTCACACTGCAATCAGACAACTCTGGATCCAGTTTACATATCCTCTGGGATCTATCTACTCTGGAGAATTAATGCGGTTTGTCATCACTGCCATGGCTCAATGGTATGGAATCCTAGGAATTGTGCCTGGATGAGACACTAGCACTCTTTGGCATAGGAGGCTAAAGACCTTGTAAAACTATAACACACAGGATTCCATAGAACTGAGACGTGGCAGTTCAAGTGGTGACAACTGCAATAATTCTGCAGTCCATACCCACCCTTAATTCTGATTCATGGAATCCAGGGATTTGCAGTTTAGGAAAGAGTATTTCAGTCCAAGTGGAATCATAGTGCTATAATATGTCATGCAAAAGGGCACCAGGAAGCCAATAGTGGAGTTTGCGTAGTACTGGGCTGTGGCGCAGTCTGGAAAGCAAGCCAGCTGCAACAAATCAACAAATCACTCTGACCAAGAGGTCATGAGTTCGAGGCCAGCCCAGTGCCTGCGTCTTGTCTCTGTCTCTGTTCTGTGTCATGGCATTGAATGTTTGCCTTTATGTGTGCAATGTAATCCGCCCTGAGTCCCCTTCAGGGTGAGAAGGGCGGAATATAAATGCTGCAAATAAATAAATAAATAAATAAATAAATAAATAAATAAATAAATAAAGAAGATGGCACTGGTTTTGAAAGCGCTCTGCGATGCCCATTACCTTAATTTGCCCTTGGTCGCATCCCTTCAAATAGTGCCTTTTTTGGTCCAGTGGGGTGGCAGTGTTTGTTTCCACCCCTCCAGCTCTGAATTAATGAGAGCTCTTAATTGATAACACATACAAATTGTGTGACATAGCAGTGCCATGGCATTGTAGCGCTCGACAGGAAGTGACTGAACTGGATCACTGGCCATTGGCAAGGGCCTTGGAATCTCTGTCTGTCAAAGATGAAAACTTTCCTGAGTTTGATGCCTGATATTTAGTGACATCTTGCATCTCAACCATGGGCACAGAGCCCAGGAGATTCACGTCTTCTTTACCTGAAGCCAGGGGTCTCAGCCATAGTTTTTGTTTTCTTTCAAGCAGAACGTTCCAGAGGGATGGAGATGCCGAATCGAAATTTTTTGACATTTCATGTCTTCACAATTCTTTGTATAAATGACTTAACTAGGCCATGAAACGTAGAGCCGAGGGCAATTTGAGACCTGGGTAGATGAAACAGTTACAGTCAACTGAAACAATTTGTATCTCCTCACTTCCATTTCCATAACAATATGGGGAGGGTGGAGATGGCTTTCTCAGAAAACTCTATAAGTAAGTACAGATCCAACATAGCTCACAAATTACTAGAAGTTATCTGCAGCTCTATGGAATTTATTGCACGAGGTACACAAACTGGCATTGCAGCCTTGATAACAATATAGTATCATGCTACATGATTCCCATCCTGCTGTCAGTTTGTCTCTTAAGAAATTAAGGAACAGCAGTAGTGAAGGAAGGCAGTGTTACAAGGTAGGCAATTTCACAAATGAAGAGTGGTGTGATAACCAAGGTGCTTGACCCAGTATGGCTGAAGTGGATTAGCAGGCTTGTGCAGTTAAGTCTTATATACAGACTCATTCCATTAGTATTCCATTATCTATCTGTCTGACTATATCATCATAATATAAGAGGCCGGGCTGTGGCACAGGCTGGTTAGTAGCCAGCTGCAATAAATCACTCTGACCAAGAGGTCATGAGTTCGAGGCCAGCCCATGGCGGAATGAGCACACAACCATTAAAATAAAATAAATACCCCCTGCTCATTGCTGACCTAAGCAACCCGAAAGATAGTTACATCTATCAAGTAGGAAATTTAGGTACCAGTTATATGTGGGGAGGCTAATTTAACTAATTTACGACACCCTAAAAAAAATTGTCCAGCAAGCGTCTGGAATGAGGAAGTTGCCGTTGCAGTGGATGATGAAGCAGCTGCTCCCCCTGTGGCTGAAATTGAGCATATCCTCAGGAAGCTGGAAGATGGAGAAGTTGAAATTGTCTCTATGTCAATCTCTGTTCTATGTGTATATGGCATTGAATGTTTGCCAATTATGTGTATATTGTGATCCACCCTGAGTCCCCTTCGGGGGTGAGAAGGGTGGAAAATAAATACTGTAAATAAAAATAATAAATAATATATTTCAGTGCCACCAAAACTTACAACAAAAGCTTGGCTGCCAATTACAATATGTCTGTTAAATCAACTGGTGGATGTTATGTAAATACTTGTGTAAATCTCACTGATTAAATGGATTTATTCTATAAGGATCTTTTTTTATTGTTGTCATCATCATCCTGTCTTTCTCCCAAAATTAGGACTCAAGGAGGCTTGTTATTTACATAGCACAATACAGCTACAAACACACAAAAAGTGAATATTAAAGTACAATTAAGCTATCCACAGTTAAAAAGAAAAATACAATAAAAACAGAAAAAGCCATTAAAAACAGTGCAGTTTAAAACAATGTAGCACCTCTTGATTTGTTCACGCCTAAGATTTTTGGCTGCCAACAGGAAGACAGCAAGGGGGAGGCCATTCTGATCTCCAAACTCCACGAACTTGCTCTTGAATCCCACCAAATCCAATTGTGGCAATGGTGTGACTGACAGAAAGGCCTTTCCTGATGATCCTGGCACCCAGAAAGCCTCATACAGAGAGATATGATTTGCCAAAAAAGAACATGGACTGTGACATATTGGACTTTATAGATTATTATCAGCACTTGAAAGTGTGATTGGAAATGAACTCTGTTTTTTAACAGAGGAGTAACAAGTGGACCATTATACATACTTAGCTGGAAATAGCTCTCTTTCTATTAATTATGGGTTTCTTCTCTGTAGAAAGGTGCATGACTGCATTTTAAAATTTAAACTCACAAAAATGTATCATCATTGAATTTGAGAGTTTACGATAAAGATAAAGGTAAAGGTTTTCCCCTGATGTTAAATCTAGACATGTTTGACTCTGGTGCTCATCTCCATTTCTAAGCTGAAGAGCTGCCATTGTCTGTAGACACCTCCAAGTTCATGTGGCCGGCATGACTGCATGGAGTGCCATTACCTTCCTGCTGGAGCAGTACCTATTGATCTACCCACATTTGTATGTTTTCAAACTGCTAGGCTGGCAGAAGACGGGGCTAACAGTGGGAGCTCACCCCATTCCCTGGATTCGAATCGCTGACTTTTCGGTCAGCAAGTTCAGCAGCTCAGCAGTTTAACCCACTGCGCCACCTTGCCAATGCAGTAAACCCACAGCTAAAGCAAAGGAACAGGCACAATACCCTCCAACATTTCAGAAATGAAAACTGATACACTTGTGCCCAGGCAAAATCAGAGTGTGTCCAAAATGGCAAAAGTTAAAGAAAAACAGGAGGAGAAGCTGCAGCAGCTTTTGCCTGGGTCTACTGGGAAGCACAATATTTCACCTTATTTATATTTCTAACCCTCACTGAATAAATAACTCTCAATTTAGTATGCAGTTGAAGTAAGTGAGACATTTCAAAAGCATTTGAAAAGCTGAGATGATAGAGGATTAACTGGGACTATCTCTAGCAAATCAGGATAGCTGGAGGAAATGCAGAGACTAACATTAGAGTAACTTTACATATATACATATTAGATTTCTCATCTGAGTTAAAAAAAACTCCAGATTCTATAGAAATGGCCATAGATTTAACTGGAACCAAAAAGTTGCTTTTCTTTGCTGAGGCAGAAACTTGCTCTGGCTTTTTTTTTTAAAATGCTGCTCGATAAGTGTTGCTTGCAAAGTGGTTTGACGTCAGAAGACCCTGCAATGCGTCAGCAGGAGAAATGCAGAGCTGGAAACTCAGGGCATGGCAGAGACAAACTCAGCATAAAGAAATCCCACAATGAGGCTCTGCAGTCGGAAAATAATCTGTCTTTCAGAACATTTCACCCATATCATTCCCAAAAAGAAATAGATCAAATGTTTACTGAACTCTTGACAGGAACTATACTTATGCAGTGCTGTCATTTTGAACAGTATTTTATCAGTTAAAAAAAGTTAGAAAATGTGTAGAAAATCACTTGTGAGCCAGCATGTAAGTGGGATGCGGGAGAAAGGAAACCAGGAAATGATATTAAACATCTACAGATCTATTCGTTAACTTCATTTCCTTAGCAGCTTTACTTTTTCCCATTAGAATGACTCAGACATCTTGACAGTTTAAGTATTAGAGAATGGAACTCTTATGTCACAGCTATAGTGACACATGTTTTGATTACATCCCATTTGGATTACTGCAAGGCACTTTATAAGGGACTGCCTTTGGAAACTGTTCATAAACTTCAGTGGGTCCAAAATGATGCAGCAAGAATGATGGCTGGGAATGATTATAGGGAATGTATAACACCCCTTTCAAAACAGCTTTTCTATTACTGGTCAGTTTCTGGGAAGAATGGAGGGCAAAAGGGAGAAACTTGCCAAGAGGAAGGTGCATCAAGCCAATTCTGATCCACCTGGAAACATGTCCTCACTGTGGAAGAACATGCTGGTCTAGAATAGGGCTCTACAGTCACCTATGTATCCATTGCCAAGACACTACACTTGGAAGGCTATCATACTTGGACAATGAGGGATCACCTAAGTAAAGTAAGTAAGCTTTGAACTGCCATATAATCCAGTTCAAAGCAGATAATCTGGGATCAGGAACGGGATGGATTATATGGCAGTATAGAAGGGGCCACAGGCTCAGTGCTGTGGCTTCCTTGGTTGAATTTATCCATCTAGAATATGGTCTTCCTCTCCTATTTTTCTCAACTTGGCCAGTCATTACCATTTTTTCTAGTGAGTCTTCTCATGATATGGCCAAAATATGGCCACATTGGTTTAGGCACCATTGTGGGAGGCTTATTCTTAGTCCCACCTTGATCACAGGAGAGTTTGGTGAGGACACAGGGAAAACTTTCTCTGTGGCTATTCCCAAAGTATGGAATTCACTTCCATGGCAGGCTCAGTTGATAACATCTGTGTTTTCTTTCTGACAGTAGGCAAAAGCCTTTTTGTTCTTACAATATTTATGCAGCTCTTCGACTTTTAAATTATGTTGGCAAAGGGGCATTTTGCATGTAATATGATGTTTTCTTGTCTTTTTTTCTTTCTTTTAATTAAGTTTTAAATGTGTCTTGAGCTGTTTTAATATCCATGGTTGAGTATAAGTTAATCTCATGTATAAATTGAAGACAAGTTTGGGGGGCAAAGCTATGGGTTTTGATATGATCCATGAATAAGTTGAGGTCATTCTGCATTGAGAAGAAAGCACCAAGGGGCAACCTGCACCATCATTTTACTCTCTTGGCATTCAAAAAGGCCAGAAGTGGTACCACAGCATAGAAAGTAGAAGGGGTTGTTGTTTTTTTTGCGTTTTTTTTTTTTAGGTTTTCCAGGGATGAACTAAGCCCAAAGAAAGGGGTGTATCCTTTTTAAAATAAGAGCTATGGCACAGTATTCACATTGACCTGTAGATCATTTGACTCAGGTATTTTGGGTCAATTTTTGAATGAAATTTTTAAATGTCATTTTATACAAAATGTGTTTTTAAACAAAAATTGTGTGTTATTTTATCCTTTATAAAATAAGGCTTTAACTGGACTTTGCTTTAAATGTTTGTAAGCCATTTTGACTGCCATGTTAGGAAATGCAACATCTGATCTGATGAAGTCTTTTGCTCATTTAGTCTGTGATTCACTCCAATGACATCAGTTGACCATTGTGAGGACATTCACGTGGTGTTGTGATATCACTACATTATAAATGATACTGTTTCCCACAGTAACCTTTCATTCCTGTAATGAGTATTTCTGCCCTGTAACATCCATTGGCAAAGTGATAACTATAATAATAAATATATACATAATCGAGAAACTCTAACAACCATGTATTACATGTATCATCTTCTATGGAGAATCCTGAACTGCTGCTCTTGAAATCTTGCTGCAAAACTACTTGCAATGCTTAAATATTTGAGCCCATTATCAAACATTCAACAAGAGTCTATTGCAAATAACTTTTGACAACAGCAAAAAATTTGAATAATGATACATTTCCACTTGAATTTTGTCATTATGTATGCCATTGAAATTTTGCTTGCTTAGTACTGGTATAATTAGCAGGATAACCCAGAAGCAAACCATGGTCAATAGTATCAAAAGCTGCTGAGAGATCCAAGGGAACCAAATGGGACGCATTCCCTCTGCCTAGCTCTTTGCAGAGGTCATCCACCAAGGCAACCAAAGATGTCTCTGTTCCACAGCCAGGCCTGAAACCTGATTGAAATGGATCTAGATCATTCATCTCATTCAGAAATTCCTGGAGTTTGGAGGCCACCACATGCTCCAAAACTTGGCTCCAAAAGGGAAGGTTGGACACTGGCCAATCATTGTCCACTATCGAGGTGTTCAGGGATGGCTTTTAAAATATAGGCCTCAGAACTGCCCCTTTAAGGCAAGTTGAAACTTTGCCTTGTTCCAAGGAGGCACTGACCACCACCTTCACTCACCACTTTGCCAGTCCCCCTCTGGCCTGTGTGATCAGCCAAGAAGGGCAAAGATCTAGAATGCATGTGGTAGCTCTCACCTCTCCAAGAATCTGGTCCATGTCCTCAGGCTGCACAAATTGAAAGGTATCCATCAACACAGGACAAGCAGGAGCCAAAGTTACATCCATTGGAACTGTATCAATAACAGCATCCAAATTGGAACAGGTCTGAGCAACTTTATCTGGGTTGGAGCTATAACTGGTTACTTTTAAAAATTCCTCCTGCATTCTGCTACTAGTTGTGGCATTTATATGCTGCCTTCAGATTCTAAGCAGTAGGCTTCTGAAGCAATAAAACCAAACAATAGCCAAATATTGGTTTTTTTCTGAGACTAGCAACAGGCAAATTGTGCTGGGATTTAATGCCACTTCTAAAACTATTTTTGTAGTTTTTGGCCCTCCATGCTTTTTTCTGTCCATCCAATCTGTCTCAGGGGGGACTATTCACCTTTTAAATTGGCTGCTGTCCCATTGTCCTATTTCACAACAAAGAAAAATCAATTTTTCAAAACCAGAAGTTAACTTACAGTCACTTCACTTTCTTTATTGAGAGTGAGGCATTTTTGGCAGCTCTTAAGTCCCTGGATAATCCCACAGCTAAAACATTTAAACATGTTTTAATGCTCTTTGCAAGCCACCTTGGGATCTTTTGATATTATATGGATAAATATTTTTATCAGTGAATCAATTAATAAAACCACAGCCACTCCAGACTTGCTCACCTATGCTGTAAAGTGATGAGGTTTCTTGTAGAAGTGGTGAAGACCAGTCTTATAATTAATCCATAAGAAGGGTAGGAAATTAGGAATCCTATGGCCCCATGGGTCACAATTTTCATGAAAAGCTGTTCTGTGCAGCTTCCGGTCCTTCTATATCTCTTGCTTTTTTAACAAATGGACAACAAATGCACAATTTTGCACCTGTAGACTTATTTACATACCATTTCAAAATACATTTTAGGGCTGAAATAACATTTTGGTCATTTCAGAAATACGCAAGGGCAACTCAAGGGACACTAGGGAGTAGCCAGTGGGTGAATCCTCCTGTTGTACCTTACCTTGACAAGTCCTCTTGAGATGAGATGCTTCAGAGGAAGACCTGAACATCCTGATAGGAAGAGCTGTATGACAGTAGAATATGCTGCCTCTGAATGTGTTGGAGTCTTCTTCTCTGGAGGTTTTTAAACAGAATCAGGAGTGCCTTGATTTCTGGCCCTTGTGGTCTCTTCCCAATCTATGTTTTAGTATCCTGTGAATGCTCTGGCTGCCACTTGTCCTTTGAGGCTAAGCCAAGGCATTCCAACAGGAATCCCTCTCCTAAATCAATGTGAAGGTAATAATAATAATAATAATAATAATAATAATAATAATAATAATCATATCCTCAGCTGCTGTAAGAAAATTGCACAGACAGACTACAAACAGAGGCACAACTATGTTGCCCAAATGATTCATTGGAACTTATGCCTCAAGTACCACCTCCCTGCAGTAAAGAACTGGTGGGATCACAAACCTGCAAAGGTTGTGGAAAATGAACACGCAAAGATACTGTGGGACTTCCGAATCCAGACTAACAAAGTTCTGGAACACAACACACCAGACATCACAGTTGTGGAAAAGAACAAGGTTTGGATCATTGATGTTGCCATCCCAGATGACAGTCGCATTGATGAAAAACAACAGGAAAAAATCAGCCGCTATCAGGACCTCAAGATTGAACTTCAAAGACTCTGGCAGAAACCAGTGCAGGTGGTCCCGGTGGTGATGGGCACACTGGGTGCCGTGCCAAAAGATCTCAGCCGGCATTTGGAAACAATAGACATTGACAAAATCACCATCTGCCAACTGCAAAAGGCCACTCTGCTGGTATCTGCGCACATCATCCGAAAATACATCACACAGTCCTAGACACTTGGGAAGTGTTCGACTTGTGGTTTTGCGAAACGAAATCCAGCATATCTATCTTGTTTGCTGTGCCATACAACGTCGTTGTGTTGATAATAATAATTTTATTTTTATACCCCGCCACCATTTCCCCAGAGGGACTCGGGGCAGCTCTCAGACATAAAACCAGCATACAGTGATATCAAATACAAATATCAAATACAAAAACACACAAATAAATTTAAAAGGCATTTAAAAAAATCACAATCATTATAAAACACATGAAAAACACAGCAATAAAAACATAAAATGAGCTGGGCAAAGTGTACTGAGTGAAACTTGTAAACAAGAAGGAAGTTAAGGTGCTACGAGGTCATGGGAAGAGCCTTAAACTGGGGTGAACTCTGAGGCTATGTCAAGGAGTTAACCAGCAGGTACAACTGGTCAGAAGAAACCGCTAGTACAAGGGTTTAGCATACAGTGGGCGGTACTTCTTCAAAGGCCTGTTTGAAAAGCCAGGTTTTCAGGCTCTTCCTGAACACTTCCAAGGTGGCAGCTTGCCTAATTTCCCTGGGGAGCGTGTTCCAGAGCCGGGGGGCCGCCACGGAGAAGGCCCTCTCCCTCGTCTTCACCAACCGCACTTGTGACGGAGGCGGAAGCGAGAGGAGGGCCTCCCCCGATGAACGAAGGGATCGTGCAGGTTCATAGGGGGAGATGTGGTCAGAAAGGTAAGTGGGTCCCAAACCGTTCAGGGCTTTGTAGGTCAACACCTGCGCCTTGAATTGGGTCCAGAAAATAAGGTAGAAAAGCTCTCATACCTAGAAGGGAGATAGGAGCAGAAGTGACAGTATGAAGTGTTCAGTTGTGCAGGAAAGCAGGACTCTCACACAACTGGACTTGACCAAATCTGCCCTGTTGAGCAAGAACTCTCTTGATAACTAAGGTAAAGGTAAAGGTTTCCCCTGACGTTAAGTCCAGTCGTGTCCGACTCTGGGGGTTGGTGCTCATCTCCATTTCTAAGCCGAAGAGCTGGCATTGCCCGTAGACACCTCCAAGGTCATATGGCCGGCATGACTGCATGGAATGCTGTTACCTTCCCACCAGAGCGGTACCTATTGATCTACTCACATTTGCATGTTTTCGAACTGCTAGGTTGGCAGAAGCTGGAGCTAACAGTGGGCGCTCACTCTGCTCTCTGGGTTTGAACCTGGGACCTTTCAGTCTGCAAGTTCAGCAGCTCAGTGCTTTAACACACTGAGCCACCAGAGGCTTGATAACTACTTATATACTGCCTACTAGACTCATTCATCTGCCTTGATCCATGCCCCCAGCTTTCCTTCGTGCTCTCAGATTTCCTTAACTCTTCTGGTTCTTTAGCATTACTTCTTCTTTGACTTGCTCCCCATTTTTTGAGAAATTGGTAAACCTCCACTTTTTATCTGACCCTGGATGGTTTATTGAGGCTACCTCTGCCCACTATTTCAATTGGGTGGGCAGGAAAAATATGTATGGAGAGATAGTTGGTGACAAAGTTTTAGAGATGGCATTGAGTTCCATCATCGCAATTTGCCTAAACCTGTTCATATTTGTGTTAATTTAGAAATTAAAAAAGAAAGAAAGATCCCTGTATGCACCAATACATTCTGAAAGTGCAGGCAGATTGCAATATTAATAACATCTCAATTTTTAGCACTTCGTCCTGAATAGCATTTGCATGGCTTGAATGAGATCAGTCAAATTTTCTGCTTCATTGCAGTCGGTGTTCTTAATTTGTGAAATGAAAGCAATGAGTTGCTGTTACTGCGTGAAATTAGGGAAAAAAGGGGGAAAAACTCATAATTGTTTCCTGAATGAAGAAAATGCACAATGACCCAAGGTGACAGGAAGAGGAATTCTAGGTGCAACAGAACTCTCAAAATTGTTCACAGGAGAAACTGCTTCGAAATTGCTATGTTTAACAGACCAAAACTTTACCCCCAGCTTCAGTTTAAATTAGGGCTGAGCTGAAACCACCTGCAGTACCTTATTTCATGAGTTTGGAAAGGTCACTTCAGTTCTTAGAGATCTTCAGCACTCGTTGTGTACACATCCAGGCAGTTTTGGTGTAAGTGTCCAACTAATTTTTTTTATTAGACACATTACTTTACTCTCTTACCATACGCATTTTTTGTTTCGACTTTGTGACATATCACCATTCATACTCATTTTATGCCAATGGACAACATACATGCCTGTTTTGACACACTTTAAAAGAAAACATTTTTTTTTTTTATTCTTAGAGCTCAAATTTGTAAACACAATTAAAAATGCAGCATATAACAGAAAGCAATTACCGGGCAGACGGTGCCTTTGAACTTTGTTGGCACAAAGAAGAACATGTCTGATTTGAGCTGAAATTGCGCTGGTTGGAAAGTTTTTTTTGTTTTGTTTTTTAAAGGTGTTTTGGGGTCTTCTTTATTTTTCTTACATAATAAATCTCCTCATCAGCACAAGGCTACTTTTTAGCCCAAATTGTACTCAGGTGAAACTGGGACAAAAGCTTGATTTAATATATTTGGTCATTCCTGTTTGTGAAGATTGGGGCTGTTAGACTCACTTGCAAAGTACCATGATTGATGATGATGTACGGAAAAAATGTTTTTTCCCCTCTGCTAGCAATTTTGTGCATTGAAAATGATTTAGTTAAGTAAATTGATTTTACTTAAGTTACTGAAGAATTTGCATCAACAAAAGCTAGGAAATATCCATGGAGATATTTTTGGATAGTATTGTAAGTTTTTATAATATAAATCCATACAGTATTTTTACTCAATATAAATGTGACTCCTGTGTCATCATTTAAGCTGACTTCTTTTATCCTAATTGCTGTAGAACATCACGCTGCCCTTAACCTGACTAGGTGGGGGGGGGGGGGGCATGCCAAAGATCCTGTCCTAGGAACCGACTTCAGGATTCACGGGCCATGCTTTGGTCTCGGTGGTTTAATTAATATTCCCTCTGAACCGCTGGACTATGGTTAGGTAGCTCTATAATTGGCTAAATGAACGATCCCAGAGGCTGCTCTCCAATGCTTCCTCTTCATCCTGGAAAAAAGTGACAAGTGGAGTGCCATAAGCAGGGGTCCGTCCTGGTCCTGGTTCTCTTCAACGTCTTCATTAATGTCTTAGATGAAGGGCTAGAAGGAATGATCATCATTTTTGCAGACAACACCAAAATGGGAGAAAAATTGCTGTGAAGTCACCTGGGTGCAGCTACGTTGTAGAATGAATCCAGTTTCACACCACTTTAACTACTGAAACTCAATGCTATAAGCTCATGAGATTTGTCATTTTACAAGGTCTTTAATGTACAGATTAGCCTTCAACTACAAATCTCACAATTCCATAGTATTAAACTATGGCAGATACTTGACTTGCTTACTTCCCTCATTGTCTGAGTATAATTGCCTTCCAAGTGCAGTGTCCTGGTGGTGGATAGATAGGTGATAGTAGAGCCCTATTCTTGACTGGCATGTTCTTCCATAGTGAGGACATGGTGGAAGGTGGTCCCGGTCAGGGTTGGCTTGATGTGCCTTCCTCTTGGCACATTTCTCCCTTTCACCCTCCATTCATGCTTTTTCAAATTCCACAGCACAACTGGTCACAGCTGACCTCCACTTAGAGCGCTCAAGGACCAGGGCTTCCCAGTTTTCAGTGTCTATGTTAAGATTAGCATTAACCCATCAACCAACATTCTGTTTTCCTTTCTTGAGCTGAGAGTAGAATAACTGCTTTTTGGAGACGGTGATCGGGCCTTCGGACAACATGACATTCAGTAGTGGAGGAGCATCACTTCAATGCTAGTGACCTTTGCTTCTTCCAGCATGCTGACATTTGTCCACCTGTCTTCCCAAGAGATTTGCAGGATTTTTTGGAGGCAACGCTGATGGAATCATTCCAGGAATTGAGTGTGACATCTGTAGATAGTCTGTAGATAGTCCATGTTTCACAGGCGTATAACAGGCTTCTTGTATGCTTCTCATCTGTTTCTGCAAAGGTGTTAAGAATGGCTTGTAGGTCTTCTGAATGCGCACAGACTGTGTTATCATCGATAGACAAAGTGGTGCCAGACTGCATTAATTCTATGGTATAGGTGCACCATCGGACTAGTAATCTGGAATGGGGTCTTCCTCTTTCCCTATGCCTTCTGTCTTACCACTTTTATTTCCACCCAACCTTTCCTCCAAAACAGGTTTTTTTATAAATAAAACCAAGCATGATATATACCCAAAACAGAGGCATAAAAATGTAATTTATCTATAAATGCTAAAAACAGCTTCAAACGTAAATAGAAATGTTAAAATAAAGTTGAAAGACAGGACAGTTAAAAAATACAGCTCACTTTTAAATAATCAATTTCATTCTCAAAAACCAATGTGGGTGAAATGTTTGCCAATGGAACACCTCAAGTCCCTAAATCAAGAGAAAGACAGGATAAAAATAAAGTAGATACCATAATTAAAATAAGCAATAATAGCAAGAAGGAGTCCATCCTAACATCCTTAGGAAGGATGTTGCAGAGCGGATATCTGATCATAAGATGTATACATATGGACTAATGTACACAGAAAGTTTTTGTATTCTAAAATCCAATCATTTCTCAACTTGTCTTGAATTTGATATAACTCTTCACTGCAAAATTTATATAGGAAACACCATTGAAGTTTTTCAAATATGCTCCTAGGGAGAATAAAGGCTTTGTTGGATTGCAAACCAACCTCTTTCGACAACACATTCAACCTCTTTTAATTGTTACATTAATTACTATGCATGTTTAATGAGGAAACGTGTGATCTACTCAAGTTGGGAACTTGTTTTACATTGATGATTCTCTTCTTTTGTAATGCTGTTAATGTGTTGTTTAAGGTTCTTTGATGTAAATCAATCTACCCGCTTTCAATGATCAATAAAGTCTGCATTCAAGAAACATAAACGCTAGGCTAAAGAAATAAATTATGAAACTTTGATGTTCATACTCTATTAATTTATTTGCCAGATGTAATTCATTTGACGATTACTAGATATTGAGATAAAAGTATAGAGCCAGCTTCTGAGTTCTTGCATCCTTGGATATCTTTTAACCAATTCAAGATGCCTGCACACCTCACAATTATAGCAGTTTCTTAACATTTTAACAGTCATAGCTCCTGAGATTGATAGTTTGGGAAAATAGTTCTTGGAATTGACCATAGAGTGCTGGAAGAGCTTGAGATTCCTATAGAGAAGATATTAATCAAATCTGTGAATAACTAAATCTGCAAAAATGGACACCCAATTATATGCAGCAATATGTTCATACTAGCATCATGTCATATAGAGCAAATCATTTTTGAGCTACCAAGCCAAGATCTAATTTGTGATCCCTCTTGAAATTACACATAAACTTTGAAAGTCAGAAAGAAAATTACATGTAGCCCTCTGGGCACTTCTGACCTTTCAGACCAAATTCATGTTGCTGGATCCTGAATAAGTCAATACCAAACCATACAGGATCCCAAGAGTTAGAGAGATATACAAGATGTCCCTCACAATAACTTTCATTTTGTTGTTGTTTTGTGCCATCAGAAGCAATTTCATCTGGCGATAAGTTCAGATGTATTGTGTTCTTTCATAGCTCTAGGAATTTAATGTGCACCAATATCGAGAGTCTTGCTTAAGTGTTTCCACAACACATAGAGAGGGACATGGTTGTTGTTGTTGCTGTTGTTGCTGTTGTTGTTGTGTTCCTTCAAGTCATTTCTGACTGATGGCAGCCCTAATTTATCATGGGGTTTCCTTAACAGAATTTGTTCGAGGAAGATTTGCCATTGCCTTTTTTTGAGGCTGAGAGTGTGTGACTTTCCCAATATCATCCAATGGGTTTCCATGGCTGTGAACTGAAGAACTGAACCCTGTTTCTCCCAACATGTTTCTCTCAAATGTTGGAGTCAACATTTGAATCCAACATGAAATCACTACCCTACACTGACTCTAATACTTTCCATTACCCCATTAATCTTTCCCAGCTTTCAATCACAATGAAAGATATTGTTTTCTGAAGACTCTAAAGTTCCCAGAATCCCTGACTGGGAATTACAGTAAACAAAATAACTATTTCAAGTGTCGCATTGAAGTGAAGGTGCCAACAGTGTTCTCCATCAATCCTTCAGGTTCCTTTCAGACAATTAATTATTCTGATACAGTTCGAAAGAATATTCGAGGTTTACATTATCTCTCCCACCCCTGTGGAGTTATCTATGATTGTCATCTCCTTATTCAAGGACAGCAAGATAATTTTGTCAAAAGCCTACATGAAACCAGAGCTAAAAGTGTCATTTTCTTTCTGATTTCAAGATGGATTGCATAACACACATCCAGGAAGCCTCCAGTGTTCACGTTTGACTGTGAAGGGATATACTTGCATCCTAAGTAGCTGGTTTGCTAAGTCCAGATTAATCTTGTATTTATTTATCTTGGTGTTGCGTAATTATTTTTTTCCTGATCCAACAGCTGGAAGGCAGGCTTAATTCAGCAAAGCATAAGCGCCACAGATAAATCTATTATTCACTCTTAGGTGCTCAAAGGAAGCAAAAATGGAATTAGTTCAACTGATGTGAAATTAATAATGTCATTTCAAATGGGCTGAGCAGGAAATAACACTTTTTTCTTTTGGCACGTTTGCCAATCAACATCAGCCCGGTTCATAGCATAAGAATGGCAGATGGAGGTCAAAGGCTCTGTCCATTACTCAAGGACAACAATTAGATTTTTAGAGGATTAATGCTCCAGTGATGAGAGATTGATACAGCAAAGCTATGATCACTGACATTCAGAATCCAGACAGAGGGAATTTGCATCTCCATCAGGGCCTGAAACTGCAGCAAACGGGTCCTACCTGCTGTCATCCAGAATTGGATTAGAGAGTTTGCTCTCGGAAGATGGATAATCTGCTCCCATTGTGCTCCCCCCCCCCCCCAAGCAAGAAAACATCAGGAAACAAGGCCACACTAAAAGTATTTAGCTATAGTCCTTGTTATCATGGGATTCCCAGGATTTGAGGTGCATAGCCCTAGCCATGGACATTGCCTTGCTGGCCTGCAACAACAGCTATGAGCTAAGGATGCATCTGTATTGTAGAATGAAAAAGGTTTGATGCCACTTTAACTGCCATCACTCAAGGCTGTGGAATCTTTCAATAGAGGTCGGGCTGTGGCACAGGCTGGTGAGCAGCCTGCTGCAATAAATCACTCTGACCATGAGGTCATGAGTTTGAGGCCAGCCCGTGGCGGGGTGAGCACCCGTCAATTAAAAAATAAAAAATAGCCCTGCTCGTTGCTGACCTAGCAACCCGAAAGATAGTTGCATCTATCAAGTAGGAAATAAGGTATCACTTATAAAAGTGGGGAGGCAAATTTAATTAATTTACAACGTGGAATGAGGAAGTACCGTCACAGTGATTGATGAAGCAGCTGCTCCCCCCTGTGGCCAGAATCGAATATCCCTTCAGGAGAAGGTTAAATTGCCTCTGCATTTGTGTCTGTCTCGGTTCTATGTATATATGGGCATTGAATGTTTGCCCTATATGTATATAATGTGTTCCGCCCTGAGTCCCCTTTGGGGTGAGAAGGGCGGAATATAAATACTGTAAATAAATAAATAAATAAATAAATAATAGTATCTCACTTGACTATGACTCCAAGGATTCTACAGCATTGAGCCACAGCAATTAATGTGGTGTCACTGGGTTGCTGTGAGTTTTCCAAGCTGTATGGCCATGTACCAGAAGCATTCCCTCCTGCCATTTCACCCACATCTGTGGCAGGCATCCACAGAGGTTATGAGGTGTTGGAAACTAGGCAAGTGGGGTTTATATATCTGTGGAAGATTCAGCATGGGAGAAACTCTTGGCTGCCTGAGGCAGGTGTGAATCTTACAATTGCCCAACTTGATTAGAATTAAATAGCCTGGCAGCTTCAAAGCCTGGCTGATTCCTGCCTGGGGGAATCCTTTGTTGGGAGGTGTTAACCTTCCCTGATTGTTTCTTGTCTGGAATTCCCCTGTCTTCTGTGTGCAGTTCTTTATTTACTGTCCTGATTTTAGAGTTTTTTTAATACAGATAGTCAGATTTTGTTCATTTTCATGGTTTCGTCCTTTCTGTTGACATTGTTCATATGCTTGTAGATTTCAGTGGCTTCTCTGTGTAGTCTGAATGGTGATTGTTAGAGTGGTCCAGCATTTCTGTGTTCTCAAATAATATGCTGTGTCCAGGTTGGTTCATCAAGTGCTCTGCTAAAGAACAGCACTCAGAAGACAAGGGAATTCCAGACAAAAAACAATCAGGGCTATTTAACACCTCGCAACAAAGGATTCCCCCAGTCAAGCTTTGAAGCTGCCAGCCTATTTAATGCTAATCAAGTTGGCCAGTTGGCCACTTTCACACCTGCCTCAGGCAGACAAGAGTTCTTTTTCCCACCTTGAACCTTCCACAGATATATAAACCTGCCAGTTTCCAACATCTCACAACCTCTGAGGATGCCTGCCATAGAAGTGGGTGAAACATTAGGAGAGAATGTTTCTGGAACACGGCCATACAGCCCGGGAAACTCATATCAACCCAGTGTTTCTGGCCATGAAAGCCTTCGACAACACAATGTGGTGTCAAACTGCATTCACCCTACAATGTACCGTCAAAAGATCCTTAGGGCTTAGGTTATTAGAGACTTCATCCCCTTCTGCCTTCCTTAAGCAGGATGTGGGACAGGCAAAGACACTGAACAAACCAGAGGAGAGTCTTGATAAGCAAAGTCCTGGGAATTTGTTTCCTTCCCTTTGTTTAGAGTGGAGGAATACTTGTACTTTAAGGTTAAGAGTGGAATCTGTAGTAAAGTAAACATAGCATCATGGAAACAATACCCTTGTTCTCACACCTTGTTTCCATTCAATAACCAGTAACTGATCCACAAACTTATGTCTCCTTTATCCCATGACTTCATTTCTTCAAGTGTCTTTAAGACTTTGTCAAATGCCTTTTGAAAATCTGACGATATATCTACCATATACTTATATTTACACAAACCAAAACTTGTAACAGGTTGGTATAAGATGACCAACTTTTCCAAAAGGCAGCTTAACTCTTTTTTAAGCAAGACTCACCTTTCTTTGATCTTCTTTGTGTAGAAAGAGCCAAAAAGTTCTTAGTAGTGAGACAGTAGAATGTGCCAGCCATTTGGGACTTTTTTTCCCAGAAGCTAAACAGAGAACTTGGCAAGAAGTGAAAAAAAGCCAAGTTAATGTACAACATGCCCAAGTTCTTCCCTGTTCTTTATGTTTGTCATTCTCATGAAGATGGCTGTGTGAGTTTTGCAATCGGTGTCACATAAAGATTTACTTAATCTGTTGTCTCAGATTTACACTTGCAACCAGAACAACTGTGTTGTTCTTGGCTCTCCAAAAAGGAAAATAAAAAGCACAGCCAGACCAGAAATGTGTATACAAAATAAAGGATGACAGAAGAGGCGTGAATAACTTTGTAATGTGACTGTTACATTTGGAATGGATGAGACAGTCATCAAAAAGAGTTATTGAAGATGATCTGCCCAAGTTGGGATTGGTCATGAGAACTATTTATAACTCCCTTGTATAGAACATTGTTTACAGAAGATATTTTATACACTAGAGATAGATCCAGGAGTTTTCCAATCCACACAATCACTTGCCATCCTGGTTGAAAGGGATTCTAGGAGCTTTAGTCCAAAGAAGTAGCCTTTGTTGCTCTGCTTCATTACCAATAAGCAATTGAATATTGTTAAGAACCATGTCCAGTATGGTCTATGACAGTTATCTGTGCCTCGTGAGCTTCCCAGAGACATCTAGTTGGACTACTAGACTTTTTTGTTCTGATTCAGTAGCCCATTGATTCCATTTTTCATTAACAGCTGGTTCTTCCTCCACATCAGTTGGGCAATGAATCTGCCCTGGGTTTTTGTACAAATTTTCAAATCACTATTTAGGGCATTGAACCTATTTTGGGTTCACTCTTTAAAAACTCAGACTTGGCATAGATTGAGTTCCTCCCTGATCAGTCACCGAGAAGAGAAGGTGAGTTGTGTTTTTGCAGTCATTCTTGATTCTTTGACTGTTCTTAAGGCAGATGAGGGGAAGGGGGTGTTTTTGGCCATGTGGCAACCCTACATTTCAAACAGTTAAGATGTGTTGAGGATGACTGTTTGTATGAGCTAAGTGAAGGCTTGCATAAGGGCTCACCAGCAACAGTAAATTGCTAGTGAGTTCTTCTGCAAGCCTTCACTTAGCTCACATAAACTATTGTGTATATTGTGCTCTTCCAGTGTGCCTTCAGTGATTGATCACTTATATAACTCCTCAGGTTTTGATTATCTTTCGGCCTGATATATGGTTTTCTCGCCCTTATTTGAAAATAATTATCTCCATTTACCCCACCTCCGAATTCTCCTGTTACATTATAGCACCTTATTATCTACCTCATCAGATTTTAATTATGTTCTCCTCATAATAACACCCAGTCTTTTAGTATTTTAATTTGTTATATGCTCTTACTTGGTTGGTTTTACTCATTATTACACTATTGTTTAAAATGGGGAAATTTTGTATAATTTTAATGTTGATGATGCTTGTTTTTGTGCTGTTTTGTATTGTATTTTATCTTGTTGTATTGTGTTAATTTGGGCTTGGCCCCATGTTAGCCACCCCAAGTCCCTGTGGGGAGATGGAGGCGAGATACAAAAATAAAGTAGTAGTAGTAGTAGTTGATGTTGTTATTGTTATTATCAACACAAAGACATAGTATGACACAGCAAATGAGATCTATATGCTGGATTTCGTATCACAAAATCACAAGTCGAACACTTCCCAAGTGTTTAGAACTGTGTGATGTATTTTCGGATGATGCGTGCAGATCTCAGTAAAGTGGCCTTTTGCAGTTGACAGATCATACTTTTGTCAATGTTTATTGTTTCCAAATGCCGACTGAGATCTTTTGGCACGCACCCAGTGTGCCGATCACTACAGGGACCACCTGCACTGGTTTATGCCAGAGACTTTGCAGTTCGATCTTGAGGTCCTGATAATGGCTGAGTTTTTCCTGTTGTTTTTCGTCGATTTGACTGTCACCTGGTATGGCGACATCAATGATCCAAACTTTTTATTTTCCATTATTATTATTTTATTATGACACAGCAAACAAGATAGATATGCTGGATTTCATATCACAAGTCGAACACTTCCCAAGTGTCTAGGACTGTGTGATGTATTTTCAGATTATGCGTGCAGATCCCAGTAGGGTGGCCTTTTGCAGTTGGCAGATCGTAATTTTGTCAATGTCTATTGTTTCCAAATGCCGGCTGAGATCTTTTGGCACGGCACCCAGTGTGCCGATCACTACAGGGACCACCTACACTGGTTTCTGCCAGAGTCTTTGAAGTTCAATCTTGAGGTCCTGATAATGGCTGAGTTTGTCCTGTTGTTTTTCGTCAATGCGACTGTCACCTGGGATGGCGACATCAATGATCCAAACTTTTTTCTTTTCCACAACTGTGATGTCTGGTGT
The DNA here is from genome assembly GCF_035594765.1 of Anolis carolinensis. Classification (NCBI taxonomy): domain Eukaryota; kingdom Metazoa; phylum Chordata; class Lepidosauria; order Squamata; family Anolidae; genus Anolis; species Anolis carolinensis. The sequence goes on from NC_085844.1 coordinate 14,282,113, forward strand.
GTTGTGTTCCAGAACTTTGTTAGTCTGGATTCGGAAGTCCCACAGGATCTTTGCGTGCTCATTTTCCAATACTTTTGCAGGTTTGTGATCCCACCAGTTCTTAACTGCTGGGAGGTGGTACTTGAGGCATAAGTTCCAATGAATCATTTGGGCCACATAGTTGTGCCTCTGTTTGTAGTCTGTCTGTGCAATTTTCTTACAGCAGCTGAGGATGTGATCAATAGTTTCGTCAGTTTCCTTGCACAGTCTGCATTTTGGGTCATCAGCTGATTTTTCAATCTTGGCTTTAATTGCATTTGTTCTGATGTCTTGCTCCTGGGCTGCAAGGATCAGGCCTTCTGTCTCCTTCTTCAGTGTCCCATTCGTGAGCCATAGCCACGAATAATAATAATAATAATAATAATAATAATAATAATAATAATAATAATAATTCCAAGTCCTCTACTTGAGCACCTGGTCTAAGGGGATCAGTTTATGCTGACTTGCATGGGAATAGAGGCAGCAGTCACTAACTCTATATAAATGCTGCCTCTAGATTTTAAAGTCAGTCCTTGAGGGCCAACAGCACAGTTATATCTGTAAGAGTTGACCAGGAGCTCCACTAACCGACAGGTCCAACAGGCATTTGTGTGAATCTTCAATGAGGCATTTTTAGGGGAAGAACCAAAGTTCACTTTCAGTGCTTATTTACCGCCTCTGAATACTGATGATGAGGAAACTGTGCATAGTTATGGAAGTTGGTTAATCTGTTGAGAAAAAAATATTTAGCAACTTTTGTCTACTATGTATCTCTACTGTTCAGCATAGTAGGAGGTTTTCTTGGATGCAGTAGAACACTGTTCTAAATGAGGAATATACACTTTGATTAGACCTCGCCTGGAAAACTGTGTTCAGTTCTGGGCAACATAATTAAAAAAGGATATTGACAAGTTGGAATGTGTCCACAGGAGGGCAACCAATGTTGTAAAAGCTCTGGAGGCCAAGTCCTATGAGGAGCAGCTAAGAGTGCTGGGTAAATTCTGCTTGGAGAAGAAAAGGCTGAGAGGGGGCATGTCTGCCATGTTTAAATATCTGAAAGGATGTCACAGTGAGGAGGGCCCAAGCTTGTTTTCTGGAAATAGGACACAAAGCAATGAAGTCAAACTGTAGACAAAGAGAATCCACCTAAACATTAGAAGGAACTTCCTGATGGCAACAACTGTTTGGCAATGGAATATGCTGCTTTAGAGGATTGTAGAATTTTCTTCTTTGGAGGTTTTTAAACAGAGGATGTATTTGATTGTGTATTCCTACACAGGAAAATGAAGTTGGACTGGATAGCTGTTGGAGTGTCTTCCTACTTGATGACTGGTATTCTTATGAAAATGAATTTGTAGAAGGAAAAAAAACCAGTACCAGATGAGAAATAACTACTGCAATATTACGTTTTTGAAGGCTTTCATGGCCAGAATCACTGGGTTGCTGTGCGTTTTCTGGTTGTATGGCCATATTCCAGAAGCATTCTCTCCTGATGTTTCGTCCACATCAGACAAGAGTTCTTTCTTCCACCCTAGACATTCCACAGATATATAAACCCCACTTGCCAAGTTTCCAACAGACCTCACAACCTCTGAGAATGCCTGTCATAGATGTGGGCGAAACATCAGGAGAGAATGCTTCTGGAATATGGCCATACAGCCCAGAAAACTCACAGCAACCTACTGCAGCATTCATTTTATTAAAGCATTTTCCTTTTTTTTCCTTTTTTCTTTTTTTTTTTACAAAATTCCCAATCAGTAAGGCCCCATTGAGCATAGTGGGAGTGTACATTCAAGATAAACTACACAATTGCACTGTGTTTTTTACTTTTAGAAGAAGACAGCAGAGGAGCAGAAGCAGGAAAAGAAGAAGCTGTCCAGCCTTTCTGATTACAAAACCATACTTTTAAGTTTCCAAGCCTGAGGAAATCTCATGTACCAGGAGATTTACTGAATAAACTCTCTGCTTGATGGGGATGGGAATTCGATGCTTTTTTGTAGTTTCCTTCCCACTGGTATTTCTAGCAGAGTAAGAATCGCATCTATCAGAAATTGAAAACTGCAGAAGACATTGTGCAAATATCAAAGAAACAGCTGAATTTACCTTGCCAGGCAGATTTTATAGTGACCGTAGAACACAGCTTTTCCTAGCATGGATTTTAATTATTGTAGTAGAAAATTCAGATATCTATTTTCGTTAGTAGATTTAGTCCTTACATTTGCATGACCATTCACATAAATCACATCTCAGGGCACTTCAGCTGTGTTTCAGAAATGCATGAAATCATTTGAAAGTTTATGGGAGTGGTGCTTTCCATGGTGATGGTCATGGTAGGGATTATGCTTGTTGTTGTTTTATAGCAGACTCTTGCTATAAAACAACATTGTTGCCTGTTCCATGTTCTCATTCTGACACTACAGCCTGGAGTATGTGGATCTCATTCCTTGAAGCAAGCAGAAAAATCACACTCATGCATAAATCACACAGAATCACATACACACATACATTGAAAGCCTTCCATTTTTAGCCCAGGCAGCTGCAGCAAGGCAAATATATAATATAATATATATATATTGTAATACTTGCTTTGGTAACATTATTTCCTCAGTTGGCATTAAGGAAGGTTGCATTCCCCGTAAAGAGTGGCCTGGCATTAAAGATGCCTGGAGCGTGGCTTGAGACATGCGATCTTTTTCTGAGCTTCTTCCGATCATTCCTAGGAAAAGATATCAGCTCGCCATGCATGCAGCTTATTCCCCCACCCCTTCCCTTAATGGAGATAAGTATTTCATTTGATGTCAGGGCTGTAATCTGTTAAAGAGTCTGCAGATTACAGCTGCAGTACTGGCAGGGGAAAAATTGTTCCCTTCCTCTGTTAAGAGAGTGTGAGAGCATAAAGCTGGTGTGCAAGTTTCATTTAGTAGATTGGTAAAGCCCCGGAGGTCACGGAATATATACAAGCCTGATGAAATTGTGCAACTAGTGTTGACACTGGGATCTTTGCAGCAGCTGGGCCCCCTTTGAGATTCATATCAGTCTTCCACAATCCCTCAGTTCCACAATTTTTGGGGCGGGAGAAGGCTGAAAAAACCCAATGTGAGGAAAAACATACATTAAGCATGCAAAAATACACCTGCAAGCATATATTCTCTTGATTTGATTGGCATAGCAGTGCAGTTTATCAGAATGCATACATTTTGATACCACATACCATCCTGCTTGACTGATGTCTTTTTTCCTAATTATCAAGTGGACTGATCTGATTTTGCAGGAGCAAATTAGAAACAGAAAAACCACAAACATTTTATTTTTTTCCAGAAAAAGAAGACATGAACTACAGTAATATTTTCCCCTCCCTTAAATCACAATTAGTTTGCAAATGCTAGAAATAACTTTGCATTCCGGTTGCAGGACCAGCAATTACAATTAAATAGGATTTTGCGTGTAATGCGGACTAAAAAAATAAATATAAATAAACCATTTCCAGGATTTCCCTTGTCATTATCAGTATCTTCAATACTGGTTTGAAACTGCATTAAATAGTCAGTGTAGATGGAGCCATACAATAGGTATGTCTAATCAACACTAGAACCTGGAAAATCACTTGTTGGACAACAACTTTGAGAATCCCTTAGCCAGACTGGCCATAGCTGTAGGAGTTGCAATATACAAGTGACTTTTCTTAAGCTGTGTTCAGAGTTACATGTGAATTAAAACACAAGAAAGAATTGAAATTTTGACTGAATAAACCTGCCACCCTAACTGTTTGCTTTGCTGTTACAAACGTGACTGCGTGGCTGCTAAGAAAACCTGACAGAGTTGACCAGGCTAATAGCGTGAATGTTGGGGGTGGAAGGTTTATATTCATCATTAGTGTACATACAATGTTAATGTTCATCACATAAATTGTAGTGCTGGCACGAAATGATAATGGTTATTTCAAAGCCCCTTTGATCACACTGAATCAGATTCTTTGTGATTCATCCACTCTAGCTCCCCAGTAAATCAGTGACATAATCTTGCAAAATTTCTTTTGTGCCCTGTTCAAAAGCAGATCACCGTAAAGATTTAAAATGGGGCTGGAGGAAACATGTTCCCCCGCCTTTGTTTCAAACAGTGTTTCCTGTATTTCACAGCCTAAGATTACTAACCTAGTCCCATCCATGTCAGTATGCTCCGTTCATTTCTGTTCTGAAGCTCGTTGCCCAAGTAAATGTGCTGAGAAACTAATTAAATGAATCAGCAAAACAAAGTTTGTGGACAAGAAGAGCCATTTCATTAAACCACTTTGCTGTCAGTGATTGGATCAATTTCACAGATGTTTGAATTAATGGCCATGTTTGCCATTATTTGTGCATCTTGTGGCAAAGAATTCCACAGCTTAAATTTGCAGAGTTTCCAGAAGCGCTTTCTTTGGTTTGTCCTGAATCTACTGCTACTGCCAAGTAATGGAGTTTGAACTGCATTATATGGTCACTATAGATCCATATAATGCAGCTCAGTTCAGTTCAAACTGTGTTATTTGGCAGTGTATATCCTGTCTGATTTCCACTAAGGCTTCATCTGTATATTTAATGCAGTTTGAAGCCACTTTAAGTGCCATGGCTCAACGCTATGGAATCATTAGAGTTGCCATTTTATGGGACCTTTAGTCAAACTACAACTCTCATTAATTCCATAGCATTGAGCCATGGCACTTAAAGTGGTGTCGACCTTCATTAATAATGCAATGTAGACACACCCTAAGTCACCAGATTGCTTGGAAGGGGAGCAATAGAAAAGTAACAAAATCTCTTGCTTGTTCTCTTTCCATATCAAGCATAAAGTTACAAAGTAAGGATCATGATAGCAGGAGGATTGAAAAAATAGCTTAGCGTTTGAAAGGATGGAAGATGCCAAGCAAGGAGTTTTCTAGTGTCTTGTGTTATTGAATTATTATGGTGGCTTTTCATTCCTTACATCAAAGGGCTGAGGCTGCATTAGAGTAAATCTCCTATTTATGTATTTATGTGTTGTGGTTTTGCCAGGGACTTGGCAACTCCAAGCAGGAAAACACCAAGCAGAGACTTACTGAGCTCCTGATGGGCTGTGTTTGCCTTGGTTGCTAGTTGCTGAGACCTGGGTCAAAGCACAAGACAGTAGTTTCCCCACCCCCGAGACAGTCTTGTGACCTCGCACAGCTGATGAGCCCTTGCCTCTGGATTGCCTGCATCCAAACCCAATATTCTTTAGCCAAGCTATTAAATCAAAATACAATGCAGTGATTATTCTGAAGCAGCACTTAAATCAGATGTTGGAACAAAGTTGTCAAGAGACCACAAAAACAAAGCAAAAACCCCAGGGCATAACCTGGGTGTGCCCTTCTAGAAGCATGCTAGGGTAGAAAAGAAAATGTAATGAGAAAGTGGCAGACATTTATGGAAAATGCAATAAGGAAGCAACTCAAAGGGGGAAAATGATGTGCCCAGACCCTTAATACATGCAGTCCAAGTGATGGGATTACTTTGCTTTAAAGAAAGGTACCCCTGGTGCCCCTGGTGCCGCCGCAGTGTGTTAAAGCGCTGAGCTGCTGAACTTGCAGACCGCAAGGTCCCAGGTTCAAATCCCGGGAGCGGAATGAGCACATGCTATTAGCTCCAGCTCCTGCCAACCTAGCAGTTTGAAAACATGCAAATGTGAGTAGATCAATAGGTACCGCTCCGGTGGGAAGGTAACAGTGCTCCATGTCTACGGACAACACCAGCTCTTCGGCTTAGAAATGGAGATGAGCACCAACCCCCAGAGTCAGACATGACTGGACTTGTCAAGGGGAAAACCTTTACCTTTACTAAGGAAAGGTGCATCCAGAAAGGAGAAACATCTCTGGATATTTTGGGAGTTTCCAGTGTTTGTGTGTCTGTTTTTTTTTATTGTACTTCTTTTTTCTCAAGTTTGTTTGGTTGCATCTTGAAAGTTGCTTCTCCCCACACCACTGGAGAAATTATACCATTTAGCCGGTATTGCAGTACCTGACATCCGCTGGGAAGTAGCAGCCAATAATGAAACAGCCAAGGCAGTGACATCTCCAGCCCATCCCCTGTACAGATATCAGCCAGCATGCCAATGCCTTAAATCAAAAAAGAGTTTTCTAAGATCTACAGAACCTCAATCAGTGGCTGATACCAGATGAGAAACTCCCACCTGGGCACACAGAAGACTGGGCAACTTGGAAGGTGATGAACAGACTACGCTCTGGCACCACGAGATGCAGAGCCAACCTTAAGAAATGGGGCCACAAAGTGGAGTCCACAACATGAGAGTGTGGAGAAGAGCAAACCACAGACCACGTAGTACAATGCAGCCTGAGCCCTGCCACGTGCACAATGGAGGACCTTCTTACAACAACACCAGAGGAGCTCCAAGGGGTCAACGACTGGTCAAAGGACATTTAGTATCATGCCAAGGAGCCCCAGTGGTGAAGTGTGTTAAAGCACTGAGCTGCTGAACTTGCAGACCGAAAGGTCCCAGGTTCAAATCCCGGGAGTGGAGTGAGCGCCCACTGTTAGCTCCAGCTTCTGCCAACCTAGCAGTTCAAAAACATGCAAATGTGAGTAGATCAATAGGTACCGCTCCGGTGGGAAGGTAACGGCGTTCCATGCAGTCATGCCGGCCACATGACCTTGGAGGTGTCTACGGACAACGCCGGCTCTTTGGCTTAGAAATGGAGATGAGCACCAACCCCCAGAGTCAGACGTGATTGGACTTAATGTCAGGGGAAACTTTTACCTTTACTACAAGTTTTTAACTTGTGTTTTTAAATACATTACAACTGTACCCCCAGTTTGCTTGTGACACGGTAAATAAATATTCTCAAGTTTGCATCCAAACTCTTTGTTGAAATATTCTAGTTTTCCCTTCCTCCCCACTTTAGTCTTCCCCTTTCTTAAACTACAGTATTAGACCTCGCTGGCAGAGAATTCCAAGTAAAATTACAAATTCCAGGATTCTATAGAATGGAGCTGTTAAAGTCAAATCAACATGCTATAACCAAATAATATAACTGCATCCTAGGGCTGACCCTGCCATTAGCCTAATATTATCACCTACAACTAGAAGTAGTTATTTAGGGTTTCCATCAGGCTTCTTTACTAGCACTACTTGATATTTTCTGGTTGTCTTCCAGGTAAGAATTAACCAAGGATAAGTTCACTAGGCTTCCAAAATCAGCCAAGATAATTGAATTCAGAAAAGCTCAATGGTTCCAAGGAAAGCTAAATGCCAAGTGTTTGATGGCAACATGGGGGAGTTTTGTTTGGACTTCTTCTCTGGGGGAAGAAGAGTGAAACAAACAATAGAAAATATGTGCTGTAGAGGTCCAACTCAGGGCTCCATTCTTGTAATTCATTGACAGGAGAAAAGTGACAGCAACCGACAGCGCTGGAACTAAATGGGAAAGCTGAATCAGACAACCTGCTGAGAACAAGAAATGTATGTCTGTTTTCAAGAAACAGCCAATTAATCTGTAATAAACCAGCCGTAACAGTTTGTGCTTAGCTGCCATAATTGGCCCCCAGGGATCATATTAAGGGCTTATCAAATTAAAATAAATAAGAAGGGGGAGAGCATCAGCAAAGTCAAGTTGTATCTGTTGCACTGGAGATGTGGACAATCGGATTAATTAATCCTTAATGCCCTCAACACACCAGTCCGTTTTACAACAAGACTACCGTGTTATGGATGCCAATCTGCAAGGAAGTACCATTGAGCTCAATCTGATTCACTTCTTGGTGAGCATGCACAGAATCGTGCCATTCATAATGGAATTTAATTTCCATGTTTTCAATACACAATCAATTAAATTGAAATGGCTAGGATAGTGAGAAATGTTACGTACATTCAAGGAAGATTGTTTTGCCATTACTGATTTCTGTCAGTGCCTGTGACCCTTAAAATGTCTCCAATTAAGAGCCTTTGCTGAACATTATGGGAATGCGATTCAGGAAGAAGTGGAAAAGAGACGGAAATACCTCCTGAGGGTGTCCTGAAGCTTAATATTGGATTGTATCTTAGGCTCCTTCCAAACAGCTGTATACAATTCACATTGAACTGATTATATGGCAGTGTGGACTCAGATAATCCAGTTCAAAGCAGATATTGTGGGTTATCTGCCTTAATATTCTGGGTTTTATGGCTGTTGTTCTAAAATATCATTAGAAGCAGAGCTTTTGAATCCTGCCAACTCTTCTGCCATCTTGGGACAGTGATTCAGCCCTGGTAAATAAAAAAAATCCCCAAACCATTCTGGACAGCTGATGAAGCCACATGATCTATGGGCCGGGCTGTGGCGCAAGCTGTTGAGCAACCAGCTGCAGCCAGCTGCAACAAATCACTCTGATCAAGAGGTCATGAGTTCGAGGCCAGCTGGGAGCCCCGCGTTTGTCTTGTCTTTGTTCTATGTTAAGGCATTGAATGTTTGCCTTATCTGAGTCCCCTTCGGGGTGAGAAGTACGGAATATAAATACTGTAAATAAATAAATAAATAATATTTCCATGTCATTTGAATTGACTGTTGTGGCTAGTTATTCAAGACTAGTATAAAACACACTGTTTCGCTAATATGAGTAATAATCATGTGGTCTTAAGATGGTTTTGAATTACAAATGCTAGCAAAAAGATCATCTGAAAATAGTTGAAAACAAAACCCAAAGTGGTGTGGCCTCATTCTAGACCCCTTCTACACGGCCATAGAATCCAGATTATCAAAGCAGATAATCCACATTATCTGCTTTGAACTGGATTGCATGAGTCTAAACTGCCATGTAATCCCGTTCAAAGCAGATAATTGTATTTTATATGGCAGTGTAGAAGGGGCCCTTGTCTCTTTGAGAGTGCAACAGTGGCCCACCTGGACATTGAGGAGACCTACCTGCCTCTGCAGTTGCCGATACCAGATTTAGACTCTTAGTATTAGTGGAAGATTAAGTTTATCATTTAGTACTCCTGAGTGGTAGCAAAGTTCCTTCTTCTGACATAATTCCTCTCCAGAGGAGCTATTTGTGTGTCGTTTCTTCCCACTGAAAAACAAAGAAGAAGCACAGCAATTATCTTCCATGAGCTAGGTCCTGAACTAGAGTCGGCAATGACTGTATTGGACCACTCAAGTATAATCTGAAAAGGTTTTGAATGCAAAAGCATTTTAAATCCAGCTCAACAAAAAGTGAGGAGAAATAGACAAGTTAACAAACCATTCTGCCCAGATCTTGTACATTGCAATCCTAGCCTGATTACTGCCTTTTCCAGCATGAATGTTGCTCACGTCCACCACATACAAACAACCTAAGCACTCCTGGCATAAAAATATATACAAAAACCCTGTGTGTGTGTGTGTGTGTGTATGTATGTGTGTGTTACATACACATTTTTATAAAGGAGTCATTTCTCATGAAGTGTCTTATAAAAGCAGAATCTTCAATTACATCAATAAATAGTTCTTTGTAAATGCTATGGCACAAGTTTAGGTTTCAGATGAATATGATATGAATATGTGATTTGCAAAGGGATCAAAGGCTCTCTTATTTAATAAAGGAGGATAAATTAATGCTAATGCCTCAAAACTGCTGTCTCCAAGAAGGATGTTGGGGAAAACCCATAGAAAAGGCTACTGTAAATTGGATGTGATGTGAGGCAGTTCTTTGCAGAGTGATTAAAGGAGGGCTGATTTCACATTTAAAGGCCCATTAGGGAAAAAGTGGTCCACTTTTGCTGTCATGATCTAGTTCATGTTTAGAGTAAGCAGTGAGAGTGGCAGTATACCAAGATACCCTGAGCAACAACATCTAGCCATCATTCTGAGGCCACTTCTACACTGCCATATAAAATCAAGATGATCTGCTTTGAACTGGATTATCTGACAGTGTAGACTCATATAATCCAGTTCAAAGCAGATTATGTGGATCATTTGCTTTTATAATATGGATTATATGGCAGTGTAGAAAGGGCTTCAGACTCTTCCAGTTGCTCAATACTAATACCATTATGTAACAGCAGTGTGGAGAAGTAAAATATGGATTAGATCAGGGATGAAAGCTAATGCGGTGGACTAGGACACTGGGAGACCCAACTCGGCTATAGAAACCCACTAGATGCCTTCAACAAATCACATTCTTTCAGCTTCAATGGGGACAAAGGTAACAACATGCCTATGAACAAATCTTGTCAAGAAACCACCATGATCTACTTAGGGTTGCCGTAAAGAAAGGAAGAGATTCAATTTATAGTGTACCTCTATTTTCTGTTTCATTCAGAAATAAGCGTGTTGTGGCTGATCTGAGTGCACAACTACATGAGTCACAGTCTGGAGTAGCAATACTCTGGACAAGCTGTGAGGATGGCTACACTGGCTGCCTTTGACCTACAGTAGATGTGGGACAGATTCCAAACCAACCAGTTCATCTCTGCTAGATAGTCATTCATACTTGAATTATTCTTTTTCACTGCAACAGCCAACCACTGACTTCCAGAGAGATTCTAGCTATTGCTGGGTAGCAATGGCCACATGCTCCTTGGAGTTCAGTGCCCAGCTGTTGCAATGAAAGGAGGCCCCTTCCATACAGCTGTATAAAGTCCACATTGAACTGGATTATATGGCAGTGTGGGCTCAGATAATCCAGTTCAAACAACTACACCTATTGATAACTGGCAAATAGAAGGAGAAAATGTGGAGGCAGTGACAGACTTTATATTTCTAGGCGCGAAGATCACTGCAGATGGAGACCGCAGCCAGGAAATCAGAAGACATCTACTTCTTGGGAGGAGAGCAATGGCCAACCTCGATAAAATACTGAAAGGCAGAGACATCACACTGGAAGGTCCGCATAGTCAAAGCAATGGTATTCCCCATAGTAACTTATGGCTGCGAGAGCTGAACCATGAGGAAGGCTGAGCGAAAGAAGATAGATGCTTTTGAACTTTGGTGCTGGAGGAAAATCCTGAGAGTGCCTTGGACCACAAGAATATCCAACCAGTCCATCCTCCAGGAAATAATGTCCGGCTGCTCACTGGAGGGAAGGATATTAGAGGCAAAGTTGAAGTATTTTGGCCACATCATGAGGAGACAGGAAAGCTTGGAGAAGATCATGATGCTGGGGAAAATGGAAGGAAAAAGGAAGAGAAGCCGACCAAGGGTGAGATGGATGGACGGTATCCTTGAAGTGACTGGCTCGACCTTGAAGGAGCTGGAGGCAGCGACAGCCGACAAGGAGCTCTGGCGTGGAGTGGTCCATGAGGTCACAAAGAGTCGAAAAGGACTGAATGAGTAAAGAAGATGATCAGCCAGCAGCGGGCTGCCCGATCCTTGATCCAGGCCCCTTGCATGGTGGCCAACCCTTGTTCTTGTAACCAATAAACAAGTTGCGGTCTAGTTTTATCCCAACCCTGTGTTCGTGTCATCTTTGGCTTTCTGCCGGCCGGAGGCATGTCGCCCATGCGCACGCAAAGGTGAAAATACTGGGAAAATGAAAAGTAGTAGGAAGAGGAGAAGGCTACAATACAAGTGGATGGACTCAATAGTGAAAGCTGTGGCTTTGAGTTTGTAAAACCTGACCAGGACAGTTGATGACTGGGAGTTTTGTCTCACTACAAGGCTTGACATAAGTTGAAGTTGACTTGATAACAACAATTAGCACAGAACACTGCAGAGAAGCACTCACATTTTGCTGTAGGGATGAAACTAGTATAATTATTCCTCCTGGCATATAAGGATTAATAGTCAAGAGGATGTACATCCCTAACTTCTATACAATGAATAAATCATATGTAGTTGGCATTTGAAATTATTCTCTGTTTTGTTCAAGGGAATGTTTGTCCCGAGAGATTTCATGCGGTTCTTTTTTTTGTAAAGACACTACAATTGTGTAAAGGGAGAGAGGGGAGGAATCAATAATAATAAGGTTGCCCACAGCCAAGCTGTTGTTTTGCTTAGTCTCCCACTACCTGCTTGCTGAAATGGCAAGGAGCTGTGGGTTGATGAAGATAACCTTGTTCAAAACAGTGCTATACAATTTTTACAAGCCCTTCCTCCTATTTGGAGTTCATCCAATGTGCAGATAAGCTCTGGAATTTCAGGGGAGCTCTGGAGTATCCCACAACTTTTTAAAAAACATGGAACAAGGCTGTAGTAAGGCAGGCGGATGGAGTCCATTAACCCCCAAACCAAGTCATTTGACCTGTGTAGCTGGGCCTGTAGACTCAAGTGCAAATGAGATGGAGAACAAAGAGAAGAAGAATTAAAAATGCAATGCTTGTCATAATCAAAATTGACAGGTGGGCAGATATGTGAAACAGACGCTTGCCTTTCTTAGGGTGTAGGAAGGAGAGCGTCGAGCAAGTAAGGAAGGGGAGGTATACATAATCAGCAGGGAAAAAGAAACACATGCTGGGATCTTGGAAACTTTGAAGGTTGGTTCTGCTCTAGCTTGAACCTGCAGGTGTGTTTTGCAGGAGGCAGCTGCCCACCCATACTCAGCTGAGTCATGAAAGCTCCATCACACCATACATTGGCTTAGCTGTGATCATGTTGGGGTGGAAACTGGTTAGTATAAAAATGACTCCATTCTCTGTGCCATCTCTTCACCAGTGTTGGGAGTATCAAGCCATATGCATAACTAATAATAATGAGTTTTAACGGTAACAAGGATGGAAGAAAGTTACATATAAAAATAACATTGTGTATAGGAGTAGTGTTGTGTTAATGGTGTACTCATATGTTCCAGATACTTTTACAGGAGCTATTAGACACTGTTTGGGTGCATCTAAATTGCAAAATTAATGAGGTTTGATACCATGTTAAGTGCCATGGCTCTGTACTACAGAATCCTGGAATTTGCAATTTGGTGAGGCATCATCACTCTTTGGAAGAGCTGTAAAACCACAACTGCCATGATTCCAAATAGAGTTACACCAAGCCAGTTAAAATATATTATCTGAAAAATGATTATGGAACACTAATAGCTGGGAAGTATTACACCGTATGCAACATACACTTATACATGTATATCTATTCAAATAAATAAAAAATTAAACAAAGGTTTTTAAAAATGGTGTCAATCTACATTATTTCTACAGTGTAGATGCCCTTCTCTAGTGGAGATCGACATCTGTAAAAGAATACATGGGTCGACAGACTGACAAACAGATGGACAGACAGATGTTAATCATAGAACTGCACCAAATGACCTACAAATAAGTGTTCTCCCTAGATATCATTTGCTTGCTTCTCTTGTAGTGCTATCTAATGAAGGAACAGAATGTTTATGTTCTGTTGATATGATGCAGGCACAGATAAAAGGCAACCTAGGACAGTGTGTGATCCCCATATCTGTTCTTCTGGTCCTAAAGTTTTATGTGACTTCATAGTCCCTTTTTTCTGCCCCAACAAGAATGAATTATTTTTCCTAAAAACCTACAGAAACAACAAAATAGGCAGGAAGAGGGTTGCAGCCCTCCTCCTGCCCATTCTACTGTTTAGTATTACTGAGAGGAGGATTTTTTGTCTCATAGATGTCATGAAAGGACTGGTTGCTGTTTTTTAACCTACATCATTCAGCCTAGGAGCAATGGGATCCTGCTGTTATAAATCAGCAATGCGCCATCCTCCCAGGATTATGCTATGCTTATTATTCATCTGATTGAAGCCATCATCATTCTAATTTTCACATTTATATTTCTTTCCGCCTTCCACATCCCAGACAGAATTATAGCAGTTTAGTTTAAATTGGGTGTCACCTGTTGAAGATATGGCTGGTTTTCAATGTGGAGATCATTTAAGAATCATGCTTAGTGTTGATTCTGCATCTCAGGGCAATTACACAGAAGTAGTTGGGAAACCAATAACACTCAAAATGCCTTGCCCCTTGATTATGGGAGTTGTAATTAAATTACATCTGAAGGGTATCGTGATTCCCACTCTTGATCTAGAGCAGATTATCAAAGACATAGCTAACAACCTCTACAGGAGAGCTAAATGAAACCTTCATGTTCATTATTCCTCAGGTCACCAAATGTTTAGAAGATATAATGGGTAAGGTTGCTCGCTATGAAAGCAGTCCAGTTTAGGAAATAGCAGAACTGAGGACAGATAAATGTGTGGTATAGAGTCTTAGGCGTTGGACTAGAACTGTGTGAGACTAGAGTTCAAATCCCTGTTGGGACATGGAAACCAACTGAGCAACTTGGGTAAGTCACATTCCCTAAAATTCAGAGGAAGGCAGTGGCAAACTCCCTCTGAACAAACCTTGCCAAGAAAACACTATACCATGCTCTTAGGGTTTTAGGATCACCATACATTGGAAATGACTTGAAGACACCAACAGCAGCATAGCCCAAGATATTAACATCTCCATGCTCTATAAAAGAGGATTCTAGACTAGATAGAGTCTCATCTAATGGAACAAAGTGCCCTTTATCTTTTGTATTGCTTCAAGGTTGATAATGATTATTTCTACTGTGAACACAGAACAGATCTGGAATAATGAAGCTTGATTAAAGCTTGTGTAAGAAATAAAGAACAGCCTTAGTCTGGTTGACCTGTCATCACTATGATTCTTCAAAGGCATGTCCATAAATCACATGGATCAAATTGTTACAGCTCATTGCAAAACAGTGATATGAAAAAGACTCATTATGTCTTCTTTTAGATTGGCTTGCTAATTTTGTTCATTACTTGGATGAGCAGGCAACATCTAAAGATACTGACCAATTCTCTCTCTTAGTTCAGTACTTGCCTTTCTAGTTCCAAAAGATGGAATGGTAAAATAAGATATTGAATTCCCTGGTGAAATAAAAAGACCAGACACATGGGCCATGACAATTTATTTTAAATGACACCACCCAAAGCCAGATACCACACTCAGCCTAAATAGTTGGCTGTGGGTGGGACTTCTTTGTGGAGTGCTTTCATTGCCATACAACTTGTTCTGTGCATCTTAAAATAACTGTTCTTCTCAGATGTGGCAAAAATGAGCGAACTCATTCAGACTGACCTAAGATTCAAACTGCAGGTCCAGCTGCTCTCTTTACAGGAAGGTGAGAGAGAAGTCATCTTGTTCTTTTTTGTCTAAATAATCTGATGCATAAAGTGCAATCGAGACAGACTTCTAACTCAATATGACAGCTTCAGAGCAGTTAGCAGCAGACATGCCAGATGAGAAACTCAAGCCAGGTGGTCCCTATATCAACCAGAATGGATGAATACAGAGAGGACACCCTCATCCTTTGCATTGACAATGAATGGAGCAGTGGCAGAATTGCAAACACTGTTGATTGGAACGCAAGGGAGAGCCTTCTTGGTGACTGCCCCTCGACTCTGGAATGGAAGCCAGAATAAATAATAATAATAATAATAATAATAATAATAATAATAATAATAATAATTTATTTTTCTATCTTGCCACCATCTCCCTGAAGGGACTCAGGGTGGCTAACATGGGGCGATGCCAAAAACAAAACAGAATAAAGTAACTACAATGAATATCAAAACAAAAAAAGTAATAACATAAATCAAATCAAATAAACAATTTAAACATTTTAAAAATACAATAAAACACATAAAATCAGAACAAGTGAGTAATATAGCCCCCTCCCTGACAGCAGGCTAAAACCTCTCTTTTCAGGCAGGCTTTTAAAGAAGAAACCCTGGTGGCGAAGTGTGTTAAAGCACTGAGCTGCTGAACTTGCAGACCGAAACATCCCAAGTTCAAATCCCGGGAGCGGAGTGAGTGCCCGCTGTTAGCTCCAGCTTCTGCCAACCTAGCAGTTCGAAAACATGCCAATGTGAGTAGATCAATAGGTACTGCTCCAGCGGGAAGGTAACGGCGCTCCATGGAGTCATGCCGGCCACATGACCTCGGAGGTGTCTATGGACAACACCGGCTCTTCGGCTTAGAAATGGAGATGAGCACCAACCCCCAGAGTCAGACATAACTGGACTTAACGTCAGGGGAAACCTTTACCTTTTACCTTTAAAGAAGAATGTGTTTAAGATCAATGAGGTGCTGTGTTTTGTGTAGGTTAACTGCTTTTTAAATAGTGTTATTGGTTTTAATCATGCGTTTTAGTAACTCCTATGTTCAGTTGTATTTTAATGTTTGTATGGTTAGGATGTTATATGATTTTTTGTGTTAGGTACTTCGAGTCTCCTTTTGGAGAGAAGAAGCTGGATATAAATACTACTACTGCTACCACTACTACTACTAACAATAATAACAATAGCTGGCAGATGTCTGTTTTTGTGTGCCTTCAACTTCTTTCTGAGTTATTGTGACCCTAAGTCATGCCAGCCACATGACCTTGGAGGTGTCTACGGACAACGCCTGCTCTTCAGCTTAGAAATGGAGATGAGCACCACACCCCAGAGTCGGTCACGACTGGACTTAGCGTCAGGAGAAAACCTTTACCTTTACTTTAAGGTGAATATATCACTAGATTTTCAGGGGCTGAGAGTATGTGACTCACCCAAGGTCTTCCAGTGGGTTTTCATGGCCAAGAGAGGAATGGCACCCTGGTCTGCAGAATCTAATACTGAAACCACTACACCACCACACTGGCTCTTGCTAAAGCTTAAATGAGAAAAGTCTGAGCTATTAACCAAATCCCAAGGGCAGGTAGTAATAAATCTTGCAGCAGCTACTAGGAATTGTTGTTGTTCATAACAGTCTGTTCTACCTGGCTTTTAATGCTTTTCCTGCACATAGATTTAATTTATAGGCTTAATTTTTATATCTTTTTGGTTTTGGTTATCATAAACATGGCTTCTTACAACAGATTCTACAACAGCTGAGACTTTGCTACTGCATTTGTCTTCATACTTGTTGCACTCCACTCATTATCCATGTGGAACGGAGTTGGCTTGATTCACCTGTAACAGTTTTCCCCTTCTATAACTTGGCTTTATTGATATTTGCTGTTTTTACACACAGTGAAGTCCTTTACTACAGGCACTAAAACCTCTGTCCTCTGCACCTCAGTGCTCCTATCATAAAGAAAACTGCTACATCCAATGACTTGTTCCAACTAGACTAGAACCACTGAATCCGTTACTGATTTATTTAATTGTTTGGTATCAATACATATGACACAAATACCATTGATCTAGTGGATTTATTTTTTGTGGTTAAATAGATTTAGGACTGTGATTACAGTTTCAGTGAATGTGATGGGATGTTCTGGGATTTGTACTCCAAAATTCAATTGTTCCAAGCTCTGGATTTTTTCCCCCAGAGCCACGCAACAGAGAGCCAGAGCCATCTCCTGGTTATTTACTTCTTTTTCAGTTAATACATTCCTAGCCTTTTATGGGGTCTTGTGTTTTTATAGAGCTTTTGTAACTGCCGAAGTAGGATAAGTGGTCGTTCTTGATGATTCCCCATGGGCCTCACAAATCATATTAAGAAAGATTTAAAGTCTGTTCAGTCCACTGGGACCTTACTACTTCACAACCCAAGGGCTGCAGTGAATATCACATCAGAGCTTTGAAAATATACTTTTTTAGGATTATAACTCCAAGAATCTCCTTATAAGCTTCCATAGTTTAAAAAAAACACCTTTCAAGATCTCTTTTCCCTGAGTGTTTCATTATGTGCTTAGCACAAGTAGGTTGATTGTTCTCATATGTATGTGTGTGTGTGTATGTGTTTGCAGGGTATCATAACGTAATGTACACACGCTTTAACAACTAATAGTAGCTATGGTGATTATCTGAAGGTTAAGTACATGCATTTAGATGGAAGAATAATGTTATAATAATGATTTAATAAGAGTTACAAATACTGTCTTAGGTTGCAATCTTATGTAAGGTGTTCAAATTGTAGTCCCTGCACAACAATGTACTTCTTGTAATGTCAGAGCACAGAATTGCAAACCTCATTAACTTTTTTTGGTAATTGTGTGACATTTCTTTACTACTGGAATCTTTGATCCTGTTAAGGTCCAGAATAAGTTATGAGTGTGACAGAATTTTCCAAGCTTCACATTATTCATTAACTATCATTTATAGACCCAGTGCCTCTGATACTTACCTGAATCTCATTTGTCAAAAGTAACAAGGAAGGAACATGTTCTGTGTTATGAGTTGCTATTGCACTACATTCTTTCTCCCAGTTTTTTTGGATGCAAGCATAAAAATGTATCTTGCTAAATCTGGAGACTATGTGCTCTTCAACAAGAGCCAGCCCAACACAGGCTGTGCTTCTCATACCTGAGCACATTCTGTCTTCTTATTTGTTTTCATGTTGTGCTCTTTTTGCTAGTCATTCTGTTAGCAAAGCCCTAGTGAACATCCAAAGTCAAACAAAGTCAACTTCACAGATGTTACTGGCCCAGAAAAAATGTGTGCATCTGTGTGCACTTCTGTATACGGACATGTGCATGCATGACATTTGTCATTTCAAATCTAATACAAAACTGGAATGATTACTTGGGATCCTATTTGTGCTCCACACTAGCAATTCCATTTATTCCAGGCATGGAGAAGCTAAAACAAGCTAAATGTTTTTCCATTGCCTTACTTCTATAAGACTTCTGGACATTGTGTGATACTAGTCAAACATCAGTATTTTTCAGACACTTTATATCGTCTCTTTCTAATTTAAAATTGTGAGGAGAGACTTGATAGGGTAGGCCAAAGTCTTATCCAGCCCACAATCTGAAAAAAATTACATTTTAGACTAACCCTCACAAAATCCTCTGAACATGCACAAATTTGACTGGATGGGCAGTATATTTGTCAATGGGAGAATTCATAGCTAAGGTTTGGAAATTAGAAACAGCATAGTCTTTGCCAACCAATCCTAATGTATAACTAAGTCCTACTATGATCTCAGTGTAACTAGAATAATTTTACTCCTTTTCTAGCATAATAGTATCTGGTTTTCATTGTTTTCGGATATTGAGTCTATAATATCACTACCTGAAGATGTTTCATACTACCGACAATGCTAACTAGTGGCTCCTATGTCAGCAGTTGATCCTCCCTAGGCTTTAAATCAGTGGTTCTCAATCTGTGGGCCCCCAGATGTTTTGGCCTTTGACTCCCAGAAATCCCAACAGCTGGTAAACTGGCTGAGATTTCTGGGAGTTGTAGCCCAAAACACCTGGGGACCCACAGGTTGAGAACCACTGCTTTAGACTAAATGTTTAAGGAGCTAGCCAAGGTACTGAACTTATTTTACAGACAGGATTCAGCACTTTCAATAGATCCTTTACATTATGGACTCAAATCTAAAGTAAATTTACTGTCCCAATGATGTGAAAGCCAGTGGCTAATGATCTAATAAAATTCTAATATATATATCTGCACTAAAGCAAAAAAGCAGTTAATTAATTAGATCTTTTTTCTGTAACAAGAAAGTGAAGAATTACCTAATGTGATGGTGGTTTACTAATGTTGTCCATTTTAGGAGCCGTTGAGCTCTAACTTCAATGAACTGCTTTTAAAAAGTAACTTTCCTGCTTCTGGCCTAAGGGTAGAAGGCTAACCAGGAGGTACAGCACAGAGTGTGGGGCACGCTGCTTCTCAGCTGTCACCATCTATCATCTGCTGCCTTATAGGATTACTCCCTTCTGCCTTAGAGACAAATCTAACACCCTGCCATTATTTCTGCCACTCCACCCATTCACAGGATACTAAGTGCTCATTTTTGTTTTCACAGTTCTTTTATTTCTTTTCAATATCTCACTGGGTCATGATAAAGCCATTTTGTAACTGTTGGACAATCTTAAGCTCTTGCTTTCTCTTTCTCTCCTGACATTTTCAAAAGTGACAGGAATATAAGGATACCTTTCTCCCCATTAATGTAGAAATATGTCAATAGAGAGAAAGTATGATGGAAAGATGAAAATGGACACTGTTAAGTTCTCTCTTTTTTGGGGGGGGGGGAATGTCTGTAGCATTGTGCTGAACCCATTTAAAATTAAGCTGTGGCTGGATGGCCCCAGTCCATCATCCTGCCAGTGTTCAGTTATGGTTGGCTTCAACATGTCATCATATTCATTATTCTTAAAGTAATTTTCAAACTGGAAGTAAGGCTGACATATTGGAGCAAAAGGGTTTTAGTTCTAAATTGACAAATGCAAGAGGAGGAGGAGAGCTGAGAAAGGGCAGGGGGAGGAAGGAGGGGTAATGATGATGAGATAGAAAAGGAAAAGGAGATGCTTTAGATATCATATGAAAAAATGAGGATGGATGAAGATGATGATAATGAAATGGATGAGGAGGAAGATAAGTTTTAAATATCATGTGGCAGTATGGCTGTGATGAGGAAATGTGATAAGGATCTTTCTTCTGTTTACCACAGCCTTGCTGACTAGAGAGAAGTAGTAGAAACATCATCTCCCTGCACCCTGATCACCAGTGGAACAGATCTCCAATTCTCAATATGGCTGATGCCTGATAAAATGGGTTTGGGAGGAATGTAGGATATGAAGAAGAAATAAAAGATGTAGTGGTAGTGGTGGTAGTAGTAGTACTAGTGAATATGGAGCATTCACACACATGTCACTCCAAGTTGAGGCGCCTTTAGACAAAGTGATGAAGCAGACTCAAGCTGCAGAAGCTTGTGGATGAGGAATCATGGCAAAGGATTGGAGGTTGGGTGGAGCTATGCATATAACCTGGCCTCTCATGTGCCTCTTAAGCATAATGTGCCTTTCAAGTGTGTCCACAGTGCTTTTCTCCAATAACTAGTGCTGAAGTAAGAATAGTAGAGTTGGAAGAGACCTCATGGGCCATCCAGTCCAATCCCCTGCCAAGAAGCAGGAAATCACATTCAAAGCACCCCCGACAGATGGCCATCCAGCCTTTGCTTAAAAGCCTCCAAAGAAGGAGCCTTCACCACAGTTTGGGGGAGAGAGTTCCACTGCCGAAAAGCTCTCACATTGAGGAAGTTCTTCCTGATGTTCAGGTGGAATCTCCTTTCCTGTAGTTTGAAGCCATTTCTCCGCGTCCTAGTCTTCAGGGCAGCAGAAAACAAGCTTTCTCCCTCCTCTCTATGACTTCTCTTCACGTATTTGTACATGGCTATCATATCTACTCTCAGCCTTCTCTTCTGCAGGCTAAACATGCCTAGTTCTTTAAGCCGCTCCTCATAGGACTTGTTCTCCAGACCCTTGATCATTCATTTTCCAGTCAGGTCTGGTTTTTCACTTCAGTCCTTTGGCAACATTGCGTCTTTTGCCTAAGTCCACAAAGTATCTTGGACTCACTCTGGACTGATACTAAAGGAGATATTTTTGCATTGGCAATCCATTTACAGTTAGGTAAGAACTTCATGATGCATTTCTTCCGCTCCTCTGTTCCAGTTTAGCTGAATGTTTGCTGTCTATTCATAGCTGATTAGACCTGATGTTTTGAAAAGAGGTTTTTCTTGTGAATATTGGCTTTTGTCCAAGTATTAAAGCAGTATGGAAGTTTAAGTACTATAAATCAGTTTGTTATTTCTGTTAACTACCTTCAAGTCCACACCAACGTATGGTAACGGTATGAGTGAAAGACCTCAAGAGCCCTGTTTAGGTTTTGCAAACTCAGAGACATAGTTTCCTTGTTTGAGTAACACAGTCTTCCTCTTTTCCTATTGCCTTCTACCTTACCAAGAATGATTGCTATCTTATCATGATATGACCAATTGACAACAGGTTCAATTCAGGAATTTTGGCCTCTAAAGGGAGTTTGTGCCTGATTTGGTCTTGGACCAATGTGTGTGTTTTCGTAGAAGTTCATGGAATCTGTAAAACTCTTCTCCAGTGACACATCTCAAAGAAGTTAATTTTCTTCCTATCAGTTTTCTTTCCTCTTAGGTTTGAGATGCTGGCAAGCAGCACATGTCCTAAACTAAGGAGCAGGTGCTACCTATGTTCTCTGTCTCCCTCATGTTGCATGCACACACAAGCACATCCTGGGCATTGGGGAGTTCCCACGACATCCTGCCACTACCCAGAGGGGAAATCCAGGTACGTGTGTGGGCACAGGTGCTTCCTGCTCCAGCAACAGAGAGCCGCCTCTTCTGCTTCACCCTCTCACCTGCACTCTTCCTTCCAGATGGCGAAGTAACATGATGTTCCTCCATCGCATCTTTCATAAATCTCTCTAATGTGTGTGCTGTTGCAGCTCATCTTGGGGTCTGCTGATTGGAGTGAATGAAAGGTCATCAAATTAAGTGAGTTTTCATTATTTATATTCTCCAACTTCAAAAGGTGAAGTATGAAGTTTGTTTGGGTTACATTTATACTGCAGAATTAATGCAGTTTGACACCACTTTATAATTGCCAGGCTTTGATGCTATGGAATCCTGGGAGTTGTGGTTTGGTGAGGAACCAATACCTTCTGGCTGAGAAGGCTAAAGGACTTGTAAAACTGCAGCTCCCAGGATTCAATGGAATTGAGCCATTGCATGTAAAATGACATCAAACTGTATTAATTCTTCAACACAGATCAGGCATGGGCAAACCTTGCCCATCCAGATGTTTTGGACTTCAAGTCCCACAATTCCTATCAGCCTACTGACCATCTGGAGGGCCAAAGTTTGCCCATGGCTGATGTAGATGAACCCAGAGACACTTTGTGATTTGGTCCTTGAGACTACAACCTTTGGCTTGGAAAGCTGGGTTAACTCCTAAGTAAGAATACCTCATCTAATCTAAAGAACCTTTGATAAATATAAGATAGACATCAGAAAAATTAGTGACCTTAAAATTGCAATCAGACCAGGCAGCATCTGGTACTGAGTTCCCATCATCACATAGTCTTCAAAAAAACCTGCAGCTATTTGCAGAAAACTGCATCTGGCCATCTAAATCTACGAGTGATTTTAAAATCTATTTCCAGTGGGCCCTTGGTATCCACTGAGGTTTAGTTCCAGGACCAAAAACCATGGATGCTCAAGTCCCATTATACACAACAGAGAAATTGTGTCCTTGATAAAATCATTTAAACTGCGTTTAAATTGGAGCTTTTCAAAGGAGCCAATGAAGATGTGTTGTACACCAGTAAAACAAAAAATAATAGTGGACAGGTACAGAAGCACATTGGACAGATCTTTTAAAGTTCAGCCTAAATCAGGCATGGGCAAACTTTGGCCCTCCAGGTGTTTTGGACTCCAACTCCCACGGGTTCCTACAGGCTGTTAGGAATTGTGGGAGTTGAAGTCAAAAACACCTGGAGGGCCAAAGTTTGCCCATGCCTGGTGTACATTGTGTGTATATATATAATGTATATGTGTGTTTGTATTGCAGTCATGCTGGCCGCATGACCTTGGAGGTGTCTACGGACAACGCTGGCTCTTTGGCTTAGAAATGGAGATGAGCACTAACCCCCAGAGTCAGATACCACTAGATTTAATGTCAGGGGAAAACCTTTACCTACCTTTACTATAAGGTAAAGGTAAAGGTTTCCCCTGACATTAAGTCCAGTCATGTCTGATTCTGGGGGTTGGTGCTCATCTCCATTTCTAAGCCAAAGAGCCAGCATTGTCTGTGGACACCTCCAAGGTCATGCGGCTGGCATAACTGCATGGAGCGCTGTTACCTTCCTGCCAGGGCGGTACCTATTGATCTACTTACATTGGCATGTTTTCGAACTGCTAGGTTGGCAGAAGCTGGAGCTAACAGCGGCCACTCATGCCCCTCCCAGGGTTTGAACCTGGGACCTCTCCATCTGCAAGTTCAACAGCTCAGTGCTTTAACACACTTCGCCACTGGGGCTCATCATATATATATAGTGTATAGTGCATAGTGTGTGTGTATATATAAACACACACTGTGTGCTATTAT
Source organism: Anolis carolinensis (assembly GCF_035594765.1). Lineage (NCBI taxonomy): Eukaryota > Metazoa > Chordata > Lepidosauria > Squamata > Anolidae > Anolis > Anolis carolinensis. The sequence goes on from NC_085844.1 coordinate 14,305,927, forward strand.
ATATATATACGTATATATATATATATAGCACACAATGTGTGTTTATATATACACACACACTATGCACTATACACTATATATATATATATATATATATATATATATATATATATATGGTGTGTGTGGGTGTGTAGTGTATACTGTTTGTCCATGTATATATGCATAAGTGTATATGTATATATATGTTTGTATGTATTGGCCATACATACAAACATATACATTGGAAAAATAGTATATGGTGTATGTGTGTATATGTATATACAGTAGAGTCTCACTTACCCAACATAAACGGGCCGGCAGAACGTTGGATAAGCGGATATGTTGGATAATAAGGAGGGATTAAGGATAAGCCTATTAAACATCAAATTAAGTTATGATTTTACAAATTAAGCACCAAAACATCATGTTAGACAACAAATTTGGCAGAAAAAGCAGTTCAGTACACAGTAATGCTATGTAGTAATTACTGTATTTATGATTTTAGCACCAAAATATCACGATATATTGAAAGCATTGACTACAAAAATGCGTTGGATAATCCAGAATGTTGGATAAGCGAGTGTTGGATAAGTGAGACTCTACTGTATATATATATATATAGCACACAATGTGTGTTTATATATACACACACACTATGCACTATATATATATATATATATATATATATATATATATATATATATATATATATATATATTGTGTGTGTGGGTGTGTAGTGTATACTGTGTGTGCATGTATATATGCATAAGTGTATATGTATATATATGTTTGTATGTATTGGCCATACATACAAACATATACATTGGAAAAATAGTATATGGTGTATGTGTGTATATATATGCGTGTGTATATATATACATATACACACATACACCATATACTATTTCTCCAGTGGCGCCGGCTTTGGAGTCCGCCAGGATCCAGGTGCGCCGACCTGGAGGGCTGTGGGGAGGAGTGGGCGGGGCCAGGGCGGGGGCGTGGCCTGGAGGAAAGGAGGGGAGGGGGCTGCTCGCCCTGCTTCGCCTCAGTCTTCAAATGGGGAGCGGGCCCAGCCGGGTTTGACGTCACTGGGTCATCAGCTGACCGACCGGAGAAGAAGCGGCGTCTGCGGCTCCCTTTCCCCGCGTGTGGCCTTTCCGCGCGCGCCCTCCTCCTCCTCCTCTCCCCGGCCAGCCTCCGAGGGGAAGGGGCAGGGGCATGGGGCGGGCGGGGGAAGGGGCTCCTTTGAGAAGTGACCCTGGCCAAAGGCTTCGCAACCCGCGGGTTTGTTTTGGAGAGTGAGGGAAGGGTCCGGCGCGCCCTCGAGGAGGAGAATCCCCAGCCTTCGAGCCCCGCTTGGCATCTCCGTGGGGGCTTCTCCTTCTCGGCGATGATCCTCGGCTGCCGCGCGTCTCCCTTCCGGAGCCCTTGAGCCTTCCTCGCCCGCCATGGGCCGCCGCGAGTCTTCGAGGAAGGAGAGGACAACTCCGGCTGGTTCCTTCTTCTCTCCCTCCTCCTCCTCCTCCTCCTCTTCCTCGCCAGACTCTGGGAGTTTCGCGATCGGGAGGGAGCTTTCCTGCCGAGAAGAAGAGACCCCTCCGCCTCTTGCCTGGGTGACCTTGCGCCTTCCGACGCCTCCGGCCTCCCGCCGCCCTCCTTGGCCCCTGAGGCGGGGATGAGCGCCTCCAAAGAAGGAGGAGGAGAAGGAGGAGGAGGCGGAGGCGCCCGCCTTTGGGGTCCTCTCCTCTCGCTCTCCCTTCCTTCCTTCTCTCCCTCAACGCGCGACTTTCTCGCCGGCCTCGAGCCCTCCCCTCTGAATCCTGAATCCGACCTCAGGGTGGTGTGGAAGAAGGATCTCACCCCTGCTGCCAGAGTCCCTCTCCAGGTTGCGTCCTGCTTCTTCTTTCGTTTCTGAAGTTGCATGGTCTTGTCTCCGTCTCTCTCTCTCTTCCAGAACTCTAGAAACTGACCTACATAGGATTGCAACTCGGGAAGTGCTGTTTCCATCCCTCCTCTCTCTCAGGCTCCAAGAGTCTCAGTCTCTTCCAGGCTGCCTTTGGTTTCAGGAGGAGCAGCACAAGGGAGGGAAACAGACCCGCAGACCCAGATGGACCAATGGACCAGTCTTGCACCAAAGCTGAGAAGATAACGGTGGACAAACGGAAACCCATGGCCTGACTTTCCGGAAGAAAGATGGATACTGCTGCCAGGATGTCCAGGGAGATGGGCTCAAGGTGTGAGAGATTTATTTAATCCTGGCCAAAGCGACTTGAAAACATACTGCAAGTCCCTTCTGGTGTGAAAGAATTGGCCATCTACAGAGACATTGCCCAGGGGACGCCTGGATGTGTTAGCTGGGAGGCTTCTCTCATGTCCCCGCAAGCTAGAGCTGACAGACGGGAGCTCACCCCATCTCGTGGATTCAAACTGGCAACCTTCAGGTCAGCAGTTCAACCTTCAGGTGAGCAGTTCAGCTGTCACAAGGGTTTAACCTGTTGTGCCACCACGGCACCGTTTCTTGCTCTTGTCCCTCCTCTTTGAGAGACAGGGAATTTCCAACATGTGGCTTTGATTGCCCCAAACTTGGAAGAAGAAGCCCCTGGATTTCTCACTAGGTGGTGGATGGGACTGCGCTTTATCAAGCGGATTGTGGATAGAAATATCCAGTGCCAAAGAAGATATGGAGAGGTCCTTTGCTCCTGCACTAACCGCCTGATCCCCTTGCCAAGTGGGTGAGGGTGGGAGGAGGCAGCCGCCTCCAATGAGACCCCTCCTCCTTCCCACTTGGCTGCCCTGAGACCCCCTCGCCATGGAGCTGTCCGAGGTGCGCTGCTTAAGCGACAGCGATGAGTTGTACACCATCAACCAGACCCCCCCTGACAGCGGTGCACGCTCCCAGCGCCTGCTGTGGCAGACCGCTCTGCGCCATATCACCGAGCAGCGCTTCATCCAAGAGCACAGCAGCGACAGCAGCAAAGCGCTGGCCTCGGAGGAATCCTGTGGCTCCAACCACTCTCAACCTTCCCGGCATCAGTCAGGAGGCAAGGCCCTCAGCGGCCACAACAACGGGGGCACCAAGGTCTTCCCGGAGCGCACCAGCAGCAGTGGCGACTTGGGCTTCCTGCACGTGGACTGTGCTCCCAGCAACTCGGACTTCTTCCTCAACTGGGGCTACACTTACCGGGGAGTGATCTTCCCAACCTTGCGCAACTCCTTCAAATCCCGGGACTTGGAGCGCCTCTACCAGCGCTACTTCCTGGGCCAGAGGCGCAAGTCAGAGGTGGTGGTGAACATCTTGGACATACTCACCAAGCTGACCCTCCTGCTGCTCCACCTCACCTTGGCCTCGGCCCCCATGGACCCCCTCAAGGGCATTCTGCTGGGCTTCTTCACGGGCATCGAAGTGGTCATCTGTGCCTTAGTGGTGGTCAGGAAGGACACAACCTCGTACACCTACCTGCAGTACAGTGGGGTGGTCACTTGGGTGGCCATGGCGACACAGATTTTGGCTGCTGGCCTGGGTTGTGGGCTGCTCGGCGATGGCATTGGCTATGTGCTCTTCACCCTCTTTGCCACCTACAGCATGCTGCCTCTGCCCCTCACCTGGGCCATCCTGGCTGGCTTAGTCACGTCCCTCTTGCAACTTGTCATGCAGATAGTCATACCCAGGCAGATGGTGACTTCCATCAACCAGGTATTTTCTGTGTGGGTTGATTCTTCTTTCTGTAGGGAATTGCCTTTTGTGATGTTGTTCTGTAGGAGCTTTTCCACCTCCTCCCTGAATAGGCTTAGGCCAACGCAGTGGTGACTGGTGTCTTCTTTCTGAATCTGGAAAGAGACGAATTTTCTCTAGGTGTTACTTTGAAAGTATCCAAGGAACACAATACTATACCCCACATAGACTGAATAGCTCATTTAATAAGTTCAGATAGAAACAAAATGGGTTCACTACTTCAGTGGCATGGAAACCATCAGCCACCACAGGGCTATTTCACAGTTTCAGGTGAAAATAGAGCTTGGGAAAGCAACCTTATTGGGCTACAACTCCTAGAATCTTCCAACCATCATACTATTCAAGCTGTCTGGGAGATATTTGGAGTTGTCCAAAAAGAGGAATTTTCCTAAGCTCAAGTGAACTTCTCTGATGATATGTCATTGCATATATAATCCTGGTTTAACACATGAGAAACATGAGAAACCATGGCTCAGGTATAACTCAGGTAGGGTTATAAATTTCTTATTTCTGATTGGGGTGCGGAGTAAGGAAGGCGGCAGGATCTTTTGAGAGGAGCTGCAGAAACATTGTAGGATTGGAGAGTTGTTGTATGTTTTCTGGGCTATATGGCCACATTCCAGAAGTATTCTCTCCTGACGTTTCACCCACATCTATGGCAGGCATCCTCAGAGGTTGCGGTCAACAACACAATGTAGGATTGTTGACATTGGTGGTTCCTCATGAATTCAGCACCCTTTATGTAAGCACGTGTGGCCACTGTAGGGGCCTAGACATCCATAAGGCACCAGGTTACATCTGATCTTGGAAGCTAAGCTGGATTAGCTATGGTTAGTACTTGGGTGGGAGACTGCTAGTGAACACTGGGTCTATATTTCAGAAGCAGGAATGATAAAACCACCTTTGATTAACCATTGCCTAAGATGATGCTATAAAATTAATTGTGCCACCATAAGTCAACAAGCGACTTGAACACACAAATGGGTGCTACATTACTTATTAGGCAATTCCTTGTTGTCCGAGTATGATGGCCTTCCAAGTGTAGTTTCTTGGCAGTGGCTACATGCTAAATATCATTGAGATATAAAAGGAGTTGTGTTGACCTGAACCCTTCCTCATTTTATGAGCTGTTTTCCCCAAACTGGCCTTCTTCAGTCCATTGGAAAGACTGATCTTCAAAATCAGATTCCTTCTGTTTTTTTCAAGGAGTCCTGGAGAGTATATGTGAAGCTATCCCATTCTGTCCCTCTCTGATAGGTTACTTTGAGATAACAGCATCTGGACTGAGATGTCCTTTTGAGTTTGTGGCTGATTAGAACCATGTCTTCCTTGCCCAAGTCCAATAACCTGGTCTTTGGCTCCTTCTACACTGCCATATAAAATCCAGATGGCAGTGTAGACTCATACAATCCAGTTCAAAGCAGATAACGTGGATTATCTGCTTTGATAATCTAGTTATAGGGCGTTGCAGAAGGGGCCTTAGTCATAATTGGCAAATGGGTGCATGCCTTAACAACCCCCACCCTCCGATCGTTTTATGTTTCTAAACATTCTTCTGTTTATCTGTTGCACATTTCAGATATGATCCCAAATGGATCTGGATTTAAAACTTATCCTTTGGAAGCAGAATAGAGATGATGAGAGGAGAGATGGCATTTTATGTGGCTGAATAAGTCAATATATCCCCCATTTTCCCTAAAAGCAATCACAACCACATGCTGCTTTTGATCCTTAAAGCTATTTCGTCAGTCATTTGATGGGCAAGATTAATCAAGTAGAAGAATTGTTTATGTGTTTCACAGTGCAATCCTATACATGCTTGCTCAGAAGTAAACCCAGTTGGTAAGTTACCAGTTACTCAGGTAAGTGTGTACAGGATTGCAGCCTAAACTGAGTATGTTGTACGACTCTTTATTTTGACTTGGCGTTGAATATCATGTTGATTTTGGAGCTTTGAAATGTGAGTTCAAACACATACAAGATTACCAGTTGTGCCTACGGTACCTTTCAAGGGGATTTATTATCTGCACCTGATCTCTTCAAATTCATTCTGTGGTTATAAACTGACAAATGCAGGCTGAGATGTAATAATGTGCCCAAAGCCACCTCTGAGATTGTTGTTGAATTAGTATCAAGCCCATTGTGTCTGGAGGGCAAATCGTATCATCTGTCCATTAAACCAGACTAGTTGTTGTTGAGCAGGCTTTCAGTGGTAGTGGGCTATTATGAATAGTGTTCCCCTCATCCCTTGAATAAAGATTTGCTGCTGGTCAAATCCAGATAGCGAGGATTACATTTTAATAGTTGTTTCTTTCCTCTTTCATAGCAAGGTTTTAGGGTAGGGCTGAGAAACTTCAGTGGAACTACGGATCATGTTTCTACCACTAGTATCCTTCTGGCATCCACATAAATGTCACAAATGTCAACAACAAAACTCTTTCTTTTTCTCTCTCTTTTGGAAAAATGTTAAAGGGGGTGAAGGGCAGCCTATTTAAAAGGGGAATAACTATTCTAGGTGGGGGGAAGTCACAGGAAAATGGGGATTTAGAGGTTTGGAAGGATTAAAAGCCAAATGACAAACTTGGGGGCCGCATGTGTCTGTAGGACCTTATCTGTCCCAGTTTAAGGGGAAGTAATGTGGGAGGAAGTAAGCACTTACTTGTAACAGTTTCCTGTTGCCCCAATTTCTAATTTATCAGCAATTAACTACCGGTTCTGGGGTGGGGGAGGCATCAGGAAGTGATAATTTACTCTTTTGTTTGTTTAGTATATGGGCTGTGTATGGACAGATCAGTGACACCTTTGAGTTTTGATTTTGAAAGGATGGTCATGATTATGAGTTGAGGAAAGAGCCATCCACTTTGATTTCAAGTTTTCAAATTGTTGTGCTGTTTATTTACAAATTTCCCCCCTTTGGAGAGCAGGATTTACTCAAGCACAAAAATGCCAGCTGGATTAAAGGCTTTCAGATTTCAAGATTATCTTGTTGCAACACAATGACACATCATTTTTGTAGGGCATATCAGAAAGTGGTGGTGATTGGGGGGGGATTAATCTGATTTCCTTTCTTTTCCCCCTGATAGGCGGTGAATCTTTGAAATGCTAACTCGGTTGTGTCAAGCTAGGAACTTTCTGATGCATTAGACTGGAGCTCTCATCATTCTTGGGAATGACTGGAGTTGTACTCTAATGTACTCTAATGATGGGAGTTGTACTCATCTCCCAACTGGAACCCCCTTGTGCATTGGGCTACAACTCCCATCATTCTTGGAAATCATGGAAATTGTACTCTAGCACACTTTGAGAGAATGTTAGGTTGGGGAAGATCATATATAGAATATATCCCTTTCCTACTGGGTGGGAATGACCACCTAAAGCAGTGGTTCTTAACCTGTGGGTCTCTAGGTGTTTTGGCTTACAACTCCCAGAAATCCCAGCCAGTTTACCAGCTGTTAGGATTTCTGAGAGTTGAAGGCCAAAACATCTGGGGACCCATAGGTTGAGAACCACTGAGCTAAGACAAGCTGTAAAAGAAAACAGAGATTTATAGTTTGGTGAAAAGCTTAGTTTGGGCTGTCTCTTTTTGTCTGCCTCTCATTTAGATACTCTAAGATGCAGTGAGCAACTGTGATAGGTCCAGGAGCTGGATTTCCACCCTAGGATCTTCAGAGGCTGCATGAAGGCCAGAAGTATTCCATACTAAACAAACACAGAAGTCTACTTTTGGTATTGCAAAAACAGACATATTAAAAGTGTTAAATAGTCCATGGCACCCTTTTAGTTTTTATTTCAGTTCTGTTTAAAAGGTGTATTATTCCTTCTGGTGGCTTCCAGGAGATCAAATCTGCTCACTTTTTCTCAGCGGCACAAGGACAACCTGGAGGGCTCAAACACAACAGCTGCTTTAGAGGGCCACATGAAGCCCAGAAGTAGATACAGTAGAGTCTTACTTATCCAACGTTCTGGATTATCCAACACATTTTTGTAGTCAATGTTTTCAATACATCGTGATATTTTGATGCTAAACTCATAAATACAGTAATTACTACATAGCATTACTGCGTATTGAACTACTTTTTCTGTCAAATTTGTTGTATAACATGATGTTTTGGTGTTTAATTTGTAAAATCATAACCTAATTTGATGTTTAATAGGTTTTTCCTTAATCCCTCCTTATTATCCAACATATTTGCTTATCCAACATTCTGCCGGCCCGTTTATATTGGATAAGTGAGACTCTACTATATTGTAAGAATGGGTAGGGATGTAGGCAAAATAAAAGTATTTTCTCTCCCATTAGGATTCTTCTCCCACCTCCAGCAAAATTTTCCTTCACCATCTAAATTACTGGTACAGTAGAGTCTCACTTATCCAACGTTCTGGATTATCCAACGCATTTTTGTAGTCAATGTTTTCAATACATTGTGATATTTTGGTGCTAAATTCGTAAATACAATAATTACTACATAGCATTACTGCATATTGAACTACTTTTTTCTGTCAAATTTGTTGTATAACATGATGTTTTGGTGCTTAATTTGTAAAATCATAACCTAATTTGATGTTTAATGGGCTTTCCCTTAATCCCTCCTTTTTATCCAACATATTTGCTTAGCCAACATTCTGCCGGCCCCTTTATGTTGGATAAGTAAGACTCTACTGTACTATTGTGATATAAAACATCAGATGTGCAGATATCATTTAGAAATGGGGAAGGCAACATTCTAAGTGAGAATTCTTGTGAAGGATTCTTTTTGAGATAATGGCCATATCCTCTCCCCTGGCCTGGAGCCACCCACAGAAATGTAGCTCCTTGTTCCCTGGAAGGCCGTTTTTCATGTTTGACTAATCATGCCCTGAGGCTTTCCACTGAGGCCTTCGGATAATGTTCCTGCAATCGGAAGGACGAAGGGTGGGGAGCCATGTGGCCATGTTCCCTGGAGGCAGAAGGAATCCATACAGAACCATATTCTAATTAGTGTAGACCTAGACAAAGGAGGCACAGAATTTTGTGAAAGCCTTCAGACCTTGTGATCTCTCCATCCAGCGAAATGTTACAAAAAGCAGAGCAAAGGAGGGAAAGGTAGAAGCTGATGGAGACCCGATCTCAAAGCTGGGGAGAGTGAGATGTAATAAGTTAGAAGGGTCTGCAGACACTTGAATTGGATTCAGTAGGTGTTAGATTTCATCCAGAGTAGATCCTAGGCTTGTTAGAGTAGAAGAAAAAAATCACACAGTATTCTACAAAGTGTCCTCTATCAATCTACAATGGGAGTTTCCAGTCCATCTCCCTCATCCATTCCATATGGTTGGAGACCATATTGGGGAGATTTTGGGAAGGGCATGAAAAATTATGAGAGGTCACCCTCTTCCCTGCTCTGCTGGGAAGTGAGAGAAATTGTTAGGATATCACCCATTCTGAGGTCTTAATTGCGCTCCATAATCCTAGTAGTGTGCTTCCACTTTGATTGCAATGACCATATCCTACTGAATTCTGGTATTTGCTGTAGTTCAGAAAAATACATTAGAGAATTCTAAGCTCTCACCAACATTAAAAAAGTTGGTTTCTCTTAGGTAGAAATATGACAGTTCAAGAGACCACAAACTGCTTAATTGTTCAGTGTGGATTTACTGATAACTGCTGTCAAGTCAACTTTGATTCATGGTGACCTTATAAACGGGAAATCTTCAAGCCACCCTGTCTTTCAAACCATGATGTCCTTAACTGAGTCTTCATCTTTTCCTACTGCCATGCCTTCTACCTTACCAAGCATTATCATTTTCCAGTGGGTTGTGCCTTCTCACAATATGCCCAAATTACAACAGTCCCAATTTAGTCTTCTTGATATTCAGGCCTAAGACTCATTTATTTGGGGGTTTTTTTTAGTATTCAATGGTATGTGTACAATACTTTTCAAGTACCTATCAGCTTTTAGTACTGTTCAGCTTTCATAACTATCATATACATAGAAAAGGGAAATACTTAATTTTAATATATAAATCTGTACATTTCAGAACTTTTTCTAATTCCTTCATTCCTGAGTTATAGAAAGTGTCCACAATGGAGAAAACCTTTTTGGCAGAGGCTGACTGAGTTTGCAATGCAGGCTCAACTGGTTTCTATATTATTATCTCTCTGGAATCAGGAAAGGAACATTCCCTGAGGGTTTTTAAAATCCATTGCCAATTGGTTATAAAATATTAACATTCCATCTTCCCGTTTACCGTAGTTATCATGCTATTAATATGGTTTATAGTTTTCGATCAGTCTGATTTTATGAGAAAGCCTGAATTTAGTTTCTATTATTACTAATGTTTTGTTGTGGTTTATAGTAGTGCCATTATCTGCTTTATATTTTATGGGACCTTTGAGATTTCAGCCTTAGTTGTGGAGGATATTAGGAAATGTATTCAAACAATGGATTCCTGGTAGAAAGAACTGGCACACACACAAAAAGCTTTTCTGTATAGTCTGGGAAGAAACGCCACGATCCAAATACAAAGTCTATGGGTGCGTTTTCACTGTAGAATGAATGCAGTTGGACACTTCTTTAATTGCCATGGCTCAATGCTATAGAGTCCTGGGAGTTGTAGTTTGTTGAGGCATCAATACTCTTTGGTAGAGAATGCCAAATACCTAGTAGAATTACAACTCCCAGGAATCCATAGCATTGAAGCAGTTAAAGCAGCATGCCATACTGTACTGATACTATAGTGTAGCTGCACCTCAGGTGACAAGTTGGCAATTTATTTGAAGAAGCCAAATGATAAGGCATTCAGGACCAGTGAAAGGGAACACTCCAGCCCCATCTGCACTGTCGACCAATTAATGCAGTTAAACTGCTTTATATGAGTATACTCTGACCATATAATGCAATTTCAAACTGAAGTATATGGCATATAGATGGGGCCTTTTTCAAGCGGTGCAATTAATATGTGGATTGGATTTTCACAATATTTTGACAGCTTCCAGTGTGAGTGGCTTTAATAGAGAATTAGATAAATTCACAGACTATAATGTCTCAGCACCATAAAATCCCATGATAGGGTTGCCATAAGTCAAAAGACGCACAACAACAAAGGCTGTCAAAGGCTACTTGTCAAGAATGTTCCCTCCATTATCAGAGGCAATATGTTCCCTTGTATCCAATGCCATACCTTGTTATTCTGTTCCCTCCAAATTATAGGCTTCACATCTGCTTGGCCACTGTAAGAAAAAAACCTTTATGGTTGGTCCACCACATTTGTGGGTTCCAAGTGTGTGGATTTGATTATACACAGATTTGATTAATATGTTTTTCCTAGGAATCTCTTAAGTCATGCCGGAAGTTGACCATAGAATCACCCTGAAGGACCTAGAGATTCCTAGATCGAACCTCGTTCCAGGCATTGTCCTTTTGTGACATTTTATGACCATATTCCAATGGAGGTTGAATACAGAGTTGTGCCGGAGGACCTATAGATTTCAAAAGAGTTTTTCCACTTTCACGGGGGTCCTGTGCTCCAAACCCAACCAACTGTGGAGGGCTGATTATTGTCCTATCCACCACTATGTGTTGTTTTTATGTTAAGACTTTTTATAGTCCTTCAAATGAAGTATTCATAATATACAACAAAAGAATGAATAAATGCACAGGCTTGCATTTTTAATCCTATCCTGTGCAGGAAAATCATTTGTGTACATAGAAAGCTACGTCATTTTGCAGGGGATTAGAATCTTAAAATGACCGCTTTCTATGTATAGAAGTATGTATGGGTCTCCAGCTCATTTTCATTTCACAGCCAAGCATTCAGATGTGAAATCCAACCATGTGCATTTTGAATGATATAATCCATAAAAGTAGTGTCATATAATTCTGATATATACATTAATTATTTTTATTGTTGCATTTTTAGTGTTTTTAAAAATGTTTTTATAGTGTTTTTAAAGGCATTATTTCTTTTTTTAATTGGATTGCTGCTTTAGCAAATCTTGTTGAAAAGTCTTCACAATAGGTTTACCTTAGTTGCCATAACTTTGAAATGATTTGAAGACACCTAAGAGGAATGACTTAAAGAGCTTGTATATTTAGCCTGCAGAAGAGAAGGTTGAGAAGGGACATGACAGTCATGTTTGAATATTCGAAAGCATGCCATATTGAGGAGAGAGTAAGCATGTTTTCTGCAGCCCTGGAGACTAGGACTTGGAGCAATGGGTTCAAATGACAGAAAAGGAGATTCTACGTGAACATTAGGAAGAGCTTCTTGGCTGTAAGAGCTGTTCAGCCTCGGAATGGGGTGGAAGCTCCTTCTTTGGAGGCTTTTAAACAAAAGCTGGATGGCCATCTGTTGGGAGCACTTTGATTGTGCTTTCCCTGCATGGAAAAATATAGTTGGACTGGATGGCCCATGTAGTCTCTTTAAACTCTGTGATTCTACAATTCTATACACAGTAACAACTTCACTACAGCCCCAAAACCTGTCCTCAGTGCCAGTGATATCATTTTCTATGTGTGTGATCTTTCTGAACCATCTTATTGATAGCTACCAGAAACAGAACAACTTTCCAACCAAATCAGATCAAGAACTCATTGAAGTTTTGTTAGTGCATTATGAGATGTGGTTTATCAGTGATTCTCAACATCTGATCCTCCAGATGTTTTGGACTTCAACTCCCAGAAGCTTCGGCCACCCAGTAGAGCCAATAGCTTGCAATTCTGGAATCCAAAACATCCGGAGAACCACTGAGATAACCTACTTGCTTTACATCCATTGTGCTCTACTCATGGAGGAGGATATTCTAAAAAGAGAAGTTTAGGGTATTCATGGAGGCTTTCCATGTTGCTCCAGTGGTTCAGATTGCACAGAGTTTCTACAGAGATTGGAGACTCTCTTCTCTGTATTATCACCCTGCAAAGGTGATAGAATGGAGAGCTTGGGCAAACACACCTTTACTTAAAGTACGTCTAACAATGCCTGAACAGGGTCTACATAGGTTTTGGAACTGATATTGCAAAATATTTTTACACTTAGATTACTGTTATATTTCTGCATTCTTTCATCTTTGAACCCAAAGATAAAGAATCCTAATGTTTCCTCTGTTTTGCATAAAATGCTGTATTGCCCCAGCACTATATATATATATATACACACACACACACACACACAAGCACAAGGCCATTGTAATATACCGAATACTTGCTAGAGTACTGGTATAGTCCTGCAGAGATGTATGGATTGACTGATACATTTAAGAAGATATTGCGGGAGATAACATAGAGATTACATCTGTGGTATCTTCCAATTTGTACATTTGCCACTTAATTATTTAATGGTGTTGTTATTGAAGTGCCAGAAGTGTCTTTTATTTTGAACTGAGCAGCAATAAGAATTTCAATGTTAGAAGCTGAAACAGAGTTTTCCATGGAATGTGCAATAAATATCTAAAGGACAAAAAAAATGCTGTATTGCCCCTGGTTAATATGGTCAGCAGACATTCATGTGGAAGTTTTGCTGACTTTGGGTAGAGCAGATGCCTTTAATACTTAGAAATAGCACAGCTATTGCATTATATAATAATTATAATAATAATCATAATAATCATAATAATACTTTATTTATAGGCCGATCTATCTCCCCAGGGGGACTCATGTATTGTCAAAGACTTTTATGGATTTCTACTTGCATTGAGAATCTTTGCTTCTGAAAAACTAGCACAACTCAGAATGCCAACACGGCAAAAAAAAGTTAGAACGTTAATTAAAACAATAGGTATAATAGAGAGACCATTCATAGAAGAAACCCCAAGGACCATCCAGTCTAATCCCCTGCCATGCAAGAACACACAATTAAAGCACTCGCAACAGATGGCCATCTAGCTTCTGCTCCAGAGAAAGAGACTCCACCATGCTCTGAGGCAACATATTCCCATGTTGAACAACTCTTACCATCAGAAAGTTCTTCCTCATGTTAGGTAGAATCTTTTTTTTCCTGCAGTTTGAATCCATTACTCTGTTTTAGTCTCCATGACTTACCTTTTTTTCCTTTAGTGAACACAGATAATGGAGAAAACCAGTTCAGGATGTAGATGGGCACGCTCATCTAAATCCACTTCCTAATTCAAACAACAATAGGTGCAAATAAATGTATTGAATGGCAAAGTCAGGAACTGCACAAGATCTTATATTTACATCACCTTGATTGAATGAGTCAATTGTTGTCAGGATAAACAATTGAATTTAAGTCACTATCCCCTGTATTTCTGATGTACAAACAGAGCTGTTGCTGATTATGCAATCACAACAGCATTTTCACACCCACAAAGCAACCTGAAGGTTTTGAGAAGTACAAATAAATTCAAAGGAAAGAAATAAGTTATGGCAACCAAATACGTTCCTGCAAGGATACACAGAATAGGCTACAACAAGGTTGAAAATATTCATGGGTAATAAAGTCACAAAAACCCAAATACTAAAGAAAAAAGATCAAAACACATGAGTACCAGATAATCCAGAAATAAAAGCTGCATTCATATTTAACAACCTACCAGAAAAGCACTTTCTTAGTAAGCGCCAGAAAAATAGAGTAACTTTGGCAACTGTCTACAAAAAATGGTAACCTCTATCATGTTTTGGTATTCACCACAATTCAGATAGCGGGGGATACCATGAGTGGCATCCAAAGGTGCTCTTTTGCATTAGGTTTCCATAGAATATTGCTGTCTAGAGAACAATGGCAGAGCAGCTCTAGGGAAATGTGCACGGAATAACATTTTGGTGAAACACAAAGAGAAATATGCAAATAGGACAGAGTGCATTGGGAGCTGAGGATTTTTCTTTGCTGGATAAATTTTACCAGATGGATCTTCATCTGTTAAGGAAACTGTAGCTGTAACAGGAAGAGTTAAAGGAAGTTAACAATGTTAAAAAGAAGATATTTCTAAGGCTTGCCAGGTGAAATTAAGGATGGCGTTCCTGTACTTCTGATGGTTTTGCGTAAGAGGGAATTTCAGCAGGTGTTGTTTGCATGATACCTCACAAATGCCAGAGTTTAATTTAAGGGAACACAAGGAAAATTCCTTCCCATCCTTTTCTGGGAAAGGTTTGGGAACCAATAGGAGCATCCCAGGAACAGCACAGGATCTTTCAATGTAAAGCTACCAATTACGATGAAAAACATTAAAACAGTAATGTCAGATGTCAGGCACTGAACAGTAGTTTCCAGTCAGGGTATTACTTATTTTTTGGGTTGAATTTGAAAAAACATGACTAGGGCACATATGAGTAGACATATGTGCCCTATGAAACTAGGACATGGAGCAATATCAGGAAGAACTAGGAAGTTCCGTGAGAGATAGTTGTTCAGCAGTGGAACTCTCTGCCCCAGAGTGTGGTGAAGGCTCATTCTTTGGAGGCTGTTAAACAGAGGCTGTATGGCCATCTGTCGAGGGTACTTTGAATGCGTCTTGGCAGAATGGGGTTGGACTGGATGGTTCATGAAGTCTCTTCCAGCTCTATGATTCTATGATTATTGTCGCTCACCTCCTCTTTCTTTTTTATGATGAAATTTAAGGTGCAAGAAATCCCTGATAACGAATCCACTTTACTAATCAGATTTTGATCTGCTCAAATGTTGAAAATCTGATACATCTTCCTTCAGATCTAGATGGCATTGTTAAAAGATGTTGGTAAAATGCAGTGTGAGTTTGATTTTTATTATTTAGCAGAATAATAATATAATAATAATTGGCTAGCTTGATTAGCATTGAATAGCCTTGCAGCTTCAAAGCCTTGCTTTTCAATGCTAATCAGGGTGGCCAATTGCAACATTCAAACTTGCCTCCAACAGACAAGAGTTCTTTCTCCCACCCTGGACGTTCCACAAATATATAAACCCCACTGGCCTAGTTTCCAACAGACCTCACAACTTCTCAGGATTCCTGCCATAAATGTGAGTGAAATGTCAGAAGAGAATGCTTCTGGAACATGGCCATACAGGCTGGAAATCTCACAGCACCCCAGTGATTTTAGCCATGAAAGACTTCAACAACACAAAATAGTTGAACTTTTGACTTTCAAGAGCTGATTAAATGGTGACTGTCTAATGTGACCATTCCTTTCATCAATTTCAAAAACACTTTTATCTCCTCATAATTTAGAAGTTATTTTTAATGTCACATGGAAGTTACAGTGCAATCTTCGTATGCGCATCTACTCAGAAGTCCAATTGATGTTAATAGGACTTCTTCCTGCATACATTTATTTTGTATTGCAGCTTGTCAGTTAGTTGATGGTTGGGAACACTAGGAGCTATCCCTATCTCTTGGTGCTGAAATATTTTCTTGAAGAAGTATGCAAGAATTATACAATTTTTCATTTGGCTCCCTCTAGTGGTTTTTCATTTCAGATCTTAATTTAGTTTTGAATTATAGATATGCTGGACACGATATATTATTTTTGAAAGAAAAGAAACCCCCTAAGGAATATTCCTATGACATTCAAAAAGCAGATGTGAGATGGAATGCTCTCAGAATATTATTGCTCATTTTATTGTTCAAGAAAAGTGAAAATGAATTGCATATAATGCATTTGACATATAAATGTAAAATGTATTACTTGTATTTCTTTTTCTCCAATGAAATAATGTAGTTTCATTGTGCGAGCAAATAATTGGCTGTAGAGGCTGGTGCCTGACTATTAACTAGTGCATCGTCTTTTAGAAATAAGCAGGTACATTAAAATTTGTGGAAATTGGAACCCAGGGGCACAATGTTTCATATTCTATTCCTGTATTTCACTACCTGTTTCTTCCACTTTTAGAACAGTTGATATTATATATCAGAGGAAATAAAAGAGGGATGTGACTGGGAAACTACTGTTGTTATGCTGCAATTTTGACCAACCATTGCTTGCATCAACAATGATGAGGGATCATGGTATTTGAAGTCCAACTATATCTAGAAAGCCGCATGTTTGCTATAAATGGCCCAAAAGGTTAAAGTGATTAAGGAGACCTAATTCAGAATCTGAAGCTGACCTGATGGCACATAAGAACAGTAGATTTATAAAAAAAAAAGGATGAGGCTGTGAGTGGAAAGGGAAATGGTTGCACGATCACATTGGTGCAGTATATTTGGCATTATTGGTTAAAGGCATCTCACAGAAATACTGGCAAAGGCTGATACTAACTTATTGCATGCATAGATGACTTGATTGAGTGTAAGACAGTGCTTTGCTCTCAGGTGGTTATGATGAGCACCTTAACAAAAAAAAGCACCAACTGTTCTACAACCTTACCAAAATGGGTTTCACAGCTAGTTCGAGGCCACAGATACTTGGATCAATATCTCAACCTGGATAATGTGTTGTCCAACCCAAGGGAAAACACTGGCAGTGGAAGATGTGGAGGATAGAGATAGAGAATGTGTTTTCCATAAGGAAAATACCAGTCAGTCTCAAGTATGAGTGTGTTTATATATGTTTAAGTTGTCTGCACCTTGTGAATTTCAAAGTATTTCCTTATGTAAGGAATACTTGGAGGTAGTTTGCAATTTCTTTCCTATATAGCCTATAAGGTAAAGGTTTTCCCCTGACGTTAAGTCCAGTCATGTCTGACTCTGGGGGTTGGTGCTCATCTCCATTTCTAAGCTGAAGAGCCGGCGTTGTCCATAGACACCTCCAAGGTCATGTGGCCAGCATGACTGCATGGAGTGCTATTACCTTCCCGCCGGAGTGGTACCTATTGATCTACTCACATTTGCATGTTTTTGAACTGCTAGGTTGGCAGGAGCTGGGGCTGACAGTGGGCGCTCATTCCGCTCCCGGGATTTGAACCTGGTACCTTTTGGTCCACAAGTTCAGCAGCTCAGTGCTTTAACACACTTTGCCACCGGGGTTCCATATAGCATATAACACCTAGTTTTTGTTGATGTTTCCCATTCAAGGCTGGCCCTGCTTAACTTCCAAGATCAGAAGGAATCTACTGCATTCAGGGTATTCAATACCTGAACAATGTAAAACTCTTCTGGCAAATCTGCCCAAATTACGCAGGTGATGTAAATTTTAGGGTTCTTAAGGGAATAGCAATACTCAAGTGGTTTTATGACAGCCCCATTAGTTACATGGGACAAAGCTGTGTCCAACTACCATAAATTATGAACTGCTTAGTAAAGGGGATATTACTTACTTAGATCAACATGATGCTTAACAGGACTCCAGCCAAAATAATGAACTAGTTTGGACAGCTTATGTTTTATGCAAAACATTGCATGTTTAAAGGTTGTGTACTATTTGTGAAATCACAGAAGTTAGTATTGCATTTCCTGAAGAGCTATCTGCAGCCTGAGAGCTGTCAATCCTGATAGTTCACCGAGGCACATTTCTGCCTCCAGCCATTATCCAGAAATCCACTGCAGCAGCTCCAGAAAGACCACGCTTGCTAGGGCTTAACATTATCAAAGATGAGTTTTCTGTTTCCCTCTCTGTTGTTTCCAATTAGGCACATTGCAGAGAAACAATGACTTGTACTTCAGATCACATTACCTCCCTTGTATACTATATTGATTTCTTGCTTGCTGTTGCGATGTATCAGGAAGCACTCTCATACCTCTCATGGCATATGTTTTAAAGTTTCAGCAATGGGTTTACAGCATTGCTATACGTTTTTGGAATGTCTTATGGTTGCTCTCTATGTGGTAACCATTTGTTTGCACATGTTCATGAATTTGTATACATAAATATCACACTTTTTCATTTTTTTCAAAAACTTTATTTAGTCTTTACGAAGTCAAATGCAAAACATTTCACTGAATGACATAATTTAGAATAGTGATTTTTCTGGCTATTTGATGTGGCAGATGAATGATTTCTTCCCCCATTGTGCAAGGAACCAGCACTCAATTTCTGTATATTAAGTAAAATTGTTTCTGTGTTGCTGTGAGTTTTCTGGGCTGTATGGTCATGTTCTAGAAGTATTCTGTCCTGACGTTTCACCCACATCTATAGCAGGCATCCTCTGAGGTTGTGAGCCATTGAAAGCCACAAGCAAAAGAGGAAACCATGAAAATGAACAAAATCTGGCTATTTAAAAAACTCTAAAATCAGGACAGTAAATAAAGAAAAACGCTCAAAAACAGGGGAATTCCAGACAAGAAACAATCAGTGACAGCTAATCACCCCCAGCAAAAGATTCCCCCAGGCTGGAAGCGGCCAGGCTTTGAAGCTGTAAGGCTATTCAATGCTAATCAAGGTGATCAATTGCAACATTTATACTTGCCTCAAACAGACAAGAGTTCTTTCTCCCACCCTGGATATTATTCTACAGATATATAAACCCCACTTGCCCAGTTTCCAACAAACCTCACAACCTCTGAAGATGCCTGCCATAGATGTGAGTGAAATGTCAGGAGAGAATACTTCTGAATCATGGCCATACAGCCTGGAAAACACAGCAACCCAGTGATTGCGACTATGAAAGCCTTCGACAACAAATTGTTTCCTTCCTTCTTGGAAACTTTCCAGGGATTGGCACTCAATGGTTCAAAAACTCCAAAGCATTTTCATGGGAATTTCAGTGTATTACACAGCAACAAGGGTATTACATAATACCCCAAAACCCGGTCCAAAAAGAAATTGAGTGTTTGTTTTGTGTAGTTGTCTGCCTTCTCTTTGGAGGAACAAAAATGATAATCAACAGAATTCTGTATTTTAAAAAACGCAACTTTTTTTTTACTCCTAGGTACAAGAGATGGCTAAAAGTCAAGGACACGGTTATGGTTTTTTAGACAACATCATCTTCAGGGGGTTGGACTGGATGGCCCTTATGGTCTCTTCCAACTCTTATGATTCAATAAAATGTCTACCTTGTTGGTCTAGTCCTTTGTTTACTCTGCAACAAAATATTATTCTCCCGGGGGGGGGGGGGTAGCTAAAATGTCCCGAATATGCAGTTTCCATATTTTTGTACATTGCAAGGTACAGTGACTAGTACCAAAGTAGACTCAGGTCTCATGGGATCAAAGTGCTGATACTCTTTATTTAGGAGGGACAACTGCATAATTTGCCATTCTCCTTCAGTTTCAAGTTGTTGTAATAACAATGCAGGGCAAGGTGGAGAATTTCTCATGGAAGACATAATCATTGTGAGTTATCTCTGTTGCAATGCATATATCTTGGTAATAAGTTGCAATTTTTTAATATGCTTCTTAAAGATGATTTGCAGTTGTTCATAATAATACAACTTTCTTTTCTCTATCTTTTTAATTTCCTCCCCTTTCTATACGGCAAGAGGCTGAATGTATTATATTTGCTATCAGTTAGGTGGTATAACAGTTTGAGAGTTGGATTACACAGGGTTTAAATCACCTTTCGGCCATAGAAACCCATTGTGGGACCTTGAACAAATCACACTCTCTCGTACCCATTGAAAGGCAATGGCAAATCTCTCTAAACAAATCCTGCCAAGAAAACCCCAAGATAAATTTGCCATAAGTTGGAAATAACTTGAAAACCACCATATAATAAGCAGTTAGAAATGAATGCTTTGATTACAAGATTACAAATTATGCTTTGTGGATTTGTGTATATAAAAGGAATTATAATAATAAGTATGCTTTTGGAGTGAGAGATTTGTGTGTGTGAGAGAGAGAAAAACCAAGAGTTTCCGTTCTGTAACAGATTTTATTGATCTGTATTTGTGCTAAATTTAGGTTTTATGTTAGATATAATTTTGATAGTTAGCTTTTCTTTAATTTATAGGTGTCATGTTACAAATTGTTTTCATCTGTGGGGTTATTTTGGGCCATTATGTTTGTATTTGTTGTTGTACTGAGGCACTGAATGTTTGCCTTTTTTGTTTGTTTGAATCTGTCCTGAGATAGGAGAGATAGAGCAGAATATAAATAAAGCTTGCATGTATTATTTATTTACTTACTTAGTGGAAGATTTAGGTAAAGGTAAAGGTTTAGGTTTTCCCCTGACATTGAGTCTGGGGGTTTGTGCTCATCTCCATTTCTAAACCAAAGAACCAGTGTTGTCCGTAGACACCTCCAAGGCCATGTGGCCATCATGACTGCATGGAGTGCTGTTACATTCCCGCCAGAGCAGTACCTACTGATCTACTCACATTTGCATGTTTTTGAACTGCTAGGTTGGCAGAAGCTGGGGCTAACAGTGGGAGCTCACCCCACTCCCTGGATTCAAACCACCAACCTTTTGGTCAGCAAGTTCAGCAGCTCAGTGGTTTAATCTGCTGCGCCACCAGCAGCTCTGGAAGATTTAGGGTTTGTCTTATTTACATTGCAGGCATAATAGACCATTATTGTTCTTAACATAGCTTTTTAAATTACCACAAATGATAATAAGCAAGCTAGATGATGATGATATAAAATATATGGTGATGGTTCTTTCATTGCTTCTGCAGATGATCTTCACCAACATGTACTGATGTTTAATTTTTAAAAATGAAATGTCACAATCTTTTCAGAGCCTTCACTTAGCTAAAGCAAGGACCTTGTGCTTTTGGGTAAAGAATCTTAAATTCCCATGGCTGAATCTTTCCCTCCTGAGGTCCCATTTCAGTCCATGCGGTTTACTAAAATAGTCAGACCCCATTAGAATCATAGAACCACAGAGTTGGAAGGGACCTCGTAGGCCATCCAGTCCAACTCCCTGCCAAGTAGCAGAAAAAATTCATTCAAAATACCCCCGACAGATAGCCATCCAGCCTCTGTTTAAAAGCCTCCAAAAAAGGAGCCTCCACCACACTCCAGAGCAGAGAGTTCCACTGCTGAACAGCTCTCATAGTGATATTCAGGTGGAAACTCCTTTCCTGTAATTTGAAGCCATTGTACCGCATTCTAGTCTTCAGGGCAGCAGAAAACAAAGGCTATTTTCAGGCTATAATTTTCTTCTTGCTGTTTCAACTTTAGGACCATTGCATTCTGGAATGAAGTGCTAATATCTCAAAGAGTTCCTTAATATTATAGCAAAGATTCTAACTTCAACAATCCTTGAAAGGAATTGCCTATATATATCCTTCAGGTTATAGGATCTTGACTGAAACCTCTCATTGTTTGTTTGTTTGTTTACTTCCTTGTAATTATATCCGGCCTTTGCTGCAGTGATCTGCTGTCTTTTGGGGAAGCTCAGGCTGAGTGTGTGAAAGAGTTAATGACTGGTCAAAGCTCAGCCGGTGAGTCTCATGACTTAGTGGAAACTGAGTGGAGACCCAAAGAGGATCCTCCCATTCCAGTAGTGTATCTATTACACTGAACATTTGTTTCCATGTCTGTGGGCTATACTGATATTATATTCTGAATGTAAAAGGAGCTGTCCAGGGCACTGGACTCCGCTCCCAAATGAGTTCAACATCTTGGATTGCTCTCTGGAGTTCATACCAAAGAATAGAATAGATACACTATCCTACTGACAAGGAAGCCCACTGTTTAAATTCAGATAGAAAATCTTCACATGTATAAGTATGGTTCAGATGAATCAGGATTTTAAGAAAGTAGTATTCTCAGTGAAGAGACCAAAGAATGTAGAGTATACAGTCTTGAACTTAAATTCTATTGCAAAATCAATGGGACTTACCAATGTGTTAACTCCCCATTTAATGACTGATTCAAAAGGTCTGCTCTGCTTTAGGCTAACCAACAGTATTATTCAACCCTTATTCAACCTATAACTTGGACATTAGTCAGCAGGATTTTTGTTCTACTTTGCTGAACAGGGGAGTTGCTATGACATTATGTTGCTCTTTCAGATGTGTAGACCTCCTTCGTTTGAAAACAGTGTTCATTACAGGGAACTGTATGATTCTATGATTCTAACTAGTTTTTGCCTGGATCATGTTGAACTGAAGTTGTCTTATGTTCCCTGTGACTCCGCATTGATGGGAAGTTTTTCTATCTTGCAGCATGTGAAGGATGCTCTTCTGTGGCAGTCATTTTTGCTTCAGTGTTGAAGAAGAGCAAGCCTAAAACCATAGCAACCCAATCTTAATGCAACAATTATAATTATGTTATTGTTTATCCATTAGCTACTTCTGCAACTGGCTCGCCTTCCATTGAAATCAAGGTAGCAAACATGTACTTTCTTCTCCCCCCCCCCCCCCCCCCACACACACATTATCTTCATAACAACAATCCGATGTGGTAGTTCTGACTGACAGAAAGTGGGTAATCCAGGGCTAAAAGCTAGGTTTTACTAGTTCTACAGCACTCCGTTAGACTTTAGCCACACTGTCTCCCTGGTGTAATTTATTTTTGGATCCAAACTGCCTACCCTCTTAAGTTCAGTCTCCTCTCAAACTGCTAGCTCAGAAAGACCAATGCATATCAAAATACTAGTATGGGAGGCAAGGTCAGCTTTAATCTGTTTTCTTTAGTGTTACCCTGATTTGGATTGGGGGCCCCTGAATTTCCTGTTTGAGTGATAATTTGTATTACTCAGAACAGGCACTGTGTATGTTTGTATGTGTGAGAGAAAGAGAATATTGTTTCTTCAAAGACAACTAGTGAGTTTTACATCTTAAAGGGAACTAGAACCTGGATTTCGAAAATCCCACATTTCTACATCATAAACGGGCCGGGTTGTGGCGCAGCTGGTTAGTAGCCAGCTGCAATAAATCACTACTGACCGAGAGGTTATGAGTTCGAAGCCCGGCTCAGGTTAAGCCCCCAACCATTAATAGCCCGGCTTGCTGTTAACCTAAGCAGCCTGAAAGACAGTTGCATCTGTCAACTAGGAAATTTAGGTACGCTTTATGCGGGAGGCTAATTTAACTTATTTACAACACCATAAAACTGCCAGCAGCACGGGGAAAGGAATGAGGAAATACAGTACTCAGTGTCACTTGTGGATGATGAAGCAACAGCTCCCCCTGTGGCCGGAATCGAGCATACACTCATGAAGCTGGAAATGTTAAATTGCCTCTGTGTGTGTCTATACTGTATGTTGTTTTTCTGATGGCATTGAATGTTTGCCATATATATGTGCGTTGTAATTTGCCCTGAGTCCCCTTTGGGGTGAGATCATTCTGGTGCCCATACGGACTCTTCTAAGCAACATCACCTCTAAAAATAATATTATGATGCAGTGGAAGACTGGAGGGAGGTGGGGTTGTATCCTTGCCCCTCAGTGTGCAGCCTATGTACAGGACCTACATTAATGATCACTTTCGATCTGCCCGGAAGGCATTTTAGAATCAGGACTCATTCATGGTAAAAGATCCCCAAACTGGGCAGATACCATAATGAAGGAGTAGTCTTTGGAAGAGGAACAGCAGTGGCAAAGCACTGTGTATGGACAAATCTGTTCATTGAAGCTCTAGATAAAAGAGTTCAGGTAGAAGATGATGATGGGACATTGTGTATTTCTTCTAGACTTCTCAAGGTGACCTCTCTGGGGGCTTAAAGGTAACCTGTCCAAAGGAAGGGGTCCAAAATGGCAAAATATTTGGAAGCCAAGTCTTATAGGGAACAGCTTAGGGACTTATGTATATTTGGCTTGGAGAAGAGAAGTTAAGAAGGAACGTGATACTCATGTTTAGACATGTAAAAGGATGTCACATCGAGGAAGGGACAAGCTTGCTTTCTGCTGATTTGGGACCAGGACATGGGGCAATGGATTCAAATTTCAGAAAAGAGATTTCACCTGAACATTAGGAAGGACTTCCTAAGAGTATGAGCTGTTTGATGGTGGAATATACTGCCTGGGGGTGTGGTGGTTTCTCCTTCTCTGAAAACTCATAAGCAGAGGCTAGATGGGCATCTGTTGGGAGTGTTCTGAATGTGTATACCTGGATGACATGGGGTTGGACTGGATAGGCCTTTTGGTGTCTTCTAGCTCTATGATTCTGTGATTTTTGCTGCTACAGTAGAGTCTCACTTATCCAACACTCGCTTATCCAACGTTCTGGATTATCCAACACATTTTGTAGTCAATGTTTTCAATACGTCGTGATATTTTGGTACCACGTTCATAAATACAGTAATTTCTACATAGCATTACTGTGTATTGAACTACTTTTTCAGTCAAATTTGTGGTATTACATATGTTTTGGTGCTTAATTTGTAAAAGCATAACCTAATTTGATGTTTAATAGGCTTTTCCTTAATCCCTCCTTATTATTCAACATATTCACTTATCCAACGTTCTGATGGCCCATTTATGTTGGATAAGTGAGACTCTACTGTATTTCTAAATTGCTTAAATAAGTTGTGATGTGCAAAGATGGATGTTTTGCAACAGACGTGCACTTTTAAGGAGATAAATGTAACTGTCAAATTAATTGCTGATGCAATTAATTCCTGAGGAAATGAGGAGTGAATGACTGTTCATTCATGTCTGTGTGATTATGTAACACTGAGAGACTCTTGGAAATTATTTTGGTGTGTTCGTGTGCATACATGTGCACATATGCATGCCAAGTGTTTTAAGAATCATCCATAGGAAAGGCAAATCCAAAGGAACTGAGAAAATACCCACAAAATATCATAAAAGGAATTGTGAAAATCAAATAAGACAAATGCCAAAAACATCATCACATAAATTATTACCATCACATAAATTACTGCATATGTTGTAGTCACAAAAGACTACATGAAAAGGTCTTTGAGTTGGGTCTGACTTGGGTCTAGCCCAGGCATGGGCAAACTTGGGCCCTCCAGGTGTTTTGGACTTCAACTCCCACAATTCCTAACAGCCTACCGGCTAGCACCAAATGGTTAAGTCAAAGTGGACCAAAATGTTTTGTAAACATTATGCAAATTGTTGAAAGGGAATACTCTAGTAAAGAACTTCTGAAAGATGTCCATCCAAGCTCTGTTTACAGGTCTCTGAAGAAGGAGAGCCTATCATCCTCTTTGGCAATCTATCCCACTGTCAAACTTCTTACAGCAAAAAAAGAGGTTCTTCCTAATGTTTAGTTAGAATCTCTCATCTTGTAATCTGAACCCAGTGGCTCATGTTCTAGTCTCTTCAGCAACAGAAATAACCTAACTCTATCTTCTAAATGACATTACTTCTGGTATTTAAAGATAGCTATCATATTACCTTTCTGTTTTTTTCTTTTCGAAGCTAAATATATCCCGTTGTCTTACAAAGTTTCTTTCTCCAGACTTTTCATCATCTTCTGTGTTCTATTCTGGATGATTTCCAGCTTGAACTGTCATGTCCAGAAATTGACACAGTATTCCAGATGGGATCTGACCAAACCAGTTTAGAGTGGCACTATTATTTTCTTCAAAATTTTCATTCTCAAGTTCAGTTTTCTATCTGACTGCACAAAAAGTCCATCTCCATGAAAACATTTCAAACAGATGCTTCACTTCTTTTGGTTTTTAGGAGTTGTTTTAGTTTTATACGGAGCAGGAAGAAATATTCTTATTAAATTACTGCCACCACAGACACCGTATTTGACCTCAGCTTTCCAATATATTATATAGTATGCTTGGAGACAAAAACATATACAAGTTGAGTATCCCTTACCCAGATTTTTAAAATTCGAAGTACTCCAAAATACTAAATTGTCCACATGGGTGGCTGAGATAACAACATCTTTGCTTTCTGATGTAACACAACCCTGGTTTCATACACATACAGTAGTATCACTTATCCAACATAAACGGGCCAGCAGAATGTTGGATAAGTGAAAATGTTGGATAATAAGGAGGGATTAAGGAAAAGCCTATTAAACGTCAAATTAAATTATGATTTTACAAATTAAGCACCAAAACATCATGTTTTACAACAAATCAACAGAAAAAGCAGTTCAATTTGTTGTGTAATGTTATGTAATAATTACTGTATTTATGAATTTAGCACCAAAACATTGCAATGTATTGAAAATATTGACTACGAAAACATTGGCTACTAACAAATTGACTACAAATAAAGATAGAATTGCATAAAATGAACTTACAGTAACAACATTTTTGGAAATTAAATCCGTAAAAAGTTCAGTCTTTGCTGTCTATAGAAACAGCTGTGGATCCGAGTGGGAGGCAGACTGTGTTGGATAATCCAGAACTTTGGATAAGCAAATGTTGGATGAGACTCTACTGCAATCATTAAAAATATTGTGTAAAATTGTCTTCTTTAGACTTGTCTCCACAATCTCCAAGATATCTAATTTTGCATACATATGCAAATATAGGTGCCATATGATCCCCCGTATCCGCAGGGATTTCATAGTTGCATTATGAATTGAGCAAAAACGTCCAATCAGAGATATTGAACTATTGATTGGTTGATTCTGCCATTCACAGTCTAAAATAACTTCTGCATAGAAGAGTATTGAATTGAGGCAAGTTATTTGGGATCACTTTTCTGGTGAGTTGAATAATCACTTTCTGCTATGCCTCTTGATGTCAAAATCTGGATACAGTTGCCACTACTGTCTCTTATTTTCAGAAAGCTTGTTTCTGTTATAAGCCATGCTTTCTCTTCCTCTGATATAATTTTAAATGGCAAGTACCTTCTGTTTTAGTGCTTTTTTATTTATCTTGCATACTAAGTGGATGTTCATTGAGGTTACTTCCTAAACAAAGATAAATGATGCAATCTATCTGGAACACAACGTGTTCTTGCAGGCATGGACACCAGCGGACAAGACTACGGGAAGGAATGATTGGTTCCTCCTTCTCTCACAACAGAAATAAATTGAAAAGGGGTACAAATAAAAAATTAAAAATTACAATATGAAGAAGCCATTACACAGATTGAAACAATAAGACACAGTTTATGTAAAAACAACTTAAAAGCCCATCAATTAAAATAAGGGGGAGATATTATTTTGTTCTACAGCTTGTCATGCAGAAATTGAATCAGAGTGTTCAGAATGGTGTATGCTAGAGACAAAGCACCACTAATACAGCATAATGCATACATTCATGTATAAGTCTAGAAATGACTTTGTGCCGTCCGCCGGACAATAAAAAACTATAAAACTGAAACGTGCTGTCCTTTATCCGGGCGAACTGCAAATCCCTATAAGCTGTCCTATAGATATTGAACGACTGAGTCTGGATAACTTCAAAAAAGGATGTTTATTCATACAAGGTTGTAAACCTGGCACAGATCTTAAAGTTGCAGAAAATGAAACAAATTTCCATAGGTTTTAGTTGCAGAATTATCCCTGGTTCCAGAAGGCAAAGGTGATTATAAAACCACTATACCCTAATCACGCTGCCTATATTAGAAGGAGAAACTCTTTCCTTCCCTATCTTTACAGCAAAGATTAGTTCTAGAAGCGACAGAATAACCCTGCTCCTCTAACTAGATTTCTTATTCCAGATCAATATAATTCAATACTTATCTAATTTGGATAGGCTTAGATTGGCCTGGTTTTGAGGATGATTTGTCCCAGTTAGCCTTGCACAGCTCCAGCACGTTGGAAGACAATAGCCAGAATGAAGCTCCAAAATGGAGACTAGACCCTGGTAAAAAGGGCGGTCCTAAGATGTTGCACTCTTTGACCAATCACTGCAAAGAAAACTGCAGCCAGCTTTTGCAGATTCCAAGCCACTTTTCCTGGGCTTTGCAGCCAGAGGCTGAAACAAGATGCAAAGGAGGGAAAACAAACAAACGACCAATAGGTAAGGCAAACCATCGTCCTGGGGGACGGAACACTCCCCGCTAAATTCCCAGGATGTGGGAATTTACCAATCAAAAACATACAAACACCTTTGTATACACAACAATACAACAGTATAAAACTTTAAACATCTCCAATAAGCAACACGAGGTCACTAATTGGTCTGTCCAGGACAGACATTTTGTCCTTACTATGAGTCTTTACTTGAACTTTTCTAACCTTACCGTCAGGGCAAGGAAAGGTCTTTAGTATAATGCCCATAGGCCAGGCATAGCGGGGCAAGTCTTTGTCCTTTGGCAACACAAGGTTTCCCACCTTGGCATTGTCCTTTGGGTTTGCCAGAGTCTTCTGGTTGGAAGCTGGCTTAAGTATTCGGCCTTCCACCTCTTCCAGAAGTGGTTGGCTAAGGTCTGCACATGCAAAATTGGTGCCACGGTCCGACCAAATTAACTTAATTGGCCCTCTGAGGGCTACAAACCTTTTCAAGGGATTATGAATGATGAAGTGTCCATTCCCTCTGCAACCTCTATATGGACAGCTCGTACTGACAAACAAGTAAACAAAACCGCACATCTTTTGTTATTTACAACACCACCCCTGGTTTTCCTAGTGACAACCTCCCATGGACCAAACACATCGATTCCCACATGGGAAAAGGGGGGGGTCTGTCAAAGTCCTGTCCTGAGGTAACTCAGCCATCAGCTGACTCTGACAGTTGCGTCTGAGTCGCCGACATTTGACACACTTAAAAATACAACTGTTGACCAAACTTTTAGCATTTACCACCCACAGACCTTCATTTCTAAGGGCTGCCTCAGTTAGAGTTCTACCCTGATGATGGATTTTCTCATGGTAGTGACGAACCAACAACAAAGCAATATGGCTATTGGGGGGTACAATGATGGGGTTCTTTGTACACACTTTGAGTTTAGCCTTAGCTAACCTCCCTCCCACTCTTAAAATGCCCTCCTTGTCTAGAAATGGGTTTAACTCACGCAAGAAACTCCGGCTGGGGGTGTCAAGCCCTTGTTCTAACCTGGCTATTTCTAGACTAAACTCATGCCTCTGAACTGACCTGAATATTACTCCCTTAGCCTTCAACATGTCCTGAACTTGCAAAGGCTGACTATCTTTGCAGACTAAGCGATGTATAAGCCTAGCAACTGCTCTAAGAAGACTGTGCCATTCCGGAAAACGTTCAAAATGGTGTCGTTCCAGACAAGATCTTTGGCCCATCTTGATTTCTGTGGTTGTCTTGCAAACTTTCACCTCTGCACTTCGTGAGACTTGAGCATTCATAATATCCGAAAACCTTTGCTCATCTTTCGAGAGCGCTGTGGCTTCGTCTCTCTCAGAGACTTTGAAGATGGAGGAATACTCTGGAGTTATTGCTTGGCAGTAGACTGAGATATGACTTAGGCAACTGCGCACAAGTGTAGGACGTCCACCTTTAAGCACCTGTGCTTGATTGGAGTCCAACGACGATGGTGGGTGCATCTTGTTTATGCACACTGGGCCTATGACTGTCCAGCCTAATGGCAATTGTTGTGCGATAGGTGCACCTGGAGGTCCTTTAACTTGGTCGTTCACACAGAACAAGCTCGGGCAGTCCGAGCCAAGCAAAAGGGCAATGTCCACATCTGGCCGAAAGGCTGGTATAGCATTCTTTAACCGTCGCAAATGTGGATGAGCCTCCACAACTTCTCTAGTTACAATTTGTTTTTTGTTCCGAGGGATGGAGGAACACTCAATCAGGTCTGGCAACTTGAACTGTCTCTTCTGGTCGCAAGAGGAGACAACAAAGCCAGATGCTATGCGACCCTGCAACTTCTTTTTTCCTGCACATGTAGTCATGGTGTAATTGACCATCTTGGTTTTAAGGTCAAACATGCGGAAGAACTCTGGAGTAGCTAGGGAGGCGTCGCTCTGTGAATCCAGGGCCACATAGAGTCTCTTTCTAAGCCAAGGGCTCTTGGCTGGATATACATCCGCTAGGCAGATAGGATGACAAACTCTTAACTGTTGCGAGTCAGAACACAGCTCTGTACAGGCGACTGCTGAGACCTCCACCTGCATCTCTGGTGCGGCTGGCTTGTCGGTGTCTTCGACTGCTGACTTTTCTTTTGGTGAAGCGTTCTCTTTGGGGTGGGAGATGATATTGGAGTTGTGCATTGCGGTGCAATGCTTGAGGCTGTTGCATTTCTCACACTTGATGTTTTCTTTGCAGTTGGATGCAAAGTGTGGAGTTGCTCCACAGCATCTAAAGCAAATTCCCTGCTTTTGAACTAGCTGTTGCCTTTCTTTGTATGTCTTTCTACTAAACTCCCTGCAGTTGGCCAAGCTGTGAGGCTTTTGGTGAATAGGGCAAAGCAACTCTTTTACCTCCAACCTGGGTTCGTCAGTCTTGTGTTGAGTTTCGACTGCCTTTACGCTGACAGGTCTATTGGCCTCTCTAGGTGGTTTCTTGTCCACTTCAGGTGCCTTCTCTGGCTGGGTCCCTTGGTATAAGGTGGGGAGGCCCGTCTGTGGATCATTCCTTTCTCTGGCTGCCCTGGTGATGAACTGGACCAAATGAGAAAATGGAGGGTATGCCTGGGAGTGGGCCTCCTTGTAGTTGAAGACCTCCTGTCCCCAGCGTTCTTGCAAAGTGAAGGGCAGCTTGGTCAAGATCTGCCTCTGGGACAGGTGCTGATCGAGGCACTTCAAACCGGGCAGTTCTGGATTCTCCTTGGCCGACTCTAATTCCGCAAGGAGATCGCTGAGGTCCCACAAGAGTTTGAAGTCTTTGAGTTTTAAAGCTGGGAACCTTTGGAGCTTGTCCATAAGAGATGCTTCAATCTCTGTGCTGGCCCCATACCTCTGCTGCAACCTGGCCCAGGCCTTTTCCAGGGCTTTGTCGGGATCGGCTACGTGGGCTGCGTAGATCTTCTTAACTTGTGAGGATGAGGCTGGGCCCAACCATGCAGCCAGAAGAGTCAGTTCTTCCTCAGGCAATAACTTTAAGTCTCTGATTGCTCTCTGGAAGGTGGCCTTCCAGAGAAGAAATTCCTCAGGCTTGTCCGAAAACTTTTCGACACCCTTGTCCTTAAGATCTCTTCTGGGACTTCTGATGATGGAGACAAGCTGGGACTCCGGCGTCGAAGGGAACAATTGAGGAGTTTGCTGTTGTGGAGTGGACTCCCACCGTGTACCTTGCGTCAACCTTTGGCCTCTTGGAGGGATGACATCGACCACTGACGAATCGATGGTTCCCTGTGCAGCTGTCTGTAGGGGCCAACTAGCGCTCGGCCTTGAGGCCCTGATTGACTGACCTAGGGTTTTAGCAGGAGGCACAGGTAGCTCGAGCAAGGGTGAGCTCCCCGCTATGACGCTCTGCTCTGCAGGAAACTCAAAAGTGACTTTGGGGCCCTGCTCTGGGTAAGGAGAGAAGTCTCCCTGTTCCTCATCCGAAAACTGGCTGTACATGCTGCCAAGGTGCGCAAACACTTTGGCAGAAGGGTCCTGTATTGGTAACTGGCTTACATTTTCTTCTGTGAGTGGCTCAATTAGGGCCTTGGCCAAAGTCTCAGCCCTTACCCTTTTGGCTGCGGCATCCATCTTTATTCTAAGCATCTCTATACGAGCCTGTTCTATTTGCATTTCGCTTTGTCTACGGGCCTGTTCTATTTGCATTTCGCTTTGTCTTTGGGCCTGTTCCATTTGCATTTCGCTTTGTCTACGGGCCTGTTCCATTTGCATTTCGCTTTGTCTACGGGCCTGTTCTATTTGCAGTCGTTGCTCTTCTTCTTTAAAGGGAAGGGTGAGATCAGCTGCCTTAGCATCAGCCTCCGCCCCCGCTACTTTGCTCTTTAGCTCCAGACGTGCAGCCTCCTTAATGTGCAAGGCAGCTAGGGAAGAGATGGCACTCCCAGCAGCAGAAGACTTGCTAGAGTGGCTGTGTTTAGACGATGCACGCTCCCTTAGTTTAGATACCTGGCTAGAGCGGTTGGACTTAAGACTAAGTGCCACAGCAGGTGATTTCAAAAGATTGGTCTCATGGCTGCATAAGGAAGACTGATTTCCTTTTGGCTCAGACCTTAGATTAACAGGTGGAGAACTAAATTCCAAGGCATCTAGAATTGCCCTCACCTTATTTTCTTTCTCATTAGTGTCAGCTAAGACACTCACTATTTCTAACTCTGAATCCTTGGCGTTAATGCGCTCGAGGACCTGGACTATCTTAGACACCAAACCCCTCCAGAGACCGAAGGTCTCTTCAAGGTCTGTCTGTAATATGGATGGCACCCTTGTAATACCCAAGCTCTCAATTCTGTCCATCAATGTTACAATTCGCTCCCATGCCGAACCTAACCTCACATGGAGGAGCTCCTTTTCATCTATTAGATGGGCTAGCATCTTGGCTGAAGGGTGCTTTATCCTTTGGGGCCTTTCATTCCTACTTTCAGCCTCAGAAGGAGGTATACCATCTGTATCGTCTTGAAATTGCATAGACATTATGTATTCTTAATAGCAAGTAAATTTACAACAAAAGCAAATACAACATATAACACAATGCACAACACTTAACCATAGCAGTATATATCACTAAGTAACTATACTTTACAAAGATTGTGACCTTTGGCGCCAAACTTTGGTGGGCAAGTTGCAAAATGCCAACTGACAGCAACTTGCCACTTGTTACCTCCCTTGCCCGAGTGACGTAAACTGCCAAAATGGCGACTTCGCCAAATTTTCAAGCACCTCGTGCTCTGCGGCTCGAGGCCTGCCGCCGAAGGAGCACCGAGGCTGGCTTTGGAAAGGAGGAGAGAAGAGACGCCTCCTCCCCGCTGTGAAGGGAGGTCACCACCGCAGGTCGATGAAACAGGTCACCACCGCAGGACGATGAAGCAGGTCACCACCGCAGGACGATGAGGCAGGTCACCACCGCAGGACGATGAGGCAGGTCACCACCGCAGGACGATGAGGCAGGTCACCACCGCAGGACGATGAGGCAGGTCACCACCGCAGGACGATGAGGCAGGTCACCACCGCAGGACGATGAGGCAGGTCACCACCGCAGGACGATGAGGCAGGTCACCACCGCCAGGCGATGAGGCAGGTCACCACCGCAGGACGATGAGGCAGGTCACCACCGCCGGACCATGAGGCAGGTCACCACCGCAGGACGATGAGGCAGGTCGAAGCCGGCCGAGTGCTCCGGCCGAACTCGCAGCAGCGTTGCCAGGCCTGTCCAGGTTCTAGCCTGGTTCTGGTGGGCTTCACGCCTCAGAGCCAGCCAAAGAACTGTCGCTGGTGCTCCGCGGCTCGAGGTCTACCGCCGAGGGAGCCCTGGACGTTGCTGGGAACTGCACAGCCTGTGCAAACCCAGAAAGCCACTGGGCCACGTGCGCACACGCGAGCCAAATAGCAAGGAAATAGAGCCCCACTAATTGACTCCTTCAGGTCTGAGAGCGGGCTCCACTGCCTCAGACGCTGGTAGAGTCTTTAGGTATGCAGACTGAGCTCAGGCGGAAAAGCCGCAGCCTATACTAAAACTTCCTAAACTATAAAAAACTATAAAGCCGTGCAAGCTAGCTGAAGCGGAAAAACCGCTGATCTACCTCAAAACTGTGCCGTCCGCCGGACAATAAAAAACTATAAAACTGAAACGTGCTGTCCTTTATCCGGGCGAACTGCAAATCCCTATAAGCTGTCCTATAGATATTGAACGACTGAGTCTGGATAACTTCAAAAAAGGATGTTTATTCATACAAGGTTGTAAACCTGGCACAGATCTTAAAGTTGCAGAAAATGAAACAAATTTCCATAGGTTTTAGTTGCAGAATTATCCCTGGTTCCAGAAGGCAAAGGTGATTATAAAACCACTATACCCTAATCACGCTGCCTATATTAGAAGGAGAAACTCTTTCCTTCCCTATCTTTACAGCAAAGATTAGTTCTAGAAGCGACAGAATAACCCTGCTCCTCTAACTAGATTTCTTATTCCAGATCAATATAATTCAATACTTATCTAATTTGGATAGGCTTAGATTGGCCTGGTTTTGAGGATGATTTGTCCCAGTTAGCCTTGCACAGCTCCAGCACGTTGGAAGACAATAGCCAGAATGAAGCTCCAAAATGGAGACTAGACCCTGGTAAAAAGGGCGGTCCTAAGATGTTGCACTCTTTGACCAATCACTGCAAAGAAAACTGCAGCCAGCTTTTGCAGATTCCAAGCCACTTTTCCTGGGCTTTGCAGCCAGAGGCTGAAACAAGATGCAAAGGAGGGAAAACAAACAAACGACCAATAGGTAAGGCAAACCATCGTCCTGGGGGACGGAACAGACTTATTATTTAATGAGAATATTGACATCCCCCCACCACCACCACCATACTTGGTCAACTTATCTTCAGGTCAATGTAAGTGCTATACCTTAACTTATGAAAAAAAGGAGCTCTGACCTCATCTCCTGCAGAAATGCTTCTGGCCTTTTTGAAAGCCTCGATGGGAAAACGGTACAGGAGAAAGCTATTTCCCCTCTTTGGGAAATGATCCTTGACTCATCTACAGATCACATCAAAATCCACAATTTTGGACCACAAACCTGCTCCCGTTTTATATACTTACTTACTACTTACTTACTTAGGTGATGGTCTTCCAAATACACTGTCTTGGTGGTGGATATGTAGGTGACCGTGGAGCCCTATTCTTGACCCGCATGTTCTTCCACAGTGAGGACATTGGTTTCTAGGTGAAAGGCATTCCTGATCAGAGTTGGCTTGATGCGCCTTCTTCTTGGCACATTTCTATCTTTCACCCTCTATTCGTGCCTTCTCAAATTCCACAGCACTGCTGGTCACAGCTGACCTCCAGTTAGAGCACTCAAGGGCCAGGTTATCCCTGTTCTCAATGTCTATACAACAGTTTTTAAGGTTAGGTTTAAGCCCATCTTTAAATCTCTTTTCCTGTCCACCAACATTCTGTTTTCAATTCTTGAGTTGGGAGCATAGTAACTGCTTTGGGAGATGGTGATCGGGCATTCAGACAACGTGGTCCAGTCCAACAGAGTTGATGGCGTAGGAATATTGCTTCAATGCTATAATAATAATAATAGTAATAATAATAAACCTTTATTTATATACCGCTCCATCTTCTTGAGAGGACTCAGGGCGGTTTCCAGTATGTACAAAACATTCAATTGTCAAAACAACATACAAACATAATAAAAAACAATATTATAAAACAGCAGTAAAAACAGTTCAATCTAAAATGAACACAGTAACAGCACCAATCAACATGAAGGAGTCCAATACAGTAATCAGGCCTGCGATATAGACATAATCAATTAAAAGATAGGTAAAGTACTTCAGTGCTAGTGATCTTTGCTTCTTTGAGCATGCTGACATTTGTCCACCTGACTTCCCAAGAGATTTGCAGAATTTTTCGGAGCAACGCTGATGGAATCGTTGAGTGCGATGTCTATAGACAGTCCATGTTTCACAGATGTATAACAGGGTTGGGAGGACAACAGCTTTATAAACAAGCACCTTTTGTCCCTACGGATGTCCTGATCCTCAAACACTCTCTGCTTTATTCAGAAAAATTCTGCACTCACAGAACTCATATATATAAGATTGACTTATACATGATTATACTGTATATTAAAAATGCTATGTTATGTCAGGGCCCCTGGTTGTGGCGCAGTGTGTTAAAGCGCTGAGACAGAAAGGGAGGTGAAATCTGAACAGGGACACAGATAGCAAAACAAACTCCACAGGGGTGTTAACCTTTCTCTATACCGCCGGTGGCACAGTATGTTAAAGTGCTGAGATGCTGAACTTGCGGACCAAAAGGTACCAGGTTCAAATCCCGGGAGTTGAATGAGCGCCCGCTGTTAGCCCCAGCTCCTGCCAACCTAGCAGTTCGAAAACATGCAAATGTGAGTAGATCAATAGGTACTGTTCCGCCGGGAAGGTAACGGCGCTCCATGCAGTCATGCCAGCCACGTGACCTTGGAGGTGTCTACGGACAATGCCGGCTCTTCGGCTTAGAAATGGAGATGAGCACCAACCCCCAGAAGTTGGTCACGACTGGACTTAATGTTGAGGAAAACCTTTACCTTTACCTATGTTATGTTATTAGATTGCATGCTTCGGGGCAGAGTACTATGCTGTTCTGGGAGCCCTTTCTTGGCTCAAGAGCAGGGTTTAAAAGCTCTAAATAAATAAATAAATACATACATACATACATAATCTACCCGCTCAGCCTCTTTGGAGAGATTTGAGTCCCGATATTTCAAAGATTTAGTCTACACAATCCCCATCCCATGAGAGAAATCATCCAAACTTACCTCTGTTGTGATCAGTTGTTCATAGAGAAGGTTATTTGAGATGCAACTCCATATTGTCATGTAGAGCAGACCTAGTGAAATCAATGGTGCTTACATTAGCAATAGCCAACTTGTCCATTGAGTTTAATATTTCTGATTTAAACTTAGCAAAAAATATGAATTCACACCATTGTTATGACTACTACTACATATTCAGAGGAGTTAGTTTAAACTGTTGGTTTAAAAATCAAGATATGTACATTTGTTTGTTTAATATTTTGTTGGCTTTTGTTTACTAAATAGTGGGCGTCAAAAGAAAAAGTTGCAGTCTTGTTCAGAGGAGGAAAAAAACCTCCAACTGTGACCTGCTGTTGGAGGAGAATTCTGCGTTTACATAACGTTTTGCTTCAGCTGTGATAAATTGCAAGCCTTTCACTAGCTCAGGATATGTAAGCAGTGAGGAGAAAGCTATTTGGTACTTAAGAGTTGTCCAGTGGAACTAATACGGCAACATTTAAGCTTGCTTGACTTCCTGCATTTCTACGTGGGCTTGGCTGGTTGTCACTTTGACTCTGATATACCACAATTTGCCTGAAGTTCTGTGTGAGTCACAAATACTCAGACTTAAATAGAGGTCTGTTGAGCAGATTCTGTGCTTGAAAGAACTACCTATGAAGTTTTGTTTTGCTTTGATGTATTATTTCGCTTTATTGATTCCTTATCATTGAACTAACGTACCCTCCAACATTTCAAAGATGAAAACTGGGATACATAAGAGAAAGCATCAGCAAAGAATGGTCAAGATGACAAAAGTTATTAATGGGAAAGAACACAAACTAGGGGTGCTCTACACTGTAGAATTAATGCGGTTTGACACCATTTTGACTGTCATGGCTCAATGTTATGGAATCATGGATGTTGTTGTTTTGTGAGGCACCAGCACTCTTTGACAGAGAAGGCTGAAGAGCTTGCAGAACTACAACCCCCATAATTCTACAGCATTGACTAATGAAAGTTAAAGTGATGTCAAACTGCATTAATTCTGCCATGTAGATGTGTCCTAGGAAATGCTGCTTTTGCCTGGGTCTGCAGAGGAGGACAAGATTCTCTCTCTCCTCTGCTGCAAGGAAGGCAAACTATGTATTTTTTCACCTTGAACTCAGTTTGCAGAAATTCCAATAAGTGAGAGGAAGAGGAAAATTGGAACTTTTTAAAAGCAGCAGAGAAAAGTGGAGCAACCCAGTATTATTAATCTGGCATGTCTTTGTCAAATTGGGAAAGCTGGGGAGTAAGAGTCAAAGGAGGGAAATAGTCATCTGTTTCTTAATGCAGTATGGATTTTGCTCATGCTGTGAACAGACTTAGCACGTTTTCTCATCAAGATGAAAATACTTTGATCTCTGTTACTATTTCAAAAAAAGAGAGAGGAGATGGACTTTATTTTCACTGCCACAAGAACTTCAGCTCCTTACACTATTTTTATATTTTTCTAAAACAACACATTGCCAAGTGGGAGAGAAGAATTTTTAAAGTTTGTTTTTATTATATTGCAGTAACTTAAATCTGTGTCTGCTGTATATATTCAAGGTCAAAAACATATCCTTGAATATCACGAATGCCATTTTTTTTTCATGTCAGGAGTGACTTTAGAAACTGCAAGTCGCATTTGATGTGAGGACATTGGCCATCTGCAAGGACATTGCCCAGGGGACGCCCAGATGTTTTTGGTGTTTTTACCATTCTTGTGTGAGGCTTCTCTCATGTCCCCGCACGGAGCTGGAGCTGATAAAGTGAGCTCATCCACACTCTCCCCAGGTTGGATTCGAACTGGCAACCTTCAGGTCAGCAACCCAACCTTCAAGTCATCAGTCCTGCCGGCACAAGGGTTTCACCCCAGGGGCTCCATGAATGCCAATGAGATATAATGATTGGAATGTTCACTTATTTGCAATTGGGAGAAGATTTAAATCTAGATAAAACTACAGTGTTCATTGGATGAGCCTGAACTCATCTCTAACCCCAATTCTAAAGGATATTGTAAGATTTAGGGCTGGTTAACAGCAGGTTAAACCACCAGCTGCAGTAAATCTTGTCAGTCACAAGGTTGACAGTTCAAAGCCTGGACAAGGTGAGCTCCTGGCCTTTAGCTCAGCTTCAGCCAACCTAGCGGTTTGAAAGCAAAATGTGAGTAGATATATACCACTTAAAAGCGGGGGAGGTGTTTTAATGCACCCATAAGAAAATGCCAAAAAATGCCAGCGATTCAATCAAGGAGGAAGTTTATGAACAAAGCTCTTTAGTGGGAAGATGGAGTGACAACACCCCCCCACCCCCCACCCCCGGCTATCTAGACATCTCTCTATATATAGATAATTATATCTCGATAGGATTTGCAGATACTTGCAAACATGTGAGGGAAACTTAATATAAAAATAATGTATACATATAGATACAGATATACAGCTACATAAAAAATCCCTAGATATCTGTCTATCTATCTATCCATCTAACTGTCTATCTATCTATAGGATTTGCAAAGACCTGCAAACATATGAGAGGAAAATTCATATATAAAATTAATGTATATAGAAACAGATATATACTGTCAGGACCCAGGCTGCAGAACACCAATAACCATGCGCAGAGACCAGAATCTATCTAATATCTTTATTAAGGAAATATATAAAGTCAATAAAAACAAGTGTAGAATATAGTTCAGAAGTAGACCTTTCAGGAAAGGTCAAATATAGTCCAGGAAAATAATGTCCAATACGTGATATTAGAGTCCAAAGTTATAATCCAATAACCGAAACACACACTTTGCCAAGCAAAGTGTGGGGAGAAGACAAGGTCCTTTAGTCCTTTGAAACTTGGCAACTAGGCTGGGAAGCAAACTTGATACTTGGCTAGAACAAGACTTGAAACAAGGCAACAAGAGCAAAAACAAGGTCCGTGGCAAACGCGAAACAAGGCAGACTTGAACTTGATCCGGGAAACAAGGAACTGGAGTCCACACACGATCTCACTCCTCGAGCTGACGAATTGACTCCGCAAGGTTCCCCTTGCGGGCAAAACCCTATATAGGATCTTGTTTTCCCGCCAAGGAACACTTTCCCTGGAGAACAAGAAATGAAACCCAAACTGTGTCCAGATGCATGACTCCTTAGAATTTCCCAAGGGAAGCAGACCTAATCAGCTAATTGTTTGGCTGCGATTCTGGCGCTTCGGCGCTTCGCCTCCCTAGCGCCTCTTTCTTTATTATAATTGTCCTTTCGAGAAAACGGGGGAGAATTCTGCCCAAGGCTTGTTTGGCTAACTTCTTGAGGGCAAACATCCTGCAGGTGCAGGGGCTCCGTTTCTGGCTGAAACGGTGTAAATCCCATGTTTTCCTCTTCGTCTGCCACAATAGTACTAGGAACGGGACTACAAGGCCCATGAGACATCACATATACGTCCATAGGGATTGCAAAGGCTTGCAGGGGAAATGCCTATACTATATCTGTAGCAGAGATTAACAAATATTTCAGGGGAAATTGCCTTTATACAAGTAATTGATACTTTGTGTTGTCGAAGGCATTGTGTTGTCGAGGTACCTCGCAACCTCTTAGGATGCCTGCCATAGATGTGGGTGAAACGTCAGGAGAGAATACTTCTGGAACATGGCCACACAGCCCGAAAGACATACAACAACCCCAATTGATACTTTTTTCTTCTTCCTGATTTGCAGGGGCTTCTCTCCCTCTCTTTTCCCTTTTCAAAACATTCTCTTGGTTAAGAGTGAGAGAAGTTTTAGAAAAGAAAACACACTGATAAGGGAGGGTAAGAGGAAAGAGAAATTTATCATGTATTGCAAACAATGGCCTCCAGGCTCCGCCACCCTGCCTTGACCCCATTATAAGCCCAGTGAAGCTTTTTCAGCTCATAAAAAGGTCTGAAAAACTCAGCTTATCTTGGAGTATATATGGCAATTTGTCCAGTAAACAAGGGCAGGTCTTTGTGGATCTGCCTCTAAGAACCCAGAAGCAAGTAAAGGTGGGGAAACCGGAGAGAGATAAGACCTTGGTGCTTCATGTGATTTAAAGTGGGGAAAGGAAACAGGAAAGTGTTTTCAGAATTACTGCTAATAAATTTTCCAAGATTAAAAAAAAGGCATGGGAAAAGAGGAAACCTCTTAAACTGCTTTGGAGGTCCTAAGTATATGTCTGAGGACAGTTCTCAGGAGAATTATCAGCTTGTGAATGGAGGAGGAGGACTGAACAAACATCAGAAAATGTTATCATCTGTTGATGGATGGAGAGTTACTGGGCAGTGGGCATACAGTTGCTAAGTGGGTGGAAGCACCTGTCATGAGTCATTAACCTGCTGCACAGGACTAAGATAGCAGTACCCAGGCTTCTTCCATTTCCTTATCATGCCTCTGATAACAGGAACACGCCATTACCATATTTACAGATGCTTGGATAGAAAGCTGGCCCTGTATTAGAAAACCTATGGCAGCACAGTGCTCCGGGATTGTTATTACAGTAGAGTCTCACTTATCCAAGCTAAACGGGCCGGCAGAACCTTGGATAAGTGAATATCTTGGATAATAAGGAGAGATTAAGGAAAAGCCTATTAAATATCAAATTAGATTATGATTTTACAAATTAAGCACCAAAACATCATGTTATACAACAAATTTGACAGAAAAAGTAGTTCAATATGCAGTAATGTTATGTTGTAATTACTGTATTTACGAATTTAGCACCAAAATATCATGATGTATTGAAAACATTGACTACAAAAATGCCTTGGATAATCCAGAACCTTGGATAAGCGAGTCTTGTATAAGTAAAACTCTACTGTATTTTAATCCTTAAGATTATCAGGTTCTGCTCTTTGAGGTCTTGGCTATAGCTTCCCTTGTGGATGGGAAGTTAAGGAGGGAAACATTTAAAGCTTTTAGTTCCATTAACAGTTAATCAAGCCTGTCTTCACCACCAGTCTGTGAAATGAATATGTTATTATCAGAATAATCCCCTCTAGATCTGAACAAACATTAGATTTGTTTCTTTTCATTATGGAAAACAACTTGCTAATTTTAGCTCAATACCTACCAATGAATCAAAACTAATCTTTAAGCTTAATTAACCAATAATTTCCATGGTAACCAATGTTTTGGGCTATACATATGAAATATGTTGTCTAGACTAGAAAAAGCACCAGGAGTTTTATATCCCACACAGTTCATCACTGTGAACCTAATCCTGTTGAACAAAGCTTTGTAAAACTTTCAGCGGCAAGAATGTATAATTAGTTCAAGCTTTTCTTGCTTTGACTTTGAGAAAAATTATTCGTTCGCTTTTTGTGGAATAAGTTTCCTCTGTTTTGATTGAATGATTTTCTTTGTATTCTGCTGGCAATTATGTTGGAAGCATTTGTGGGGTTTGTTTAGCGAAAGGCTTGTATCAACTTCCTTGTATCTACTTCCTCTGTTGCTTCACGCATTCGTTTGGTTAGACTTTTTGTTTGCTGCAGTGTTGGCTGCTTTGTAGCCACAGAGCACATTGGGTTGGTTAAACACAACGGAGAATACTTTCCCTACAGTTTGAGTAGTTGTGCAAAGAGTATTTCATTAGATGTAGCAGTTTTTACCTTTATGAATCCCCTGCCCCTAGCCATTCTGAGATTGTGTGTTCAATGAATATATAGGGAGAACAATTACTGCCCCTTGTTGACTTCATGTTTTAAATTCCATCTAGAAAACATTGACATGCCCCATTTTCACATTCTTGTAAGGCTTCCTGGACTATAATACCTACTAAAGGTTATCTTTCTCTGTGATGTGGAAGATAGATTGATGGATATCTAAAAAGGGCTGTGCATTTGATTTGAATGACTCCTTTGTTGTGTGTTTTCCGGGCTGTATGGCCACGTTCCAGAAGTATTCTCTCCTGATGTTTTGCCCACATCTATGGCAGGGATCCTCAGAGGTTGTGAAGTATATGGAGAAACTAAGCAAGGAAGGTTTATATATCTGTGGAAGGTTCTGGGTGGGGAAAAGAACTCTTGTCTGTTGGAGGCCAGTGCGAATGTTGTAATTAATCATCTAGATTAGCATTAAATAACCTTCCAAGCTTCACATCCTGGCCTGGGGAAATCCTTTGTTCAGAGTTGTTAGCTGCCCCTGATTGATTCATGTCTGGAATTCTTCTGTTTTCAGAGTGCTGCTCCTTAATTACTGTTCTGATTTTGGAGTTTTTCTAATACTGGTAGCCAGATATGGGTGAAACATCAGGAGAGACTACTTCTGGAACATGGCCATACAGCCCGGAAAACAAACAACCCTGTGATTCCAGCCATGAAAGCCTTTGACAACACAATGACTCCTTTGTTAGAAAGCAAAAAAGAGATTATAACTAAATGCTATTTTTGTTGTTGTTCCAAGGCTTAAGTAAAT
The DNA here is from genome assembly GCF_035594765.1 of Anolis carolinensis. Lineage (NCBI taxonomy): Eukaryota > Metazoa > Chordata > Lepidosauria > Squamata > Anolidae > Anolis > Anolis carolinensis. The sequence continues at coordinate 14,348,963 of NC_085844.1, forward strand.
TCTCTTTTATGGCAACAAAATAGTACCTTTAAGCTCTTTAGGCCTTCTGACACAACTCAAAAATGGAAAAGAAATGGAAGGACTGTGGTTGGGATTCGAGGAAGGGCTTGCATATAAACTTAGTGGTTTCCAATAGGGCAACTTCGGGTCTCATCCTGTAAATGAAGATGCCTCCCAGAGTGCAGCAAAGCTTCCAGATATGAGAGCTGGTAGGAACATTTAAGCATCCTCAATAAAGAGGAAGCACATCACCAAAACCTAAATTAAAATGGGGGTTTAATTGAAATATGGATATGCTGATTTATATGTTAGGTTTCCATTCAAATAGAATTACTATATTTGAAATAGAAAAGAAAAAAAGATCACTACATCTCACCACAGTGGAAAAGATATTGGCCAGATGATTTGTGTGTTTCAGGTTCTAATTACTGATGGGCAGCTTCAAGGCTCATAGTGTCCCTTCTTACAGTTTTTAGCTCTAATCCTGTAATTTTTATATAGATTTTCTTTATACAAACCTTTTAAAACCCCAGGAATAGAAGATTATTTTCTGTCAAGTCAGGTACATAGTCACCCTAGGTAAAAGGTAAAGGTTTCCCCTGACATTAAGTGTAATTGTGTCTGATTCTGGGGGTTGGTGCTCATCTCCATTTCTAAGCTAAAGAGCAGGCATTGTCCATAGACACCTCCAAGGTCATGTGGCCGACATGACTGCATGGAGCTCTGTTACCTTCCTGCTGGAGTGGTATCTATTGATCTACTCACATTCACATGTTTTCGAACTGCTAGGTTGGCAGAAGCTGGAGCTAACAGCGGGCACTCATTCCACTCCCCGGATTTGAACCTGTGACCTTTCGGTCTGCAAGATCAGCAGCTCAGAACATTAACACACTGCGCCACTGGGGGCTCAACCTAAACTGGGCTCAAAAGAAAAAAAGACATTGTGTTGGGTATACTGTTTCAGTATCACATTAACTTATGCAAGTAATATCTTTTCTGGCCTATCCAAAACACTGTAAAACAGTGGTCATATCCTTTTTCAAGGTGAGGGGAGAGACAGTAATCTCATTTAACAAAGTTCTTGTGTCAGAACCCTGCTACTAGAGCCTGTATGTGGCTCTGAGTTTCAGGGTCACTGACATTGATAAGACACCTGCGTCTCAGGACTCGGAGAAGAAACGGCTGCTGGACTTGGCGGGGAATTTGCGCGGGGTTTTACTGAGCGGGAAGAGACTTTTCAAATGAGGGGGAGGGTATATAAAGGATGGTTGGCCGGAGTCTCCCATTCTTGGCTTTTCTGATGTTTATGTTTCCTGCAGTAAAGTTTCTGGTGATATCACAGAGAGTCTCGTGTGTTCATTCAGGAGCGGCTGTGGTGAGCTGACACTAAGCCAAGAAAATAGACACCATCCCGCTGTAGCGGTGAGGTGTAACATGCAAGTGGAGGATGAAGAGCTCTTGGGCGCAGGAGGAGGAAGGTCGGGAAGGGCCACTCCCGAGCCGGACGCTGAGTTCCACCAGCTGGCGGCCCTGGCGTCATCCACCGCTTATGCCCAGCCAAATGGGGTAACCCAGAGGCGTGGAGTGGTGCGGGGAGACAGCACCGGAGGAGAGAAAGGTTCACCTTCCCCAGGCCCACAAAGGATGGTGTTTCTGGAGGAGAGGATGTCGGCGATGGAGACCACCCTGGCAGTAATGTCGAGGGCGATGGAGCGCCTGGCGTTTTTGGCGGAGCCAGAGAGAGGAAGGGAACTTCGGGCTGGCTCAATGTGGGACGTGAGCGTGGGAAGCAGCCAGGGCTTTGCAGACCTCCCAGCACCGAAGGGAAGGGAAATGCGAAAGGAGCCCGGCGCCCGACTCAAGACCCAAACAAGCCTGACGCGGGTGGAGGAGAGTGACGACGAAGGGGAAAAGCCTCCGAGAATCCCGGCTACGCTCCCAGCTGAGACCCTAGTGCCCCTGGCGAATGCCGGGCGTGGCACAGGGCAAAGAGAAACAGCAGCGGGGCCCACTGGTCCGCAAGGGGGCTTGCGACGGGCGGAGAATTGGGGATTGCCACCACAGGGACCCCTACCGAGACGAGAGGAACTAAGGATCGAGTTTGGGGGAGAGTCCTCTGAACTGGATTTTTTCCTGACCACGGTGAGGGGCTATATGGAGGACAATGCTCACACTTTTAGAACGGAATCCAGCCGGATACGGGCCATTGGTGCAGTGTTGAAGAGGGGAGCGGCTAGCTGGTACGTTCAGCTGCACGCGCGGCGCGACCCATGTCTGGGGTCAGTCCGACGCTTTATGGGGGCCCTGGATACCCGTTTCCGAGATCCATTGGAGCAGATCCGGGCGAGGGAGAAGTTGAAGACCGTCTCCCAGGGGCAGAGGTCGGTATCTGAGTATGCGGAGGAATTCCAATGCCTCGCCGAAAAGGTGCCGGAATGGTCTGCAGTGACAAAGATGGAACTCTTCAAAGAGGGGCTCAGGCGGGAGATCCTCTCCTGGGTGGTGCATCGTGATGAGCCTGACACACTGCGCGGATGGATTCAGCTGGCGGGGCGCGTCGAGACATCGCTGGCCCAGGCGAGGAGGCACCGAGGAGCGCTACAGCAACGGCCGCAGATGAAAGAGGGGAGCCGGAAGGAGGGATCAGCCCCAGCCGGGAGGAGAGCGGAGCCGACAGGGAACGTGAGCGCCAGCAGGAGTGGCTGCTTTGTGTGCGGCCGGTTGGGCCACAGAGCTGCCGAGTGCTGGCAGAGAAAAGGGGAAAGCGGAGGCCAGCCCAAACCAAGAGCCGTGGCAGGAAAACGCGCCGAGGAAGAAACACCGATGAGGCACCATTCGGGGGGGTTGGTAAGTCAGGACAAAGCTATGATAGTGGTCCCCATTCAGCTTGAAAATGGCAGCAAACAAGCAACCTGCAAAGCGTTTGTGGATTGTGGATGTTCCAGGAACATCATTTCCCCTGAATTAGCCGAGGGATTGGGATGCGAAAGAACGAACCTAGAATCCCCAATAGCATTTTCGCAGTTGGACGGATCCACAGCATCAGGATCGTTAGCTAGGTACAGTGCCGAAGATGTAAAGTGTAAGATAGGGAGTTGGGAAGGAAAGGTGTCATTTGTGATATCACAAATAGCCAGCTATAATGTTATACTAGGCATGCCGTGGCTGGGGCAGGCCAACCCGCAAATCAACTGGGAGGATAAGAGCATGATTTTCGGGATGAATTTGGAAGAAGGGAGCCAGGAAGTTGAGAGGGAGCCGGGGAAAAGGGGGGAGGAAGACTCTATCAGAATAGCAGAACTGGCAGATAAATTACCCCCAGAGTATCGGGATTTTGTGGACGTGTTTGACGAGAAGGAAGCAGACAATTTCCCACCGAAGCGGAGAGTTGAAGTGAAAATAGAGCTAGTCCCAGGAGCAGAGCTTCCCAAGGCAAAGATATACCTGATGTCGGCTAGGGAAAAGGAGGAACTGAGAAAGTACATTGATAAAAACCTAGCGAGGGGTTTCATAGAACCTTCGAACTCCCCTTTAGGGGCACCTGTGTTGTTTAGGCGGAAAAAGGACCAAACGCTGAGGCTCTGCATTGACTACAGGGGCCTGAATGCAATCAGTACTGTAAATAAATACCCTCTACCCTTAGTGAAGGACTTGATCGCCCAGTTATCGGAGGGACAGATATTCACTAAATTGGATTTAATTGAGGCTTACCATAAATTGCAGATCAAACCAGAGGACAGGTGGAAGACGGCCTTCTCCTGCGCCTTCGGATTATTCAATTATTGTGTGCTCCCATTCGGTTTATGCGGGGGAGGGGCCGCGTTCATGCAATTAATCAACGAAGTGTTGCATCCATTATTGTACAAGGGAGTCTTTATTTTTTTAGATGACATATTGATAATGTCTCGGACTAAGGAGCAACACGTAGAACTAGTCAGGGAAGTCCTACAAAAGTTGAGGGAAGCGAAGCTGTATGCGAAGCTTGCCAAGTGCGAGTTCAATAAAGACCAGATAGACTTTCTGGGGTATAGGATTTCCTCCCAGGGAGTGGCGATGGACCCTGTGAAGGTGGAAGACGTGAGGGGGTGGGAAGCCCCCAGAACACGGAAGCAGCTGCAATCCTTCCTGGGGTTCGCAAACTTCTATAGAACATTTATCAAGGACTTTGCGCGCCTCACTTTGCCGTTAACGGATTTGTTAAAGACTAAAGGCAGGGGAGAAACAGCCAAAGTGAAGGCCCCAGGGGCCAAACTGACCTGGACAATAGAATGCCAGGAAGCTTTCGAAGCCCTTAAAAAGCGTTTTACTGAGGAGCCTGTCCTACAGCACCCTGATATGTCTAAGGCCTTTTGTACTACATTGCGATGCGTCAGACCGGGCATATGGGGCAGTTCTGCTGCAGAAAGACGAGGGGGGGAACCTGAAGCCATGTGGCTATCTGTCGAAAAAGTTTAGCGATACAGAAAAAAACTGGCCGATTTGGGAGAGAGAAGCCTTAGCGATTCTGAAAGCACTAGAGTGCTGGAGACACTTTCTGGAAGGAAGTGGAACACCGTTTGAGGTGTGGACTGATCATAGAAATTTACAGTATCTGAGATCCCCTCGTAAACTATCAGCGAAGCAGATTAGATGGGACCAATATTTCAGCCGTTTTGATTTCAGACTCAAGTTCTTCCAGGGGAAACACAACATACTCGCTGACGCTCTCTCTCGGATGCCTCAGCACGGGGGAGGAATTCAGGAATCTGAGGGGAGCCTTTTCCTAGATAAGCAATGGGGCCTGGCAGTACTGACTCGAGCACAAGCGGCCAAAGAAAACAAACGTACTGCCATTTCCACGGGGGGAGGAGAAATATGGGAGGAAGAGTTGAAGCGAGCATATGGAATGGACAAATGGTTACAAACGAACAAAGAACAGGGAGAACTGTGTGGGGATTTGGTGTTTGTAAATAAGAAATTGTATATTCCTGAATGTTTAAGACAAGAAATGTTAAGGAAGTGCCACGATAACAAGGGTGCAGGTCATCTAGGCCCCACCAGGACTATTAAACTGTTGGCCAAACAATGCTGGTGGCCCGGAATGAGGAAAGACGCCAGGGGGTACGTCACGCAGTGTGAATTATGTGCAGAGGGAAAAACACCACCTGGGAAGCCCCAGGGGCTATTGCAGAAGGTGGTGGAGCCCATGAGGCCATGGGAATGCGTGGCAATGGATTTTGTAGGCGAACTACCCCCCAGCAGAGGCCACAGATACATTTGGACAATATTGGACCTATTCTCAAAACAGGCACACTTTGTGGCCCTGCCAAAACTCCCCTCGGCTGAAAAGCTCGCTGATTTGTATGTGAAGCATGTATATCGCCTACATGGGTGTCCCGACAAAATAATTAGCGACCGGGGAGTCCAATTCACTGCAAAATTTTGGGGAAAATTCTTACAGCTGTTAGGAGCGGAAAGGAATCTGAGCTCGGCTTTTCATCCCGCAACCAACGGGGGGGTCGAACGTACCCAACAGACACTGTGCCAATTCTTGAGGATGTACACCAATTATAGACAGGACGATTGGGCGGACCTTCTTCCGTTTGCTGAGATGGCTTTTAACGGGGCCGTACATTCGGCCACAGGTCGTGCCCCATTCGAAATAGTATACGGACAGGAGGTGGCACCTTTCCCCAGGCTACCCGAGTGGAAGGAAGGAGAGGGCCAGACCGACAAGGAATGGCCGGCCAAAATTAAGCAAGGGTGGCAGACCGTGGTGGAGGCATTGCGGGAAACACAAAAGAAGTACAAACTCTTTGCAGATCGTAGGCGCCGAGAGGGGGACAAATTGGGCGAAGGAGATCTGGTTTGGCTGAGCACAAAAAACCTGAAATTGGGGTTCCCATCTAAGAAATTGGCTCCACGCTATATAGGGCCGTTCAGGGTAGCGAAAAGAATAAACGAAGTGACCTATGAGCTGAGGCTACCCAAGGACCTAGGAAAGGTACACCCGGTATTCCATTGCAGCCTGTTAAAAAAGTATAAAGGAACTCTGGACAGCGGAGAACAATAGTTGTGTTTAATCTTTTCCTTCCAGGACGAAGGGGAGGAGGACGCCATGTCAGAACCCTGCTACTAGAACCTGTATGTGGCTCTGAGTTTCAGGGTCACTGACATTGATAAGACACCTGCGTCTCAGGACTCGGAGAAGAAACGGCTGCTGGACTTGGCGGGGAATTTGCGCGGGGTTTTACTGAGCGGGAAGAGACTTTTCAAATGAGGGGGAGGGTATATAAAGGATGGTTGGCCGGAGTCTCCCATTCTTGGCTTTTCTGATGTTTATGTTTCCTGCAGTAAAGTTTCTGGTGATATCACAGAGAGTCTCGTGTGTTCATTCAGGAGCGGCTGTGGTGAGCTGACATCTTGCTGTATGCTCTACAGCAGACTAGGGAAAATAAATGAGTTGCATTGCATTAAGGTCAATTTTTTTATCATGAAATTATCTTTCTTGCTTGACTTTGGTTCACTGAATTTGCTTTGGTTTTGATGTGAATGCGATTTTAAATATATATATATATATATATATATATATATATATATATATAGACTCTGCTAAGTGCTTCAATATCCCAGCATGAAGGGTATCTTGTAAATGTAAATTTGATTTGATCTGCGATTTGATTTATTTGCGGGTTCAAAGGAGATAAGACTAGAAAATTGATTGTGCAACTTAATGTGATCAATCCTGGTTAATTTCTAGTAATTCTTTAGAGAAAAGAAATGGTCTCAAACAGTCTATGCCTCCAAAACTACAGAACCACACAAAAGTGGTGAAAATTGAAGTGTCAGAAATTGATCATAAAAAACCAGTGGATGACCTACAAATGCCTAGAAAAGTGTGTGATTTGAGGGATTTTTTTTAAGGAATCACTAGGTCCTCCAGTGTGATTGTATGGTCAACTTCTACAGAGTTCTGTTGGAAGATTTAGAGATTCCTAGGGAGAACATTTTAATCAAATCTGTGAATAATCAAATTCATAAAAATTGAACCTGAAAATGTGGAGGACTGACTATATATGGCAAAACAATGAACCTTTTTAGAAAATTAATTCCAAATGCTTGCGAGAGTGAAGAGTAGAGGGCCCCTCTAAGCAGAACTTGAAATACCTTTAAACTACAACAATCGGTATCCATCAACCAGCATGATTATTGGACATCCTGGCTGGGAAATTCTGGGTTTTGTAACCCAATATAGAACAGCTCTTGGTCTTAATTATTTGAAAAATGAACCCAAGGATACTCAAAAGTAGGAGCAGATTTCTAAATTGTATCTATACTAAGTATTTTTGTGGAACACAGAACATCAAAAGTTGATGTTTTGGCAAAATTTGCACATTTTGAATATCAACACGTGAATTTGGCTTGCAGGCATTTAAAATAGAAGCAACTTGATTGTTGTTGATACATTTTAAGTCAGGGATGGTCACATAAATCAAAAGAAGAGAAGAAGATTGAGAGGGCCTTTAGTAATGGATTATAGAATCATAGAACAGAGTTGGAAGAGACTTTTTAACTGAGATTCTTACAATTCTTATCCAAAAACATGTAAGAGATCTGAGCAGAGTTTAAGAGGATTCAAAATTCAGAAGTGTAATGAATGTTGAATGTCCCCTCTACTATTTTATAGTTACCTTACTTTTTATGGTATGGATGTAGAATTGCCATTATTGTTCTATCTAGAATGTACTAACATGGAAAAGAGGCAAAAATGGGGACAAAAATCAACCAATCCAATGCTAAGCTAAATTAAATTAGCCATGGCTAGCACAGTGGGTTAAACTGCCAGCTACAGAAAATCTTGCTAATCGGAAAGTTGGCATGTTCAATATGCAGGTTGGGGTGAGCTCCCTCCATCATCCTTACCTTCTGCTTACCTAGCAGTTTGAAAAGAGCAACATGAGTAGATAAATAGGTACTGCCTTGGTGGGGAGATTAAAGGCGCCCTGAAAAACATGCCAGCAATTCGATCAGGAAGGCGTCCATGGACAATAAGCTCCTTGACGTGGAAAGATGGAAAAACAGCACTTTCCCATGGCCGAGTCGAGCACAGCCTCCAGATACTGGAAAGCCTTGCCTCTGTCTGTGTACTGTCTGTCTTTGTTGTTATTTGTATAATGGCATTGAATGTTTGCCATATATGTGCTGTAATCCGCTCCAAGTCCCCTTGGGGAGTTGGAGTAGAATATAAATAACATATATTATTATTGACACAACGACGCTGTATGACACAGCAAACAAGATAGACATGCTGGATTTCGTTTCACAAAACCACAAGTTGAACACTTCCCAAGTGTCTAGGACTGTGTGATGTATTTTCGGATGATGCGTGCAGATCCCAGCAGGGTGGCCTTTTGCAGTTGGCAGATCGTAATTTTGTCAATGTCTATTGTTTCCAAATGCCGGCTGAGATCTTTTGGCATGGCACCCAGTGTGCCCATCACCACCGGGACCACCTGCACTGGTTTCTGCCAGAGTCTTTGAAGTTCAATCTTGAGGTCCTGATAGCGGCTGAGTTTTTCCTGTTGTTTTTCGTCAATGCGACTGTCACCTGGGATGGCGACATCAATTATCCAAACCTTTTTCTTTTCCACAACTGTGATGTCTGGTGTGTTGTGTTCCAGAACTTTGTCAGTCTGGATTCGGAAGTCCCACAGTATCTTTGCGTGTTCATTTTCCACGATCTTTGCTGGTTTGTGATCCCACCAGTTCTTTGCTGCTGGCAGGTGGTACTTGAGGCATAAGTTCCAATGGATCATTTGGGCCACACAGTTGTGCCTCTGTTTGTAGTCTGTCTGTGCAATTTTCTTAAGAAAATTGTAAGAAAATTACACTTATTATTATTATTATTATTATTATTATTAAATATGAAAATAAATAGTATGTTTAAATTACAGTTGGATCTCCATATTTGCAGGTTTGACTTTTGTGGGTTTTATCATTCATAGATTGATTTATATGTTCTCTGTGGGTTTCTTCAAGACCCCCAGCTTGACCATTATGTTTGTCTTCTGCTGTAAGTTGACAATAAAGTCAGGATGGAAGATCTAGAAATCCTAGAGATGTGCTTTCTCAGTTTTTAAATAAGTGGTAGTAGTTTACTAACATCTAGACCACAGGCAATTGCCATCCAAAATAATTAAATATGATATAGAGAGTGCAACAATATAAACAATATAAAAGTACTACATACAATATTTGGTATATAGATTCAGTGGTATTAAAATGTGGCAAGACTGTGATCCGGGAAACCAGCTTGAAAGCATCTGGATAAGAATCAAGGGAACCAGGACTCAAAAAGATCTTGTCGTGGGTGTCTACTACAGACCTCCGAGTCAGGATGAAGGACTTGATGAAGCCTTCGGTCAACAGCTGACCAAACAGGCACAAAGAAGAGATATAGTAGTCATGGGCGATTTCAATTATCCCGATATCTGCTGGAAAACAAACTCAGCCAAGAGTACAAAGTCCAACAAATTCCTCACTTGCCTTGCAGATAATTTTATGGTCCAGAAGGTAGAAGAGGCAACAAGGGGATCAGCAACTCTTGATCTAATCTTAACAAATGTGGAAGACCTGATCAATACAGTTGAAGTGGTTGGATCCTTAGGGGCAAGTGACCATGTGCTCCTGCAGTTTGCAATACAAAGGAATGCTGAAACTAAGACAAGTCAAACACGCTTTCTGGACTTTAAGAGAGCTGACTTCCAAAAAATGAAGGAATTACTGAGCGGCATTCCATGGACGCCGATATTAAAAAACAAAGGAGTTAAGGATGGATGGGAGTTTTTCAAAAGTGAAATACTCAAGGCACAAATGCAAACAGTGCCAACAAAGAAGAAAAATAAGACAAGTGCAAAGAAGCCAGAATGGATGTCCAAAGAACTTCTAACTGAGCTAAAGCTCAAAAGTGACATGCACAAGAAGTGGAAAAGGGGAGAAATCACCAAAGAAGAATTCAAACGTATAGCCAACACCTGTAGGGAAAAGGTTCGCAAGGCTGAAGCGCAAAATGAGCTCAGGCTTGCCAGGGACATAAAAAACAACAAAAAAGGCTTTTTTGCTTACGTTGGTAGAAAAAGGAAGAAAAAGGAGGCGATAGGGCCATTGCAAGGAGAAGATGGGGTGATGGCGACAGGGGACAGGGAAAAGGCAGAACTACTTAATGCCTTCTTTGCCTCGGTCTTCTCAGAAAAAGAAAGCCATCTTCAACCTCAGCAACATGGAATGGGCGAAGGATTGGGGGAAATCCAACCCCAAATAGGGAAACAAGTTGTCCAGCAACACCTGGCCACTCTAAACGAATTCAAGTCCCCAGGGCCAGACCAGCTACATCCAAGAATTCTGAAGGAACTAGCGGAAGTTATTTCAGAACCACTGGCAATTATCTTCGAGAGTTCTTGGAGAACGGGAGAAGTCCCAGCAGATTGGAGGAGGGCGAATGTGGTCCCTATCTTCAAGAAGGGAAAAAAGAACGACCCAAACAATTACCGTCCGGTCAGCCTCACATCAATACCAGGCAAAATTCTGGAAAAGATCATTAAGGAAGTGGTCTGCGAACACTTAGAAACAAATGCGGTCATTGCTAATAGTCAACACGGATTTACCAAAAACAAGTCATGCCAAACTAATCTGATCTCTTTTTTGATAGAGTTACGAGTTGGGTCGATACAGGGAATGCCGTGGATGTAGCGTACCTGGATTTCAGTAAGGCCTTCGACAAAGTCCCCCACGACCTTCTGGCAAACAAACTAGTAAAATGTGGGCTAGACAAAACTACAGTTAGGTGGATCTGTAATTGGCTAAGCGAACGAACCCAAAGGGTGCTCACCAATGCGTCGTCTTCATCATGGAAAGAAGTGACAAGTGGAGTGCCGCAGGGCTCCGTCCTGGGCCCGGTTCTGTTCAACATCTTTATTAACGACTTAGACGAAGGGTTAGAAGGCACGATCATCAAGTTTGCAGATGACACAAAACTGGGAGGGATAGCTAACACTCCAGAAGACAGGAGCAGAATTCAAAACGATCTTGACAGACTAGAGAGATGGGCCGAAACTAACAAAATGAAGTTCAACAGGGACAAATGCAAGATACTTCACTTCGGCAGAAAAAATGGAAATCAAAGATACAGAATGGGGGACGCCTGGCTTGACAGCAGTGTGTGCGAAAAAGACCTTGGAGTCCTTGTGGACAACAAGTTAAACATGAGCCAACAATGTGATGCGGCTGCTAAAAAAGCCAATTGGATTCTGGCCTGCATCAATAGGGGAATAGCGTCTAGATCCAGGGAAGTTATGCTCCCCCTCTATTCTGCCTTGGTCAGACCACACCTGGAATACTGTGTCCAATTTTGGGCACCACAGTTGAAGGGAGATGTTGACAAGCTGGAAAGCGTCCAGAGGAGGGCGACTAAAATGATTAAGGGTCTGGAGAACAAGCCCTATGAGGAGAGGCTTAAAGAGCTGGGCATGTTTAGCTTGCAGAAGAGAAGGCTGAGAGGAGACATGATAGCCATGTACAAATATGTGAGGGGAAGTCATAGGGAGGAGGGAGCAAGCTTGTTTTCTGCTGCCCTGCAGAGTAGGACACGGAACAATGGCTTCAAACTACAGGAAAGGAGATTCCACTTGAACATCAGGAAGAACTTCCTCACTGTGAGAGCTGTTCGACAGTGGAACTCTCTCCCCGGGGCCGTGGTGGAGGCTCCTTCTTTGGAGGCTTTTAAGCAGAGGCTGGATGGCCATCTGTCGGGGGTGCTTTGAATGCGATTTCCTGCTTCTTAGCAGGGGGTTGGACTGGATGGCCCATGTGGTCTCTTCCAACTCTACTATTCTATGATTCTATGAAAATGCATCACAACATATTTAATATAATATAATATAACCACCTTTTTCTTTGCTTCTGTAGGGCCCTGTGCCCCTAAACCCAGCGAGTGTAGCATCCTAGTGTATTATTAATTGTTTAGCTGCCTTTGCAATATCGTATGCAGCTGCTTTTCTCACACTGAATGTGATTATATTCCAGTGCCTACAGGCTTTAGATAATTTGTATTGTGTCCTGTAATACTATTTATTTTCATATTTAATTTGGTGTTGGATTGGTTGTATTTTGCCCACTCCTTCCTGGTATTTTGTCTATCTAGAATGCAGCCAAATAAAAATTTGTGGCTTCTTCCTCAGGCTATTTCAATGCATTATTTACTTATTCTATTTATATGATCTGTTCTGTTGAAGTCTTTATTGTAATTTAAGGTTTGATATAATAGTTTATATTCCAAGGGTCATGATGGAAAAAAAGAAAATGAGGAGGACAGAGGAAAATAAGCAATCTATTACATACTGCTACGTAAGGGAGTTATATAACAGAATGGTCACTGCTGGAGTCTCGAGATTTAATGTTAATGTAATGTTTCAAATCCAGCAGTCCTGGAAAAAGTGGCAGCTGTTAGAAGGGAGGAGCTAATTCAGATTTAAAAGCCATGTAAATGAAGGGATCCTTCTTGAGTCACTCATCTCTTTGTGAAAGTCAGGTAGAATGGCTGTTGATGGGAACATTTTTAGATGATCAATAAAACTTTGAAAAATTCTATTTTTTTCAGAGTAGAACTCAAAAAATTTCATACTAGCCAGAATAGTTTGGCTGTCGTGTGCTGTTACTCACTCAGTATCAAGGTCTGAGGTTTATTAAACAAACACAAGGTGAGCCAATACCATATTACTTTTATTTATTTATTTATTTATTTATTTATTTATGGTATTTATATTCCACTCTTCTCACCCTGAAGGGGACTCAGGGCGGATTACAATGAACATATATATGGCAAACATTCAATGCCATCAGACAAACAACATACAGTATAGACACACACAGAGGAAATTTTAACATTTCCAGCTTCATGAGGGTATGCTCTATTCCGGCCACAGTGGGAGCTGTTGTTTCATCATCCATGCGTGACACCGAGTGCTGTACTTCCTTATTCCTTTCTACATGCTGCTGGCAGTTTTATGGTGTTGTAAATTAGTTAAATTAGCCTCACCGCATAAAGTGTACCTACATTTCCTAGTTGACAGATGCAACTGTCTTTTGGGCTGCTTAGGTAAACAGCAAGCTGGGCTATTTAATGGTCAGGGGCTTAACCCGCCCCAGGCTTCGAACTCATGACCTCTCAGTCAGTAGTGACTTATTGCAGCTGGTTACTAGCCAGCTGCGCCACAGCCCGGCCAAAGCTGGTGACGCAAGCTGGTGAACAGCCAACTGCAGCCAGCTGAGACCAATCACTCTGACCAAGAGGTCATGAGTTCGAGGCCAGCTCAGAGACTGCGTTTGTCTTTGTTCTATGTCAAGGCATTGAATGTTTGCCTTATATGTGTAATGTGATCCGCCCTGAGTCCCCTTCGGGGTGAGAAGGGCGGAATATAAATGCTGCAAATAAATAAATAAATAAATAAAACTACAACCATGCGTCTTTCAAAGGTCTGGCCAACAAAACAGAACTGCAGCTGGAGTAACAGGGGACATAAGCCAAGGTCAAAAGTCCAATTAATGTAGATGAGCTGAATATTAAACAATAGCCAAAGTTACCGATCAATAGTCAGGTGCCAGGAGTTCACTTAACAGAGTTCTTAGAATAATATTCAAGAGTTCAAAAGTGCAAACCGAAGTCAGAGTTCCAAAGTCAAGCCACATAGTCAGGCGTCAAACTGAAGTCCAAATCCATAAATCAAAACCAGGAAGTTGGTCCAAAATTCAGAGTCAAGATTTCAGGATACAACAGGGTCCAGAACAGGGTTGTAGGAACAAGGTCAGGATTCAGAATTCTAACCCAAGGGCAGCAGATCCAGGATAAGAAGACAAAGGTATGTCATTATCTGCTACCAAAGAGCTATCTCTTCCAGGCTCCTTTTTATCAAGAGATCTCAGCAGTTGATCATTTCAGGAAGCCTTCACAGACAATCTCAGAAGCCTGTGTTGCTTTCCTTGAGGAAGAAGTCAGGTTTACCCCTTCCAGGTTTGCTGTATCACTCAAACAAGTCCTTCGCTGCTGGAGATTTGTCCCAAGGAGCAGCTGAGCCAGGCCAGATGAACTGCTAGTGCTTTTCCCATTTTATTTTATTTTATTATTATTATTATTATTATTATTATTATTATTATTATTATTATTATTATTATTATTAAAAAAACACTTCCGACTCAGACACTTGCTAGATTGTCACAACCAAAGTAACATTTCCTTTTGGTAACACAAGTAATCTTAAGAGGAACAGAGAATCTTGAAAAGGTGAGCACACAGTCAATGCTTCCCATTCACAGAGGTTGGGGACAAAAACCTCCCATGAATGTGGGGAAATGCTATTAAAAAAAAAAAAGAATATTTTCACAGGAGATAACATCTCTTTAGGAATCACTAGGCCCTCCAACAGAACCCTATGATCAGCTTGCAGTGGAGATTGACCATTGGAGGATGCAGATATTCCTAAAAAGAACATTTTAATTGTATCTGCAAAAAATTAAATGCACAAATGTCAAATCTGAAAATGTGAAGGGCCAACAGTAATCAAGGAAAAACAAAAGAACCCAAATAGAAATAGATAACGATGAAAGGACGAGTTCATTCTCACACAAATTACCAGAAGACCTTGTATACAATTATTCTCACAGAGGACCAAGGACTTTGCATATCCCATTTTCTATTCCCATTACCAAATGGCTGTTATGGGTCCATCTACACCAGTGGTTCTCAACCTGTGGGTCCCCAGGTGTTTTGGTCTACAACTCCCAGAAATCCCAGCCAGTTTACCAGCTGTTAGGATTTCTGGGAGTTGAAGGCCAAAACATCTGGGGACTCCAAGTTGAGAACCACTGATCTACACTGCAAAATTAATGCAGCTGGAGACCACTTTAACTGCTGTGAAAACATGGGAGCTGTAGTTTGGTGAAGCACCAGTCCTCTTTGGCAAAAAATGCTAAATACCTTGTAAAACTACAGCACCTATTATTTTATAGCATTGAGTCATGGCAGATAAAGCAGTGTCAAATTATTTTAATTCTACGGTGTAGATGCACCCTTTGCTTTCCTTTAGAACAGACCAAGCATCTTCTATTGAGGGGCCAGGACAATATCCAGAATTTACCTTGAATAAAATCTAATCTTTTCTGTCTTTAAATCAGCTTTATCTTCTTTCTGCCCTGATGAATCCACAGCAAATGTTCCGGTTACAAGAGCAGTGCAGAAACTCAGACATGCTGTAATAAAGAGCTATTTATATCCTATGTATTTCCATGCATGTGTCAGGGAGCACTAAATTAGGGGGAAAGGAACAAGTTAATATTTATTTTACCAATTTAGAGGTGGGGAGGCAGGAGAGAAGCATACAGCTGAGATGTCTGAGAGGCGAAGTTTGATGAACCGATTTTTAAATTTAATGAGGATTGCATTAACCTGGAACATGATAAAACAGAATAACCTCAGCAATGGAAGAGCTGATGCTGTGGTTTCACTCTGTTCCATCCAATTTATTAAAAATAAACTTCATACTGCACTTTATTTTTTTTTTTAAAAAAAATCATCCCAAGGGTTTGTAAAGTGCTTCACCAAATTATTTAATGACTTCATCTTGCATTATTTATGTCCTAATAGCTTGTACCCATGGGAGTAAACTCCATATAGAAAACTGTGTGAGCTCTTGGGATTGGCAATATTGTTTAAATCTGGTGGAATGAAGAAGATACTGACGACACTGTAAACATGTGGACATGGGGCTAGGTTTGGATTGGGAAGAAGTATTAAAATAGGGTTGTTGTGTGTTTTTCGGGCTCTGTGGCCATGTTCCAGAAGCATTCTCTCCTGACATTTCACCCACATCTATGGCAGGTATCCTCAGAGGCTGTAAGGTATATAGCAAAAAACTGAGCAAGGAAGGTCCACAGTGGGAGAAAGTGTAAATATTTTAATTAATCACCTTGATTAGCATTAATGGCCTTGCCAGATGCATGTCCTGGTTTCTTCCTGCCTGGGGGAATATTTTGTTCAGAGGTGTTAGCTGACCCTGATTGATTCATGCCTGGAATTCCCATTTTCTGAGTGTTGTCCCTTATTTACTGTTCTGATTTTAGAGGTTTTTTAATACTGGTAGCCAGATTTTGTTCATTTTCATGGTTTCCTCCTTTCTGTTGAAGTTGTCCACATGCTTGTGGACTTCAATGGCTTTTCTGTGTAGTCTGACATGATAGTTGTTGGAGTGGTCAAGCATTTCTGTGTTCTAAAATAATATACTGTGTCCAGATTGGTTCACCAAGTGCTCTGACTTCTCTGGTTGAATCAGTCTGCAGTGCCTTTCATGTTCCTTTATTTGTGTTTGGGCAATGCTGCATTTGGGGGTCCCTATGTAGATTTGTCCACAGGTGAGAGGATCCCTCTTGTCCTTCACATTTGCCGATGATGTAATTTGTATTATTGAAAACCCAAAAACTAAAATAAAAGATTGGATAAATAAAATAGAAGAATTCGGAAAATTGGCAGGTTTTAAAATAAATAAAAACAAAACAGTAATTTTAACGAAAAATATGTCAATAAAAAGTCAGAGGGAATTAAAGGAGATATCGGGATTCCAAATAACAAAAAAAATTAAATATCTAGGGATATGGATAGCTAGTAAAAATAACCAATTACTAGATCTGAACTACGGAGAAAAATGGAAAGAGATTAAAAAAGACTTAGATAATTGGACAAACTTAAATATATCGCTTATGGGTAAAATTGCAGCCATCAAAATGAACGTCCTACCAAAATTGTTATACTTATTTCGAAACATCCCTATCATAAGAGGTACCAAATTATTTAAACAGTGGAATACAGAATTAACAAAATTTGTATGGAAAAATAAAAAAACACGAATTAAATTCAATATAATGATTACCCCACAAACAAAAGGAGGCTTTGGCCTCCCAGACTTACAAACCTACCATGAGGCTTGCGCATTAGATTGGGTAATAGAATGGGTTAAATTAGAAAAAAAAATTAACCATAGAGGGGTTTAATTTACGTTGGGGATGGCATGGCTATCTATGTTATGATAAAATGAAAGTAGATAAAAATTTCGGGAACCACTTTGTGAGATCATCTTTGATTAAAACATGGTTAAAATATAAAAGATATTTTTACAATAAAATTCCATTATGGCTCTCTCCATTAGAGGCAAACCAACGGAGATTACTCGGATGGGAAAATTGGCTGACGTATAAAGAAATTATAAGAAAAACAAATAGAACCTCAGAAAATCCATCGATTAAAGAGCATTTGTTTTCTTGATGGGTCTGTAGATAGTTTGTAGGTTGTGTTTCTTCATCAGTTTGCCTATGCAGTCAGTGGTTCCCTTGATATATGGTAAGAACATTTTTCCCCTGGGTCAATAGTTGTCTATATTCTCATGTCTTGTTCTTGGCCTTGCAGCTCTTCTGATGTCTGTGGTGGAGTATCCATTGGCCTGTAGAGCCCAGTTTAGGTGGTTTAGTTCATCTTGGAGGAGGTGAGGTTTGCAGATTCTTTATGCACAGTCTGTCAGGGCTTTGATTGTGCTTCTTTTTTGACTTGGGTGATGGTTGTAGTTTTTATGAAGGTATCGATCCATGTGTGTATTAAAATAGAAAGACATGGAAAATGATTTGCTAATGTGGTTCTGAAGGTACATAGAAAGGAGTCTTATACTGAACCAGACTGTTTCATCTTGGCCAGAGTTGTGTGTACTGTATTTGGAAAAGTTATTTGTTTGAACTATAACTGCAAAGGGAAAACTCTCCAAGTCTCCAAGTGTATTTATGCCATAGAATTATAACAATTTGACACCACTGCCATATCTCAACACTATGGCATTCTGATATTTGTAGTTTTGTCAGATTTTTACCCTTCTGGCAGAGAGATCTAGTGCCACAACAAACTACAAATGCCCAATTTCCACAAGATAGAGCAATGGCAGTTAAAGTAGTGCCAAACTGCAACAATTCTGCAGTGTGGGAGGTCAGACCGAAATCTTCTCCATCCTTACCTGAAGATCCCTAAGAGGTTAAATCCCATCTAAATACTAGTGAGAGCAGGTGATTTTTAGCTTCCAAAATTATATAAGATCAGGTATGTTCATGGCAATGTTGTTTTCACAGCAACTCTCTCTGCTAAATCAGGTTAAGAGAGAAGGACTTGTTCCAGGTTATGCAACAAATTTCATGGCTCAGTGAAGATTAGAATGCATTCTTGAAAATCCCAATGCATTACCATTTGCCAGTATACTATGTCAGATTTATGAACTCTAGTCTACAGCCCTTTCCATGCACAGACAGCCCCAAGTTACAAACAAGATCGTTTATGTAAGTTTGTTCTTAAGTTGAATTTGTGTATAAGAAGAATCAGACACATTTTAAGTATAACTCCAGCCATAGATAGATAGATGGATAGTTTTGATTAGTATAAAAAAGGTAAAGGTTTTCCCCTGACGTTAAGTCCAGTCGTGACCAACTCTGGGGGTTGGTGCTCATCTCCATTTCTAAGCCGAAGAGCCGGCGTTGTCCATAGACATCTCCAAGGTCATGTGGCCAGCATGACTGCATGGAGCGCCGTTACCTTCCCGTTGGAGCGGTACCTATTGATCTACTCACATTTGCATGTTTTCGAACTGCTAGGTTGGCAGGAGCTAGGGCTAACAGCGGGCGCTCATTCAACTCCCGGGATTTGAACCTGGTACCTTTTGGTCCGCAAGTTCAGCATCTCAGCACTTTAACATACTGTGCCACCGGCGGTATAGAGAAAGGTTAACACCCCTGTGGAGTTTGTTTTGCTATCTGTGTCCCTGTTCAGATTTCACCTCCCTTTCTGTCCCTGTGATCATTGGATTAAAAAAAATATGGCTTGTTGTGAATCTCCCTTCCGAGAGGTACATTCCTCTCACTTTCTGTTGTCTCGGCCCGGTTCTTAATTAGGAGTTGTTTGTAAATCAGATGTTTGTATCTCAGGGGCTCTGTTCTTCCTTCCTTGGTGAACTATTATTTTATACTGTTATACTACTATTCTTTGCATCTGCATTGTTGATTTAAAGCAGCTGAGCACTTTAGATGGAAAAGTCCAGCAACAGGACCATATACTCTGCACTACTAAGGCAGCTCATCAGTACAGATTTCCCATTTTTTGAGGGTGTGTGCTATAGTGAAGGTAGAGAGGTGCGTAAGTCTAATTCAGTAGGTTAGATTCTGCCATTTTCAGTGTCTATCATGAGTTGGACTAGTGAACATCAGGACTTCATTATTCATGCATATTATGAGAAAAACCATTCTGTGATAACAATGCGGAGCGCATTCCACCTGAGGTGACCCAGAGAGTGATGGAGAAATTCCTGGAACATCTTTAGTAATGTATTGCCAACCACTGCAGCCATTTGTCATTTAAATAACCTGTTTTTATGTACCATACAGAAATATAGACAATGTTTTTCTAGATAGCTTCATTCATTGTTTATACTGCTTCAAAATATGGGAGATCTTCATGCTCTACTCTATATAAGGAATCATTACCTGAAATCCACCTAGAAGCCAAGATGACTAAATGAGACTTCTTATGACCATATCATAAGAAGACATGAGTCAATAGAAATGTCAAAGATGCTTGGTAATTCATTAGAATATTTTTAGGGGATGGGGGGACTTGGCCATATAATTTGTTCCTTTGCTGGTCGTATAGCATCCCCCTTCTTGGTTTAAATTTCACCTTGATTTCTCTGATCTTGTGATAGAAATTCTTCTTCTGTTTTCAGTTTCTCTGTAGAGTACAGTACTAAAACTTTGAATTTGGAAATGCAGACATTTTGCATTTTGTCTCCAAGAATCATTGGTTATTGGTCATGATACTATAAACTGCTATTTCTTTTGTATGATAGGATTTTTTAAAACGGGCAGACACTTTTGCTCATAGTCTTTTGTCATCTATGTTTATGAATTTCCCTATGTAATATGGTCAGCCAAAGTATATGAATTCCTACATCTGATTTTAAAGATTTTACCAGGCTTTTTAAAGCCTCCATTTTGCAGCAATGAGGGCTTGGATCTTGTAGTAGTTCATTTTTAAAAAGAATGAAAAATATTTAGAATGCATACTTTTGTGTTTTATAACCAATATGGCATTTCTATACTTTTGTGGAACTGAAGAGATTTACATCTAGGACTATGGCTTAAGAATTAGACAGAAATAAAGTGGGTTATTCAAAGGAACTGAATGAGACGCAATTATTTTGGGAAAGTAGACAGAAGTTCTTGGTGATTTCATTCCAAGTGTTCATTATTACCCGAAATAATCCAACAGCAATAATAACTATGACAAATGCTTATTGTGATGTATACTTTCCCCTGATATTTCCTTTTATTTAAGATTAAGTAGTGAAAGAAGTCACAACAGTCACATCAATTGTTACAGCAAACATTGTGCAAAAAAGTAAGAGTAAAATAATGTCTAATTATGGCTATAATTATTCCTGACTCCAGTGCTGTGACTCATCTCTTTGCAAACATCATCTGTGGTTCAGTGAGAGTTTAATGGCCCGAAATGCTGCCTATTTCTTCCTCCAGGCATAAAAGACATCATAAGTTCCCATGTGTTTAATAGAGATCTTACAGATTATTTTATTTCTTTAAATTACTGTTCTTGCAGTCAGTTCTAGTCCCTGACAGCCTAGATATACAAAAAAAAAAAAAGACTTATCTGCATAACAATATAAAATTGGGGATCAGTTAGGTATTTCAGTTAATCTTGCATTCGTTTTCAAGCCACTAATAGCAAATCAAATGCCTCTGCAAAGGCCACCAGCAGAAAAGAAAGGCCTTTCCTCTCTCCTGATGTTCTCATGTTATTGGTATTCAGAAGTGTTCTACCTCTGTAAATGAAGGTTCAATATAACCCTTTTGGCCAGCATAGGCTGCTAGTTCCCAAGTTAGTGAGCCAATGAATTCAGATTTTTATCCTGGACTTCAAAGGAGCTATCCAAGGTCCTGAACCAATTTTAGCACTTTAAAAGATTGGAGTAAAAATTGATTCATCACCTTTACTGTCATGTATGGCACCAGATGCTCCTGGTTATGGCTGATAAATCAGTCTGCTATTGATTTCTCTAATGACCTTCTTTTGAAGCAGGTTTGGGCAAATTTGGCACTTAGGATGCTTCAGGTGTTTCAGAGTCTGGCTCAGTGAAGGGAAAATGCTTTTTTATTTATTTCATATCAAAAGCATTGCATAAACAGATAAGTTTAGAACTGATAAAATAAAGGGATCACAAACTGCTAAATAGTTTTAGATCAAAAAATGGGCAACAGCGACTGCATTGTCTGTAGCTTTAAACAGTTCTTCCTCTGTACATGAGGCAAGGCATTGTGACCAAGCATACAGATGCTGAGTTGTTTGTTCTGCTTCACAGTCACACAAGGTGGAGAATTCTTGTAGGTATTGCCATTTTGCCAGGTTGCCTTTTGATCTGCCCACTCCACTTCTGATTCTGTTCAGGGACTTCCAAGTTGCCCATTCTTGGTTTGCCCCTGGATGATGACCCTCGTGGAGGCCATCCTGTTGGCATTGCCTGATTTTGCTGCTGTTGCTGGAGAAAAATTTAGAGGAATGGTGGTTCTCATGAAACATTTCCTTGATTTAAGTCTACTGGGAGGAGGCTGATGCTGGCCTCATCTATTAGATAACTTGTTGATCTCTAGCCTACATACATTTATTTATTGGTTCATATATTGGTGGCTCAGTGTGTTAAAGTGCTGAGCTGCTGAACTTGCAGACCGAAAGGTCCCAGGTTCAAATCCGGGGAGCGGAGTGAGCACCCACTGTTGGCTCCAGCTTCTGCCAACCTAGCAGTTCGAAAACATGCCAATGTGAGTAGATCAATAGATACCGCTCTGGCGGGAAGGTAACGGCATTCCATGCAGTCATGCTGGCCACATGACCTTAGAGGTGTCTATGGACAACGGCGGCTCTTCAGCTTAGAAATGGAGATGAGCACCAACTCCCAGAGTCGGACATGACTGGACTTAATGCCAAGGGAAACCTTTACCTTTACCTAATATTTCTATTCCATCTTTCAAGACAAAACCTCCCCAAGACCTACCATACTTTTAAAATTTAACTTTCAAAGTAGGAAGGCATTATTTTAATATATATTGGTTTAGATATTCTTTTAATTGGTGTTACACAATTTTAACTTATATGTTTTAATTGATGCTATGTGCCTAACCTGTTGATATAATTCAATTTGCTGTTGTTCCCTGAAATATAAAATCAACACAACCACAGCATGATAGAGTGTGCATAACCATCTATCTATCTATATAAAAGAGTGATGGCATCACGGCAATTCACAAAACAACAAAAGTACAGGCCCCCCAACCTCAAAATTTGACAACACAACCCATCATCCACACCTCAAGGTTGATACAACAAAAAGAAAAGAAAAATAAAGTCCTAATTAGAGGGAGAGCAATAATTTTTTTATCCAATTGCTGCCAGTTTAGAGGGCTAATCTCTGCCCACTTGGTTGCCTAGCAACCAAGGGACAGCCAGGTTTCAGTTAGGGGACAGGCAGATTTAGGCCTCACTTAGACTTCTTCCACAGATTATCTAATTTGCACTGGATTATATGGCAGTGTAGACTCAAGGCCCTTCCACACAGCTATATAACCCATTTATAATCTTATATTATCTGCTTTGCACTGGATTATCTTGACTCCACACTGCCATATAATCCACTTCAGTGTGCATTTTATACAGCTGTGAAGAAGGGGCCTCATATAATCCAGTTCTGAGCAGATAATTTAAGATTAGAAATATACAGTAGAGTCTCACTTATCCAATGTAAACAGGCCGGCAGGATAAGTGAATATGTTGGATAATAAGAAGGGATTCAGGAAAAGGCAATTAAACATCAAATTAGGTAATTGTTATACAAATTAAGCACCAAAACATCATATTATACAACAAATTTGACAGAAAAAGTAGTTCCGTGCGCAGTAATGCTATGTAGTATTTACAGTAGAGTCTCACTTATCCAAGACTCGCTTATCCAACGTTCTGGATTATCCAACGCATTTTTGTAGTCAATGCTTTCAATATATTGTGATATTTTGGTGCTAAATTCATAAATACAGTAATTACTGTATAGCATTACTGTGTACTGAACTACTTTTTCTGACAAATTTGTTGTTTAACATGATGTTTTGGTGCTTAATTTGTAAAATCATAACTTAATTTGATGTTTAATAGGGTTGTCCTTAATTCCTCATTATCCAACATATTCGCTTATCCAACGTTCTGCCGGCCCGTTTATGTTGGATAAGTGAGACTCTACTGTATTTACAAATTTACCACTAAAATATCACAATGAATTTAAAACACTGACTACAAAAACATTGATTATGAAAAGGCAGACTGCGTTGGATAATCCAGAACATTGTAAATAAAAACAGGGGAACAATCGGGGCCAGCTAACACCTCCCAACAAAGTATTCCCATCATCAAAGTCTGGCAAATCCTGTTTTCTCAGGGCCACAGACAGTAGAAGCACATAAAATATCGCAAACAACACCACTCTGAAAACAAGGGGATTCCAGACAGGAAACAATCAGGGCCAGCTAACACCTCCCAACAAAAAATTCACTCAGGGAGGAAACAGACAGGCTTTAAAGCTGCAAGGCCATTACATCCTAATCATTTTTCCTAATTGCAGCATTCATACTTGCCTCCAACAAACAAGAAAAACCAATCAGAAATATTGTATATTCACAACCTTTAGGAAATAATATCCCCTGATGGCGCAGCGTGTTAAAGCGCTGAGCTGCTGAACTTCTGGACCGAAAGGCCACAGGTTTGAATTGGGGGAGCGGAGAGAGCCCCCACTGTTAGCCCCAGCTTCTGCCAACCCAGAAGTTCGAAAACATGCAAATGTGACTGCATCAATAGGTACTGCTCCGGCGGGAAGGTAACGCCGCTCCATGTAGTCATCCCACATGACCTTGGAGGAGTCTACGGACAACGCCGGCTCTTCGGCTTAGAAATGGAGATGAGCACAAACCTCCAGAGTCAGACACGACTGGACTTAATGTCTGGGGAAAACCTTTACCCTTGACCTTAACTACCACCAATTCCTCAATACTTTATTTCCCATACCACCAGACTTCGCCACAGCAACGCGTGGCCGGGCACAGCTAGTGTTTACATATAATGGTACCTTAATCAGCCAGAACTTCAGTTGATGCATCAGTGCCATGCCCATTTTACTCTACATGAATGTTTGTTAAGAGCACACATGGTTATTTTGGTTCTGCTATAAGAAAACTCTTTTATCAGAACCATTAGAAAAATTAATAGGTAGAAAAAAGGCAAATCAGTGAGTGGAGGCTTTTTTAATTGTGTTAACCTTCTTTTTTTCAACAGCATAAAAAAATTCCTAGACTACATTTCTGGAAATCTGCAGAAACATTTGAATAAAGTAGTTAAAAGGTAGATGATGGGTCAACTAAAAGTTATTATATCATTTCACAGCCCTGATTTATATAGGATATGTGTATATTTGTATGTGTATATGTCTATGCATGATGTAGCCATGACACTTATGTTCCTTCTCCTTGTTTCCTCCAGACAGCAGCTCAAGCAGTTTTATTTATGTGCATGAATACTGCTGGGATCTTCATTAGCTACCTATCGGACCGAGCACAACGCCAAGCCTTCCTAGAGACCAGAAGATGTGTAGAAGCTAGACTGAGGCTAGAAACAGAAAACCAGAGGCAGGTAAGGTAACAATGATCATGATTTTGCCCTTCTTTTAAGCTTTTTGGCAAGTTTTTACTCCCTGGAGGAATGGCTCCACTGATAATTCTTTAGCATTATCTGTCATTGTAATGTTATATCTAGCATCCCACTGATACAACTGACAATTGAATAAGGACATACAAATTGAAGCTTAATCCATAATATAGGGCAGAGGTACTTCTGAGCAGTTGAAAGGAGATCAAGAAATAGAGAATCAGCCTGTGTTAGGTGGAGTAACACTCCCACTGAAGACATAGGTTTATAATTTGGCTGTAATCAGTTTGGGCGAATAAACGAATTTTATTGTGACAGTCACCAACCAGGAGTATAAAGCCTTAAAACATTAAAATCAGAGGGTTTTTTTGGAAAAAAGGAAAAACATTAACATTGAGATCAATTATTCAAAACATTAAAAGCAGAAAGTCCCCAACATGGAGTTGTCTGAATTGGCTCTTATAAAATCTGTAGGTATAGACACCAACATGGTTAGGTTAAAACATTATCCTTTAAAATCATCATCGGCTATCAATTTGGGTTTACTCCTGAACTCAAAAGCCTCCAGTCTTGCAGTCAGTTAAACCACTGAGCTGCTGAACTTGCTGTCTGAAAGGTCAGTGGTTCGAATCCAGGGAGCAGGGTGAGCTCCTGTTGTTAGTCCCGGTTTCTGCTAACCTAGCAGTTCGACAACATGCAAATGTGAGTAGATCAATAGGTACCATTTGGTGGGAAGGTAACAACACTTCATGCAGTCATGCCGGCCACATGACCTTGGAGGCGTCTACGGACAATGCCAGCTCTTCGGCTTAGAAATGGAGATGAGCACCAACCCCCAGAGTCAGATATGAGTGGACTTGATGTCAGGGGAAGACCTTTACCTTTATCTATCTGAACACAGATTTGAACTTGAAGCTCTAGGTTTGACCAGGAGTGCTTTTGCACATTTAAAGAGCCAACTATATGCATTTCTTGAGATGTTGGATCTCAACATCATCATCATATGCTATCACTTGTGGCCGAGTATGATTGTCTTCCAAGTGTAGGGTCTTGGTGGTGGTTCCATAGGTGACTGTAGAGACCAATTCTTAATGTGCATGTTCTTTCTCAGTCAGGATATTTCTTGAGATGCTGAATCTAGCCACAATATACTTACCTTAGTTACATCCTGTTCAGTCTACTGTAACATATTCTACATGTGTCTAGAATCTACAGCCAATATAAAGAACTGCAGCCAGATGTGTTAAGCGGAGCAAGCTATAGGGACTATACAACCCCCCTGAGAATGATTTATGGGCTAGATCCAGGCTATCTAGCAGACCATTGGCCCATTATTCTGGGGCCTGTCCAGCACAGCTTCCACTAGGATGGGTCAGGCAGGCACCCCACTGGCCGCTGCAGCCATGGGAGGGAGTCCTGACCACCCAGTGGTGCCGAACATAGTTTGGCACCACTGGACAACTTTATCATGTCCTCTCATCCTACATACTACAACACTGGGGGGGGGGGGGTATGAATAGCCCTGGAAGACCACATGGCCCATGGAACACACATTTCCTACCCCACTGTAGAACAATGTGGGGAATCATGTAGTTCTACAGTTATTGGCAATCCAATAAAGGCGAGGAATGCTACGGACTAGTTAGACATTTGGTCTCTTCAAATGCTGATTCTTTATGACTGTAATATATATATATATATATATACACACACACACACACACACACAGTATTTATGTTCCGCCCTTCTCACCCCGAAGGGGACTCAGGGCGGATCACAATGTACATATATATGGCAAACATTCAATGCCATTAGACAAACAACACACAGACAGACAGACACAGAGGCTGTTTAATTTCCCAGCTTCTGGCTTTGTGAGGGTATGCTCGGTTCTGGCCACAGGAGGAGCTGCTGCTTTATCATCCACTGTGACGACAAGTCCTTTTTGATGGAATACTTCCTCACCGGCATGCACGCTGCTGGACGTTTTTATGGTGTTGTAAATCAGTTAAATTAGCCTCCCCACATAAGCGGTCCCTAATTTTTTCTATTTGACAGATGCAACTATCTTTCGGGTTGCTTAGGTCAACAACGAGAAGGACTATTTTTTATTTTAATTGTCAGGTGCTCACTCTGACACAGGCTGGCCTCAAACTCATGACCTCTTGGTCGTAGTGATTTATTGCAGCTGGCTACTAACTAGCCTGCACCACAGCCCAGCCCTATACACAGAGAGAGAGAGAGAGAGAGAGAGAGAGAGAGAGAGGGAGGGAGTAAAGGGGTTCCTTAAACATAAATCATTCCAAAAAGTGTTGTGCAAATATGGGAAACTTGCCAAGCACTGTAGTAGATTTGCAGACAAACAGAAGAAGAGTTAGGTATTCCCTTCTGAGCATCCTTTTTGTATGCTTGACAAGTGCCTCAACTCTTCATTGAGCTAAGGACCTCCAGATATAAGTGGATGAGTCACAGCACTTCAGGCTGAAATGTAGAACTATAAAAAGCTTTTACTTACTTTCCATTGTTGCACTGATGCTGAGCAGGGAGCTTTCCCCTTCTCCTTGGATGGAGGTGTGCGATAAGCATTGACCTGGAGGGAAAAAGGGATAATTGAGTCTATACATTTCTAAGCAAAGTTTGCCAAAATGCGGAAAATAGATCTTGACATAAAGTCTTTTGTGGGTGAAGTGTTTCCTCTCTCCAGAGTCTCGCTTCGAAACGGATGTGTACTTATGTTCTTAAGTCCAAAGGCAAATGCGGCAAGAGAGGAGTATGAAGTGGACTTAGCAGTGAGAAGTGTAGGAGGGAAAAACTGCTAAAAGGAAACAATCACACACCCATTTATTATTGTTAGTACAGCACTGTTTTCTCTCAAGGAGCTCAGAATTGGAGGAGCAATTTTCCTCATGGTTGTTGTAGGTAGCGCAAGCCTGAGAGAGAACAGTAAGTTATTCCATCTGAAGTCAAGGTGAATACTAGTTGAGTATCCCTGATCTCAGGCTAAAAATAGTGGTTTCTTATTCAGATTTTCCCCACTTTTATGTGGATCCTGTATCCTTAACCCCAGCAAACTTCGAGGCCTGATGCTGCACACATAATGAGATATCTTGGCAATGAAACACAAGTCAAAACACAAAATTCATCTACCGTATATACTCAAGTATAAGCTGACCCGAATATAAGCCGAGGCATCTAATTTTACCACAAAAAAACTGGGAAATCATTGACTCAAGTATAAGCTGAGGGTGGTAAATTTCAGAAATAAAAATAGATACCAACAAAATTACATTAATTGAGGCATCAGCAGGTTAAATGTTTTTGAATATTTACATAAAGCTCAAATTTAAGATAAGACTGTCCAACTCTGATCAAATCATTATTCTCATCTTCTTCAATGTGAATGCGCTTATGTATCCTTTTAATAATAGAGTAAAATAATACATGTAATAATAATAATAATCATAATAAATACAGGAAAATAATACAAGTAATAATAAATAGAGTAAAATAATAAATTCAATAATAATAATAAGATTGGAGTGAAATAATAAATGTATTAATAACAATAATAAAAATAGAGTAAAATAAATATTAGTTGAAACAATAATAGAGAAAAATAATAAATGTAATAATACCAATAATAATAGAGAAAAATAATAAATGTACCATATATTCTCAAGTATAAGCTGACCCAAATATAAGCCAACCAGGACCCTCACCGAGTATAAGCTGAGGGGGGCTTTTTCAGTCTTAAAAAAAGGGCTGAAAAACTAGGCTTATACTCGAGTATATACAGTATGTGTCACATGCACCTTATACACATAGCTTGAAGGGAATTTTATATACATTTTTTAAAAACTGGTGCATGTAACACAGAACCACCACAAAGCAAAGGTCTCACTATCTCGGCCATCCATGTGGACAGTTTTGGATTTTGGAGCATTTTAATTTATGAAACCCTGGATTGGGCACATTCAACTTGTGATATCCGAGATCTACCCTATTATTTTGGCTCCTGTAGCAGAAAATCCCACAAGCATTTCTTCCAGGGAGAACTAAGAAAGTCCTAAACATGAATTTGGTATCAAATAATCTGCTATTTTCGTGACACCCAAAGTCACTTGACTTGAGGCAGCTGCCTTTCTCTCTATTGCAGCAGAGACAGCCTTAGCAGCAAGGAAGGAAAGGATTAATGCCCTCCTCCTTCCCTTCTGTGATCTCAATAATTACCAGAGCAGCTGGTGTTTGCATTTCAGTAAGAAAGAAAGATTGCACATTAAATGCAGAAACCCATTTAGCCATCATGTTCAGTTTGGCACCATGATGGAATGACGTCAATAACAAGCCCGAGACACATTGCTGCCTGAAGTGGAGCGACAACTAGGGCCTCCCAAACACCCAAGTTAAAGTGAGCCATGCTCTAGGCCAGGAAAGCTCTCAAATGCCTTTCCACCCCCTGGAACTAAAAATACACTGACAACAAATTAAATAACAATTTCTTGCCCTTTTATAATAATTAGAATATGCTGCTTGAGATGGTTGCTTCTGGAGAACAGTGATGAGGTGTTGGAGAGGGTTGCAGATAGACCTTTCCCTTACATTGAATGTGAATCATTGCAAAGAGTCTGGGGGCTAATTTTCAACATCTATGACCCTCCCAGAGACAGATGCCCCTCAAATACTGAAAAAGCAAAACCTGAAATAAGCTTTTTTAAAAGTGCAAAATCATTCTAGCAAATAACATGTGAAAATACATGGGAAAACATGGACATAGAATTTTTGAAGTGACACACAAGAACGAAATAAAAAAAAATGTAAGTTTAGTATTTTACAAGTTCTAGAATATTTTGTGTACTGGGAGGTCTGTCAGTTAGGATCAACAATCACACCAACCCTTCCAAGTAGGCACGTAATGTATAACTTCTCGTTACTGCCACCTTAACACTGCGCATGGATGGAATGTTCCAAGGCAAGCAGATCAACACATCCAAATATCAGCAGAGTCTTTTATCTGCAACTTAGCAGTTAGCAGAGAAAATATATGGTGCAGCTCCCAAACCTTATCTCTTAGGCCCCTTCTATACTGCCATATAATATCCAGATTATCTGCTTTGAATTGGATTATATGGCAGTGTGGACTCACATAATCCAGTTCAAAGCAGATAATGTGGATTATCTGCTTTGATAAACTGGATTATATGGCATCGTAGAAGAGGCCTTAATGAAACACTGAAACTTTCTGTTTCATCCAAAAATACTTTGAAGGTTTTATGTCAGCTTGTTGCATTTTGCAGCTATTTACAGGCTTCATCAGGATACCCACCAACATGGCAAAATATCATCATAATACATAGCTCAAGATAGTGTGAACTCATCCTCCTCAGAGGTCAATATGGCGACAGGTCCTCCTTCATGGAGGCATCATGGTGAGAGAGTAGAAAAGAAGGGATCAAGCACATATCGTCCACTCTCTGGCTTTCCGTCATGCCCAGGGACAAAAGGGAATGATGCAAAACTTATCATTCCTGTCACATGGCCATGACTCATCTTCTTTAGCAAGTCCCATTTGTTCCACATCACCTTTCAGCATTTTCAGTAACCACATGTTCAGAAAAAGTTTTTTTTTTCACATATACAGTAAAACACACAGAGTTGCATACAATGCATTTCTAACTATCTGCACTTAAATCAGCATTCTGAAACTAGATTATATGCCAATGTAGATGGGTTCATGACTCTGGAGACTAGGGTTCAAATCCCCACTCAGCCATAAAAACCTGCTGGGTGCCCCTGGGTAAGTCACACTCTCTCAGCTTCAGAGGAAGGCAATGACAGCTTCCCTCGAACAAATCTTGGTAGGAAACCTCTATGAAAGATTTGTTTATAGTATCACCATGATTTAAGGAAATGACTTGAGAGCACACAACAAAAACATGAGGTAGCTGAAATCTAGGGATTATTTTTTGTTTTAACATAAACAAAAGTTGTGCCTTTACTTCAGATGGTATTGGCTTCTCCATTCATGTTCTGAGGATGAAATGACCACAGGAAATACATTGCATCATGACAGGCCTGTAGCGAGGGGGCAGTTTTAGGGGTTCAACCCCCCCCCCCCCGAAATTTTTCAGGTTATAAAAAAACCTGGTTTACTCATGAATTTTAACTGGTTAACCAAATCCCCATGCTAAGTCTATGAGACACAAAACATTGAGTCCCTCCAGGCACTATCTCAAGCAGATATTGACAGGTTTGTAGCAGGGAGGGGTGTGTGCTAGGGGTTAACCCCCCCCCCCGAAATTTTCAAACCCCCCTCCCCCCCCCCCGAATTTTTTTTCTGGCTACGGCCCTGCATCATGATAATAGCATTGCACTCTTGCGTGGGGAGGGAGGCGAGACATGGCTTTGTTGTAATTGGGAAACAAAAGAAGCCACTTTGTCCTTAGCTTCTGAAATTTGCTCACGGTCATAAAGATTGCCTGCAGATCCTGCAGCTGTTTCAGGATGTGGCTAAGAATGAGTGAAGAGGAATAAATAGATCTTCTCTCTCTAATCTAGGATTCTTAAAGAGATCTCTTCTCCATATAGTTGCCTTCAGTTTAGCTGGGACTCTCTATTGTTTTAGGAACTGCCAACATCAGTGATGCTACAGAGCATGCCTGTGAAGAACAAAACCCAAAATATAACTCCATCTGTTGAGAAAGCTGCTTCTCAATTAAACAGCGCTGACTTCTGTTCTTAAGCTATCTTTGCTGTCTCAAGGCTATGTTTGTGCACTTCTAGTTCCTAATTTAAGCACTGACATGCATATGTGAAAGGTCTGTCATCACTACAAGTTTACAAGTTCAGATGCAGAATGCTCATATCACATCAGCTCAAATAGCTTGTGGGTTGTTTGCTTTCCACCATTTTTATTGGATGTAGTTCCATATGCATGTCTGTCACATCTCCACTTCGGCATTTGGTCCCAACTTGCATCCTGAAGGTATCATTGCATTTCTGAATGCAATTTCTGAATATAGTTGACATTAAATGATGGGTCACTGCAGCTCTGATTCAATATAGAAAACTTTCTGATCTCTTGGCACAAAAAGCGTAGCTCAGAGACCCAACACTCTATTCCTATGGGGTTTTTTTTATCTTTTATGGAAGCTCATTAAACTGAGGATGCTTCCAAATAGATAACTGTTTCCAGCCACCCATCCAAATAAAGGACTCTGATTATTATAATACAGGTGAGGGCCCTTCTGCACAGCCATATAACCCAGAATATCAAGGTAGATAATCCACAATACTGCTTTGAACTAGGTTATTTGAATCTGCCATATAATCCAGTTCAATGTGGATTTCATGGAAAGGGCCACAGACATCCTTTCTGCTTATTGTGGAGCAGAGAACCTATTGGTCTAGGAGTTGTTTTGAGTCTAAGGGCCCTTCTAGACAGGCCCTATATCCCAAGTGTTCTGTTTATCCCAGATTATCTGGCAGTGGGGTCTCACATAATCCAGTTTAATGCAGAAACTGGGATCAGATCCTGGGAGGGACCGAAGACTGCTTCCATGCTGCCCTATATCCCAGATTATCTGGCAGTGGGAATCATCATATAATCCAGTTTAAAGGAGATTTTTTTCCACATTGCTTCTGATGTGAAAGAATTGGCAGTCTATAGAGACATTATCCAGGGGACACCTGTATGTGTTAGCTGGGATGCTTCTCTCATATCCTCGCAAGCAAGAGCTGACAGACGGGAGCTCACCCCATCTCATTGATTCAAACCAGCAACCTTTAGGTCAGTAGTTCAACCAGCACAAGGGTTTAACCCATTGCGCCACGACGGCTCCAGAGATCCTGGGATATAGGGCAGTGTAAAAGGAGCCAGAATTGAGTCAAATTCAAACTAAAGTAGACCTATTGAGTAGACGTAGAGAAATTACAGTTGCTTAGACCTGTTCTGTTTACAACTTACCATTAAATGATGGTCTAAAATTGTAGCCCCCATAATGCTTTAGCATTGCACATGCTGGCTAAGGCTTCTGGGAACTGAAGTCTAAAAAATGTGGAAGACCAAACATTCTCCATCTTGGTCTTATTGCATGGAGGAAGAGGAGCCACTGATTTAATGTCTTCCATGTAGTTCACATTCGATGGGGGCTGATTTAATTTCATATAGTATTCCCCAAGCTGTTGTTCCTCAAAGCATCCACTGAAAATGGGTGATAAACAGATTTGAAAAAGCACTCCCTTGTTCATTTATTTTACTGCAATATCTGTTTCTTTGTGAACTTAAGTCATGTGCCCTGTGAAAGACCTGGAGTAATCTGTGAAAGAGATATGGTGAAACACCTTCACCATGCATCACAAGTGTAGTATCTTATTTTACGTTCAAGGTTGTTACGAGGGATATAGATTAACAACCCAATCCTGTGCCTGTTTTCTTAGACAATGGGTGGATTAAAATGAATGCAA
This sequence comes from Anolis carolinensis, assembly GCF_035594765.1. Classification (NCBI taxonomy): domain Eukaryota; kingdom Metazoa; phylum Chordata; class Lepidosauria; order Squamata; family Anolidae; genus Anolis; species Anolis carolinensis. Next base: position 14,382,285 of record NC_085844.1, read on the forward strand.
CTTGAAACAACTAATGAAAGTCATGATTTTTAAAAATTGTTTAATATTATGGATTTAGACACTTTGATTTATGTTCATTTGGATATCTTATACCACCTTTCAGCTGCAAAGTCAGTTTGCAAGGCAGCTCATTCCCTTGCGAAAAAAACTTTTTAATATCAAGATGCTGTTCCTTGCACTAAAACAGGATCTCTTTTCTTGTGATTTGAATTTATTTCTTCAGACTCTAGTGCCTGAAGCAACAGGGAAAAGGAAACTAATTCCAACTTGTCTGTGACAGCCCTTCAGATATTTAAATTACCTCTTCTTTCCCCTGGCGATATATATTCACTGAAATAACATTGCCCTCCTACTATGGAGTTTATTTACATTGCAATCTTAATTGTGTCTCCTGAGAAGGGCCAGAATCCAGTCAAGAACTTTCATGAGTAGAAATAAGAGGTTATCCATATGACTGAGTGGGTTTTCACCATTGCAAAGTGTTGGTGATGGGGTGAAAAGGAGGAACTTCCAGTGCTACTACAGGTATAGTGTTGGCTTTAGGCCAATGAGTTGAACTTCATCTGGTGGAACTTTCTCCCAAATAACTGTGTGTTAGGGTTGCAGTAGGACTATGTTGGGTTCTGATACTCAAGACTTTTCTTTGGTTCTCACTCTGAGCATGGAAAAACACAAATAGACTGTCAACACTGGCTGCTTGATCTAGAAACTGTCTGGAAACTGTCTGGAAACTTAAACTTAGTCCTGGCCCCAGTGCAACTGAGGTGGTGTCCAACCACACTGGGATAAACCCATTCTGGTGCTACAGTGGCATTCAGTCACCTGAAACTATATCAGCCCTTCTGATCCATCCTCCATGTCAATGCAATTGCTCCTCTCCAGCCATCACTCTCTGTGCAAATGCCTAGCCATTGCCTGTTGCTTCTGTCATCTTATAATGAGACACCCATGAAACAGGCAAAGAGGTGATTGAGCAACCCCTTCTTCTTGCTGGTGGCATGGGCCTCCCATTCTGACATCAGTAAATGTGACCATGGTGGTCAGATGCTCACAGGGAGCTTCTTGGCTTTTGGGGAGCAACAGTGACACCACAGAAATAAGCTTGTGCTGATCAGTGGAAGAAGAGGATGATGGTGGTGGTGTCCATCTATACCAGGGATCCTCAAATTTTTTAAGTGGAGGACCACTTCACGGTCCCTCCAACCGTTGGGGGGGCGGACTATGATGAAATAGTCCAGAATTGGGATTGTTGTTGTGTGCCTTCAAGTCATTTCAGACTTATGTCAACCTTAAGTCTAAAGTTTAGGACAGGGGCCAGGTAAATGACCTTGGAGGGCCTTAGTTTGGGGACCCCTGATCTAGACAGTGGATCAAGCTGAAATAACACCCAACCCAGCTGTCCAGATAGCTATGAAACCCTGGGGTACTCCAGATTTCCAGCAAACTCTGGAAAATCCCATAACTTTGCCTAAAGCAGAAAGAAGTTGGGTTCTGGACAGAAAAACTGGATACTCATTAGAAGTCACTGCACATAATGAAGTTCAACTGGCACTGGATTCAGAATGAACCCAGGGGTTTTTGTTCATGTAGATAGGTCATAGTCTTAGTTTTAAAAGCTACCATATTGGAACAGGCATTCAAGGGGAACTATTAAGTCAAGACCACTTATCTAAACCATGGCTTTAATTGTCTTTACCTATCAGTAAAGAAGCATCCCAAAATATCCACAAGACATCCACACACATCTTTATCTGGTGATGTTCTTACATAACTGGGGATGATGTGTTAGATCGAATCCAGTGTTTCCCAACCTGTGGTTCCCCAGATGTTTTGGCCTTCAACTCCCAGAAATCCCAACAGCTGGTAAACTGGCTGGGATTTCTGGGGGTTATAGGCCAAAACACCTGGGAAACCACTGATCTCATCTAAAATGATGATTTTTAGAAATGATATCCCTTCCTAGAAATAATGAAATATTCAGAAGGCCGCTAGCTTGTTTTTTGCTACTCTTAAGACACAGAGCAATAGATTCAAATTCCATAGCAGGAGGTTGGACTGGATGGCCCTTGTGGTCTCTTTAATCTTTGCTCTGACTATGCTCTGTAATCATGTTTGATTGTTGTTTATTGTAGCCAAATAAGAAACACATATTCTTTCTACGTCACAGATGAACAGTGTTCTGCCAAGTATTTTGTGCTATTTATTTATGGAAAGTTCTGATAACTTACGTACTTGGGAATGCATATCATTATATTGTATTGTTATGCATTATGCTATTGATAATGTATAAATGTCCTACACAAATATATACTTGCATAATACAAGCAAAAAGTGTTAATGACTTGGGATCAGAACAGTTTTTGTCGGTGACGTAGAAAAACATTTGCTTGTTATTTGGCTAATGCTATAAATATTCATAATTTGTACAAAAATGCTATAATGGATAACAAGTGTTTCATATTTATAATGCTTGATCTGAGGAGTCACCTATTGACATGAGGGAAAAACAACTTTCACTCTAAATATTTGATGAGGATTATGAATTTCAGAGGTTATGAATGTCAAGATTCACATATTTCTTTATACTGCATTTAAGCAAAGTTATTTTAGGAATGTTCCATAGAGATCCTTTTGTTGTTTTAGTCCTTAGAAGCCAATTCTTTACATGAGAAGAGTGGGCTCAATTTTGTGTCTTAAAAAAAATCATTTTCTTTTTTTGTTGTTGTTGGTTTTCTGTAAAGCAAGGGTAGCCACAGTGCGCAGCCTACCTAACCCATTTTGGGACCCCAAAACCAAAAGATGGGGGAAGAGGAAAATGGAGAATTTTGCCCATGGAATCTTCCAGGAAGGGCAATTTATTATGAAACCAATCCTCTGGTATCTTGTTGTTGCCTCCAGTTCCTAAAACAAGTATAGTCACATTACCAGTTTTGTCAGAGATCAGAAGTGTAGGCCACTGGGGAGATAAATGAGATAGTTTCAGTCCCCATGCCCTACATGGATACTCATCCCTTCTCTAAAGGATGTGTTACCATCCTGTGGGGGTCTTCCCTCCTGTCCCTGCATGAAGCTAGGGCTGACAGACAGGAGCTCACCCCGTTTCGCAGATTTGAACAGCCAACCTTCAGTTCAGCAGTTCAGCCGGCACAACAGCTTAACCCATTGCGCCACTGCGGCTCTATACCTGTTACGCCCGAGGCAGCTGGAGCACCGAAAACCAAAACAAAGACCAATAACAATATAATATCTTTATTAAAGCAAATAAGGTTCCAAAAGGAATTAAGCAGCAAAGTTGAAGAAGCAATTTACCTTTCAGGAAAGATCAGTTTTTGTCCAATAAGTATAAGTCTTATGTCCAGTATTAGAGTTCAAAATCCAGAAACCGAAACACGCTCAAACTCCGCCTGAGTTTTGAGTGGGGAAAAAGAGCAAGTAGCAAGAAAAGTTCTCTTGATTAATGTCCAAAGACAAGATTTCAGGTCAAGGAATAAAATAGAAGTTCTGGAACTGAAACGCAGTCCAAACTTGGCAAGGAGGTAGACCAGCGCCCGGTCTACTCGAGAGTAAGTGCACCATCAGGCTGCTTGGAAACCAGGAGCTGGAGTCAATGATGTTTCTCAGTGAGATCTAAAGTTGTCACCACAAAGGCAAGCTCTCAAAACAACACTTTTATTGAAGTTCATAAGCTCCCCCAAGCAGGTGCTTAACTCCCTAAAACTTCCCAAGAGAACTGAGCTTGTTACAGTTATTACCCCAGGTGCCTAACTCCCCAATTCTTCCCAAGAGAACTGGGCTTAACCATAATCACCACGCTCCGCTAATCTGGCGCTCCTCCGGAGGCTCTGTCTATTTGACCTGTCTGAATACACAAATGCCCTTCTATCAAACGCCAAGTTTTCCGGAGAATCTGGGAGAGCTGGCATTGTTTCAAGGGCATCCTTAATTGGCTCTGGCTCGGAAATGTCAACATGAGGCATCTGGAAGGGTGTCGAAACTTGTGGCTTGGGAGAAAACCCAAATTGTCTTCTTCCTGGTCAGGAAATGGCACAGGGTCCTGGGTCAAAGGTGCCCTAGGCATCACAATACCATGGATTGCTAAAAAAGACAGATAAATGAGTCCGAATCAAATCAACCCTGAATTCTCCCTGGAAGCCAGGATGTTTAAACTGAGACTGTCACACTTTGGCCATATCATAAAAAAGAGATGACCCACTAGAAAAGACAATAATGCTTGGTGAGGTGAAAGGCAGTAGGAAAAGAGGATCTTGTTCCAGATCAAAGAAGCCATGGTCCTAGATTTGCAGGATCTGAGCATAGGGTGACTTGGAGGCCTTTCATTCATTGTGCTATCATAAATTGGAGTTTATTCGATGCCAATTATCAACAACAACAACAACAACAACAACAACAACAACAACAACAACCTGCAGTTCATCATCTGTTGGCATTTGGTTTCCTTTTTGTCCTACCGATGAGGGCAAATGTTATGGGGAGAATGCAAGAGAGGACCTTCTTGATTGTTTTCCAAGAAGTAGCCATGCTAAAAAGGAAGGAGGAAGTCTCTGAGACTAACTTGTTGTACTTTTGCTTTAGCTTGATACAAACCAAGTTCTCCAGCTACAGTAGAGTTGGAAGAACAATCTATGTGAAAATAAAAAAGTGCTGACATTTTACTCCCCTCCCCTTCCTTTTTATGCTTTTTGACTGTGGGATTATTACCTTTGGAGAACTTAATTCATTTCAGCATGAAATATGGTCAACAGTGGTTTATTCCAAAATGCTCGTGGTTTTAAATTGTTTTAATTATTTAAACCTGCTTAAACCTGTTGAATGCCTTGCTATGCTTGCAGAATAAATAGACGTTAACATTGTAAATAGTTTAACGTTGTGAATGGTTTTCAAGTGTTAAATTAACTTTATTTTAATGAGATGACAAAATATAGTTTGGAATATGAATATTTAAATAGTAAATGAATGCATCAATAACCTCTGTCCTGGGGACCACCACCTCCCCTGTCTCTTCATTCTTGTTTCAGGAGAGGCTGGTTTTATCTGTATTGCCCCGATTTGTGGTGCTTGAAATGATTAACGACATGACCAATGTGGAGGATGAACATTTGCAGCATCAGTTTCACAAGATCTATATTCACCGCTATGAAAATGTCAGGTGAGAGAGGGAATATGTGTCTGCTTGCCTTGATTTCCCCCGTTAATGATCTTTTCTTCCTGGCTGAATGTCAGCTGGGGGCTGCTGTGTGTGCCATCTTTGGATCAGTTCATTAATCCCTGTTTTCGAATGTTGGAACATTTTTGGATTCTTTTTTCCTCTTTCTTTCACCCCTCTTTCCTTCAATAGAAGAACATTTCATGCAATTCTGCACCTACCCCTGTTCACTTGCTTGATCTCCACAGACATTTTGACTTTGATTTTGCTTCCATGTCAATGGATGAAGCTTGTCCATGATAGCAAGGGTGGAACCCTTCAACAATGCTCCGTTTTCTTACCACAATCCACTCTGTGTCATCTAAGGCTTACTTACTTTGATGTAAACCCCACTAGAATTAATGGCACTTGCTTCCATGTAAACATGATTAGCCTGAGCCTGTAATCTTTCCGACGCAGGTCCTCTCTGCCAAATTATGTAGGCAGTTCCAAGCCCCCTGGATAGCGCTATTCAAGAAGTCGGAAACGGATCTTTCCTGGCTAATGGCCATGCACAAAGGCTGTCTGGGAAACAAAGTGAAACAAAAATTTGAAAAACAGCATGCAGGGAAGAAACAATCCTCTTGAATATGATGGTGCTTCTTAGAATCTAGATAGTTCCCAGGGTTGGCAACTAGGGAAGCTCTGTGATACTGTGCCAGCTCAAATCTTGTTGTTAGCGACAACTGTGAAGTGTCCATTCACAAAGCCTACACAATTTTTGGGGCACAAAGATAAATACACCCTACCAAACATCTAAAGCATCTTACTGGGAGTTTAATACCTTCCTGCCCAGGGAAGTTTTCTCTTTCTTTTTGTTGTCCAACTTATGATGCAAAAGAAGAAAGCCTGTCAAATTGTAGTGACTTACAAATTGAATATGTGTTGCCCTGCCGTGGCACATGCCAAGCTCTTGATTGCAGTATTTAAAAATCTAAACTTGGTGAGAAGTTTGATCCAAAGTAAGAGAGCTTGGCCACAGACTTCAGTAAAAGTTGGCACAAAGGAGATGCACATGATTAAAGACTTTAAAACATCCAAATGAAAGATGCTTGGATGCATCCACACAGAGGTCTAAATCAAGTAAGAAATTTACTTGAAAGGTGGAGATTGTAGTTTTAATGAAGTCTGAAAGGTTAATCATGAAAAATGATCAACCTGAACTTGTGGTCTTTGCTTAGGCAAGTTGCCCTCTGTCTAGTGGCATTGAGGAGAGGTATTGGAGGCATGTAAATGGAGTGAGAATGTCTTTTACTTAGGTGTGTCCCTGCCAATATGCAAAGAAAATGTGCCTTTACACTATAGAACAGGTATGGGCAAACCTAGAACCTCCAAGTGTTTTGGATTTAAAGTCCCACCATTCCTAACAGCTAATAAGTTGGCTAGTAAGTTTCTGGGAGTTGAAGTCCAAAACACCTGGAGGGCCTAAGTTTGCCCATGCCTGCAGTAGAACTACTGTAGTTTGACATCACTTCAGTTGCCATGGTTCAAATGCTATGGGATCATGGAGTTGTAGTTTTATAAGGTCTTTAGCTTTCTCTGCCAAAGAGCGCAGGTACCTTACTAAACTACAAATCCCAATAATCCATAACATTGAGCCATGGCTGTTATAGTGATGTCAAACTGCATTAATTCTACAGTGTAGATGTATCCCTAGTCAACACATGCTGATAGTGTGTGGAGATGACAACACTCAAGAACAGCTTGACTAGTCCTCTCTCTTGGAGGGCAGAATGGTTGGTTCCAGGCAATCTGCCATACAAATAAAATTAGCAGCTGATCCAGTTTGTTTCTCCAAATAAAGTGAGGAAGGTGCTGCCATGTCCTTTGTTTCAGACAGCAAAATGTCATGAATTGACCTGCCTTTAAAATCCAGACTGGAAGTAAGTGTTCTTGTGGATCAATAGTGGATCAAAACAGAAGCTGAGGAATACAAAAATGAGAAGGTCAATGTTAATGCCCCACCATCTTCTCCAGTGACCTCAAAATTATCCCTCACTTTTCAGATTCACTCAAGGACTATAGTGCTATCCAAACATATCTGTGTACTCTTTGAGTTTTTATTTTCACTGCAAAAACACATCCATAAATCTGTCATATTTTATGAATGCCTGTTTTAAGAGAGCTATTGATAAGAAGAAGACAATAGCTTCTGAACTTAGAAATACCTGTTCTTATTTAATATATTCTTCTGCTGTTAACAATTTCATGCACGCTAAAATGAACAGACAGGTCAGATGGGTGGAAGACAGTTCGTTTGGTTATGAAACATTATATTGCTTATGAAGAAATTGCAGGATTTATATATGCCTGCTCTACCCAAAATGGTCTTGCCTTGATGCCTAACATTATTGTTTAAATTACTTTCCGATGATAATCACTTATATCAATGTTCATTTCCCTTTTTCCATTCTCTCTTCAGCATTCTTTTTGCAGATGTAAAAGGATTCACAAACCTCTCCACAACACTATCAGCCCAGGAGTTGGTCCGAATGCTAAATGAACTCTTTGCCAGATTTGATCGCTTAGCACATGTGAGTCAAGTTGTTAACTCATTTTCATTAAATCAATATGTAATAATGTTTGCTGTTTATAGCAGCAGAATACAATGGGCTGGATTATGGCTATAAAGCAGGACTACTTTTGATAGTCATAATGAGATTTTTTTTCAAAAGGCTTGAATGTATTGCCTAAGGAAATACATCATACATAGGACAAGAGATAAAAACCTAATTCTTGTTTACACAATTCCCTGAAGACTCCCATTATGTGATTCTTGGCCCCCTTTAACTAGTGGAAGGAGGAGAAAGTGATTTCAGAAAAATAAAAAATGAAGTCAGGCCTTAGCATAGCAATCTATATGTAAAGGGATCTTATAGCAACTTCATTCTCTCGGTTGCTGCAAGATGCTACAAGATACCTATGCATATTGATCCAGACTAACATGGCTTGGCTGTGTCTTTGAATCTTAGCAATGTTGCCTGTTGACTTATGGCAGTGGTGCTCAACCTGGGGATCCCAAATGTTTTTTGGGCTACAACTCCCAGAAATCCCAGCCAAGTTTACCAGCTGTTAGGATTTCTGGGAGTTGAAAGCCAAAAACATCTGGGGATCCCAGGTTGAGAACCACTGCTTAGCATCTGGAATTCAATGGCCGTTTCTCATCTACGTCCTAATCAAGACTGGCCCTATGTAGCTTGCAAAATGTTATGGGATATGGTTCTTTTAGAGTATTTAGGCTATAGCATAGTTCTAAAAGAAGAAGAAGGGGAAGCTTAAAGAGCCTGTTTATTTGCCTGTTTCCGACCTACCATCCAACTGGTTCAGGATTCTTGCCACAGAATTGTTATTTTAATTTCCAATGCAAAAGGAATGTGGGATTTTGTGAGAAAAGGGTACTTTCATAGTGGCTCAGTATATGAGCCATCATGTCAGATCCCAACCTAACAGCTATATAACATTCCTAATCACGCAGTCTCAAGATTAGTATGCTCTTGGTGGGCCATCGCACAAAGCTGGTAAGCTATATTTGATTTGATGCCTTACATATTTTGCAAGCCTCTATGAGATGCTGAAACCTTAATCCCTTGTTATTAATTGTTTATGCCCTTTTGGACTGAGCAAAATTATCTTCAAAAGCAGACGGTTGGCTCTCTTTCCAACTTGCATATATCCTCTGATTGGTAATTACTGTTAAACATTGCTGATATGTCCAAACATCTCATGTTTGGAGCAGTTAGTGGGGCCGGGCTGTGGCACAGGCTGTTGAGCAGCTGCAATAAATCACCCTGACCATGAGATCATGAGTTCGAGGTCAGCCCGTGGCAGGGTGAGCACTCATCAATTAAAAATTAAAAATAGCCCCTGCTCGTTGCTGACCTAGCAACCCGAAAGATAGTTGCATCTATCAAGTAGGAAATAAGGTACCACTTATAAAGTGGGGAGGCAAGTTTAACTAATTTACGACTTGGAATGAGAAAGTGCCATCAGAGTGGATGATGAAGCAGCTGCTCCCCCCTGTGGCCAGAATTGAACATCCCCTCAGGAGAAAGTTAAATTGCCTCTGCGTCTGTCTGTCTCGGTCTCTGTTTGATGTGTTTATGGGCATTGAATGTTTGCCCTATGTGTGTATAATGTGATCCGCCCTGAGTCCCCTTCGGGGTGAGAAGGGCAGAATATAAATACTGTAAATAAATAAATGTCTGCCTCTTGAGATTTCAGCCATGGAAGGCATTACATTTTAACTGAATCTCTGTAGGATTTTAAACTACTGCTACAAATATTACTGTTACAAGACCAGCCTTGCAAATTTCCTTATGATTAGAAACAAGGCTGCCTTATATTAATTCAGAATATTCCTCTATCTAATTTGGCATTGTGTGTTCTGACTGTTGCCATGTCGGCAGCTTTCAGCAGCCTCACACGGGAACATAAAGACATAAGAACATTAGAAAAGCCATGGTAGATTAGACCAATGGCCCATCTAGTCCTGCATTCTTTTTCCACGGTAGCTGTCATTTATTATGGGAAGTCTGCAGAACTCTGATCATGTTACCCAGCAACACGTTATGGAGGCATCCCATTATCAAAGCTGTAGGATACTCCCATTTCACTTAAATGTTTTGTGACTTGAAAGTTGGGTTGCTGACCTGAAGGTTGCCGGCTCGAATTCAACCCGGGGAGAGCGCGGATGAGCTCCCTCTGTCAGCTCCAGCTCTGTGTGGGGACATGAGAGAAGCCTCCCACAAGGATGGTAAATACATCAAAAAACATCCAGGCATCCTCTGAGCAATGTCCTTGCAGACGGCCAATTCTCTCACACCAGAAGCGACTTGCAGTTTCTCAAGTCGCTCCTGACATGGAAAAAAAAATCAATACACTAGTGGCACAGCTCTCGTTCTCTTTGCTTTAAAGTTAGTTCGGTGTTCAGGTATTGGGCCAATACCTGGATATTGTTATTGGTTAGATAAGGGCCAGTAAACTGAAACTAGGTCCCAATAGGTTGTGGGCTTTATTGATTGGTGGTTCTTGGGTGTGAGTATATGCTAGATAGGAGTGCATCTCCCTTGAGGAAGCAGGTTCATGAGAATTCTTCTAAATCCCTCTCTGTCCCCCGAGGACCAAGTAGACTGTGTGGCACAAAGTGCCTAAGACCGGCTTCATCTTCCCCACCAGCTATGACCTTTATGGAGAAGAATAACCTTGTCGAAATATTTCATATGTTGGCGTTAGTTGGACTACAGCAGTGCACTCTGCTTGGCCCTGCTCCCACAAATCACTAGAAAACTGCAGCTAATGCAACACACTGCAACTTAATTGCTAATGAGAGCATCTCAGAAGAACCATAAAACACTAGTTTTAAAGTCACTGCAGTGGCTATCAACACACTTCTAGTTTAAATTCTAGATTAGAGTAAAGGATTTAGGTACTCAAATAGCCTGGGACTTTGATCCTTGAACCAGTGAGCCTTTGTTATTATCTGTGGTTTGATTCCAAGGCCCCTAGAGAATCCATGGGTGCTCAAAAATATAATATACAATGGCATAATAAAATTATGTCCCGGCGTTATCCATAGGAGCCCTGGTGGCAAAGTGTGTTAAAGCACTGAGCTGCTGAACTTGCAGACCAAAAGGTCCCAGGTTCAAATCCCAGGAGTGAGCGCCCGCTGTTGCTCCAGCTTCTGCCAACCTAGCAGTTCAAAAACATGCAAATGTGAGTAGATCAATAGGTACCGCTCTGGCGGGAAGGTAACGGCGCTCCATGCAGTCATTCCAGCCACATGACCTTGGAGGTGTCTACGGACAACGCCGGATCTTTGGCTTAGAAATGGAGATGAGCACCAACCCCCACAGAGTCAGACATGACTTTACCTTTATATAAGGTGGCAAAATCTAGATTTGCGTTTTAGATCTATTTATTTTTAATATTTTCAGGCTGTGGGTGGCCAACTGTATTAATTTTGTTGTACACTGCCCTGACATCTTTTAACATAGGAAAGATATAAGATCAAATACTTAATATGAATGAATGAGTAGGAATTACTGGAGTGAGTGAGAGATTGTTGCCTCACCCCTTTATATAATTGAGCTCTCCCGCTTGTTCACAACACAAGTTGGGTTACTTAGAAAGTGTCTCAACACATGTTTTCCCCTAGAAGGCAAATATGAACTGATGCTGAATGCCACATGAATATTATTTTCTGCATCAGTGCATCATGTTGCCCATTGCAAAAACAGAACCACAGATCAGAATGTCTGCTGTTTGCATCCCATCACACAATTTGTGGTTCAACGTATGCCCTTTTTTGAGACTGTTCCTCAGATCACTCTCTATATCTGGCCTGAAACACTTGCACAGCCCCTAGCAACACTCATGACAGCTGGAAAAGGAACCAAACAAACTGGCACCATTTGGAGCCAAAGAAATGAGCTCTTCAAATGTCAGTCCATGAAAAGACGGAAGCTTTGTGATTGTTTTCATTCTGCCTTATTATAAATCCTGAAGTGAGGGAGGGAATGATTAATCCTTTTTGGTTCTCTGAATACATGGATTAATATTTTGTGACAGTGAAGAAATTCCAAAAGCACTCTCCTACCAACCAGCTCTTCCCTCCCTCCGCCCCCCAAAAAAGGCCCTGTATTTTTCCATTTCCATTATTAGTCTGAACTAGTTTGAGAAAGGCAACAATTGCCACCTGTTTCTTTTTTATGGCAACACAGAAGTATTGTAAGCATCCTTCATTTATCTCAGGCCCCTTCCACACAGCTGTATAAAATCCACATTAGACTAGATTACATGGCAGTGTGGGCTCAGATAATCCAGTTTAAAGACGCCATTGTGGATTATCTGACTTGATATTCTGGATTATATGGCTGTGTGGAAGGGTCCTTCGAAGAACTCTTCCATATATACAGTAGTCTCTCACTTATCCAACATAAATGGGCCGGCAGAATGTTGGATAAGCGAATATGTTGGATTAAGGAGGGATTAAGGAAAAGCCCATTAAACATCAAATTAGGTTATGATTTTACAAATTAAGCACCAAAACATCATGTTATACAACAAATTTGACAGAAAAAGTAGTTCAATACGCAGAAATGCTATGTAGTAATTATTGTATTTACTAATTTAGCACCAAAATATCACGATGTATTGAAAACATTGACTACAAAAATGCGTTGGATAATCCAGAACATTGGATAAGTGAGTGTTGGATGAGATTCTACTGTACTTGAGTATAAGCCGATGCACCTAATTTTACCACAAAAAACCTGGGAAAACATTGACTCCAGTATAAGCCAAGATACCAATAAAATTACATTTATTGAGGCATCAGTAGTTTAAATGTTTTTGAATCTTTACATCAAACTGTAATTTAAGGTATGACTGTTCAGCTCTGATTAAATCATTATTTTCATCTTCTTCGATGTAAATGTGCTTATGTATCCTTTTAATAATAATAGAGTGAAATAATAAATATAATAATAATAATAAATGCAGTAAAATAATAAATGTATTAATAATAACAAAAATAGAGTAAAATAAATGTAAAAGTAACAACAATAACAGAGTAAAATAATAAATGTAATAATAATAATTAATAGAGTAAAATAATAAATGTAACAATACCAATAATAATAAAGAAAAATAATAAGTATACCATATATACTTGAGTATAAGCCAACCTGAATATAAGCCCACCAGGACCCACACCCGAGTATAAGCCGAGATGGGTTTTTTTCAGTCTTAAAAAAGGGGCTGAAAAACTAGGCTTATACTCGAGTATATGCACTATATATCTTCCCTACCAGCCAACCATTTCCTCCATTGACAGACATTTTGCAATCTCCGCCCTTTCCCCAGTTCCATCTGAACCCTCAATTACTATTCAATTTAATAAATAATTGAATTGATTTGTAAATGAATACATATGCGACATTTCATAAAAGTTTATTGATCACTGTGTCAGAGAAAATATGTCAGTTTTCAAGTGTTAGCAGCTTCAGTTAGAAAGCTTCTCAGAACCTATAAAAACAGAGATTCAGAGTGTCCATTTCCTCAAAGGCTTGTCAGACTTGAAGACTTTGAGGACTTTGCTTAGCTCTATTTGAGTTGAGAGAGTGCTTATCCATACAAAAGAATGCACTGATATAATCTTCTGGCTCTCTCTTCTCTAAAAGATCATTCTAAGTGTCCCATCAAGGTAAATATTCTGAGAATCCTTCAGATAGAATCATACTTGTAACAGTGGTATGAAACCAATATAGCTTAAGTTACAGAATTCGGCACTGAGAATTTTGTTCAACTCTCATCCTCTACACTTAGCTTATAAAGATTTCATCAGACTTTGTTCACAGGTATAAAATTGATCTTTAGGTTCATTGAGCTTGAAACCAACTTAAATTTTAAGCATTAGGGATGAGGCGTACATTTTATTAGGACCATTGAAGTGGGATGGAGGCAATACATGCCAAAAACCTGACCTGTGGATTGACCATCCTTGGTATCTAAATGTGGAAAATGGAATTTTCAGGTTCACTAAATGTTAAAGAATGATAAATATAGAATCAGAGATTAATAGAGTTGGAAGAGATCACATGGGCCATCTACTCCAACCCCCTGCCATACAGGAAAAGCACAATGAAAGCACCCCCAACAGATAGCCATCCAGCCTCTAATTAAAAACCTCTAGGGAAGGTGTTTTTTAAATTAATGGACCAAATAATTGCTTTTTATTATTTTATTTTTTTAAAAAAGAAACATTATTCTCCTATCTGTATTTTCCAATATTTTCCCTTTGTTAATAAACACAGAAATACACAGAATAGCAGCTCACTTATATTTCTTCCCCACTATTTAGGCCCCTTCCACACAGCTGTATAAAATTCAAATTGAACTGGATTCTATGGCAGTGTGGACTCGGATAATCCAGTTCAAAGCAGATATTGTGGATTATCTGCCTTGATATTCTGGGTTATATGGATGTATGGAAGGGCCTGTAGTGACTCCAAACCACTGTATTGATAAAGCCATTTAAAAGTCACTGTTATTTTGCAAAAGGAATAAAGTTATTCCGTATTATATTACCACTATGATAAGGAAGGTAATGTCTTTGGGGAAAGGGATCAATTAGAAGTCCCGTATATACTCGAGTATAAGCTGGCCCAAATATAAGCCGAGGCACCTGATTTTGCCACAAAAACTGGGAAAACTTATTGACTTGAGTATAAGACAAGGGTGGGAAATGCAGCAGCTACGCATCAATTTCAGAAATAAAATAGATATTAATAAAATTGCATTATTTGAGGCATCAGTAGGTTAAATGTTTTTGAATATTTATATAAAACTGTAATTTAAGATAATAAGACTTTAATAAGATAAGACTGTTCAATTTTGAATACCTATATACTCAAGTATAAGCTGACCTGAATAGAAGCCAGCCAGGACCCTCACTCGACTATAAGCTGAGGGGAGCTTTTTCAGCCCTAAAAAAATGGCTGAAAAATTAGGCTTATACTCAAGTATATACATTAACTACTTATTCACAACTGTAAAACTGAGGACCCTTCGACACAGACATATAACCCAGAATATCATGGCAGAGACCAGAGAGAGTCCATCTATATATATAAAAATGTAATGTGCATACTTCTTATGGAGTGAACAACAAAACCTCTGGACCAGATCACACCAAATTTAGCCACAAAAGACATAGTCATCCAATCTATGTCTTTCCATCAAAAACCCTATAAAATTAGGTCCGGATTACAGAAAACGCCCCAAAACCACCATGCATGCGCAGAGGCCCTCTGAGAAATCTGTTTTGAACTGGATTATCTGATTATATTCCAGTTCAAAGCAGAAAATGTGGGATTTTATTCAACTGTGTGGAATTGGCCTGGGATGTCCAAATTCCTGACTCCAGGATTTCTTGCATGCAAGACAAATAACTATAGATGGCAATCTCAACTATACAATGCAAGGCCTTACAAACCTAGAGAACATCAATAAGCTACTCCTCGGCCATCCATAATTCCTGTTGGGATTCTGCATCACTTTTACCATCTGTTTATGAAGTCTAGTTTCCAAACCGAGATGAATAGCATGCTTCAAGCTTCTGCTAGGCACTTGGCATATTAGTCTTGCTTGAAGAGTGGGTGGAATTGATAACATGACACAGGTCTAAGGAAATGCAATCCATCATTTTCCTGCCCCAGGAAAAGAAAAAACAATCTTAAAAGAAGTCTGTGTTTGCTCCCTTTCAGAGGAAAGATGTGTGAGTAACTCATTTCTTTGGTTCTCCTTCCTGCCTGTTTGCCTTTCGTGCTTTCTTTCATTTCCACCACCCATTTCTGTTTTATTTTTTAAGTAAGCTTATAATATTAAAACAGAAGAAGAATCCTGTTAGATTGGAGATCTGTCTGTTCCATCATTACTTTAGTGGCCAACCAGTTACCAAAACATTTTTCACTGTTGGCATGAGGTGAGGAAATCTTGTGAACGGGAAGGTCTCCATTTCTGGTCAATAATGGCAGTGTTACCAGAAAATCTGACAAGTCTGCGTAGATGTTCTTATCTCCTTTCTTCTACATAGCCACAAGCAAAAGGGATCAGTGCTGGTGGCCTTTCAGAAGTACAGTACTAGACATTCTAAGAGCTTAAGTCAACTGTTCACTTTGGCTTCTTAAGTATAACGCAAGAGACTATATCTAAAGATAAATATATGTGTTTGAATATCACTGAATACTAAAGTCAGGATTACCCATACCATTGTATATCTGATCTCTGTATGATTGAGAAAACTGGATAATGTAGGGAGCTGGTCGCAGAAGAATCAACTGATTTGAAATGCCATGCTGAACAAAGGTTCTACAGATACAATGGATGGCCACAAAGACAAATAAATGGGTCCAAAGGCCAATCAAGTTTCAACTGTCCTTAGAAGCCAAGATGACTACACTGGGATTATTCTGCTTTGGACACATTGTAAGACATGATTAATTACAAAACACAATAAAAGTAAACATAAAGGTTTCTCCCTGACATCAAGTCCAGTCGTGTCCGACTCTGGGGTGTGATGCTCATCTCCATTTTTAAGCCAAAGAGTTGGTGTTGTCCATAGACACCTCCAAGGTCATGTGGCCGGCATGATTGCATGGAGCACCGTGACCCTCCTGCCTGAGCAGTACCTATTGATCTACTCTCATTTGCATATTTTCAAACTGCTTCATTGGCAGAAGCTGGGGCAAATAGCGGGAGCTCACCCTGCTCCCCAGATTTGAACCACTGACCTTTCAGACAGTTCAGCAGCTCAGCAGTTTAACCCACTGTGCCATTATCAATAATGCTTGAGAAAGGATAAGGTGGAAAAGATGAAGGCCACATTTCAGTGGACAGTCTTCATTAAAGAAATCAAGAGTTTGCAAAGAGTTTACAAGACCTAATTTGAAGGTCTCACATTTATAGGGTCATCATAAGCTGAAATCAATATTTTTTTTAAAAAATTAGCATCCTGTCAAAATATAATCCAAACCCTTTGCAGTCCTTTTTGTGAAGTTCTGTTTAGGAGGAAAGTGTTTCTCTCTTGGCAACCTTCTCCACTGCTCCTCTTCTTTTTGGCAGTTTCCTTAAACAGATGGTTTGAGATGCCGTATTTAATGAGCCATCAAGATCCAAGCCGTTGTGACTTTCTTTCAGTGTCTGGGTTATTCCCAATTGCTGCTTGTGGAGAAAGGCTTGGCAATGAAATGCTTGTCTCTTTTCTTAAAAAAAATCCAATATATCTTCCTCACTTCTTAACATCCTTTATACATATAAGGCCACTCTCTTGCCGTCCCACACTGATGGTCCCTTCTACCAGGAGTCAGACTGGAAATCGCCTCCCATTCGTCACATTTATTTCCACCTCCCTGACTTGTTGAAAGGTTGAGAAAGAGAGAAATTTCAGTTGACTTAACAATATCCAAAAAAGTAGCCTTTTCACACCTGCCAGAACTTGCTGCAAGAAAACAAGCACCTCATTTGGCACACATGCAGATTTGTGACAAAGTGCATGGAAAGCAATGATCTTATTTGAGAGTGGAGATGGCTAAGCTGTGCATAATGGAATGAAATTCATAATGCTTTAGTCAGTGCAGAATGTCAAAATGTTCTGCAGATTTCAGACCAAGAAGAAAACACAAACCTTTGTTATATCTATCTACCAGTAATAAATGTTACCTTCAAACAGTTTCTGAGAGTTGGTCATCCATTGGCTTCTGGTCTCTGGAGAGTTTAAGAGGAACAAACAGTAGTAGTCAATGGGTACACATATGGGTTTTTTTGGAGGGGTGGGTTATCATGTCAGAAGTTACTTGAGAACATATTGCAAGTCACTTCTGGTGTGAGAAAATTTGCCATCTACAGAGACGTTGCCCAGGGAGGCTTCTCTCATATCCCCACAAGCTAGAGCTGACAGACAGGAACTCACCCTGCCTTTCAGATTCGAACCAGCAACTGTCAAGTCAGCAATCCAACCACAGGCCAGCAGTTCAGCTGTCACCAGGGTTTAACCCATTGTCCCATCCTATAAATATGGTACCGGACCTTGCCTCGTTTGGAAGAAGTAATGCTAACTTTTCACATCTGTAGCTGAAAAGAGCTGCCAAACATTAACTTTGAGCGGAAAATGGGAATGACTTATTACTTACTTTAGTCCTCCTAAGAAATAATCTTTAATTATTCCTTCTCATTAGCTTTATTAAAACATTTTGAGGGAATCGCTTTTTCAAAACTTCAAATGCCAGTATCTTTCAACACTTCTTGTTCTTACAATCTCATTCCTGAAGCTCACAGTATTTTTTTCCCTTTTCTATTTCCCTCCCTGGCTCTTTCTCTTTACTTTTCTCCCCACTCTCCTTTCTTTGTGGATTTAGGAACATCACTGCCTTAGAATTAAGATCCTTGGAGACTGCTACTACTGTGTATCCGGGCTTCCTGAGCCTCGACAGGACCATGCTCATTGTTGCGTTGAAATGGGACTCAGCATGATCAAAACAATCAGGTAATTTGTATTTTCTCTCCTCTTGCTTTTATTGCTACTGTCACGCTGTGCCTCTATCTGCCATTCCCCAGTTCCTTATAGCTAGGCTGTGGGATATCCTTGGCTTCTTCCATTCTACTTTATTGTATGCTTAGTTTCTGGTTTATTCAAGGTAGACAAGCCTTTTGTGGGTGGGCGGGGAAGCTGGCTTGGAACATAGTATATGCCTTCCACCAAATTATACACTCAAGAAAATAACTTTTAGAATTGATTTAATGTAATTAGTCATGAAATGTGGTAGTCAAAATGCAAGTGTGGAGGGATGACCATTCAGTGGCTCTCCGTATCTACAGATTTAACCATCCATTACATTATTTTTAATTAAATAAGTAAACTTTGATTTTATATAATGAACACTATTTTACCATACCATTGTTTTTAATTGGATTGAAAGTCCAGATTTTGGTATTCATGGAGTCCTGGATCGAAACCCCAGCTGTAATTGTGTGTGTGTGTGTGTGTATTCCCATATGACCAGAGAGAGTCCATATTATATAGATTTCCGTACTTACTATTATTTAGCGAAGGTGATTGTAAGCAAGCATAAAATTCAGTGAAATCCCATTCCTTGCTGTATATACATAGCATTATTTTGCTAAAAGTGTAGGTAAGAAAGGCATGAACATATTGAATTTTTGACTGATTCTTTCCCTCCGGATGTTAACTCATGTGAAAGTAGGATGTGAAGAGTATGGTTTCTTCCCTGTGTAATAGACATTTTGGATGCCAATGATGTCTTGATTTCTTTGAGCTAACATTGCTTTGGATCATACATTTTGAATGAAAGGAAGAAAGAGGCTGAATTGAAAGTAGTTGACATATATCCAAACTGAGAAAAAGTAACTTTCCGTTTTCTACTTTTTTTCCAACTACACATTTTCCAGGACTAGAATCATAGAGTTGGAAGAGACTACAAGGGCCATCCAGTCCAACATCCTGACAAGCAGGAAAAGCCCAATCAAAGCGCTTCCAACTAAAGCAGTGGTTCTAATACCAGGGTCCCCAGATGTTTTTGACCTACAACTCCCAGAAATCCCAGCCAGTTTACCAGCTATTAGGATTTCTGAGATATGAAGGCCAAAAACATCTGGGGATCCCAGGTACCGGACCTTGAGACCCACTGTACTAAAGGCTCATCGTCACAGACTCAATAACTTGCAATGGCCGAGACGTCTCTCCTGGATGTTTACATGAATGTCATTGTCTAGTGACTTCCAGTCCTTATTGCAGGGTGCACTAGATTAAACCAGGACAGTGTAGACAACACAACTTAACCCAATGCAGATGATCCACCATGGAGGTGGATCAGCAATGGAGTTGGACAATGTCACCTCCATATGTCTCTCAGTGCTAGTTTCTAGAGAACCTAGTGCAGTGGTTCTCAACATGTGGGTCCCCAGGTGTTTTGGCCTTCAGCTCCCAGAAATCCCAGCCAGTTAACCAGATGTTTGGATTTCTGGGAGTTGAAGGCCAAAACAAATGGGGACCCACAGGTTGAGAACCACTGACCTAGTGGGAGGTTCAAATGCACTCATGTCCCACTTGTGGGTTGTCAGTTGAATTCAGCCTAGCCAATGCAAAAACCAAATGTAGAACTATAAATATTTGATCAGATTCAGGAGGGCTCCTTCTAACTTCTTAAGCTTGACTCAGGCTTCTACACTGCCATATAAAATCCAGATTATCTGCTTTGAACTGTATTATATGGCAATGTATACTCAGATAATCAAGTTCAAAGCAGATAATGTGGATTATCTGCTTTGGTAATCTGAATTATATGACACTGTAGAAGCATCCCTAGAAAAGGTCTTTTGTGATATCCCTTATTCTTAATCAGGTCCAATGTTCTTCATTATTTATATTCAAATATTGGCAAAACTTATTTTAATATCCAGCAAGTGGCATTTTGAAAAGCTTTTTTTTAAAAGCCATTAGTTGCTTCAAATAGCAGGCAATATGAGAAAACACCTGAGTTAAATCACTTGCCAGCACTTCAACAAATGACAATACAATTAGTTTTATGAGGGGAAGCTCAGTAGATCCAATGGACCATGTAACCTTTTATATTCAAACCTGCCTGTCAGTCACTTTTCTTTGCTGTTTTATATTATTTTCTTTAATAACAGTAATATGTATGCTACTGGTCCATGCAATGCAATTAAGTGTTCCCACCTTCATAACCACTTTATTGCTGCATTCGTTTTCCCCCACTAGGAATGCTATCACTTAATTATGTAATGTTATCAGATAACCTCTATTTGAAATAAGAGAGAATACAGCTGTGCTTTATAATCTGTATCATTCCAATCTTATCTATACTTTTCAGCTTTCAGTTCCGTCCAATACGGCACACAAACCTCAAAAGCCTTCCAAATTCCATACAATGTTTAAATTCTGCTGTTAAATTAAAATATGAACATTTTAATTTGAGTCACAGCTGCAGTTTTGTGACAGTTGTAGTTTTACAAAGCTATTAGCTTTCTCTGCTGGAAAGTGCTGGTAACTCCCCTAACTATTAATCCCAGGATTCCTTAGCACAGGGGTCCCATCCACACAGCCCTATATCCCAGAATATCAAGGCAGAAAATTCCACAATATCTGCTTTGAACTGGGTTATCTGAGTCCACACTCAGATAATGTGGTATTTTCTGCCTTGATATTCTGGGATATAGGGCTGTGTGGAAGGGCCCTGAGTCATGGCAGTTAACAGGGTGTCAAATTGTGTCAATCCTGCAGTGTAGATGCACTCTGAGCCAAGTTAAGACTTTGCAGGAGAGTTCCAGGAATAGGGAGCAGTCATAAGGAATGTCTCCTTGCTAATAACAAAACTATATAATAAACTGTTGGAATGGGAAACGGAGATGGAAGTAGTCAAGAAATCGATGGTGAACTGGGCAAAAAACATAGGTAGGTCAATTTTTTTGTCAGAATGGACTGAGATTTGGACAAGAAGAACGAAGCTCACTTATGCCATGGATCTAAAAGAAAACTGTCTAAAAATGATACATAGATGTTGTTTGACCCCCCAAAAAACTAAGTGTAATGTACAAACAAGCCAACGATAAATGTTGGAAATGTAAGATCAAGGAGGGCACATTTTACCATTGTTGGTGGACTTGTAATAAAGCAAGAGAATTCTGGAATATGGTGCATGGTGAAAGTCAGAAAATTTTAAAGATGAACTATTCAATGAAATCAGAGACTTACCTTTTGGGCATTCTGGATAAAGAAATTTTTCAGGATATCAATAAAGAAAAACTAGTTATATTCTTTTCAACGGCAGCAAGGATGGTCTTTGCAAAGATGTGGAAGATGGAGAAGATACCAGATAGAGAAGACTGATTTTAAAAAGTATGGGAGATAAAAGATATGGACCAGCTAACATACTGTCTGAAAAAAAAATACTGGCAAGAGCGTAAAGAAGACTGACTGGTCGGTATTTGAAGAGTATATCAATTTAAAGTAAATCCTTGAAGAATAGTAGGAAAATAAAGATTTTCTTTTTAAGAAAATGGGAGAGAACTAAAAAGAAGCAGAATAAAAGAAAATTGAACAGGAACAAGAGTTGAATGGAAGTTCAATTTCTTTCTTTTTTCTTTTTCTCTAGGACTTTTATTATTATTATTATTATTATTATTATTATTATTATTATTATTATATTTTTTATTTTTTGTCTCTCTTTCTATTTTTCTTAACTTTCCTATAAATATTGTTCCCCCTCTTTCAATGTATAAGTACCTTGAAAACTTCTAATAAAAATTATTACAAAAAAAAGGAATGTCTCCTTGCATGAATCTTTGCAATCCTGAACCGCTTAACATACATGTTAATGCCTGTTTTGTTCCTTAGGTATGTAAGGTCAAGGACAAAGCACGATGTTGATATGAGAATTGGAATACACTCCGGATCAGTTCTATGTGGTGTGTTGGGTCTCCGGAAATGGCAGTTTGATGTCTGGTCCTGGGATGTAGACATTGCAAACAAACTTGAATCAGGCGGAATCCCTGGGTAAGTGTAAGTATCTGTAAGTACAGATACATTATATTTCCCATCACACAGCTTGGCTTAAAATAATCCTTGAAGTCGTCCTTCTGATTTGTTTTCTCTAAATTTCAACAACGGTAGGCATATGTGTATCACAAATTCAAAGAGACCATTCCTCAGGAGATCCCAGTAAGTTAATCTGCGCCGGGCTGTGGCGCAGCTGGCTAGTAACCAGCTGCAATAAATCACTACTGACCGAGAGGTCATGAGTGCGAACCCTGGGTTGGGTTAAGCCCCTGGCCATTAAATAGCCCGGCTTGCTGTTGACCTATGCAGCCCCGAAAGACAGTTGCATCTGTCAAGTAGGGAAATTCAGGTACGTTTTATGCGGGAGGCTAATTTAACTAATTTACAACACCATAAAACTGCCAGCAAAACACGAGGAAAGGAATGAGGAAGTACAGCCACTAGTGGATGGTGAAGCAACAGCTCCCCCTGTGGCCGGAATCGTGAAGCTGGAAAAATGTTAAATGCCTCTGTGTCTGTCTATACTGTATGTTGTTTGTCTGTTGGCATTGAATGTTTGCCATATATGTGTTCATTGTAATCCGTCCTGAGTCCCCTTCGGGGTGAGAAAGGCGGAATATAAATACTGTAAATAAATAAATAAAATTCTATGAAGGAGGTCTTGAAACATCAAGCAGAGAATGTTCAGTATACTCCATCATTGCTGTAAGGAACCAAGGGTGCATCTCTATAGAATCAATGCAGTTCGGCATCACTTTAATTGACTATGAAATCAATGCTATGAAATTATAGAAGTTATAGTTTTACAATACTTTTAGCCTTCTCTTCCAAAGCATTCTGGTACCTCACTACACATCTCAGGATTCCACAACATTGAACCATGGTGGTTAAAATGATGTCGAACTGCATTATTTCTACTGCACGTCTCTTAGGTTGTGTCTGTAGGGCATATATGAATTATATAGGTTCATACCTATAATGTTCTACTTCTAACCCAAAGTTGAAAATGGCTAAAATACTAGAGTGTTTTATTGTCTTTTCCGGTCCATGTCCATTTTTCTTTCTGACATTTCATATCCCTGAGCAGATTACTATATCTGTCTGCAAACTCCTGCTGTCTGTCATTGATTCTCTGCATGTCAAAACTCTTTCTGTTGATGGAATAGTAACCTATTTTTGCAAGAAGCTCTAACACTATTTATCTTAATAATCATATCCAATAGGGCAATGGCAGACTTCTTCTGAACCATTACCACTGAGCTCTTAACACACAACATAGCTGTAACCTTTTGCAAAAACTTTCCATTACATTAGCCATGGGAACATATTATAAAATGGTATAGAAATCACAATTATTTAAACAGAGTTGTTATTGATTCCTTGAGTTGAAATTCATTGACTTGGAATGTGAGCCTCAGTGACTCATAATGTTCACTTATGGACACCTTGGCCATTCCCATTATGGCAGTGAACCAAGCAGAAGACACTCTTGGAAACGTCAGGAGAGAATGCTTCTGGAACATGGCCATACAGCCCGGAAAACTCACAGCAACCCAATGTATTTTTTTTCCTATAATAGGTTGTGTTGGGGAGCATGGTATGAGAATAATTCAATTTTTGCTTTGAAATGATTGTTTTATCAGGCAAGTCTTTTAAATCAGGATTGTCTATCTAAAATATGAGGATCATGATCCAGACTATGAGGCATCAGAAGAAAGAAACCATCCATACAAACTGGGTTAACTACTGTTTGTTATATGCCTTCAAGTCATTTCCTATTAATGGGAACCCTAAGGTAAACTTGTAACAGGGTTTTCTTGGCAAGGTTTGTTCAATGGGAGTTTGCCATGGCCTTCTTCTGAGACTGAGAGACTGATTTGTCCAAGGTCCCAGCAGGTTTCCATAGCCAAATAGAAATTAAATTCTTGATCTGCAGAGTTGTAATCCAAACCATAATACCATGAGTTACAGTCTCAAAACATATAAGGAACTAGGCCTTTGATAAAGTTTTTTGAGGTCAATACATTGATAGAGAACTGGCTGAACCATGAATTTAGGAAATGTGCTTTTCTGTTCTCTTCGAGCTTACAAGATACTTTACCATCAGTTTAGCTAATGACATAGCACTTTAGGATACATACCCTGAAGGCAATGTTCACATAAAGATGACATTTGTATCGCTAATGCGAACTTTTGGTAACCTTTGCATTAGTTGCCTGTGTAGGATAGATATGTGATCTCTCCAACCATCTGTCCAGATGCACTAGCTGATGAGTGCAAATGTCCCTTCTACCTGACATAGCTTGTATATCTCATCCTATTTTGCAAAGCAGAATTTTATTTGGCATAATAAGGCAGGCTTCTATGGCTGCCTTTTCCAAGTAGCAATGCAGAGAAATTGTTAAGGAAGAGAGAAAGTAACTCATTAAACTTTCTTCAACCAGAATTGTTGGGTTTCCAAAGTTAGATATCTGCATATTCACAGTAACCCCATAGTTTGTAGTAATAGAAAAACTTCAGCAGCTTAAACCCCCATTGAATGTCAGTTGAAAATCCCTCTTCCACAGTTTTGGTACGCACAAGCTCTGTATTGCTCCCTACATCTGCATATTAATGAAAATCAGTGTCCCTGTTTCCTTCTCTCTATTTAATCAAACAAATTGAAACCATTTGTAACTTGAGTTTCATTAGCTTAAACACACTGAATGAGGTTTACAACATCAAGATAAACCTTTGATTAATTTAACAGTGTCGTGTTGTTACCTGCCTTGAGCACCTTGGGGACAAAGGTGAGATAAAAATAAAGAAGAAGATGATGATGGATCAAGGCTTAACTTCATTTTCTCTACCCAAATTAACACATCATCCCTACACCAGCTTTTTCCAAGCTGCAACCATGCAGATGTTTTGAACCCAGTGCTTTTAGGAAACAGTGAAGACAATATTCCAATACAAAGGGAAGTTGTAGTTTGGTGAGACACCAGCCCTCTTTTATAGGGTCTAAAGACCCTATAAAACTACAACTCCCAGGATTTCATAGCATTCAACCTTGGTAGTTAAAGTGGTAACAAACTTCATTAATTCTACAGTGTATATGCATCCTTCATCTCCAGACATTCCTTCAAGATAAAGAGAAATTTAGATGCATCTTCAAATGCATCTTTTTAAATATCCAGGTTTTACAGAATTTTAGATAAAAAGAGGCTTTGAGACTAGCATTTTCCATCTGTTTTGCTTCTTATCCATAGAAGTCTGCCTTGGTTATTAACCTTTTACCAGAAAGTATATAAGTGATTGTAGGCAAAAAAAATAAAAACAGCCAAATTCTCTACTTCAAAAAAAGAAAAACCAAAGTAGAAACCTACTTGTATACAATAAGAGCCATTCTGTACAACAAATAGTATCAGTAATAGTAAACATGGTATATCTATAGTCAATCTTCTCTGTGTGTGTGCATCTCTATTGAATGTGCTGATGCCATACTGGAATGTTGTGAACAAGTTCATCTAGAACAGTGGTTCTCAACCTTTTTTTCTGACCAGGGGACACTTTGACCAGGGACGACACTTTAACATTAGAACCAAAAGGGTTACGAATCAGTGTTTGGTCAACTTATATGACTCTGCGGTTTGATTATTTAGGGTTCTGATTCTGAAAATTGCTTTGGACAGACCACATCAGCTCTAGTTTCTGATACAGAGCATATGCCATCCATTGGTCGCCATCTGCTTGCTCACAGAATACCATATTTAATAATCTAGAGCTGATGTGTTCTATCCAATGCAACTTTCTGAATCAGAACCCCAAATAACCCCAGGAACAGGCTTGAAAATGAAGATACCAAGGCACCCCCCTCCCTTCCAGGCACCACATGAAACGGCTCTGCTCAGGGGGAGGGAGGAGGAGAAGCAGCAGTCAGGAGGCTTGTTGTTGCGCCTTTTGTGGTAGTCAGCCTCTCCCCTCCTCAGTACTATAAGAGAGTTTCATGAGACCAGTTGTTCTCGTTGCAACAATGTATAGTAACAGTGAGACCGCAGACCACATTTTAGTTCTTGGGGACCACTAGTGGTCCACGGACCACAGGTTGGAAACCACAGATCTAAAATGAGAGTGCTTGCTCAGAGAGTTGCATTTGTGGGTATATCTCTAAAAAAAATTAACCCATCTCCATTTAATCTGATATCTGGCTCTGCAGTAGAGTTCTTCAGGATTAATTATTAATGCAAAAAGTGATTCCTATTGAGACCATATGGGTAAATTGAACGAAATAATTCAGGACCAATGATTAAGCTTTATGGTCCCTTTTGATAAATTCTAATGGCAAACTCAGACAAACAGCTATATGGCTACAAATAGTCAGTGGAAAAGAAAAGCTAGATATCTGCCTATTCTCAGTGACCCCATAGTTTGTATAATAGAAACTTCAATAGTTTAAACCCCCATTCCTCCCCACATTGTGCTACTCAGGAATTGGCATCCTTGGTAGCCAAAAAGAGTTGGATGTCAATTGAAAAAACATCTAAGGGTTAAAAAAAACAGAATGGAGTATTCTGGAGAAGGGGAGGGTTGGCTTTTATTCTGGTGAGTTTGTAAAGATGTGCTCCTGTCTTCAAAGCCATATTTTGTTGTTTAGGGCTAGTTATCGTCTGTACTAATTTAATTCCTTCTTCTCTGTAGGAGAATCCACATATCCAAGGCCACTTTAGATTGCTTGAATGGAGATTATAAAGTTGAAGAAGGGCATGGCAAGGAACGCAATGAGTTCTTGAGGAAGCACAACATCGAGACCTACTTGATCAAACAGCCAGAGGAGAGTTTGTTGATGCTGCCAGAAGACATTGTCAAAGAGGCGGTCACGGCTTCAGACAGAAGAAACAGCGGGGCAACCTTCACCGAAGGATCGTGGAGCCCTGAACTTCCCTTCGATAACATAGTGGGGATTCAGCACGTAAGCCCAGATCCCTTCGCTAGCATCTCCTGCTACATGTGCATGCCTTACCGCATCTCCATCACATACGCTATGGAAGAAACCACTTCCACTTTAACCTTTCCTCTGACATAAACTTCAGATCATTAAACAAACCACTGCAGGCCAGATTTAACTTATGGAAAAGAATCCAGAATGTGTCAAGTTCTCCTCCCATCTCCCTACTAAAAATTAAATGCTACACGCAGCAGAGTGTTAATTGAATCAGAACTTCAGTCAAGTTCATCCAGCATTAAAAGACCCCAGAGTCATATAAATTGCTGCAGGCAGTCATGAGGCATCTTGAAATGTGGTTTATTTTCAGTACAAAAGAATTCAGGCCAGCTTCTATTCTCATAAGTAGCAGATGAGGTGAATGATTTGTGACTGGACCATAACTCTTTAAATTGCGGATATATGGCCATATGCAGAGATAAAGATAGATATAGATTTCTCTTCACGTTAGGACAAATGCTAGGCTAGAATTCTTTTTCCCTAATACTGATCTGTATGCAGGTTATAATATGAAGCAATACAGTGAAGACACAGGTTCATTATTACACTTGCTTTATTATTTTTTTTCATGTCACAAGCAACTTAAGAAACTGCAAGTTGCTTCTGGTGTAAGAGAATTGGCTGTCTACAAGGACGCTGCCCAGGGGATGCCCAGATGTTTGATGCTTTACCATCCTTGTCAGAGGCTTCTCTCATGTCCCCGCAGAGAGAGCTGGAGCTGACAGAGGGAGCTCACCCACTCTCCCTGGATTTGAACCATCGACCTGTCGGTCAGCAGTCCTGTCGGTACAAGGGTTTAACCCATTGCACCACCGGGAACTAGGCTTTATCTGATAGGAACTTGAGTGCATAATTTGCATTCCAACCAAGAGTATTTCAAAGTGTAACCATGATTTTTATTTTATTTTATATTTTATTTGGTCAATAGTGATCCTCCAACCCATGGCACATCTCAGTGCATAATGTATACATACCCTTGATTTGGGTCTCATCTACACTGCCATTGTAATGCAGATTGAACTGGATGATATGGCTGTGTTAATTCATATAGTCCAGTTCAGTTCAGTTCAGTTCAGTCTGCTTTATATGAGTCTACACTGACCATATAATGCAGTTCAAACCATGTAGATGGGGCCTTGGTCTTATTTTATTGATATGATGACATTAGATTGCTTCTCTAACTTTGCACCCTCTAGAACTTTGAAACCGTAGTTCAAAAAGGTAAATTTTGCATACTTTGAGTGTACTGTCAGCTCCCTATTGTTGGGAATGAGAACCACCAGACTTGTAGGGCAGAGGAAGATGAAAACAATGTCAACATCAAGTGGAATGATTCATTTTTTTTATCATGTCAGAAGCGACTTGAGAACATACTACAAGTTGTTTCTTGTGTGAGAGAATCGGCCATCTGCAGAGATGTTGCCCAGGGGATGCCCGATGTGTTACCATCTTGTGGGAGGCTTCTCACATGTGCCGACCTTCAGATCAGCGGTTTAGCTGGCACAAGGGTTTAACCCATTGCGCCACCGCAGCTCCATATGGCCCATTCTGATTTCACCCCTTTCCTTCTCTCTTTCAATGGCACTATAATACATCTCTTAACATTTAACATCCAACTGTAGTCTTTATGTGGATTCAGTAGACTTCCTTCCATCTAGAATCGAGGTCTAATTTACTCTAGGATTCATTTTCTTTCATTTTGGGAAATCTAGGGTACTTAAAGAGCTATCCTCCAACATCAGAATATTGAATCCCCTCCTTTTGGCTTTCTTCGCTAACCAGCTTTCACAATGATGCACAGAAATAGAAAATGCTATGGCATTGGTTATATTGACTTAGTATCTAATTACATATCTTTATACTTGAGAATTTTATCTAGTTCCTTTATAGCTACCCTTCACAGTCAGTCTTCTTCTGATTTCATGGCTAGAGTCTTCAATTCTGATTTATGACTGAGCCAAGGTAGAAGAAATCCTTGATTGTTACTACGTCTTCGCTGTTTAATTTAAAGTTTCATAAATCATCTGTGTACAAATACTGGGAGAAATCTATCCAAAATTCTCACCTTTATATTAGTTTTCAGAACTGGGTTGTCCGAGCATTAAGATATCCCCACTCTTTCATTTATTTTATTTTTTTGCTAGAAAATGAATACCAGTAATGGCGAATATTCTATCCATCTTTGGACCACACTGCACAATCACACCCTGCCAAAGGGTGTCTGTCTCCACTCTACACAATTACAGTGGTTTGATACAATTTCAAGTATCATGGCCCCATCCTATGGAATATTGGGGTGTGCAATTTAGTGAAGGATTTGGAGATCATTAGTCCACTACCCCATCTGAAGCTCCTAAAGTACTCTGCTTACCTGTCTATACAAAGTGATTGAATTCTCAGCCCATCTCTTTAAGAGTACCTTGGTGTCTTTCCAATAGTTACCAAACCCCAAATCCAAATGTACATACAATGAGCCCATGGCACTTAAATTGGTGTGAAACTGTCATAACTGTGCAGAGTGGATATTCTCAGTGTCTCTAATGGGCCAGTTTTCTAGAAGTGTCTATAAGTAGACTTGTCAATAAGTGGGCTGCGTCCTCATCCGGCTCTTTATTTTTTGTCACTGTTGTAGGAAATTACCTGTTGAGTTCCATAAAGACAAGACTGAAAGACTGATGAAAATTGAAGCTATGAGGTAGTTGATTGTAAGGGCTACTCACCCCATGGACTGTTTCTAAGTAAGGAAACAGAGTAGGCTGGTTTTCTGTAATCTGTCTGATTGTGGATTGTGCAGGGCAGCAGACACAATGCTCTTCTTGTCCTAATGGCCAACCCTTCATTGGCTGAAAGTTCAATAGTTTTTTTCATTTCCTTAGAACAGGACTGGAGAGGTTCTGAAGATTAATCTGGCTTCAATGAGGTCCTCATCCAGCTCTCTGGTGCTCCCCAGTTGGTGATGTTAACTTTAGCACAAAACTATTCTGTGGTGTGTTGTCGAAGGCTTTCATGGCCGGGATCACAGGGTTGTTGTATGTCTTTCGGGCTGTGTGGCCATGTTCCAGAAGCATTCTCTCCTGACGTTTCGCCCACATCTATGGCAGGCATCCTCAGAGGTTGTGAGGTATGGAACATGGCCACACAGCCCGAAAGACATACAACAACCATACCTCACAACCTCTGAGGATGCCTGCCATAGATGTGGGCGAAACGTCAGGAGAGAATGCTTCTGGAACATGACCACACAGCCCGAAAGACATACAACAACCCTATTCTGTGGTGGTTTCCCAGTCATGTAAGACTGAGGAATCCATAGAATTGGAAGGATTTCTAGGTTGAAGAAGTGCAAAAGAAGTCATTTTACACAGGGAAGGACCAAAGGAAGGTTAAAGGTAAAGGTAAAGGTTTCCCCTGATGTTAAGTCCAGTCATGTCTGACTTTGGGGGTTGGTGCTCATCTCCATTTCTAAGCCAAAGAGCCGGCGTTGTCCGTAGACACCTCCAAGGTCATGTGGCTGGCATGACAGCATGGAGCACTATTACCTTCCCGCCGGAGCAGTACCTACTGATCTACTCACATTGGCATGTTTTCGAACTGCTAGGTTGGCAGGAGCTGGAGCTAACAGCAGCTGCTCACACTGCTCCCGGGGTTTGAATCTCGGACCTTTCGGACCGTAAGATCAGCAGCTCAGTGCTTTAAGACACTTCACCACCGGGGAAGGAAGGTTACAGTTTGCCAATACCCAGTGCCACAGCATGCCAAAAAATAGAAAACTAGGAAGACGGTGGAGGAGGAACAATGAAAATGACTGACTGGAATCCTTAAAACATCTAGAGAAGTTAATTTTGGGACCTCAACTTTCAGATTCTTCCAACCAGCTAAAGGGTTTTAATCCATCTATGGAAGTTGGAAATTAAAAGATAAGAAAAAAAGAAAAAAAAATCTGAATTCAAGAACATTCCACCGTGTCACATTATATTACTGGTGCCATTTGTATACAATAGATTTTTAAGCTCATAACTTAAATAGCATAAATAGGCAGCTCAAATAAGACTCCTCCCTTTGCTTCAGGGACTGTAAGGATCTGAGAGGTGTTTTGTTTGCTTCAGCTGCTGCACAAAATCCCTTGTGAAGGCTGTCTGGATACAAAAATTATATAAGAAAAGGTTAAAGTGCCGTAAGACACCAGCTTTTCCTTTGCATCTGAAGGACCGATGAGTCACAGTGGAGGAAGATGGGCGAGAGTTACCTTCCTTTTGCATTGGTTAGATCCCTAATGACATATCTCATTTCTAGACAGACTTCATCCTTCTTGTCCAAAATGTCCACATAACTTATGCTTAAACCCTTATCTCACAGAGATGTTGCTTTGCCAGCTGCCCCTTTGCATCTTAGGTATGTTGCTGTGGAGCATCCATCCCCCACAAGTCAGTGGCCTTGTGTATATGTTTGTATTTTCCAAGCAAGTTGTGTTATTCTGTAAGACTTTCTGCATTTTAGGATGCACTACCTGGATGTTGTGATAGCAAATATATTTACTATAAGTGAATATTATATATGTGTGTGAGAGAAAGAGATAATATATTTATTATATATTATAGATGTGTCTTTTACAGTCCTTTTGTTTGAAATTAGACTGATTAGACTTGCCAAATCACCAGTGTGTGCTGTTTTTTCAGACTTGAGATAAGGAGATATACTGTTTCTGGCATATAAGACTACTTTTTAACCCAGAAAAACCTTCTCAGAAGCTGGGCATCGTCTTAAACACTGGGTGTCATCTTATAGGGCAGATGCTGAAACTTCCTGGTGGACTGGAGAATCTGCGGTTGCCGCATATGGTGGGGGGAGCTCAAAAACAGCCGCGGTCTCATCCAAAGTATCTCATCCAAACAAGATATACTCCAGAAGGAATTACATGAAATGGCCATGAAACAAGATACACAACACAAACAGCTGCAAGAAGATATGGCAGATCTTAAAAAAGAAATTAAAGAGGAAATAAGTTTGATTAAAGCAGAGGTGATAAAAAATGCTCAGGAGATTTCTGGACTAAAACTCCAAAATGATAAAATTGAGAAATCACAACTGAAGACCCAGAGGAAAATAGAGAGCCTAGAGGCTAAAAACAATAAAGCAGAGAAGTTGCAAGAAAGATTAGAGCAAAACATTACTGACTATCAATTAAGGCTTAGGAATATACAGGAAGAACCTAAAGAAAATATCAAACAAATTACTGCCCAAATTATAGCAAAGATTCTGAAATGCACTGAACAAGAGGCTAGTGACCAAATAGACACCGCTCAAAGAATCCACACCAACTATGCGAAAAAAAATAAAGTGGCAAGAGACACAATTGTTCACTTTGTTAAGAAAAGCACAAAGGAAGAAGTCTTCAGAGGCGCTAAACACTGTCTAACGGCATATAAAGACAAAAAAATAATGATATACAAAGAGTTCCCTCAATCTACCCTAAATAGTAGGAGGAAATATTTCTTCCTAACGGATGAATTAAAACGTCTGCAAATTAAATTCAGATGGGAAAGACAAGAGGGACTGATGTTGACCTATAAAGAAGAAAAAGTGTGGATTAAAAGTGAGGAAAAAGCAGACGACTTCTACAGAAAATTAAAAAGGGACTTATCACAGAAAGCAAAACTACAACCCCCGAGCCTGGAGAAAAATCCAAAGCAAGCGAAGAAAAGAAGGCAAGATTCGCCGAAGGAAATACAGTCTACCCTGCTTACAGATGACAATCTGGAGGGATCCTCGGATGAGGAGGAGGATGCAGTGAGTGATAGATCAACTAATGAATAATTTCTTAGAGTCATTAAGGGTTTTTACAAACAACATCAACGGTTTAAATTCAAAAATTAAAAAAAAAAGATTATTCAACACTTTATTGAAAAATAACTATGATATCACGGCGCTACAAGAAGTACACATTGCAAACAAAGATGTCAATTACTTAACAAATAATAGATTAGGAAAAGCTTTCCACTCTCTAGATGAAAAGAAAAAAAGGGGAGTCACCTTATATATTACTGAAAAATTAAAACCAGTTAAAGAGTTTAGTGACCAAGAAGGCAGAGTTATCGCAGTCAAAATCTTTGTGGGCAATGAATCCATCCTAATATGCAACGTCTATATGCCAAATGGCCCAAAACGTAAATTTGTAAAACAATTGAGAACTAATATTAATCAAGTAGAAACTGATCATCTGTTAATAATGGGAGATTTTAACGGCATTATGGATTGTAAGATGGATAGATCATCAACGAAAAAGAATAGTAAAAAAAATGTTAAAAAATCTTTCCCCAAAAATATGTTTCAGCTCATGGAAGAATTTGATTTATGTGACATTTGGAGACTAAAAAACCCTACTCAAAAAGACTTCACTTACTATTCGAACAGACATGAAATTTGGACTAGAATTGATATGGTATGGGCCTCTAAAAGCTTAGCATCTAAAATACAAGAGATAAAAATACAGGCAAGAGATCTCTCAGATCACTGCCCTATAACCATGACAATCAATAAGAGTAAAAATATGGTAAGTTGGAAATTGGACAATAATTTGATCAAGCAGGAAAAAGATATAGAAAAGTTAAAACAGATAACTAAAGAATATTTCCAATTAAATGATAAGGAGAATATTGCCCCTCAAACCGTCTGGGACGCCTATAAGGCGGTGGTGAGAGGCTTCTTTATACAACAAAAGTCAAGAAATAATAAAATTAAGAACCAAAAATTACTAACAATACAAGGAGAGATAGACAAACTTGAACAAAAATCAAAAGCAAACCCCCGAGAAGGAGATATATTAAAAAAAATAAAATTATTACAAAAAGAAAAGACAAATTTACAGTTAGAATCTATTGCAAACCAATTAAAATGGGCACGACAAAATGCTTTTGAAAATGCTAATAAACCGGGGAAATGGCTGGCCAGAATAATTAGAAAAAAGAAAAACAAACAACAAATTATAAAAATCAGTACAAAGGAAAAAGATGTATTCACAGATGACGAAATTAAAACGGAATTTGAAGAATATTATAAAAAATTGTACGAAAAAGATGAAATCAATCCAGAGGAAATAACTAAATATATTTGCAGTCAAAAACTACAAAAAATAACAGATGACCAAAGATCAAAATTAAATCAAGAAATCACCATAGAAGAGATTAAAAAAGCAATTCAAAAATTAAAACTAGGCAAGGCCCCAGGCCCAGACGGCTTTACAGCCGAATTTTACAAAATTGAGCAAGAAGTAATACTGCAATTTTTAAAAAAAATTATGAACAGAGCCATTAGCGAGGGACGAATCCCAGAATCTTGGAAACAAGCTGAAATAATCTTGATACATAAAGACGGAACAGACTCGAGCAATGTAAGGAACTACCGGCCCATATCACTATTAAATAATGATTATAAAATCTATACCAAAATACTCGCAGAGAGATTCACAAACTTCTTAAAAGATTGGATTACAGAAGATCAGGCAGGCTTTCTACCCAATCGGAGTACTAAAGACAATATAAGAATAATTCTCGACGCAATAGAATATTTTGACCAAAATCACCAGCGAGAAGTGGGCTTCTTAGCATTAGACGCAGAGAAAGCCTTTGACAACGTCAATTGGGAATTTTTCAAATTATTATTTATAGAATTAGATATGGGGACTCAATTCCAAAACGGGATAAATGCAATCTACTCAAACCAACTGGCAAAAATTAAAGTAAATGGTCTATATACTGACAAATTTGAAATACAAAAAGGAACAAGACAGGGATGCCCACTTTCCCCCCTTATTTTCATATTTACTCTAGAAGTCTTGATGAGATCGATTAAGAAAGCAGAAAATCTGAAGGGTATAAAAATTGACAAGCAAGAGGTTAAAGTCCGTGCCTTTGCAGATGACGTGATTTGTATAGTTGAAAACCCAAGAGAGAATATTAAGGATTGGCTAAAAATGATTGAAGAATATGGTGCATTGGCGGGTTTCAAAATCAATAGGAAAAAAACAGTAATTCTTACAAAGAATATATCAAAAAAAAAACAAGAGAAGTTAAAGGATATATCGGGCCTGGAAACTGTCAAAAAAATTAAATACTTAGGTATATGGATTACAAGTAGAAACAACCAACTTCTGGAATTAAATTACGGAGCAAAATGGCATGAGATTAAAAAAGACCTAGATAGCTGGAAAAATTTAAAACTATCACTTTTGGGCAGAATAGCGATAATCAAAATGAATATCCTTCCTAAATTACTTTACCTGTTTCGCAATATCCCCATTATCAGAGGTAAAAAAATATTTACGGATTGGAATCGGGAAATAAATAAATTCATTTGGCAAAATAAGAAACCCAGAGTAAAATTTACAACTATGACCACTCCAAAAGAAAGGGGGGGCTTTGACTTACCAAATCTACAATTATACCATGATGCTTGTGCACTAGAATGGATAATAGACTGGGTAAAATTGGAAAAAATCAAATTACTAACTATAGAAGGATATAACTTACGATGGGGCTGGCACGGATACCTATGGCAAGATATGAGGAAAATTGACAAAGAATTTGGAAATCATTTTATTAGATCTGCCTTAATCGCAATCTGGGAAAAATATAAAGGATACTTATATAGGAAAACCCCCCTATGGTTTTCGCCTCTGGAAGCAAGTCAGCGCAGACTATTAGGATGGCAGAATTGGCCGACATACAAAGATATCATTAAAAAAGAAAGTATTTCAAGAGAACTACCCCCATTAAAAGATTGGAAGGAAATTCAAAAATAGTATACAAATATTACATGGCTTCAATACTATCAAATAAAAGAATGCTATAAGAAAGATAAAGTAATTGGATTTAATATAAATACGAACTTCTGGGATAACTTACTTAAAAGGGGAAAAAAATCATAACATTAATTTACAATAAAATATTAGAATGGAATACGGAAAAGGATATAATTAAGGACTCAATGTTAAATTGGTCCAGGAATGTAGGCAGAGCGATAACAATAGATGAATGGAATACCATCTGGAATAAAAATACTAAAATATGCTATTCAATTGAGCTGAAGGAAAACTGGCTAAAAATTGTTCACAGGTGGTATCTAACGCCAAAAAAAATAGGATCTATGTATAAAGATAGAAATAATCTCTGTTGGCATTGTAAAAAACAGGTGGGCTCATACTTCCACATGTGGTGGAGTTGTAAGGTTATTAAAAACTTCTGGTCGATAATTCACAGAGAATGTAAAAAAATCTTTAAAGTAAATTTTGAATGTAAACCAGAATATTTCTTATTAGGATTATATAACTTTAAAAATAAAAAAGACTTGAACTCGGAAACAGGGGAAATCAATAAAGAGAAAATTTTTATTTATGCCATCACTGCAGCTAGAACAGTAGTAGCCAAAAACTGGAAAGAAGGGAAGAATCTCACCAAAGAAGCATGGCTGGAGAAATTAATGGACATCAAAAACATGGACAGATTGACGTACTTGCTGAAAAAGGTTAACGGAAGACCAATGAAAGAAACGAATTGGACACTTCTAGATAACTACATGCAAGAACCAGCGTCCTAAAACAGGAAACGTACAGGAAGTGAAAAGATCGGAAGTTTATCTCCCCCCCCTCTCCCCTCCCCAACATCCCTGATAGAGATCCCTCCCTCTCAGCTGTTACCCTTACCCCATTCCCGTACCCCCCTCCCTGAATCATATTCGTCAACCCCACACCATCATCCCTATAGTTCCCCCAACTTCCCCTCCCCCTCCCTCTCTGATCCTTCTGTAACTCATAAAAGTTTAATAAAAAGCATTTAAAAAAAAAAAAAAAACAGCCGCGGTCTCATCTCTACCGTATGTGACGACCATATGGAAGCAGCAAGGGTGGCACTGTACAAGTATGGTAGAAGAAAATCCACTTACCAGGATTCATGGAAAGAAGTGACTTAATGCAGTTCTGGTGATGTGAGAGGGCACCTCCCTAGGAAGGTGTAAGTGAAGGGTGGAGCAAGCTGCAGGCATCTGGGACGCCCGGGGTATGGAAAAAAGGGATAGAGCAGTGCTGTGTCCAGAAAAATACGACTCTTTCACATGTCTGGCCTGCCCTTGTATCCCATTACCATACCTCCTTCTATGCCTCTCAGACCTCGCTCCTGAGGACTGCAGTGAATCAGCACACGTGCACATGTGCAAAATTTGAGAGTCAGAGAAGGAGATACTGTAAATAGGATACAAGGGAGGGCCAGATGTGTCAAAGAGGTGTGTTTGCGCTACCACTCTGATAGTCTTTTTATTTGGTGTGTGTTGGAAGAGAGGTAGTCTTATATGGTGAGTATATCCCAAACGCTATAATTTAATTGGAAAAGTTGGTGG
Organism: Anolis carolinensis; assembly: GCF_035594765.1. Lineage (NCBI taxonomy): Eukaryota > Metazoa > Chordata > Lepidosauria > Squamata > Anolidae > Anolis > Anolis carolinensis. The sequence continues at coordinate 14,419,947 of NC_085844.1, forward strand.
ACATCTTATATGCCCAGTCGTCTTATACACTGGAAAATACGGTATCTCAGATCAGGTAGTGATGGAGGAGGAGAAACCTGGTGTGTGTGTGTTGTGGCTTTGATTCCTAGGCACCCATTTCCACCCATTTCTGGAACTCTTGGTAACTATCCCTATGTTCTGAAACTCCTTCCTGAATAATCTAAATTTAGACCACAATGCCCTTCTACTGGCAGACAAAGACATTTTTATTCAGACGTGAAAGCTGATCTGTAGCTGAAGGGAGTCTAGACAGGTGAATGCTGTCTGTCTATGTCCTTTATTTGGTGTATGTTTTTAATTGTGCTTCCAGATTATGCTTTCACACTGTGCTTTAATTCAGATGTAGTGTTCTAATGTGCCTTTTGTTATTGTTCGCTGTCTTTAGCACCTTGGAGTCTTTATTTTATATGTGCTTATAAGGCATACAACAGGTAGGAAAATGTAGAGGATTTTGAACTCCACTTGCAATCATCCCTTCCTGTGTACCCTCAAACAATTTTTGAATAGATTTGGAGAAGTTTCTTTTTGGACTACAGATCTAGACTCCCTCTCCAGAATGCCACCAAAGACAAACTGAAGACACTTTTTCAGTCTCTGTAGCTGGGAAACCACCTATTCCCCACCTCTAGCATTATGGAGTCTTTCTAATTAATGCATAAACAGGAATCAGGAATACCGTTGTTTTCCTGGCTCCTTCCCCTCTGCAGTGTTGACTGACTGGGTTTATTATCTGTAAAGAGGTTAAGGATGTTCATTAGCCTAAGGCACATGTGTCAAACATGGCCCGCAAGCCAAATCTGGCCCGCCATATCATTTAAAGCCTGCAAGACTTTCAATGTCAGGGCAAAATAGCTACATATATGCAGTCTTACAATTACAATGGCCTATTGATGTCAACCATAAGGCTGTTGTGACCCTTGTTGAAAATAAGTTGACACCCCTGGCCTGAAGTCACACAATAGTCTTCTCTCTTATGCTGGGGCTTTGCAGTGCAAATTCAGTTTTGTGTCTCCAGAAACATCCTTACAAGCAATTTTGATATAAAATCTTAGTATTCATCTAGAATGTATTTATAATCAAAGGCAAAGGTTTAGGAAAGGTAGTTACTCATCTCTACCAGTAGTTTTCTAAAATGTTCAGACAAAGAAGAGCAGCCTAAGCTGACTTTTCAGTCCACCATGTACCTGTGAGATCAGAGAAGGAGAAGTTACAGCTAAGCACAGAACTCCTCCTTTGTATGTAGAAGGTCCAATACTTAACCTGAGCATCTCCAGATGAATATATGCAGCTCTGGAGAGCTACTTCCAGTAGCTTTCCCCTCAAACCCCTTCCAGATTATTGTACTACAATTCCTGGGATTCCTGACCATAGGCCATGCTGGCTGGGGATGGGGAAGGTGAAGTCCAAAATATCTGGATACTGCCAGATGGGGGTAAGGTATTGTTGACAGTGCTAAGGAAACCAATGATCTCACTTGATCCAGCCAGATCTTTGTCTCAGAACCCTCTGTAACAGGACCAAATGAGTGTGGTACAAGTTGTCTAAATCCAGGAGGTACACCACTGTATCTCATGTATTTGCTCTCTAATTTGGATTTCGATTTAACTAACAGAATCCAATGTATTCATAAAATCATAGAGTTCGAAGACGCGTCGTGGGCCATCCAGTCCAACCCCCTTCCTAGAAGCAGAAAAATCACAATCAAAGCACCCCCAAGAGATGACCATCCGGCCTCCGCTTAAAAGCCTCCAAAGAAGGAGCCTCCACCACACTCTGGGGCAGAGAGTTCCACTGCTGAACAGCTCTCACAGTTAGGAAGTTCTTCCTAATGTTCAGGTGGAATCTCCTTTCCTGTTGTTTCCTAGTCTCCAGAGCAGAAGAAAACAAGCTTTTCATTAGGAACATATGAAGACAACAGGGATTCCTGATTTCTTTTTCATTTGAAGCTCACTATGTCATAGTTTCAAATTATTTCCAGTTTTGTCCAGTTTTATGAACCCCTTTCTTGACAATATGGAAGCATTGTTAGGAAAGTAGGGGTTGATGTGGAATTCAGTCGCTGTCCTAAGTCCATCATGTTCCTTCCCCACAATTTGGAAGTAATGCATTAAAAATAGCAGTTACATGTAACTTGTTACTTCCCTACTTCTTGATGGTTCTCATTTTATTGTTAATAATTAATGGTAGAAAAATTCAGCATAGCAAACCAGGCTTTGATCATTTTTCTAATGATCATTTATGCAGAGAAGATGTTTTGGGGTACCATTGTGTAGAATGTGGATACCTGCCAAAGCATATTCTGACATGCCCACCATCATTTATATCCAGGCCCCACCACCCTACTATGCCTGAAGAGTAATAATCTTCTAATCTAATAACCACACGCAGGGCCAGACAGTTTCTCCGGCTACCAACAGCCTCTTGAAGATGGTAATAGGAGTGGAAATATACCATATTTTTCTGTTGGTTCATCTGAGGAAGTTCCTAGTGTCCTGTTAAGTACCTTGAAAACAACCAGAGAAACAGCACCTGTCCCACATGGCTTTAAAAGGGTAGGAGGTTAATTTTTGCTGTGAAAAGTTTTTGCAGGGACTTTGGGACCATATTACTTAGACAGACTCCTTACTAGTGAGAAGGCAGCCCATTAAACATGTTGGCAGCAGGAATGGCAATGTTTGCGATTTATTCGATGTGGCACCCTAACATAGTGAAATGCTTTTATAAAGTGCTCTGGTCCCCATGCAGCAAACTGGTCACAGTCAGTCAAAACATAAGATATTTTCAGTTTCCTTTCACACTCTTTTCAAGGCTTGATCTAGATCAAACTTGTCTACTCCGTGGGCCGGGGCTCAGGATGCCTATGATTACGGTTCAAAACTGACTGAGAATCGTACCTATTTCCCACGAATCGGATATTGATGCATTAGTTTCTCAATAATAATGTCAAATTTCCCACTGGTTTTATTTTGCCCTCTTTTACTTTTGCTTTTACAGTAAAAATAATCTAAAAGAAATGAAGTTTTATTCCAATTGCAAACTTGTGATCTGCTAGACGATTTTAAAAGTCCCTGTGAATGGGGTGGCACATAATTAAGACTTTTGTTTTGTTTTGTGTTTTTGCTTATTTGTTGTGGCAGATACCATAAAAAATATGCACAGACTTTTTCCTTTCTTTTCTTTTTTCTTTTTTCTTTCTTTTTCTTTTTTCTTTCTTTCTTTCTTTTTCTTTTTCTTTTTTTTTTGGCTCATCAGCTATTTTTAGTGTTAGTGAATTTTATGTGTGAGCCAATGTGACCCAGGAAAGCCAAATAAATTGGACACCCCGATCTAGATCCTGTCCAATTGGGCAATCAGCATTCCAACACTGTGATTGACTTATAGAACCATCACCCTATAAATGAGAGACCTCTAAGTTCTCAGGTCTTGCAAATCAAAGCTATGAGTTCCTTGATTGAGTCGTGTAGCCTTCCTTTTTCCTACTGCTTTCTATATTATCAAGAAGTATTATCTTTTCTAATATGTCATGTTTGCTCATGATGCATTCCAAGCATGGCAGTCTTTGTTTAGTCATCTAGGGAGGATTGATTTGTTCTTGGAGCAATTTATTTGTCTTTTTGGCAGTCTATGTATCCATTGATCTCTCCACTAGTACCACATGCCTTTTTTGCTTAATTTGTGGAAATTTAGGAAGCCGCATTTCCCACTTATCCAGTTATATAATGCACATCCTTATCTTAATGAAGGAAGTCACAGCTGAGGGGCAATTGTTTTTCTCTCCACTAACTTTAATCTGGATATAGACCAGAGTTTGAACTACTATAAAATAATTTACTGTTATGTGTTACACACACACACACACACACACACACACATATATATATATCAGAAACAAACGCACAGTGAATGTGTGGTCAAAATATGTCTTGGAGACATTTGATAATGTGGCTACTTTCACCTGTTTTTTCCAATAGATCAACAAACAACAACAACAATAATCTTTATTTATATTCCGACCTTCTACCCAAGGGGACTCAGAGTGGATTACAGTATATAAACAAACACAGGCAATGCCTTGTTACAAAGAAAAACACATACAAAGGCAAAGGCTTCTCCTTTCATTTCCGGCTCTGGAGGCAGTGCACTTCTCTGGCTCTGGGGGAGGTGCGCTTCTCCATTTCCAAGCCGATGAGCTTGCGTTGTCACCTCCTGGTCATGTGGTCCTCATGATTGCTTGGAGCATCTTTTTGCCTTTTCCTGCCAAAGCGCTACCTATTTGTCTACTCACATTTGCATGTTTTCGAACTGCTAGATTGGCAGGAGCTAGGGTTAACAGCAGGAGCTCACCTTGTCCCATGAATTTGAACTGCCAACCTTCAGGTCAGCAATTCAGCAGCACAAGGGTTTAACCCATTGCGCTACTGTGGCCCCTGCAGAAGATTAATTCATACATTCATTCATCATTTGATTTATATCCAAAGCAGTTACCTAAGTCCATACTAAGGTCATGTGCTTTGAATCTATCACGGTGGAAAAAGTGGAGAAGGATACCTTCTTTTCTCCTTTTCACAGTAATACACCCTGGTACACCTTGACAAAGAGCCCTTCCACACAGCCGTATAACTCAGAATATCTGCTTTGAATTGGGTTATCTCAGTCCACGCTGTCATATATTCCACTTCAAAGCAGAAAATGTGAGATCTTACTCAGCTGTGTGGAAGGGGCCTAAGTGTTTCAAGACTGATAAAACAAAGTACTTCTTCCTGGAGCACAGGGATTATGGAGTTGGCTACCACAAAGAGATTGTTACCAACTTGAGGTTGTTCTGACAGGGAAATAGGCATAGTTATGGAGAAGAGAATGGCTATCAGTCACAATAGCTGCATTTTATCACCAATGAAGGAACTAGTAAAGCTACCTCTGAGCATTATTTGCCTAAGAAAACTCTATGAAATTCATGGGATCACCACAACACATATCTCAGAGACTGGGTGCCACTCCATAGCAGTTGTTGGGAAAGTAAGTCAGTTTTATTGCTTTATGTTCTGTTTGTGGGCTTCCTATTGTGACATCTCATTAGTCACTGTTAGTAGAGTGAGGAACTAAAGAGGCCTTTGGTCTATCCGGTAAGATTCTTCTTACATTCCCATAAGCTTTGAAACACTGGCGGTTTTCCTTTATTTGGGACAGTTTCTTCTTTAGTCTAACATAATAAGTTGCTGCCTACAAGCACACATTCCTTTGCATAGCAAAACTGTGCCTTTGCTTGAAATGCAGGAACCCTATGCATGGAGGAGAGATCCATATATACATCTGAGCACAGAAATGTCTCTCTGGACTGAGGTGACATTATGACCTTTCTCCCATATACAAACACTGTCTTTACTTTTGGGAAATAGTTTACATTCTATTGCAATCCATTTGATTTTGTTCTAGAGATGCATCCTTCAGCCACTGCTTTGGAAAATGTTTTGATGAGTTTCTTGGGTTGCAGGATAGCAGAACTGTATGCTTTGCAAAGTGTGAACAGCAGTTCAGTGCAGTGGAACGCACTCTGAAATTTGAAGAGGCTGTCTAAAAATTTGAGCCAAACTGCAAAACTAATAACCTGGAGTAGATTCACTGTCCCACTGACGTCAGCTACCACTGATCCGGTATTAAAAAAACTGAATGGATGTATTGACGGAATTGACTTGATCCTCAAAGTCCATTCCAGACATGCCATTCAAACAGTGGCACCATTCCACCTGTGTGCATTTTGTGGTTCAAATGTCTCCTTACTTCTAAGAACATTTGGTCATCTGGGATGAATGAACTGCATGGAATGCTCTTACGGTATGCAAATGCAACAGGATCTCTTCAAAAAAAGAAATAGGAGGGGGAAAAGATTGAATTTTTAACCCAAAGGGGACTAGCAGGTTTATTCTTTTTGCATGTGCTTTCCCCTAGACTCTGGCTGCCCTAACAAGAAATTCAATAAATCTGCTTCCAAACCATCTTGCGCAAGCTTTGCATGTCCAGTCTGGGCCTGAGGAAATTAACAAGCGAATAGAGCACACCATCGACTTGCGGAGTGGCGATAAATTGCGAAGAGAGCATATCAAGCCTTTCTCCCTGATGTTTAAAGACTCTAGCCTGGAGCATAAGGTAGCTGGGTCTTGATAGATGCTTTTTGCCAACTCAAAACTGTCTTGAAATGACCAGTGATTTAGCAAAGACATCAATGTTGTGGCTTTCCTTTCTAATTCACCTTCTACCCCTTCCCACCCACCCCCTGCTCCTCAGTACTAATCTTAAAAAACTGTTCACATATGCTGTGGCTATAATAGTTATGTTAAGTGTGGTGACTCATTTCCAAAGTCAGAAAATCCCTTCTAAAAGTGACTAAGCTTTTTAGCTAGAAGAAGCAGAATGATGCAGAGAGGGGAGGACCCACAGTGACCAGCCAAACAATATGCTTTTACACTTTGTTTCATTATAAGTTGGCAGAAAGCTGTATTATGCTGTGTTAAAAGTGCTGTAATTTCTGGCTTTCAGTGAATGTTTACAAACATAACATGAGAAATTTTCCATATTAGTCAGGACCACATCTGAATTTAAATATATCCTGATGGTCTCTTTTGAAAAAGAAAAAGACAGTTCTGAAAATGATGTTCAGGAGCGGTCTTCCCCAACATGATGCCCTCAAAATGTTCTGGGCCTCAGTTCCCATCATTTCCATCCAGTGATCAGTAATTTATGGAATCAAAAATATCTGGAGGGCATCAGTTGGGAAATGGAGAAGTAATGTGCTGAGCAGAAGTCCACGATTTTCCAAAATTGGCCTCATGGTTGGCTAAGATAGTGACAACTTTGCTTTCTGGTCATTCAATGTACACAAACATGTTTCACACACAAAAAATATTTAAAATATTCTATAAAATTACCTTCAAGCTATATGTAAAAGGTATATATGAAACATAAATAAATAAATTTCATGTTCAGACTTGGACCCCAATATGTGTTCCAAAATCCAGAAAAAAAATCAAAATAGTTCTGGTCCCAAGCACTGTAGATAAGGAAGACTCAGTCTGTATTTTGCTTTGTAGATATTGATTTAATCCTCTACAACAGCAAAAGCTCATTGAGTGAAGAAGTTCATAGGATAACTTGTTTCTTCCCTAATAAATTTTGGTTTGTCCCCATATCATTGGGCAATGAATCTACTCTAGGTTTTAGTTTGAACTTTGATTTGAAGGAGTATCTGAGACCCTAAATATGCTTTAAGGATGAGATAGCTCCTTTAAAGTTTTGGGTTAAAACTTGAAGTGGATTCACTGCTTGTACTGATATGGAAGCTACTGGCTATCACTACTGTTCTTTGCTTGAGGATTAGTTACATTTACAGCTGTATCTAGAACAGTGGTTCTCAACCTGGGAGCCCCAGATGTTTTGGCCTTCAACTCCCAGAAATCCTAAACTGTCTGGGATTTCTGGGAGTTGTAGGCCAAAACACCTGGGGACCCACAAGTTGAGAACCACTGATCCAGAACTATAGAGAGCATAACCCCTTCTGAAATGTCTAGCATGACTCTGGATGCTGAAAAAAATTGAAACAGCATATTTGTAAGTCATCTGAGGCTGCTTTTACACTGTCATAAAATTCAGGTTATTTCCTTTGAACTAGATTATTTGGCAGTGTAGACTCATATAATCCAGTTCAAATCAGATAATGTGGATAATCTATTTTTATAAGATGGATTATATGGTGGTGTAAAAGGGGCCTGAGATAAATTGCACAAGCCAGCGAGAGTGATTTGATTTGACTCAGCCAAGTCTCAATCTGCCTCTAAAGCAGTATGGCCAGGTGCAAAAGAGGATACACCTCTTACACCTGCAATATAAGGAATTTTCACAGGTGCAGATGCTCATGCAAGTAATACCTGCTGAGATTTCCTCTTCTACACAGGAATGAAAGATGCAGCAACTTAGCTGATTGTTTTGTCATTGTTGTCATTGTTTGTAGCAGTTTCAAGGACAGGACTTGCTAAGTAGCCATGATAGTGAATGAGAAGAATTAATAAACATTTAAGGCAAGGAGACCAGAAGAAGAGTGGGCAAGTCAAAGGTACAGATCTGCAATAGAAAATATAGGCTGGGGAAGGTAGGCTAATGATAGAAGGAGAGAGCAATTGGTTTGCAGATGTGGAGCAAAGATAACTCAGCATAAGAATAGGAGAAGCTGTGTTGCTGATAAGCTGTTTAGAAGAAAAAAGTTGTGTTGTCCTAGTAAAGAATGAAAAAGACCTACATAGGCTGCAACAGAGAAAGGGGCTTTTCAGGAAACATTGGGTGGGACAGACATGAGGAGGAAGAAGGGAGGTACTAGCCTTACATCCATGGAGATGATGGCTTCCATACTAGTGGGATAAGGAATCAGTTTTAGGTTTTAAAGACTAAGGGTGCATCGACACTGTGGAATTAATACACTTTGACACCACTTTGACTGCTATGGTTCAATGCTATGTATTAAGATGCAATGGTTCTCAACCTGGGCTCCCCAGATGTTTTTGGCCTACAACTCCCAGAAATCCCAGCCAGTTTACCAGCTGTTGGGATTTCTGGGAGTTGAAAGCCAAAAACATCTGGGGACCCCAGGTTGAGAACCACTAGCTTAATGGGAGCTGTAATTTTACAAGACCTTTAGCCTTTTTTTGCCAAAGAGCAATGATGCCTCACCAAATTATAACTCCCATGATTCCATACCATTGAGCCATGGCCATTGAAGTGGTGTTAAACTGCATTAATTTGGCAGTGTAAATGCACTCTAAGGCCCCTTCTATACTGCCATATAAAATCCAGATTATCTGTTTTGAACTGGATTATATAGCAGTGTAGACTCATATAATCCAGTTCAAGGATGATAATGTTCATTATCTGCTTTTGATAATCTGGACTATATAGTAGTGTAGAAGGGGGCTAAGACTTAATTGGAATTATTCAAGATACTGGAGCTGTTTTGTAGCTCTGCTTCAGCACTCTGGATAGCTCATTATAAGTTCAAACCAAAACTTGGAGAACACACATAAATCCTACCTGAGTAGGTGTTATCTACAAAGTGGACTGCCATCCAAAATTGATCACTTCATTAAACAAATTTAGGAAACCATCTCAGGCTGCATGTTTTGAATGTCAAAAAGTGGCAGCAATTTTTTTGTAATATAATGTGTTATTCTACTGAGGAAAGCTGACTGTATGGATTTGTTTTTTCTTGTATGCCAAAATAATTTGGCTGGCTTTGCGTGGAGGAGTAGAGAAAAGGTGTCTCTTATCCTCTATTGTCCTTAACCCAAAGATTTCTGCCTGGATTTTCTACTTTTATTTTTTCTGAAAACATCCCTCATAGCCAGTCTTACACTCTTGCAAATCCATCCTAGTCCCTTAATCCAATTATTTCATGAAATGTTGGAAACAAAATGTACCCTGATGAATGTAAATTCATTTTGGAGAATAGATAATGTCCCCAAGCTTATAAACATGTCATATATTTCTTACAAGAAATCCTATTTCTGTGCTTTCTTGTATAACTCTAGTTCGGTTTCCAGAGATCAGACCATATCATACCATAATGAGTGATGTGTGTATTTGTGTTGTTTTGATCTGTTTTGCTTTAAAAAAATGGAGATCAAATATCAATTGATAGCTTGTCTATGTAAAATGCCTGTGATATAATGGGTTTCATTCCTTAGTTCAATGTCTAGGAGCCAGATTGGAATGACTATGTTTTCTATAAAAATGATAAATTGTAAATCTCAACAGGTAGAATGGGTACGTGAAATGTTCCTAGCAAAATAGCTTTCACATATGCTTACGTATATTTGCAGCAGGGAAGGATTTGTTGTCAGAGGCAAATTGGTTCTTCTCATATTCACATTCAATTTTTGGAAAGTTACTTTTCTGAACTACAACTCCCTTGATAAAATTCCCTTGATAGCATGGTCAGTGGGGGTTTCTGGGAGCTGTTGTCCATGAAAAATAGCTTTTTACAAAGTCTACTTAACACTTACCATATGTATCCATTTTCATTGCCTGGCAAAAGACAATGGAATCTGCTGTTTTATGTTGCATTGTTTTATGTTGTGCTTTGTGTCACTTTGCATCCTGTATCTTTTTCACATACCTTTTCCACAACTGCCATATTACCAAATCTTTATTTTAAAACCTAGTCTAAAATACAGAAGTTTAGCTAATAAAGCTTATCCAGATATATATAAGTAGCAATGAAATCTTCTCTTGGTCAATTATTCCATAACAGAGAAAAAATCTTGTTTCTCCACAATTCAAAGACGCCAATCTACAGTGATGACTTGAAAGAGCACAGTAGCCTTTGTTTTAGATGCTGCAGTTCATTGACTCAACCCCATCACGGTGATTGTGCCAAGTCATACATTAGAACATCAAAAAAAGGAGGAAATATGATGTGACAATGTTTTAAACCAATTAGAAGTGTTGCAAGGCTGGACAAATTCTACTTCTCTAGATCTGGCTGAACCAAAGCTCCCATCAGCCTTAGCCAACAGTGACAATGTTGAGGATTTGTTGTCCAACATATCTGCTCTCCTGTATTCTACCTTTAAGCCTCTCAGAGACATCTAGCTTAACAATAGACAAGTCATACTTATTGTAATTTATTTATTTATTTATTTACAGTATTTATATTCCGCCCTTCTCACCCCGAAGGGGACTCGGGGCGGATCACATTATATACATATACGGCAAACATTCAAAGCTGATATACACATAGAACCGAGACAGAGACAGAGACAGACGCAGAGGCAATTTAACCTTCTCTTGAGGGGATGTTCGATTCTGGCCACAAGGGGGAGCAGCTGCTTCATCATCCACTGTGACAGGGCTTCCTCATTCCAACGTCGTAAATTAGTTAAATTTGCCTCCCCACTTTTTTATAAGTGGTACCTTATTTCCTACTTGATAGATGCAACTATCTTTCGGGTTGCTAGGTTAGCAACGAGCAGGGGCTATTTTTTATTTTTTAATTGACAGGTGCTCACCCCGCCACGGGCTGGCCTCGAACTCATGACCTCATGGTCAGAGTGATTTATTGCAGCAGGCTACTCAACAGCCTGCGCCACAGCCCAGTCCCTGTGCCACAGCCCGGCCCTGGCTAATTGTAGTGAAATGTTTGCTTAAGTTAAAACTTCTTCCAGATAGATGTCCCCTATACTACCAGTCAAAAGGCATATACAGCTAATTCTTTCAGTATTGGAGGAGGCAGGGGAAACAATGGAAGAAGCATGGGAAAACATAGAAATTTTAAGTGGAAAACAATATCCCATGTAAGATGACGTTATAAATTAATAAACATGGACCCCCTCACTCTGTAAAATGTTGTGAATGAAGACAAGGGAATTGTATGGTAAAAGGTAGAACATGAGAAACGTAGTAATAGTCAGCGTTGCATAGTTTTGCTTTCATTATACAATTGCCTTGTCCCATGCATGGAATTATACAAGAAGTGTAGATATCATCCTCTTCTGCCTGTAATCTTCCCATGTTTTCCCAGGTGTCTTCCATGTTTTTTAAATTACAGTTCTCAGAATTCCCCACTCATCCTTACCAAATGATCCCCATCGTGTTGAATCCAGAATTGGGGACACAATTCTGTGCTTCTGGTCCAATCCATCATTTATGCTCTTGAGATACTCTGTGCAGCTATTTTTAAAGCTTCTGAGCCAAGATTCAGTTTATTTAAAACTCCAACACAAGTTAAATGTGAATGATATCCCAACCGCTTGCTTTGCCAGAAAACCAAATCGCCATTGTCAACCCATAGACTAATGAATGTCTGCTTCCCTTCCTTATCATGTATACATCTTTCAAATTACTCCCTCATGTGCACACACGGCGTCTTCCTTGAACTTGTGTGGTATCTCCTGTCTATTATTGAATTTTAATGTAGCTGATTATATGAGAGCACAAACTAACATAAAACCTATTTCACACAATTGAATGCCTGACATTTGCTTCCCTGCTGAGGCGTCTTTACAGGCTCCTTCGCAGCATGCTTCTTCTGAAGAGATTTTTCTAAATATAATTTGGGGGGCAGGGGAAGAGTCTCACTGCAGTAAGCTAATTAATTTGCCGATTCTTCTTGCTAATTTCCCAGAAGCCTTTTAGCATTGTCTCACTTTCTTTACAGTACTGTCAAACAAGACTGAAGGTTTTCTTTTCCCCTTTGCCTACTGTTTTCTATTTCAGTATTCCCAAATGAGGGATGAAGTGTTCAAGTCGAACTTGGTGTGTGCATTCATGGTCCTTGTGTTTATCACCGCCATCCAAAGTTTGCTTCCTTCTTCAAGGTAAATGCAAAGAATTTGGTAGAAGAGTTTCAGAAAATCATTGAAATACTAGTAGTCACCTTAGATAATAGTGGAGAAAGAATATTACATGATTCAGATTTTGGCTCATATTGTACTTTGTGCCTTGGCCCATATATGACGTTGTGGTCTGAAGCTACAATGAGGTTATTGCACGAATAAGGTGTTTTATGTCACATTTAGATGTCTGTGGTTTTAAGTATCTGAAGTTAACTCATTTAGATAAATCTGAGGAGATGTAAAAGTAAGCATAATGTTTTCTTTAAAGTAATTGTTACAGTAATTACTTTTGAACTGTGTAGCCATATGTGCAATTAATAGTGAAGAAGTGGCTTGGCAAATGTGTCCTAGCCAAACAAAAAACAGAAGTCTGGATACTGGTAGCATATGATTATAATTGGTTTGGGGACTTTACATTAACACATTCACATTACAAGTTTCAAGCTTGCTAGATGAAGGGAATGCTGGTGATGTAGTATACCTTGATTTCAGTAAGGTCCTTGACAAGGTCTCCAGTGATATTCTTGCAAAAAAGCTATTAAAATGTGGGCTGGACAATGTTACTGTTAAGTGGGTTAGTAATTGGTTGTTTGTAACCCAAAGGGTGCTCACCAATAGTTCCACTTCATCCTGGAAAGAAGTGACCACTGGGATGCCACAGGGGTCTGTCCTGGACCCAGTGCTATTCAACATCTTTGTCCGTGACTTGGATGACAGAATGGAAGGCAAGCTGATCAGATTTGTAGATGACACCAAATTATGAGGGCTAACTAATATCCCAGAGGACAAGATCAGAATTCAAAATGGCCATAACAGATTGGAAATACTGGACAAAACTAATAAAATGAATTTCAGCAGGGAGAAATATAAGGCAGAAAAAAATGAAATGTACAGTTATACAGCGGGTATTACTTGGCTTGAAAGCAGTACATTGAAAAGGGTATCTATGAGTCTTAGTAGACCACAAGCAGGACACAAGTCAGGAGTGTGACATGGTGGCCGAGAAAGCCAATGCAATTCCAGTTGTATCAATACAAAATACAGTGTCTAGATCAAGGGAAGTAATAATACTACTCTGCTTTTGTCAGATTTCATTTAGAGTCCAGTTCTGGGTGTCACAATTCAAGAAGGGTATTGACAAACTGAAATGTAACCAGAGAAGGTTAATCAATAAGGTAAAAGTTCTGGAGGCCAAGTCCTATGAGGAGTGGCTTAGGAAGCTGGGTATATTTAGCCTAGAGAAGAAAAAGTTAAGAAGGGAATGATCGACGGACATACACTTTATTTGTATTCTTCCCTATCTCCCTGAGAGGACTCAGGGTGGATTCCAGCATACACAACCACAAAGGCAAACATTTAATGCCTAAAAACAACCATAACACAAATAAAGCTAAAGGCTTCCCCTTCCAGCTTTGAGGGGTGGTGCTCATCTCCATTTCTAAGCCAAAGAGCCTTTGTTGTCTGTAGTCCATAAATATTTGAAAGGATGTTATATTGAGGAGAGGGAGAGTTGGTTTCCTATTGCTCCAGAAACAAAGACATGGGACAACAGGTTCAAACAGAAAGACAGTGGAATGGCAGAATGGGATTGGGGTGGATAGTCCTTGTGGTCACTTCTAACTCGAGTATTTTATACATGTGTTCATGTGTGAGACAGAGAGAAAGAGGAAATCATTAATTGAATGATGCACTGTGACGTTGTCATAAGTATGTTTGGATTAATTGTATACCATCTCTATATAAGGATAATAATTCTGTTTTCCACACACTTCTGAAGGGCATATTTTTCTTCTTCTCCAGAATGATACCAATGGTTGTCCAGTTTTCAGTCCTGATTATGCTGCATTCAGCTCTTGTATTGATAACCACAGCAGAGGATTACAAATGTTTGCCCCTTGTCCTCCGGAAAACTTGCTGCTGGATTAATGAGACCTACTTGGCCCGAAATGTTATCATCTTTGCCTCAATTATGATTAATTTTCTGGGAGCTGTCATCAATATTGTAAGTACTCAAGGAGGCTGGGAAAAGGCTTAGTCAATATGTGCAAAACTGGCATAGGCAAGAGGGTGGAAGGAGAGGGAAAGAAAAGCATTTGCGAATCACAAAGAATTGTCTAAGTCACAGGGGTCTACCCCACATACCCTGTTTCCCCTAAAATAAGACATCCCCAGAAAATAAGACCTAGTAGAAGTTTTGCTGAATTGCCAAATATAAGACCTCCCCCGAAAGTAAGACCTAGCAAAGGTTTTGTTTGGAAGCATGCCCGCTGAACAGAACACCAGAGAATGCAGGATTGGTAAATGTACATACCATAGATTTTGTTGTACATGGAAATAATGGTAATAACAAGAAATTCTTGATAGGATTCAGTTTGTCTGGTTATGCTGGTTTGTGATGACAACTACTGTACAGTATATAATAAATGTTCCTTTTTTTTGTTCAACAATAAATGTGAATTCTTTTTCATGGAAAAATAAGACATCCCCTGAAAATAAGTCCTAGAGCATCTTTGGGAGCAAAAATTAATATAAGACACTGTCTTATTTTCAGGGAAACACGGTAGCATAGTTTGTAAAAGATAGCATACTTTGTAAGAAATGCATCTTTTCTGCACAAAAAAATGGTTTTTGTCCAGAAGACCAGTTTTTGCACAAAATGACATTCCTCCTTCAAAATAAATCCCAAATTATGAAATATCTTGAAGTATTCAGCTGCCAAAATATATCAAAATACTTCATCAGAAATAATTATACAAACATTTTAACATCCTCTTTGAGAAAACCTTTTGATACACTGCTGTTAATTGAGAGGGCTATATCAAACATTATCCTATCTCCCATGAATATACCTGTTGTCCTCATGGATCATTCATTCAGAGCTTTGAGACCAGCAGACAAATTACATAAGCTTATTGAATTTGGACTGGGGTGGTTTGATTCAAGTACCAACACATCCATGAAGTTCAATGTGTGATCTTAAGCCAATCACAGTCCTTCTGCCCAATGTTCTTCACAGGACTTTTGTGAGGATGAAATGTTATATTCCACCTTTGAAAGAAAGGGAAATGTATAAATTTAACAAATACTTCCTATTCCTCACCCTTTACCTAATGGAAGTAATAACTCCAACAATCTAAGTTTTGCTGCTAATATTTTCTCCCCCTTTTTCCTCAGCTATGGTGTGATTTTCACAATACAACACCCTTTAGGAATCAGACCTTCAACTCTTCTGTATATCTTTCAGACATTTGCTCCTACCCAGAGGTAATTATGAGTATTTCATGTTAGAAATGCAACTTCTTATGTTTCATTGAAAGCACCATAATGAGCTGTCTGTGTAATGGGGTTTGCCGTTATCAAAGCTGACCTCCAATATTGAAATCAGGGATAACATTTGGTATTCTGCCATACAAATAGAGCCCCATGTACATATAGATCCTGTAGAAAAATAACATCTGATTATGAATAGAGCTGTTTTTTTCCCCATTTCAAGCTTTCCAATTTATTCAATGTGCTTCCATTCTACTTATCTGGTATTGTTTATGTCCAAGCACCACCTAGTGATATCCTTCCAGTTGTATAATACTTCCATAGGGATTTGGTCACAGAAAGGTATGGAGGAGAGAGTATTTTATGGTATGTTCTCATCAGCATCACCTTGTTCACACCAAAGCTCTTCTATGGATACAACAGTAATACTGATGAAAGGTTGATGGAGATAAGATTATTGTTGAACAATTATTTTCCTATTGTGGAAGCACTTCTTGAGACAACACTGTTTGAACACTTCAGCTACAACCATGCTGTCTCATAAGGAAAAGCATATCTCAGTAGACCGTTACGTATCTTAGTCTTAAATCCAGCTGTTAAATCAAACTAGAATAAACCCACTTAATCACTGAAACCTACATGACTGTTGGCTTAACAAGTTCTTATTGATTCAATTATTTTATTCTAGCTGGAACTAGCAGTTTGCTTTAGACCAGAGTTTTCCAAACTGTGTCCCAGCTTGTAGTGTGTTGGCTGTAGGTGCATTGCACAAATGTAATGAGAAACTTCTGTGTATTTGTAAAATAAACAAATCATATATTTTAAACATATATAAATGAAGGATTTTCACGAGATATGTTGTGTCCCCATACATAATGTATGTATCTATCTCTTATAAGGGCTCAACTTCCAATTTGCTAGTAAAGCTGAATTCCTGTGTTGCAAAATGATGCATATATAAAAATGGTGTGTCACTGACATGAAATGTTTGAAAACTCTGGTTTGGAACATCATATTTAGTATGAGGGTTGCTTTCCTGTCATCTATAAATGACACATGCAAATATACTTGTCACGGTCATCCAGGGTCAAAAACGTGAAGCTAGAAGGAATAACACATTCTTGTTGATATGAATACTGACAGCTGGTGAAAGAGCTAGGTTTGTATAAAACATACCATGACTCAATCATAGTTTTGGGATCCTCAATGTCTTTCAGATCAACCTGCCTCATGGGGCTCTTATGACAATGAAAGCTGGGCATGAAATGAATATATATTCTGTCATGAAATACTTAGAAAAAGTATGAGGGAGCATTAAAGAGACTAACAGTAAACTGTAGAACCACAAAAGTGCAAAGCTCTTAGCTGTTATTTTGGGATCACTAGAATACCCCTTTTCAATGCCCAGTGAGATGAAAACTGATAGACAAAGCAAGGACACTGAGTCATTGGATCTGAGGCAGTCCTGAGTCAGTGCTGAACTGATTTCTTATCTCAATCTTCTTCATTTAGTATTTTGTCTTCACTGGAATTCTGGCAATGGTGACCTGTGCCGTGTTCCTCCGCCTGAATTCTGTCCTCAAGTTGGCGGTGCTGCTCATCATGATTGCAATCTACTGCTTCCTAACGGAGACCATTTATGCTTCCCTCTTTCTACGTTATGATGACATCAATCATAATGGAGAGTAAGTGTCTTAATTCCAAACAAATATTGGATAATTGTTTTAAGGAATCCATTTTAGGCCCTAAAATCTATTTTTTCTTCCTGTGGTGGGAGAGCAGAGGATCTATATCCAGGGAAGTCATGCTACCCCTCTATTCTGCCTTGGCCAAACCACACCTGGAATACTGTGTCCAATTCTGGGCACCGCAGTTGAAGAGAGATGTTGACAAGTTGGAAAGCGTACAGAGGAGGGCGACTAAAAAGATTAAGGGTCTGGAGAACAAGCCCTATGAGGAGTGGCTTAAAGAGCTCGGCATGTTTAGCCTGCAGAAGAGAAGGCTGAGAGGAGACATGATAGTCACGTACTAATACGGGAGGAGAAGTCATAGGGAGGAGGGAGCAAGCTTGTTTTCTGCTGTCCTGGAGACTAGGATGCAGAACAATAGCTTCAAATTACAGGAAAGGAGATTCCACCTGAACATTAGGAAGAACTTCCTAACTGTGAGAACTGTTCAGCAGTGGAACTCTCTGCCCCGGAGTGTGGTGGAAGCTCCTTCTTTGAATGCTTTTAAGCAGAGGCTGGATGGCCATCTGTTGGGGGTTCTTTGAATGAGAATTTCCTGCTTCTTGCAGGGGGTTGGACTGGATGGCCCATGAGGTCTCTTCCAACTCTACGATTCAATGATTCTATGATTCTATGATTTTATAATTCTATGAAAATGGCTGGTGTTATGTAGACACATCATTTGAAGGGGTGGAAGCAACTCTCTGCCCCCAAGAAGTTGCCCAATCTTGTTTAATATGTCATGACCTTGGCTTTATTTTCTAAACTACCCAAACAGTTGTGGAAGTTGGGCAACATAGAAATATAAGAAGGAAACAAACAAAAATATAAAGGTTTCCCCTTGACATTAAGCCTAGTTAAGTCGGACTCTGTGGGGTGGTGCTCATCTCAGTTTCTAAGCCGAAGAACTGGCATTGTCCATAGATGCCTCCTAGGTCATGTGGCTGGCATGACTGCATGGAGCACCATTACCTTCTCGCCAAAGCTGTACCTATTGCTCTATTCACATTTGCATTTTTTCGAGCTGCTAGGTTGGCAGAAACTGGGGCTAACAATGGGAGCTCATCCCATCCCACGGTTTCAAACCGCCAACCTTCCAGTCAGCAAGTTTTGCAACTTAACAGTTTAACCCACCGCATCACCGTGGCCTAAACTAAGATTGATAAGTAAAATGTCAATCTTGGAGCACACTGTCTTACATACATAAATACAGTGCTGTTTGGTGGTAGTGCAGTCCATGATATGCATTGTCATTCCACCAAGTGTTTCTAAACAGATCCTTGTACAACAGCTTCAAATAACAAAAATGGAAATACCCTTGAAAGAGAGAATTCTCCCTGCATCATCACATACCGAAATAATTTCTTAAATGCCCAAGATAATTCCTTAGTGGAGCTGCAAATATCTTTTCATCTGGAAGCAGATGCAAGAGAAATGAATGAGGGCAGCATCACTGTGGTGCCCCAAAGAGGAAAGCAATACCATGGCTGGTTTAATGTGTCAATCTTTCTCTGGTATTACTGTCAGAAAGTAGTTTTCTGTCCATTGTTGTCTAAGCTTAAGCAAAGAAATAAGGGTAGGCTTCAGACATCAGATGCAAAAGTGTGAAAATCTCCTCTCTCCAAGAAGGGGAAATATCATCCCAAGAATGCAGAAGAATGACTGTCTTTTTGCAAAATACATAGTTTCACCTTGCTCCTTTCAACTGCTAAACTTTGCCCCGTTTCTCCTTCAAACTTACCCAATGGCTAAAACACTAATTTTATAAATGATACATGCTATTGCCATAAGCACTGCCACTAAGATGCTTTTGGACTGTAACTCCCCAACAGCAGCAATTTGCATGATCAGTAGTCAAGAAATGTGTAATCTGCCTTAAATCCTATGCTGCAAGAAAGGCATATAAATAGATTTATTCCAATATTTCCCTTTTCCCTGCTTGGTCCACAAGTTACCTTTGATGGGTTTCTGTTTAGGACGGAAGGATTTTCACTGTTGCATAGCCTAAACTGGGAGCCCCCAATAGCACAGCGGGTTAAACCGCTGAGCTGCTGAACTTGCTGACTGAAAGGTTGGCAGTTCAAATCCAGGGAGTGTGGTGAGCTCCGGCTGTTAGCCCCAGCTTCTGCCAACCCAACAGTTCCAAAACATGCAAATGTGAGTAGATCAATAGGTACTGTTTCGGCGGGAATGCAGCCATGCCAGCCACATGACCTTGGAGGCATCTACGGACAACATCATCTCTTTGGCTTAGAAATGGAGATGAACACCAACCCCCAGAGTCCAACACGACTAGATTTAGTGTCAAAGGGAAACTTTTACCTTACCTTATAGCCTAAACTGCTCAGTTATAAGAAAGAAGGTTGTTAAGGGGGAAGTGTTTCAATAGCAAAATCTTGTGCTTCCCAAAAAAAGAAAGACTATAATGTACACATTTTAACAGTCACGAACTAAAGTTACTGTTCTGCTCATCCTTCTTCAGAATTATTATTTGCAAGTAACCCATGAATTGGACCTGGATACATTGTGGTTGTCATATTCTGGAATCCACAGATGTAATTTTCAACACGTTTTCTCTAATGTTACCATCTTTTAATTTGTCTTTACCATTATCTTACCATGGAATCTAAATAAGAAAAATGGCCCCAATTCAACCTTAATTCAAGATCCACATGCAAATACTGTGTTACATTGACCCATATACCAGCCCTGAGGCACCATGCTTCAGAGTAAGCAGACAGGATCAGATAATGTTTGACTACATACACACATGCCAATTGCTGGATATACAATAGTGACAACCTTGCGGAGATCATCTGGGGTCCTCTAGATGTCCCAGTACTTTGTGTATTCAGCTTTTGGAAAGGAGATTCACCAGATGTTGCTCTAATCCTGCTTGTTTATTTTAAAGCATTGCATGCCTTTATGAGATAGCTTTGGGGCTTCCAAGTATGTCAGGAGGGGGTCTTTCGGTGCTCCATTGAGAAGATGGGAATACCAACCTTGTAGTACCAAAAAAAAGCATATCAGCACATATAAGGGCATGTATGTGTGTGGATTTCTTAATCTCAATTCTGGCCAGTAAACATTTGCCTTTATTTATTTTTCATAAACATAAAACACCACTCTGCCAATTCATCAATTTCCAGAAACAGATCAAAAATCAATGGCTATTCATACCTGTGTGTTTCCAATTTTCCCCTCTACTTTTTCTCTTTCCAGCACAGACTTCCTGGGAACTAAGGAGGCCTCTCTGCTCCTTATGGCCATGTTTTTGCTAGCGGTCTTTTATCATGGCCAACAGGTAAGGCAAACCTTTAAGTTGCATTCATATTTTATGCCATGTTCTCACTAAAAGCTGGAAATATCTACAATTGCACCCTCAAATGTTAACTCTAAAGTATTCTGTTGTTCGCCAAGCTAACATTTTGACTGCCGGCATTTTGCTCTGACTTTGTGTGTGTATGGGCCTGTTGATTTATGGCAACACCAGTAATTTCATAGGGTTTTTTAAGGTAAGGAATATTCAGGGGACTTTTGCCATTGCATTCCTCTGATATATATCATCCAGCACCTGGTATTCCTTGGCAGCCTTCAGAGTATTTAGCCGTTATGATATGAATGAATTCTGATTGTTCCCATGGGAAAAAAATTACTCTTAAAAATAATGTAGAGGAATGCATTGAGAGCAGTTTGTGAGTCTTCTGAATCTGCTCTGGATTCTAGTCTGAACTTTATAAAGGTAAAAGTAAATATGCTAAGTCTAGTCATGTCTGACTCTGGAGGTTGGTGCTCATCTCCATTTCTAAGCTGAAGAGCCGGCATTGTCCATAGACATCTCCAGGGTCATTTGACTGGCATGACTGCATGGAGCGCCGTTACCTTCCCGCCGGAGCAGTACCTATTGATCTACTCACATTGGCATGTTTTCGCACTGCTAGGTTGGCAGAAGCTGGAGCTAACAGCGGGAACTCACCCTGCTCCTCAGATTCAAATTGCCAACAATTTGATCAGCAAGTTCAGCAGCTCAGTGGTTTAACCCTTAACCCTTTATAAGAGCAAACAAATGTAGAAGGTGCAATCTGCTATCAATTTATTTATCATGGCACCAATTACGTTTTGTTTGGGGTAATTGCATAACTATAATACTTAAAAAGGAAGCTTTAGAACTGAATTTGTATTGGGAAAGTCTAAAATAAACAAGATTATTAAATGCATAATAAAAGGTCTCTAGATATGTCTCTTGTGTTGCCAATCTGTTTGCAGAATGAGCTTTGTTAACCGTCAAATCCTTAACAACAATGAGCTGAATTAGCTCTCCTTTTGTTGTTAAATATCAAGTACTTTTTAGGATAAAGACGTTTTATGTAACATGAAAAAAGTAGTCTCTCAACCTAATAGAATACTCTCTTTAAACAATATGATTGTATCCTGGCTTTCAGAGACACATGAAAGCTGCATTAAAACAAAACCCAACTCTTAAGCCTCCAATGATTATTTGTTCCATGCAGAAAAGATAATAATCTTGTTTAAAGAGCTATGCATAGGGATTTTAAAGACTAGCATGGGATGTTGTGATATAATCACTTGAGATGTAGCAGTTTGATTTTAAAAAGCATTACTTTTTAAAAGAGTTATTCCCACTGGGAGTACAATGCTGTTCTTATTGAGGTCACACAATCCAAGATGTATAAATGAACCCAGACTCACGTTAACTATCAACATACTGGATTTCTCACTCTTCTAAGAAAATACCATATAATTCAGTCGATAGAAGGGTTCAGGGTTTGTTTGTTTTTATTTTAATGCATGCAAAATAGTAAAAAATCTAACTTGTAACCGACTTGATATCAATGATTTCTCCCCTCTGGCCTGCTCTTCTCTCACCATCCCTGCAGCTTGAATACACAGCAAGGCTAGACTTCCTATGGCGCGGCCAGGCCAAAGAAGAGATCAATGAAATGAAGGAATTAAGAGAGCACAATGAGAACATGCTACGCAATATCCTCCCAAGTCATGTTGCCCGCCACTTCTTGGAGAAAGACCGAGATAATGAAGTATGTCTGTCATATTTTGCTTCTGATTAATGGCCAGTTCCTACGGAAGGAATTATCTTGAGTGGCCACAGCTTCTCTTATGGCTTTCCGCACTTGCTTGCAGTACTGTTAACTCATGAAAGGATAGTAATTGGGAAATCCTTGAGCACAAGAGTACCAACATTTTGGTAATCTTTTGGTCTCTTCCAGCCAATGCTTTACGATACAAAGCATTGCATGCATAGATTATTATTCTAAGCATCATCTGTTCTAGTTACACATAACATCTTGTGCCTAGTTTGCCATTTACAATTGCAGTTCTCAGATACTCTCTACGATCTCACCTATTAGTCCTCCTTTCAGGCTTTCATGAGCCATCATAGTAGCTGTGGCACAATATCTGTGAATAAGCTGTCTAACTCATTCACATTTTAATGCAGTAAATGTTAACCTTACTATTAATAATAATAATAACAACAACAACTACTTTATTTTTATACCCCGCCTCTCTCTCCCCAAAGGGGACTCAGGGCGGCTTACATGGGGCCAAGCCCGAATAAAAACAATAGCAATATAAAACACAACAATAGACAGAAGACATGCACAATTATAAAAATGTAAACATTAGCCAATAAAAACAAATGACAGGAACTGATAAAAACATGGATTAAAACGGAGAGGTTGTAAAAGTAGACTGGGTAAGATGCACCATATAAATATTGTAAACACGAGGCAACTGATAAAGTGCTGCAAATTCTTGGAAGTGCAAATTGGGATGGGAATAGACCCTGTGTCTATTCTCCAGGGAAGAAAGAGAAAACGTTGATGCTGTTCCTTTAGCAGTGTTTCCTGGACAAAACCAGAAACAGGCAGAAGAGATTATACAAGGGGAGAAGTGTATAACACCTGTATTTGTTTGACTTATATCAATATATACCCATAATATAGGTCCACCCATACAACTGAGTACAAAGATGGTGATGGGGTGATGATATAGACAGATAGACAGCTCAATAAATAGAATGATAGGTTGTAGGGCTGTGCAAAACTTCAGAGGTCCATTTTGTAAATCAGAGATTTGTATGATTCGTTACTACAAATCTCTGAATTACTAATCAGAATGAGACTCCTCCAAAGCATATGAAAAAGAAGCCTCCAAAACATTTTGGAGAGATTAGTAAAGATTTGTTATTTCTGAATGTTTCAAGCTGTGTTTTCTTTCAATGTAACATACAGTAGAGTCTCACTTATCCAACGTTCTGGATTATCCAATGCATTTTTGTAGTCAATGTTTTCAATATATCGTGATATTTTGGTGCTAAATTCGTAAATACAGTAATTACTACATAGCATTACTGCATATTGAACTATTTTTTCTGTCAAATTTGTTGTATAACATGATGTTTTGGTGCTTAATTTGTAAAATCATAACCTAATTTGATATTTAATAGGCTTTTCCTTCATCCCTCCTTATTATCCAACATATTCACTTATCCAACATTCTGCCGGCCCGTTTATGTTGGATAAGTGAGACTCTACTGTACTCCATAATTGTCTGGGGTGGGAGAGGGCAAGAGGAGTGATGTGATTGACAACAGCATCTGCATATGCTTTTTTTTTTCTTGTCAGCCAATCACATGGCTTTCTCCTTCCCTCAGTGTCTGTATTTCTTTGTGGAGTTAGTAGGAAAGAGAGAAATTCTTTAATTGAAGCAATGTCTTAAAATTCCTAAAAATCAGTAGATAAAGGGATCTTTCTGAAACTTTGCAGGTTTCAGAAATGTTATCTCATTGTGCAGAAATTCATGGGGATACCTCTTGTAGCTTTTTAAATTATTTATAAAAAATTTAAAAATTCTTAAGAATCAGTGGGAGACAGAAATGTTCTGAAACTTGGCAAGCTCAAAGTCATAAATGTTGCCTGCAAGTGTGCCAAGTTTCATCCTGATAGCCATACAAATGACAGACAAATGAGCCATGAAATTTTCCCCATTGCTGCTAATGGAACAAATCTTAACTAAACAATTACAAAGCTTAGGAGATTTGAATTATTAAACAAAATGGGACCCCTCTGAATCTTTACGAAATGAAACAGGGACCATCCAAATCTCCAAAATGCTAATCAGATTTCAGACACTTCACACACCTCTAGTAGGTTGATAGATTACTGATTCTATGATTCTGTGACAGACAGACAGACTTATATCAGGGAGATGTTGCAGATCAAGAAAATGATGGATATGGAAAGTACTACATTGTTTCTGCTAATAACAATCAAATTCAGAGTTCCTTATGGAGCTTCCTTAAAGGAAATTGCAAGAGACCCCTTAAAAGCACCAGTAACAACAACCCATATTGAAAGAGATTCAGTTGCAGTGGTTCCCGATCTTTGCCCATCCAGGTATTTTGGAATTCAGCTCCCATCATTTCTGATAGCTGACCAACTGACTGGGGCTTCTCAAAGTTGAAGTCCCAAACACCTGGAGAGTTAAATGTTAGGAACTACTGCTTCACAGAATTAATTCATGATGCACTGTTCAGAATAAATGCTTTGTTCTTCTTGAAAAATGGAGCTGATAACATTATGTGGAATGTTAACTGCACAAAATGCAGAGATTCAAAGAGTTTGTCTATGATGCATAATTCCAGAATTCCCACAAAACAGCATGGCCAGTAGAAATGGTAATCCAAAAACGTAAAATTTCCAGGCTCTTAAAATCGCAATTGTCATTGCAGTTCATCACATACAAAATATATCACTTGGCTGCATTTCCCCCCTTATTTTCTCGTGCTCTTCTCTGAATCCCTAGGACCTGTATTCTCAATCCTACGATGCCGTTGGCGTCATGTTTGCTTCCATCCCTGGCTTTGCCGACTTTTACTCCCAAACCGAAATGAACAATCAAGGCGTTGAGTGCCTGCGTCTGCTGAATGAAATCATTGCCGACTTCGACGAGGTAATTTCTCGGCCCTGGGCTGGGAGAGGTTGAATGGGGATTTAAGAAACAGTCAAGTTGACAAGCCTGGCATTTTGTACACGCTCAATCCTGATATTAGTTTAACCTCCAGGAAGACATTTCTACTGTTTTATTTCAATCTATATGATAATGTGCAAACCGGGTGATGTTGTGGCGATAATGAGGTGGGTTGCAATGATTGGCTGAAGTGCCCTAATGACACAAAAAACAATAAGAATCCCTCGCTGCCATTGGCTAAGAGCTTGCAATGAATGTCTTAATTCATGCATCCATTTTGCTTACTTTGCTAGTTTTTCCTAGTGAAGTACAATGTTAAAATTCATTGGAATTAATTAGCTTTAATAAAACGAGAGACCTGCTATGTTAACAGAATAAATAATTAGGATTGTAGGTAATGCCACATGTAGCTCTATTGTTAGGCAGGCTAGAAAAATCCTAGGAAAAAAAGCATAAATCAAAGAATTGAAAAGAAGAAAATGCATTTGGGAATTGAGGTTGGGGGAATTAAAGCTCTCAGATTATTGTGGAATCCCATATCTTCTAAGCTTGAATAGCAAGTGTTGTTCCTAATATATTATCTGGGATAAGCTGTGGAAAATGCATTTCAATCATATTTTGCTCAAATACTACTGCTGTTATTATTATTTTATTATGACACAGCAAACAAGATAGATATGCTGGATTTCGTATCACAAAATCACAAGTCGAACACTTCCCAAGTGTCTAGGACTGTGTGATGTATTTTCGGATGATGCGCGCAGATCCCAGTAGGGTGGCCTTTTGCAGTTGGCAGATCATGATTTTGTCAATGTCTATTGTTTCCAAATGCCGGCTGAGATCTTTTGGCACGGCACCCAATGTGCCCATCACCACTGGAACCACCTGCACTGGTTTCTGCCAGAGTCTTTGAATTTCAATCTTGAGGTCCTGATAGCGGCTGAGTTTTTCCTGTTGTTTTTCGTCAATGCGACTGTCACCTGGGATGGCAACATCAATGATCCAAACCTTTTTATTTTCCACAACTGTGATGTCTGGTGTGTTGTGTTCCAGAACTTTGTCAGTCTGGATTCGGAAGTCTCACAGTATCTTTGCATGCTCATTTTCCAATACTTTTGCAGGTCTGTGATCCCACCTGTTCTTTACTGCTGGCAGGTGGTACTTGAGGCATAAGTTCCAATGAATAATTTGGGCCACATAGTTGTGCCTCTGTTTGTAATCTGTCTGTGTGATTTTTTACAGCAGATGAGGATATGATCAATGGTTTCGTCGGTTTCCTTGCACAGTCTGCATTTTGGGTCATCAGCTGATTTTTTGATCTTGGCCTTAATTGCATTTGTCCTGATGGCTTGCTCCTGGGCTGCAAGGATCAGGCCTTCTGTCTCCTTCTTCAGGGTCCCATTCGTGAGCCAGAGCCAGGTCTTCTCCTTATCAGTCTTTCCTTCAATTTTGTCAAGGAACTTTCCATGCAATGTTTTGTTGTGCCAGCTGTCAGTTCTAGTTTGTAGTGTGGCTTTCTTGTACTGGTTTTTTGTCTGCTGTGCTTTGAAGGATTTCTGATTTTTGACTTCAATCAAAGCAGGTTCTTCACTTTGCTTTACATATTCTTCCAGGGCATGTTCTTCTTCTTTGACTGCTTGTTTTACTTGTAAGAGTCCTCTGCCCCCTGATCTTCTAGGCAGATATAGCCGGTCAAGATCACTGCGAGGGTGCAGTGAATGATGAATGGTCATGAGTTTTCTTGTTTTTCTGTCCAAATTGTCCAGTTCCGCCTGTGTCCAATTTATAATGCCAGCAGTATATCTTATGACAGGTATGGCCCAAGTGTTTATGGCCTTGATGATGTTGCCTCCATTGAGCTTGCTTTTGAGAATTTTTCTGACTCTTTGTGTGTATTCTTTGCTAACCACAGTTTTCACATGTTCATGCTTGATGTTCAGCTGTAATATGCCCAGATATTTATAGGTCTCTGACTGGTGACACTTTATTGTTTGGCCATTAGGCATATTTATGCCCTCACTTTCAATGATTTTCCCCTTCTTCAATGCAACTGTTGAACATTTGTCCAAACCAAACTCCATGCTGATATCAGTGCTAAAAATTCAGACAGTGTTAGTCAGAGACTGGATTTCAGTTTGTGTTTTCCCATACAGCTTCAGGTCATCCATGTACATCAGATGCAAAATTTTGTGAGATTTTTTAGATGTTTGATAGCCGAGGTTTGTTTTTTGTAAGATTGTTGACAGAGGGATCATGGCAATAATGAAAAACAGAGGGAACAATGAGTCTCCCTGGAAAATTCCTCTCCTGATGTTGACAAGTCCATAGCTTTCATTTCCAACAAACAGTTCAGTTTTCCAGTGCTCCATCATGTTTTCAATGAAGGTGCCAACGTTTTTACTGATCCCGATGGCGTCCAAGCACTTGATGATCCAGCTGTGTGGGAGTGAGTCAAAGGCCTTTATGTAGTCAATCCACGTCATGTGAAGATTAGCTTTTCGGCTTTTACAGTTCTCCAGAATCATTTTGTCAATTAATAACTGGCCTTTTGTGCCCCTGCTTTTCCATTTATTGCCTTTCTGTTCATCTGGCAAGATTTTTTTTCTTCAAGATAGTCTTGAATTCTGTCAGCTATGATGCCAGTCAGTAGTTTAAACATAGTGGGCAGACACGTTATTGGCCTGTAGTTTCCTGGTGCTGCTCCTTTTGCTGGATCCTTTTGTATCAGGTAAGTTCTTCCAGTTGTTAGCCATTCACTGATACTTCCTTTTTGCAGCATCTCATTGAATTGTTGGGCCATTTTTCCATGTAAACTAATCAGATGTTTGAGCCAAAATCCATGAAGTTGATCACTACCAGGCGATGTCCAGTTCTTGACTTTTTGCACTCGTTTGCTGATCATTTCAGTTGTTGTTGTTGTTGTTGTTGTTGTTATTATTATTATTATTATTATTATTATTATTATTATTTGTCATGAACCAAGGCAGGAACAGATCAAAATACAATGCAGCACATCACATCAGTTAAAATACGTAACATTCTGTAAAGAGACACATATAAATCAGTTAAAACACTTAACATTTGTTTGAAAGAACATATAAAATGAATATAGTACGTATTAATATAATTGATTTAAAAGTCATTATTCTAAAATCCACAATTTATAATAATGTTCAAAGATCTGCCAGAAGAGACTGGTCTGTCTGTCTGTTTTAAATTCAGACAGCATATTCAGTATATACGCTTGGATATCTGAGTCAAGTTTGATCAGTCCTTTTATCCTGACTTCTCTTTCTAGCTCCCCCTCCCCTTTTTCTCTCTCTTCTTATCCTTTCTATTTTTCCTTTCATCTTTTCTGCTCCTTGTTCCTTTTACCCAAAACTTTAAATTATGCAGCTGAGATGAGCGAAGAGATTATTGGGCGTATTAGATAACTGATCATAAAAATGGAAAGTGCCACCAATTGCCTTTGGGATCCGTTGCTCCATCCTGCCTGGGAAACCTAAGCTCCGCCACTGATTTTAGCAGACCAAGCTCCTTTCTTGCTCCGGATATAGTAGTTCACTTACTTAGCCAAATATTCTGCATCAACTCAGAGATTCTCTAAAATTTCAGTTCATTGAAATAAATCAAACAAGGCATTTGAAAAATTGAGCGAAGCTTATGTGATGTGGAAGGGGGAAGAAAGAGGGGTGATGGTAATAAAAACTGAATTCATTATGAAAATCAGATTCCAAACTTGGAACAGCCTTCCTCTATCTGGGCAGATATTCTGGGAAAACCCCTCCTTCCATTTATCCTATTACCGTTTTAGTGATTCATGCACTAGAGTATCTTAGTTTGAGGGAAGACAAATTTAAAAGTAGCTATCTACAGACCCACTAAGAAAATCCAACAAATGCTAAGTTCAGTAAAGGACAAGAGGGATCCTCTCACCTCTGCAGGAGTCTACCATATACCATGCAGCTGTGGACAAGTCTACATAGGGACTACCACATGCAGCATTGCCCATACACGAATCAAGGAACATGAAAGGCACTTCAGACTGATTCAACCAGAGAAGTCAGCCATAGCAGAGCACTTGATGAACCAACCTGAACACAGCATATTGTTTGAGAACACAGAAATGCTGGACCACTTTCACAACCACCATGTCAGACTACACAGAGAAGCCATTGAAATCCACAAACACCTGGACAATTTTAACAGAAAAGAGGAAACCACAAATATGAACAAAATTTGGCTACTCAAACTCTAAAATCAGGACAGTAAATAAAAAACAACATTCAGAAAACAAAGTAATTCCAGACAGGAAACAACCAGGGCCAGCCAAGACCTCCCAACAAAGGATTCCCTCAGGCAGGAAGCAGACAGGCTTTGAACCTGCAAAGCCATTCAGTGCTAATCAAGGTGGCCAATTGCAACATTCACACTTGCCTCAAACAGACAAGAGTTCTTTCTCCCACCCTGGACATTCCAGATATATAAACCCCACTTGCCCAGTTTCCAACAGACCTTACAAACTCTGAGGATGCCTGCTATAGATGTGGATGAAACGTCAGGAGAGAATGCTTCTGGAACATGGCCTTGCAGCCCAGAAAACTCACAGCAAAAAAATCAATGGGGACAGAGAAGCGCAAAAGTTAATATGGATAAAATATTGCTATAGATTAACACTGAAAATGGCAACTAAGGCAACTGATTCCCCTTGCAGCCCACTATCAAATTATTTTCATTGATTTTCCTCTACATTTTTACATTAGTAAATTGATTTCCTTTAATAGTTTCACATTAACATGTTAGCACTAACATTTGCAAATGCTGAAGATGAGGCAGCCTTCTAAAAAAGCAGAACATCAAGTGGGTCACATGCCTAAATATCCTGAAGGCACTAGATCTTGGAAGAAGCTAAGCATGATTAGGTCTGGTTATTACTTCAATGGGAGACCACCAAGGAATATCAGTTTCTGTAGGACATAATTTGAAGGAAGGCAATGGCAAAGGGCCCCTGAGTATTGCCTAAGTAAAATGGGAAATAAGTGAGGTCACCATACATCGACAAGTGACGATAATGCATCATGTAAAACAGAGAGAACAAAGAGAATACCTTGAGGGGAAGCACCTCAAGGTAAAGGAGAATGTACAGATCAGAGACAGCCATTTGTTCAGAAGATCCAGTGGTGTATGAAAGACATATCAGTGGACATATTGATTGATTGGCCACCTAATAACCTTTAAAACACCAGGTCCTGTCTGATCTTGAGAGTTACGCAGGGTGAAATTTGGTTAGCATTTGGATGATAGGTCACCAACAAATACCAGGTGCAGTAGAGGAAGGAAGTGGCAAAACCAGCTCTGAGAATCATTTGCCTAGGAAATTCTGTGAAATTTATGTGATCACCATAAGTTGACAGGTTGATTGATTTTTTATTCCAGACATTTATTTCTATATTGCATCTTGAGTAAATCACAAGGTATTATACAGTATCAAGGACCAAGAAAATACAGTAAATCCAACAAGTGAAATAATAAAAATAATGCTAAAATTGTAACATGGAAAATATTTCTTTTACTTTTACTTACCATATATACTCGAGTATAAGCCGACCCAAATATAAGCCAAGGCACCTAATTTTACTATAAAGAAACTGGGAAAACATTGACTCCAGTATAAGCCGAGGATGGTAAATTTCAGAAATAAAAATAGATACCAATAAAATTACATTAATTGAGGCATCATAGAATCATAGAATCATAGAATAGTAGAGTTGGAAGAGACCACATGGGCCATCCAGTCCAACCCCCTGCCAAGTAGCAGGAAATCGCATTCAAAGCACCCCCGACAGATGGCCATCCAGCCTCTGCTTAAAAGCCTCCAAAGAAGGAGCCTCCACCACAGCCCGGGGGAGAGAGTTCCACTGTCGAACAGCCCTCACTGTGAGGAAGTTCTTCCTGATGTTCAGGTGGAATCTCCTTTCCTGTAGTTTGAAGCCATTGTTCCATGTCCTAGTCTGCAGGGCAGCAGAAAACAAGCTTGTTCCCTCCTCCCTATGACTTCCCCTCACATATTTGTATATGGCTATCATGTCTCCTCTCAGCCTTCTCTTCTGCAGGCTAAACATGCCCAGTTCTTTAAGCCGCTCCTCATAGGGCTTGTTCTCCAGACCTTCAAAAACATTTATCAATAAGATAAATGTTTTTGAATATTTACATAAAGCTCAAACTTAAGATGAGACTGTCCAACTCTGATCAAATCATTATTCTCATCTTCTTCAATGTAAATGTGCTTATGTATCCTTTTAATAATAATAGAGTAAAATAATACATGTAATAATAATGATGATGATGATGATGATGATGAATACAGGAAAATAATACAAGTAATAATAAATAGAGTAAAATAAATGCAATAATAATAATAATAATATCAGAGTGAAATAGTAGTTTAAATGGTTTTGAATCTTTACATCAAAATGTAATTTAAGATATGACTATTCAACTCTGATTAAATCATTATTTTAATCTTCTTCAATGTAAATGCGCTTATGTATCCTTTTAATAATAATACAGTGAAATAATAAATGTCATAATAATAATAAATGCAATAAAATAATCAATGTAATAATAAATAGAGTAAAATAATACATGTATTAATAATAATAAAAATAGAGTAAAATAAATGTAATAGTAGCAACAATAATAGAGAAAAATAATAAATGTAATAATACCAATAATAATAGAGAAAAATAATAAATGTACCATATATTCTCAAGTATAAGCTGACCCAAATATAAGCCAACCAGGACCCTCACCCGAGTATAAGCCAAGGGGGGCTTTTTCAGTCTTAAAAAGAGGGCTGAAAAACTAGGCTTATACTCGAGTATATACAGTACTTAGGTGATCCCTCATAGGTCGAGGATGATAGTCATCCGTTTCTGGTGTGTTGGGGGTGTGTCTTGATTTGCATGTTCTCCCGCAGTGAGGACATTGGTTTCCAGGTGGAAGGCGGTCCCGGTCAGGGTTGGCTTGACGCGCCTTCCTCTTGGCACGTTTCTGCCGTAAGCCCCCCCATTCGTGCCTCTTCGAACTCTGCAGCACTGCTGGTCACAGCTGACCTCCAGTTGGTGCGCTCAAGGGCCAGGGCTTCCCAGTTCTCAGTGTCTATGCCACAGTTTTAAAGGTTGGCTTTAAGCCCATCTTTAAATCTCTTTTCCTGTGCATCAACTTTCCATTTTCCATTCTTGAGTTGGGAGTATGGTAACTGCTTTGGGAGATGGTGATCGGGCATTCGGACAATGTGGCCAGTCCAGCGGATGAAAAATATTACAATACAATCACTACTGCAGAACACTCCAGATTGGGAGTGCCTCTCCAGTTGTTGCCCATGGTGGGAAACTACCACAAAAGTGACCTATATATCTAAATGTGACAACTCCCCAGTTGTGCTAGAAAAAGCATTTGTGCATAGCAGTGTTTCTTGGAATATAGTGTGTGTATTTGTGCATCAGAGAATCCAAAGGTTTGCTTCCTCTGTTGTTACATTTCATCCATTATTGCTGCATTTTTATTTTTCCCTCTTTGGTTTTCCACTTTTCATGGAATTTGGTTCTGCATGTTGGCTCTCATGTACAACACTCAGCAAAGGGATGATGCGGATCAGGGACAAATCAAGCTACAAATATATGGCATTCCAAAGGCCACGCTTGGTCTTTCTGTAAATAGCTTTATTTGCGGATAGCAGTCCAACTTATCAATGCCAGCAGCAGGGATAAATAGCAGCTCTGGCTGTCTCTTGGCAGTTGAGAGCCTTGCCTTGAAAATTGCTTTCCTCCTGGATATTTCACCAGCCTCCTTAAGAGGATAATGTTTCCTGCAACGTTTGGATTTTTATCTCAAGGTGACATTTCGGAGATTTGTACAAATCTTTATAGATCAACAAGTCTGGGGCATAAGAGAGATGGATTTTAAGACATGGAAATTCAATAGCTGCTGGTACAGATATTGTGCTATAATGCAGGTCAAAAACATTTCAAGATCTTCATCTTTTCAAAGTTTTCTAGCTGACACTTCCCTCCCACTATGTCTCAGGGTATAAAATCCCCAAAGTGCAACAAAATTTCTATCCAGTTATTCACATTTTTACTAATGGCTGTACCAAAACACTGTAATTCAGAGGTAAAGCAAAACATATGCTATCAGTGTAAATACAATTGGCAGAATATTCCCATGGTATCTCGCAAGAAGAATGCCAATTTCACTGAGATGCTTCAAATGCCCATCTAACACCTACTCATTGAATTAATAAAGAATCCAGTTAGTGAGTCTGCAATACTTAAGTGTATAATGGATCATTTTGGGATCAAGACATGAGATGAAGCAACACTGTCTTTTAGTAGTTGCTAATCTGTTTTTAATTTTGAGACACAGTTGATTGACTTCAAAAAGAGACCGCTCTGAGCTCAAGTAAATGAAAGAAAGCAGCTGGGACAATTCAGTTAAGTAGAGTGACACAGCTTTGGCACAATTAATAATATGAGTAGAAGTGCTTTAAGGATTTGAGGCCAATATGTTCGGCTTGAGAACCCTCATTTGATTTCTTGTAAACTGAAGTAGAGAATCCCAGTCAGGATGAGCAGAATTTAGATAGAGTCAGTATTGTCACCCAAAGTATTGATTTCATACTTCCCAAGACTCATAGTAACACAAAGCATACTTTGCCTTGGAAAGGTACACATTTGCAAGGATTGCTGTCATGTGTTTTGGAGAAATAAGACTAGTTAAAACTTTAAAATGTAATAGAAATTGTGAGTTTCAGGTTCTCCAAGGGTGTATCTGCATTCTAGAGTTAATGCGGTTGGACACCACTTCATCCCCTTTGCTCAATGCCACAGAATCCTGGAAGTTGTAGTTTAGTCAGGTATCAGCACTCTTTGGCAGCAGAGAAGGCTGAAGACTTTGTAAAACCAAATGTATTGTGACTCCATAATACAGACTGGCTGGTAACATGAAATCATAGTTGAAATCATAGAACTGGAAGAGACCGCATGAGCCATCCAGTCCAACCCACTGCCATGCAGGAAAAGCACAATCAAAATACCCTTACAGATGGCCATCTAGCCTCTGTTTAAAAGCCTCCAAGGAAGGAGCTTCCACCACACCCTGAGGTAGAGAGTTCCACTGTTGAATAGCTCTTACAGTCAAGAAGTTCTTCCTAATGTTCAAGTGGAATTTTCTTTCCTGTAGTTTGAACCCATTGCTCTGAGTCCAGAAAACATCAGAAAACAGGTTTGTTCCCTCTTCCTTTAGGCAGCCATTTAAATATTTAAACATGGCGATCATGACTCCACTTAGCTTTCTCTTCTGCAGGTTAAACATATCCTGCTCTTTAAACCACTCCTCATAGATGCACATGAAAGCAACATAGAATGAACAAATTTTTGTAATATTTTCTCTCAAAATGTATATGGTCATTGTTTTTTGAGCTGAGAATTATGTTGAAGAATGTGAGACATGTGAAAGGTAGGAATAGCTAATACTCATACTCTAAGGATAGTTACACTGAGTTCACTTTTAAGTAAGTATGCATAGTGTTGCACTGTAAATTCATTCCTCAAACGAGACTAGGAGCTATGGATCATAAAATGTCATATAGGAATGTTGCTTCTGTTGCTGTGTGCCTTCAAGTCATTTCCCGTGTATGGTGATCCTAAGGCAAACCTATTATGGGTTGGGTGGCTGTGAGGCTGCCGGGCTGTATGGCCATATCCCAGAAGCATTCTCTCCTGACGTTTTGCCCACATCTATGGCAGGCATCCTCGGAGGTTATGAGATCTGTTGGAAACTAGGCAAATGGGATTTATATATCTTTGGGGGGTGTTAGCTGATTGTTTCCTGACTGGGAATTCCCCTGTCTTCTGAGTGTTGTTCTTTATTTACTGTCCTGCTTTTAGAGTTTTCTAAATACTGGTAGCCAGACTGTGTTCATTTTCATGGTTTCCTCCTTTCTATTGAAATTGTCCATGCTTGTGGATATCAGTGGCTTCTCTATCTAGTCTGATATGGTGGTTGTTAGAGTGGTCGTGTTCTTCTAACAAAGGATTCCCCAGGCAGGAAGCAGCCAGGCTTTGAAGTTTCAAGGCTATTCAATGCTAATCAAGCTGGCCAATGGCAACATTCACACTTGCCTCAAACAGACAAGAGTTCTTTCTCCCACCCTGGACTTTTCACAGATATATAAACTCCACTTGCCTAGTTTCCAACAGACCTCACAACCTCTGAGGATGCCTGCCATAGATGTGGGTGAAACATCAGGAAAGAATGCTTCTGGAAAATGGCCATACAGATTGGAAAACTCACAGTAACCCAGTGATTCCAGCCATGAAAGCCTTCGACAAGATATTATGGGATTTCTTGACAAAAATATTCAGAGGGAATATCTTATGGTTTTCCTTTAAGGCTGCAAGTAAAACTTGTGCAAGGTCACTCAGTAGGCTTCCAGGATCAAGTCGAGGTTCGAACCTAGACTATGCTAGCTCTAACATACTGGAATGTACTACACAGTTTAATTCTTTCATCATCTGTACTATAGCCAGAACATGAAAATGCCAGGGGGAGGCTGCAATTGTTTTAAGTCTAAAAATAACTTTCCCAAACCCAGTATTGCCCATATCCAAGCAATAATCTTCTAATCTTCAAAGGCACTAAATTTTAAGAGCCAAATGGTGTCATTCTTCTCCCCACCACAAAGATAAAAGCTTTTATTACCTGTTGATCTGATTCAATTTAATCTTAATTGCTTCCTTCTCTTTCTTTCTCCTCCAAGAGATAATGTTGATATTGATATTTTATAGGGTCCTGTAATTCTTTTCCCCATTTCAGGGATCATTTCCCTTTCTCTTTTGATCCTGCAAAGATTTGTGTGCAGGGAGCATGAAATCAATCTTCTTTGCATGGCTTTTATTATCCTGCCAAAAATGCAGGTGTTTTTTTTTGTCTTTGTTATTTAAAAAATATGTGAGATGATTAAGCCTCATTTTCAGAATATAATATCAAATGTCCCCATTTGAACAGTTTTGCAAAGTGCACTTCAAAAATTCCAGATTTTGCATTCCAGTAACCTTAAGTATAGAAAAGACTGTAGTTTTGGATTGATTTACTGTAAAGTACCATGTAAATAGGGACCGTGTTGGCACAGTGGGTTAAACCACTAAGCTGTTGAACTTGCTGACCTGGAGGCTGGTGGTTCGAATCCACTGGATGAGATGAGCTCCAGTTGTTAGCCCCAGCTTCTGCAAACTAGCAATTTAAAAACATGCAAATGTGAGTAGATCAATAGGTACTGCTTTGGTGGGAAGATAGCGGTGCTCCTTGCAGTCATGCTGGCCACATGACCTAGGAAGCGTCTACGGACAACGCCGGCTCTTTGGCTTAGAAATGGAGATGAGCATCAATCCCCAGAGTTAGACACGACTCGGCTTAATGTCAAAGGGAAACCTTTACCTTTACTTACCATGTAAATTTCAATGACATTATAGAAATAAAGTATAAATAAATACATTGAAAACTGAGATGGAAATGGGAAAGAACTTTATTCCTGAAAAACAAATGCAAATGTTGTGCCAAATAGAAATATTCAAACATATATTTAGGACATATATGTGTAAATCCACAAAGATCTGCATTTTGCTTTCATTCTATCATCCTGGTGAATAACTGCCTGATCCTTTTAATAAAATATTGTTGAGCATGTTCAAAATGCAGCTGATGACTTGCAAGTTCAAAGAGATCAGCTGTGGAAGTAAACATGCAAATAGTCTACAGTCAAAGTCAGTTTATTAACAGTACCAGAGTTGTTAAAAGCAAACTATTATCCATTATGCAAAACACTACCGAATTAATAGCTTCCAGATTGCAAGCTGTGAAAATAAATAACCATTTGGGAGCTCTGCATCTGATCAGCTTCAGTTCAAAACTGGAATTAACGGGGTCTTTTTTTTTCTCTTTTCAGTTATTAGATGAAGAAAGATTTCAAGACATAGAAAAAATTAAAACCATTGGAAGCACATACATGGCTGTATCGGGATTATCGCCTGAAAAACAGGTAGGAGGTGATTTCTGGTAGCTAACAAAAATGTTGTTGTTCTTGTTGTGTGCCTTCAAGTCATGTGTGACGTATGCTGACCCTAAGAAGATCCTCTTGGCAAGATTTCTTAACAGGGAGTTTGCTTTCCTCTGGGACTGAAAGAGTGTGATGTGCCCAAAGTGACCCAGTGGGTTTTCATGCACAAGCAGGGATGCAAACCCTGGCTTCCAACACTCAGATCCCTCCACTAGATCTTTACCACTAATAAAGATGCCTGTCTGTATAATGTATTCCTTCAAGTCACTCAGACTTCCAGGTGTCAGGAGACCACACCAGTTCTTTCCCAATCTTAGATTGGAGGTCCATTCCCTTACCCACCTGTACTCCAAACCCACCAAAAAATGATGAGAAAATTGGCCAATTATATCTTCAAAAAGTTTCTAGGATAAGGGTAGGCAACTAAGGAAGCTGCATTCCTTTCCCCAAGGCATGAGCAAACTTTGGCTCTCCAGGTGTTTTGGACTTCAACTCTCACAATTCCTAATGGTCAGTAAGCTGTTAGGAATTGTGGGACTTGAAGTCCAAAACACCTGGAGGGCCAAAGTTTGCCCATGCCTGCTCTACCCCAAGAACCTTGAAAGACTAAACAAACATTTGCCTCCAAATGCACGCTAAGGAGCATGTCAATCATTTTGCTATGTTTTCAGGTTCCTATGAGTCATTTTAGGCCATGGAGAAATGTATTAAAAGAAAAAGTGGGGGGGGGGAGTCACTTTCAATTCAATTTCATTTTTTATATTCTGTGTGTCTGCCTGTTTCTCTGTGTGTTTATACATATACAGTAGAGTCTCACTTATCCAAGCTAAACGGGCTGGCTGAAGCTTGAATAAGCGAATATCTTGGATAACAAGGAGGGAATAAGGAAAAGCCTATTAAACATCAAATTAGGTTATGATTTTACAAATTAAGCACCAAAAAATCATGTTTTACAACAAATTTGACAGAAAAGGCAGTTCAATACACAGTAATGTTATGTTGTAATTACTGTATTTACGAATTTAGCACCAAAATATCATGATATATTGAAAACATTGACTACAAAATGGCTTGGATAATCCAGAAACTTGGATAAGCAAGGTTTGGATAAGTGAGACTCTACTGTACATACACCCTTAAAAACAAAGGTAACAAAAAGAACATAATGTTAGTAATACATTAATAATGTGTTATTCTTAAATAATGAGTAACAAATAACATCAATAAGATATTTGTTCAAATTAAAAAAACAAATTACCGTATATACTCGGGTACAAGACAACCCGAATATAAGCCGAGACACCTAATTTTACCACAAAAAAACTGGGAAAACATTGACTCCAGTATAAGCCAAGATACCAATAAAATTAAATTAATTGAAGCATCAGTAGTTTAAATGTTTTTGAATCTTTACATCAAAATGTAATTTAAGATATGACTATTCAACACTGATTAAATCATTATTTTCATCTTCTTCAATGTAAATGCGCTTATGTATCCTTTTAATAATAATAGAGTGAAATAATAAATGTAATAATAATAATAAATACAATAAAATAATAAATGTAATAATAAATAGAGTAAAATAATAAATGTATTAATAATAAAATAGAGTAAAATAAATGTAAAAGTAACAACAATAGAGTAAAATAATAAATGTAATAATAATAATAATAATAATAATAATAGAGTAAAATAATAAATGTAACAATATCAATAATAGAGAAAAATAATAAATATACCATATATACTTGAGTATAAGCCGACCTAAATATAAGCCCACCAGGACCCTCACCCGAGTATAAGCCGAGGACTGAAAAACTAGGCTTATTAAACATGCTTAGTGAAACATTTAAATTTTTCTCTGGAAAGACCTCTCTGGAAATTTTTAAGCAGAGGCTGGAGTGTTTTGCTTGTCTATTGCTGCATGGCACGGGGTTTGACTGGATGGCCCTTGTAGTCTCTTCCAACTCTATGGTTTTAAGCCTAACATTTTCAATGGTCCTTTTTCATGCACACATAGAAGCTTCCTGTACTTCAGTGCAAACTCTATCTTTGTTCTGAAATGTGCAAGCAATACTCCAGAAGCAGAAAGGCTTGCTTGCCCACTGTGAACCTTAATAACTCCCTAAAGTCAATGCTAGTAAGTAATTGGAGCCTCCAGGGCTGCAGTGGGTTAAACCCTTGTGCTGGCAGGACTGATGACTTGAAGGTTGGGTTGCTGACCTGAAGGTTGCCGGTTCGAATCCAACCTGGGGGGAGCACGGATGAGCTCCTTCTATCAGCTCTAACTCCATGTGGGGATATGAGAGAAGCCTCCCACAAGGATGGTAGAAACATCCGGGTGTCCCCTGGGCAACATCCTTGCAGATGGCCAATTCTCTCACACCAGAGGCGACTTGCAGTTTCTCAAGTCGCTCCTGACACAAAGATAATGTAGCTAGATCCAGCTTTTAAGGTTTGTGTTTTAGTGATGTGGAAGAGCTGGTCATCCAGCTTGTCATATGCTGCTGCTTTTCTGTTTCATTTTCTCTTGTTTCGTTTCCAGCAATGTGAAGATAAATGGGGCCATTTATGTGCACTGGCAGATTTCTCCATTGCACTGAATGAAAGCATTCAAGAGATCAACAAGCATTCCTTTAACAACTTTGAACTCCGCATTGGTATGTATGTGTTGATTATGTCTTTATAAACAAAATAGAACTATGAGTGGGGTGTAATAAGCAGCATTGTGTAACCAGAGCTCCAGGTGAACAGAGTTTGCATCAACAGAGAAACGGAAGCATGGTCTCGAACTTCCTTTGAAAGCATTAACCTAGTGGGTCTCAACCTGGGGTCCCCAGATGTTTTTGGCCTACAGCTCCCAGAAATCCCAGCCAGTTTACCAGCTGTTAGGATTTCTGGGAGTTGTAGGCCAAAAGTATCTGGTGACCCCAGGTTGAGAACCACTGCATTAAGCCACTTTCTCTCTATTTTTTCCATTTCTGTACTGGAGCCTTTTGCATGGCAGAGACATAATTTCTCTTATTCATTCATATGTTAATAAATAGAAAGGCTCCCCCCACCATTATAAATCTGAAGAGGTCTCTGAAGTCAATGCTAGTTGAGCACGGAGCTAGATCCATCTTTTAAGATTTGTTAGTGTGATGTTAACAAATCTAGGATTACCTCTATGTTTTCCAGTCATAACATTCTAGAAGTTTAAAATAAATGAAGTTCAAAACAATTTAATGCCCCTTGGGGTTTCCTTATACATATGTGCTCATTCTGATTTTGAAGTTACTGTTTTCCATCCCCAAAAGTGAATTTACTTCTAATTTGCCTTTGCCATCTCTCCTCCTATCCACCTAATAAGTCCTTCTAACACTCTATTGGATATATAAATTCTATTTCCATCTATACTCAGTCTCTTTCTGTGTGTTACAAAACTGGTATAAACTTCTAGTACCTGGGAGATCTCATGCCTCAGAGAGGGATGTTACAGCATTTTGTTAAATCTAAAGTTTGCAAAAGGGACATCTTGTTATTGCTACAAATGATTAACAAAGACTCCTCTTCCGTAACTTTCATCTCTTTCTTCTTTCTTCTAGGCATTAGCCATGGCTCTGTCGTCGCAGGCGTTATTGGTGCTAAGAAACCCCAGTATGACATCTGGGGCAAAACGGTGAACTTAGCTAGCCGAATGGACAGCACTGGCATAAGCGGCAGAATGCAAGTGCCTGAGGAAACCTATCTCATCCTGAAGGACAAGGGGTTTGCCTTCGATTACAGGGGTGAGATCTACGTCAAGGGCATCAGTGAGCAGGAAGGAAAAATCAAAACATATCTTCTTCTGGGAAGAGTCCAGCCAAACCCTTTAATCTTGCAGCCGAGGAAACTGACGGGGCAGTACTCTTTAGCGGCTGTCGTCTTAGGGCTTGTGCAATCTCTCAACAGGCAAAAACAGAAGCAAATCCTCAATGAGAACAATAATTCTGGTATCATAAAGGGTCACTACAACCGGCGGACTTTGCTCACCTCCGGGGCATCAGAATCGACAACCCAAGCAGAGGGTGCTGACAAAACTGAATTGCCATAAGCCTGCATCTTCCTTTGTGGTTTTATTTTTCTTTTTTAAACTTTCTTTTTATATATAAAATAAATATATAAATAAAAATATCGTTCAATTTTTTTAGAACACTTTTTCGTTCATTGATTCATTCCAAACCATCTCGACTCTTGTTTCCTCTACCCAAGGCATGGGCAAACTTTGTGTTTATGCACTGAATAAGTCAGGTACAAATAAGAAATTTTCAAATGAAGGAATTGATGAGACGATATGATGAAAAGCCTGAGTTTTCAAATGGAGATGGTGAGTGCCCCAGAACTAATTCCAAGCCATCCCACAGCCATTTCTTAGTTGTCATGTAGAGCAGCATGGGCACATCCAGCTATTTTCCTGTAGCTGGACCTGCTACAAAAGGCATTTGCAGGGACTGATGATATCAGGTGACATCCTTGCAATGTATCTACTTAAAGGACAATAGTTGGACACATCATTGGTGTCATCCTCACTCTCCAACAACCTGGTCATGCTGTGGGACTGGAGTTGTGTGGCATATACAGTGGGTTGGGATGGAGTGGGTTTTTTTGTCATTATTTGATCTGAGCAAAACCCCAACCTATATAATCACTGAAAAAGCCAGGCTTATTGATACTCTCCCAAACAATGGTTCTCAACCTGTGGGTCCCCAGGTGTTTTGGCCTACAACTCCCAGAAACCCCAGCCAGTTTACCAGCTGTGAGGATTTCTGGGAGTTGAGGTCCAAAACATCTGGGGACCCACAGGTTGAGAACCACTGCTCCAGAACAAACCAGGCCAGATGTTGCTCCTGAACATCCACATGACATTCAAGGACTTCTGGCCTGTAAAGCACCATAAAACTAGTTAACCTGGTTTGCATTAGCAGAAATAAAAAATGCTCTGGAGTTTTGCCAAAAACTTTGGAGTAGCCCCACACTTCAGGTTTGATTTGGAAAGCTGGTCTGGCTCTAATTCAAACAGGTCCACTGTCCACATTGGCCAACGCTACTGTTCCCTTTTCCCTGAACTGTGCAGTGCAAGGGCAAGGAGGTGACACTTACCTGGGCTGTTGTTTCTTGCTGTGGCAACTAGAAGCAAACTAGAGCCCAGGGAAGCATGACTAGTGGGTCCGAAATGGGTTCAACGCAGTTTGGTCTGGACTCTATTCCCATTGCTCTGAACTCTATTCCCAGTTCAGAAGCGGAGCATGACAACTTCAAAATCCTGGGCTGGTCCAAAACAGCAATGCTTCAGTCCAGTCTTGGATTTCATGTAGATGAGCCCTTGGTAACAGGATATCTGCCAGTCAAGCTTTCAAAAAATGACTATTGCTCCCATTTTACTTCCTGGTTACAAAACTAGACCACCAAAATCCCCTTTCAGTTTTTCTCTCTACAGACAGAAAGAGAAAAATCTCAAGGGAGGGAGTTACCTTGCCAATAAACATTGATTCCCTACTTTTTGTATATTGCTAGAATTCAATACAATTCTGTGAGTTCATTAAAAGACCTGATAATCCAATGTGGCAATATATGGTGGGACATATATAGTTTTTTCTCTGGCATATTCTCTCATATTATTTCCCTATCCTTCCTTTTCCCTTGTTCCTCAAACATTGCTATTTTGAAGAATGCTTGTGTTTCTTATACAGTAGAGTCTCACTTATCCAACATAAACGGGCTGGCAGAACGTTGGATAAGCGAATATGTTGGATAGTAAGGAGAGATTAAGGAGAAGCCTATTAAACATCAAATTAGGTTATGATTTTACAAATTAAGCACCAAAACATCATGTTATACAACAAATCTGGCAGAAAAAGCAGTTCAATATGCAGTAATGCTACGTATCACTGTATTTATGAATTTCGCACCAAAATATCATGATATATTGAAAACATTGACTATAAAAATGTGTTGGATAATCCAGAATGTTGGATAAGTGAGACTCTACTATATACGTATGTGCCTTCAAGTCATCTGCCAATTTATGGTGTTTCCATTAATTTCATATGGTTTTCTTAAGCAAGAGATACTCAGGGGTTGTTTTGCCAGTTCCTTCCTCTAAAATATAGATTTGGTCAAAGAAACAAGTGAACAACCAAGACAGCGGGGAAGGAAGGTTGACTTTGTCCTACTCTAATGTGTAAAATAGCCTGCTAAGAATCTGAGAAGTGCTATCTCTCCTCAAAAATGCTTTTCACGCTTTCTACCACTAACCCAAGCGCTGTTTTCTCACTGAAGGTAGCTGGCACTGCCTAATAAAAATGCTAATGTGGATGGGTTGACAGGCAGTACAGATTTGCAGCACATAACGCCTTTGAAGAACTTCTGAGTAAATCTCCCTTCAGCTTAAGGGAACAAGGAGATTCAGCACAGTTTCACCTTGAAAGGGAACTGGGGGAGGAAAATAAATCTGAAATTTAAAAAAAAATAAACACAACTCTCCTTGGGAAAAAGAGAGATAAGCAAATACAAGCAGCTGCATGGGGGTGACTTCTGAAGAAGAATATTGCTGGGCATTTATAAATGATCAGAATGTAAGAATATATTTGCTGAGTTAGACACAAGGCCCATCTGGTAAAGAATTCTGTCCATATCAGCCAACTAGATTCCCCATGGAAAACTCACAGCCATGTTTAGTGCAAAAGAATACAATTTTGCTCTTCTTCACCAGCAGCTAAGGATGCATCATTCTACACTGTAGAATTAATGCAGTCTGACAGCACTTTAATTGTCATGGCTCAATGCTACTGAACAGGGCCGGCCGGAGATAAATTTATATATAAAGCGAGGGGGGAAATTGCGCCCCCCCCACCGGCGCCGCAGGAGGCATGGCCATGTGCCGCGGGAGGCACATGGCCACGCCTACCGCAGCGCCGGCGGGCCCCGCCTCCTGCTCCCTGGCCCCGCCTCTCACGCAGCGTGGGAGGCGGGGTCACGGCGAGCAGCGCAGGAGGCGGGGCCAGGGCTGGCCCCGCCTCCCGCGCAGCTCACCCCGACCCCGCCTCTCACCCAGCGTGAGAGGCGGGGCCAGGGCGCACGGGCCAGGAGGCAGGGCTCCGCCCAGACGGGGCCTTGCCTCCCGCCCCGGGCGCCCTGGGCTTTTCCAGGCGGGCAGACTGCAACGGAGGTCCCTGCAGGCCGCAATCGCGGCCTGCAGGGACCTTCGGTGCAGTCTGCCTGCCTGGAAAAGGCCAGACGGGCAAGGCTGAGCTGCGTGGGAGGCAGGGCCAACCCTGGCCCCGCCTCCCACGCAGCTCACCCCGACCCCGCCTCTCACGCAACGTGAGAGGCGGGGCCAGGGCGCACAGGCCGGGAGGCAGGGCTCCGCCCAGACGGGGCCTTGCCTCCCGCCCCGTGCGCCCTGGGCTTTTCCAGGCGGGCAGACTGCAACGGAGGTC
Organism: Anolis carolinensis; assembly: GCF_035594765.1. NCBI lineage: Eukaryota > Metazoa > Chordata > Lepidosauria > Squamata > Anolidae > Anolis > Anolis carolinensis. The sequence continues at coordinate 14,464,930 of NC_085844.1, forward strand.
CCTGCAGGCCGCGATCGCGGCCTGTAGGGACCTCCGGTGCAGTCTGCCCACCTGGAAAAGGCCAGACGGGTGAGGCTGAGCTGGGTGGGAGGCAGGGCCAACCCTGGCCCCGCCTCCCACGCAGCTCACCCCGACCCCGCCTCTCACGCAACGTGAGAGGCGGGGCCAGGGTGCACAGGCCGGGAGGCAGGGCTCCGCCCAGACGGGGCCTTGCCTCCCGCCCCGCGCGCCCTGGGCTTTTCCAGGCGGGCAGACTGCAACGGAAGTCCCTGCAGGCCGCGATCGCGGCCTGCAGGGACCTTCGGTGCAGTCTGCCTGCCTGGAAAAGGCCAGACGGGCAAGGCTGAGCTGCGTGGGAGGCAGGGCCAACCCTGGCCCCGCCTCCCACGCAGCTCACCCCGACCCCGCCTCTCACGCAACGTGAGAGGCGGGGCCAGGGCGCACAGGCCGGGAGGCAGGGCTCCGCCCAGACGGGGCCTTGCCTCCCGCCCCGTGCGCCCTGGGCTTTTCCAGGCGGGCAGACTGCAACGGAGGTCCCTGCAGGCCGCGATCGCGGCCTGTAGGGACCTCCGGTGCAGTCTGCCCACCTGGAAAAGGCCAGACGGGTGAGGCTGAGCTGGGTGGGAGGCAGGGCCAACCCTGGCCCCGCCTCCCACGCAGCTCACCCCGACCCCGCCTCTCACGCAACGTGAGAGGCGGGGCCAGGGTGCACAGGCCGGGAGGCAGGGCTCCGCCCAGACGGGGCCTTGCCTCCCGCCCCGCGCGCCCTGGGCTTTTCCAGGCGGGCAGACTGCAACGGAAGTCCCTGCAGGCCGCGATCGCGGCCTGCAGGGACCTTCGGTGCAGTCTGCCCGCCTGGAAAAGGCAAGACGGGCAAGGCTGAGCTGCGTGGGAGGCAGGGCCAACCCTGGCCCCGCCTCCCACGCAGCTCACCCCGACCCCGCCTCTCACGCAACGTGAGAGGCGGGGCCAGGGCGCACAGGCCGGGAGGCAGGGCTCCGCCCAGACGGGGCCTTGCCTCCCGCCCCGCGCGCCCTGGGCTTTTCCAGGCGGGCAGACTGCAACGGAGGTCCCTGCAGGCGCGATCGCGGCCTGCAGGGACCTCCGGTGCAGTCTGCCCACCTGGAAAAGGCCAGGCGGGCGAGGCTGAGCTGCGTGGGAGGCAGGGCCAACCCTGGCCCCGCCTCCCACACAGCTCACCCTGACCCCGCCTCTCACGCAACGTGAGAGGCGGGGCCAGGGCGCACAGGCCGGCCATCCAGGGCCATCCCAGCCGGCCATGAGAGCTCGCTCGTCACCGAACAGGCCTTCCTGTTCGCCGGCGAGCGAGCTCATGGTCCCCACTGGGAGGGGGGAAGCCTGACGGCGCCCCCCGGGCCCTGCGCCCGAGGCGGCCGCATCACGTGGCCTCCGTGTTGGGCCGGCCCTGCTACTGAATCATGATACTTGTAGTTTTATAAGATCCTTAGCCTGCACTGCAAAAAAGTTTTAGTGCCTCACCAAACTGCAGATCCCATGATCCCATAGCACTGAACCATGGCAAGTGATATCAAATTACATTCATTCGGCAAAATAGATGCACCTTGAAATTCAGAGGCATGTCGGAGAAGAGAAGTTTGGTAAGTGATACAATAGCCATATTCAAATATCTAAAGAGCTGTCACATCAAATAGTGTTGCTCAAAATGCAAGTTCATGGATTTATTCCTAGGGAGCAAAAAACAATTGCAGCCAGTGGGTTCAAATAGGGTACACATTGGAAAAGATTACAATCCAACATGTCAGACAACATAAGTAGCAGAGATGTCGAAAATGAAATGAATTCATGTTCTCTTGCACCCGAAACAGTGGATTTAGATTCCAAAAAAAGAGATCTAGATATAAACATTAAGAAGGCTGTCATGATGCAGAGCCAGGGTTCAGGGTGCGCGTTGGTGGGTTTCTTCAAAACCATCGATCAATCATGCTCCGGACCAGCACCCTGATGAATTGGTGAACTTCTGCCCTCACCAATTCCTCCAATGTCAGACTCAAAGACATCTGCAATCTGAAGTTCAAACATCTATTTAATATTTACAGAGATATTTACAATTGCAGCAAAGTCCATCGCTTGAAGCTGGCATTCTTTGGCTCGGCTCTGGCATTCTTTGGCTCGGCTCTTCTATCACACAGTACAAGAGATAAAAAACACACATTCCTTAGTCCGAAGGAAGTTCCGACCTCCAAGGCCGGAAATCATGTCTCATAGGTCACAGCAGGCTGTCAGTCAAACTGGCCTGCTGTTAACTGTTTCATTGCTGAAACACACACTTGCAAAATAGCAGAAACACTTGATTTACATTTCATATACACACAACCAAAATCCAACAAAGGCGTCCTGATGCTTACTTTGCATACTAAATTGCCAAAGGATCTAATGAATCAGACAGGAAAGAGAAACTTGGCCTCAGGCATGTATAGAAAATGTTTTATTGAATAATTTGGCCCGCTGTGGTTTTTGGTCAAGAGATACTTTTATGGCCTTCTTTAGGAGCTCTTTTTTTTAAAGGAGGGGGAATAATAAATATAAATTAATAACCATAAGGAAGGAATAGACTGAATAAATAAGCTACACTGAGTTTGCAGGGCCTGAAAAGGATTGTTGCAGGCCCTTTTACACTGCCAGATAATCCAGGTTATCAAAGCAGAAAATCCACATTATTTGATTTGAAGTGGACTATCTTAGTTTATACTGCCATATAATCGATGTAGATTTTATTCAGCTGTGTAGAAGGGGCCCCAGATGACTTCTAGAGACTTGGAGGCCTCTCATTTATAGGGTCTCCATAAGTCAAAGTTGGCTTGATACCAACTAAAACAACAAAAAGTGGGGAGGTGGTACCTGTCCAAATCAGAATCCTCTCACCCAATGAAATTGTCCTTTCATCTCCAAATTTCTAGCATTGTAGGGAGTGAGATGTTGAGAATAATTCATGCATATTAATCTCATGTGTGCTGTGATTGCATTCCCTTGGTAACATCGCTTCTTTTATTTGGATGCCTAAAATGCATTTCTCAATGCTTGACTGAAGTTTCCATTACAGGAATGGTAGTAATTTGGGGACCAATGTAGAGTTTCATCTTAGAGGGTAACATTATTATGGGGGGAACTCTCTCAGTCCCCATCCTTTTGATAGTACACCATTGATTCAATGTAAAATCAGTATTATTACGGGGACTGCTTTTTGACCTTTGCCTTTATCTTCCCCTACTACACATGCATTCAAGGTGGATATATAATTGAAAGTGAAGTCACAAAATGCAAGTGTATGCATGCATATGTGCAGCCATAATCTAACCTAACATGGCTTTAATACAGATCAAAAGTTTAATTTAAGGATTCAAGAGAACAATTATTTTTAGATGTGGAGAGGGCTCTTTGAAGTAACGAGAGCAATACATAAGTCAAGATTCATTTTCTTTACTTGGATGAAGTCTAATTAAGAGGAAGAGGGAAAGACTTCCTTGGAGGATCTCATCCCCACCAAATTTCTCATTTACACAGCAGCCTGGTTTTTTCCTTGAGACAGAAGCTGCATTAAACTCCTAGTATTTCACTCAGATTAGCAATGATCTCCAAAACAATACAGGAGGAATATTTTATTGATGAATGTAACAGGGTGACGCAGTCTAAAAGCCTCTGGCACACTGAATTATTAATGCATTATCAGCTCAGCACCCAAGATAAATCACATTTTTGTGCCTTGGTTTGCCCGGGTTCATTTTGTCTTCCTCAAAAAATAAAGAGGCTAACATTTTGCAGCTGACGTTGTGCTTCAAACATACTTAAATTACCTTCTCGGCAATTTGGTAACAGCTCAGCTTAGGATAAATTCGGATAGCCTCGGTTTTAAGAATGTAACACTGGATGTAGAAGTGTCAAGTTTTGTGAGATTGATAAAGTTTGGAGCCTACCATTTCTTTGATCTGAATGCTTAAGCATAGATAGACTTCTATGGGATTTGTACCACCAAGACCCCTTCCACACAGCTGAATAAACTCCCACATTTTCTGCTTTGAACGGGGATATATGACAGTGTGGATTCAGATAACCCAGTTCAAAGCCGATATTTTGGGTTATTCTGCCTTGATATTCTGGGTTATATGGCTGTGTAGAAGGGCCCCAAGTCAACAGACAGACTACCTATAGCTATATACTAAGAAGAAACTGTACAAGAATCTCTACAACTTTGAAGCTTCATATAAGTCCTTATTTCCAGGACTCCAGAACGTGCCTAATTTCAATTCATGTTTTATTCCTTGGAAACAAGCTACTTCCATCTTATGACATCCCTTCGACTTTCAAACCTGTCTATCATGTCACCTCTCACTCTTCTACTTTCCAGGCTAAATATACTCAACTCAATATGTTGCCCCTCACAGAGCTTGATTTCCAGATCACCCTTCTAAGGGTATATTCCCATTTGAGTCAATGGGAATGATGTAAGAGATGACTGACAAGTCCTGTCCATTTAAGTGGAGCAGTTGGGACTAACTTTGAATTTAGCCCTTGGAGTATGGCTATTATTAGTAGCCATGTCAACAGCTCAGGGCTGATAAACTTTCATTGCACAACTCTCATTGAATGTATTTTTTTCTCTCTTAGTAACAAAGTAAATAACTGTTTCCAAGAAGGAAACAGATATCTTGACGTCAAGCTCTGTTCTTATTTCTGACCTGGAGCTCATGAATGACAGGTTTAATAATTTCTGCCTCACCCAATGCACTCCAGAGGTGCGTTCTGGCATCTCATATTTCACAATCAGTTAAAACAATGGACTCCTTTTATTGCCGCTAGGTGAGGCAGCTCTCTCTTGATATTTCATGTTTGTTGACAATTGACTGGTTTGATGACCTGTCTAGAGGACATTAGATCCCTGGACATAAACTCTTTCACAAAGGGACAGTATATTTTTGGAATACAAAGTAAATACATGGAAGATGTTCTTTTACCATTCCTCCGATTCATATCTCCAATATATAATTGCTAATGTTATCAAATAAAATAAGGTAGAGGGCTCATATACCTTCAGTTGTGATGTAGAAAATAAAATTCCAAAACCAACAACATTCAAATCCCAATTCTTGCACTCCAGCGGTGTTGAATGGCCAACAATAGTGCAGTTATGCATATATACCAGGCATGTGTAAACTTCGGCCCTTCAGGTGTTTTGGACTCCAACTCCCACAATTTCTAACATCCATTAAGCTGTTAGGAATTGTGGGAATTGAAGTCCAAAGCACCTGGAGAACCGAAGTTTGTCCATGCCTGGTATGTTGTGCTATATTATACAACAGGCTGACCAAAGGTTGATGTCAAACTTTCCTGTGTTCAGTGAGCTGAATGGAAATGGCATTGCTTCTGGTGTTTTCCTTTCTTACACAACTTTGCCTGATATTCTAAATATCAGTTGTCATTATTTTATATTTCTTCAGAACTACTGCATAGGTGGTTGTTAAAGGGCTGGCTGTATCTCTGGAAAGTGATTCTTGGCAGATGAAAAAATTGCTGATAAGCATCACTGATGGTTTTTTCCATTTCCAAAGCTATTATTAGAGTGGTAGAATTATAAAAACAGGATTTACACAACTAAAGCAAGTGTATGTGCCGCTTTTTTGTATTTCCTTACTCTCTTCACATCAATCAAAGCCTTCCTGAACCTAACATAGGATTGCCGCACCACCCACCCACCTCCACCACCATGATATTCTATGCCCAGAAAAAAAAATGGGAAAGGGGATGAAAAATGAATAGCCCCATATCCTGGTGTGAAATGATTACATGTTCCACTAAAATTTTGAGAAGATTCCAGTAGACCACAGAGAAGAATGTAATTATTGTGCATCTGGGTACAGGAACATAGCCACATGCTTTACCGATCCATCCTTCTTGCTCTCTCCAGGCCATAGAGAGACTGCAGGGAATAATGTAATCATTATGCATTTGAGTACAGGAACATAGCCAGATGCTTTTTCTGATATGCCTTTTTTGTTCTTTCCAGACAGCTGAGATGGATGAATCCACTGGGTATCTGGGTACAGGAACATAGCCACATGCTTTTATGATCCACCCCTATTGCTCTCTCCAGTCCATGGAAGCACTGCAGAAACTCCATGGTGCATCCAGCTGTAGGATAGTTCCATTATGCTACAATGGACCATACAGAACAAGAGCCATTGCAAGCCACATCATGTATTTATCTAATTCATTTTTAATCATATTATCCAAAGGGTCAGCACTGTATCTTGTGACAAAGTATTCTATCATTAAATGATACCAAAGAGCACTTTCTTTTACCTTTTCTGAATCTTCCACCAATCTGTTTTGGTAGATGATCCCAGGTTTTAGTATGATGAGAGGGAGGAAAGATCTACGAGGGTTGAGTGAAAAGTAATGCCTCCACCTTTGTAACTCCTCAACAGATGGCAGTACTGGTATGCGGCAGGTACTGGCTTGTTCAGTAGACTCTCCTCTACAGTTCCATTTGGAGGGAAGCCAAATGCATTGAATGGTTGTTTTGTTAAAGTGTGAAGTATGGAACCCTGCACAGATGGTCGGTCAATGCGACTTAAGCAACGTGTAGTCATTGAATTCTTGGCAGCAGAAGGTGTCACCCCAAAGGAGATTCATCAGAGAATGCAAGCTGTTTATGGTGATTGTGTTGACATGAGTACTGTGCATTGTTGGGTGAGTAAGTTTAAAGATGTTGAGATGGGAACATCTGACTTGCATGACAATGAGTTGGATGTCCCGTGACAGCAACCACCAAGTTTCACAAGCAAAAGGTTGACAGATTGATTCAGGACGATCGTCATATCACTCAGAGAGAAATTTCAAGCATAATCGGCATTTCACAAGAATGTGTGGGTCACATTATTGCTTTGCTTGGCTATCGGATGATCTGTGCACGATGGGTACTGTGAGACACTGGTAGCGGAAACAGAGTGTCGACTTCTTCCGTGACAGCTTCAGAAAACTTGTTTATCATTGGCAGAAATGTATCCAATTGTCTGTTGATTATGTGGAAAAGTGAATAGTGGTAGTTAAAGAGCACATTCTAAGGATTATTTCTGAGTTTGATTTATTAAAATATTCCCATCCAAACCCAAGTAACGAAGGTGGAGGCATTACTTTTCATTCAACCCTCATAGCATTTGAGAAGAAGAGAAAGAGAGCATCTATGCTTTACTCATTTGGGCAGCAGGTAAAATATTTTTACACTCATTGGGCTTTGGCTTCCGAGCATTATGTTGTTGTTGTTGTTGTTGTTGTTGTTGTTGTTGTTGTTGTTGTTACTGTCATAGTCACTGATATTCCGAAAATTCTGTTTGATTTGTTAATCTTTGTGTTAGGACTATTGCTGATGTAGTGATTTGTTTTAAATTGTCATTTTATTGAACTTTTTCCTTTCTAAGCAATTGCAATTAATCATCTGTGGTCGCAAAAAATGTAGCTGCCTCTTTATTTCTTTGGATAAGTTTTCAAAAACCAACATCCTGTTCTATGCTACTCTTTCTAGACACCACCTCATTATTTTAGGCAATTAGCTGCAAAGTAAAATAGGTACTGAATAAAATGGATCCTTTTCATGAGAGACAGCTCTTCTACTGGATAATTAGGAAGCAAAATTAACATTTTTAATACAGCAATTTACATCTTATTCTACACCAAGTACAGTCAAGACAGGTGACAACAGAAAAACCGCAGTGCCTATATTATATGCACATTGTTGTTGTTGTTTGCTGTTGTATAAACTTCAAGGAGAGACCTTTGTGGGCTGCTTTCATAAACAGCCTTACTCAAATTCTTGTAAACTCAACCTGTGGCTTTCGTGATTTAATCAGTCAACATATAATACAGTCTTCCACTTTTTCCATAATCCATCACCAAGAATTATCCTTTTTTCCAGTGAGTCATAATGTTACCAACACTGTTATTAAATCATTATTAAGGGTTGGATGTAACTGGTATCTTCATGCATGTGCCTTCACATCATCTGTCAATTCATTCCATGGATTTCATGGATTTTCATAGCCAAAAAATAATCTGAAGTAGTTTTGCTAGTTCCTTTCCCTGAAATATAGCCTACAGCACCATGTGTATTTTGATGGTCTCCCAACCAAGTACTAATCAGGGCTGATCCTTCTTTTTGGGATCAGACATGATCTGGTGCCTTTAGGGTATTTAATCCTTTGACGTAACTGGAGTACATTCTAAGATCATTTTCTGTGTGCTTTCAATTGACCACTTTCCTTTCTCTTCTTGGTAACCACATTCAAAGCATTCTCAGTAAATTCAATAAATTTAGAAGGCTTGTCAGCAGGATCTTAAGGAAGCAAAGAGAACTGATCTGTTTTAAAATATTACAGCCATTGAAGAGGAACATAGAAAATGCCAACACTGTGGGAAGATCCGTGAAATCGAACTCAAGGACTTTTCTTTGGATTTATACTTCACATTAAAACATAAATTGTGTTTGACTGCCAAATGCAGCTGCTGGATTATTCAAGGCATATTCTTTTATATAATGTAATTGAAATATTAGTTTTTGTTGTTTGTATTTGCAAGGTGGGAACTGCTACTAGAGTCAAAAATACAAGGTCCGCTTTTCATTTGAATTAATTCTACCTATCCAAAATCCTGAACGCAGAATCGGAAGTACAACCTGCTCTGGATAAGTTTGAATTCTTGAAAGACTAGATTTGCAGCTTGGAGCTGCTCTTAGGCCACATAAAAGTTCCCAGCTCCACTTGGCTAGGAAGAGTAGATATGACTGACAACAGTGATTTACGCCTTAATTATTTCCTGATTAGACTACTATACAGGCAGTCCCCAAATTACAAAAATCTGACTTAGAAATGACTCATAGTTACAAATGGGGGTGATAATAGGAATTGAGAGAAATCTATCCCTTCAGAAGGGAAATTCACTCCTGAAAGAGTTATTCTCATGGGGAAAAGGTGTCTTCACTGAAGCTCTATCACCAATCCTTGTTTCCACAATAAGCCATTTTTTTCAGAATCCAATTATCATAGGGACAGAAAGTGAAAATGTAACTGTTCTGACTTACAAACAAAATAACATAAGAATAAACCTACAGAACCCATCTTGTTCATAACTTGGGGTTGGCCTGTAATATACCTTGCATGGGGCTGCCCTGGAAAAGTGTTTGGAAGCTACATTTGCTGTCCAGATTATTGTTAGGTATCCACTTCAGAAGCATTTACTTCATTGACTTCTAGCTTACTTTAGAGCAAAATTCAAAGTGCTAGCTTTACTGTTGTTGTTAACTGTTGTCAAGTGAATTTATTTACACCAAGGACAAATCTGTTGGGTTTCATCCCTAGACTGCACAAGTCTCTTGTGTCATAAAGTCTCCAGTCCTCAGTGAGTAGTTAGGCTAGAGACAGGGCTAAAATGAGAGATTATTTTCCCTATATTCCTATGCATGTTTCCCTAAAGGGCATTGTCTTTACTCTTCACTGCTGGCCACTGTCTCCTTCCCCCTTTGTTGACTGAGATTAGCAATGGAATACAGTAGAGTCTCACTTATCCAAGCTAAACGGGCCGGCAGAAGCTTGGATAAGCAAATATCTTGGATAATAAGGAGGGATTAAGGAATCGCCTATTAAATATCAAATTAGGTTATGATTTTACAAATTAAGCACCAAAACATCATGTTTTACAACTAATTTGACAGAAAAAGCAGTTCAATACATAGTAATGTTATGTTGTAATTACTGTATTTACGACTTTAGCACCAAAATATCATGATATATTGAAAACATTGACTACAAAAATGGCTTGGATAATCCAGAAACTTGGATAAGCGAGGCTTGGATAAGTGAGGCTCTACTGTATATATGAGGGGAACTTCCTCTTCCATTTAACTGCCCTGGGTTGACCATGTGGTCCCCATTATTTGCAGTCTTCTGCTTTTCTTTCTACCTATGAGGATGCACATTTTGCATCTCTCTAGGCCAAATGTAGCTGCACAGCCTTTTTACCCTTTTACCATTTTAGAAGTTGAGACTTAGTAAGCTAGATAGTTCCAAGACCTTTTCTATCAAGAATGTATTTCTTTTACTTCAATAAATATTTTTGAACTTAAAGTTCTGACTCTGCAATCCTGTGCCACCCTATGGAGTAAAAGCTTATCCTAGCTTGCCACATGTAAGTTTCTGCTGGTTATGAAGTTTACTTCTGGTACTCTGCTATATTTATGGTGGAATCACCCCAACTGAGGGTTATTTTGAGCCTAACAGCTCAGATTCCCATACAAAATCAGCATGGTCACGAACATCCAAACTCACGTCAAATTCACTTCTGCCTGTTCCCAAAATGTTTGCTGATTTTTTTTGTAATTATCACAGGTTTTATAAGGCTGAACATATTTCATCTCACTTTTGTACAAAATCATGAGATACTCTGGAGTTTGCTGGGAACTCCAAAGTATCCCATGGATTCAGGGTAGTGTGGACAATAGGGTTAAATCTGTTTAGGACTGATCTGCTGCCCAGATAAAACATTGATGCCATCACCCTTTCCTTCTACTCATCCCCATGTTGAGATTTACACTACTCAATCTTCGTTTAGGTTTTTGGCCTTTCTTTGCTGCATATTGCCTTGGAAATCTGGCATTCTTCAAAACTATCCTTCTTTTTCTCCCGATACCACTATTCACAAATACAGGTCAGCACATTGGATAGCTCCTTTCAATTTTAGAGTAAAATCTAGAGAGATCCATCTATCCATAGAAGCTATGAGCTGTCAATGGACAAAATAATATGATTTACAAAGCCTAGGAGAGAACGCACAAAGGGATCTTGTAAACCTCCTCTGATGCGGATTTAGAGTGCTTCTACATTGTAGAATTAATGTGTTTGACACAAACAATTGCAATGACTCAATAATATAGGATCATGGGAGTTGTAGTTTGGTGAGGCCCCAACAGAGACTCCTTGACACAGAAAGCTAATGACCCTGTAAAACTACAACTCCTCATGGCAATTGTTTGTGTCTGACACAAACAAATGCTGTCACTCAATAATATAGAATCATAGGAGTTGTAGTTTGGTGAGGCCCCAACAGAGACTCCTTGACAGAGAAAGCTAATGACCCTGTAAAACTACAACTCCTATCATTCAATAGCATTGAGTTATGGCTGTTAAAGTAGTGTGAAATTGCAATAATTCAATAGTGTAAATGCATCCTTAGCTTATGAAAAGTAACTTTGTTCTCTCAGTTGGTCCTACATGATCCCTTTACCTACTGCTATTCCAGATTAACAAGACTATGTCTACAAAAGCCTAGAAAATTCCAGGCATGTTGCAGCTTTTGCCTCCACAGCATCCAAAAATAGCTTCCCTGTTTTATTGCTTGTTTTCATGAAGCAGGCCTCATTCCCCAGCTGCAGCAATTGTATGCTTCACAGCTCACCACTCAAAGACGTTGCACATGATCAGCCATGTCATCTGATGTGTCTCTTGATGCACGGTGCCATTTCAGACTGCAGGACGTGTATGTGGGTTTCCGGGATGGGATGAAGCATAGTTATAATAGAAGCAATATTATGCATACATTTGTCTTGCTTTGTCAAGGGAGAGCTGAACAGATATGTTTGGTCTGTCAGTCTCAGATTAGAAACTCTGTGAGAAGAGATTCCCATGAAATACAGCCCCAGGATCTCAAAAGAAGAGAAACGTTGTTAGAAAGCTATTTATCTCTGTTGTGTCACTGTTACATACATCTGATTGATTCTTTCATTATCCTACAAGCCCAGAATAATGGAGAATATCATTTAGTGGCTGTTTGCCTACACAACAACACTCCTACTCTACCACTAACAGTCTACTTGTCAAAGGCTTTGCAACTTCACTTCAGTCAAATGCATTACATCAGTCTGAATGCACAAAAGATTCATTTCATGGATTTTTTTTTTGTTTTCCCTCAACTAGGCTGCCAGTTTTATAAAGAAATTCTGTGGAGTGTTTCCTACCATTCCTCTTCCATAGTTTTGCATGAGGTGTTAACCCAAATGTAATTGTATTGATCTCAGTGTTTACACTCTTGTTACAGACTCCCACGGATCTCATTCGTTTTTTTCCTGCTGAATAGGGATGTTGAGAACTGGGACTCAACATCACTTGGACTGAAAAGCCAAGCATTTTTTACCACTGCTGTAATCTGTCAAATCCATCAGATTTGCCTTCAAATTGTGCTGCTCATGTGAAATGTCTGAGCCTGGTGAAATGGGCATCTGATTTTTCCATTTTACCTTGCCTCCCCAATTATACAAGGATCTACTCAAAGTGATAACTAAAGTTCAAGCCAATCAACATTCACCATATATAATTTATATATATATATATATATATATATATATATATATATATATATATATATATTCTCTCATGTATATCATGTTTATCATGGAGTCATCAGTAACATCCGGCAGGCCCCAACTCTTTTGGGCTTCAGGAAGAATGTTAAGACATGGCTTTGTGCGTAAGTATTTAATGAGTAAGCAAATATTGACACGGTCTGAATTAAGGTCTATGTACAAGGTTCTTGGAAGAATGGAATAAAGTAATTTATATGTTTTTAATACTTTCTAATGTTTGTATAATGTATTTTTACTGATTACTGTTAATGTGTTGTTAATTTTATTGATTGTTTGGCATTGAATCTTGCTGTGTTGTAAGCTGCCTTGAATCCCCTCGGGTGAGAAAGGCGGGGTAAAAATGTTGTAAATAAATAAATAAATAAACATTTGCAATGTCCACCTTTGATAAAGAGGAAGTGGCCTGAATACCCTAAGGACATCAAATCCCATCTAAGCAAACCAATGAATATCAGACACTGATGCTATATTTCAGAGAAAGAAACTGCAACATCACTTCTGAATATTTCTTGCTTTAAAAATCCAATGAAATTCATGGAGTACAGTAACAGGGAGGTGACTTCAAGCATATACACACAAATAGCAAAGAGAAAGAAAAACAGTTGATAGAAGGGAAGAAAAATATTAAGAACAAAAATGCCTAACACACTGTTCTTATCTAAGAAGTTGGTTGGTGACATTTAAGGGATCCCAGATCCTAGTGGTAGGGCCTTGACTTACATACAGAAGGCTCTAACAGCCTAGAGAATTGTTTGAAGAGTTGTGCCAATCACAAAACACAGCCAAGACATCTCTTCACAGAGCCAAGAACTTGTTGAGTGCCTACATCTGATTGGTCTGATTTGTCCATCCAACAATACCTAGCTCTAAAGAGGCATTTAGGAGGTTCCCAGTTGTGGAATTTACCAGTCCTGGTGATTGAGGTAGCGCCAATCTTACTAGAAGGGCTGGTCCTGGATAGAAGAACTTTATTTTAAATCTTGGGAGACACTGCCAGCCAGAGTAGACATAAAAGAAATGGCTGCTCGAGACACGACACAAAGGGAAATGAGTCTTTAACAGCTTGAATAGTGGACTATGGATTTTGGAAAACGATTTGGACATGAGATCATGACTCGACATTTCATATGGTTTTAACCTGTTAAGTGATTTATATGTGTTTTAATTGCTTATATATTTAGATTATTTATATTTTGATGAGATGTGATTTATTGTTTACCTGTGTGGCATTGAATTCTTGCCAGATCTGTAAGCCACCTTGTCCCCTCCAGGGTCTAGAAAGCGGGGTAAAAATGAAGTAAATTAATAAATAATAAATGAATATGGGGAAAATGAGGTGGAAGGGTGACTTCATATATTACATTCTGTCCAGGAATATGCAATGGTCATCCAAAATGGAAAGAACTAGTCCAAGGCTTAAAGGTCTTCTATAGAGTACCACATGATTGATTATGTGGGTCAACTGCAGGGCCAGCCCTATTATTAAATAGAGTGAAGCAATTGCCAAGGCCAGTAGATAACAGGTGTGAGAATCAGAGATAAGACCTCCCTGAGTTATTCTTCTTGATTGGGAACAGAGCTGTTTTCCATACTGCCTTTTCTGTGCCTCCAAAGTTTGATTGCAGGCCTCAGATGAGATGGAGGATGTTAATTCCCCCGCTATTGTAAAGGAAGATTCAATGACTGTTATGGTCAGCTTCTGTAGGTAGAATGGTGACACTATTATGTTGTCATCCACCACAGGCAGCAAAATGTTTTCATTTGCATGTCAGCACAGAAGGACCTAAGTCTTATTTAGCTTGTAAAATTGAGAGGTTCATTATTGTGCTTGGTTCTGTTACATCCCAGGCCACATCAATCTCTTGTTGTTACAGAAATTGATACAAGAAAGAATCTAAAACCTGGTAATTAGGCATTGTTGTTCTAGTTTTATACCTTCAAGACATTTCTAACATATGGCAACCGTAAAGCAGTGGTTCTCAATCTGTGGGTCCCCATATGTTTTGACCTTCAACTCCCAGAAATCCTAACAGCTGGTAAACTGTCTGGGATTTCTGGGAGTTGTAGGCCAAAGCACCTGGGGACCCACAGGTTGAGAACCACTGCCCTAAGGCAACCCTATCACAGGATTTTCTAGTGCTGAGAGCGTGCAATTTGCTCAAGGACACTCATTGGGTTCCCATGGTTGAGCAGGGAATCAAACCCTGATCTCCAGAGTCATAGCCCAATACTCAAACCATTACACTATGCTGGCGCATTGGCATTAGACAGCATTAATTTCTTACTGTGGAGTTATGCAATACTTGTGCTATGCAAAACCTGTGCTGAAATAGCAATGTCACACAGCTAAATATGTGATGCAATATGAATCCCACTGAACTTGAAATACATTGGCATGTACATCCAAATGCACAACAGCACCACATCTGTAATTCCATTTCCATGAACCTGAACTAAATGTGCAGATCCTGTAGTGGATAATAATATCTAGCCATTTCCACAAGGGAACTTACACATGTGTAAAACCTCATTAGAATTCCAACATTGTTTGGAGCTTTTCAGTGGGCAAGATTTTACAATGACTACATCTAGTTCTGGTTCTATGTGTCGTTGGGTGTCTCCAAGTTTATGCTGACGTATGGCAGCCCTTTCACATTGTTTCTTTTGAACAGATTTCTTCAGAGAGATTTGCCACTGCCCTCCTCTTAAGCCAAGAGACTGTGACTTGCCCAAGGTCACCCAGTGACTCTGCATGGTCTTGAATACTGATCTCCCGTAGTCTTAATCCAGCAATCAAACTGCTACACCATACTTGCTACCTTCTGTGTAGATCTCTATAAGAAATCATTTCTCTGAGTAATTAAATGTATTATCCTTCTGCATGAGGGTCAAAAAGAACTTTTACGTATCTAGATTTGTTGTCTAGCTTCAGATTTTAAATGTCTCAAGTATAGCCAGCACCTCTGACCACAATTGTCAAAGTAATGGGTGAGGTGTAATAGGTCTGCATCAAACATTTAAATCTGAAAATCTAAATCTAAATGTCTTATCTCAAATGATACACCTTCATATACTCACTAATTTTAAACTTTCAATAAACTGATGATAGTTTGAGAATACTTTTTAAAAATAGATTCCTTTCTCACCAGGTGGCTTTTCAGAAGTGTGCCTGGTTCTAACACATCACTATTTGCAGCATCTTAATCACAGTTGGAGAGCAACATATCCTTGAATGCCCTTAAAGTGTGTGTTTTCAGTTTTCCTTGACTGCCATCTTGTGGTGTCTTGAACAAAATGCTTAAGATAGCTGCTCAGTGCTCATTTCAGACACCCAGGTGTGCTTTATTTATTTCGTGTCAAAAGCATTGTACATTTCAAATAATGGAAATAAAAATAAAATTAAAAAAAAGAAAAGAAAAGAAATCACAAGCAACTAAATAGTTTTGGACCAAAAGCGGGCAACAGCAACCAGGTGTGCTGTTCATGAGGAACATCACCCTTTTCCGAGACAGACTATAGGTGTTGGCTAATAGGTATAGTGGCCAGAGAGCACACATAGAAGAGATCATCAGATAGGGAAAGGTTGGAGTACACCATCACAGTGCATAAGCTCTGTTCCTGGGATTGAGTCCGATGGCTTTGTTGTGGTGTTGTCAACTCAATCTGCCATTCTACAAAATGCACCATTTTTATTTACTCACAGTAGTCTTTCTAGAGGGCCATTCACCCTAGAAATTTGCACTACTATAATATCAATTGAAATGGTTCCATTCTATGGAATCTTGAAATTTGCAGTTTAGATTGAAATATTTCTCAGGTGGAAAACAGTAGCACTTTGCAAAAGTACAGATCCCATGATTCCTTGGGGTGAAACCATGGCAGTTAAAATGGAATCATCATACTGTAATTGTCCAAAGGTAACTGTGGATCTTTGGAAACTGATTCAAGTTCAACAGGGGTGGGAATCACTGCACTTTCTAAATTCTGTTGGATTAGGACCCAGTTGCATTAGCCAGCACAAACAAGGACAAAGAATGCTGGGAGCTGCAGTACAACAACATCTCGAAGGTCCATCCGAGTTCCATTCTTGAGTCTGAAAAGACCTAAGCAAATTACATGTTGTGCTATCAGATGAAAACACCAAAGTTTGGTTTTCTGCATCTTCTTATTCATAGCCAAATTACTGGCTATGTGCTAGAGTTGTGCATTCGTGTGGAATTGCTGTTCATTTTGTGTAGTTCCATTCCAGACAGTCCAGGACTGTGTCAGCCCCACTGGGCTATCTCCTTTCTGTATTGCCGCTGCCACTTCTGACCAGTCATGGTGATCTGTCAAAGTGCCTGGCCATTGTGATCACATCTACTGATTTCAGAACAGAATGCCCATGGACCAACAAGGGGAAAGAGACTGGGAGATGATAGGAAAATCCTATTTAATTACTGAAGGAACATCATGTAGAAGCAAGATTGCATTCTGCTGCTCCATGACATGATCTGATGGATACGCATTACAAGAAATCCTGTCTGAACATTATAAAGAACTTTTTGACTGTGAAGACCTGCTTGAATAGACTGTTTCAAAGAGTGGTGGACCATTCTTCTTGGCAAAATTTTAAACAAAGTTTGAATGGTCTTCTATTGGGGTTGTTTCAATTATGGGTTCCTGTATGGCTGGGGTCTGCATTAGATGGATCCTGGGGTATTTCCAGCTCTAAGATTCTGTTATTCTCTCTCCATTGTCTTTGAAACATTGGTCACATTTGTCCTTTTATGTGGACTTTTGGCAGGTTAGTGATCTAACACCTATTGATGGTTTATATCCAACTGAGACCACCCTGCCAGCAAAATGTTCTGTGATCCAGTAGACATTTCCATCAAGAGAATTGGGAGAGTGGTGTTTGTCACTCATGGCTTTCTTTCCCGTCGGCATTCATACCACCTCCCACACCGTTCCAATGGGACTTCAACAAGCTAGAACAGATTTAGGAGGTGTGAAGACTGCAATGGGAAGAGGGAATATGTTATGTAAACAGCCATTCTTTTCAATTTCACGCAAGGAAGCCTCTGAGGATCAGGGGCACTCCATTTGTGGATGTTGTTATTGTTATGTGCCTTCAATGTATGATGACCCTAAGGCAAACCTGTAATGGAGTTTTATGAAACCAGGAGCATGTGATTTGCTCATTGCCATCCAGTGGATTTTCATGGGCAAACGTTCATTTGAACTCTGGTCTCCAATACTCAAACCATTCTGTTATGCTGGCTTCTACAAATGAATACAACTCTATAGCACTTAACTACTCCTATGTTACTGCTGCTGCTTATTACAGTAGTATGATTATAATAAGCTTAGAAAGGTTTATAAAAACATATTTTACTGCATGTTTGTTTTATATGAATTTGGCATTCTAAATCCAAAGATGAACTCCATCATGTACAACCCGCTTTTATATTTTAATGTCGTTATTATGTGACTGAATGAAATTAGTGTTGAAGTTAGAAATGAAATTTGTGCAAGAAATGTGTGTGGTAAAACTTTTTTTATTGTTCTCCCCTTTCAAATTTAACACTCAAAAACATATTAAAAGCAGCTGCAACATTAAAAAAATAATAATCTCTGCTAAAATACCACAAGGGGAACTGGTGGGTTGCATGTCAGTAAGATAAATACTTTCTGGATTTCAGTCTGAAATTTAAAGGAGCTATTTGAAGTTCAAAACCTCATGCTGAAATTTTGAGGCATGAAAGTATATATTTATAGCTGGTCTCTTAATTGTGAATTGGCCAATAAGTTAAAAATTAATGACTAATGAGCTAAAAATGCCTTTCAGTCAGCCCTTTACTAAATCTTTATTTATTAATCTCCCACTTTTCTCCCTAAGTGGGACCCCAAAGCGGCTCACAAGATTATGTAAAAGACAATACAAACCACTATATGTGTGTGTGTGTGTGTGTGTGTGTAAAACAATTGCTTATAAAAACAAAATTACAATAAGAAATAAACACATTTTAATTTAATTTTAAAACATTAGTCTAATACAAAATAGTAAATAGTAACTTGGGCCCGGGCTGTGGCGCAGGCTGGTGAGCAGCCAGCTGCAGCCAGCTGCAACAAATCACTCTGACCAAGAGGTCATGAGTTTGAGGCCAGCTCGGAGCCTGTGTTTGTCTCTGTCTTTGTTCTATGTTAAGGCATTGAATGTTTGCCTTATATGTGTAATGTGATCCGCCCTGAGTCCCCTTTGGGGTGAGAAGGGCAGAATATAAATACCGTAAATAAATAAATAAATAAATAAATAAATAAATAAATAAATAAACTTACATTCATTGGGGTTAGGGACAAAAGACCCCTGTCAAATTGAAAAACCTCAAATAAAGAAATTGCTATATTTTCACCTAGGAGAACACCTCTCTAGATATTCCAGCATGTCTCTATATTGGACTTCCACCGAAAGCTGATCAGAGAATTGTACTGGAGGATTGCAGATGTGGAGGATTGACTGCACTTAAGAAATTCTCCTTTTCAGTCAGTATTAATTCCATAGAGACAACCAGCTTATGGGAGCCAGTATGTTGTAGTGGTTTGAACGTTGGACTGTGACTTTAGGAGACCAGACTTCAAGTCCCTTCAACCCAATGGATTTATTTGAAATCTATATTTCCTACTTACATTAAGTATATGTTTAAGTTATCTATTCATTCCTGGCTTGGATGCTTATTTTGAGTCAGGTCATATAACTTTTTTTTGTTTGCAACCTTTTGGGTGTATTTTTGCACCATTCCCAGTCTGGATTAGTTCTTAATGTCTCCCTTCCCCAACCCAGCCATGAAGGTCTCTCATAGAATTAACACATTCATAAAAAGCCAACTTTCATGAATAAAGTATTCCTCACCACTATACTGCCACAATGTATTTGCCATTAATACATAACAGTCACATGTGTGTAACTCTAGCAGATACATTTGTCATTGTGACACTGCTGAAAACCCTTTCCACGTGCCAAATGTTACATGGCCATGGCTAGGATATGGGATCTCTGGTCCTCTTTCCCAGTGTACAGCAAATTCCAATATTTTGATCACAGTGTGAACAGCTATCTATTTATGTGAATCCAATGCACAGGGATATGAAAACAACTGTATCCTCCATTATACACCACAACTGAAATATAAATGCATAGCCATGGATGATCCAACTCTCCATGGACATTACCTGCTCAAAAGCCTAGGTAGTTTATACAGATCAAATCTGGCAGCAAAAACAAATTTACTGAGTCTTCATTGGGTCAATGGCTATTCCCAAACATCTGGAGGGCATTAGGAGAACCACTTCTACTCTGTCATGTTCCAGCTGGTAAACAAACACCATTATTTCCCCTTATTGTGTCCGTTCACATGCATGCATGGATGCATGCAACCAGCTTTAATTTACTCGTCAGTCTTTCTGATTGGAGATGAAAACTCTCAGATGCAGTCTCTAGGCTAAAGAACTTGCAAACGACATCGAAGCAAACACAAGTCAAGCAGTAGGAGTAATAGTGTTCGGCTGACTGTGCCTTTGGGCATCTGAAGGAAAGCAGATGTGAGATCAAAGTTAGCATAAATGAGGAGGAAGCAGAGTCTGTATGCTTTTTAGTTTCTTTCATCTACACCCACTTTCAGGAAGGATGAATTAGTTCATTCCGCCTTTTGATTTATATCCATGTCGAAAATCAGGCAATGTTCAGCCAAAGACAATATGGGGAGGTGAAGCACATAGCCCCATTTGGCCAACTTCTTCTGACAATATGGAACTTGGTTTGCTCACCTCCAACAGAAACCTTTTCCTATCTGAAGGGAAAAACAACAACAATACTGTTATGATATTTTTAGAATATTGCTTCTGACATCCCAAACATTCTAGCGAAGACTTCAAAGAGACAAACATACTCCTGTTGTCATCATTAAACAAATCCCCAGCTGGTTTAGGCTACCTGAGTCACTGCTCTGAAAGACTATTGCCTCACTATTTTTTTGGAATCAAGGACACAGAGAACCACAGGGCTGTTCCCTTCTCAGGTCTCCGCTTAGCTTATGTAATGTCATTTTTCCAAGGACATTCAGAGGCACGTAGTTGGAGACACAGTACAAAATACTGTTGTGCCTGGCAGCTAATCCAGCAACAAGGCCAGATAGTGGACGAGACCTTTGCTTCTTTTTGACTTCTCTAAATATGTCAAATGCATGTCCAGCTTGGTATTAAATTATACATTTCATGCCCTCCAATATTTCACAGATAAAAATGGAGCAGGTATGGTCAAGCAAGATCAGTGTGTGGTCAAGATGTCAAAGATCATTAATAAGGCAAAAGCAAACTAGAAGTCACAGCAGTTTGCATTTGCCTAAGTTTACAAGAGAGGGTAAGAATACATCTTCACCTTTTCTCTCTCTCGTACTGAATGGATTGCACTTTGCACTTTGGTGCAATTGAAGGAAGCTGAGACAAAGAGGGGAAAGGAGAGAGAAGAGAGGAACTATCACGGTCAGAGTCCATCCTTTGTGAACTTAAGAAGCATCAACATATATTCTAACTGTTCAGTTTGGAAGGGAATATTCCAATTAATCTTCTGTCATCTCACTGTTTCAGTTGCTTTTAGTATATCTTGGTTTGTCTCTCATCCTGTCACTTTCCCCTTTATCCTCAGCTTACATCAACTGCTGAAACCAAGTTCAGTGTGCAAAAGTAGTTTGTGTTCAATTGACTTAGTAGTAAAGAGAGGAGTGGGCAGAATCTTACCCTTCCCATTAGGTTCGAGAAAAAGCAAACTGATGCAATCTGTCCTAACTTATCTGTTCTTCCTCATTAATAACATTAGCCATCTAGAGCATATTCTGATGTTGCATGGTCACATGTGCCCCAGTTTTAATCTGTGAAATACTGGAGAGTATGCACAAGAGGGAGCTCTGCCATGTGGGCAAATGCTCACCCCCAACTCCCCAAATAGGTGACTCAACCTGTAGAGACTTCAGCGAGGACCACCGATAAGGAGGTCTGTGCCTGGTGAGCTTCCGCTAAACCAGATTAGCCCAGACTGACAAGCACTTCTGGTTGAAAGAAAAGCTACAGAGGTTTATTACGATTTGGCCGAATAGGATGCAAGTACAAGCAGTATGGTTCAAAAGGTACAAGCACAAATTCACAGAAAAATACAAGACATTTTATGCAGTTCTGACAGTTATTCAGGCTTCCTACTCCTTCCCCGGAAGCAAAGCAAAGCCAGTCAGGATCCAGAAAAGGATTGGTCGGGGTTCCCCTGGAGTCACAGCCTGTATGCAGATTAATCCTTGATTAACTCAAGTGTCCAGTTCTGTGCAAGACAAAGGTGCAAGACTCAAAAGACAAAGGATGATTGTTCCAAGTGATCAGGAGCTTGGCCGCCCGTTCAGGAACTTCGTGAATTTGTATTTCCTGAGCTTCTTCTTCCATGGGAGCAGCATACTCTCAGCTTCAACCAAATGGACAAACACCCACCATCTGTTCATGTAGATGCTTCCATTGCTGAACCACTCTTACTGTCAAGAAATTCCTTCTAATGTTTAATTGTAATCTACCTTCCTGTAACTTAAAACCAAAATACATGAACCTATACTTTGTGCAGCAGAGAACAGTGTTGACCTCTGCTTTTGCCTCTGAGATGTTTAAAAGATGTAGTCATGACACCCCTCAAATCTTCTATTCACCAAACAGACCATATCCAGCTCAGTCTACCTCTCTACGTATATTTTGTTCTCCATGTCTCTTATCATCCTTGTTGCCTTTCTTTAAACTAGTGCTTCTTAAAGTGTTGGTCCCAAACCTAAATGGGGCCCCTGAGCTCAATGTTAGGGTCCCACAAATTTGGCAACAATAAAAGTTTTCTGGACATCAACTAATGGCTGTTTTAGACATTTACAAGAATCTGTTGTGCAGTGTTTACAGTGGACTCTGCAGAAGATGCTTCAGCTGTGCTTTATTAGAAGGAAAATCCATCTGTTTAGCAAACCTTGTAACTACTGACTTAATTTAGTAAATGTTTTATTTATATCTTTTTTTTACATACCTATATATCCTGGGTCATGTAAACATTTCTGAATGGAATAGTCTAAATAAGGCACCATGAACTGAACACAGTCCTCCAGATGTAGTTCAACCAGAATATAATATAGTGGACGGTTACTTCCCCTGACTTGGAAACTAGGCTTCTACTAATGCAGGTTAAAATAGCATTCACCCTCTTCGCTGCAGCATCACATAACTGTTTTCACAAACAGTTTTGAAAGAAATCAGAAACTGGAAACAAAAATCAGTACACACTCCCAGACAACCTTCTTGAAATGTAATGTGATCCTGCTTGAAAGAAAACTTATTTAGTATAACTGTAGATTGGCCTGGGGATTCTGGGAGTTGCAATGTAAGATGTCTGACTAATAGTTTTCCCTGCCAAAAAATTCTAGTCCTGGTCATTGCTTTACACCTTCTATTTCTACTGAGAAGAAAATGTTAATTTGTGGGATTATGCAAGTAGTGTTGCTTAGTTAGGCCAAAAAGAGTAAGAAAAGACTGCAGCAATTCATAACATTTTACAACCAGACTGTGGTGCAGGAAGGTCCCTTTTGTCACTATTGTTAGGCTAAAATGTGATGAATCATAAGCACATGTTTATGTAACTGTGTTGTATAAAAGCACATTTATGGAGGCATTGTTTTTGTTCACAATGTTACGTATCAAGGCCATACAGCCCAAGAGAGGTTCATTCGTGTCTCACCTTTGTCAGGGCTAAATCCACTTTCCCTCTGATTTTTAAACAACAGGAAAATGACATTGCTTATCGCATTTATAGTCCAGCTTTCTACAGTGTCCTACTTTGCTGAGGACATCGAGCTTCTAGAAAGGAGACTGCTCTTTCTTTGAGACCTTCCTCTATTTGACATTTTTAGCTGGTGTAAAAATTATAAATCTTTTTTGGCAGGCTTTTTTTTATGGCTGAGATCCTACATTCACATGCAGAGGCTACACAACACCAATTCATTAGTAAATGGGAACTTTATCCAACTGAATATGTATCTACATGTGCATCTGTATAATCCATGCATGGCTATACACAATGTGTTGGAGTTCAACCACAGCCTGCTCAAGTCAAAAGCCCTCACTGAGGAAATAGATAGGCAAGAAACAAGTTAGGCTAGAGAAACCTTTTCCTCATTCTTCTCTTTTAATACCTATTTGTCCCTATCTGTTTTTCTCATTCTCTATTCCCTCCTCCCATCTCGTTGATAATGTAGAGCAGGAGTTCTCAAACGTTTTCAGCTGTGGAACCCTTTTTGATGCAAAAGTTTCTTGTGGAGCCCCAAGAAATGTTTATATATTACATTGTTATATATATCAGGCATGGGCAAACTTTTTGATGCATTGAATTGTAAAATTTGACAGATGGGCCAGGCCAGTGGCAGATGGATGGAGAGTGCTTGTTTGAACAAACTGGAAAAAAAATATGAACAAATTCCTATGCACACTGTACATATTTCATTTGCAGTCCCAAAAAAAAGGAAAGAAAGAAAGAACAATACAATATTTAAAATGAAGAACAATTTTAACAAACATAAACTTAACAGTATTTCAGTGGAAGACTCCAAGGGCCATCCAGTCCAACCCCCTTCTGCCGTGCAGGAAAGCACAATCAAAGCATCCCATGAGTGGTGAGAGGGAAATGGGGTTTTGGACGCAAGCAAAGCAAAGAGGAAAGGATCTGAGCAGTGAGGAAAAAGTGAGGTAGGCAGGAGAGGTGAAGGAGCAGGAAAGAGGAGGGAGAGATTGGAGGTGGAGAGCTTGGAGGTGGAGGAGCAGTGGGTGAGGGAGGTTCTGTCTGCTCCAGTTCTTTAGGAGTAATGCTGGCTGAAAACAGCTGCTGGGTTGGTGTCCCTCCCAGGCAGGTAGGTTTGCAAGTGAAGATCCAGAGATACATTTCAGGCCTCACCTATCTCCATGATCGCATTTCCCTGTACTTACCAGCATGGACTCTTAGATCCTCCAGGAAGGCACTCATCCTGCTCCCACCACCGTCCCAAGTGTGGTTGGTGGGGACAAGGGAAAGGGCCTTCTCGATGGTGGCCCCCCACCTTTGGAACACCATCCCCAAGGAGATAAGGCAAACCCTGTCACTATCCTCCTTCCACAGAGACCTGAAAACCTGGTAGTTCCAACAGACCTTTGAAAATGATTAGCTCCAGATCCTACCTTGGATCCTACCTAGGACCCTGCTTTCACTTTCCCCACTTCCCCGGCCCTACGATACATTGTTGCACTAGTCTAACCCTCTTATAGCTGCTCAACAGGCCTTGAAATTGAGAAACCCACTTTGCACTTTACCCACCAATTTGCACTTTACCCACCCCCATCTCTGTTACTTCGTTGAACTAGTCCTGGCCCACCACTCATAGTTGTCTAGGCCCTCCCTGGAATCTTGTCCATTGGGTGGTTGTACCTCACCCAATGGATCAGCATTTAACGGGTTTTAATTCTACATGGGTATGTGGTGTTAATAGTAATTATGTTGATGTTTTATTATGGTTGTTTTTTATGTTTTCGTGTTGGTAATTGAAAACTTTACCTATGTTGGAAACCATCCTGAGTCCCTTCGGGGAGGTAGAGAGGTATACAAATAAAGTGTTGTTGTTGTTGTTGTTGTTGTTGTTGTTGTTGTTGTTGTTGTTGTTATTTGAAACACAACAAGATAAGTCCACAGCAGACATTCTTCTGGCTGTTGTACTGGAACACACTCCGGACACTTCCCAAGTGGTTAGGGCTGTGTGATGTATCAGTGAATAATGCTTGCAGATCACAGTAAGGTGGCCTTCTGCAGCTGGCAGATGGTAATTTTGTCAGCGCCGATTGTGTTCAAGTGCAGGCCAAGGCCTTTAGGCACTGCACCCAGTGTGCCGATAACCACTGGGACCACCTTGACTGGCTTGTGCCAGTCTTTGTAATTCAATCTTTAAATCCTCATATCATGTCAGCTTTTCTAGTTGTTTCTCTTCAATCCTGCTGTCACCTGGGATTGCAATATCAACAATCCATACTTTGTTTTTTAACACTATCGTGAGGTCAGGAGTATTGTGCTCCAGCACTCTGTCTGTCTGAATTCGGAAGTCCCAGAGTAGCTTGACATGTTCATTCTCTGTAACTTTTTCCATCTTGTGTTCCCACCAGTTCTTTGTCACAGGCAGATGGTATTTGTGGCACAAGTTCCAATGAATCATCTGAGCAACGGTGTTATGCCTCTGCTTGTAGTTTGTCTGTGCAATCTTTCTGCAGCAGCTGAGGATGTGATCTATTGTTTCATCTGCTTCCTTGCAGAGTCTACATTTGGGATCTGTCATCAACTTTTCAATTTTGGCTTTGATGGCATTGGTTCTAATGGCTTGGTCTTGGGCTGCCCTCCGTCTCCTTTTTCAAAGTTCCATTATTATTATTATTATTATTATTATTATTATTATTATTATTATTATTATAATTATTATACATTTGTGGGCAGTGTTTTGAATCCTTGTCTCAGGCAGCTGTGGTGGTGCCCAAGGTAAACCATCAATGACCAAAGCCTACTATTATATTTACTATCTCAGGGTGGCCTCCCAGCATGTGAAAGAGCCAAAGAACCACTGAGACCCCATCTGCAATGCTATATAATCCAGTTTTTGATTCTAGATTATCTGATTTAAACTGGATTATATGGCAGTATGGACTCATAACCCAGTTCAAAGCAGATAATCTGGAATCAGATACTAGATAATATGGGAGTGTACATCCAGCCTAAAATGAATCACTCATAGGTTTGGCTTTGAGACTTTTGATGACTTTGGTTACCTTCCAAATTATCAATCTCCTTCTTAAATTGTGGTGTCCAGAACTAGACACAATATTCCAGGTGACTCTGACCAAAGCAGAATAAAGTGGGATTATTACTCAGCTTTGGTCTCAATATGTCAAGATTGCTGGCATTGAATGGTCTTTCACAAGGAGCTGTGCCTTTGGTTAAAGATACCAATGCTAGCTTTAATTTATTAGCAATTTTCTCAACAAGATGAAAAACTCATGTTTGTTTGAAGTTTGAAAGAGTGTGGGAGGTGTTCCATTTCTAACTAATTCTAGCCTCTCTTTCACATCAAAATAAGAGACAAGGGTGGAAACTGACTTTGTTTTTACCAAATGATGGTAACACTCAGCAAACTACAGATGGAACCAAAAGCAAGTTCTGTTGTGAAAAAATAAATTAAAGTAAATCAAAACCCTTAAGTAAAAAATTAACAAAATTTCACTGCCAATAACATAGATAATGCTCAAATGCTTAAAGCTCACCAGAAAAGAGAAGCTTTAAAACTCAACCGTGGAGTGAGGATGGGTTCATCAATGATCCAGGTAATGTTTTTATATTAGCACAAAATGAAAGAGTCATCCAAGGGACACATCAGACCAGCAGTTTATAATTGGCTCTGACTTCTGCACTGTTATTTTTGACAGTCATTTATGTGGCGCCTGCTTCAATAGGAACATCTCCATGTTCTATCTAGTCAGGTTCCTCTTGGTGAGTTAGGCTTGAGGAGCAAGAGCTCATGCCGTATAATACTTTGAGGGACATTCGTCAAAACCTTTGTTTGGATTGAACCTTCTTCAGTGTCTTGGAGACAAAGCATTGGACAAGGATGAATCTTTGCTCTTGTAAAGTTACCCTTTTAAACAATTTACTCCACTGTTCATTACAGTAGTCTGAGCCTACTAAACAGGTCCAGTCACAGTAGACCCATAGAATCAATGGTTGAATCTGGATTCAATATGTATGTAAATCCCACTGATTCTATACATACATTCTGGATGGGATTTAAATCAATATCTAAGGGTTCTTCTACACTGTCCAAAAAACCAGGAGGAAGCGGGTTAAAATGACCCTAATGAGGTGTTATTGTACATCTGCCATGTAATTCTGTGAGCATAAAGGAACAGTCTATCTCCTCACTGTAACATCTTTGTATTCCTAGTAAATATGTCAATTTGTTACACTTATCATGCAGGCAATGGAAATGACAATGGCCTCCGTAGTTACATCAAAGTCCCTTAAATGTAAATTCATCATTCTGCAATGACATACAGAATCGTTTTTCAGCTCTTCCCTCCTGTTTTCTCCCTTCATTTCTATTGTCACCTTCAATTATTTTGCCTAGCAGTAAGTCATCAAATCATCTGTAAACACATCTCAAGTGCCATTGGCAAAAACCACTAAAAATATACAGGAGAGAACAGAAGATGTCACTCTGGACGTCATTCATTCATATTTGGAAGAGACTGGCTCGCTATGCTTTTCTCTTGTGATCAGCTATATTGTTCGGCAAGCTGGCCAATGTACAACAAGTCAATAATTTTAATGACTATGGGGAAAAATAGGTCAGGATCTTTGTCCCCAAGACACTGAAAAAAGTTCAGTCCAAACAAACAATAGCATTCTTTTTTCTTCCAAAGGGCACGCCGGAGCAGGAAAAAGCAAGTTCCGGTAGCTGCAAAATGCTTCAGAGCAGCAATTATTATTCACTAAGAACCAACGGTTATAAATAAACTATACGCACATCAAAGCTGCTGGGGTTATATAAGGCTCCCTTACTAGACTCAATTAATGCAGAGTCTAGTCGTGCTGCCTGTGGCTGGAATTAGAACTGTGACCCATCCAAGTGTATCTGACAGAAGAAAAACAAATGCAACATCTCATAATAATGGCATCTTTCACATAGCTGTCATGGCCAGGTAGTTCAATGAAATTCCTAAACCCACTTCTAACTGGAGAGAGACCATTTAGAGGTCAATGATGGAGCACATGCTTTGTGTACAGAATGTTCTAGGATTTCTAGGTAGTACAATCATGCTGGAAGTGATGCAAAGACCTCAACTGGAGACCATGATAAGCTGGTGTTTGTTGTTGGGAGATACAGTACAGTGCTAGATGGGCATAACATCCCATTCCCTAACAGGTGCATGTAGACTGTAGAGTCATAAAACTGGAAGAGATCTAACCCCATCCTGCCATGCAGGAATACACAATCAAAGCACTCCTGACTGGTCATCCAGCTTTTGTTTACAAACCTCCAGAAGAAGAATCCACCACACTCCAAAACAGCATATTCCAGTGTCAAACAACAATTGCCATCAGGACGTTCTTCCAGTGTTTAGGTAGAATCTCTTTTCCTGCAATTTGAATCCATTTCTACATATCCTAGTTTCTGGAGCAACAGAAAACAAGCTGACTTCCATCTTCAATATGATATTTCAACATGTAATTCCTTAACATTCTCTAACCCAGGTTAAGCATATCCAGCTAAGATGTTCTTCATTAGGCTTGGTTTCCAGATCTTTGACCATTTTGGTCACCCTTCTCTGGATATGTTCCAGTTTGTCATGATCTTACATCACATGATGGAGGGTAAGTCTCTGACATCACCCTTTAGGGAGACCACCTTGTTTGACCTGCTGTGTCCTTCAGTATATAACAAAAACTGGAGACTAGGCCCAGTTGTGTCTCCTTGGCCAATAATCATTGGCAGATATATACCTGAGGTTGGTTCTGTCCCAAGGCTAGGTTGCTGCTTCCTCCTTTGGGGCAGCTGGGATGGGAAGGTCTTACCATAAAAGTTTCTGAACATCTCCTTCCACAAGGTCTAAAAAATTCATATGTAGAAGCAACCCTTCAGTTCTGCAGACCTATATCCACAACAGAATATTTGTCTCAGTGTTGTAATTTCTTTAGAATACTTTTAAGTAAGTGCAGACTGAATACCTTGCATCTAATGGAAATCAAAGGGAAATATGATGATATACTGAAAAAAGATGTACTGTGCCTATATGGCTGTAAAAAGATGGATAATGTGTATCATTTTTTTCCTGGTACGCTCTTTGTATTTATTTACTAGTAGGTTAAAGAACCCAATACTTTTCATATTGGAGATGCTATCCCCTCTAGACTGCCTTACTGAAATGAGAATCTAAATACTATTATTTTAAATGAGTATATGACAGCATAGCTAGATTTCCTGTGATAAGGAATACCATAGCCTAGGCACCACCAATAAAGAAGTCATACTCTTTGTGAAGGCCGGATCCAATTCAGGTGGAACATGGAGCAGGGCCTTACCTGAAGAACAAAACATATAGACAAGTTCATAGGGATTTAGCGGCTAGGATTTCTAGGCTGCAAAGTTTTCATGGGTCACTAAGTTGATCGGAAAGTACAGTATCTCGTTTCACTCTGTTCATTTATTTATTATTTTATTTACAGTATTTATATTCCGCCCTTCTCACCCCGAAGGGGACTCAGGGCGGGTCACATTGCACACATATTAGGCAAACATTTAATGCCATAACATAGAACAGAGACAGACGCAAGCACGGGCTGGCCTCAAACTCATAACCTCTTGGTTAGAGTGATTTGTTGCAGCTGTCTGCTAACCAGCCTGCGCCACAGCCTGGCGCAGTGCCACAGATCTGCTATTTGGTGCCATCTGGTGCGCAATGGTATCCTATATGCATGATTCAGTGCAACAGGCCCATTGTCCCAGGAGTGGGGAACCTGTGCCTATCAGACATCATTAAATTACAGATCCTATCATCCTTCACCATTGCATAATGTTGGTTAGGGCAAAGGGAAAGCATGTTTCAACTTCTGCTTACTTTGAACCAGGCACTTCTTTATGCTTAGTTTGAAGGATGACTTAATTCACTCCCTGACAAAAAAGGAAAGTTAGACATGTGTGCATGTGAACAAATGTGCAGGGGGTGTATGTGGGTGCTTTCTGGTACAAGTGTGTTTTCCTTACCCTGTTTCATGAAGTAGTGATCTGAGTGATGGTATTCAGCAGAGGTTAAGAGTTGTGGCTTGACACCAAGGTTCAAATCACCAGCAACCACCACAGAGGTCTCTAGATGTCCTTGGCTGGGCCTCTCCTTCTCTCCTTCTCCCCCTCCTTTCTCCTTTCTTACACAGTTTGCATGAGAAGAAAAGGATGTTGAAAGAAGAGAGAACTATGCATGCCAATCTGAGTTCTCTGAATGATCATAATATGAATGATCATAATGATCATAATTGTCATAATATGAAGCTAAGTCTTTTGCATGTATGCAAAAATGTTCATGTGTGGGGCTTGTGTTCATGTATGCTTATGTGTGTGTTGTTTATAGTGTGCAAAGGAAATTGGCACTATTCCATCATTCCCATTGGTTTTTTTTTTCCATGTCAGGAGCAACTTGAGTCGCTCCTGGAATGAGAGAATTGGCCGTCTGCAAGGACATTGCCCAGGGGACGCCCGGATGTTTTTGATGTTTTTACCATCCTTGTGGGAGGCTTCTCTCATGTCCCCGCATGGAGCTGGAGCTGATAGAGGGAGCTCATCCGCGCTCTCCCCGGGTGGGATTCGAACCTGGCAGCCTTCAGATCAGCAACCCAAACTTCAAGTCACAAGGCTTTAACCCACTACACCACCGAGGGTTCCTCTCCCCATTGTGATTACTGTATATCCTAAGGTGCATCCACACTGGAATTAATGCAGTTTGACATCACTTTAACTGCCATGGCTCAGTGCTATGGAATTATGGGAGTTGTAGTTTGGCACCACTTCTCTTCATTTGGGAAAGAGAAGGATAATACTCCCTTGCACCATGTCAGTTAATGCATTAATTCTACAATGTAGATGCCCCTCCTATTCTGATTTGCAGACAGTGCCACATAAAGGACCATCTCTCTGTCTTTCTCTTCATGGTTATGCCCCCTGATGTTTCTAGATGCCAGCTCTCATCATCCGTGTCTTCTGGTGTGAAGCCCCTAGAATTTAAATCCAATGAATGCTGGAGAGCCATTAGTTTTCCACTCCTCTGAAACAGCCCTTTTTTTCAGCTATTTTTTGCATGACTGCCTGGTGCTTCTCCTTTCAAAGATCTAAATAAATCAGTGCAATGGACCAGTTTCCTCACTTTTTTTCAGAATAGCTGCAGAGCAACTGCTCAGGAATTAATAATGCTCAGTTCCAAGGTACTATTTGGGCTGGAATGCTAGACCTTCATGCAACCACAAGATGTCACTCCTTCAGGATTTTCTTTCAGAAAGAACTGCAGAGGTGTTGATAGATGATACCATCAAAGCAGAGCAGAAGCAAAGCTGTTGGCAGAATATATTCCTAGAGTGAATCCATGGGAGGCTCGTAGGTGGTGTTAACTACACTTGCATTTATAATAAACTCGCCACAGGAAAAGTATTTAGGGGAGGGGCGGCTTACGTGTCAGTGGGGTGATGGAGCCACTTTCATTTTCAACCTGTATTTTAAAGGAGCAGTCTATGTTTCTGTAAATATTGAGAGATGTGGTTTAGCACTTTGGACAGCCTTTTTACACCCCGAACCAAAACATGGAATGGTTTTAATGTCCTATTGATGCAGAAGCCAACATCTTCTACTGACTTTTGCCAAAAAAGTCAGGGCCGGGCTGTGGCGCAGCTGGTTAGTAACCAGTTGCAATAAATCACTACTGACCGAAAGGTCATGAGTTCGAAGCCCGGGTCGGGTTAAGCCCCTGACCATTAAATAGCCCGGCTTGCTGTTGACCTATGCAGCCCCGAAAGACAGTTGCATCTGTCAAGTAGGGAAATTTAGGTACGCTTTATGCGGGAGGCTAATTTAACTAATTTACAACATCATAAAACTGCCAGCAAAACACGAAGAAAGGAATGAGGAAGTACAGCCACTAGTGGACAGTGAAGCAACAGCTCCCCCTGTGGCCGGAATCGTGAGCTGGAAAAAAAAAGTTAAATGCCTCTGTGTCTGTCTATATATGTTGTTTGTCTGTTGGCATTGAATCTTTGCCATATATGTGTTCATTGTAATCTGCCCTGAGTCGCCTTCGGGGTGAGAAGGGCAGAATATAAATACTGTAAATAAATAAATAAATAAAATTAAAAAGCAATGATTCAGACGTCATTTCACCCAACTTTCACCCAATTGATTCCACCAAAACCATATTGTGCTTCATTTCTTAGCTCTATTCCTAGACTTCCTATATTATCTGCCTCCATGGCCCACACAAATGTATTTTATTTTTCACCAGAAGGACTCACAATCTGGTGAGTGAGGATGGAGAAAAGAGTCCCATGGCTGGCATCTCCCAGGACCATTACTACAAAGCCTGACTTAACTTCAACAGCAGGGTAAACTAACTTAGGTCTCGTAAATTTCAACAACTGTGTCAGGATTTTTAGCACAAATTACTGCAAGGCAGAATTATGCATAAATTGTGCAACACAACTCTTGTATTGCATGTTAGGATAGCACCAACTTTGAATCAAATGCACATGTATGTTCATGTGTAAAATGTAAAGCACATCAATGTACAATGCACATCCATGAATATGGCCTTGCATGAATGAATTCACTTCCACAACCTTGAACGGAAAGCAGCTATTGAATGTATCACATAGCCACTTCTGTAGGAGAATTACACATGACTAAAGGACAGACAGAATTTTACACTATAGAACTAATGTAGTTTGACTTTACTTTAGTTGTCATGGTTCAATGCTATGGGCTCATGGGAGTTGTCATTTTCCAAGGTTTTTAGACTTCTTTGCTAAACAGCGATGGTGCCATACCAAGCCAGTTGCTACCGAGCATAATTCAAAGTGATGGCTTTGGCCTATCAAGCCCTGAACGGCCCCAACCCAACTTACCTGTCCAAACACAACTTCCTCTATGAACCATTGTGGAAGTTAAGATCGTCTGGGGAGGCTCTACTCTCAGTCCCACCACCTTCGCAGGTGCGGCTGGTGGGGATGAGAGACAGGGCCTTCTCAGTGGTGGCCCCTTGACTATGGAACTCCCTCCCTAGTGGGATTAGATCGGCCCCTTCCCTCCTGTCATTTTGCAAACATTTTTGCAAAACATTTTTGCCTCCTGTCATTTTGCAAACATTTTTGGCTCCCAAAGCCAAAACTTGGCTTTGGGAGCAAGCATTTGGCCCAGCATAATTACTAGTGCAATATAGTTGGAACTGGCTTTTGATTGATGAATATGATTATCTGATTATCTGGCTTTGGATCTATGTAAATTAGTCATTTAATGTTTGCATATGTTGTTTTAAATTGTTGCTTAATTACTTTTAATTGTTGTTGTTGTTCAGGCATGAAATAATGCCACCTATGTAAGCTGCCCTGAGTCTCATTCAGGGTGAGAAGGGCGAGATATAAATGTTGCAAAATAAAAAATACCAAACTACAGATCCTAGAGTTCCATAGCGTTGAGGCCATAACAATTAAAGTGGCTTCAAATTGTACTAATTCCATAATATTGATTTAACAATGACTAGTTAATGTAGGGTTAATGTTGGAACCCCGGTGGCGAAGTGTGTTAAAGCAGTGAGCTGCTGAACTTGCAGACTGAAAGGTCCCAGGTTCAAATCCCGGGAGTGGAGTGAGCGCCCGCTGTTAGCTCCAGCTCCTGCCAACCTATCAGTTTGAAAACATGCCAATGTGAGTAGATCAATAGGTACCACTCCGGCGGGAAGGTAATGGCGCTCCATGTAGTCATGCCAACCACATGAACTTGGAGGTGTCTACAGACAACCCCGGCTCTTCGGCTTAGAAATGGAGATGAGCACCAACTCCCAGAGTCAGACATGACTGGACTTAACGTCAGGGGAAAACCTTTACCGTAGTTAATGTAGAAATTAACTAGTCATTGTTAAAAGTTTGGGTTGGCAAGCTGCATCCAGATTTAATTGTTGTTTACTAAACCATATTTAGACTTTCATCATAAACATCTTGCAAAAGCAAACTCCATGCAATAAAAAAGTAAAATAAATTATACAGTATAAGAATTTAGAAAGGTTAATATTAATGCTTATGAACACCCACCTGCGCAGCCACATTTCCTGAGAGAGAAAGGTGAGAATTTAGTTCATTTTAGATATGGGTTTATCAAGATCCATAAATATATCCATCCTCAGGAAGAAAAGAACCTGAGATTAAAATAGTTTGAATGTAGGAGGAATCATAACTGTCAGATTCCAGCCTTGAGGTTTTGACTACTTAACTCTTAAACGATGTGGGCTTAAATCCCTGACTTTTCAACCATGATAACACTGCACTGATGTTACCACCTCTTGTTTCTTGAAAGACTCTGACCATAAACAGCAGACAGATACAACAGGTTGTCCTATCTCAAAGCGACCAGTGTGAGAGGCAATTTGCTTTGAATTCTTTTGACCTGATGATGTATGCCCTGTGAATGAATTATAATGACACATACCAACTTAATCTTGGGGTTGTTGCAGAGATTGGAATTCAATACTGATCATGCAATGCCCAAAATCCTTCCATGAAATAGTCTTGTCTCAACTGAAATCCAACCCTAAACTGAGCCATTTCCTGGTTGGTGGAAAGCAGGGGGAACAGTAGCCAAGCATTTTTCTACAGTGAAATGAGCAATGAAATACAGAAGCAGTGAAATGATTTTTAAATATATCAAACAGAAGTCCAGATGATACAACAAGTTTGTTTTCTTCAACTTTGGAGTCTAGAATAATTGATTTAAATTACAAGAAAAGAAATTCCACCTAAACATTAGAAAGAACTTGTATTTACTTTTAGAAACAGCCTTAAAGGGTGAACTTTAAATAGAAGTTAGACAGACATATTTCAGGAGTGCTTTGGTCAGCCCTCACCTGGCATTTGGTGTCCACTTCTGAATACCACAATTCAAGAGGTATATTGCTGGAATGTGTCCAGAGAAAGGTAACCTAAATTATCAAAGGTCTGGAAGCCAAACCCTATGAGGAGAAGGATATGTTTACCTTGAGAAGAGAAAAGTGAGAGGGAGTTAGATGAGATGGGATTTGAAATTTAAGAGTCTGTGATGCTGTGATTCTATGTTTTGCAGGGATGTCTAGATGATCCTCAGTGATCTCTGAGAAGGTGTGCCATTATGCTTCCATACACACACACACACACACACACACACACACACCTCTGGGTGTTTGTCTGCTACTCAATTGGAAAATAGCTGAAGTGGTGGGCTATAGCTGAGAAAAGCTAATTTGAGAGTTGGATGTGAGACTATCATATCAACATCTCATAACTAGGCCTCCTGATGCAGTATCACAGTAATTCTTTTGAACGTGGTAGTCCCATCATATCCTAGAAAGCTTGACATCTCCTTAATTCCTTCAGCCTTGTCTTTCTGTCTGTCACTGAACTCAGCTGCATTTCCTAAGGCCTCATGAATTGCAAGGTGGAAGGAAAAACACAAGCCTTCTGGCTCACCGCTGTGAGGCATGAATGGAGACGAGCCAATTAACTTCAGTTAGTGAGGGTTACTCAGGGTTGTTTGGAATAGAAATGAGTTCATCATTGCTGGAGTGACGTACAGTGATTTCTTTTTTCAAAGGTCTACTTTTGCATTCCCCATAAACATATGAATGGAGTTGCTTGAGCAATTAATCCATCAGAACTGACAAAGGCAGGAAGCCGATGCTCTTCTACTCTGACACTTTTTCACCTTCAATTAGATTTCAAGGGAGGAAAACACATGCATCTACATAGATGATGAAATCATAGGAAATCCAATGCAGCTGCATTGAGTTCAAGGTGGTGAAAACAAGGATTCGCACCAGTCTCAATTTTGCAAGGAATATGTACATTGTGCATTTTACATTGCATGGACATGTGTATTTCGGTGTGCACTTCCTTGCACATGTCATACCTTTCTTCAGTTGTGTCACATTGCCATCCAACACAAGAGTTGTGTAGAGCAGTGAATGTATATTTCTGCACATTGATATCTATGCTATGCAACTCAGCTATAGCACCTCAGCAAAAAAAATTGAGATTTGCCGTCAGAATAGGGAAAGAGAAGATACATCATCCTAGATTAAACCAACAGCTTATGTGGCATTGATGGCTGCTGAACTTCATATCATTGGGATGGTGAACCTGTTGTAGCTTTCAGAGTGGGCTATACAAGGTTCTGACCTGATTTTGATGAGAAGATTCAGCTCTTGGGCAGCTCGTGTACAGTTCAGACAAAAATATGGAGTGAAACCATGCCCTGTCAGGAACCGCTTGGGGAGCTAGGCAAATTTGGTCTGGAGAAGAAATTGTTAAGATGTGCCATTGGATTGAAAATACAGGAAAAGAGACTCCATCTAAACTGCACTATGAGGACAAAAGCTGTTTGACGGTGCAATACAACAACTGGGACTGGAAAGCCAGTTTTCTGATTAATTTCTTGAGCTTGCTCTGCCATTGTATCTCATGCCCATATTTGTAAAGACAATTATCAGGTTTTTTTCTGTGCTTCTTTCTAGTTTGTTGAGCACCACATAGAAGAAACCCATAAAAATGAGAGCATGACAAAGCTGCCTTTTAGACTTCAAGTCACAGAATCCCACATCCAGCAACTTTGCCAGGCTCTGACCAAAATCGTATGGGGTGGGGGGACTGTATATGGCTACCTGAATCCTCAGGTCATCAATAGAAACTCTTCTTTGAAGGTTGGATGATGATGACAAGGGACAGAGTGATTTCAGGGGTGCCTCCCCAAATATACTGAACCTTTGCTTGCAACTAAGGTTCAAATATCTTTGCAATTCTCAGCTAACACTTTTATCCAAGACTTTCTAATGCAATTGCATTACATTCAATATAACTAAAAACAGTTTTAAAAGATTTCTTTTATGCAGTCTCCATAATATGAATTAATAAAGGCTTTGATGACAACAGGAATGCATTCGCTCATTTAGATTATACTAGTTCTTTGTGACTATGCTTCCACCCCCCACTCTATTCTGCATTATTGTTTCATTTCAGTGTACGCTCCTATTATATTTTATGGATTCTATGATTTAATTATTTGGGATTTTGAATTATCCATTAATGTATTCCCTAGATAATGTGGTTTAGCTTCTGAGTAACTAATATAACAAATTAATGCAATTGCTCTGTCTAATGTTTTCTATCTCACTTTCATGTTCGCATCAGGCTCACCGTTAATGGTATTACTCTCTTTAACAATCAATGTATTTTGTTCTCAGCACACATCTACACTATAGAATCAAGGCAAATTGATAACAATTTAATTACTATGGCCCGTGCTATGGAATCATGGGAGTTGTAGTTTTGCCAGGTCTTTAGCCTCTTTTGTAAGAGAGTGCTGCTGCTCCAGCAACTAAAAATCCTAGGATTCTATCAAACTGTACTAATTTTACAATGTAGATGCATCCACAATTAGTCTCCTCCTTATCTCAGTCCAGTCTTTCAGATACCTCAGTTGGGTTGAAAGGACAAGCACAGAGACCTGCCCAATAAGGAAATAATATAATGAGTATTTAGCACCAATGCTTCTATAAAAGGACAATGTAGAACAGGCATGGGCAAACTTCGGCCCTCCAGGTGTCTTGGACTTCAACTCCCACAATTTCTGAAAGCCAACTGGCTGTTAGGAAGTGTGGGAGTTGAAGTTCAAAACACTGGACGACCGAAGTTTGCCTATGCCTGATGTAGAATAAAAAACCAGGGACAAGGATCCTGTTGACATCTTACACATGTGTAGGTTCCTCCATGGAAGCACTTAGTTTTGTCTGATGAGGAACAGCCTCATTCAGTTCAAGATTTTAGAAGCAGAGCTATTATTCAGGGATGTGTCTCACACACTGATGCACCTTGACCATGTAAGTTAAGCAAAAAAAAAAATAATCCACACAATACATTGTGTGGCTGGTTGCAATTCAAGACATCCCAAGATTTTGTTCAAACATAGGCTATTATTGCAACCATAACATATAGCTATCAACATACTGTATATACTCGAGTATAAGCCTAGTTTTCCAGCCCTTTTTTTAAGACTGAAAAAGCACCCTTCGGCTTATACTCGGGTGAGGGTCCTGGTTGGCATATCTTTGGGTCAGCTTATACTCGAGAATATATGGTACATTTATTATTTTTCTCTATTATTATTGGTATTATTACATTTATTATTTTTCTCTATTATTGTTGCTACTATTACATTTATTTTACTCTATTTTATTATTAATAATACATTTATTATTTCATTCTGATATTATTATTATTATTATTATTATTATTATTATTGCATTTATTATTTTCCTCTATTATTACATGTGTTATTTTACTGTATGTATGTATGTATTATTATTATTATTACATGTATTATTTTACTCTATTATTATTATTATTAAAAGGATACA
This sequence comes from Anolis carolinensis, assembly GCF_035594765.1. Taxonomy (NCBI): domain Eukaryota; kingdom Metazoa; phylum Chordata; class Lepidosauria; order Squamata; family Anolidae; genus Anolis; species Anolis carolinensis. The sequence goes on from NC_085844.1 coordinate 14,503,664, forward strand.
TAAGCATATTTACATTAAAGAAGATGCGAATAATGATTTGATCAGAGTTGGACAGTCTTATCTTAAATTTGAGCTTTATGTAAATATTCAAAAACATTTAACCTACTGATGCCTCAATTAATGTAATTTTATTGGTATCTATTTTTATTTCTGAAATTTACCCACCCTTGGCTTATACTGGAGTCAATGTTTTCCCAGTTCTTTTGTGGTAAAATTAGGTGCCTCGACTTATATTCGGGTTGGCTTATTCTCGAGTATATACGGTATTTACAATTATGAATCTCCATCATTTGTTAAAGTAAAGTATGACAAACAACCAAGCTACTTTTCCAGCGTGTCAGCACCCCGACCAAAGGGTTTCTATGGTGCTAGAAATCAGGGCACTGGGTAATGATGACTATACAGCCAGTCCCCAAGTTACAAAAATCTGACTTACAAATGACTCATTGTTATGAATGGGGGATGAGACAACAAGAAGTGAGAGAAATCTACCCTTAGGAAGGGAAATTCACTTTTGACAGAGTTATCATGTGGAAAAGGTCTCTCTACTGAAGCTTACTCACCAATCCTTGTTTGCTCAGCAAGTCAAATTTTTCAAAATCCCATTCTCGTGAGGACAGAAAGTGAGGTCAAATCTTCTGAACAGGGGCACAAGCAACAAAAACAAACACCATGGGGGTGTTGACCCTTACCTATTCTATCCAAAACTAAAAGAAATACATATATTTGGCTGGAGTTCCACTTGAAAATGCACCTGTTCCAACTTACATACAATTTCAACTTAAGAATCTATCTTGTTTGTAATTTGGGGACTGCCTGTCTTCTAGTCATGAGATGTGTTGGGAACAGGCAGCTGGAAAGACCCATTGGGGTTCCTTATCATAACAGATAGTCTGAATGCACCCCATGACCAAAAGATCACTACAGTAGTCATTGCCTACCAACGTAATCTCCATAAATCCTTTGTTTAAAGCGCTGCCAGACTGATAAAGTAGTAAAGTTTCAGAAGCCACATTCCAACCATAAACATGAATCACTAGCAGATATGATACCATAAATCCAGTTTACAATACTTCAACTTCTGAGCAGGATATCAGCCTATTTGTATAAGGTAAGTTTTATTGGTAGCACATAATGCAGCACCTGGCATACAGCAGGGAATCACACCAGGATTTTCGCGGAGAGGGTGCATGGTAGAAATGGCCACCTAAACAGTGAATTCTACCCAGACCATCCCTTGGTCATTAATCCAAACCCTCATGGATGGATAAACAGGATACCTTGGCCGCTCCATGAAATCTGAGAAAATGGAATCCCAAAGCTTATGTACTGCAAAAACTACCAATGAAAGTGTGCCAGAATGAACTATCTCCCATCCATTCCAAAACTATATGAACTATGGACGCAGGTTAGTAAGAGAGGAAACTTCACTCTCCTGAATCATTCCTAGTCTTGAAATACCAAACTAAATCAAAGTTTCAATTCTATGTCTTTGGATAGCTACATGCTATACACTGGAAGTCTATATAGCAGGCATGGGCAAACTTTGGCCCTCCAGATGTTTTGGACTTCAACTCCCACAATTCCTAACAGCCTCAGGCCCTTTCCTTTTCACCCTCAACTGCTTAACAAGGAGCCTGAAGCTGTTAGGAATTGTGGGAGTTGAAGTCCAAAACACCTGGAGGGTCAAAGTTTGCCCATGTCAACTATATACTTACTAGGGTTACAGAACACTATTAATGTTCTGCTCCACAAACAGAAGTTTATTCATCCTATTGATATAGAATCCCACCTGGTACAAATGCCAGCTGAGATCCTAAACATTTTTCACATCACCACAGAGATTTATACTCACAGATATTCCAGTGATAAGACAGAGGTGACAGTTCTCTTCATGGGAGGTATTTCTATTTTCTAACTAAGGTTTGATGAATACATCTCAGGGTTGCCTTTGCAAAGGATTCCTACACAGGGGGAACGCTGAAGATAAATGGACCAGAACTCTGTAACAGAGAGAATGATAGGTAACTCATGAAACTATAAATCCTAAACTTCCGTAGGATGATGTCAAGACAGCAAAAGTGGGATCAAATTGCTATAAGATCAAACCACTATAATTCAGCAAGACTGAACCATAATCAATCTATTTGATAATCTAGAGATCCTTGCATCCATACTAGAGACACGTCTAAATCAGCTTGTGTTCACAAAGTATGCAGGAAGGTTTTGTTCTTTCAGATCTATTTTGAGAATCGTACTTGGAATATCTGGAGCATTTGAACCTGGCTCTAGTCCACACATAATTCTGCTGAAACAAATTGGCCAGTCTTTATGGTTCCATGGAACTTCTCTTTTTTATTTAGATAGAGCAGCCATGTGATCTTACATTTCATCCAGAACATGTTGTGAGGTCCATACGATTTATTTTTTATTTCCCTGTTATATTTTGCCCTAACACTCTTCTCCATATGAGCATTTTGGAATACTACTTTTAAGATGAGTGTATATAATGACATATTAAAACCGTGTATATTGACAAAGATGATGCTTTAGATCAGTGGTTCCCAAACTTTTTCCGACCAGGGACAACTTTGACCAGGGACTACTGTCCAACATTAGTACCAAAAGAGTTACGAATTGGTTTTTGGTCAACTTCAGATTTGGTTTGGTTATTTGGGGTGCTGATTCAGAAAATTGCATTGGATAGACCACATCAGCTCCAGTTTCTGATACAGAACATATGCCATCCAGTAGTCACCATCTGCTTGCCCACAGAAAACCATATGTAATAATCTAGAGCTAATATGGTCTATCCAATGCAATTTTCTGAATCAGCACCCCAAATAACCCCAGGAACAGGCCTAAAAATGAAGACACTAAAGCTTCCAGACACCACATGGAATGGCTCCACTCAGGGGGAGGGAGGAGGAGAAGCAGCAGTCAGAGGGTGTGTTCTCATGCCTTTTGTGGGTATTAATTTATTTATTTACAGTGTTTATATTCTACCCTTCTCACACCAAAGGGGACTCAGGGCGGATCACAATGTGCATATACATAGCAAACATTCAATGCCATTTATAGACATACAACACACACAAACAGATAGAAGTAATTTAACATTCTTCCATCTTCGGCTTCAGGAGGTTATGCTCGATTCTGGCCACAGAGGGAGCTGTTGCTTCATCTACTATGATGCTGAGTCCTTTTTGATCGTAGTATTTCCTCCTTGCTCTTCGATCACTCGCCACTTTCTGGTTGTCAGTGATCTATTGCTGCTGGCCTGGTAGTCAGCCTCTCCCTTCCCGACATTACAGCCTGGCCCGGAAGTCAACCTCTCCCTTCCTGACATCCCCATTGCCTCAGCATTATAAGAGGGTTTCGCAATACCAGTCACTCTTGTTGCAACGTTGTAGTAACAGCGAGACCATGGACCATATTTTATTTCTTGGGGACCACTGGTGGTCCATGGACCACAGGTTGGGAACCATTGCTCTAGATCTCAGTGCAGAATCCTCCATCAAGTTTAGCTTCAGCATATTATGATGTTCATTCATCCTCAGAGCTTTGTCGGCGACAGAGTAAAAGTTCTGTCACTGACAAAGCAGTACAGAAAAAAACACACAATTGATACAGCCTTATGTCACAACACTTCGATACTGTTTTGTAGTGTTTTACTAATACACACCTTTTAACAAAAAATAATGATGACATAAGATAGAAGTTCCACTAAGTTTGATTTTTTGCATCATTTACTGATGGGTTTGTGTGTATGGTAAAATGCCTGGCATAAATTTTGTGAATAATATTTTTTAAAAAACAGAAAGAAAGTATGAATACATTGGTTCCCCTTAAGTAACAAGATTGATCGAGGGCAACTGAGTTCATCTCATGCAATCAAAACAAGAAAGAATTCCGTGACACTTTAATTACCCACAACTCAAGTTTTATCTGGCATGAGCTTTCATGGATTCAATAAAGTAGGCTGCAATCCGCAAAGGCTTTTGCCAAATGACATGTTGATTTTAAGATGCCACATGAATTCCAAAATTTGGGGGGAAAGTGGTTCAGAATAAATTTCAGGGTCATCTCAGTGTGTCACTTAAACAACTTAGCACTTTTCTCGCAATTAACTTTTTTTTCAAGCTGCAAATATGTAACTGAGAATCTAAAATTGGCTCTCTCAACTGAACGGTTCCATTATTTCCCAGTTCCAATAGAAAAGCTAGACTCTCAACCACCACCACCTACTTTCTTTCCAGGAACAACAGAAAATTCTTTCAAATACAGCCTGTATGGCCTTAGTGTACTTCCACAAAAACACATTTAATCTCCAGCAGAAGTCTTTCTGCCTCAGGGAAATTCCTTTCTCAGCTGTGGCCTTGAAGATTTTGTTTTTGCAACCCTGCTTTGTGACAATTACTGGTTGACAAAGTGCTGGCAGGAGGGATCTCAGTGGTTGCACTGGGGAGGTTGTGCTCTCACTCAGCAGTGTTACTCTGTTCCTTCACCTGCCTTATATAGGAGTAGAAATTATAATAGATTTCACATTATACAACTATAGCACTATCCAATGGAGTCCTGGGATTTGTAGTTTCATGAGGTTACATGCATACTATTGTTAAAATATTGTTAGCAATTACCTTCAGGCTGTACATATACGGTTTATACAGCGTAAAGGTCTGTATACAAAATAAATAAATTAATGTTGTGTTTAGGCTTGGGTCCTGTTTCCAAGATATTCTCATGTATGTACTTATGTATATGCAAATACAGGCATTCCAAAATCCAAAGTACTTCTGGTCCCAAGCATTCCAGGTAAGGGATATTCAGCCTTTATTAAAAAGTGATAGATTTAGAAGAAATGTAAAAGTTTTTCCAGGTTTTTAAAAAAATGTCAGCACCCACCTATTACACATTCTTTGTTCAGAAGCCAGTCATGTGTCTACTGAAGAAAAAGATCTTTGTCAACCAACAGATGCACAACAAAGAGGAGACAGAGCATTGAAAGCATCCACCAACAAAGACTGCCCAAAAAAAGTTATATAACTACAGTAGAGTCTCACTTATCCAACACTCGCTTATCCAACGTTCTGGTTTATCCAACGCATTTTTGTAGTCAATGTTTTCAATACATCGTGATATTTTGGTACTAAACTCGTAAATACAGTAATTACTACATAGCAATACTGCATATTGAACTACTTTTTCTGTCAAATTTGTTGTATAACATGATGTTTTGGTGCTTAATTTGTAAAATCATAACCTAATTTGTTGCTTAATAGGCTTTTCCTTAATCTCTCCTTATTATCCAACATATTCGCTTATCCAACATTCTGCCAGGCCGTTTATGTTGGATAAGTGAAACTCTGCTGTATGTAACTTGATTTTTGTTCCTGGGTTATAAATATCAGTTCCTAATTGGTTCCATCATAAAAACATGGAAAAATGTGTTTCCATGTTATTCCTTAAAAACTCTGAGGATGCCTGCCATAGATGTGGGTGAAACGTCAGGAGAGAATGCTTCTGGAACATGGCCATATAGCCCAGAAAACACATAACAACATGGAAAATGTTTATTAAACTGCAAAATCTTTGTTTTTGTGAGACATCCAGTAGCACAATTTGCTATAGTTTTTCAATGAATATCTCAGAGATTCTCAAACAATTCAACATAGTTTGTGGCAGCCACAAAAATAAAATTTCTGGAGTATAACAACTACTTTCAAAGTAAGCACTATACAATTAAATAGGAAATAAGACTTTCAAACTAGGAACAGGATTTCTTTTCAAATTTTGTTATGTAGTGTAATCAGAACAAAGCTTTACATGGGTACTGAACTGTGGGAAACAACCCAGCCAGTGGATAATCAAGATAGCTTCAGGGTGCTTATCTTTCTTTCTTTTTAGATTTAAAAAATCTACTAACTTTGAGTTTAGTCCTATTATTAAAATGATCCCCATGACTTGAAAATTACACAGTGGTTGCTTTTGGCTACCCTCCTAGAGCTAATCTTTCCACCTCACCCTGAAATCTCTTTTTTACTCACTGCACGAACAGTTCCTAGGGATGCACCATGCTTGTTTTTTCCAACATAATTTTGTATGCCCCAGTTGATCTGCCACTGTGTTTTCTTTATCTATCTCAGTGGCTCACTGCATCTGCATTGTGTTCTGATGTCAAGTCAGACTAGTTTTAACCCAGTATTAACTATGCAGCCAAAAACTAGGCTGTTAACTTGATGCTGTGCATATCCCTTTGCCAGTCTGCCTCCTCCCCATGATTTTCCCATCCTTAGCTATTGACAGCTAAAATCCATCAATAGCTCACAATCCCACAAGGTTTCCATCACTAGCCTTGGCACAATGGGTCCCTTCCAGTTCTGTGTATGCTGGCAGTAATAATGTTAGGGGATGGGATTCTCCTTCAATCTCTGCTTTTCCAAATGTGTCCATGTCCTATTTATTTTTATCCTTCGTTGTTATATTTGCCTTTTTTGGAGTGTTGTGTGGTTTCCGGCTGTATGGCTGTGTTCTAGCAGCATTTTCTCCTGATGTTTAGCCTGCATCTGTGGCTGGCATCTTCAGATAATTCTAGCATCTTCAGAAGATCCTCTGAAGATCCTAGCCACAGATGCAGGTGAAGCATCAGGAGAAAATGCTGCCAGAATACGGCCATACAGCCTCGAAACCACACAACACTCCAGTGATTCCAGCTATGAAAGCTTTTGACAATACTTTTTTGTTGTTTGTTTTTCAAAACTGAAACTGCAACATAGTGCTGAATTTTTTTAAAAAAAAATATGGACCAGCAGTCATGCAAAAAGTTGGACTGCAGAACCATGCATTGGGAAATCAAAGCACTTACATTTTGAAAAGAGGTATAATATTGAAAGTGCTCTACCCTGTATATTTCTGCTATCAACGATAGTGTGACTATATTAGAAGAACCGATTCATGCAATAAAGTTCACACTGAGGAGACATTGCTATCATTAAAGAGATAAGAACAGACTAGTGACGCTAGTGACGGTTAAATAGGAGATGCTGACTCATTTAGCACCTGGTGTCTTTGGACCATTGCCTATAAATCATACAGCAGCTCTTTGGTATTTTTGTTGCTTGCAACTGTCCTGTTTTGGTGAGTGGCAGTTCTCTTCATTGGTGTTTGTTCTTGAACTTGACATGGCTACAATCAAATACTATATTTTAGTCTTTGCTGGATTTGGTTATCTGGACTACTAATTTTTGGGCTGGCCAATGACCACTCACTTGTTTCTCCCTACATATAGCTGATCTGGACTAGATTAATAACCAAGAAATAGCTCTTGCACTCCAACCACCTAATGCATGAGTATGAAAAAGCAGCTGTGGTTTCCAATTTCAGTGGGGCCATAAATCAACTTCTGGGTTTTTTGGGTGGGAGGGGTTTTCAAGATGCCTGCTGACATATGTTGATCCCATGAATGTCATAGCATTTTCATAGGCAAGGAATACTCAGAGGGTGCTTTTCCCAGTTTCTTTCTCTAAAATAAAGCCTGCAGCTGCTACTCATTGGTGGTCTTCCATCCAGTACTAACCAAAGCTGACTCTGTTCTCCTTCCAAGACCAGATGGGATCTGGTGCCTTCAGAGAATTTTGGACCTTATTTGACTTTAAGGGATGAACACCAAAATAGGTCCAAACCACAGATAGTGTCCTCACCAAAGAGTCTCCAAAAATCATTAACAGTCCATTCCAGGGTCTGACGGTTCATACTCATCCATGCTAACCATGACAAATAGTTCCTTTACAGTTCAAACTAAAACCCAGAGTACTAGATACAGTAGAGTCTCACTTATCCAAGACTCACTTATCCAAGGTTCTGGATTATCCAAGGAATTTTTGTAGTCAAAACATAACATTACTGCGTATTGAACTACTTTTTCTGTCAAATTTGTTGTATAACATGATGTTTTGGTGCTTAATTTGTAAAATCATAACCTAATTTGATGTTTAATAGGCTTTTCCTTAATCCCTCCTTATTATCCAAGATATTTGCTTATCCAAGGTTCTGCCAGCCCGTTTAGCTTGGATAAGTGAGACTCTACTGTATATCACCTGTCATAATAGAATCTCTGGATGTTTTCTCCAAAACCAACATTGTAAGGTAGGCCATTCTTTAGCCCATGTTTCGTTGTGGCCTATTGAACCCCTAAATAAGTAATTTTCATGGAGAAATCTGGTGACATTTTAAAATATACTGTTGCTGTTTTCCTTCTTTGAAAAAATGTCCCCAACGAGAGATTATACAATTCATATTTCTCATATTATGGAGTCATTTTTCTTGATAGTATTAATGACCACCCAAAATGCCAGCTCCATTTACTTAACTGCCCTTTGCAGCCATTATCAGCTATGGCTGCAGTGAGTTCAGCCTCTGAGGGAGCTTTTTCATTCATAATTGCAGACTTTCAGTGATAAAGGGACAACATTTTCTCTCTGTATACACCAAGTCCACTATTTATCTTGTAAGGCCAGCAGGCATTCCTGAGATAAATATACCTGTGTGCAATTGCTGCAATTTTCTTGCCATTTGTCTTCTGGCTGCTATTTTGGAAAATGTACAGAAATGAACTGCTGGCTGGTGGAGGGAGGAAGAAGATGACAGTCCAGAAACAAACACAGAGAAACCTAATACAATTGCCTTAGACAGATGGTGACGCTTTCCCTATTGCAATACTGTCTTGCTGTTGTATGCCTTCAAGACATTTCCAGCTTATGGAGACCTAAAGTGAACCTCTCACAGTGGGTTCTTGGTAAAATTTGTTCAGAAGAGATTTGTCATTACCTTCCTCTAAGGCTGAGAGAGAGAAGCTTGTCCAAAGTCACCCAATGGGTCTCATGGCCAACACTCAAAACAATGGCACCATGTTGGCTCCTACAGTAGTGATGGCTCCTATTTCAACGGGGTTGGGATTCTGCTTTGGATTTTAGTCAGAACTTTCAAGATACTATCCCAGATGCTGAATATATTGTGAAGATAGGATTCAGAACTTTTAATGCTTCCTAGGCTATCTGATGAATGGAAATGGCAATTATTTTTCTCATTATGCCAGGCAGCAGTGCCATAATTTATGCCCTTTGAGTACAATTGTTTCCTTCTTCCCTGGAAGCTCACCAGGGGACATTGGTCAATGGCTTGTGGATCAACATTATGAATAGGTCATCTTCAAGGTCAGATTTTTCCAAAGTACTGAAGCCTACCTTCAACAATGTCTTTAAAGTTCACACTAAAACATAGAGTGGTTTTATTGCTCTGCTGATATGGGAGCCACCAACCCCATTTCCCACATCTGTACTGTATGTATAGCTGCAAGGAGAAAGTTATCGGCTCACATATCCTTACACTAAAATGACTGGGGTTTTTAATAGAAAAATAGCATAGGATGGATCTAGGACAACTCAAAGGGGACAGAGAGCCCCACAATTTGTTGATAGTCCTCAAAGAGTTGGCCCATTGTATTAATGGAAACTCCATACATTTTGTCTTGCTATTCTGAGGTTACTCTAGTTTTAACTAAGAACTGGGTTCAAATTAAGGCTTCCTGCCAATGGAGGTGCCCCAAAATATATCGCACAGCTCACCCCATTCAACAAGTCCTCAACATCTGTGAAACATTTGAAAGGTCTAAAACAGTGGTTCTCAACCTGTGAGTCCCCAGATGTTTTGGCCTTCAACTCCCAGAAATCCTAATAGCTGGTAAATTTACTGGGATTTCTGGGAGCTGTAGGACAAAACACCTGAGGGGCCACAGGTTGAGAACCACTGGTCTAAAACAAGATTGATTGAAAAAGAGAAGTCTCTTATTATTATTTTATTTACAGCATTTATATTCCACCCTTCTAACCCTGAAGAGGACTCAGGGCGGATCACAGAACACATATACAGCAAATATTCAATACTGTTTTACAGACAGGACAGACAACAGCTAGAGGTGTCTGTGTGCATGTGTGTATAGGCATTTTTCCATCTTTGGCATCCTGGGGGTGTTGTCGACCGCGTTTTAGGGGATCGGGGCCCTTGAGGAGAGACCCGATCCGGTCCTGAGAGAAAGGACCTTGGCGGAGCCAAAAGGAAAATACGAGCCGCAATACAACCTGAAGCCGAAATGAAGAAGGTCCGCCAAAGTTGAAGGAAAATCCGCCAAGGAGTCTTTATTGAGCAATTCAGCTGAAGAGGACTCTGGTAGCAATCATTCGACTTACCAGCAGCCCCATACAATCAAAATAAAGCCATATTTATACAAAATTTCAGTCTGACAGCCCTTTGAATTTCCCGCCCTGCTTCCCTGCCCATCTGGTCGTTGATAGGCTAGAAGGTTGAACGAGGCGGGCTTTCGTTTCCCGCCTCGCTCCGTTGGCCCAATAGGAAGCTGCCTTACGTCTCCACTCGGGCCAATCAGGAGGGAGAAGGCGGGAGTTAGTGAAACAATGAGGTGACGGGGACAGGAACCAGAGGATTAAGTCCTGCTAGACTGATTTCTAATGGGTGCTTATTTTATTAATGGCAGCAATCAAGGATGTCCGGGTTTCTGTCACGTATACAGATTTCAGATATGCCTTGGGGTGTCAGAGATGGAAGCAAAGATGGGTGGTGATGAGCCATATTGACAGGCTCTGCAGGGCGCCTTCCTGAGGTGTCCTGGGTATTTCTTTGGGTGATCTATGACAATGTTTGCCTTGGGGCGAATCACCTTTAGGTCAGCAACTCCGAATTCGGCGACTCAATCCCTATATTGTCCATGCAATTTGAATTTGATTGGATTTAGCGGTGGCAGATTATCCTTTTGTTTTTGGGAAAGGAAGCCTGGGTCATAGGAAATGGGATAGGTTCTGGGGTTCATGTTGAGTTCAAAATATTTCCTATTTGATTTCATGATTTGACAATTATATGAAATAAAATGAAAAATAAAATAAAGTTGCAATATAACCCAGGCTGGGAAAAATACATATTTTCCGGGGATTCCAAAGAGTACAAATACATATAGGCAGATAGATAGATTTCATGGAAATAAGGGAGAATTCATAAAAGTGAGTTACATTTCATAAAGGGGAATCATGAATGATATAAACAATTGAAAATATTTGATAAGAACGAAGTTCATAACATCTGGAGAACCCAGCATGGAAATTCATAAAAGTGGAGTTTTAGCAGTATGATTTTACAATTCATGAAGTTGTTATCTCTTGCCTCAGGCTAAAAGGTCAAACACCTTTTGTGCAGAGAGTTTTAGTAAACCACAGTAAACTCCAGTAAAAAGTCTCAATCACCTTCTACTATAAATATATGGAATATAGAACATAAAGTCTTGATTTTTGAACTATCTTTTACAAAGTCCTGGGGGGGGGGGTGGTCACCTCGATCACAGGGGCGTTGTCGCTCCATCCTCCATGTCAAAGAGCCCTGATCACAGACTTCCTCCCTTTTTTTTTTAATCTCTGGCATTTTCTGGTATTTCCTTTTTTTGGTGCCATAAAATACCTCCCCTCTTAAGTGGTACCTAATTTATCTACTCACAGCTGTTTTCGAACTGCTTAGTTAGGCAGTGAGTTGGACTGAAGGTAGGGTGCTCACCCCAACCCGGGCTTCGAACTGCCAACCTTTCAATTGGTAAGATTTATTGCAACTGGTGAGATAGCCAGCTGTGCTAAAGACTACTTTAGGTATCTGAAGTACCATCCCTTTCAGGAGGGAATTTGGCAGGGACAGTCTGAATTAATCCTATGCTGCCTCACTTCATTGTCTGCTGTTAAAATGTCCCAGTTTCGTTCTTTTCCTCCCACTTTCCCCTTTTGTCTTCACTTCAGCTTTTTTCATATCTTGCAATTGAGTTCAAAGTGCAGTGCACCATAGTTTGCACTCAATTAAATTAGAGGCAGGAGAATGTAGCTTTTCCCAGTAAGATTGGAATGTAAGAACAAAGCTTTTCCCAATAGGCTCAGCAGAAGCAAACTGCTGCAGCTCCTGCCAGTTTGTGTGTTCATCTTTTTAAAAACCTCTGCCATCTTGAACACAATCTCATATTCGGTCACATGTGTCTCATGTTTTTATCTATGAAATGTTGAAAGATTTGATGTATACATGTCCCAGTCATGATTTAAACCACTCTTCTGACAGAAAAACACAAGGTCTATGTTCTTTATCCTATTGCATACAGCTTTTTTTCTCAACTACTTGAATCCCACCTACTAGCATCGATCTAAAAGAATATTTTACACTGCTGTCTGTACTTTCCTATGCTTTGAATCATCTCCCCGGTGCCTCACAGTCACTTTTTTCTGGTTAAACAAAAGAAAATTCTCCTCTGCATCTTATAACTCACTAAAAAACCTGTAACCTTTTTGTGACTGATGTCTTTAATATTCATCATTATTGCTTACACTTCTTTTGTCTTTGTGGGTTTTTGCTACATGTGGGACTTATGTCAGATAGCAGTAATTTCTCTCTTTGATACAGCTGTTGTTAAGTGACAGGAGTTAATAAGATTTGATTGGTGACTTTCATTTATTCAGCTGGTGACACCATCAAGATTAATTCTTGTTCCTTTAACACCTCGGTTACATGGAGCATATCTGAGTAGCAAAATCTAATATTTATGCTTTTAGCAGGAGCTAGACTGCTCTCCCCCAGAAGATCTGAAATTATTCCTTCCATTTAAAAGCCTTTCTCACTGAACCAGCCACCTGTTCGACCTTCTGAGTATGGCTGTTGTCAAAAAGATTCATATCTAGGCTTATTTGCATTAAATCAGAAGCTGAGTGAATAGCTACATTGAAGAGAATGGCTTTTGGGATCTACTTTATTGGAGGTCTTCAGGTGTGTTTTCAGTATGACAGGGCCACATTCATGTATTCTCGCCAGGCCAGTGGAATGGTGGCCCCTCCAAGGAATACCCTCCAAATGTTTGATTTGATGGGGATCATCCTGATTAATTCACCCATAGATGTGGGTGAAACATCAGGAGATAATACTTCTGGAACATGGCCATACAGCCCGGAAAACATACAACCCTTACTCCTGTGTGTTTTGTGTGAAAGCTGACTGTTTGGAATCCGTATCAAAATGAAGGAAGGAATTAATGAATGAACACACACACATTCTTAAGAAAATTGCATTCCTGCTAGCTATGGATAGGCTACATGATAGAGATAAAGGCTGAGATCCTATATTGGGGTTGCATAGCTTAAATGGAAGAATATCAGTCTGCCAGGAAGAGAATAAGTTGGATGAGTCAAAAAGGAAATAACCCAGCAAATGTTTACAAATTGTTTCTGTCTCTCTAACATATATCCATATTGTTTTTGTCAAGAGTCAGACGCCAGTTAACAAACAAAACAGAGTTTATTCCGAAGATAAGCCAAAAATAACATAAACACAGAAAATATCCTTGAAACACTTCACTTATCAGTGTTTCAAGAGTAGTTTGGACAAAAATAACTCAAAAACAAGCCACGCTATTTTCCCATGCTGGCATTCAATAAAAACTAAAAGACGCTTCAATTCAGCTTTGGAGAACAAATAGAGTTGACTGCAAGAAAATATGCAAAATAAACGAAAGCTTGAAACCTTCCAGAAGCTGCAGAGTATAACTGAAAGTGAAAAAGCCTCTTTTGGCTTCAAACCGTTTCTGAAAACAGACAGCCGGCTCTGCGGATTTAAAGGGACAGTTCCCAAAAGAAAAACAGCAAACTGGCTTGAAAACAAACAAACTAGAAGAGCAGTAAACTGCTTCCACAATGCAGATAAAGCCGAAAGCTTCAAAGGAATGATGAATAGCCGTCGTCAGGAGAATCCAAGGTCAGGTCAGGAGGCAGCAGCAAATTCCGAAAAGCAAACCAGTAGTCAGAAGCCGGGAGTAGTCGTCAGTCAGAGGGCATAGACAGAAGCCAGGTCAAATTCAATCCAAAGTCCGAAGAGGGTGCAGTCATCCAAACCAGGTCCATGATAAGACACAGCGAGAGCCAAGCCAGATGGTATCAGCAGATCTGAATCACAGTCCAAGTCCAGTCTTCATGGAAACACAGAGATCCCAATGGCGCCTCAGCAACACCTTGCCACACGCAAAGTGCAGTGGCCAAACATTTCCATTTTATTCCCCTTCCTCCTGGGTGACCAAACACTCACACCCAAACACCAGGTGTCCCAAATCTACTCAGAGTCCGAACTCCACACAGCTAGAGCTCGTGGATCCGGAGTACCTAGCAATTCGTCAGAGTCCCAATCATCCTGCCCGCACTTAGCCCCATGAACACTTAAAGAACCATCCTCCCTTCTCCAAGCATCCCAAGTGGGATCAGCTCCTGCAGAAACCCCAGGTTCAGTAGTATCCATAAGCCCCAAATCCCCAGACATCTCCAGTGGCTGTGCCCATTCAGTGCCCACTTCCCCAGTCACCACCTGTTCCTCAGCATCCATTTCCCCAAATTCCCCATCTGAATCTTCCTCAGAAGATCCCCCATATAGCTCTCTAAGTTGCTTCCTGCGCAACTCCTCCAGTGAACCCTCATCACGAGGGTTTTTTCTTCCTCTTCGAATCCCATCACCATCAACCATAATCCCCGAAGGCGCAGTCACAACAGTTTTCATGACCATAATTCAACTTTTATCCAACCCAACACCCCACTCTTCAGAAAGGAAACAGTGCATTCAAATAATTACACAATAATTAAAAATAGAGAGTACAGAAAAAGCTAGGAAAGATTGCAGAACTAGATTTTAAAACCTGTTTAAAGAAAATAGCTAAGCAGGCATCAATCTGAATGAGTCAAGGTGCAAAAGATTGTTCATCAGATGCTCCTGAATAGTATCACAAACCAGGAAACCTACTGAAATATTAACTATCGGGCTCTAGTCTTCACCTCATATACTACAGCAATATGTGCCCAAGATATTGCTGGGGGGGGGGGGGTCTTTTTCCCCCAAGCAGATATATTTATTAGAAAAGAGACTGACCAAGCTTGAAAGCTGTAAATTGGCAATGCCTCCCAGTGAAACTGGAGATAAAGGAGATTTATCCGATGTTGTCTCAGGTTAAGGGAATTTTTCTTGAGGCAATCTCTGGAATGGAAGATGAATATCTCCTCTAGACAACCCTACAGAATGTGGGCAGTTCATACTGAATTAAAAATAGAAAGTGTTATTTCAGATGCAAGGGATGAGTTGGGTATTTAAACATTTATGCCGTTTAGGAAAGATATTTTATCCTCTTCTCTTTCAAACGAATCTGAATCCACTGCCTAGCATTTCCAATTCCAAATTTGGAGCTGAATACAATTGGGATTTTTTTTAATGTTCAGAACCTGGATCCCAAACCAAGATATCAGATGACTATTTGGATGATGGGGATTGTTTGGGATATTGTACCGCCTTAGGCTTTCACTTCAGGAATGTATATAGTCACAAGAGGCACAGTAACTGGCCTGTATCCGTTCCTTACTCTCTAAGGTTTTGTATAGTAGCTAAATGGGCACTGAAAATCAGTAGATGCTTCCAGATCAAGGAGTGTAAAATATATCACAACTGGGATCAGAAGGAGACTGAAATAAAACAAATAACCACCAAATTACAGCTGGAAATGTGGCAGGCAAAACAAAAAAGATCTTGATAGATTCTACTAAGTCCCATGTTTCCCCGAAAATAAGACAGTGTTTTATATTAATTTTTGCTCCCAAAGATGTGCTAGGTCTTATTTGCAGGGGATGTCTTGTTTTTCCATGAAGAAGAATTCACATTTATTGTCGAACTAAAAAATGAACGTTTATTATATACTGTACAGTAGTTGTCATCACAAACCAGCATAACCAGACAAACTGTGAATCCTATCAAGAATTTCTTGTTACTACCATTATTTCCATGTACAACACTCTATGGTAGGTACATTTACCGATCCTGCATGCTCTGGTGTTCTGTTTGGTAAGCATGCTTCCAAACAAAAACTTTGCTAGGTCTTACTTTCGGGGGAGGCCTTATATTTAGCAATTCAGCAAAACCTCTACTAGGTCTTATTTTCTGGAGATGTCTTATTTTAGGGGAAACAGGGTAGTTGATTGTCACCAGGAAAAACAGAGGAATCTGTATGGGGTCAATGCATAGAAAGAAAAGGGCTTGTAGATGTTTTAAGGACCTAGAACTAAGTTATTTAAAGCAATGCTGCTCAAAGTGGAGGTCCATGGACTGATACTGGTCCCAGAGCCATTTCCTCCCAGTCCTTGGAGAACTTCTAGGAATGAAAAGAATAATTGTAGCCAATGGGTTACAAATATGGTACCAGTCCTTGGCACTTTGGGGAAACCAATGGCTAGTTCAGCACATTAGACAGCTTGTGAAGAACTGATCTAAAAGTTCTTCATCTCTCATATATGATTGTCCACTTAAGCACCAGGTATATTGTTCTCTAGTAAAGATTAGAGTCCTCTTGTAAAAACAGAGTTTTCTAGGTCAGAGCTTCCCAACCTTTGATCCTCCAGTTGCTTTGGACTTAATCTCCCAGAATTCCTGACAGTTCACCAAGCTGGCTGGGACTTCGGGGGGTTGAAGTCCCAAACAGTTGGAGGATCAAAGGTTGAGAACCACTGCTTTAGGTGAAAGTACTTTCTCTAAGGATTTCAGGCATGCTGTGATTGACTTCTATGGGTTTCATGCTTTCTCCTCTGTAACATGTAGCTGATGTAGAATCTCAGTGACAGATGAGCCATGCACCCAGTAAGTCTCTGCCTGACTTACCAGGAGATGTTGCGGTGGTGGGTGTCCTCTCTCCTGCCATTGTGCCGATGAAGGGCCTCTCCTTCCCAGAAGGCCCCTGTGTGATGAGAAAGTTTCCTGCCAGTCCCCCTTATTGGCTGGGGCCAGGTGCCTCCAGAGTGATGGGCAGCCTTCTTAAGGATGTGGCAGGCTGCTCGTGGGCAGCACACCATTGGATATCCCATCCCACCCACCCTTCATATATGTTTATCTGTTTTATGGTTTCCATTCAGTTTTTTTTCCTTTGTCATTGGATCTGGCTTGCTCATCCCCCCCCCCCCCCCACTGGTGGTTTACCGGAGTGTGATGGTAATGGTGCCCTGGTATTGTGCCGGCTGGTAAAAGCAACACCCCTTGGTGTGGTTAAGCAGCATCGGTCAAAAGCGGGCTGCCCAATCCCTGATCCCTGATCCCAGGACCCATGCACGGTGGCCAACCCTGATTCTCTCCTGTAAGCAATAAACAAGTTGTGGCTTTTTTGTTATCCCAACATTGTGTATGTGTCGTAGTTGGGTTGCTGGCAGGAGGCAATGTCGCACATGCCCACACAAGAGGCAGCAAGGGAATGTGAACACAGAAAATACAAGAGTTCTATATGTGAATGATGCTAGTAATTTTGGGACTAAGTGGAAATTTTTATTTGGGAGACAACTTTTATTTGGGGAGTAATGTCCTTGTAATTACATGTCTGAAGTATATTACTACGATAGCATAGTGTGAAAGGGCCCTTGTTAAGATGAGACATTGGGAAGAATAGGGTGAGAAGACATGTGTTGAAAGAATCAAGAAGTCATAGTCATAGTGTGAATGGTTTGATTGACTCACTTTTTGAGATGGGATGGGACAAGGCCAGAAACTAGACCTATGGCTCATTTAGCCAGTGGAAACTGGAATCCACACCTGTTAATAAAACACATTCTGGTATCACTTTGAACTTTAAAGGAGCCTGACTAGCACAGAATATAATGGGACATCCCTTGACTAGGAATTTATCCTTCTATTAATGAAGGCTAAAATATTATCTTTGCTAGAGTATCACACTGTTGGTTCATGCCCAACTTACTATCCCAAAGTCCCTTTCATATGTACTCCTGCTATCTTAGGGGTGGACATCACAATGTGTATTTTCCCGCACTAAAACACCCCCCCCCCCCCGCAATAACTTAATTGAGCAATTTACTCCAGATGCTTCAATCTAACTAATTCCCATTTGCTTGTCATAAGAATTACAATATACAGGAAGAATGTTGTAAGCGGCGAAGTCAATTAAGTGTTGAAAGTCAGCCAAGCATCGCTGTGAAGGCAATGTAAACTTCAGACACAACTTCCCTAAGCATTAAAATATGAAAAGTTTCCTGTGAATGATATGCTCTTGGCTGGATCTAGATCCAATTGTTGCTATTGGGGGAAGGGGGATATTGAAAACTACCTATGTAAGCAAAAGGATGCAATCACTTGATTTGCTCCCTCATAATCGCTTGTCTCCATCGATTGGGTTAGCTGCTACAACCCAAAAACAACCATGCCAACTTTCTGTATCTGTTAGATGGTAACAACAGCTGTTACAGAAAATTTAGCTCCAAAAATAATCTTGCAATATTCCCATGAAAATCTTAGGCATTAACTTAATTATACCCATGTTAATTAGCACAGTGAATTCACTGCTGGCTAGCTTTTATATAATTATGTGGCAGAAAGCTTGTGAAATCAAACTTTGCAGCCCTTAGGTATACTCTAATGCAAGGGTTCTCAAACGTTTAAAGCCACTGAGCCCTTTTTGAAGGAAACGGACAAGTGGAGTCCCAAAAAAACCTTTTGGACACAAAATTGCATTTTAAAATTTGACAGATGGACTGGGCCAGTGGCAGATGGATGGATAAAGTTTGTGTGAACCAATTTAAAAAACACATGAACAAATTCCTATGTGGTGTTGCTTCTTGCTGTTAATGTGAAATAACTGGTCATATCTTTGATTAAAATTTACTATATGTTTTCTCATGGGATCAGTTGGACATTTTTGTTTAATGTAGAGCAGCCACAGTTGGTCCAAATTGAGGAAATGGAATTGTGCACGTGCTGCCATTTCACGTAGATCACATTGTAAATCAATGGGTAATCCCATTTCACACTCGTACAAGCACATAGAAGTGTCAATAAGCATTTGGTTGAGCATTTACTTGTACATTTGGTATTTTTGTTGAGTTGCACAACATAAGGGCCCTGTAACAAAATTAATGCATTCTAAGGTTTATGCCCTCCACCCTAATACAGGATCTCAGCCATTGGGTTTCTGTCTTTAGTATAGGTAGGAATATGGTGTCTAGAGACCCTTTGAGTAAATAACACTTCAGGACCAACTTCCCTTCCTAAGAATTGCTCCAAGGCTTCCTTAGCTCAGTTGATGTGTTTAATGCTTAGCAGCCTGAGCACAGTTATTCTTTATGGTCTCTTTTAAGTCAAGGCCAGAGTTTGGTAAAGTTGTCTGGACCATTGGTCCATTGTTGGACCACACTGTCCATGGTGACTGGAGGAGTTTGGCAGCTGTTGAAAAAATCAACTTCTGATCTAGATCAATGCATTTTCCATCTGAAATTGGAACTGAAAAGAACAGAACAATCCTTCCTCTTTTGTTATTATTTCCAGAATGTTGTTTCTGTTTGAGAACACATGTATCTCAGCCATTACATTGACCTTACCTGTTGTCATTGACTCCTTCCCTTAGATGTCACTACAAAATATTAACAATCATTTCCCCAATAAGCTGGAAAGAGGGCAGGTTTCAGTTCTGTTGCTTGCATTACATCCAATATTAACAGTGAAATAAAAATGATATAACAGCTGACTTTCAAGGATGGCTCAGTCCATCAATAGATACCTTTTAGGGTTCAGCTTTTCTGAAACCCTCATCTTGCTGATTGATTTTTCTCCTGACCTTTACAACTGATACAAAAACTTTATTGCTTCTCAAGTAGGCCAATAAAGAATGGGAACGAACAAAAAGAAGTATGGCTGGATGCCATGGCACAGGAATGGCTAGAAGCCAACTGAATAATAATGTCACATGCCCAGATTTGTCAAGATGGCATTGTTCCTGCTGTGACTGAAGATAGAGTCCCACCAATATAGGGATCTTTATCTCTGTCATTATGTTCAAGGAGATTACAAACTCAGCATCCATCTAACTACCAGGTATGACTGCTATAGTTCAAGGAATACAGTATATATAGTGTCCTGTACTGGACTCCATAATTCAAGAATATTCACCAGCTGAAACATGTCAAGAGAAGAGTAACCAAAATGATCAAAGGTCTGGACATGTTAAAATATTTGAAAGGATGCCATATTGAAGATGGAGCCAGCTTGTTTTTTGCTTGGATAGAAACTGCAGGATAAAAGATTTGACCTAAACATTAGCAAGAACTTTCTGACAGTAAGAGCTGTTCAACAGTGGATTATGCAGCCTTGAAGTGTGAAGGAGTTTCCTCCTCTGGAGGTTTTGAAACACGTGGGTAGCCATCTGTCAGGAGTGGTATAATTGTGTTTTCCTTCATGGGAAAAGGTGGTTGGACTGGATGGCCCATGTGCTCGCTTCTGGCTCTTTGACTCTATAAATATACTTTTTGGTCTTGCATACATGTATAACATGAGCTCATTTTTTTAATTATTTTCAACCTGACTTTGTTGTCAGAATGTGAAGTCTTAGTGACAGAGCTTAGAAAAAGATAACATTGGACTACAACTCCCATATTCCCCCTGCCAGCATGTAGATTCTGGGAGTTGCAATCCACAAGGTACCTTTTGCAAACTGTGCTAAACAAAATGGGAACGATGGAGAATATAGAAGCAAAGGAAGAAGGAAGCTGGGTGCAGATATGAATTAAAATGGACTTGTTTTTCAGAGCATTGAAAGTGGTTTAAGAAACAATGAGTGATTACAAGAAAATGAGTGAGAAAGAAGGTCTTCTCAGCAGTAGCACTCCAAATCTGAAAGACTGTTGCTGGTGACATTCCTCTTATAACTACAGTGGAAAGGGGAAAATTTATATACCGGTTTGTATAGTACCTTTTTAAGTATAGTGGTTGATGTTTTGTACTATCACCTCATTTGTCTTGGTTATTATGTGTTTTATTGTATGCTATGTTTTATTTGCTTATTTTATTTGATTGATGTATTATTGTTTTTTAACTCTAGATATCCGTTGTAATTGTTATATTTTGTTTCTGTTTTGGGCATAGCCCCATGTTAGCCGCCCCGAGTCCCTTCAGGGAGATGGTGGCGGGATAGAAAAATAAAGTATTATTATTATTATGATTATTATTATTATATTTGAAAATTCACCATCACTGAACAGGTTGTGCAGAGTTTTATTGTTGCACTAAAAACGTACAGAGGAAGATGTAGTTTGGTGAAGCAGAGAAGGTTAAAGACCATGTAAAACTACAACTCTATCACATTGAGCCATGGCAGTTAAAGTGGTGTAAAACTGCATTAATTCTGCAGTGTAGATGCACCCAGAGACATCAGAATGAAAGAAAATGAGTTAGCATCTATAGTCTTCTTACCTTTTCCTTTGTTAGGCTGTGCAAGAATATATTTTTGTTTCCCAAACTTCAAAAAACCCATCTGATTACACCAGCAGAAGAGGAGAAGCATGTGATTTGTATGTCAGAGAACATCATATCTCTCTCAAAACCTTTTTCTTTTTCTTTTTCTTTTTCTTTGCCAGGAATGCCAGGTTCAAAGGCGGAGAACATTGGTATACATTTAAATATCCTGGAGCCAGAGGAGAAAAAGGCAAGTGCATTTTCTCCTACCAGTTCTTAGCTTGCTCTCCTTTCCTCTCCTTTGAATTAGCAGGTCTCCAGCTAAGACATATAATGAAGGGTGGTAAGAAGACTTATGACCAGGACAAACAAGAAGAAATGCACTTTCTATGCATTGCCTAGTTAAATTCCAGGATGTCTCAACCCAGCCTGAGGTAAGGCTGCAGAACTTAAGCGGCTTTAACTGGGATTAGACAAATTGTTGCTGTGTTGTGTGCCTTAAAGTCATTTCTGATTTATGGTGACCTTATCATAGGGTTTTCTGAGACTAAGCATGTAGGGCTTGCCCAAAGTCACCCAGTGGGATTTCATGGCTGAACAAGGACTCTAACCCTGGTCTCCATAGTTTCTCAATGCTCAAACCCATTACAGCATGCTGGCTCCTATTAGATAAATTATAGAGGATAAAACATATCCAAGACTACCCATCAGGGCAATTATATGATACCTCTAGGATCATATGATTGTAAAAAAAAAAAAGGCTTCTCAATCCCTGTTGTCGGAGGCCATGAGCAGGTATTGAAGTCACCAATGTGGAAAAGTAGAGGCTGAATTTTACACAAGACAATCTTTACTTGAAGGGCTTTCTGAGGACACTTCTCCCCTGGAAGAAGTCCTTTGAAGGATTATCCATACTAACAGAGAAATAACACTATGCAACACGATGTTTGTTCCTGGGTTATACATGTCATTTCCTAATTGGTTCTATCACAAAAACATGGGACAAGTTTATTAAACTGTAAAAATTTGGTTTTTGCGGGACATCCTGCAGCACATTTTGCTATAGTTTTTCAATGAAAATCTCACAGAGTCTCAACCAATTCAGCATAGTTTGTGGCAGACACAAAAAACGAAGTTTCTGGAGTATAACAACTAATTTCAAAGTACCACACAATTAAACAGGAAACAACACTTTCAAACCAGGAACACATTTTTTTCTAATGTTGATAGAAAGTATAATAAAAAAAGCCAGTATAGTCAAAGATCCTTATCAGATACTATACTTTTATAACACCTGCCATGTTATGCATTGCAGCTACAGAAAGAGATTTTGAACTATGGAGAAGATGTTGCAGCTACAGGGGAATTGTGGGTTTTTGTGTAGTATATCATTAACCACGATAGTAAAATCCAGTGTTTTTGTGGGATGTTATAGGGGCGGTGGTGGTGCAGCAACAGACCTTGTTTGACTCCGTGGGATGGGGTGAGCTCCCATTGTTAGCCCCAGCTCTTGCCAACCTAGCAGTTCGGAAACATGCAAATGTGAGTAGATCAATAGGTACTGCTTCAGCGGGAAGATAATGGCACTCCATGCAGTCATGCCGGCTACATGACCTAGGAGGCGTCTATGGACAACACCAGCTCTTCGACTTAGCAATGGAAATGAGCACCAACCCCCAGAGTCAGACTCAACTAGACTTAATGTCAAGGATAAACCTTTACCACTTTTATTTCTGAGTTAAAATTGCCATAATCCCCCCCCCCTCACCCTCCAGCATGGCCTGTGGCTGTGACACCTGTGGGATTTTGGGAGCTGTAGTTCAAAAAAAATGGAACATTTTCAAGGTCTGGTGAAGATGCCTTGTGTTACTGCCATGCTGTTTTGTTTTTAATCTCCTCCAAAAGATTGACTTTGTCTCTCTCCCAACATGGATCCCAGCAGCCTGCTAAAATCATCACAGCAAGCCACAGCACTTCTGAAGAAAACTGTGTTTCCTCTTTTATTTTATTTTTTAAAACCTTGTTTAAACAAGCATCAGCACTAAAAATAAATAAGCAAAAGCATCGACAAAGGAATAGTCTTACGCAGCCAAGCTGGGTTTTTTTTTTTCCAGGCAAAAATGACTCAGCCGTTTTGCTCAGAAAGCCAAATCTCTCTTTTCTCTCTCTCTCTTTTTTTTTAAAAGTCTGCTTTATGCAACATTTCTGTTTTACAAATTAAAGAGCTGTATGAGAGAGTCGATATTCCAAACCGCTCTGTGTTCTGCGGCAACACATTACCCAGCCTCTGTGCTGAAATCTTACCCCACAAAAAAAGTATGTCTGAAGAAAGAAAAATCTTGAAATAACTAGGAGGCAGGGAAGAGTGACATTCTTTCCTGGCTTGGAGCAGTTCGTTTTGTTCTACACCATTCAGCCAGAAGCTTTCTTTCCTCCCCAACCCCCTGCTTTTTTCCTTTTTTCTTTTTACAGTGTCTGGAGAAATGTGTCCAGATGAAGCCAAAGTCTGAAAATACAGTCAGTAATACCAGGAGGTGGCTATGGAATGGCTCTTGCTTAGGGCTGCTGGCTCTCAGGACATGAATTAAAGACACAGCGAGTTGCACTGCCCTTCCAGTCTCCAACATGGCAAACAAATACACGTAAATGGAGGAGGGCAAAGTTTAATTTTCATATCTGATGTGGTTTTTAATCAGAAGTTATGAGATTCCAGTTTATAAGCCACATGAGGTCCCTGAAATCAAAGTTCCCATGGAAAGGCTTTGGACTACGGCTATGAATGGCATGATTCCTTATGTAATGTAATGTTTTAAATGTTTGATATGTTTTATTTTAATCTAATTCAATTTTAATTTCTGAATTGTCCCAGTGGCACAGTGGGTTAAACAGCTGAGCTGCTGAACTTGCTGACCGGGGTGAGCTCCCGCTGTTAGCCCCAACTTCTGCCAACCTATTTATTTATTTATTTATTTATTTGCAGTATTTATATTCCGCCCTTCTCACCCCGAAGGGGACTCAGGGCGGATCACATTACGCATATAAGGCAAACATTCAATGCCTTAACATAGAACAAAGACAAGACAAACACGGGGCTCTGAGCTGGCCTCGAACTCATGACCTCCTGGTCAGAGTGATTCATTGCAGCTGGCTGCAGCTGGTTGCTCAACAGCCTGCGCCACAGCCCGAACCTAGCAGTTCAGAAACATGCAATACCCTGTTTTCCCGAAAATAAGACATCCCCTGAAATTAAGACCTAGTAGAGGTTTTGCTGCATTGCACAATATAAGGCCTCCTCCAAAAGTAAGACCTAGCAAAGTTTTTGTTTGTAAGCATGCCTGCCGAATAGAATACCAGAGCATGCAGGATTGGTAAATGTATGTACCATAGCGTGTTGTACATGGAAATAATGGTAGTAACAAGAAATTCTTGATAGGATTCACAGTTTGACTGGTTATGCGGGTTTGTGATGACAACTACTGTACAGTATATAATGAATGTTCTTTTCTTTTTTTTTCTTTTTTTGTTCAACAATAAATGTGAATTCTTCTTCATGGAAAAATAAGACATCCCCTGAAAATAAGACCTAGCGCATCTTTGGGAGCAAAAATTAATGTAAGACACTGTCTTATTTTCAGGGAAACAGGGTAGGTACTGCTTTGGCAGGAAGGTAAGAGTGCTCCATGAAGTCATGCCCTTGGAGGTGTCTATGGACAATGCAGACTCTTTGGCTTAGAAGTGGAGATGAGCACCAACCCCCAGAGTCGGACACGACTAGACTTGACATCAGTGAAAATCTTTACCTTTACCTTATATGCTTTTAAGGCATTTAATATTTGCCTTTATGTAAGCTGCCTGCAGTCCCTTTTGGGGCAGAGAAAGGTGAGGTATAAATAGAGTAAATAAATATAGAGTTAGCACTGCACCAAAAGCTCCCCCAAACTCCCTGTTTACTGGCTGTCGAATGTCAAATCTCCCCCGAAAAGTTGGAATTACAGTGTATCCTATCACTGCACAAAAATGAAGCCAGCACTTGCACTTCTCTGCACACGTGGGCAGAGCATCTAGACAGTACAAACTCTTGCACAACTGTTAAAACAGTGTAATACAACAGTATTATAGGACTTGCACAGGCCTGATTAGGATGCTGCATTTCTTTTGTCTCGTAAAAATCACAACCATTTTTATAATAGTTTTTATACCAGCATAAGGCACTAACAACATCTCAGCTTTGTTGGATGATGATGATGATGATGATGATGATGATGATGATGATGATATTGATTTAAATATCATGCTCTGAGCAACAGTAGTTGAACCGTAATGAATCATTATATGAAGTTTTGCAATATCGTAACAGCATTATTTCTCTGGGTCACAGTAGACTTCATTTCCAGCAGTCTGGCTGGTAAAATACATATTCTGGAGGGGATTAGTTAACCTTTCACCAGAACAATCCCAAAGGGAAAATGAAGAGGAAATGCGTGCCTACAAAACCCAGAATAGCCTATCCCCTAACAAAAGGAATTTCACTCTGTGCTTCAAAACTATACATCTCTGGTTTTTCTTAAAACAACATTTATAATATTGACATGGTTATAACTCTTTTGAGACCCCACGTATATATTCTGTATTAAAAACAACTAAGGTACACTAGAGCAGGGAAGCATTATTGTACAGCTCATTTGGGAAAGTCTCAAACAAAATATTCTGCTTTTGTTTGTATGTGCTTGAGGGGTTTTCCACCTACCGTGAGGTGAGTCCATCAAGGGAAGACAATACCAGCCAGTAAAGCCAAATCCTGTCAACCAAAATTTCAGTCTCCTGAGGGAATCCAGAGATGAGATGCTGCCAGACACTAATAGCATACAGATAAAATCTGTTTATTTTCCATTGAACAAATTATATCTACATAACTGTCACATTGCATTTATGAGGCTCACCCTTTGTGCAAACTTGAACTGGTCAATAAGCCCATCATGAATTGTTTAGTATATTGAATCAACACAAGTTTGCCTGCCCATCTCTTTTCTGGACGGGCTTTTCTGAATGACTCACACTCCATGAGCTCCAATGAAAACTGTTTATTTTTCCTACCACAGAGGAGACTCCATCCACTCCTGACATCATACGGATTCTCCAGCCAACAGGGATCCAGATTAAAACCAGACCAATTTCTGACCAATCAGGATAGGGTGCAAGGACTTTGAATGGCTGTCAAAGGGGATAAAATGTCTTGTGCCGAATTGCATGATCATGTCTGATCGTTTTGAGCAGAGACTCTGTATCAGACATCCTTTCAGGCCTGAAAGTAATAAACCTGTTGCCTTCAACCTGGTTTGTGCGTTTCTATCTGGCTAGCAAAGTAATGGGGTGCACTGGGCACCAGACTCTCAGCCCACTCCTTAACAGGTAGCTGAATTTCAGCTTCAGTGTAACAGTTATGCATTAAGGACCAACCGCAGTTAGTCATAGCTTGACATTCAAATGCACACACAGAGAACATACTTTTCAGTTTGTCAATTTAGAGATAAATAATAATCAAGGAGCTGCTCCCAGACCAAGCTGAAATGAGGAGTTGGGATAAGGAACATTTAATGCTTCTTAACCACCTGCTTCTTGGCAGAGGGTTGGACTGGATGGCCCATGCGGTCTCTTCCAACTCTACTATTCTATGATTTTATTATTCTATTTAGCCTACCTGATTCTGGCCAGAAGACACTTTCAGAGCAATGTGGAGGATGACATCTGATACCACAACTATTCAAAGGGATGGATGAAGCTAACTAGGTAAGTATATTGACCCTTGGAGATCCTTGCAAATTGTAGCAACAGATCAGTTAAACTTTGGAAAATGTAGTATTCTGTTGCTCTATTAGAGGAACTCATGATTTACAAACAGCTTTCTTCTCACCTGGAGCAAAGACCATCAAAACCAAAGAGCATGCCTCCTTGTCACTTTCTTTTGTTGATGACCCAGAAAAACTCAGATATTTGAAACCCTAACCTTCAGGAGCATACATACATTTCACTTTGGAAACCTCATACTTTGAACTGCTGTCTTCATAGATAAACTGGAACCTATCCTTTCTCCATCTCCACATTCACTGAATGCTTTTCAACAGAAGGTTTTCCATCATTTTCCTCAAAAACTTAGGAACGTTCTTCTCAAAGCTCACCTTAGGATCTAACTGCAAGTAACCTTTTGTACCAAGCAATATGCCATTTAAAAGCTTTAAGGAAATGCTTCCCTTGCATTGTAGGTTATCCACGCAGAAGGTATTTTAAATGTCTGGCCAGCACCCAGTCCTTCCTGAATGGAAAGCTCAGACAGCGCTCTCATGGTTTGCTACCTCAGTGGAAAATGCTGAAAGGATTGACGGGTGGGGGGGGGGGGGGTGTCTGCCTGCCAGGAAGCAGTATCCGTACTCCTTCAGTGAAAAGCTATAAATCATAGGCTGCTATCAGGTCATTGCTTTTAGGAGTGTTTCTTATAAACACAACAGCAGCCTTCGATGAAATATGAGCTGTTGGATTATCCAGGTTGTTCTGTAGAAGGCAACACTCGACCTGACATGTGGCGGCCAGACAGCCCTGAGAGAGCCAAGCGCATGTAGGTGGTCCCTGCTGTTAACCCTCTATCATGTTCCATGCTAACTCTCTTTGCCCCAGTTCTGGCACTCATAGGGTTGCCAGTTCAGGTTGGTCCCAGGCCCCTGAGGTTTCCAAGACAAAACCTGAGACTTCAATATGCTCTCTAATGATATCATGCAGCAGTATGCATTAAATATCAACTACCTTTGCTCAGTGCTTAAATTCCAACACACACATATTTTCCTGTTTGAAAATTAAGACAGAAATCTTAGCTAAAGATCAAAGTGAAATGGGCGATTATGTCATCTCAGTTATGTCAAAATGCATAATAAGGAATAATAAAGAATATTTAACTACCTTATATACTCATGTATAAGCCTCGAACTCTTAGGCAAAAGTTGACCCCAAAACCTGGGTTGACATATCCATGGGGTACTGCACTTTAACTCTTATCAAAAAGGAACCATATATTTCTCTGAGTGGAGTGGCTATCTTTCAGGAGTGCTTTGATTGGGTGTTCCTGCATGGCAGGGGGTTGAGATGGATGCCACGTGGGATCTTCTCCAACTATAGAATTCTATAGTTCTATGGTTCTCAAGGAGACACTTTCTGTTAAGGGTCCTAAAGTTGTAGATGTGTTAGCCAGTCCTAGATGGGGGTTACATCCCCCAGTTATGGGGTGCTCCTCTAAATCCCTCTAAATGTCAGAATCATCTCATTAAATGTCAAGGCCCATCCTAAGTAGAGAAGGAGTATTTCTTAAGAAAGTTAGATATGTAACAGAAACAGAAGGAAGAGGTCTGTTGGTTGACTGAGACAAGAATGGTTAGAACCACATGAGCCTCCAGATATTGTTTGACAGTAAAGTCCAGCAATCCTAGGCAACATAATGAGTCACAATGGACACTTTTACACCCCCAAAAACATCTGTCACCCCCCCCCCCAAAAAAACTTCCTAGCTCTCCCTTTTATAAAAAGGCATGATTTCGTATCATGTATATTTTAGTTTGCTTTCTCCTCAAGAACCTCACTTGAAACCTATTTTTCCAGCCAAAAACTACCTGAAAATGGTGACCCAAACATGACATGACTTCTTTTCCATGAGCCAGGATATGTTGGGCAGGGACCTTGCCGTTGAAAATGGGTCTCTCTTCCCCATATTATTGCCTACTGCACTTTAACTTTGCTGCAACCCATAAAAAACTACAAAACACGTTTTTCATCTGCCCTTTGGTTCAATCCTTGACAGCCTCCAGTCACCAGTTTTATCTGTTTGTTGTCTTAAGTTGAAACAGCGTGTCCTACTTGCAGGCTCATTGCGCAGAATGAGACAAAAAGCACATTATACAATTCTAGAACTGGGTCAGAAAGCTAAATTTCACTCCACCTTAACTCGTGGTGTATTCTTTCATCTCTTTGGATTTGATCAGCTTTTGGAAACAAGAGTGGAGATAGCATTGACGTGTCCCAGCTTGTGTTTTGCAATGGTTCCAGCGTGCAGCCTTTTCCCCTTTTTGAGCTTGAGCTCAAAATATCCCCCCAACCCATTGAGGTCCAGATTTTTAACAAGATGCTTTTGGAGAGAGTAGTGATTTCAAGAATCCCTTTCCCTCCACTTGTGGTTTGAAAGCAAGCCAGACTGGCCCAAGGATTTATTTCTTCCTCTCGGGGAAGAATTTTAGTGGCCAAGCTGCCAAGATAGTTAAGCCTGCTGGTCAACTAGCAGTCCTGGTCACTGCTTGCCAGATGGAACAGCGACTAATTGATTTCACGTTTAACAGCGCAGAAGCTCATTCCTCCTGCTTCTCAACCACAGATTCTTCCATCCTGGGCTGTAAGACTGAGCTCTCTCATTAAAACAAGGCAAAGAACTAAGAGCAGGGCTTTCAGTTCCACCAGAACACAGAAAAGTTACAGAAGGTGGTGATAGATCCAGATTTCATTTTCCATAGCCTGTCTTAATTTGGCAAGGACAGTCCCAATTACAGTCTTTCCTCCATATTCACTGGGGTTACTGGTACAGGACTTTTGTGAAAGTGAAAAACTACGGATAAAGAAATTGCTATATTTTTACCTGAGAGAACTTCCTCTGGGAATTTCTTAAATCTTGCAGCATGACTCATAAATTCATAGAATCATAGAATGATAGAGTTGGAAGAGACCTTGTGGGCCATCCAGTCCAACTCCCTTCCAAAAAGCAGGAAAATCGCATTCAAAGCACCCCTGACAGATGGCCATCCAGCCTCTGCTTTAAAATCTCCAAAGAAGGAGCCTCCACCACACTCCATGGCAGAGAGTTCCACTGCTGAACAGCTCTCACAGTTAGGAAGTTCTTCCTAATGTTCAGGTGGAATCTCCTTTCCTGTGGTTTGAAGCCATTGTCCCGCGTCCTAGCCTCCAGGGCAGCAGAAAACAAGCTTTCCCTTTCTCCCTATGATTCCCTCTCACATATTTATCATCATGTCTCCTCTCGACCTTCTCTTCTGCAGGCTAAACATGCCTCTGGTGTTGTGCATGTTGGCAGGGCTCAGGCTGCATTGCTGTAGGTGTTCTGTGGTTTGCTCTTCTCCACACTCCACTTTGTGGCCCCATTTCTTAAGACTGGTTCTGCATCTCGTGGTGCCAGAGCGCAGTCTGTTCAGTGCCTTCCAAGTTGCCTAGTCTTCTGTGTGCCCAGGAGGGAGTCTCTCATCCATTCCCAACCACTGATTAAGGTTCCGGGTTCTAGCCTCCCACTTCTGGAATCTCGTTTGCTGAGGTGTTCCTGCAAGTATCTCTGTAGATCTTTAGAAAACTGTTTCTTGATTTAAGGCATTGGGGTGCTGGCTGATATCTGAAAAGGGGATGGGCTGGAGATGTCACTGCCTTAGTCCTTTCATTATTGACTGCTACTTCCTGGCGATGTCAGATGGTGCATTACCAGCTAAACTAGGAGCCTCCGATGGCCTAGGGGATAAAAGCCTTGTGACTTGAAGTTGGGTTGCTGACCTGAAGACTGCCAGGTTCGAATCCCACCCGGGGAGAGTGCGGATGAGCTCCCTCTATCAGCTCCAGCTCCATGCGGGGACATGAGAGAAGCCTCCCACAAGGATGGTAAAACATCAAAACATCCGAGCGTCCCCTGGGCAACGTCCTTGCAGACGGCCAATTCTCTCACTCCAGAAGCAACTCCAGTTGCTCCTGACACGAAAAAAAGGCTAAACAGTATAATTTCTCCAGTGGTGTGGGGCGTAGACATCGTGTGATAATATGGCATGTCTCATTACAAGCCACATCCACTGTTTTAACGTGGTTAGATGTGTTCCACACTGGGCATACGTATTCAGCAGCAGAGTAGCAAAGCACAAGGGCAGATGTCTTCACTGTGTCTGGTTGTGATCCCCAAGTTGTGCCAGTCAGCTTTTATATGATATTATTTCTAGCACCCACTTTTTTCTTGATAGTCAAGCAGTGCTTCTTGAAAGTCAGATGGTCCAGGGTAACTCCCAAGTATTTTGGTGTGCTCCAATGCTCCAGTGGGATTCCTTCCCAGGTAATCCTCAGATCCTGAGATGCTGACAGATGATAATTTTGTCAGCACTGATTGTTTTTTTGTGCTGGCCAAGGTCTTTAGACACTGTATCTAGTGTGCCAATCACCACTAGGACCACATTTACTGGCTTGTGCCAGAGTCCCCCATCGGGTGCCGCCTTGTCATTGGTGGGGAGGGTTTAACTGCTTCTATGATGTTGAGAGCTGTGTTGTCGGTAGTGTAAACTACCAGTAGGTTCAACCAAGCCAGAGTGGTCTCAACAAAGAAGCAGAACTAAGTGCACCCAACCCATTTAAATATGGTGAAACAAACTCTAAAGAAGTCTATACTGACTCAGTCATCACCCAGGATAATATGGACTGCGGCGAGTGCTTCCCCTGGGCACCTGTCAACAAGTGGGCTACAGGCACCAAAACCCATTGCTGAGCAATCAGTGCAACTGGAAGCAAAACAACTACAGAAGTGGCAGAAATTATTATTATTATTATTATTATTATTATTATTATTATTATTATTATTATTATTATTATTTTATGTCACAGCAAACAAGATAGATATGCTGTATTTCATATCACAAAATCACAAGTCGAACACTTCCCAAGTGTCTAGGACTGTGTGATGTATTTTCGGATGATGTGTGCAGATCCCAGTAGGGCGGCCTTTTGCAGTTGGCAGATCGTAATTTTGTCAATGTCTATTGTTTCCAAATGCCGGCTGAGATCTCTTGGCACGGCACCCAATGTGCACCATCACTCTGGTTTCTGCCAGAGTCTTTGAAGTTCAATCTTGAGGTCCTGATAGCGGCTGAGTTTTTCCTGTTGTTTTTCATCAATGCGACTGTCACCTGGGATGGCAGCATCATTGATCCAAACCTTTTTCTTTTCCACAACTGTGATGTCTGGTGTGTTGTGTTCCAGAACTTTGTCAGTATGGATTCACAAGTCCCACAGTATCTTTGCGTGCTCATTCTCCAATACTTTTGCAGGTTTGTGATCCCACCAGTTCTTTGCTGCTGGGAGGTGGTACTTGAGGCATAAGTTCCAATGAATCATTTGGGCTACATAGTTGTGCCTCTGTTTGTAGTCTGTCTGTGCGATTTTCTTACAGCAGCTGAGGATATGATCAATGGTTTCGTCGGTTTCCTTGCACAGTCTGCATTTTGGGTCATCAGCTCATTTTTCGATCTTGGCCTTAATTGCATTTGTTCTGATGGCTTGCTCCTGGGCTGCAAGGATCAAGCCTTCTGTCTCCTTCTTCAGGGTCCTATTCATGAGCCATAGCCACGAATGGGACTAATAATAATAATAATAATAATAATAATAATAATAATATTGAAAAATCAGCTGATGACCCAAATTATTATTATTATTATTATTATCTTGGGGGTTGCCTATATTAAAACACTTCAAATGTCTAGTTAAAGGAGTAAAATATGCTGTAAAGATTACAAAATCTATTTAAGCTTTTTAATTGTATATTGTGCTCTCTTCTCAACTCCAAGCTAAAGATACCCAGCTCGTTAAGTGGTTCCTCATAGGGCTTGGTTTCGAAGAAAGCACTAAAAGCAACTCTATTCATTTGCCTGGCTCAATTTATACATTTGTAAATAAACAGACATTACAAAAGCACCATAAGACTCCAGTGCATAAGGAAATGACCCCGCCAAAGACTGCTGCAGGAACTTCCTACCACTTGAGGAGGAAGTGGGAAGCCACAACATACAATAATATGGGGGGAAAGGACCTTTCTAAGAAACAGCAATTTATTTAATGTCCAGCCATCAGCCTTGACAAAGCATTTGCCCATAGCTTGCCCTGTAATTTTCTCAAGACATTCCTACACAGGGTCTTTGGCTGACTCTATTTCCTTCTCTTTCTGACAAACACACAAATCCCTACATACGACACATAAAGAATTTCCAAGGACAAAAGCAGGAGTCTCGTTCTATGAACTGGAACAGATGATCAGTCTAACCAGATTGATTCTGTTCAAACTCTCTCTTCCTGGTCCAGTCCTTCTTTCAAAGGGCAGCATTAGCAAAATCAGATGATGGTGATGATAACTGAAGCTATTCTCCTTGTATATCACGAGATGAAATGCTTTAAAGAATGCTGCTTGGATTTTTTTTAAAGACCTTGCAATTTACAGATTACATATCTGAAGATGCCAGCAGGCGGATGAGCGCTCACAAAAAAGGATGTCCTTATTTCAACCTTTGGAGGATTCACAGCAAATGCTATATTAAGCAGAGGAATTTAACAAGAATCTTAGTCTCTATGAACAAGAATGGATGAAGATTCAGGCTTCACATTTGTGGCACAAACCATATAAAAATTCATCCTACAATGTGGGCATTATGCTGGTGTGGGGAAAAGTATAAATAATTTCTCCAGATTTCAGCCATTGATCATATACTTATTTTTTTTACAACTGAAAAGATCTCCAGTGGAAAAAATGCATTACATTGGTCAGGACAAAAATGTAATCCAATGGCAAAAAAATAATCAAAAGATTTCCATGGGCATTTCTTTTCACCAATCTATTGAATATATAGATCTTGGATGCTAAGTAGGACAGCCCTGGTTAGTACTTGGATGGGAGACCAATACATACCAACAACAAAACAAACTAACAAAACGACCTCTGAGTCTTCCATGCTTAAGAAAGCCCTAAGAAATGAATGGAGTCACCATAAATTGACATATGACTTGAAGGCAAATACACAAGCACAATCAAGGTTTTTTTTTTTTTTTGATAATCTATAAAATACAGAAATTTTTATAGAAATAGTTGAGAACAAAGAAATGTTCTCATCTTTAAGCCGTTCAAAACAAACAAACACACCCACCCCTGAAAACAATTAATGATTTTCTTTCCTTCTGAAATGCATTGAAATGGATGAATTAATTTTTCTGCCCACCAATACGGTAAGGAATTCTTTAACTTTACTGATAAAGGGAAAAACTTGTTTTGCTTATATAGACACACAGCTAAGCCTCATTTGCTTTCTTGTTGAGGGGCAGACGTTTCCATGAATAATTCTGTACATGTAGCCCGTTTGCATTTATTTAGTTTCCGCAGTGGTGTTTCTAAGCAATTCCCAGCAGAGGACAAATGAAAAATCCAGCAAATGTGTCAACATATCATCCCGGTGGGATCTTGCATAACCACAGCAGAAGAATAAATAAAAACAGTATATAACATTTAGATGGGACATAACAAGAGCACTCCAAGATTTTCCTAAAACAGTACTTTTGGGTCGGGTCAGTCTTGTGCCATGGAGAAGGAAGAAGACTTGAAGAGGCTCCATCAAATCCTCTGTCATGAAACTTTGGTAAAATCTGAACTTATGTCAATTTAGGATCTGGTTTTAGGTGTTATCAGCTTAAGTGTCATGGATTTGTTATCAACGACTTCCTCAAAATGGATACTCAACCTCGAAGTCACTGTGAGTCTTTGGAGCCTTCCTGTAGTATTCTGAAAACCATGTCTGTAAAAGAAATATTTAGTATTCAATGCTTCCCATTTTAAAGTTAATCCCATATTACATAGGCTTGGAAAACTCTGTTTCTATGACAGCAACCTCAAGGAATCCCAAAAAATGATTGTCCAAACATATTTTCCCCTAAAGCTTTCATCTTGAACTAATTGCTTAAAAACAGAGTTATAACCTTTCTACTAACAAGGGATGTAACTATCCACACAGCAGAATTATAGCAGTTTGACACCACATTAACTGCCATGGCTCAATGTTTTGGAATTCTGGGATTCGTGGTTTTGTGAGAGATAATTGCAGGATCCCATAGGATGGAGCCATCATCTTCATTTCATTTGTTGGGTTTGCTTTATTTAGTCCTTGGCCGTCCTCACTCTTGGACTGTTGATTTGCTTCCTCGTCACCTAATGATTGTTTATGGGCTCTATAATGAAACAACTCACTGCCTGTGGAGTTGAATCAGTCAGCTATGAAGGACTGCTCCTCTCAGCTCCAATATCTAGCATTCAAACAAACAAAAGAGTCAGAATGTCACACAGTCCCTGACTACACAGCTGGCAATGACTATAATACAGACCGAGACCAGTTTTATTGTTGTTAATTGCCGTCAACTTTAACCCACGGTGACCCTATAAATGAGAAACGGCATTGTCCTTCCATCATCAACCATGCTGCTCAGGTCTTGCAGACTCAGGGATGTAGCATTCTTGATAGAGTCCATGCATCTGTAATGTGGCCTGTAATGTGGATAAAAATATGAGAGGCTCAGTTGAATCATCTTGCTTCTAAGGCGTGTTCAGGTTTCATTTGCTCCAGAAAAAAATGGCTTTGCTACCCAACACCAAAGGTTTGTGTTTCTCCAACTCTCCCTGACAATCCTCCTAATGCTGATGCTGTTTTAAAAATCCCAGCTATACAAAGGACAAGGATGAGACGGCAGATATAAAAAGACTTTAGGCAGTTCTGCATAGACACTATAATCTAGTTTGGAAGTAGATTAAAACAAACCACTTTTGTCGTGCAGTGCCTCCGCAAACATCCCAGGAATCAGCTGGAGGTTGGGATGGTGACCACAGCATCCACTAATTGTGGATCATAACTACATCTAGGGACTGCAGTAGAGTAGAGTCCCACTTATCCAAGCCTCACTTATCCACATTTCTGGATTATCCAAGCCATTTCTGTAGGCAATGTTTTCAATATATCATGATATTTTGGTGCTAAATTCGTAAATACAGTAATTACAACATAAAATTACTGTGCATTGAACTGCTTTCTGTCAAATTTGTTGTTAAACATGATGTTTTGGTGCTTAATTTGTAAAATCATAACCTAATTTGATTTTTAATAGGCTTTTCCTTAATCCCTCCTTATTTTCCAAGATATTCGCTTATCCAAGCTTCTGGTGGCCCATTTAGCTTGGATAAGTGAGACTCTACTGTATTTGTGACTAGACCCTACTGGAAAATACAAGGCATTTTTTTCTCCACCTGTCCTCTGAGATACACTGATGCACATATCCATGTATTTGGGATCATTCCAGTTTTGAGTCCTGCCATGGATTTACTCTGATTGGCGGCATTATTTGGCTTGTTCTAGACTTTCTGGTAAAAAATTTTAATGCACTGTTTTTGGCTTGATGTGTTGCGTAGCATGCACTGGGGTTGTATGTTTTGTGGACACCCCACCCTCGATCCAACTTCAAACTGGATTATCATGTCTGTGTAGAATTATCCTTTGTAAAAAGAACATCTTTCTGAATATGAATGGATGAGACTTTATTTCTATCCCGCCCTATCTCCCCAGTGGAGACTCAAGGCAGATTACAACATATAGAGAGGCAAACATTCAATGCCGAATAAAAATACAAAATAACATAAACCAAAAGATAAAAACAAATGTTGTTTTTTAAAGGACAGTATTTAGGGAGCCATTTTGATCTCCATAGAGGAAGAGTTCTAGATATGGGGGGCAGCCATAGAAAAGGCCTTTTATCTCGTTCCCACCAGCTGTACTTGAGAAGAGGATGGGATCAAGAACAGGGCCCCATCCGCCAATCGCAGTGCCTGGTAATATTGAATTACCACAGTTTGACACTGCTCTAACTGCCATGGTTCAATGAAATGAAATCCTGGAAGCAGTAGTTTGCAAGGTCTTAGCCTTCTCTGCCAAAGTATGCTGGTACCTCACCATTCTACAAATCACAGTGTTATTGAAACCCCAGGACCCTCAAAGGTCCCCAGTGCTCTTCTATCCAAGGAAATGTCAAGAAGGGTCCCAATGTTAAGTCATTCTTTAGAAACCCAGTGCAGTTAATCTCCATCGACAACAACACACAGCAGCAGGAAACACAGGGCAGATCCCATAATCCCTTCCGGCAGCAGGCGTCATCCCCTCCCAACACCTCTGTAAACCCAACAGTGAATTCAGACCAAAAAGTCATAAAGGTTGGCCAACACCCTGACCCTGTCTCTACTTGGAAATCCATTCAGGTATGCCAAAACTCACTGTCACCCATTTTTTTGCCAGCCCGAACTCATTGTCCCATGCTGGATTGGCAGGAATATGGCCATTAGCACTCATCAACCTGAAACCTACCCACATTCCTTTCCCTTTTGTACCCAGAAAAGGCAAATCCAACAAATAGTCACAAACTTTGAACTGAGCCATGTCAGTGTATTAAAGTTCTTGCTAGACTCAGAGTCCAATGAGCTGCAGTGGCAGATATTGCAGTTTAACCAATCAGCACACATATCCTAGCCAGCACCAGATGGCACTAATCAGTCCAAAAGTCCATTGTTGTGTACAGCTGTCAAACTCCTATAAATGTCTCTGTATGTTTCCATTTGCCTTTGTGTGTGATTTGAGAGTGCAGAGTCTCCTGACATCCACTTTGGCCAAGGAAATAAAACCTCTGATCCTTGCCTTCAACCCATTTGTGTCTAATTTGATCCTTTGGAGCCTAGGCTTGCTGAGACACCAAACCCGCAAAATTGGAAAAGCTGAAATCACTTAACAATGAGATTCCGTGCCATCAAGCCATGGCAGTTTAAGTGGTGCTAAATTACATTCATTCTACAGTGCAGAGATGAACCATTTGTCTTCACCTAGCTTTTGCAAAAGTAGTTTTCATTAATCATAGATAAGAGGAGATGAGACAGTGGAAACTTGCTTTTTCCCATAGACTTAGGCAGAAGCAAACTGCTGCAACCTCTCCTAGCTTGCATTGGTGAAAAGTTGGAAAGTCTGTGGTTCTTCCATTAATTCTATGGTAAGGCTTTCAAAACTCATTTCAGAGTAAAAATTCATAGCAATATATTGCAAGGTTTATTCATACTACGGGTGCAAAAAGTGTAACAAAATGTTATAAAATGAAAGACATCCTAAACCTACTTGAAAATATGGGAATAAAGTGCCTCCACTTTTGTTTTCTAAGCTAAAAAAGCAATGATTTCATTTTATTGGGAGTTCCAGGCCAAGACTGTCTTCATTCCTTCCCTAAATCCCCTTGTCCCTTTCTATATATTCTCCCATCTGGCAGTGCGGCAAAGTGCCACAAAGCCTTTCTGATTCCCTCTCTCTGGTTTTCCATTGACTTTGGTATAATGAGAAGGGAGAAATTCCAAGCGCTGACTCATCCATTTTGCCCACATTATTTATGGATGGAAAAGAGTCCTCATTTCCCAGCTGGGTTTTCTGAATAGGAAAAAAAAACTACATCCAACTTCTCCAGTTCCCCAGGCGAACCCATTGCCAGATAATTCTGCCTTTAAGACAAGCCCCTTTTCTGTGATTCAACCTCATAGGAAGCACAGTATCTTCTGTAGAAACTGCCACAGGAACTTTATAAAATCAAGAGTAACAGAGAGAGAAATTCACAAGCACAACCTTGCAAATAACCAATTTTGCTTTTGGATGATGGTTCAGTTTTACGGTTCATCTATACTATTAAAACATTAATAAATACATTAATAAATGCAGTTAAGTCTCATATCACTTTAATTGTGATTGGATCATGAAAGTTATAATTTTATAAGGTGTTTAGTCTTCTCTGCCAAAGAGTGCTGTTACATTTTTATCTTGCAAAGAACAGATTTTGATCTTGCTTGGGTAATGTTTCAGTTTTAAGGTGGATCTATATCATTAATATTTTAATATAAATACATTAAACTTGGGATCACTTTAATTGCCATTAGATCATTGGAGCTGTAGTTTTACAAGGTCTTTAGCCTTCTCTGGTGCCTCACCAAAACATAAGATGCCATAGCACTGAGCCATAGCAATTAAATTGGCATCACACTTAGAAAAAGTTGTTTTGGAATACAACTCCCAGAATCCATCACTTTGGACTAGTTTTTGGACTCCACCCTCCCTTTCCCACTGCCAAGGGGGCCTCGATTTAATTTATGCCCCACCTTTCTGCCAAAAGAAACCACTTCAGGCAACCAGCAGTAATAAAATACAGATGACAAACAAAATCAAGATTGAAACCATAACACAAAGCAAGCCAATGCAAATAAATTAGAAACACAACCGTAAAAAGATACAGCCAGCCGTCGTGCACCCAAATAGAGCTTCTTCAATCGCATAGTGGCCTGGAAGTCTAAGGTCTGCCTCGAAAAATAATGCTCTTTGTGTGCTCCCAAAGGAGAGAAACACATAAATCGAGTATACATCACTCCTCATTTCAAAGGAGAGGCAGCAGTGACTTAGGATCTACACTGAAAAATAATGCCATTTGACAGCACTTTAACTGCCACGTCCCAGTGCTATAGCAGTTAAAGTGGTGATTTGTAATTTGGAGAGGCACCAGCACACTTTTGGGGAAAAGGCTAAAGGCCTTATACAACGATGACTCCCATAAGCCATGGAAGTTAAAGTGGTACTGAACTGCACTCATTCTACACTGTGTAGATCAGGGGTCCTCAAACTTTTTAAGTGGAGGGCCAATTCACAGTCCCTCAGACTGTTGGGGAGCCAGACTATGAAATAGTCCAAAATTAGGATTGTTGTTGTTGCGTGCCTTCAAGTCGTTTCAGACTCAGTTCTACCCGAAATCTAAAGTTTAGGACAGAGGCCAGGTCAATGACCTTGGAGGGCCGCATCTGGCCCATGGGCCTTAGTTTGGTGACTCCTGATCTAGACGATCTCATAAGACCATAGGTAAGCAAAGAGACCTCCAAAGACCATCTAGATGGTCTCATAAGATCATAGGTAAGGAAAGGGACCCTCGGAAGCCATCTAGATGATCTCATCAGGCCATCAGAAAACCATAGATAAGGAAAGGGACTTCAAAGACTATCTAGATAGTTTCATAAAACCATAGGTAAGGAAAGGCCACCCCCCAAAGGCCATCTAGACAATCTCATAAAACCATAGGTAAGGAAAGTGACCTCCAAAAGCCATCTAGGTGGTCTCATAAGCCCATAGCTAAGCAAAGAGACCTTCAAAGACCATCTAGACGATCTCATAAGGCCATAGGTAAGGAAAGGGACCCTCAAAGGCCATCTAGATGATCTCATAGGACCATATGGAAGGAAAGTGACCTCCAAAAGCTATCTAGATGGTCTCATAAGGCCGTAGCTAAGCAAAGAGACCTTCAAAGACCACCTAGACGATCTCATAAAACCATAGGTAAGGAAAGGGACCCTCAAAGGCCATCTAGATAGTCTCATAGGACCATAGGTATGGAAAGTGACCTCCAAAAGCCATCTACAGCTAAGGCTGTAGCTAAGCAAAGAGATCTCCAAAGACCATCTAGACGATCTCATAAGACCATAGGTAAGCAAAGAGACCTCCAAAGACCAGGTAGACTTAGGTCAACCCTAAGTCTAAAGTTTAGGACAGGGGCCAGGTCAATGACCTTGGAGGGCCGCATCTGGCCCACGGGCCTTAGTTTGGGGACCCCTGGTGTAGATGATCCTCTGGATGTTTCATCACCAGGGTTTTATACAGGACATTTAACACACAGCTGCAACATGTATTGTCTTGGGAACAAAAAAGACAGGGGAGAAGGAATCTGGAACAAATCATACAATGTGAATTAGTTGTGCTTGACTACAGTGCAAAAGATTTTATTCCCTACTGCCTGGGGCAGAGATGCTGGGCCGTGAAAGCCATAACCATTAAG
This sequence comes from Anolis carolinensis, assembly GCF_035594765.1. NCBI lineage: Eukaryota > Metazoa > Chordata > Lepidosauria > Squamata > Anolidae > Anolis > Anolis carolinensis. Next base: position 14,544,737 of record NC_085844.1, read on the forward strand.
TCCATAGAAACCAATGTAGGTCATCTTCCAGAAGCATAGCTTGTTGATTGATCACAGGATTTGCATTAATTCCAAATCTAGAATTTCCTGAGGAAAGCTGTTATTGCCATCATGCCTCCCAACCCCTTGTTCTGCATAGCAACAGAAGTTGTATCTGGAGCATTGGATGGATCATCCCTGGAACTAAAAAGATAAAAAGAGTGTGTGTGCTTGTGTGTGTGTGTATGTGTGTGTGTGTGTGTGCAGGAGCTCACTCACAAGGCTTCCATTGGAATCACAGAGAGAGATTAAGAAATCAGTGCCGGTTAATTGGAAAATACATCCCACAGCAAAAAAAAAAAAAAAAACCATTCTGCTTATTCCCAACAACAAAGAAGACAAACAGACACACTATTTGAAACAAGTACTCCACAGTGCCCCATTAACTGGAATTGATCAACTTTTGCAAAGAGAGAGAGATGGTTTCCAATTAAAGAAACTCACTTACTTTGAAATGAAGTGGGAGATGTTTATAGACGACTAAATCAAGAAGCAGACATCATTGGCCTACCACTCTCCCAATGTGCCAGATTGCAGCTCCCATTACCCACAGCTGTTGTGCTGTTTGTTACAGTTTTGTAGCCCAACAAAATAGGGAAGGGGAATCAACAGGATGCCAAATTCATTTCTTCTTAAGAGGTGTCCCATTGTCCCCGTCCATAGTCCTGTGTGCCAGGAGTCTTGTGGTTTGTAGTGCAGCATTTCTGGACGATGCTAATATATGGGAGGTTAATTGATAGGATGCCGAATGTCTTTTCTCTTAAGAGGAGTGGGACTACACCTCCAGTTTCTCCCAGTCAAAGAGATATGGACTAGGAGTTTGGGTATTGTAGTCCAGCATTTCTGGATGGTGCCAAAACAAAACAAATAATAGGATGCTAAATATATTTTATCTTAAGACACATGGATTGTATTCCCCATAATCCCATCATGGTCCACAGACCATAAAACTGGGCTTTGTAGTCTTTTTTTTTTTTTTTTTGGAGAGTGCTGTGATGAAGGAGGATAATGAAAAAAGGTGCCAATTTTTTTCCTATTCAGAAGTGGAAATCCCTCCATGAGCCATTTGTCATTTTATGGTTGGATGGAAACAGGTTTGCTCACTCTCTTTAAGCCTCCGTGGTTCCCTTCCTTTGCATTTTTGACACTTTCATATCCTGGAAAAAAGTGTTATTCTTTTTCTACCACAGATGCTAATGTTGAACAACTACACTCCAAGGCCACATTCCCAAAGAAGAAAGTATGAATGGAATGGACATCCTTAAGATGACGGAAACAGGAAAACATCAATCATCCACCATCTCACTGGAGTAAAAAATCCATTTTTCACAGGATTCTAATTTGACTTGTTTAAATAGGTGGTTTTTCCAGCACAGCATAAAATGCCAACCAAATTCATTTCACCCTCAAGCCATCTCCCTCTCCAAAAAGCTAGCTTGAATTACAAATGCTTCCTTTCCATAGTGGTAATAGTCAAACCTTTGCATGCTGTGGAAAATTAAGGCATTCGCAAGTGTGTCCCAATGCGTTCAACAAAACCTACTCCTGAGTAAACTGTACATGAGCAGACACTTCAGTCTATTGCAGGAAATAACTGGAGACACAGTCTGAAAGGTTCAGATCCAGAAATTTATGTAGTTAAACTTTCAAATTCATCTTGAAAAAAGACATTTAGATCCTGAAATGCATTTTTATAATAAACCATTCATCCATTGTACCTTAATGTATTGATTTTAGCTAGGATCGCAGTTGAAGGGTTTATGCCTGGCAAGCATAAGCTAAACCAGATTGGTCCAGACAGAGAAACCAGGTTGAAAACAAGCCACAGAGGTTTATTATGATTCAGCCAAAAAGCATGCAATTACAAGAAATTTGCTTCAAAATGTACAAGCATAAACATACAAAGAAATGCAAGACATCTTATACAGTTCTGACAGCTATTCAGACTTTCTGCGCCCTTCCCTGACTGTCTGAAAAAGAGGCAGGATAGGATCAGTGCCAGGATTGGCTGGAAGTCTCTTTTATGTCACAGGATTCCCGTGGCAAGAAGGATGGCAGCTAGCCATTGGTATGTGCAAGGAGCAAATCAGCTGTAATAAAACCCCCTGAGAAGGAACAACAGCAGAGGAAACAATGGTGCAGATATGTTGATGAGTTTTTGATTAACTCAAGTGTCCTGTTCTGTGTGAAATGAAAGGTGTAAGACTCAAAAGACAAAGGTGCTAATCTTGGACAATCAAGGACTTGACTGTCGGTATAGACAGTTAATGTATGCACAACTCTTAAGCCCTCTCTTCTGTGGGAGCAACAGACTGTCAGTCTCAGGTTAAATCGACAAACATCATGAGCTTCTGTTATTAGAAAGGGGATCATCTATCTACATATCTAGACAATGGGTCTGATAGTTATCTGGCTTGGGAAATGGCTGGAGGGACCTAGCCGCCATCCCCTTCCCAAGGGATTATGAAAACTGGCTGTCCTCAAGTTACATTTTGATACATATATTTAGAAGATATATATAAACCTTCCTTGCTTAGTTTCTCCATACCTCACAACCTCTGAGGATACCTACCATAGATGTGGGCGAAACGTCAGGAGAGAATACTTCTAGAATATAGCCATACAGCCCAGAAAACATACAACAACCCTATTTAGAAGATAGTTTATACACTCTATATAAAGAATTGATACAGTACACAATATGGGAAGAATATAAATTACACAAAAATAATCAAATACAGTAGAGTCTCACTTATCCAACACTCGCTTATCCAATGTTCTGGATTATCCAACGCATTTTTGTAGTCAATGTTTTCAATATATCGTGATATTTTCGTGCTAAATTCATAAATACAGTAATTACTACATAGCATTACTGCGTATTGAACTACTTTTTCTGTCAAATTTGTTGTATAATATGATGTTTTGGTGCTTAATTTGTAAAATCATAACCTAATTTGATGTTTAATAGGCTTTTCCTTAATCCCTCCTTATTGTCCAACATATTCGCTTATCCAATGTTCTGCCGGCCCGTTTATGTTGGATAAGTGAGACTCTACTGTAGTTACATTTTGTTAAAGTATTTAAACTTGAGAAAGTTTGTAGGATACAGCTGCTGCTAGGTCTGCTCTCAATCTTTTCAGCTGTAGTTTACAAAGTCTTTCACTTTCTTTGCCAATGAGTACTGGTGTCTCATTGATCCCATGATTCCATAGCATTGATCCATGGCAGTCAAAGTGGCATCAAACTGCAGTAATTCTATAATGCAGATGCACCCTTTGCAATCCTAGAATAAGATAGAATGAGAAGTAGCACCTTCCATATTCCTTCTGCCATTTCTCTGTTGGAGGAGAACAACTGGGCACAGCTCCATAGTGTCTAGGCATAATAATTGGGGAAAGGCCATCCTTCAATATCCATTGATGCTTAAGTCCCATAATATCTAATTACATAAGAGAATGGTGTTCCTTATATCAAATGGCAAATCAAGGTTTACTCTTGAGATTTAAAAATATATTTTTCAAGGTGTGAACGGCTGAATCTGTGGGTGCACAATTTTAATATGATTGTTAATGGTATTCAGGGTAAACATCCCTTATCCCAAATCTGAAATGATCCACATGGAAGGCTGAGATAATGACATTTTTTTCTTTCTGAGAGTTCAATGTACACAGAATTATTTAAACTCTTGTATAAAATTATCCAGCCCTATTTAGCAGAGAAGGCTAAAGACCTTGTGAATGACAGCCCTCATGCCTCCATAGCATTGAGCCATGGCACCCAAAATGGTGCCAAACTGCATTAATCCCACAGTTCGGATGCATCCTGAGAACGGTCCCCTTCATAATATTTCTGTGAAAGTATTTGAATGACAAGATTTGAGCAACAATGTATGATGCTTAAAAACATTGCCAAGGGCCATCTCTAAATCTCAGATTTTGGCCTGAGATTCTCATGAATTTGCATCCTTAACAAGGATTCTGGGATCTCAAGACAGGGTGGGTATTAGTAAAAGGAGAATGAATTTCAACCAATTATTTCAAGGCCTGTGCTTGAGAGTGGAGCTCTTTATAGACCTCGCAGTAGCTAAAGCACATATGCTGTGGCTGCTTTGTTCCAGTAGAGCTCAGTGTATCAATGAAGAGTCTGAGAGCGCAGCTGCATGCATGTGTGTATGAATGTGCATGCCAAGTTTGGGCACTTAAAATTCAGGGTTTGGGCACTGAGGTTCTTTCAAACAGCCACAAAGACCTTGCTCAGGTTCCAATTCTCCAAGAATGAAGTCCTTTCTGACCCTGTTCTCATTAGTAAAAGAGAGCAATAGTGCTATCTCACAAGGAAGCAACAACAGAACACACAATGCTCTTCCTGAAAGAAGATGCCTGCAAAGCAAAAACCCCTCTCTCTATATATATTGCTGCTTTTGGACAAATTTTGTCAACTAACTAGGCTAATCAATAATAACCTATTTCATACAGCAGCCAGGAAATATACTTACTATATCATCGTCATCCCTTCCAACATTTCACAGATGAAAACTGGGACACGTGTGGTCAAGGATGCATCTGCATTGTAGAATTAATGCAGTTTGACACCACTTTACCTGCCATGACTCAATCATGGGAGTTATAGTTTTAGAAAGTCTTTAGCCTTCCCTGCCAAAGAGTGCTGGTGCTTCACCAAATCACAAATCTGCAAAAGTCAAAACCACAAATGTGAAAGGATGATGGTAGAATCAATGAGTTTACACCCATCTCCCAAAAATACATATCATAGAATCATAGAATTGTAGAACTGTAGAGTTGGAAGAGACCGCACGGGCCATCCAGTCCAACCCCATTCTGACAAAAAGCAGGAAAATCTCATTCAAAGCACCCCCAACAGATGGCCATCCATCCTCTGCTTAAAAGCCTCCAAAGAAGGAGCCTCCACCACACTCCGGGGCAGAGAGTTCCACTGCCAAACAGCCCTCACAGTGAGGAAGTTCTTCCTGATGTTCAGGTGGAATCTCCTTTCCTGTAGTTTGAAGCCATTGTTCCGCATCCTAGTCTGCAGGGCAGCAGAAAACAAGCTTGCTCCCTCCTCCCTATGACTTCCCCTCACACATTTATACATGGCCATTATCATGTCTCCTCTCAGCCTTCTCTTCTGCAGGCTAAACATGCCCAGGTCTTTAAGCCGCTCCTCATAGGGTTTGTTCTCCAGACACTTATTCATATTAGTTGCCCTCCTCTGGACGCTTTCCAGCTTGTCAACATCTCCCTTCAATTGCAGTGCCCAGAAGTGGACACAGTATTCCAGGTGTGGTCTGACCAAGGCAGAATAGAGGGGGAGCATGACTTCCCTGGATCTAGACGCTATTCCCCTATTGATGCAGGCCAAAATCCCATTGCCTTTTTTCGCCGCTGCATCACATTGTAGGCTCATGTTTAACTTGTTGTCCACGAGGACTCCAAGATCTTTTTTCACACGTACTGCTGTCGAGCCAGGTGTCCCCCATTCTGTATATTTTCATTCCATTTTTTCTGCCTAAGTGAAGTATCTTGCATTTGGCCCTGTTGAACTGCATTTTGTTAGTTTCGGCCCATCTCTCTAGTCTGTCAAGATCGTTTTGAATTCTGCTCCTTTCTTCTGGAGTGTTGGCCCTCCCTCCCAGTTTGGTGTCGTCTGCAAACTTGATGATCGTGCCTTCTAACCCTTCGTCTAATTTGTTAATAAAGATGTTGAACAGAACCGGGCCCAGGACGGAGCCCTGCTGATGGTACTCTACTCGTGACTTCTTTCCATGATGAAGAAGATGCATTGGTGAGCACCCTTTGGGTTTGTTCGCTTAGCCAATTACAGATCCACCTAACCGTAGTTTTGCCTAGCCCACATTTGACTAACTTGTTTGCCAGAAGGTCATGGTGGACTTTGTCGAAGGCCTTACTGAAATCCAGATAGGCTACATCCACAGCATTCCCCGCATCTACCCAGCTTGTAACTCTATCGAAAAAAGAGATCAGATTAGTCTGTCATGATTTGTTTTTGGTAAATCCGTGTTGATTATTAGCAATGACCGCAATTCTTTTGATTTCAAAAAGTGGACAAAGAAATTAAATGGCTTGCTTTGCTTCTGCAAATGGCCAGTATAACTTGTACCTCCATTAAAGCTCCCCTTCACATGTCTTCCAACAGTCCTGATTTGACAGGGAAGATCCCAATGAACATGCTATCATCCCATTTTTCCTCTGATTCTCTTTCCTCCTCCCAATTTGTCCTTTTGTCCTCGGCTAATTTTTATTATTGCAAAATGAGTTAAAATGCCAAAGTAGCTAGCATTTAACTCATGCATCAAGGGAAAAAGGGAAAATGGAGTAGGATTTTGACATTCCCAGTAGATACAGGCCAAAGGAAGCTACTGTAGGCTTTCCTAGCTTGTATGTTCTTCCTCATAAATAATTTTGTCTTCTTGACTACATTGTGATGTTGCCTGCCTACAAATGGCCCAGTTTTCATCTGTGAAATGTTGGAAGATATGCCACTACTGTCTTTAATTCAGTTTTAACAAATTGAAAAAGATGAATCTCCATAAGCCTCCAGCATTGCAGTTCCTCCCTCCAAATAAGTTTGTTTAAAACATCCATGTCTGATGGAGAAGGCTGTAAGCTATCTTTTGCTGCATGGCCAAAAAGCTCCCCCGGGAAGTATATATATATTTTTTCCTCATGGTTATGTCTTAAAATGGGTCTGCACGAAGTTGGAGGAGATGATGGCAAAGAGCAAATGTGTCGAAATCCTGTGCCAAGAGGATGCTGGAAACTGGCACTAGCAGGAAATATGATCTCTAGCAAGGAAATGGTTTTATAGGAACTGGAAAGTGGGAAAGCAACATTTACTTATGTATTTTGAACACTGCCTGACATTGAATTCTTCAGTGACTCATACCTACCCTGCTGCTGGCTGTTGGTGCTGTTGCTGCCAAGGTGATTAAATGAAAGAGTTGTCTTTGTAATTAGGGGAGAAAAGTAATAACCCAAATCCTGATTAGGAGGTACAGACTCTTTTCAAAGCAGAATTAGTCAGAACTGAATTTTCTGCTGTCCCAGTTCTTTGTTGATCAGGATGTTAAACTACAACTCCCAACAACTTAAGGAGCCCCGAATGGTGTAGTGGGTTAAAGCCTTATGACTTGAAGGTTGGGTTGCTGAACTGAAGGCTGCCAGGTTCGAATCCAACCCAGGGAGAGTGTGGATGAGCTACCTCTATCATCTCCAGCTCCATGCGGGGACATGAGAGAAGCCCCCCACAAGGATGGTAAAAACATCAAAAACATCCGGGCGTCCCCTGGGCAAAGTCCTTGCAGATGGCTAATTCTCTCACACCAGAAGCTACTTGCAGTTTCTCAAGTCGCTCCTGACCAGAAAATAAAACCTCCTAGAGCAAGCATGGGCAAACCTGTTTGCTTTGGGGCTACATTGTGGGCCCAGGTGGGAGGGCCGGGCTGGGATGGGATGGACCTGGAAGGGTGAGGGCCTGGGAGAGGGCGGGGCTGGGAGGGGACAGGGCAGGACCTGGGTCATCCTGGGTTTGCCCTCCCGACATAGCGATGGGGCTTCTCACCCCATCTTTATGCCAGGAGGAAAACAAGACATGCAGAGGCTACACCAATCCTCCTCTCACGATCTTTGGACTGTCCTCTCAGCATTATGTTGGGAGGGGGGCGAGACAGGCAACATCTAAGAGCACTCCAGAGGGCTCTCAACCACTGTGTGCCTTTCTCAAGCCATCCTCCTGGCAGAAGGACAGGGCTGCTCACACCGTCCTTATGCCAGGAAGAGAGCAAGACACGTGGTGGCTGAGAGCACTCCAGAGGGCTCTCGGCTGCTGTGTGTCTTCCTCCCCCATCCTTTCTACATAAGGTTGCAGTGAGCCACTGCAGCCTTTATGCCAAGAGAACAGGGAAAATGAGGAGGGCCTGAGGTAAGTGCTCAGGGGGCCGCATCCAGCCCCCAGGCTTTAGTTTGCCCATGCCTGTCCTAGAGTTATACAATAATAAAGTTGGAAGAGATTACAAGTGCCACCCAGTCCAACCAACTCCCATGAAGGAATACACAAGTGATGGCCAACCTATGACACGCATGTCAGCACTGACACACCTAGCCATTTTTGCTGACACACTGCCGCATGCAGATTGATTGGATGACTTATGTCTTTTGTGGCCAAATTTGGTGTGATTTCGTCCAGTGGTTTTCTTGTTTATTCCATGGGAATTATGCACATTTTATTATATCATTCTATTATTACTCTATTATTATTGTAGTATATTATTATATTATTACTATATTATTATTATTATTATTATATTATTCATGACTACATTGAAATTAGAATAGAGAGAAACTGCAAGAGATACCATAGATTGTTGTACATGGAAATAATGGTAGTAAATAGTTTTTGATTTATTAAATACAGTTATATATTACAATTATACATTTTTGTTATTTAAATCATACATACTGTGAAATTATGGGGTTTTTTTTCTCGAAGTGATACACCACCCATGTCATGCTAGGTTTTTTTAGGTGAATTTTGACACACCAAGTGCAAAAGGTTGCCCATCATTGGAATACACTATCTAAGTGCTTCTGGCAGATGGATATCCAGCCTCTGCTTAAAAACCTCCAGAAAAGGAGACTCCACTGGACACCAAGGAAGCATATTTCACTGTCAAACAGCCTTTACTATCAGGAAGTTTTTCTTAATATCTGATCGGAGTATTGGGTGGCAACCTGTGCTCGACGGGGTCGCACTCCCCCTGAAGGCGCAGGTCCGCAGCTTGGGGGTCCTCCTGGACTCAGAGCTGACACTTGATGCTCAGGCGTCGGCAGTGGCCGGGAGGGCCTTTGCACAATTAAAGCTTGTGCGCCAGCTGCGACCATACCTCGTGAAGTCTGACTTGGCCACGGTGGTCCACGCCTTAGTCACCTCTAGACTGGATTATTGCAATGCACTTTATGTGGGGTTGCCCCTGAAGACGGCCCGGAAACTTCAGTTAGTCCAACGTGCAGCTGCCAGGTTGTTAACTGGAGCAAACTACAGGGAGAGATCTACTCCCCTGTTTAAGGAGCTCCACTAGCTACCGATTATTTTCCGGTCCCAATTCAAGGTGCAGGTTCTTACCTATAAAACCCTAAACGGTTTGGGACCCACCTACCTTTCTGACCACATCTCTCGCTATGAACCCACTCGTCCTCTTCGTTCATCCGGTAGGGCACTTCTTTCGCTCCCGCCACCATCCCAGGCTCAGTTGGTGGGGCCGAGGGAGTGGGCCTTTTCTATTGTTGCTCCCCGGATCTGGAATTCCCTTCCGGAGGAGATCCGGCAAGCACCCACCCTGGCTTCCTTCAAAAAGCTGCTTAAAACCTGGCTCTTCCGCTGCGCCTTTGGATAACCGAGCCCATAGCTATAGTAGTTGCACAGGCCACCTCTTTGACTTGAAACACTATATTCCTCTGCCCCAAAGCATCTTAGAATATAACATTGCATTTTAGTTCTGTTGGTCCCTCCAGGCCATCCTCTCCTTCATCCCAGTGGTCTTTTTTCTTTTTTCCTTTCAGATTCATATGTTATTTGAGTGATTATATTCCTTCCGTTTATGTGATTGTTTTAGTCAATTGTTATGTTTTGTTTTTGTTTTTAATTCTTATAGCATTTTATAGTGTTTTCAGTGTTTTATTGTACAATGTTTTATGCTGATTTTATATTGGAAACCGCCCTGAGTCCCTTTTGGGAGAGAGGGCGGTATACAAATAAACTTTTACTTACTTTTACTTACTTACTATTCCAGTGGAATAATTTTTCCTGCAGTTTGAATCCATTGCTTCTCTTTCCTCCCTTTCCTCTCTTATCATTTGGAGATATTTATTGGACAATAACTTCCCGAACCCCATTTGTGGGTTAAGAGATTCTGAGATTTGTAGTCCATTTGTTTAAGAAATAGACTGTCCGAAAGGAAGGAATAAAAAAACCAGAACAGGAAAACATCAAAATAAACACAAGAAAGCAACGAGACCCAGAGAAACCCATTATAGCTGCTGTTGAGCTGCCAAGGTAATGAAATGCTAACATTGGACTTAGATGCCTGTCAAGAGATTCCAGTGCTGTGTCTGTCATTTTGGTCAACTTTACAGGCCAGATTAAAGTGTTTCTTTTATGTGCTTACCACTGCCAAGTTGCAGAAAGATGATGCCTTTACCAGCCTTTTACCACAGTGTCAGCTTCCTTTCCCAGCTCAACTCAAAGGCATCAGCAGTTACAAACATGCCAGTAACAAATAGTCCAGTGATTGTCAGGTCCATAAATCTTTATAATATTGGGACAAGGACTCAGAAATCCAATCTTACACTGCTGTCCACAGACCAAGTGAGTGGGAGTGCACCTAAACTGTTAAATTATTTCAGTTTGATACTATTTGAAGTGTCATAGCTCAGTCCTATGGGATCCTGGGATTTGTAATTTGGTGCAGCACAAGCATTCATTTGCAGAGGAAACTAAAGATTGTGTAAAGCTACACCTCTTGAGATCCCATAACACGGAGCCATGACAGATAAAGTAGTGTCAAGTTGCATTAATTGTACAGTGTTAATGCAGCCAAAATTATATAAATCGAAGATAATTTTTGGACACTTTGGCACTGTGAAGAAAAGATCATGACAGCAGTTAATATCTTAACCTTTGCTTAAAATATAAATCAGAGGTGGGAAGTATATGGTCCTTTGGAAGTTGGGGTGCAACAGCTATAACCAGAATAGCCAATGGACAAGAACAACAGATAATGCAACTCAGAAATTTATGGAGAATTGATATGACATAGAGTCCAAGTTAAAATCTGATGACCAACAGGTGTCCATCCATTTGCAGGTTTTAGTATCACCTCCTCCTCTTAACTCCTGCCAACCTAGCAGTTTGAAAACATGCAAATGTGAGTAGATCAATAGGTACCACTCCGGAGGGAAGGTAACGGCACTCCATGCAGTCATGGCGGCCACATGACCTTGGAGGTGTCTACAGACAATGCCGGCTCTTCAGCTTAGAAATGGAGATGAGCACCAACCCCCAGAGTCGGTCACGACTGGACTTAGCGTCAGGGGAAACCTTTACCTTTTTACCTCCTTTTAAAGGTTTGTACATTCCAAGAACTTTATTTAAATTCAAGCCTCTGGAGCCGGGCCAACTCAAGCATGTTCTCTAGACCATTCAGAGCCATCAAAATGTGTACATACAGAAAGAATAGAGTCAGGAAAAGCAGATTAAAGCCAATCTGTATGCAGTGCAAGTCTCCCTTCCTATTTATGCTGCAATTTACAATCAGGAGTGTAAGGAATAGGTTTGAAGTTGCATCTTTCACAAACAGATAGATTTCACCAACCCTGCTGAGGTGTTTCCTTGGGTTTGAGCATCTCAGCAGAAAGAGGGATGCGACCGAGTAAATATCAGGTCCTCTTACAAATTTTTATTTTTAAAATTTTAATCAGCAGCAGCAGTCATTTTCACCCTGAGATAGAAAAAAAGAGATGCAAATCGTTCTATCTTCAAGAGAGAGCTCCCTGGTTGCTTTCCTGAGATTGGAGACTAGCAGGAAATTAAAATTTTAATGAGCTAATCTCAGCATCTAGCTCCGATGAGCATTGCAGGGGAGAGAAAGGCGCATTCCTCTAATGGTATGTCAGTTCTAAAAGCACATCATCTAGGCCAATAATGAGCACTTAAGAGAAACACACTTGTCAATTTGATCTGTAGTTGCCCAGTTCAAGCAAAGTAGACAATTGATCCCACAGGGCTACAGCAGAGGATAGGTAATATGTGCTTACATGTATCCAGCTTAAACTTGGTTCAGGTTCAGGAAACAGAGGGGGAAAGTAATGTAAAATCTTCCATATCTGACCCTGTTCCAAGGACCGGTTTTCCCATATACACAGGGAATATGGATCCATGGGCAATGATATCTAATCTCTTCTATATAATCCACTCCAGGTTTTAATCTAAACCATAAAAGACCAAGCCAAGATAATGAACTGAATTTGGGGGTGCAATTCAGGACCTTAGACATCTCCTTAAATAGCTGGTCAAAAACCTGAAACAGAATCACTGTCCCACTCCTAATGGAAGCCAGCAACCACACACTTTCAAAGTTTAGGAAAGGTAGTTACTTTTCAAACTGTGAGCCCTGTCCTCAAATGGGGTCCCCTTAGCTTAGCTCAGCATTGGGGTCACACAAAAATTGGCAACTAAATGTTTTAGGCATTTACATGAATCGTTGTGCAGTGTTTACAGTGGCGTACTCAGAAGATGCTTCAGCTGTACTTCATAAAAAGGAAAATTGGCCTTTTTAGCAAGCCTTTACAAAAGGCTAATTTGTTATTAATACATGTTTGGTTCTTATACCTACATATTTTATATACCTATATAGAGCATGCATGTAAAACTTGAAATGTTGGGTGGGTAGCATCAATGAAACACAGCTGGAAGTAATTAACTCCAGCCAGAAGAACCTGGAAAGGTTGCTACATCTCCCAAAATCCTGCAGACAATATGGATACTGAGGGTTGTCATCCAAAAGCTTTGACTCCAGCTTGGAAATGCGGCGCACCATCATCCATTGGCTGAGATCCCACATCTGTGCATCGCTCAGTCATTAGTAAGGAGGGATGGGGATGCAATTCAGAACATGGAGAAACAGCTGGTCTCAGCTTGATCAGGAAGCAAAATAAAGGTCTACTCTCAAATGGAGTGCATCAGTTTATTTATTTGTTTGCTTGTTTGTTTACAGTATTTATATTCTGCCCTTCTCACCCCAAAGGGGACTCAGGGCGGATCACAATATACAGGGCAAACATTCAATGCCATTTGACATACAACATACAGACAGAGACACAGAGGCTATTTAACATTTTTCACCTTCCAGCTTCATGAGGGTATGCTCAATTCCGGCCACAGGGGGAGCTGCTGCTTCATCATCCACTGTGACACCAAGTCCTTGATTCAGAACTTCCTCATTCTTCCGCATGCACACTGCTAGACATTTTTATGGTGATGTAAATTAGTTAAATTAGCCTCCCCGCATAAGCAGTCCCTAAATTTTCCTACTTGACAGATGCAACTGTCTTTCAGGTTGCTTAGGTAAACAACGACCTAGGCGATTCAATGGCCAGGCACTCAGTCCAACCTGGGCTGGTTTCGAACTCATGACCTCTCAGTCAGTAGTGATTTATTGCAGCTGGCTATTAATCATCTGCGCCACAGCCCGGCCCAGTTTTCCTTCCCCTGGGAGCCCAGATCTTCCTGGGCTGAAATATAGCACAAGAGATCTCTAATACAGCATTCTGAGTACCTCATCAGCCACAAATCCCAGAATACTCTAGGAACCATGACATTTGAAATGGTAGCAAACGAATGTAACTTGCATTCCCTTGAATGCTGCTAGTGTTTATGTGTTTCTGATATTAGGCATGAATTTGTGCTTTGTCTCATAGTGTTGGCCTTTGGTGTCAGATGTGTCTGATGGGTTTTTCATACTCTATGCCACGTCAATGTTTACTCACAAAATCATCTCAATTTCATCCTCGCTCACGAATAAATCCTGTCACAAGCCCTGAAGCCGGCTTCTTTCCTGGCCTGGATCTGTGAGTCAATGCAAAGTGAGTTCATCCTAGTATTTTTTTATAATTTCATATCTGAAGTATGAGCAAAAGGAGGAGAACAAACACACATGGTTTTTGCTTTTAACCTTAATCTTGTTGACTTTGACTTAAGTGACCCCATGAAGGAGAAACCTCTAAACCATCCTATCTTCAACAAACCTTGCAGACTCAGGGCCATGGCTTTTTAAAGTGGGTTTATCTGTCTGGAATACAGTCTTCTTTTCCTATAGTTTTCTGTCTTACCAAACATTGTTTTTTCTAGCAAGCCACGTCTTCTCATGATATGGCCAAAGTATGACAACCCCGGCTTAGTCATCTTTGCTTCTAGGGAGAGTTTTGACTTCATTCAATCCTAAAGGTCCCATTCATTTATCCTTGGAGCAAGAAACATTATCAGTAGAAGCACTTTTCTCATATTACATCTGGGTCTATATCTGTAGAACCAGTACCACATTTCAAATGAGTCAGTTTTCTCCCATCTGCTTTCTTTGCTCTCCAGCCTTCACAACCATAAATAGAAATGGGAAATCTGAGAGCATGGACAATCCTCATATAAGGAGAAGTTGGAAGAGTTTTGCATGTTCAACTTGGTGAAGAGAAGAAAGTTGGGTGACATGAACACATTCTTCAAATACTTCTGCTGCTACTACTCAGATGAAGGGCAGGCTTGTTTTCTGCTAATAGTTTTAAGATAAAGGAGGATACATAGCAAAATAGTATTCAAAAACAAACACAGACCAACCGGTCAAAAAGGACCGGTCAAAACCGGTCAAAAACCGGTCAAAAACCAAAATACCCGGCAGAGGTATTCGCTATCGTTTCAGTGAACACATTCCAAGATGAAGTAAAGTCGTAGTCAAGCCGGTCCAGAGGTCATTCACAGCAAACAGGATACAGCAGCAGCGTCAACGTCCAATCCAAAGTCAGGGCACAAGAGCGAACATGATGTCCAGAAGCGATCAGAGGTCCAAACCAAAAACAGTAGCAAATACCAAAGAATCCACAAAGTTCAGGAATCACAACCCAGCATACACTTTGCCAGTCGCAAAGTCCCTATTGCAACCTGCCCTCCTTTTATTACAAACCTTCCTGAGTTGCCATCAGCCAACGCCTCACCCTCAGCTGCTTCTGCATTCTCCTCCAAGCTAGAATCAGACAACACCCCATGCTCAGCTGCCAGTTGTGCTGCCCGAGCTACTTTTTGCCTTGCCTGCCAAGCGGCCCTTCTCTTGCTTCTACTTACATCCTCCCAAACAGCAGACAAATCATCTTCCCTCCAAGTTTCATTCCCAACAGATCTTCTGAATGTGCCACTACTTGTAGGCTCCTAACCCACTTCTACTACTTTTGTCCAATCCATCTCATCCACAACCTCATCAGTGTCACTCCCAGCACTTCTCATAGAAACTGCTTCATTGTCAAACCCAGCATCCCCATCAAACCCTTCAAAAGACTCTTCATCAGTGGGTTCAGTAAGTATTTGCCGGATCCTCTCCTGCTGTTGCTCTTCTATAGGATCTTGTTCCCGAGTAGACCTTTCTGCCTGCCTACTCTCCAACTCCCTGTTGTTACTACTACTCAGAGACTCATCCACAACAGAACCTCTTGACAGTGAGCACAATTCTGCAATGGAACTGATTGCCTAGAAAGGTGGCGGGATCTCCTTCTCTGAATATCCTCAAAAATATATCTGTTGGGAATGTTCCACCTGGAGATCCTGGATTGACCGGGGAGTGCAGTTTAATGGTCCCTGGGGCCCCTTTCAATGCTATGATTCCAAGGTTGTTAGGCAAGGAATACTCTGAGATGGTTTTGGCAAATTCTTCCCCTGAAATAGCCTACAGCACCTGATATTTATTGGCACTCACAACCAAGAACTAGCCAAGGCTGACCCTGCTTAGCTTCCAAGATCAGACAGGATTTTGTTCTCTGCAATACTTGAAGCATCTCATCTCTGTTAACTTTTCACCTTTGTTCTGGGTACATGGGTCACGAAGCAGGCAAGGCTCGGCAGAAGGTGACAAATGACTTAACAAAAGGAGCACTTACCATAATTTGATTAACATTTATTGGCATAGATCACCAATGATCTAAAAAGAGGCAAGTGGAATAAAATTAATATAGGCACAAAGGAAACAGTCTTGGTTTGTCTTTGGCTGCTTGCCGGTTGTTTGTTTTTAAAAAAAAATTTTTGTAAATGGAGGCGAGAAGAAAAAGAAAGATTTATAGGAAGCTGTAGAAAGCCTAAAAATGTTTGTGTTTTTGCCATATTGCCATATATCTACGCAGAATGTACTGTACTTCTCAGGCCGATAATGGTCTATGCAACACAATAAAACTGTTGAGTCAGTTTGAGCATGACGTCCTTCAAAAAATCAATATTAAATAAGTAATATTTCTATATTACAGTAGTTTCGATGCTAGGTTAAAGTATTCCTATTTGTCAAGCTATTTTAGAGGAAATTTCATATTGGCTGCTTTTCAGTATAGTCCTACAAATATATAGTCCCATTATAACGCTTTTGAATCAATTGCTATATTCTTTTATTTTTATTTTATTTTTAATGTATTTTCTTTATCTAGATTGCTGTTTTTATGGTTTATAATAGAAGCTTTTTTACATATCAGCGGGCACTGCTGTCAATATTTCGACTCCAATATGATAATTAGCAATTGTTGGGGTTTTTTTTCATGTATTGTTGCTGTTGTTATGTGCATTCAAACCAATTCTGATTTATGACTACCATAAGATGAACCTATCATGTGGTTTTATTGGCATGATTTGTTCAGAGCTGGGTTGTCATTCTCTTCTTTTGAGGCTGAGAGACTGTGACTTATTCAAGGTCAGAAAGACGGCAGGGAAAGGGACAACCTAATTTCCCATATGAAGGAATTTACAGTAGACTTTCATTTATCCAACACTCGCTTATCCAACATTCTGGATTATCCAATGCATTTTTGTAGTGAATGTTTTCAATACATCGTGATATTTTGGTGCTAAATTTGTAAATACAGTAATTACTACATAGCATTACTGTGTGTTGAACTACTTTTTATGTCAAATTTGTTTTATAACATGATGTTTTGGTGCTTAATTTGTAAATTCATAATCTAATTTGATTTTTAATAGGCTTTTCCTTAATCCCTTCTTATTATCCAACATATTCGCTTATCCAACATTCTGCCGGCCCATTTATGTTGGATAAGTGAGACTCTACTGTACTTACTTACTTCACTTTCCCAGTTTGAGCTGATAACCTGGGAACAGCCATTGAGAAGATTCTCTATTTATGATAGTGATGGGAATGAGAGGAACGTTCCCACAAAGACCTTAACACTCAAGTAGGCTCATATACAGAGACGTGGTCTTTTAGATATTCTGCCCCAGGCCATGCATGATTTTCAAGGCCATAATCAAGATATTGAATTCTGTTCATAAATGGACCAACACAAGCAAAGAGCCACAGAGTTGGAGGAGACCACAATGGCCATCCCATTGAACTCCATTATACCATCCAGGAATACACAATTGAAGTGTTCATGGCAGACAGCCATCCAATCTCTACTTAAGAAGGGGAATCCACCATCCTCCAAAGCAGAGTACTCCACACCGATGAAGATTTAAGACCCCAAAAGAATTCCAGCCTTCCGATGTGAGGATGTCTCATTGATAATGGATGGGGAAAATAATTTGGCCACTCTTGCAAGTACACTGATATCCAGCTTTGATTCTGCACCCACAGATTCAACCACCCACAGCTTGAAAATATTAATTATTTATTTGCTGTATTTTTATTCTGCCTTTCTCCAGATATTGGGGACTTATGACAACCCAAGGAGATCAGATAGCCATCTGTCAGGAGTGCTTTAATTATGTGTTCCTGCATGGTGGAACAGGTAGGGCTAGATGGCCTTTGCATTCTCTTTCAATATTTTTAAAAAAAATCCAAAAAGGCATTGAACTAGATAATTTATTTATTTATTTATTTACTTACTTACAGTATTTATATTCCACCCTTCTCACCCCAAAGGGGACTCAGGGCAGATTACAATGAACACATATATGGCAAACATTCAATGCCAACAGACAAGCAACATACAGTATAGACAGACACAGAGGCATTTAACATTTTTCCAGCTTCACGATTCCGGCCACAGGGGGAGCTGTTGCTTCACTGTCCACTAGTGGCTGTACTTCCTCATTCCTTTCCTTGTTTTTTGCTGGCAGTTTTTTTATGGTGTTGTAAATTAGTTAAATTAGCCTCCTGCATAAAGCGTACCTAAATCTCCCTACTTGACAGATGCAACTGTCTTTCGGGGCTGCATAGGTCAACAGCAAGCCGGGCTATTTAATGGTCGGGGGCTTAACCCGACCCGGGCTTTGAACTCATGACCTTTCGGTCAGTAGTGGTTTATTGCAGCTGGTTACTAGCCAGCTGCACCACAGCCCGGCCCAGCTGGTGGTCTCTTCCAAATCTATGGTTCCTTTTCAAAATCCAAACCTTGGTGGTCTCTTCCAAATCTATGGTTCCTTTTCAAAATCCAAAAAAACAAACCATGATTTTTTTTCTGTTGTATGTAAGGGATGCCATTTTGCTTTACCATTCTATATAATGAGACTTGAACATCCATGGATTTTGTTATGCAGGAGACCCTGGAACCAAACCCCAAAAGATATAAAGTGCCCACTGTACCTGCAATGAGGCAATATTAATAAGCTGTCACCTTCCATTTTAAAAACAGTTCTGAGGTTCCTGCTGGTACACAACGGAATGGTGCTTTAATCACGATTTCTGTGGTGATTGCCAAATCATCTCCATCACAGCAAAAATAAAATGCTCGGAGTCAAGCCAATGTTGATTCTCGTGACTTGTGTTCCAAGACTTCCACACAGCTAGACTGAGGATCAAGCAGGCTCTGTGGCAGCAGCTGGTGTGAATTACTCTTTCCTCTTCAGTCTCAGGCAGGAAAAGCTTTTCCCTCTGGTGATGCTCCTGGATATGTCGGGATGTGCCGTTTCCGCTCTTGAAGACATGATACTTGAACAACTGCAAGATCTGCAGAGCCTCATCAAAACGCATGTCAGACTGCATGGCAAATGGGGCTCACGCATTTGAATTGCCTGGAGGTTGGAATCCTTGCATCTCCGGCAAAGCGGAAAACTCTGGAGCCCCTCCGAAGAACCCTGGCTTTGTAAATAATTGAAACATTTGTGAATCTAGCCTTGCCTTTTAGTCTCCTCAGGCTCTTGAAAACATCCTCTTAGACACGATAAGCAAAAACCCCGGAGTGTAGATGAACTCTGAAGGGGAGGAAAGGTAGTTACAAATACAGGCATTTTGGAAGCATAGCAACTGGCAACAAAAAAGCACTTCAAGTAAGTACATTTCTAATCACAGTCTAATCGCCAGAGAGATTGTGTAATCAAGATCTTGGTAAAGCACCAGAGCTATTTATGTTGGCCTACTGAAGATTGTTTGTTTGCTTGCTTTACATTTAGGAGAAGTAATGGTGTTTGGAGGAATGCTTTGAGTCTCCCATCTGGCAAAGGAAAGGAAATAATAACATAGCCTCCAACTGTCCCAATGAATCCTCTGTCATCCCACTTGTTCAACTTCTTTTAAAATGTCCTAGTTTCTGTCTCATGCTTCCTCTTTTCCCCTTTGGCCTGAGTTCAATTCTAAAAGTAGTGTTATAGTCAACTCAGCAAGGAGAGAGTAGAGGGGCCAAATCGATCTCTTCTCTGTAGGCTCTGACAAAAGCAAACTGCTGCAGCCTTTCCTAGCTTTGGCATCACTGATAACACCTGAATCAACCACTGTGATTTGCTTAAGACACATGTGCCCCAGTTTTCATCTATGAAATATTGGAGGGTCAATGATGGTGATGAATCATTCCAGACCTTTTGAGTTCACACACTTATATAACTCAGTCCTCCATCACCAGATAAGTGCTTCAGAAGCTGGGTTTCTTTGCATTTGGAGAGTGAAAAAGGATTGCCTTGTTGACCTCCAGACATTTTCTATTCTTGCACTAAGGCCAGAACCCTGTTGCTATCATATTCCTATGTCGGTTACTTTACATACAAGCTTATGGCCATTGCGAAGTAAATGCAATCAATTCATGGTTGCATACTTAACTTTCCACAAATGCAAGCTTTTCGCATGGATCTTAATCCTATTGCTAAAGTATAAATATTGAATCAAATGGATTTAGCTCTGTGTTGACAACTGATCCAGTGGTTCTGCTCTAGTTGGAAATAATCAGTAGGACTGAAAACCTATTGTCTTACATTCTTAGATGGTGTGCAAATATTTGACAGTGTCTTCAATGTATTATTGGGATTGCAAAAACCTCTGTTGCACAATAGGACAATAAGCAGGCATATAACTGGTTGTGCATAATCAGTATCCCACCAAAGGGTGGTATAGCCTTGCTGCCATGTAACTATATTAATGTAGATTTACAGCAAACAAGCCAATATAGGTTCTCAGCCTTTCATTATGTGATGTGTCAACAGGTGGTTGTTAAGACTGGGTATTATTATTTATTTATTTTTATCCCGCCTTCCTCCCACTATAGGGACTTCAAGTGGTTAACAATAAACATGAAACAATGCTAATTAAAACAATATGAATACATTAAAATATAACTTAAAAACAAACAATTTATGTAATTAACATCATTAAATATTAAAATATTAAAATGCATTAAATCTCCACACCAATCTCAAGATCATACCATATATACCATATATAACAAAGAAGTCGTGATGCCGGCTGAACTGCTGACCTGAAGGTTGGTGGTTCAAATCTGTGAGATAGGTTGAGCACCCATCTGTCAGCCCTTAGCTTCCCATGGGTAGACATGAGAGGAGCTTCACACAGGATGCTAACACATCTGGGCAACGTATTTGAAGACAGCCGATTCTCTCACACCAGAAGTGACTTGTCTCTATTAGCTTCTGACAAGATAAATAAAGCCCTACATATAACTGTACCTTGGATCAATATCTTGTTCATAGTTGCATAATGTAAAATTACACTAGTACAATTCCTGGATTGCACCATGTTACATAGTAGGTAATGCAGTCCAGCCCTTTGATCATGGGTTCAGTATCCATGGCTTCACTTACCCATGGTCCAAAAAATCTACCCTCTGGAAGTGTTTAGGTCCTCTGGTACAATCCTAAGATATAGAATCCTAGAGCTGGAAGAAACCCAAGGGCCATCCAATCCAACCTCATTCTGCCATGCAAGAACACACAGTCAAAGCATTCCTGACAGATGGCCATCTAGAGTCTGCTTTAACCCCTCCAGAGAAGGAGACTCCACCAACCTCCAAGGCAGCATATGTTTCTGGCCCAAGTAAAGAAGTGTGAATTTCTGGGAATTTCAGTTGCTTATAAGCACCAGGACAAATTTACAGGCTCACGGATATTCAGTTCTGTTATCTTTTGCATCTGGCTCATATTGAAAAAATTAAGATTATATTTTTTTAAAACCTGAAGTGTTTCACAGGCTTGAAATCCTACCTCTTTTCTAGTTTTATAGTACTAAAATGTCAAGGCTTCCCACAAAGAATTATGTATGTAGTGTGGTTGAAATGCTGAGAATTCTCTGTTGAAGATCTCCGAAGAATATGCACAAATGCACACACATGAATGGCTATACACATAAGCACTTCAGAGTTGCCAAGAAATAGAAGATAACTCAATTAGCAACTTCAGTGTTGCGAATCCAGCATGTCTTATATTACAGCAGTCAGAATGCATGGCAACATATGGTTTGCGGGGCTACTCCTAAGTAATATGCAACATTTGAGATACGGCGATCCACAACACACCTGTGGGCTCAACACTTGTCAGATGGCTGAAACCAAGCATTCAGAATGGAATGGATAATGGATGAGAAAGACAAGTCAAAAAAGGGATGACTGAGCTCCCTTGGCAGGGGTAACCATAAAAGGCAGGTTAGAGATACAGAAATTAATTCTAACTCAATAAACTGTCCATGCTAATTAGAAAGGAAGGCAGCTTGGTCTCTTGGATGATGCTGGTATACACTTTACACACCCAAAAACAAATTTTACCTTAATGTTTTGGAAGAATGACAGATTATGTTTTACAATTGGGTCCCTTAATTGTGTTAACATAAAAATGACAGTGGAATAACAAAAAATGTAGAATGAATCTTACCCTTCTGAATAACTATATGAATTTGCATCTCAAGTAATAGGGAAAAAAAATCTTTCTCAGGTTAGCTTTTCAGTCACGTTTCCAAGCTCTGACATAGATCTCAACATATGTTGAGGCTAAAGGAAATACATTCTTAAAATCTTGATTGATGGTAATGTTTGCTTTGTTTATTGTTGAGAAAAGCAGTCCTGTGCCTATTTCCTCAGAGGGAATTGCCAAATTGTAAATAGTCTTCGAAAGCTGTATGATTTTCTGAAGGCTTTCTCACAGCAGGAGGAAAATGTCTTAAATTCCTCACTGTTACCTTCAAGAAGAAACTCATGAAGAATTACATCCTGGGAAACATCTGAGGTCTCTTGCATCAGTTTCCATTCAGCTTGACATATTGTTTGTCAGAGTTTCTCAGTCATTATACATTTAGTGGGCAACTTAACAACATATCTTCCCAGGCAGGGTCCATAAGCTCTTGGGGCAGCCCTTTAGTTGTGGAATATGTATCTTTTACAAAATAACTCAGAAGTTCAACAGGACTGAAGAAGGTCCTATTCTAGTGTAAAAATAATCTCAGATGATGGTGCCTTTTTGAGAGGTTATCTGAGTGAATTCTTTGATGAAGTCAATCCACAAGAACATACTTTTGAGTTATTGGGAAGGGAATCAATGCACTGTTGTGTAAACGTAAAGTTCGTACAATGATCTCCAATCCCTTTGAATTCATCTGATTCCTGCACACTGTGCAAGCCCCAACCACACCATTGTTTTTTAGGCTAGCAGAGAAGCCACTAGTAATATTCTACAGCTAGATGCACAACCTCCATGCAAAGGATCGTTACCTTGACGTGGTGCTGGGGCTTGCATGCCTCAATGATGCCATGAGCTAAACCATGCAGGGCCACCCAAGATGGGAAGGTCATGGTAGAGAGGTCAGACTAAATACGATCCCTGGGGAAGGTAATGGCAACCCATCCCAGTATCCTTGCCATGAAAACTAAATGGATCAGTACAGGAAGCTCTGGCGTGGACTGGTCCATGAAGCCACGAAGAGTCGGAAACGATTGCATGAATGAAGAAGAAGAAAAGATGCACAACAACGACTCCATCCTCCAAAACATTCAGAAAATCTTCGGGATGTCCTGAAGATAGCATGCTATGGTGTCTCCAGCTGGATGAACATAGTTGGAGCCTTCCACACAACTCCTTGCTCTTCTTAATCCACAAAACTTACTTACTTAGGTGATCCCTCGTAGTTTGAGGAGGATCTCTGGTGTCTTGGGAGTGGGTTCTTAGGTGGCTGAAGAGACCTATTCTTGATCTGCATGTTCTCCCGCAGTGAGGACATTGGTTTCCAGGTGGAAGGCGATCCCAGTCGGGGTTGGCTTGACGGGCCTTCCTCTTGGCACGTTTCTCCCTTAAGCCCTCCATTCGTGCCTCTTCAAACTCCACAGCACTGCTGGTCACAGCTGACCTCCAATTAGAGCGCTCAAGGGCCAGGGCTTCCCAGTTCTCAATGTCTATGCCACAGTTTTTAAGGTTGGCTTTAAGCCCATCTTTAAATCTCTTTTCCTGCCCACCAACATTACGTTTCCCATTCTTGAGTTGGGAGTAGAGTAGCTGCTTTGGGAGACGGTGATCAGGCATTCGGACAATGTGGCCAGTCCAGCAAAGTTGATGGCATAGGAGCATCGCTTCAATGCTGGTGGTCTTTGATTCCTCAAGCACGCTGACATTTGTCCGCCTGTTTTCCCAAGAGATTTGCAGGATTTTTCTGAGGCAACGCTGATGGAAACGTTCTAGGAGTTGAGTGTGACGTCTGTAGACCGTACACGTTTCGCAGGCGTAGAGCAGGGTTGGGAGGACAATGGCTTTGTAAACAAGCACCTTGGTATCTCTACGGATGTTCCAATCATCAAACACTCTCTGCTTCATTCTGAAAAATGCTGCACTCGCAGAGCTCAGGCGGTGTTGCATTATAGTGTCGATGTTGACTTTTGTGGAGAGGTGGCTGCCAAGGTAGCGGAAATGGTCAACGTTTTCTAATGTTACACCATTAAGCTGTATTCCTGGCATTGCAGAGGGATTAGCTGGTGCCTGTTGGAAGGGCACTTTGGTTTTCTCAATGTTCAATGAGAGGCTTGTGATAGAGGACAAGAAGCAAGTGAGTTTCAAGAAGGTTGGAGGTCATTGCATAAGGAAAGCGGTGAATTCTTCACTCCACAATGACCACTAACTGGCATGTTGGAGAGATGCAGGTCAAAGGAAGCAGATGAGAGAACATTGCACCGCTTGAATAGAACTTCATGTTCCATCTCCCCCATGCAGGATTTCAGTCATTTACTATATGCTAAACATGTATACAAGTGGTTCTCAAATATTGCTCCTCCTGGATGGGAGGTTGACATCCATGATCATTAACCACACTGGCTGGAAGGCCTAGGAGCTAACATCCAAAATATTTGGAGAATCAAAGTTTGAGAAAAATTGATAGACAGGATTCTTGGCTTAGATGGTTGTTATGGTTCCTTCCAATTCTATGTTTCTTTGGTTCTGTTATTCTGTCCATTGCCCTTCCTCTCTTCACCGATACTAGCTGACATGTCTGATCCCATTTTATGATTATTAGAATGTATTGCTACTAGTAAGGAATAGCAAAATTATCTCATCAGTTCAAATGATGTCACTGAGGAAGATAAATTTCCTGCCAGAATTCAATTTGATTGTTATTTTAAAAAATAATAAATGAAAAAGGCACACAAAATGAAGGAAAGCAGGAGTACAAGAGCCTGTATAAATATATTACTTATAGCTGCATATCTTTTGATCAAATGAAGAGATGCTAACTAGAAGGCCAGTGACCTGGCAGGTTGCTGGTGGATAAGTCTGAGTAAGTAAATTGAATTAGCATTTCCCACTGCTGCTGCCAGACACACAGATGATAAAATATGTCTATAAGAGGCACATAAAAGATGTAGGATGTGAATTGGTCATTACAAGGTGCATAAAAACAGGCAGAGTCATGGCATGGCACAGAGCAACTTCTGAATAATCTCCCCAGCCATGTGGAATCAAAGTAAACAACTATGCTAGGAATTCAGCCAAGTGTTCTCCAGCCCACCTTTAATATTACCTTTGGCACAATTGATGGGATTTTTTCAATGCAAAGCCAATGGGGGAAGGCTATCCTTGCCTCTGCATAATGTCTTTGGAAGCAAGAATCAACATTGATGCTGATTTAGGGTTACCACCAATTTTGGTTCCTCAACATTAACATATGCATGAAGATATGGACAACATGGCCCTCTTCATGTTGGAAACAGCCATAGTTATTGAATGACACTGGTGTGAAGTGGGAGAATGATGTTTTAGTAGACCTAAATACTCTAAAAACAACAGATCCCATCTGATCTTGGAAGTTGAATAGGGTCAGCTCTACTTGGATGAGAGGCTGCCAACAAATTTTGGGGGAAAGAATTGACAAACTACCTCTGGGTATCCCTTGCCTAAGAACACTACGTGAAAATCATGAAGCCATGATAAGTTAACAGGTAATTTGAAAGCACACACATATATATAGATGTTAAAAAAATCACCAAGAATGGAATTTACCAAAAAAAATTCTTCAGGACAGAATAATTCTGTATTTTTTTAAAAAAAATCCACTGTATTAGAAAATAAAACTGGCAGGTTGTTTGTCTCTCAGTTTGTCCTTTTACATCAAGAGACCATGAACCAAATCTTATAGATTCAACATCTTTGCTCTACTCTTGAGCTGTGCCTCACTCTTCCACCTTAAAAAACCCAATGGCAGGTTGTGATATCTATGATAATCAATAGGGCAGAGTTTGCTCTGACATTTAATTTTAACAGTAAGGGAACTATCCAAAGTGCTAAATCTATTGGGATAATATACAACATGGAAAGCTGCATAACTGGAATAGTATTGTAAAGTTTGGACTAAAACCCAGTGGGGATTCACTATCCCACAAACCTGGGTGCCACCTCCACCCCTACTAAGGAATCAGCAAAGTGATCCATAACCCTTCCTTTTGTGCTGCCCCTTTATAACATCACTCACGTCCAAAATATACACTGATTGGACCCTAGCTCAGTATGTAGAAAGCCTTAAATGTCAGCACGGATTTGCACCTGCATACAAGAGGAAAGGAGAAGAGCTTAACTGAACCACAACAAGCTGTCTTCTTCTCTCAATGTGCCCACTGGAAAGCAGGAAACCTAGCAAATCTTTTTATCCTGCTTGATGCCTACAGAAAGGCCACTGGATTATTTGGTTTGTTGGGAGGCAAAGACATGCTAGGGATACAACTTTGCCAAGCTTTTATAAAGAAAGCCACTTTGCTATCCTTTTCAGACCACTGGTTTCATCACCACCTTGACTCATCTGCTGGAATTCCCCGAAGCTTTGTTAATAGCAGTGCATGGTGTATGTTTCAGATGCAGCACTAAGTGTCCCTATTTAGTGAGTCTGAATGCCACTGGAAGAGCAGAAAGTGGGAGACCATTCTTCTTGTATACAGGTCTGGAAAACAAACCCTATGAGGAGCGGCTTAAAGAACTGGGCATGTTTAGCTTGCAGAAGAGAAGGCTGAGAGGAGACATGATAGCCATGTATGAGAATATGTGAGGGGAAGTCATAGGGGGGAAGGAGCAAGCTTGTTTTCTGCTGCCCTGGAGATTAGGAAGTGGAACAATGGTTTTAAACTACAGGAAAGGAGATTCCACCTGAACATTAGGAAGAACTTTCTCACTGTGAGAGCTGTTCAGCAGTGGAACTCTCTGCCCTGGACTGTGGTGGAGGCTCCTTCTTTGGAGGCTTTTAAGCAGAGGCTGGATGGCCATCTGTTGGGGGTGCTTTGAATGTGATTTCCTGCTTCTTGGCAGGGGGTTGGACTGGATGGCCCAAAAGGTCTCTTCCAACTCTATTATTCTATGATTCTATGATTCTCCTTTGACCCAAAGTGGCCAGGAGAACAAGAGTCTTTAAATTCTCATGCAGTGGGAGTGCAGCATTATTCGAGAAGATTTCTTGGTATTTAGGATTCCCCAAAAGGCAGGAGTTTCAGACAGCAAGGGGGAAAGAGCAGAACTTTTCAAGAAATCTGCAGATCTCTGGCCAAATAAGGGCTACCTGTAGAATTGATGCTGTTTGACCCCACTTGAACTGCTATAGAACCATGGAAGTTGTAGTTTTACAGGGCCTTCAGTCTCTTCTGCCAGATAGTGCTGGTGCCTAACCAAATTACAACTGCACTAACACTATTTGTCAAAGAAGACTGAGGGTCTTGTAACATGGTAGTTAATGGACTCTAAGATCTGCCTTCACAAGCACAGCTGGTGTGGACGAAAGACTTCCCCGGCCCTGTGACATGCTGTTTGCACTACCTCTCATCCACTCCTTTTATAGCTGATTAGGTCCAGTTTATTACTCCTGACCATTGGATTCCAGAACCTCGCCTGATAGAGCTCCAATGTATTCGGTTTTAGATTTTATTTTAGTGCGTTTTATCAGGGTTCTGTATTTTATGATGTTTGTAATTTATTTTTATTTCTTATTTTTATTTTATTAGTCTTTATTTTATTTGTTGTCATTTTGTTTATTAAGTTACATTTAGGTTGTTTACCGTATATACTCGAGTATAAGTTGACCCGAATATAAGCCGAGGCACCTAATTTTACCACAAAAACTTGGAAAACGTATTGAGTATAAGATGAGGGTGGGAAATGCAGTAGTTACAGTTCAATTTCAAAACTTAAATAGATATTAATAAAATTGCATTATTTGAGGCATCAGTAGGTTAAATGTTTTTGAATATTTATATAAAACTGTAATTTAAGATAATAATAATATTTTAATAAGATAAGACTGTCCAACTCTGAGTACCTATATGCTCAAGTATAAGCTGACCTGAATAGAAGCCAGCCAGGACCCTCACTCGAGTATAAGCTGTGGGGAGCTTTTTCAGCCCTAAAAAAGGGCTGAAAAACTAGGCTTATACTCGAGTATATACAGTATATTGTTTAATGTGCCTTCTCCTGATGTAAACTGTTTGTATGATTTTCTTTTGCCATTGAATGGTTGCCATGTTGTTGTAAACCACCCTGATGATGATGATGATTATGATGATGATGATGATTATTATTATTATGATAAAAGTGGGGTCAAATTGCATTGATTCTACAATGTAGATGCATCCTGACTTGGAGGGAGGAAAGATCTCATACATGGACATGACCCAGTGCCATTTTTAACCCAAAACTCAGTTTTGTTCTCTATGGGTATCCTTTTTCTCCATTAAGTATTCATTACAATACAGAAACTTCTGTTAGGCTTGTGCTGTTAGATTATGTCACATGAATGAGCTCCATGTTCTAATATGGTGGGTACACTAGACAGTAAGATAGCAAAAAAGTAGACAGCAGTGACGAGAACCTTGAGACCTTCCGATGTTTCTTCAAGCTGTCCTTGCCAATATAGCCGATGGTGAAGAAAGCTGAAATCTGCAGCAGGCTGCTAGCGCCTGGAGGACTGCTTCATTCCTTGCATGAGAAGACACTAAAAACCTTCAATTTTAATTTCACCTCAAATTTTAATTTGAGTTTAAATTTTAATTTGAATTCAAATTCAGCAGTACAACAGACTAAATACATTGTCTGAGGTTATATATCATGCTTGTCCCATGTAAACCTACACTCACATAGTTACAGATACAGAATCATTGTATTAAATCACCCTCTGGCTGAAAACTAACTGTGCGATCAATTAGGTGTCTGCCATTCTACAAGCTTATTTTCCCATTGTGACTCTTTCTGCAAACCCCAATGAATAAAGTGGTACATTAAAGGCACTGATGAATGTTTTCACACCAACCAAAATGTACAAGTGCATGTCTGAAATCATTGGTTACCACATACAAGTTATTGATGAATACTGAATCCACCAAATCTAAGTCCAATTGATTCAATGGCTCTATTCCATTTGAGACTGAGATTAGACCTATTTGTAGTTTTGCTAATGCAACCATGAATTGATTAATTACATTACAAACCAACCAAGAAAATGGATAAGGGAACTTACCTATGTGTATGATGTTGGGAATCACCCTGGACTACTCAAGTCTAAATATAGTTAGATAGATGATAGAGTTAGATTGAGGGAATCCTTTCCCTGTTTCCAAAGCATGCCTAGACAGGCTTTACTGTGTTTCGCTCTATCCTGTTTACATCACATCCCTTACTTTGAAGTTAGTGGAAATGTGAATCTTTAGGGACACTAACTTCTCATTGGTCAGAATGTCTTTTATGGCCCCAATAAACTGGACCATGCGGTTGGAACCATTTTTGGTTCTTTCTTCTCCCTTTGTTCTTCTAGCTAACAAGAAGCATCTTGCTGTCTCTTCTGGCAAGATGTAACTATTTAGATGTTTGTTATTTTTCTTTTCTTATTTTTCCTTAGAAACCAGTCTAGAGTAGACTAGACAGCTCCCAAGCCTTTCTATCTACAATGGAGTTCTTTTTACCTGAATAAATACTTTTTTTGAACTTTTACTGAGATTCTGAAGTCTATTGCAATCCTAAATGGTCAAAGGCTTCTCTTGCTCACCCCATGTAAGTAACTGTTGCATTTGAAAGCTTTGCTTTTGCTATTCTGCTGATTTTTGGTGGAATCTCCCCCAGAGAGGGTTAAATTGAGTCTAACCACTCAGAGATTACCACAACATATGAGACCAACAGAATTCCAGCCATCATCACAGGGAGGGATAACATGGCGTTCTCTTTCTTGATCTCAGGATGCTGTAGCTATACTAAAGAATGAATGCAATTTGAGCCCACTTTAACTGTCATGGTTTAATGCTATTGAATCATGGGAGCTGTGGTGTGGTAAGGCATCATCATTCTGTGGCAGAAAAGGCAAAAAAAACTTCATAAAACTAAGTCTTCCACAGTGTTGAGTCATGACAATTAAAGTGGTATCAAACTGCATTCATTCTGAATATCAGGACATTCAAAGGGATTCCAAGATACTATTTATAAAGCTATTTATTTATTTAGAGCATTTATATTCCACCCTTCTCACCCTGAAGGGGACTCAGGGCACATTACAGAACACATATAAGGCAAACATTCAATGCCATTATACACAGACAGGACAGGCAACAGATAAGAGATATATAGGCATTTCCCATCTTTGGCGTCCTGGAGGTTGTGCTCGATTCTGGCCACGAGGAGGGAGGGTGCTGTTGCTTCATCTTCCATGTCAAAGAGCCCTGTTCACAGACTTCCTCCTTTTTTGATCACTGTCATTTTCCTAGTATTCCCTTTATGGTGTCATTAAAATACCTCCCCACTTAAGTGGTACCTATCTATCTACTCACAGCTGTTTTCAATCTGCTAAGTGGGCAGTGAGCTGGGATAATGGTTGGGCGCTCACCCCGACCCGAGCTTCGAACTGCCAACCTTTCGATTGGTAAGATTTATTGCAGCTGGTGGTTAACCTGCTGTGCTAAAGCCCTTCCAACTCTGTTATACACCTGCAAAACATGGACCGTCTACAAATGTCACTCTCATAAATAATAATAATAATAATAATAATAATAATAATAATAATAATAATAATAATTTATTTATACCCCTCCACCATCTCCCTGCAGGGACTCGGGGCAGCTCACAATGTTATAAAAGTAAAAACACAAATATATTAACACAATATACACAGGATAAAACACAATAAGGTAATAAGACAAAAGTTAAAACAAAGTTAATTCAACAGTAATAATATCAAGCAACCACCAATACAATTCAGTCAACTTCATAAGTGGGGGGACTGTAACAGCAATATAAAGATAGAATCATTAGATTAAAATACCCAGATAAGAGGGACCTAGTAAAATTCAGAATAGAATTATAATAGAATTATTATATACAATATCATAATACAGTAACAAATCAAAATTTAAAATTTAGCATTATTCTATCCCTGTCAATCCGCTTATTAATAAATTATCTTCTATTCTATTGTCTAATTTTCTAAATAATAGACACATCTCTTCCTACTCATCTAACCAAAATCTCACTTAACCTGAAGCTGGTTTAGATTTGCGCTTACTCTGGCACATATAGCTAATAAAGGATTTCTGTATGGCTACCACAAATCTTTTTTTATTTATCTAATCATACTTTGTATGTTAATTTTTCAGATAATGCTATGGCCCAAACTATATATATATATTACACACAATGTTGAAAAGGAGAGTCGTCTTCCTATCACAAAACAAATAGTTCTATAGATATGAGATTCAGGAGTCTTTCACACTATGCAATTATAGTGCTATAATTCCACTTTAATGGCCATGGTTCAATCTTATCAAACCCTAGGATTTGCATTTTATGGAGCGTTATTTGGTATTCTCAGCAGAGAGCATTAGTGCTTCATCAAACTACCAGCTCCAGCATCCCATACAATGCAGTCATGGCAATTAAAGTGGAATCAAAGTGCTATGATTCTACAGACGTGGAGGGGCAAAAGTTCACATTTTTTGGGCTGCCCCGTTTTGGTTACATAGCCATCAGCATTCAGCTCCTGAGTGTGCTATTAGAAGGAGCAATATATATGTGTATAAATATTGCAAAATTCATTTCCCCCCTCTTTCTTTGAGGTGGACATAACTCGTATTTCCAACTGGGATCTTACCCAGCTGCAGGCAAAAAGGCAACATCAGCATCTAAAGTAGCCATAATAGCAATCGAGGGAAGTCAAGGTTCAGTTCCCAGGACTATCCTGTTGTTTGCTCTGAACAGTAAGTGATTCTGATTTTTTTTAAAAAAAACCCAAATGCAGACACAGAGAGAATGCTTTGTATCAATTCCACCTTCCTGGGCTATCCGTTGCTCCCTCCCTACTTTTCGCATATCTTCTTAATGGCTTTTGAAACATGAATGTTTCAACGTGTTGGTAGCAAGCCGTATCTTAGATTAGCCTAGCTGAATGCCAGCTCTTTGTGGCATCAAATCCCTACCTCTGTGATCCAGAGATTGCTTCCCTTGTTGATCTGAAGAAAAGTAGCTGACAGAGCTGGCCTTTTTCCTGGCTTGGCTCGGAGACAGAGCAGATGGGTGGGAGAAGGAAAATAGCTAGATGACAGAAACAGACACTGGCTGCCGCCCAAAGTAGATTTAAGTGTATTGAAATCAATGGGCTTAAGGCCACTTAACTCTTCCATGAATTGTGGCCCGTGCAATTAGCCGGGAGGTAGAGAACAAAATCCTGGTATTCAACAACAACAAAAAAAAACCAGCACACTGTAAAAATCACCAAGTTATCAGATTTCTGTACGGTCCCTCTTGACCTTACTAAAGAATTCGTCATGATTTTCTAAGGGCGGTGCAAGCCAAAATTAAAATCACACTCTGCCTGAGGCCATGCATTGTGAAACCATGCACAGAAGAGGACATGCCAGCAGCAAGGATCCCAGAAATTCAAAAAAGTAACTTGTTTCCTTTTTTCAGTTTATATATCCCATAATTATAGTTGCTGCTTTGCAATCTGCAGTTATCATAAAAGCCATTATTTTACTTTGCATGAGTTTTGTTTAAACAGGTTTCTATCTATGATCAGAGTGTGGGATTACAACCTGTGCTGGATGGGGACAGGTTCACAGTCTGGGGGTGAACCTGGACTCATCACTGATCTTGGAACCCCAGGTGTCGACGGTGGCCAGAAGCACCTTTGCACAAGTAAAACTCGTGCTCCAGCTGTGCTCATACCTTGAGACACCAGATCTGGCCACAGTAGTCCATGCCTTGGTGACATGCCATTTGGACTACTGCAATGTTCTCTACATGAGGCTGCCTTTGAAGATAGTTCGGAAGCTGCAACTATTTCAGAGATCGCCAGCCAGGTTACGAACTGGAGTGGCAAACAGGCAGAGAACCACTCCCATGTTATGGCAGCTTCACTGACTATCAGTCCTCTTCCAGACTAAATATTAACTGCTGGTTATTACCTATAAAGCTCTAAATGGTTAGGGCTCAGACTATTTGAAAAATGGCATCTCCCTATACAAATCAGCATGAGCACCACAGTCTGCGGAGGAGGTACTGCTCTCGGTCCCATCCGTCACAAACGCGGTTGGTGGGGATGAGAGAGGGGGCATCAGTGATCTCTCCTTACATCTGGAACTCTCTCCCCAAAGAACTAAAAATTGCCCCCTTGCTCCTCTCCTTTAAAAAGCTTTTAAAGACCTACTTATGCAGTCTAGCTTACAGAGAGGAGAAGGACTAGTATTTCTCACCTTGATATCAGACACCTACCTCAGCCCGCTGGATCTTATGCTTCGAATGTATTGTGTTTATTCTGTATGGCTACTTATATTATGTTTATTTAGCTTAATCCTCTGTTTATTTTGGTTTGTTTTATAAGTTATATTGAGGTTATTTTACTTCTTATTTATGTCTTAATTGCTTTTTTTCGTGTCAGGAGCAACCTGAGTTGCTTCTGGTGTGAGAGAATTGGCCGCCTGCAAGGACGTTGCCCAGGGGACGCCCGGATGTTTTTGATGTTTTTACCATCCTTGTGGGAGGCTTCTCTCATGTCCCCACATGGAGCTGGAGCTGATAAAGGAAGCTCATCCGCACTCTCCCCAGGTGGGATTCAAACCTGGCAGCCTTCAGGTCAGCAACCCAACCTTCAAGTCACAAGGCTTTAATCCACTATGCCACCAGGGGCTCCGTCTTAATTGCTGATTGTCTGTTTTAGGCATTGAATGTTTGCCGTTTTTGTTACTCATTGGAAACCACCTTGAGTCCCCTCAAGGAGAGAGGGCAGGTTATAAATAAAGTGTTATTATTATAAACTCTGAACACACTAGATAAATAGTTTGGAAATATTTTAATTAATTATTAAAATTAATAATAAGTTTTGACAGATGGCAAAAATTCCCATTAAAGTTTAGACTAAGACTTAGGAAGAATTAACTATGGCCACTTCACTGACATTTAAACCACTGTTTGCCAGTGTGTGTTCCCACGTTTTATTCTTTGCTGCCTCTGGTGTGAGCAGAGAAATGCATTGTGTAAATTAATTAATTCATTGGTGGTATTGCATCTGATTTGATCTGCTCAGGCTCCCCCTTAGAGGTATAAGAAAGGAAGAAAAAACAAGAAGTTCAGAAGCCAAATGCCTGGCATATAAAGCTAGATAAAGCAAAATGTCTATCAAAAAAGCAAAAGAAGAAACTAGAAAACTAAATAGAAGTAGGAGGGAAAGTATTTTTTCTTGGAAAGAATAACCTTCCTCAAGCCAATTTAATTTTAGAAAATGAGCAGTCAACTATGAAGAAATGGCACAAAGGCACGTAGAGAAGTCGGTCGTAACAGATGGCAAAAGATCTGCCTTCTTTCCAACATAATGTTCAGATCTTGTGGATAGAGTCCTCAAATCATCTCTTGAGCACTGCCTCCGTGTGGAAAACATCCATGAGGATGAGTCATCTACAGAAAGAGTCCAGGGATGTGGATTTTCAGAGTCTACTGATAGAAACCCAAATCAAATGTAAGATATGGGATGCTACAATCTCCATGCAAGACAATATAATTCAGCTCATGCATTCCAGTCATGGATACGAATCCTATTTCTGGTTTCAGCTAGAGTAGAGCTATTGTGATTTACCTGTGTAAATCATTCAACAAATCAATAGGTCTACTCCAGCTGAGATTATCCAATGTGTTTCACTCCATCACCTCTCATTTCTCTGGGGGCTTCAGTGTCAGCCTCAATGGTGAAGTCCAAATCAGAATATTTAAAGATGTAGACAAATTGCTTGATTTTATCTCAAAAATAGAATCAACAGCAAAAAGAACTTCCAGAGTGGACTCAACAAGTTATTGATATGGTGAGTATAGATGAGTATTATCTAGATATATTTCATTCTAGTTTCAGAGCTAGTTGCAAGACAGAGACAACTTTGGTTGCCTTGGTGTATGATCTACGCTGGGAACTGGACAGGAAAAAATGTTTCCCTGTTGATTCCACTGGATCTCTCAGCAGCTTTCATAACATGGGCCATTGTATCCTTCTGAGGTGCCATCTACACTGACTATTTAATGCACTCCAAAGCTTCAGACTGTAGCAGCCAGGCAACAAACACCCACAAAAGCTCACAAAAGAAAGTTCTTAATGTGCATCAGTGCCCTGTAGTTTGTGTAATAACCATACAAGACTTGAACTGGATCCAGGATTTGCTATATCATTATCTGCATTACCAATGCTGGTTTGAAACTTCATTAAATGATCAGTGTAGATGTGCCCAGAGTCAACTCTCAGTTCTTAGAGGTACTGTTCTTCAGTGGCTGCATTCTTCTCGGGAGATGGTTTCAGAAGGGATAACTGTTCGACTCCTTGGCTATTGGCTTGTGGAGTCCCTCAGGGTTCAGTCCTGTCCCCCATGCTATATCACATCTACACAATGGTCAGCCAAAGTATGCTGATGGTACCCAGCTCTACTACTCTTTTCCACCTATCTCCAAGGAAGCAGTTCCTGTGCCAAACTGGTGCCTGGCAGATGTAATGGACTGGATAAGGACAAATAAATTGAAACTTAATCCAGACAAGACAGAGGTGTTCCTTCTGTGTTATCTTTGAGAAGAAGGCAGCCATGGCCTCAAAACCCAGTAATGAGAGCCAGCTTTTAGGAATGGGATGAGCAAAGCATTTCCCCAAGGCCATGTGTATCCCTGTGCTTTTGTGAGAGCCTCAGCTCTCCTGGGTCAAAGGATGACATTTTTCAAGAAATGCTATGCTATGAAATCCAATGAGGTTGAGGCATTTTTAAGAATGCTTTTTTTACCCTGAAATGCAATGGGGATAATTCCTTTTTTTGCTACATTTTTGGCCCACAAGAAGACCTTTTTTAAGAATGGAAGTGAAAAAAAAGTGACATTTGTGTCCCAGCAAAATCAGGAGGATATGAGCAACCATACTAGGGGCAACAGACATTTATTTTATTTAAATATTCCCAACATGTCTATTTGCAAACCTTCCAAATGACCATTCTAATTAATCCTCTGGTGATTCTTTTTCAGTTTCTTTTAACATGTCATGGTTTGTCTCTCCTCTCCTCCATACCTTCTTTTTCTTCAGCTTTCAGTTTCTGGAAACTTAGTTCAAAATTATGGAGCAGTTTGTACTTAGTGAACTCA
This sequence comes from Anolis carolinensis, assembly GCF_035594765.1. Lineage (NCBI taxonomy): Eukaryota > Metazoa > Chordata > Lepidosauria > Squamata > Anolidae > Anolis > Anolis carolinensis. Next base: position 14,580,863 of record NC_085844.1, read on the forward strand.
GAACAAAGAGAAAAGGAGTGACAAGACCTCTCTCTTCTTTATAGCCAACTGCTATAGATGCCTAGATTCCTCATTAATAACATTTACTGTCTTCATCACACTCTGATTTTGCTTGGCCACATAGCTCCCAGTTTTCATTGGTGAAAAATCAGGGGGTTTGTATTTGCATTCTTGGAAACTCTGTAGACATCATTTGGTTTTCCATCCCATTAACTGCAACAATATTTTGGGACTCAGAAGTGTTTTAAAATTTGCTAACGCTTCTATTTTGAAAACCTTACTTTACAAAAAAAAAAACCCTCCCAAAAACCACCCTTTCTCTCTGCCTGCTGGAGGCAATAGTGCCAGAAACACATGTTTTACATTATCTTCACTCCTCCAAATAGATTTGCCTCTGACACCAATTTTTTTAAAAACCACTTTGCTATTTTAAAAATGGCAACAATTCCTTATGAAAGATAGCATTCCTTTTCTGATTGCTCTGAGGGCACCATTAGCTACTGATTCTAACATGCTTTCGTGATAAAGTTCAAAGGAGAAAACATGGGATTTGCCCCCCTCCACTCTGCTAAAGGATCGTAAGTCTTGATGATACGGGGATGATTAAGCAGGTATGTGCATTTCAGCTATGTGGCTCCAACATATAATTTTCCAGTTATTCTTGTCTTCCAAGATCAGCTCAAGCAATGGAATGCGGTGAGCAAATGAGAGCTCTATTGCCACAAATTTGGGGCACCAGCCAAGCAATGAAAACCAGGTGGTCCACCAGATGTTCACCTCCCAGCAGTCCTAGCCAGGGCAGTCAGTGCTGAGGAATTCTGGTAGTTGTGATCCCACAACATCTGGAATGCCACATTGTCCATGCACTGTCATACTTAAGAAAGAAAGATAATGCACTGGATTATTGGACAGCATCATTTTCCTTGCAAAATCCTCTTGCCAGAGGTGGGTGAAGCACTTCCAAAGAAAATTAGGCAAAAAATGAACAGGAAATAAATAGGAATTGCCTGGCTGAAATGAAATTGGGAGGAATCCATAGACAGGGGCAGAACAAAGAGCAGAACTTGAGATTAGTGGTTATCATATTGTAAGTATCTCCATGCACAATCCCAATTTGGGAAAGACTATGCTAATTAGGAGCCCATGATGGCAGATTGGTTAAGCCACTGAGATGCTAAGCTTGCTGACCAAAAGGTTGGCAGTTCAAATCCGGGGAGCCGGGTGAGCTCCCGCTGTTAGCCCCAACTTCTGCCAAACTAACAGTTCAAAAACATGCAAATGTGAGTAGATTAATAGGTACCGCTTCTGTGGGAAGGTAACGACACTCCATGTAGTCATGCCAGCCACATGACCTAGGAGGTGTCTATGAACAATGCTGACTCTTCAGCTTAGAAATAGAGATAAGCACCAACCCCCAGAATCAGACACAACTAACTTAATGTCAGAGGAAGCCTGTACCTTTACCTTATGCTAATTAATCACTTATTGTTCCAATTACTCATCTGTTTTTAAATATTACAATTTCTCTAACACATAAAATAGTACCCTGTCATTGCATAGTATCCATCACCTAATGTGGAGTTATGCATTTATTTTGTTATGTGACTCTTAATTGAATGGCAATTTGGGTAGCCAAGTGGCATTGACTTTTAAATGGATGTTTTGGACCAGACATTAGAATAAATTATAATAATTTATGATAATAAATAGAAATAAAATATGTAAATTGGTGGGGGGTTGGACTAGATGGCTTATGTGGTCTCTTACAACACTATTATTCTATGATTCTAAATTAAATAGTAATGTTGAAATTTTCAGTTGTGCAATTTTCAAACAAATGAACAACTGGGTGGATAACTGGATACACAACTGAATGAATAACAGAATGTTGCATCTATATGTGCAATGACACTACATTTATAATCCCATGATAATCAATCATGAACCCAACGTGGATGTTTCATGTTGGGCAAAAATGTCCAAATTTCTATAAGGAAACCTATGCACATTAAGGCATCAACTGAATTCTGCCCATAGTAGAATAAGAAACTGTTATCGTGATCAACCCTCTGGTGATAGATGGAAATTTCTGGGTCAAGAATAGCCCCTGTTGACCTGACATTCTGGCTTCCCATCCCATCCATGCCAGTCCTTAGGCCTTTTCCACCCTCGTGGCTGATTTTCCTGCTCCTGTGTCATTGGTCATTAGTGAATAAAGCTATGAACTGATGCTCATCTCCTCTCTTATTCCTGCAGGCATGCATGTTGTGTCACTGACAACAAATAACTCATCCTCAGCATAACATTTGGGAGTCTTTGCAGCCTTCTGGTAATGCATAAGATGGCACAAGCTGTTTGAATGGACTGCAGCTCTCTATCACAGCATCAGCAGCTGCAATGCACAAAGATATGTATTGTCAAAGGCTTTCATGGCCGGAATCACTGGGTTGCTGTGAGTCTTTCGGGCTGTATGGCCATGTTCCAGATGTTTCTTCTGATGTTTCACCCACATCTGTGGCAGGCACCCTCAGAGGTTGTCACAAAGCTTCTGGAACATGGCTATACAGCCCGGAAAACTCACAGCAACCCACAAGGATATGCTTGTGTACAACTAGAGGCAACACATTGCTGCTCCTGTCTTCTTTCTATTTAGAGGAGACCAATGCTTAGAATTATCAGTCTTTAGAGCTGGAAGGGACAAGAACTGTCTAGGTCAACTTCCTGCCATCTGAAAAAGATTACTGGGCTTTTGTTGGTTGTTTATTGTTAAGCATGACTCTAATAAAGGTATCATGGTTGACAGGAATCCAAAGTTGTTGAGAAGTCCCACAGTAAATATCAAGAAATTTATTTTTGGATGACAACCCTAAGAATAGCTGGAGGTGGTCTGGAAATTTTGATTAAAAAAATAACCTTTCTTAGCTCTAAGTATTAGATTAGATTCACAAAGCATCTTCCCTCTCATCCATCCATCATCCATCAAGACCCCCCAACACTGTCATAAAATCATAGTGTTGCTAAGGGGCCATTGAGTCCAACCCCCTTCTCAATGCAGAATCTCCAGCTAGACTGAAGTGGTTCTCAACCTGTGGGTTTTCAGATGTTTTGGCCTTCAGCTCCCAGAAAACCTAACAACTAGTAAACTGGCTGGGATTTTTTGGAGTTGTAGGCCAAAACACCTGGGGACCCAAGGCTGAGAACCACTGAGCTAGAGCATCCTCAGCAGATAGCTGCTCATCTTCTTTTTGAAAACATTCAGAGAAGTAGACCTGTCTGCTTCCATTGCCCAACCGCTCTTAGTAAAGACAAAGGTAAAGGTTTTCCCCAGACATTAAGTCCAGTCGTGTCCGACTCTGGGGGTTGGTGCTCATCTCCATTTCTAAGCTGAAGAGCCAGCATTGTCGGTACACACCTCCAAGATCATGTGGTCGGCATGACTGTATGGAGCGTCGTTACCTTCCCGCTGGATGGTACCTATTGATCTACTCACATTTACATGTTTTCAAAGTGCTAGGTTGGCAGAAGCTGGAGCTGACAGTGGGAGCGTACTCTGCTCCCCAGATTCGAACCACCGACTTTTCAGTCAGCAAGTTTAGCACTTTAGCTGTTTAATTCACTGCGCCATTGGGGGCTCTTACTATCACTCTTACTCTCATTAAATTCCTTCTGATGTTCAATTGAAATATACTCTTCTGTCATTTAAATTCATTTAGTGCTAAAGCTGGGCCTGAAGCCAGACTGAAATGGGTCAAGAACATAATCCTGTTCTTCCAAATGCTCCTGGAGCTGCTCAGGCATCGTTTTTCATACCCAAAACAGGGATATTCGTAGTATTAAGGAAACAGCAGTTTAGTCCTTCTTTCCCTTCCTCACTTGTTTCCTGCATTGAATTTTAGACTGTCAGCTTCTCAGGGACCTCTTCCTTTCCAGTCTGATGGCCATATGCACTGATGGAGCAATAATCATAAATACAGGAAGCAACAGTGGCCCTTTAACCAGAAATGGCATTCCTTTCAGCGTCTCCTTCTGCCAAAGTCTAGCTAGCGATTGTCTTTGGAAGCAGAAATCCCTCTCAGTTGCTGTGTCGGTTTGCGGGGTCTCAACACTGCCTTCTAACTGAGTGCTAAAAGTCGCCCTAATTAGTGTTGGCACAAACAGGAGCATCGGGTCCCTGTCTTCCAGAGAAGTCCACTCCCAGGAAACCAATGCAGATGGTCCCTCAGCAGGAAGCAATTAGCTGATAAAGCTGAGGCTGCAATTCAGAGCAACAGGAAGTTCCTCTCGGTCATTCTCTCTCAATTTCTTTCCTTGGTTTCTTTCCAGGCACTGTGCTCTGTGAAGCAAAGAGTGACTCCAATCCAAATTGTAGTCCAAATTTGACAGGCGCTATCTAAGGCTTGCAACCAATTTTCTGGAACTGTGTTCTGCTCAGCAACTTTTAAAGCGCAGACTAAAATCCAATATGGATTTATCATCTCTCTGATGTGGAAACCACTAGCTGGCACTGTAAAAAAAACCTCAGGGCTGAACATAAAGCAAGTATCGAGGAAGTGACAGCCAATGCTGATGGCTTCTGCAAAAAACAAAGTTTGCTTGTGCCTAGTTACAAATCATTCTTTGTAACCAGAGAGCAGATGTAGGACATCCAACTAGGATAACTCTTTCAAAAAGACTTTAGTGCTTCAAAAATGGCAGGAAAAGAAGAAAACTATATTATAAGTGGATCATTGAGCAGCACAAGGATCTTAGAGATCTCTCCAAGATCCATAGGGCCACCATTAAGTTGAAGCTGACATGATGGTAAACAACCACAAAAAAGAGAGAAGAAGCTTTATAAGACAGAGGTCCAGCCATGATTTCCCATTCAAAAAAGACACAAATGCTTGACAGAGTGGAAGGAAAAGAAGAAGACCATATTCCAAATGGATTTACTAAATTAAGGAAGCCACAGACCTGAGCTTGGAAGATCTGAGCAGGTCTCTTAGTAACACAGTGTCTTTGACTTCTTTCCTTCATAGAAATGCCATAAGTCCAAGATAACTTCATCACAGAGGATGAGGAGGGGGAAAAGGAAGAGGTTGAAATTTTCCCCCTGATCCCATCCAAAACTAGAATGTGTCCTCCAAGAAAATCTTTGAAATTGGATTTGCCCTTTAAGCTGACAACCCCTTCCCGTTCTTGATCCAAAAATACAGACCCTTAGCCATCGATGACCATTACATATAGAGTCCAACATTCATTCTAAATCTGCCACTAATGGTAATTTTCTGGACAAAATTTAATAGAGTGCAGAATATGCATCATTGGAAGAGATTTCAAAGTAAGCATCCATAGCTCTCCTTTTCTTTTACTGCATGATGAGACACAAGAATCAAAAAGCTAATTGAGTTAACAAATTCACAGCATTGATGTGGTTTCCACTGATGTTCAATTCAGTTTCCAGTGTATGCTTCTCTGAATGAGCTCCCAGGGAGAAGAATGTCCCACTCATTGCTCAGTACCGGAACTCTTGGCAAGCATGATGTCCACAAGAGGTTTTCTTTTGGGTTTCATTAAGGTGAAAGAGAGACCCTTGGAGACACCGCCCTTAAGGAGACTCCTTCATTGCTCATTTACAAGTAAGTAGCAGCAACTAGGCTAGACACTGAAAGGCAAGCTGCAAAGCGACCTTGTTGGAAACTCAGCAAGGAGTCCTTAAGCTGGTTAAGTACCAAACATGCTGATTAAAACTGTGTTTATGCTACAACAGGGCTGTGGTGTTTGCATTGCCTCTCCATATGTGGTTTTTAGTCATTTCCATAACAGTTTGCCAACCATCCAAGCGATGAAATCCAGTCTATAATCACTAGCAGATTTGAAAGGCTGCTTTCCATCACTGTGAAAGTCAGAAAGTGGGAACACTGGTCAAATAAGTGTCTCTGCTGTTGTTGTTTTTCTCCAGGGGTGATGGTGCATTGTCTGTATGGAGACTTCTAGTATCCCAATACTATGGCACCAAATGTGGGACCTCTATTTTGTTGCCAAGACCTTTTCTGGAGGCCCTTGAGGATGTCCTAATAGTTTCTGTGTGGAACTCTTTCTTCTTTGAATTCTACAACAATAACAACAACATCATTGTTTATTATTATTATTATTATTATTATTATTATTATTATTATTATTATTATTTTATTGTATGACACAGCAAACAAGATAGATATGCTGGATTTCGTATCACAAAATCACAAGTCGAACACTTCCCAAGTGTCTAGGACTGTGTGATGTATTTTCGGATGATGCACGCAGATCCCAGTCGGGTGGTCTTTTGCAGTTGGCAGATCATAATTGTCAATGTCTATTGTTTCTAAATGCCGGCTGAGATCTTTTGGCATGGCACCCAAAGTGCCGATCACCACCGGGACTACTTGCACTGGTTTCTGCCAGAGTCTTTGAAGTTCAATCTTGAGATCCTGATAGCGGCTGAGTTTTTCCTGTTGTTTTTCATTAATGTGACTGTCACCTGGGATGGCAACATCAATGATCCAAACCTTTTTCTTTTCCACAACTGTGATGTCTGGTGTATTGTGTTCCAGAACTTATTATTATTATTATTATTATTATTATTATTATTATTACATCTTTATCATGCTTTTTCTCCCATGGGTGGCAGTCAAAGCGTCTTACAAAATACAAAACCAATATAAATACATCCGCACACAATACATAATCAGCTGAACATAATATAGCAATATAAAAAACCCAATTTAACATATCATATAAAACAGTTAAAACTTACAGCAGGCACCATTTAAAAGTATCCATAACCTTTGGCCACTGAGGTTATTTGTCAAATATTATCAGATTATTATCAGACTGGCAGTGCCTATTACCATTCGTCTGGGAAGGCCTGGCTCCACAGAAAGGTTTTAATTTGTGAACAAAAGGCCAGTAAGGAGGGAGGCCAATCGTACCTCATTAGGAAGGGAGTTCCAGAGCCTCGGGGCCGCCACCAAAAAGGCCCTCTCTCCCATTCTCACCAAACACACCTGCAATAATGATGTGACCGAGAGAAGGGCCTCTCTTGAGAATCTCAAGGTGCAAGTGAGATGGTAGAAGAAGATACAGTCCCTCAAGTAAGCTGGGCCTTAACTGTTTAGGGCTTTGTAGGCTAAAGCCAGCACCTTGAATTGTATCTGAAAACAAACCATGAAGTATTGCTGACACCACAGACTCCTAATGCAAACAGTAAGTGCACAGAATCATAGAACCATAGAGTTGAAAGAGGCATCCAATCCAATCCCATCCTTCCATGCAGGGATACCCAATTAAAGCACTTCTATCTATTATGGCTATCCAATTTCTACTTTTAAAATCTCCAGAGAAAGAGATTCCACTGTTGAGCAGCTCCTGCCATTGGGAAAATCTTCGTAAACTTCAAGTGGAATCTGTTTTCCTGTAGTTTGAATCCACTGCTCTCTGTCCTACTCTTGGAATCAGCAGAAAACAAAGCTCACCCCTTCTCAATATGACATTCATTCAAATATTTCAATATGGTTATCATGCCCCCTCTTAATCTTTCCTTCAAGCAGAATATACCCAGCTCCCTAGGCTGTTCCTCATAGGGCTTGATTTCATTTTGGTTGCCCTTTTCTGGGCACCTTTCAGTTTGTCAACATCTTGAATTTTGGACACAGTGTTATTCCAGGTGAGGTATGACCAAAACAGAATAGAGTAGGACTAAGGGTCCTTCCACACAGCCATATAACCCAGAATATCAAGGCAGAAAATCCCACAATGTCTGCTTTGAACTGGGTTATCCGAGAGCTCTTCCACACAGCCACATAACCCAGAATATCAATGCAGAAAATACCACAATATCTGCTTTGAACTGGTTTATCTAAGCTCACACTGCCCTATATAAAAATTCAAAGTGGAAAATGTGGGATTTTATTCAGTTGTATGGAAGGGGCCTATGACTTCCCTCATTCTAGACACTATACTCCTTTTCCTGCTGCCTAGAATCACATTGAGTTATTAAGCTGCCTCACAAGATTCTTAATACAAAAATGTATTAGAAATACATTTGGCTCCATGTAAGCCACCCCGAGTCCCTTCGGGGAGATGGGGCGGGGTATAAAAATAAAATTATTATTATTATTATTATTATTATTATTATTATTATTATTATTATTATTATTATTATTAAATACTGTGTACAGTGAAAGATTACTTACTTAACACATCTACATTCTACTGATTCTACTAACTCTTCCATCTCCTCATAATCCTAGTTGAATGAACTATCATGATTCTAATTAATTCCTACCTCTGTCTCTGACTCAAACTATCACTCTGCCATTTTAAAATGCAACCTTGTCAAAATCCCTTTAAGTATTCATACAATCATCAGTCATTCCTAATGTTCCATAGTCTCAGTTTCTCACAACCAAACCTTACTTTATGCTACACGGGGCTTGCATAGCCAAACTTTAACTTATTTCCCTAATAAAAGGTCATTCCCCCTTTAGCAAAACTCCATAACATCACTGTCTGCCTCCATTATTATTAGACACAAACCTATGTCAGAGCTGCACAGTGTAAGCTTTCATACATGCAGTTATGCAATGCTATCCTTGTGTTGAATGGCAATGTTTCACATCAAATGTGCAAATGAATGAGCAACCACATGCAAGACCAATGGACATTTTTTGTGCATCTGCATGTACCACTCCACATGCACCACTTCACATTTGCAAAGATGGACTGAATGCAAATGTCCTATATCAAACAAAAATGTCCAGTCATTTCCATACATAAATTTATGCACCCATGAGGCATTTGTTTTTCATTTATGTTGGGCATCATCATCTATCATCATCATCATCATCTCAAGAATCTATCTATCTATCATCTATCTATCCAGTTAGCAATCAATATATTCAGTTTGCAGAATAGTTGGTAGTTGTGTATATGTGTGTTTATATATGATGACAACAACAAAAGAAATCAAAGCAAACAGAACCCATACTGCACACTGAACTCTCCAACATAAACAAATGAAAGATATAAAAGTTGAATTCTGACTAATAACTTAAATATCATATTTAAATTCTGCTTTCTCTAAGTATCGCTAAAATAACTTCTTACTTCCTTCTAGCTCAAATACAATGAATATAATTTTAAAAACCCACAAGTCATCCTTTCTTGCCTCATTCATCAGATATTGTAAAAAAAAAAAAGAAAGAAAAACCTTTGACTCTTTTAAATGGAAATCTATGTTCTGTTACTAAAATAGGTCATTTGTACAAAATCAAATCTTCTGAAATTTGATTGTTCACTTTTTGTTCAATTTTTGTGCATACAACAATCTTGCAGCTATGGTCATATTCTGAAGTTTTAAAGAATTGCTTGAAAAGCATAATATATAAATAAATATATTAATAACAGTCGCAGCTAAATCAACAACATGTTTCTTTAAGAAATGGCATGTGTTAGGAATGGAGGAGAATTGTGACCACACTCTGCCAGGAAAAGAAGATCCTACAAGAAAGGTCATGCTTGACATGCTGTAAACAACAAGATCATGTTATTATCTGATTTCATAATATACCAAGGAGGAACGAGGAATGACTGTGTGCATTTCAGCCATCCCATACAGATGTGAGACTAACGGAATTAGATAGCAAGTTTAGCAGTCTAAAACTCTTAGTTTTATTTCTTTATGCTATTTTGACAAAAATGGCACCTAATACTGGTCACAGCAGCATGAAATAAAAGGAAAATACAATTTCAACATTAAACAATTATTGGAACAGAATTCACTTAAGAATTACAACATAAAAACAATTTTCAGAAACCCATTTCCAGCCTGGATCCTGTTCAAGACTAAAGTATACATTTCTGGCCACCATGATAGAAACCCAGAATGTAGTGATCCAGCTCATATATGCTGTTGTTGACAAATCCTGTCACCATTTGGTGTCATTGGATTATAACTACGGATACCAGGGTTTGAATCCCTGCTTATCCATAGAAACACACTGGGTGACCTTGGGCCAATCCTACTCTCAGCGTCATAGGAAGACTGCAGCAAATCCACTCTGAGCAAATCCCTTGGGTTCCCATAAGTCAAAATGAACTGAGGGCACTCAACAAAAACACGACAATACATGTTGTGGAAACTCCATGCTCACTTCCTTTCACACATTGTTTCATCCTAGGATGACTCCTCCAAGGAAGAATGCATTGAGGAATTGACGTGTGTGATTCCTGGAAAATTTAAGTCTGAGCTGGAAGACTACCCTTTCCTTTATTTTCCATCATCTTCCTTCAGACCCAGTGACAGAAACCTCTTAGAATCATAGAAACAGAGATCTGGATGTGATCACAAATCCAAAATTGGCATAAATGTTCTATGGGATGTGAGAATACAAGCCACTTGCTGGATCAAGCCAAAGGGCTATAGCCAATTCGGTGCCCTAATCCCTTTAGTGGCTCCTGGAAAGGTCACAAATGGAAGGCACAGTTGTGATAACCATTTTTAACATTTATGACTTTCAGAGATCCATTCCCTTTAAAGAAGGGGGTTCTCTTTTTAAGCATTCATGGATAATTCCCACTGATAAATCTGCCCAACTCATATTTTAAGATATCCATCTACAAGGCTGATTGTCATTCTGTGAACTAAACATGATCATATTTTAATCCCTTATTGGCAGAGACTAAAAAGAATGAACAACTAGAAAACCGGAAATAGAAAGGACAGTTTCTTTTAAAAAGCCAGCCAGATGGCATTGAGAGTTCCACTCCGGTTTTCTTACTGCACTGCAAACAAAACAACATTTCTCTTCAAAAGGGTGAATATTTGTACCCACTAAATATTCAACATTTTCCCTGCAAAAAGCAGGCGCCTTAATGTGAGAGGATTAGATACATTTTCATTCTGAGTAATTATGTTAACTATCCTGCTGTTTCCTTTGGCTTTTGTCTTTTCCGCTTCTGTTCCTGTACTGTTATGCTGCGTGGCTCTGCACAGTTGGACAGCTGCTGCAATCTGGTGACATTGGTTATAGCGTGTGTTGTTTTGAAAAGCACTGGGGCCCTGAAGCATGTCCTGTACAAACAGCAAAACACACACAACCAGCACCAATAAGAACAACCAGCTAGTGCATCCTCTTCCAGTATTCTAAGGGCAGTGTGATCCATGTTTGAAATGCTAAATAGGGGAGAGAAATCTTATGGTGTCTTTCCCTTTCTCCCATCATCCCCAGAGAACAATGAAATTTGGGAGAGATGTGTTCACTCCACATATCTGGATGGGTTTCAGGTTACAAAAGGTTGATGCATAACCATTACTATTTTTGAAATGATAAGTAAGGGAAATAAATCTTTAATCATGGGGTCTTCCCCTTCTTCTTTTCTCACCAGTTCTTGATGTTGTACCAGATCCTTTCCAAATCTCATCCTCCCCAGAGAACAATAAAATTTGGAAGGGATGTGGATTTACACACTCCACATATCTGGGTGGGTTTCAGGTTGCAGAAGGCTCAGTTGAAGCATCGTCATTGCCAACATAATAATAATAATAATAATAATAATAATAATAATAATAATAATAACAACAACAACAACTTTATTTTTATACCCCGCCCCATCTCCCCGAAGGGACTTGGGGCGGCTTACATGGGGCCTGGCCCAATAAAACAAACAAATAACAGTAACAAAGCAATAAAACAAACCTAGGATAACTGTTGAATTTTCCACCCTTGAGATTGGCACCTAGATGGTTTAGGTTGATAGATATTCCAGTCCAGCCCCATCTCTCCATCAACATCATCCTGCTGCAATCCCTTCTCACATATCTATTTCATCTTTTATACTGGGAATGCTATTACCAACCGAGACTGGAGATAAGAAAGGCATTCCACTTGGCTCTACTGATGTTCCCAATGAGGCAATTCACCAGAGACACCGTGGGTTCTTCCTAATGAGACCTAAGAGAACAAATAGCAATTGGAACATGCTTGTGCTCTCCATTCAAAATATCAGTTTGGGGTGATGGGATAGATTCCTCCTCTTAGCTCCAATCTCAACTTGGGAATGGCAGTGAGATCCTTCTGCCTATTGCTTGCTCTTATAATATGACACTCAAAGGAAATTCCCAAAGGGCAAAGCTTTGAGGAATGAGTACATCTTCAACAGGTCACTTACAGATCCTTAGGTGGCCAACTCTGGACTCTCAAAGGGTCAGATTAGGCCCATGAGCAATATGTGCCCCCCCTCCAGTAAATTATTTATTATCTATTCCGTCCTTCTCACCCGAAGGGACTCAGGGCAGCTCACAATCCGGCAGAATATGATGCCAATATACACTACAAAAGATTAAAACATGAACAATTAAAACAGTTAAACAGATTAACAATATACAATAAATAAATTTAAAACAGTTCAATGCAAAGTACTTGAGCCATTCATCCACAGAACCTTGTGCGTGAACCTAAATCCAGACCGTGTCAAAGCCAACAGAACTCATTCAATAAACGCTTGCTCACAGAGCCAGGTCTTCACTTTTTTCCTAAAACTCAAAAGGGATGGAGCCTGCTGGATATTGCTAAATCTGGGTGGAGTAGAAAATAATTTGGAGAGGATTAATCAGTAGAACATATTGATAATGATTTGACATGGGTCAAAAAACATGTGTTTTATTGGTCTGTTGTGTCAAGACATAGCCCACTGCAAAAATTTGGAAACTGGCTTGAAAAGACAACATGCTGAAAAAATAGGGTTTAAAAAAACAATTCTATTTGCTCTTAAACTATAAGGGTGTATACCTTTGAAGGAGATGGGTGCCATTCCTCTCCTTTGCCTCCATCACCACCCATCAACGTCAGTCTTGGCACAACCGGAACTGAGGTAACATCACTGTTGGTTCAAGCTTTTGTGTGAAAAACTGGTTTTCCATGGGTGGAAGCAGTGGAAGATAAGGGGACCTAAACCACCACATTTTAGGATGGGTCCTTGGAAACTGGAAAAAAGTGTCTTTTAGGGTTCTTGAATCTGAAAGGGGGTGAGGAAGGCTGCAACAGAGCTGGAAGAGACTGGTGGTTCTGGCATGGCACCAACAGAAGCAGACCTTGTCCTCTCCCAGGCATCAGCCACAGATCAGGAGGAAGAGGCTGAGGCTCTTCATCCTATCATGAGTCATAAATCAAAGCACAGGGGACAAAGGGTCAGGTAACAGCCCTGCTCCGCTTTAAATATAGGACTCTGCACTAATGAGGCCAGCTGGGCCAAATAGCTGCTGACTATAAATTATCTCAACCTAGACCTTATGTTGCTGCAGACAACAGCTCCAAAGCCTCCATCTGACATTGGCTGACATCTCTAGCTTTGTAGATCTCTAACCTTTGGTGTATACTTTTGGAGTAATCTCTCTGGCAACTCCCTTCTTAGCTCTGAATTCTGTTCATGATGGCCTCAGACTGCGTAGGGCCACCTCTCTACTTGTAAGCCCTAGGACTGTCACGATTTTTTTTCTAACAATTTCTTTTGACTGTAGATGTGCTCACATCTAGCCTTAAACAGGAAACCAGGGACTAAATATTGCTCACACATTAGTTTTTCCCACCCTTATTGTGTTTCCTTTCTCTATGACTTGTCAAACTCTGGTTATAGAATTAGGAAGCACATCCAGCTATATTCAGGAGATTTATGGGTGTTTGACCTTGGCACATCAGGTGGCAAATTGTTACACAATTCCTGTTCAAACCTTTGCAAAAGGCATTGGCTTTTTTCTCTCCCTCTGTTTGCCTTGACATCTGCAAGTGAAGACAATCTCTTCTCGATGTCCATCTATTTTGCTGAGGAACGGCTTTGCATTGGTTGCATCTCCTAGTAGATGCCAGGTATCAACGCTTTCATAATGACCCATTGGCTTATCCAGGTTTGATTCCTCCAAATCAAATTCCCACATCTGATATGTCATTACAGCTGGTCGGTTCCATCAATTGTTTAAGAGGTAAAGTGAAGAATTCAGAAATTTCTGATTAAAGAGCCTATAGATTTTTTTCCCCAAAAAACAAATTAGCAAACATTATTCTGTGCATCCAAACTTATATTATAGTTTTCACTCACCATGTTGCTTTTGAAATGAAATTCTGTTATAGACTCCTTAGATAACAAAAACGTGTAGGTAACTATGCAACTGCGTTACTTTAACATGTCAGAAGGAACTGAGCTATCCAAGGTGCTGATCCCCATCATCCCTCTCAGTATGTTCAGCACCTTGAATATGGCTCCCTTACATTTAGATTAAAACCTAAAACAGATTTATTGTCTTACTGACAAGAAAACCACCAACAGCCACCACCATGTTGCTTCCAAAAGCAGCTTTTGTTTTGTTTTGTTTTAGGGCTGTTGTTTTTTTGACACTGAAACATAAAGTGCCTCAAGCACCTTTCTCTTTCAGATCACCTGAAATATGATGCAGTCACCTTGCTCTGCCCAGTAGGAGCCCAGCCCTGCGGGTTTCTCAAGGTTGTTTGATGGATGGTAAAGAGTGGATACTGGCATTGAGAGGATGATCTAGCCAAGCTTGTCTTGCATTCTTACATTCTTGTTGAGGCTGACAAACCACATTCCTCCACATTGCACCAAAAGATTAATTGGCAATGTCCCAACTGTTTTTGAAAAAAGAATTGGCTGAAGTAAGGAAAAGAATTGCTAATTTGAAAGCTGTTGAAGAGGGTCTAGCTGCAGTTTCTGGATTGAGAGTGTGGATGGACTCCATGGCCTATGAGGCCCCTTCCAATATGTACAATTCTACGAGTCTTTCCTAAGGTTAAAGGTAAAGGTTTTCCCCTGACATTAAGTCCAGCCGTGTCCGACTCTGGGGGTTGGTGCTCATCTCCATTTCTAAGCCGAATAGCCAGCATTGTCCATAGATACCTCCAAGATCATGTGGCCGACATGACTGCATAGAGCGCCGTTACCTTACCACCAGAGCAGTACCTATTGATCTACTCACATTTGCATATTTTCGAACTGCTAGGTTGGCAGAAGCTGGGACTAACAGCGGGCGCTCACTCCGCTCCCCAGATTTGAATCTGCGACCTTTCAGTCCACAAGTTCAGCAGCTCAGCGCTTTAACACGCCGCACCACCAGGGGCTCCAAGTCTTTCCTATGATACTATAATTGCTGAAATGCTTTCAAATCTTTGTATTGTTATGTTTTCATGATCCTTTTTGTATTTGGTCCTAGGATTGTGAATTGGGGGTGGGGGGGCAACACAGGTCAGATGTTCATATGTGTATTTGAGCACTCTCCCCAGGGAATGAAAAACTATTTAATAGGGCAGCAGTTACATCAGAAAAATCACAGCATGAAAGGAGAATTGAGACTTTCCTCTCTTATTTGCATGCAGAGCCCACCTCCCGGCTGAATTTTGCTTTCTTAAAAGCTGGGCGGACAGTCATGAATATCTCAACATAAAGTAGAGCTTGAGAGTGGATTAGACTGCATTCCATCAAATAAATATAGTTAATGTGAGACTGACTGCAGATCTCCTGGTATAATGTCTGGTTTGATTTGTAGCTGTGCAACTCACTAGATTACTGTGGAGCAGTCGCTTCCTACAAACTTAATCAGGTTGCTGGGAGGATAAAAAAAAAATCAGGTTGTTGGGAGGATAAAAATGAGGCTCACGTTTTCCTCTCTGAATCCTTAGGAAGTGAATATTTAAAGAGAAGGGGGAGGGGGTAATGCACATTTTAAAATAGTGTCTGTTTTCTTTCTGGAACTCTTCTTACTCAACAGAGTGGGCCGCAATGATCATCAAATAAATCATCCACCGAGCCTCTGAAATTAATATTTCAGGCTGTGCAAATGAGATGCAAAAGCCTGCAAAGAGAAGCCACGGTGGGAGCGGGAGAATTATTAAATGGAAACAGAGCAAAAAGGAATCATTGACTGGGGAGGGGAGGGAGCAAGGTGAACGCAACAGAGCCAATAAATCATCCAGTGCTCCTTTTTCTGCTGCAAATCGGAGCAGCCTTGCAAGCCTGCCTGCCCAATGGAAAATATTAACTACAGAAAAATTGTCACCCTTTTAACCACAACTTTGCCAGGTAGAAGTGGGAGAACAATAGAGGAGTGGGAAACCTCTTCCAGATGCTTGGGGGAAGAAATGCTTCCTGACTGGTGACACAGGCGAGCGCATTGTGAAACCTTAGAGAGATCCAGTTACACAAAAGCATGTCTGGTTGAATTTCACGTCCAGCCCCAGAGCGGGGAAAGGGTTAACCAGAGAGGTTGCATGTTAACAGTGGAGATTATGGAATGTTTATCCAGCGTTCAGATTTCCTGTTCAAGTGTTTGGATTTCCTGAAATCTCTTCTATCAGCCCAAGGGGTGTCCAGTGAGTGGCCTTCTCTTCCCTGCCCCCAGCCCAGGAGTTTTTCTGCTCACATGGGTAGACTTTCCTTCCTGCTGCCTTCCTAATTGTATTTGTGTCTCCACACCAGTCAGGACTTTTATGGATGTGAGTCAAAACTTTGAAACTCCAGAAAACATCTGTGGAGCCCTGGATTTCGGAATACTTTTTTGTCATTCGAAACAAGCAAGGAAATATAATACAAACGCCCCAGGAAGCATCATCATTGTTGCAGTATGGTTTCTCTCTCTTCCTTTTTTCCAGCTGCCTTGAGGAAGGGAGTTGCAGCATTGAAAACAATGGAATGATGGCCTTCATTTTGGCGGGCATTTCTGGAATGGGAGTTCCAACTGGACAAGTCTTGGTGAGTTTTCAAAAATTGCTTTTTTGGTTGGTACATCAAAGGAAGAAAAAGCTGGCACCAACATTGCCTATCTTCCTCAAATCATTTGTTTGTACTTGCAAATTGGCAGCAATGAAACTGTTTTGCTACATTGATTTATTTGTACATTAACTGCCTGCAATTGCATGCTTTTTTATTGTAGAAAACTGATGTTTCACTCTGCAAATCTGAACTTGGTCCAATATTTCTGCTTTTAGGAGGAATGGGAGGAATTCCATTAATTTTTAAAAACTGCTTTTGTGAGCATTTTTTTTTACAGAGCTGGGTTTGCAAAAAAAGCCACATGTACAACCCCATTGCCTCGAGATTGGCAGAAAGCTAGTATTTAAATTGTGTGTGTTTGCATTCTCCAATTCAACCCACTAGATCATTATGGATGGATGTTATCTGCATTCTTCCAAGGCCTGTTGCGGATCAGCTCCAGTGTAGTTTTAGCACAATGCACATGCCATGTTTCTCTCTGTTGTCTTTTCAAATATTTCTGAGTTAGAGAGAAGACCTGGAGCGAATGCAAGGGGCCAAGAAGGGGTAAGATTCAGCCTTAGACTTTCCTGCTGAGAACTAGGCAGCAGGAAAAATGCAAAGGAAAAGAAATCATTCCGCTAATGGTGCAAAACTTTACATCAGACTCTTAAGGGGGAGATCTTACATTTTTCATAAAAGTATTATGAAATTAATCAATGAGCAATTTTCACTCACTCAACTTTCAAAGAGATTGGTTAAGAGCTGCTCTTAAGAATTGGGCATCTGCACCAAATGTTAAATATTTTATTCCATGCGGTTTCAAGTTAGGCTGTATTTTTGAAATGATATTAACACTGATTTTTCTGCATTTACATTTTCTGTAATTCACATGTGAAGCTCACAATAGCAAAAAGATAGGTCCAACTCAACATTTCCTTCCATTTCCCATCAATGGGAAAATTCCTGACCAAGGGCAAAGTCCTAGCTGCTTTGAGTCTCCTTTAAGGGTGGAAAGTGAGATATATTATTATTGTTATTATTATTATTATTAAAGTAAAGGTAAAGGTTTCCCCTGACATTAAGTCCAGTCGTGATCGACTCTGGGGGTTGGTGCTCATCTCGATTTCTAAGCCGAAGAGCTAGCATTGTCCAAAGACACCTCCAGGGCATGTGGCTGGCATGACTGCATGAAGCACCTTTACCTTCCTACAGAAGCGGTACCTATTGATCTACTCACATTTGCATGTTTTCGAACTGCTAGGTTGGCAAAAGCTGGGGCTAACAGCGGGCGCTCATTCTGCTCCCGGGATTTGAACCTGGCACCTTTTGGTCCGCAAGTTCAGCAGCTCAGCGCTTTAACACACTGTGCCACCAGGGGCCCCACATTTATTATTATTATTATTATTATTATTATTATTATTATTATTATTACATGTAAGCTGCCCTGAGTCCCTTTGGGGAGATGGCGATGGGGTATAGGAATAAAATAATAATAATAATAATAATAATAATAATAATAATAATAATAATAATTTTATTATGACACAGCAAACAAGATAGATATGCTGGATTTCATATCACAAAATCACAAGTCGAACACTTCCCATTATTATTATTATTATTATTATTATTATTATTATTATTATTATTATTTCTGTCTCACTTATGAACAGATGTGCCATTGCTGAACTTTATGAATGTCTCCCCATCCCTTCATTTCATTTTTTCTACAAAGTGGTATCTATTTGAGCTGGCTTTTGCTGGTCAAGACTCAGGCTGGATCTACACTGATCGTATAATGCAATTTCAAACTGCATTATGTGGTCAGTATATACACCCATATAATTCAGTTAACTGCATTGAACTGCATTATATGGTCTATAATTACCATATAATGTAGATCCGGTCTCAAGAGAAGTCTGCCAGTAGAATCATTTTGCAGTTGAATTGACTAATCTGTGCTCAAGGAACTTCAACCCCCCCCCCCCCCCAAAAAAAAAAATCCCTCAAAAAACAAAATAGCTCTAACAAACCAGATGATAGTCTCGAGGGTTACTTGCTATAGTTTTGCATATGCGTTCTGGCAGCAAAACAGAGGAATGTTGTTTCCAAATGTAAGCTATTTTCCTTCCTGCATCGATCTGCATCCATGCCATTCTTGTTGCTAATGTATTTCATGAAGGAAGTAAGGGTGGTCAGGCTTTTAGACATGGAAAACTGAAACTGATTTTTGAAATGTGGCCATTGCAGCTTTATCCAACATATGGATCTTTGCTCATGCGGTTAGATCTGCTGAAACTCTTTACAATGGATGTTCTTGGTGGATCAGGATGTGTTTATGTAATACAGCTGCCCCTACTCCCTTCCCCTACAATTTGGGCTTCAGTCAATGAGCCTCTATGATCCAATGAGAAATATTTGATTGGAATCCTTTTATGCTTAAGCAAATTCTCATAGTGAACCAATTGGACAATTTTGAGTACTAGAACAGTAACCGGATAGTCCATTTAATCGGGTTGAAGGGGGAGAAACCATTTCCCCCATTTTCACTGGATATTCTCTCTTTCCTCTTCCCATTTCGTAAACGAGGGTTGTTTCTGCGACAGAGACATGGGTGGGAGGAAATAATAGGAAAACATGGGGAAAAATTTCCTCCTTCAACTGATCCCGCCCCCAAAAATAGACTATCCTTCTCTGTCTCTTTTGGCCTCCATCCGGATAATGGAACACTACCCATTGTTTGATAAACAACCTCCATAATTCATCTCTTGTAGAAATAGACTTTTGTGTGGCATAAAGGTGCATTGTGCATTTAATCATGGATGTGCATTGTGCACATGTGCATTGCTGTGGATTGCCCATGCATATGCACATCTGATTGTACAACATTCACATTGCATGACTCCCATATACCGTATATACTCGAGTATAAGCTGACCCGAATATAAGCCGAGGCACTTAATTTTACCACAAAAAAACTGGGAAAACATTGACTCCAGTATAAGCCGAGGATGGTAAATTTCAGAAATAAAAATAGATACAGTAGAGTCTCACTTATCCAACACTCGCTTATCCAATGTTCTGGATTATCCAACGCATTTTTGTAGTCAATGTTTTCAATATATCGTGATATTTTCGTGCTAAATTCGTAAATACGGTAATTACTACATAGCATTACTGCATATTGAACTACTTTTTCTGTCAAATTTGTTGTATAACATGATGTTTTGGTGCTTAATTTGTAAAATCATAACCTAATTTGATGTTTAATAGGCTTTTCCATAATGCCTCCTTATTATCCAACATATTCGCTTATCCAATGTTTTGCCTGCCCGTTTATGTTGGATAAGTGAGACTCTACTGTACCAATAAAATTACATTAATTGAGGCATCAGTAGGTTAAATGTTTTTGAATATTTACATAAAGCTCAAATTTAAGATAAGACTGTCCAACTCTGATCAAATCACTATTTTCACATTCTTCAATGTAAACGTGCTTATGTAACCTTTTAATAATAACAGTGTAAAATAATACACCTAATAATAATAATAATAAATACAGGAAAATAATACATGTAATAATAAATAGAGTAAAATAATAAATGCAATAATTATAATAAGATCAGAGTGAAATAATAAATGTATTAATAAAAATAATAAAAATAGAGTAAAATAAATGTAATAGTAGCAACAATAATAGAGAAAAATAATAAATGTAATAATACCAATAATAATAGAGAAAAATAATAAATGTACTATATATTCTCGAGTATAAGCTGACCCAAATATAAGCCAACCAGGACCCTCACCCGAGTATAAGCCGAGGGGGGATTTTTCAGTATTAAAAAAGGGCTGAAAAACTAGGCTTATACTCAAGTATATACAGTAATTCCATAAGCATAAAGTTATGCTCTTGAAACAGAGGCCCCTTCTACACGGTTGTATAAAATCCACATTGAACTGGATTATATGGCACTGTGGACTCAGATAATCCAGTTTAAAGCAGATATTGTGAGTTATCTGCCTTGATATTCTGGGTTATATGACTGTGTGGCACGGCCCAGGCATGGCATCCCCATCCCACCTGTCTAGAGTCAGAGGCTGAGGTTTCTTTGCCATCTATCAATTAATCTGTAAACGTCTGAAGGTCACTTTTATCACCTAGTTGCTTTGGATCTCAAGTAATGTTCAATGGTATAGTCCAAACAGGCAGAGTTAGCATTAACACTCCCATTAAGCACTCTTAAGTCTTCGAATCAGAATGGGAGAATTAGCAAGCTGTCTATTTATTGAACTTTTTTGCTATTTTATTAAGATGGACAAAATAATAAATACAGTGACAAACAATCTCCTTTGAGAGGAAAATAGACTTTTCATAGTCTCAGCTATGTTAAATTTCACGAATGGCATTATACATCTTACAGTATATACTGTATTTCATTGTGGTTTTTACATGTATGGTATCATGCATCATACAAAGGTCACTTCAATGTAGGATCTTAGGCCCCTTCTACACTGCCATATATAATCCAGATGATCAAAGTAGATAATCCACATTACTTGCTTGAACCATGAGTCTACACTGCTATATAATCCAGTTCAAAGCAGATATTCCGAATTTTATATCACAGTGTACAAGGGGACTCAGACTTCATAGTATATTTATTTACAGTATTTATATTTATTTACAGTATTTATATTCCGCCCTTCTCACCCTGAAGGGGACTCAGGGCAGATTACAATGAACACATATATGGCAAACATTCAATGCCAACAGACAGACAACATTCAGTTTTAGACAGACACAGAGGCATTTTTTAACATCTTTCCAGCTTCACGATTCCGGCCACAGGGGGAGCTGTTGCTTCACCATCCATAGGTGGCTGTTCTTCCTCATTCTTTTCCTCATGAGCAGTTTTATGGTGTTGTAGATTAGTTAAATTAGCCTCCCGCATAAAGCGTACCTAAATTTTCCCTACCTGACAGATGCAACTGTCTTTCGGGGCTGCTAGGTCAACAGCAAGCCGGGGCTATTTTTATTTTTTTTAATGGTCGGAGGCTTAACCCGACCCGGGCTTTGAACTCATGAACTCTCAGTCAGTAGTGATTTATAGCAGCTGGTTACTAGCCAGCTGCGCCACAGCCCAGCCCCATTTTTCATGGGAACAAAAAATGCAACATTAAATTGGCAATTGGGTGAAATGTTTCCACACAAATGTGAGCTGCACATTTAATGTCTTTTTATGTTTCCAGGGTGTTCACTAGACTGGAGCATATGGAGGATATGCCCCAATATGGATGCTTATATGGAGTATCAATAAAAGATGCATAATACATAACAACTCCAACTCACATAATAGCTATAAAGTGGTAAAAAACCCTATTTTATCTTCATTTCGTAGAGGCAGGGCCGGCCCCACTAATGAGGCACCTGACGCCGCCGCCTCGGGCGCAGGCCCGGGGGGGCGCCGTCAGGCTGGGCGGGAGGCGGGGCACCGCCCTGACGGTGCCCCGCCTCCCGCCCAGTGCGCCCTGGCCCGTCTGGCCTGCTAGAAAAGGCCAGATGGGCGAGCGGGAGTAGCGTGGGAGGCGGGGCCAGCTCTGACGCCGCTCCCCCCCCCCCCGCCCAGCGTGCCTTGGCCCTGCCTCCCACGCAGCGTGGGAGGCGGGGCCAAGGCACGCTGGGCGGGGGGGGGAGCGGCGTCAGAGCTGGCCCCGCCTCCCACGCTACCCCCGCTCGCCCGTCTGGCCATTTCTAGCAGGCCAGAGTTCAGCGGAGGTTCCTCCAGGCCGCAATCGCGGCCTGGAGGAACCTCCGCTGAACTCTGGCCTGCTAGAAATGGCCAGACGGGCGAGCGGGGGTAGCGTGGGAGGCGGGGCCAGCTCTGGCCCCGCCCCCCCGCCCAGCGTGCCCTGGCCCCGCCTCCCACGCTGCGTGGGAGGCGGGGCCAGGGCACGCTGGGCGGGGGCGGGGCCAACTCTGGCCCCGCCCCCCTCACTATTCGCCCTGGCCCCGCCTCCCACGCAGCGTGGGAGGCGGGGCCAGGGCACGCTGGGCGGGGCCAGGGCGCCGGTGGCGGGGGCGCTTTTCAGCACCCCCGCTTCACATCAAAAAATATCTCCGGCCGGCCCTGCGTAGAGGCCAAAACATATTGAATATGGAAGACCTGTGACTGAATCTCTGGGTTTATTATTTTTCATCCCCAGTCCCCCGCATGGTCAAGCACAAGAGTGCCCTTTGTTTGCAGTACCAGCTCATAGGAAATGTGGGAGTTGAAGTCCAAAATACCTGGAGGACCAAAGGTTGAGAACCACTGCTTTAGACCAGACATTCTCTAACTTTGTTCCACTTCAGTTCCCAGAATTCCTGACTCTTGGCCAATCTGACAGGGACTTTTGGGAGTTGAAGTCCAAAACACTTTGAAGACTCAGTTATGAGATTGCTGCTCTCCTCTTGTATTGTTTTTAGTCTTGCTCAGATGAAGAGGCTAATGGAGTTTCAAATGCTTGCATGGTGTATTTTCTGCCCTTTGGTTGATCAAAAACGGTATCACTCTTTTGTGGATTTAGGCATTCCCCACCAATATCACACATGCTTTTTGCAGGATCTTTAGAACATTCACAGACAGAATAGCTCCATGTGTTTCATTCATTCATTCCTCTGGTTCCCATTGACAGGAACCTTATTTGGGAAATAACAGTTGCCACTGAAAAACCCAGTGAAACCCCAGCATCTGTTTGGTGGAGCTGTGATTTTCCTGGGAGATCCATTATTGCCAGTGAGAGAATCTCTGGAGTTCATCTGATGCTTTTTGATCCAAATATCTGGCAAGAGAAACCCTCTTCAAGAGCCATTGCCAAGGCCTTCTGGTTTTGATTAGGCTGAATATACTGTGGGAATAGGCTTTCTGGTGGTATTTTGGTATTTCCTTTGGGTCACACCCTACCCTAGCAAAGAGCAGACTTTGCTATTTGATTTGTTGCATGTAAATTCTTTGCCATAAATACAATAACTTTTTCCAGGAAAATTAGATAGCTACAGATGCCTCACTGGAAAGAAGACACATTTCAAGATACTTAAAAATTGTTTTTTATTGGAAAGCTTAATGCATTTCATCCTGCTTGTATACTTAAACCAGTCTTTAGTAGGCAACTACACCTACACTATAGAATTAATGCAGTTTGAACCTTCTTTAACTGCTATGGTTCAAAGCCGTGTAATCATGGGATTTGCAATTTGGAAATCTACAATTCCCATAATTCCATGGCTTCGAAGCATGGCGGTTAAGGTAGTGTCAAACTGTAGGGTCATTCTGGCCTTAGAGACAGACGTTGGAAATTTCTGAACTAAGAACTCTTGAACCATTTATTAAGTGGAAATCAGATTGAAATGAAATTTGTCCAATAAATGGCTTGTTTGTCCAACAAATGACTCAAGAGGTCCAGGAATGCTCTACAAAACGAAAACATCCATTGAATAGAGAAAGATCCAACTCAGCCCTTTGCTTGATGTTATACTACAGGAGCCTCCGGTGCCTCAGTGTGTTAAAGCGCTGAGCTGCTGAACTTGCAGACCGAAAGGTCCCAGGTTCAAATTCGGGGAGCAGAGTAAGCGCCCGCTGTAAACTCCAGCTTCTGCCAACCTAGCAGTTCAAAAACATGCAAATGTGAGTAGATCAATAGGGACTGCTCCGGCGGGAAGGTAATGGCGCTCCATGCAGTCATGCTGGCCACATGACCTTGGAGGTGTCTATGGACAACGCTGGCTCTTCGGCTTAGAAATGGAGATGAGCACTGTGCCGTCCGCCAGACAATAAAAAAAACTATAAAGCTGAAACGTGCCGTCCTTTATCCGGGCGAACTGCAAATCCCTATAAGCTGTCCTAAAAATATTGAACGACTGAGTCTGGAAAACTTCAAAAAAAAAGGATGTTTATTCATACAAAGTTGTAAACTTGGCACAGATCTTAAAGTTACAGAAAATGAAACAAATTTCTATAGGTTTTAGTTACAGAATTATCCCTGGTTCCAGAAGGCAAAGGTGATTATAAAACCACTACACCCTAATCACGCTGTCTATAATAGGAGAAACTCTTTCCTTCCCTATCTTTACAGCAAAGATTAGTTCTAGAAGCGACGGAATAACCTTGCTCCTCTAATTAGATTTTCTATTCCAGATCAGTATAATTCAATACTTATCTAATTTGGATAGGCTTAGATTGGCCTGGTTTTGAGGATGATTTGTCCCAGTTAGCTTTGCACAGCTGCAGCACGTTGGAAGACTATAGCCAAAATGAGGCTCCAAAATGGAGACTAGACCCTGGTTAAAAAAGGGCGGTCCTAAGACGTTGTACTCTTTGACCAATCATTGCAAAGAAGACTGCAGCCAGCTCTTGTAGACTCCAAGTCACTTTTCCTGGGCCTTTGCAGCCAGAGGCTGAAACAAAATGTAAAGGAGGGAAAACAAACAAACGACCAATAGGCAAGGCAAACCATCGTCCTGGGGGACGGAACAAGCACCAACTCCCAGAGTCAGACACGACTGGACTTAACATCAGGAGAAACCTTTACTTTTATCTATACTACAGACATTCCTACATTCCTCCACATTTCCAGTTCTGATTTTTGCATATTTGAGTATTCATGGATTCGATTTAAAATGTTATACCTAGGAATCTCTAGGCCCTCCAATGTGATTCTGGCCCCTTCTATACAACCATATAATCCAGATTATCAAAACAGATAACCCACATAATCCTTTTTGAACTGGATTATATGTGTCTACCCTGCCATATAATTTAGTTCAAAGCAGATAATCTGGTTTTTATACGATACTGTCCAAGGGGCCCTACTCAGCATTTTTTTTGTCCCATTCTGCTTTGTGTGAAAGACATTGGAACTGAAGGGTTTCCTAGTTAGTGCAGAAGGATCAACTCAAATAGGAGAGGGGGTTGCCATCAGAGAAACTCCTGCGAAGCGTGCCTTGTATGAGATGCATATCTCAATTACATTTCCTTTTAATAATTGAATGGGTCAGCAGGTGTCCTGCTTATCTTTGCCAAACGCAGTAACCCAATCCGTACCCAAGCCTTCTGTGAAGGGGAACAGGCACCCCGCTCCAACAGAGCATCCACAGAAAGCACATGTTCAATAACCACTCACCAAGTGGCTTGTCATGAGATGATGGAGCTGATGGTTAATTTTGTCCTCAGTGATGTCGGTAGGAAGTTATTTAGATTAATATCCGCCTTCAGGACAAGGGAAACCAAATAGTCAATCATCTAGCATGAGCTCATACCTGCCAACATTTCACAGAATAATGCTGGGACACATTTTGTCAATAAGAGAGTGCAGACAAGTTGGAAAATACTATTTATGAGGAAGAACATAGAAATTGGAGGGGCTGCAGAAATTTGCTTTTGCCAGAGCCTATTTTGGAAGGGCACCTCCTCACCTCCCTGCTCTTGAGTTGACGGTCAACTGTTTTTGCATTTTGAACTAAGAGTGCATCTACACTGTAGAATTAATGCAGGTTGATACCACTTTAACTATCATGACTTAATACAATGGAATTATAGGAGCTGTAGTTTGGTGAGGCACTGGCACTATTTGGCCCCTTCTATACTGCCATATAGAATTCAGATAATTCTGCTTTGAACTGGATTATATTGCTGTGCAGATTCATATATTCCAGTTCAAAGTAGATAAAGTGAATTATCTACTTTGGTCATCTGGATTACATGAGAGTGTAGAAGGAGCCTTGTCAGAGAAAGCTAAAGACCTTTCAAGACCACAACTACCAAAATTTCACAACATTGAGCCATGTAGTGTCAAAAATAGTGTCAAACTGCATTAATTCTCCATTGTCGAAGCACCCTCATCTTGGAGCCATTGTAAGTTCAGGGTTAATCAGAACTGTTCCTGCCAAATATGAAGACTTGTAGAGTATGTGAACCATATACGTAAGGAGGTCCTGTGTTCAAATGAACCTCTGAAAAGGCTGGCTTTACCATTTGGAAAAGTGAAGCAATTGCCTCAGGTAGCAAATCCTTCAGGGGCTGCAGTGGCCGGACCCCAGCTGTTCCCCTAATTCTTCTTTGGCTGCAGGACAAAACTGTGTGTAATCGGTCAAGCTCCCTTTAAACTATTTAAAATATGCTAACAATAGGAAAAGTCTTAAATTTGGGGAAAAATATTCAACACTTCTGCAAAGGAATATGAAGCAGCGGATAGGATATCCGATGATCTCATGCAATGAAAAGGGAGGAGGGTTTTTGTTTTTCAAATGAGCAGCTTTGGGTTTTCCAAAAAGCATAATAGAAGGATATGCCAAGAAAGATGTAGCTTTTGCATACCACACAGATGTTGCCAGGGTGGGAGATGGCAACCTTTGAAGAAGGAAATTCATGGGCTGATTTGAACCCAATTTGGATTGTGTTAATGATCCCAGAGACTACAAGACTGGATTATCATTTGATCCATTGTGGAATTTACAGCAAGAAGTACCCGAGTGAAAAGAAGTGACGGCACAGCAGCTGGTATGTGTTGGGCTCAGATCCATGTAACAACATCCACATGGCTTTTCACAAAATCAGAGTAGTTTTTGAGACAAACCAGAATGGGAGATCTGTAACGTCTAAAACTTGAACTTAAATCCACTGTGAATATGGATGCTCTATATCAAACAAAAACTAAACAAATCCACAGGGAATATGGCCATGTTCCAGAAGCGTTCTCTCCTGACGTTTCACCCACATCTATGGCAGGCATCCTCAGAAGTTGTGAGGTATGCCTGCCATAGATGTGGGCAAAATGTCAGGAGAGAATGCTTCTGGAACATGGCCATACAGCCTGGAAAATGCACAACAACTCAGTAATTCTGGCCATGAAAGCTTTCGACAACCCACAGGGAATATTTTAATGACATCAACTGGCCATTAAATTTATGTGAAATGTCCATATGCTAAGAGCAGAAATCTTGGAAGGCTAGGCCATCTGGTTAAATGGAGATAGGGATGATTGTCTTGGCAGTGTTCTGCTTCCAGGCCAGGTACACTTGATTCTCAAGACCTCAGAACAATGCAAACCTCTCAAAAAAAAAAAAACTTAATACCAAACTCCTCTTCCACAGTATATGTAACCTCTATCAAATCTCCTAAGAAACCAGCTCTATTCCGGACCACAAAAGAGTGAAGAATGTTGGATCAGATGGTCTTTCTCTAAATCTTTCATACTTTCCAACCCTCCAGGGCCCATTCATTAGTACTTCGATGGGAGATTGACAGTGAATTCCAGGTACTATGGGCTATATTTCAGAGGAGGGAGCTGGCAAAACCACCTCTGAGCATTAAGAAACCCTACAAAATCCATGGGGCCACCATAAGTCAACAGACAACGTAAAGGCTCAGACATGCATGAAGAAATATTTCCCCTTGAATCTTCAACCATTTACCTTCAAGGTTCTAAATATTATACAAGAGAAAGAAAATATTCTCAGTTTATTGTCTCTGTGCCAAGCAATATTTTAAAGGTCCCAATCATATTTCCCTGGCTTGTTCTTTATCCAAAGTTATGAGCTTTTCTCCCTAATACATTGTTTTAAAAATGCATTATATTAGGGAAATTCTTTGAAAATGCATATTTTCTCTCACAAAAAATGGAAGAAACATGTTGGTACAAATGTTTGTGCAGATGTTTTAAACAAATCTCAAAAGTTCAGGATAAATTTAATTTGCAATTGTAAAACATGAGGGGAAAATGAGACTTTTATGTCAGTGAGCAATGAATCCACTCCAGATTTTACTCTGAACTTTTCATTAACCATGCAAAATGCTTTCCCACAAATAACTCCAATGCCTTGAAGTTAAAGTTTGGACTAAAACCTGGAGAAGATTCACCAACCCACGGATGGCTAGTAGTTATTTGCTATCAAATTTATTCATTTCTAGCTTTGCAACTACATAATAAGAAGAAATTAGAGTGCTTTGAATTCATGAAATAGGCCAATGCTTCTTAAACAATAGCATTATCTGTGTGTACTTAGATATCATTTCATGTATTCACTGCCATGTCAATATGAAGAAACTAACTCTGTACTAGCCATCCTTTAACATTCTTGCTGTTTGAAAAACTAGGGGACATTTTGTACATATTTCATATTTAAAAGTATTTTTAAAGTACAGTATCTGATTCTGAGCAAAGCAGTGTAAACACATTATTTATTAACAGAATAGAGAATAGAGAGATCAAGAGAAAACAGGGTTGCCATTTTTTCTTTCCCTTTTGTTGATGCAGGATTAAAGAATTAGTTAAATATTAGATGAATCCTCTTTGGAGGTTGACTGAAAAGTTGACACTCCAAGATAGAACATTAGATCAGCTTTTGTAGCACAATAACAATTCCAAATGTTACTCTACTACCTATGAAACAGTAATTTAATTTTATTTTTCCTTCTTCAGCCCAGTAAGAACATGGGAGGGTGGATAACCCCTTCCCATGGCTTAGCCACTAGATGGCAGTCACCCTCTCTAATTACAGTTCTTCTATGGGCAGTTTCCTGTGTTTTATTCTTGTTGGGTAGAGACAATAAAGTTCTTTTCGAACCCTCAAACTGGAGCCTCAAGATGTGTTGGACTACATCTTCCATAATTGCCAACCTAGATGGCCATTAAGTATGATGTACATTTGCAGCACATTTACAGGTGTACAATAGATTCATCATTGTCATAATATGGAATCTAGCAACCACCACTGCATGAGAGTATAAAAGAATGTTGCCTTGCTTTCTGGCAGATCTTTGTTTATAAACTATAGTGTGAGGATATGGTCCTGAACTTACCTCAGAAACAGAAAAAACATGGAAAATAGTAAAACATACTGAAATTAATCAACTTCACAGGAATATATCATGAAGGTATGCTGGAAGACCTATCAAATTTACCTTGCAGGGTTGTTGTGTGTTTTCTGGGCAGTATGGCCATGTTCCAGAAGTATTCTCTCCTGACGTTTCACCTACATCTGTGGCAGGCATCCTCAGAGGTTGTGTGGTCTGTTGGGAACTAGGCAAGTGGGGTTCATACATCTGGAATGTCCAGGATGGGAGAAAGAACTCTTGTCTCTTTGAGACAAGCGTGATTGTTGCAATTGGCCACCTTGATTACCACTGAATGGACATTAATTCCACAGATATATAAACCCCACTTGCTTAGCTTCCAACAGACCTCATAACCCCTGAGGATGCCTGCCATAAATGTGGACTAAACATCAGGAGAGAATACTTCCGGAACATGGCCATACTGCCTGGAAAACACACAACAACCCTGTGATTCCGGCCATGAAAGCCTTCGACAACACATTACCCTGCAGGAATTTGCAGTGTCCTTCAATGCAACTTTATTGTAACTTTCAAAAGAAGGATGCTAAAGAATCACCTGAAGGATCTAGAGAGGACATATTTTGTTGGATGTGGGTAGGTGAAATCATGGATACAGGTCCCATGGGTAAATGGACTGTACTGTATTTATTTTCCCACCCGAAGTGGTCCTTCAACACAATTTCTAACACAAGAATTAAGAAACAGAAATATGGATCATTCTAATACTATTATATCCAGTTTAAAGGTTGGGGGCAGAAGTTATTTGCTTAATTCATTCATTTTTAAAAGAGCAGGACCAGAAAAAATGTGATAGACGTGACCAATCTCAAGGGGACATGGAGGAACATGTTCTCCATGTTTTTGGAAGTAGCAGAACCATTCTAAGGCCAGATACAGTCATGAAAGAAAAGGAAATGGATTGAACTAAATGGGCTTCATGGGAGGACTATATTCATAGAGAAAATGCCTTCCAAAGCTCCCTTGAGATGTGGGGCAGTTTGTTGTGGGGTACAAGACTTTCTAGGTTCTCCTTAATTTCCCAGAATTGGTCACCTCTGTTGTAATTGATTTTATTTCTCTCATCTCTTTACTTCATCCAAAATTACAGTGGTCGGAAGATTACAGATTGACTGCTCTGCTGCCATTGTTCTTCTGCCCCTACTTCCCCAAGTGGGAAAAGGTACAACATGGCCTTAAATCCATAGAACCAAAGTGTATCTCTAACAAGGATAGACAAATACATACATCAACTCTAATGCTGGTGTATTTGTTATGAGTGATCATGGGGAATTAAACAGATCAATGGAGAAGAAAAGTGGGAAAACTAGAATTAGGAGGGATAGCCATCAGTCCCACCTTCCATGATGGTATGTGATAGTAGTAGTACTGTTTTAAAAACACTTCTTCACATTACAAATCCTAGGAAGAAGCCACAGCTATTACAGTGGCATCAATCTGCAATAATTTTGCAGTGTGGATACACAATCAGCCCTCCATATCCACAGGTGCTTGAATCTATGAATTCAACTATCCTTGGTTTGCAAATATTCACTCCAAAATTCCATTTTTTATTTTGCTATGTACTAAAAGAGACACCTTTCTACTACACAATTTGGGCATTCATTGGGAGTCTGGAATAACTTCAGTGCTCACTGCATTTGTGAACTGAGGAGAGCACGTTTGCTCTCTCTAAATTGTTTTTCCACTGTCAGGGAAAGATATTTTATATTCAAGCAGGCCTTTGACATGTTGGTTAGTCTGTGGCCAAAGGGATGGCCCTCCAGCTACATGTGCCATTACTGTGCTTTGAAATCATTTCTTTTTAATATTCATTTTATTAGGAATTTGTTTTCATTTTATGTCCTATCCTTTTTAGTTGTTATGCCTCATTTTGAATTGAGAGTTATAGCATAAAGTAAAATAAATAGGGGATGTATAACTTTGACAAATAATGTAGCCTTGTAGGGCCTTATGTTTTGGCTAGACAGCATGCATTTCTGATGCCATCAAGTCTGTGAGAGATGACCACAGAATATAGAACAGTTGTGACTTAAAGCAGGGGATGATAATAATAGCATGTTTCTTCCTTTATGTCCAGAGGAGCTGTCAGACTGTGAGTAAAATGGCATCAAAGGTGGCTTTCCAAATGGCATGAGACACATGTTCCCTTTGTTGTATCAAGTAATGATTACTAGTATAGAAGATAACGTCATTCAGATATATAGCGTAACCAATGGACATGATGTTGGAGACAAAATATTGGAGAACCTCATCCCATGTCTTGTTTGGAGAGATGCATTGGTGTTGATGGTTGTGATGTTTATTTATAGTATTTATTTATTTGTGATTTATTTATAGTATTTATATTCCGCCCTTCTCACCCCGAAGGGGACTCAGGGCGGATCACATTGTATACATATAAGGCAAACATTCAATGCCCATATACACATAGAACCGAGACAGAGACAGACGCAGAGGCAATTTAACCTTCTCCTGAGGGGATGTTCGATTCCGGCCTCATTATTATTAATGTTATTAATGTTATTATTGTTGTTGTTATTAATGGTGATTGGTCTGTAATGCAGCCTCATAAGGTATGGCAGCTGCTTCAGGGAGTTCCCAACGGAAATTAGCTAATCAGTTTGACTATGACTTGATGATATCTGTCGCTACCATGCACCTTACTTAGGTTTGTTGTTATTTGCCTTCAAGTCATTTCCAACTTATGGTGACTCTAAGGCAGTGGTTCTCAACCTGTGAATCCCCAGGTGTTTTGGCCTACAACTCCCAGAAATCCCAGCCAGTTTACCAGCTGTTAGGATTTCTGAGAGTTAAAGTCCAAACCATCTGGGGACCCACAGGTTGAGAACCACTGCCCTAAGGTGTCCCTATCACAGGGTTTTCTGAGGCAGAGAGTTTGTGGTTCACCCAAGGTCACCCAGTGGGTTTCCATGGCTGAGTAGGAAATTGAACCCAGGTCTAGTCCAATGCTTAAACAACTATACCACGCTGGCTCTCTTTACTTAGCTTAGTTCCTTTACTTAGTTTGCTTAAACAAACAACATGTTACAAAATGAGTTTTGGTGTCACAACAAACCAGTGAGTGGTTAAATATCTGCTACTAAATTTAGAAAGGAGGCCTTGTTGATGCATCTTGTCCAGGGCTTGATGCCAGCTCTCAGCAGTCCTGGTCACCTTCCCAAATTCTTTATATTTTAAAGGCTGGAATGCACAAGAAGATTACACAGAATATTCCCACTAAATATCTTTTTTGCTAGGAGGACAAATAATTGCTTTGTTAGTGGTTGCCCAGCTGTTGCTCTGTTTCTGGACTTCTTTGAAGCCAATGAAGAAGCAGGCAGAAAGAGGGATCCTGACTCTATAGTCAACTTTATCTAGAGTAGGCATGAGCAAGCTTCAGCCCTCCAGGTGTTTTAGACTTCAAATACCACAATTCCTAAAAGTCTACTGGCTATTAGGAATTGTGGGAGATGAAGTCCAAAACATCTGGAGGGACAAAGTTTGTCCATGTATGATATAGAGCAGTGGTTCTCAACCTGTGGGTCCCCAGATGTTTTGGCCTTCAACTCCCAGAAATCCTAACAGCTGGTAAACTGGTTGGGATTTCTGGGAGTTGTAGGCCAAAACACCTGGGGACCCACAGGTTAAGAACTACTGATCTAGGGAGAGCACCCCGCAAGGAATCTCTAGGTTCTCCAACGTATGTGTTGACCATAGAATCATGCTGGAAGACCTAGAAATGTTAAGAGAGCTTGCCCTCAGGTTTTAAAAAAGTGCTTTTGGGGGGGTTATTTTACTTTCACATGACTTCTGTGCCCCTAAGCGACTGTACCGGAGTTCTTCCCTTTCTGTATCCTTACTGACATCCCCCATTCCTATTTTCTGAGATCATGACAGCATAAAGTGATGCTCTTTCCCTGCAGACATTTGTTGAAAAATACAGTGAACCAGCCACTCTCAGACTTTACATACAAAAAAATGGTTTGCTTACATAGAAAGCAGGGCTATAATTATTCTCTGCCTGCATTATGTATCAAGGTCAAAACTCAGTGATTCAGTCCATTGTTTAGGGATAAAAGGGAGTTGGTTTTTGCAATAGCTGCAGACAGCTACTGTAGCAACAGTGTTAGCTACCTCCCCACTCCCCATTTTTATATTTAAACTGGCTTCCATTCAACCATGCAAGGGAAGCTGGCTGCTCAGTTAAAGATGACATATGACCCAATCATCCCTTCTATTTTCAATGGGCAGAAGTGAATATCCACAGTTGTGTCAGAGGTTGGGAAAGTTCAGAATCTGGGCCACAAGAGACCCACTGATCCAATTTTTACAAGTCAGCACCAGTTCTCCAAAACCAAGCATGGACAAACCTTGGGCCTCTAGGTGTTTTGGCCAGTAGGCTGTTAGGAATTGTGGAAGTTGAAGTCTAAAACACCCGGAGAGCCAAGGTTTGCCCATGCCTGCCCAAAGCCCAACATTTGTCCCCTTTTCTACTTTTGAAATTATCCAACATACATGAAAATGAGCAAGATAACCGAATGTGTGGTTATCTCCTAGTTCCAAGATTCCTGGATGAAATTGGCTGTTTTGATCCAGGTTGGTTTCAGGACTGCTCATGGGACAGGGAGAATGTTGGCTGAATTGATGGACAATTAAGCCAGGACCTAGACAGGGTCACACATCCTGTTGGTTCTATTGGACCCTACAGCTTTTGATATAATTAACTGTGGTATCCTTCTGGATTACCTTGCTGGGATGTGACCTGGAGTGATGTTTTACAGTGTCTCTTCTTTCTTGGAGGAACCAAACCAGAAGGAGGTGCAGATGGGAACTCCTGATCAACTCCTTAGCTGTTGGACTGTGAGGTCCCTTGGAGCTCTGTTATTTATTTATTTATTTACAGTATTTATATTCTGCCCTTCTCACCTTGAAGAGGACTCAGGACGGATCACATTGTATATACATATAAGGCAAACATTCAATGCCATATACACATAGAACAAAGACAGAGACAGATACAGAGGCAATTTAACCTTCTTCTGAGGGGATGTTCAATTCCGGCCACAGGGGGAGCAGCTGCTTCATCATCCACTGTGACAGCACTTCCTCATTCCAATGGCGGCTGGATGATTTTTATGGAGTCATAAATTAGTTAAATTAGCCTCCCCACTTTATAAGTGGTACCTTAATTTCCTACTTGATAGATGCAACTATCTGGAGAACAAGCCCTATGAGGAGCGGCTTAAAGAGCTGGGCATGTTTAGCCTGCAGAAGAGAAGGCTGAGAGGAGACATGATAGCTATTTATAAATATGTGAGGGGAAGTCATAGGGAGGAGGGAGCAAGCTTGTTTTCTGCTGCCCTGCAGACTAGGACACGGAACAATGGCTTCAAACTACAGGAAAGGAGATTCCACCTGAACATCAGGAAGAACTTCCTCACTGTGAGAGCTGTTTGACAGTGGAACTCTCTCCCCGGGGCCGTGGTGGAGGCTCCTTCTTTGGAGGCTTTTAAGCAGAGGCTGGATGGCCATCTGTCGGGGGTGCTTTGAATGCGATTTCCTGCTTATTAGCAGGGGGTTGGACTGGATGGCCCATGTGGTCTCTTCCAACTCTACTATTCTATGATTCTATGATTCTATGATCTTTCGGGTTGCTAGGTCAGCAACGAGCAGGGGCTATTTTTTATTTTTAATTGTCGGGTGCTCACCCTGACATGGGCTGGCCTCGAAATCATGACCTCTTGGTCAGAGTGATTTATTGCAACTGGCTGCTCATCAGCCTGTGCCACAGCCCAGCCCTATGTTCCTCCATGCTATTCAATATACAGTGTTCCCTCACTTATCGCTGGGGTTAGGTTAGGTTCCAGGACCACCCACAATAAGTGAAAATCCGCAAAGGAGGGATACTATATTTATTTTAATATTTATACATTATTTTAGTAGTTATACACTATTTTAAGTCTTTATCAACCAATCGTGTGTTGATAAATCACGTCCTTCTCCTCCCATTGCCACTTGGACTCCCTTTTCTCTCCCTTTGGCTTCTCCTTCCTCCCTTCCTTAGGCTGTAAATTGTAATTTTTTTATAATTTATAATAGTCTTTTAGAGTTTGTTGACAAACTGCGAAACAGCGAATCCACAAAAAGTGAACCGCGAAGTAGTGAGAGAACACTGTATACATGAAACCTCTGGCAGAGGTCGTCCATACGTTTTGGGTTTGGTACCATCGGTATGCTGATGACACTCCCTGCTTCTTCAAGCATGCTGTTTCTATTCCAAACCAGGATATGGTTTTAGTAATGGATGAAATGATGGAAAACTATGGGTGGATCTACACCGTGATATAAAATCCAGATTATCATAATTAAACTGGATTATTATATGGCAGTGTAGACTCATATAAAGACAGGGTGACAAAGACTAGGACAAACAGATTGAGAGATAGCTTTGATCCTAGAGCTGTAACTATATTGAACTCTATGGTTTTACATTGATGTGGCACTGGGTGCTGTGCGGTGGTGGTTGAGGTGTGGAGGAATGGGTGTGTTGTTTTGCGGTGTGTGCTGGGTAAAGTATTTTATTTCATTGTGCAATAGCACGATGACAATAAAATTATGTAATTCAATTCAATAATCCAGTTCAAATCAGAAAATGTGGATTATCTGCTTTGATAATATGGATTATATAGTAGTGTAGATCCAGCCAAAGTGAAGTTCAATCCAGGCAAGATGAAGGTGCTGCAGCAGTTTGCTTACTTCTAAGACAAAATTCTGCTCCCTTTTCTTCCCTTCCCCTGCAGAGTCAATGGAGTGCAAACTATTTTACACTTCAGGCTCAGTTTTCAGCAACCAAAGAAGCCAAGGACTAGGGGGACAGTGTGAGAAGGAGAATGAAACTGGAACTTTTTAGAAGCAGCTGAAAATGTGAGACAACAGAGGATTAATAGGGACTGTCCCTGTGTCAAATCAGGACATTTGGAGGATATGAAAAGTAGTTCAGGTCCTTTTAAAGTATCCTCACCTATGGTATCACAAATATTGTCCCCTCTTTGTCTCACATTTTGGGTCTGAAATCTCAAGGAATGGGAAACCCTTGACCTCGGAGTCCAAATTGTCAGCAGTGAAGCAATGTTGGCTACCACAAATAGAGCAACATGAAGTAGGAAAGGAAGCAAGGGGTGTTCATGTGCTTAAAGTTTACAGGCCATGTGTTCTGCATCCCTGAATGAAGACAATATTTAGTATGGAAGAATGGACTCCTTTTTTTCCCCCTTTTCCTTTTCTTTTTACACAATGCCTCAATGCATTCCTTTTTTCAAGGATATTTTCTCTTTGCATATCATTCTAGAGATAACAGGCTCTGCCTTTTGCTTATTTGTTTTTGTTTTGCTTTTTATATTCTGATTGTCAGAGAACAGAGAGCAAGTGGGGGGGAAAGACAATGTGTTTTGCCTTTTAAGAGTCGGAACATTAGAATATCTTTGAAAATGAGTTCAAAACTACAGGGCCATTTTATAATATAGTGAGAGAGGGTGGGTGGGAGGGAGGGAAGCAGATTCTTTTTCGTTCAACATCTTTGGCATATTTTCCTCTTCACATTTATTGTGGATTGGAGCTGTCAGCTCTAACTAACCAGTCTTCTTTTATTGAATGCTGCCCAGATAGGCTAGACTACAATTTCCCTGATCATGGAAGATACCATCCAAAATATTCTGATGTGCACCATCTTGGTATAGTGGTTTGCTATCACATGATTTGAAAGGACTGGGCCAATAAGTCAGTTTTATCCTAGAAATGAAATGGCATGAGATTCAATACCAGTTGAGTCTAGCTGAGCAGAATCTTCCATTAACCAGCTATCATATGAGATCGAAGCAAGAAAGATTGGAATATGGGCTGTATCAGATCAGATTATCTGTTTGTTAGCTCATCACAGTATGGAAATGGTTCCCTGGGAATTTAAACCTGAGTTATGTGGCGCTCCATGCAGTCATGCCAGCTACATGATCTTGGAGGTGTCTACGGACAACGCCGGCTCTTCGGCTTAGAAATGGAGATGAGCACCAACCCACAGAGTCGGTCATGACTGGACTTATCATCAGGGGAAAACCTTTACCTTTAACCTACTTGGTCCAGGAAATCTACACACAAAACTTCTGACCTAGGACCTTTCTTGCCCTAGGATGTCCATTAGTGTTAGAAACATCAACCAAGGCATTTAGCCATCCCAAATCCTAAGCTTCCTTATTACGCTGGCTCTGTAAGCCTGTGATGCATGGAAAAGTGCCATTCATATGTAACACCAGGGGAAATTACGTTCAAAGATTCCCGCAGAACTACATGTATTCCACAGTCTATGCTTTGGACAAACTTCATCTACTGGCTACCAACCTCTGAATTTTTGATTGCAAACCCCATTGCTTAATCTGCTTTTTCAAGAATAAAGTTGCAAGCCAATTAAAAGATTTGAACTGCCCAAAATGCCTTGCCACGCAGCCACTTAATTGCTTACTCATCCAATTAAAATAAATATACGAACACAGTGACGCAGGGAATATCTTGGGGTTGGCTGATGAAAATGATAGCTTTCTCCTGCAAGCAAACTTCCTTCTACAGGGAACACCTGCGATTTGTTGCCTAAATGAAAGGATGTAAATGGACTTAGCGATAATAATAGCAACACCGTCAGCACCAAGCACACTTTCACTGGGGATTTTTATTAAAACTGGATTTCAAAATCCACATTTTAATCTGTGTTGAATAGATTAACTGCACCATTTAACTGACTAATGCTTTTAGCGTTTGAAATGTTCCACCCATATCCGAAGGAGTGCATCAAAAGTGAGCTTCTTAACACCCCCGTCGGAGAGAACCCATTATAGCACCTGCACATCTTTAATTGTCACATTCTTTCTTGCCTTTCCCCAAAGGAACTTTGTGCAGCAGACGTTGGTTAGTTCACTCGGTAAAGCAGGAGTAGGAGTTGTCTGGTTGTTGTACGGAAATTCTCAGAAGCCCTAGCCATGGTGAGGAAAACTGGGCGATGCAGTCCCACATCATTATGATTTCCATCTCTGCTCTAAAGTAATTCAGACTGGAAAAGAAAGGATGGCTTTTCTAAGCTTACTATGGGTTACATGACCCAGCAGGGATTCTCAAAGGAGGAAAGTAGAAGGAGGGGAGAGAAACTGGGACATTTTATAAGCTGCTGAGAAAGTGTGACAGCGGAGGATTAACTGGAACTAACTTTGCTCTGGACTGAAGGATTGATGCGGCACAAAATTGAGTTGACTTTGTCCAACTTTTTTGGCTCGTTTCTATAGGTACCTTTCTTGTGACGGATGAGACATGAGATCTTCAGCTTCCAGGCTCTCCAGCTTTTCCTCAAGGGATTCACTATGGAATCGGTAAGAAAGCAATAAGACAATTACTTTTTTATGTCCACTAGCATTGCAAATGTGCTTTCTGAGGAGTCTCTGGTATGCTGTTGAGAAATATCTGATTGATATGTGCTAAGAGTCAGGGATGTTTTTGGAGGTGGTCAGTCATCTTTTAACTCTCCTTACTTTGAGAATTGCATTAGCCCCAATTAACATTTAAACATGTCCCCCCTACATGGCATACAATTGAACATAAGGAGGAGTTCAGTCCATGGATAGAAAGAGGTCATTGGTTGTTGGCTCAATAGGGAAACAATTGCTCACCTCGATTTATTTTTTTCCGTAAGAACAGCCCATAGGGTTCATTTAATTTTTGAACATTGCAATCATGCTTTCTCAGAATACAGTTCATGCCAGCCACCCTTGGGAATGCTGTGGGTGTGGAGGAGGGAGGCAGTGATGGTAGCTTACAGAGTGCATTCAATCTCACCCTCCTTCCCCTTTCAATCTTGCAGAGTGGCACCCCACCGTGGGGTGCATATTCTTTTGTTTGTTCATGCTGTGAATGGCAGGTGCCCAAGTGCTGTTCTGAGGTCTGTTGTGTACTTTACAAAACCACTAAAGCTGCAGCCGGTTTGACAAAGACAACCTGAGCTGACCCCCACAACACATTCTGAGCAAACAAAAGAAGGAGATAAAAGGAAGGAGGAGAGCCCCTAAGGATGACATTGCAACCCTACTAAATTCAAATACAAACTTAAGATTTTGAGGTCAGGGCATTGTGAGAGACCGCTTGCAAAGAAATGTAAGGTCAGCAATTCCGGACTTTAGTGGCAAGACCACAAGGCTTAACTCTGGATGCTTGGGACAGTCAAAGGAACATACCAAGATGCCCATACTAAGCAGTCAGGGAAGCAAAGAGCATCTTTAGCCTCAGTCAGGCAGAGGCCTTAAAATGTGTCAGACCGGTACCAGCTGGGGATGATGAGGTTTGTAGTTTGGATTGTACTTGTAATTTTTGACTGTACATGGTTCATCTATTATTTGATTTATTCTACTTTTGAGTCACAATTTAGCCACAGTTCTCAAAGTGACTGGCTATGACTTTTACAGATTCAAGTATTCATGGATTTACGAGGACCTTCCATGCAATTCTGTGGTTAGCTTCCAGTGGACATTGACTTTATAATGCAGTTTAACTGCATTATAAGAGTCTATATACTGATCATATAATGCATTTTCAAACTGAATTATATGGCAATATAGATTTTTTTTTTTCATATCAGGAGCAACTTGAGAAACAGCAAGTCGCTTCTGGTGTGAGAGAATTGGCCATCTTTAAAAAAATGTTGCTCAGGGGATGCCTGGATGTTTTGATGTTTTTACCATCCTTGTGGGAGGCTTCTCTCATGTCCCCTCCTAGAGCTGGAGCTGATAGAGGGAGCTCATCCACACTCTTCCCGGGTTGGAATCGAACCGGCAACTTTCAGGTCAGCAACCCAATCTTCAAGTCATCAGTCCTGCTGGCACAAGGGTTTAACCCACAACGCCACTGGGGACTCCAGGCAATATAGATGAGGCCTAAGAATCCTCTAGGTTTCTATAGCTCTCTTAGCATTTCATGAGCCAAGATTGGCTGGCTCTACCCAAACCTGCCCAACTTCTCACTTTGCAGAGGCATAAATGGCACTGACCCATCCAAAGAGCCATTTAGGGAGAATATTTCCCTTCCAGCAATAGGATTAGTCCAGCTAATTCTGGTTAGAGGAGCTGCCCACCAACAGTAGCTCTGTCTTGTCTGGACTAAGCTTCAGTTTGCTGGAAGACATAACTTCAACTCTCTTGGCCTTGCTTTGGAAGGACATCGAAGCTAAACCAATGCATCTGGTGTCCAAGACATGAGGGCCTCCTGCTGAGGTCCCCAAACGGCTGCCTTTGGTAGCCAAGCAAAGCAAAGCAAACAAGGCCATTAACTGGTGCTCCATTTCTTGGTATGTGTATTTTGGAGATTTTCCTGGATACAGATGGAACATAAATGAGACTGAAAATATTGAAATATTTGCAGTATGGCAGGATGAGCTGTCTCAGTGTTTTTTTTCTCCCTGCAGAATCCTCATGTATTAGCTGCTGAACTGCCTGCCAATTATTACAATCTTCTAGAATTTCTCATTTTGAACAGTTGGAGAAAACCCATTACTATCTCTTTCTCCTTCTCTCCTTCTCTCCCTCCCTCCCTCTATTAATTAAAAATGATGAGCAACAGAGGCTAGGGAGAATGTTAATTAAAATATTCATTAACTAATTCCCTGAGCTAATATGGTTACAATTGATAGTTGCTACAAAACCTTGGTGCTAATACTTATATAAAGTTGGAATTTCAAAGCTTGGCCATGTTTCCCCTTTTTTAAATAACTAAAACATCTCAAAATTCTTCTGTCTACAAGATACATTGCCATTCTGTTTGGGTGTTATTCTGGTAATTGAAGTTTACAAAAAGAACTTTTCTAAACTATAAGGTTCATCTGTCCCATCCAAAAGACAAAACAGGACTCAAATAGGAGGCTCCTGTGGCCATTTCATTAAACATTGAGAAACAAATGTTGATTTGCTGCTGAATAAAAGCTTCCAGCTGTCCCAATTTTGCAGTGATCCTCTGAATAATCCTGTCATCCCACTTTTTCAGCTGAATAGAAATGTCTCAGGTTTTCTCTTCTTCCCACTTCCCTCCTTTGTTCTCAGCTTAAATCCATTTCTGAAAATTGAGTTCAAACTTCAAAAGTAATTTGCATTCAATTAACTCAGAAGGCAAGAGATGAGACTCTCATATATCTTGTGTACACCAATAGAAATACCCTATAAATGCTAGAAATTTTAGTTTAAAAAGCAGCCCACAAAACTTAAGCCAACTTATCCATGGATCAATTTGAGTACTGTACCTTAACTCTTATCAAAATCCATAATTTTGGCCTCAACCTGCCCTCAATTTATACACAAGGTTGACTCATACTTTAGTATAGTATATGGTAGTTAGTCATTGTGACCACATTCTGATGTTGCTTGGTCATGTGTTTCCCAGTTTTCAGCTTTGAGGAGGATATGATAAAACAGCGACAGGCACACTGTGGCCCACAAATTCAGCCATGTTTCGGCAAAGTTGTTCAGTTCAAAAGATAATGAATTTGTACCTAATTTTGCACTTTCAGACCAATGCACAAACTAACATGTATTGAGTCTTTGATATCCCCAGAACTATAATTTCCTTGAGGCTGAATTACAGCCCAGAGTTTGGAAGGAACAAGGGTAAGACAAAGCCACATTTAAACATTAACATAATGAATATGAGGAAAATGGTTTTGATGGTGTAATAGGCGACTGGTCTAAGTTGCTTTTGAATGTTACTTTTTAAAAGACTTTTTTGGTAATTATTTTGACAGGAGTTTTTGAAATGTTATGCTTCTCAGTCCTTAGGTCTTACAGGCTCAGGGCTGTGACTTCCTTGACTTTGTCTGTCTATCTGGAATACGGTGTTCCTCATTATTGTCTTTTCTAGTGAGTTATGTCTTCTTATGATATGGTCAAAGTATGATAATCTCAAGTTAGTCATCTTGGGCTCCAGGGTTTGTTCATGGACCCATTTACAGGCAGTCTCCAAGTCAATGGAGAAAATTTGGCTTGACGAGGATTGCTGATAAAGCTTTAGTGGAGACGCCTTTTCCCCATGATAACTCTTCTAGGAGTGAATTTCCCTTCCTAGAGTTAGATGTTAGTGTTTTGTGGGCATTTTGTAAGCCTCCTTGAGTCCCGTTGGGGAGATGGCAGTGGGGTATAAGAATAAAGTTGTTGTTGTTATTATTATTATTTTATTGTATGACACAAGATAAATATGCTGGATTTTGTATCACAAAATCACAAGTCGAACACTTCCCAAGTGTCTAGGACTGTGTGATGTATTTTCAGATGATGCATGCAGATCCCAGTAGGGTGGCCTTTTGCAGTTGGCAGATCGTAATTTTGTCAATGTTTATTGTTTCCAAATGCCGGCTGAGATCTTTTGGCACGGCACCCAATGTGCCGATCACCACCGGGACCACCTGTACTGGTTTCTGCCAGAGACTTTGAAGTTCAATCTTGAGGTCCCGATAGCGGCTGAGTTTTTCCTGTTGTTTTTCATCAATTCAACTGTCACCTGGTATGGCGACATCAATAATCCAAACTTTTTTTATTTTCCACAACCGTGAGGTCTGGTGTGTTGTATTCCAAAACTTTGTCAGTCTGGATTCGAAAGTCCTACAGTATTTTTGCATGCTCATTTTCCACTACCTTTGCAGGTTTGTGATCCCACCTGTTTTTTACTGCTGGCAGGTGGTAATTGTGACATAGATTCCTATGAATCATTTGGGCCACATAGTTGTGCCTCTGTTTGTAGTCTGTCTGTGCAATTTTCTTACAGCAGCTGAGGATATGATCAATGGTTTAGTCAGCTTCCTTGCACAGTCTGCATTTTGGGTCATCAGCTGATTTTTTGATCTTGGCCTTAATTGCATTTGT
This sequence comes from Anolis carolinensis, assembly GCF_035594765.1. Classification (NCBI taxonomy): domain Eukaryota; kingdom Metazoa; phylum Chordata; class Lepidosauria; order Squamata; family Anolidae; genus Anolis; species Anolis carolinensis. Next base: position 14,624,463 of record NC_085844.1, read on the forward strand.
TCTGATGGTTTGCTCCTGGGCTGCAAGGATCAGGCCTTTTGTCTCCTTCTTCAGGGTCCCATTTCTCTCACTTCCTGTTATCTCACCCCTGTTTGTAACTATGAGTTGTTTGTAAGATGGATATTTATAACTTGGGGACTGCCTGCATTTGCCTTTTTAGCAGTCCACAAATATCGGGAGAACTTTTCTCCAGCTCCACATCTGAAATTAGTTGATTTTTGTATTCTTATCTGGCAGCAAGTTCCTCAGTTTGGCCCACCCCATAGTTACATCATTAATTTATTCCCTGAAAGGAAAAATTCAATAACAACAACAACAACAACAACATAGCAATTTGCTGCCCTTTCTTGATATCCTGAGGTGCTACGCTACCATCTCCTAATGACAGAGCCGAATCTGATTGCTTCCAAGAGAATATTTCCTTCCATGTCCTCTGGCAGAGACCTTTTGACGCAAGGAACTGTGGTTAAAACCATCAGTTACAGAGATCAAGTGCTCTCTTTCTCTCCCCGTTCCTCATCCGGCCCCCTCTTTCCTCACTGATTGGCAGTTGTGTTCCATTTTGCTGTTTTTCTCTTTTTCTTTCTCCAGAGTTTCCAAAATACAGGCCTCTTTGCTTAGTCCTTCTCCCTGCGAGCCAGGAATGCCGCAACGCGTTTGTCAGTGTGACTCGCTCTCGCATGACAACATCAAAACACAAAGGCAAAACTGAATCAGCACATCAGTCGGCTTTATCACATGCCACTTGATGCCAGTTTTGGGATGCTTTAAAAAAATTCTCTGCAGGATGTGATGTTTTTGTTTTGCCTTGTCTATTTTTTCAGCAGTCTTTCGAAACAGATTGCGATAGAGGGCAACTCTTTGGAAATGGGATGACACTTCCCAGTTTACCAGCCTGCTGCAGAAGAACAACAACAATGAAAAAGCAAACACAAAATAAGGATGTGCATGCTGGTATTGTTAGGACATTTATAACCTCTAAAAGAGCACCACTTGGGCACAAAATAGCTATTTCTTTTCATGTGTTCTAAGGGACAGCTGAGGCTGGAAAAGGCACAAAAATGCATCTCCAGGGAGCTATAATGGACAGCATTTTCCCTCCTGTGATCCTGCCATGGCTCCCACTTCTTTTAGAAGTGTAACATTAAGCAGTGGTCTTTGTACTCATGTGTATTCCTTCAAGTCACCTGTCAACTCATGACAAGCCCATACATTTTTCATAGGGCTTCCTTAGGTAAGGAATCCTCAAAGGTGGTTTTCTTTCTTTCTTGCAAATATAGCTTACAGAATCTGCATATTCGTCTCTGTGTATGTTTGATTCCCTGCCTAGCCTGGGAAAATTACTGTGTGACCTTGGGCAAGCCAACAACAACAACAACAACAACAACAACAACAACAACAACAACAAATAATAATAATAATAATAATAATAATAATAATAATAATAATAATAAGGAGACAGAAGGCCTGATCCTTTTTGGGCAGCCAAAACATCTCAGCCGGCATTTGGAAACAATAGACATTGACAAAATTACGATCTGCCAACTGCAAAAGGCCACCCTGCTGGGATCTGCACGCATTATCCTAGACAGTCCTAGACACTTGGGAAGTGTTCGACTTGTGGTTTTGTGAAACGAAATCCAGCATATCTATCTTGTTTGCTGTGTCATACAACGTCGTTGTGTCAATAATAATAATAATAATTTTATCTCTTAGATTGAGGCATTAAGCCATGATCTCTCAGCCTTAGAGGAAGGCAATGGCAAACCTCTTCTGAATAATTCTGACCAGGAAAGCCCTGTGATAGGCTCACCTTAAGGTTGCCAAAAGTCAGAAATGACTTGAAGACACTCAACAATTAATGCTGTTTTTTCTCCAGCATGACACTACGTTTTCATGTAACCTTGGCTGAAGGAACGTGTCTGTCCTGTTCCCCGCAGGCTGTCCTTCCTTGACCTCAACTTCTCTTTCTTCTCTTTTTTCTCTTATTCTTCTTTTTTGCTGAACTTTTCCTGCTTCTGTGCTGTTTGCTTCCCCCAAAGTCGCAGTTAGGAATGTATAATGTTAACAAATGCCATCTATCATGGAGAAACAATAGCTGCCTTTTTACATCCTCCTTCGTCATGTTAATATTAGCGGTGAAAATGTTAAATGGGCCTTTTATTCCTGATCTTGCTTTCCGGCTTGCATGCTCTCAGTTGGGCACTGGAGCTTTGGAAATGGTTTGCTTGTGTTTCCAGAGCTAATTGGAAGTCTCCAGCCAGCCTTTTTCTTGCGCCTCCCCCTTCCTCTGCTGCATCCCTGTCCCATTCAGTTCAGAGCTGCCGGTTGCCTGAAATATCAGATCAGCTGGTGGGTGTAGCTAAAAAAGGCACACACTGCAGAGGAAAAGGAAAATGTGTCTTTGACTTGTGTATCCTTACAGGCACATGTCAAGAAGAATGACAGTCCCAGAGGTTATATCAGGATCTAGTGTTATGCTCAGATGAGCGCATGGCCATCCTCAAATATTTTTCTGCCTCAGAAACTCTGCAATTACTTGCCTTCCCATACTTGCATTCCAGCATTTCAGAGATGAGTAGCAGGATATATGTGGTCATACAACATTATTCCATGATCAAGAATGCAGAGGTTATCAATGAGAAGGACTACTCAAGCTAGGAGAGGCTGCAGTACAGTTGGCTTTTCTATCCATTGGTTCTGCATCCATGGATTCAACTAATCAGGGCTTGAAGATATTTGCAAAAATCAATTTCTAAAACAGCAAAGCTGGATTTTGCTGTGCACCAAGCAAAATGCTGATATGTGCACATATACTGCAGCAGCCTTCTGCCATTTCACAGATCTCAGACTTTTCCCAGCACTTGAGTTGTCCACCACTTGATAAGGGATGTCATTTTACTATGTTATTGTATATAATAAAAATTGTGCATCCACGGATTTTGGTCTTGGACCCAAACCCACTGTGACCTGCTTTTGCTTGAGTCTACTGGGAAGGGCAAGATTTCATCAACACCACCTCCCTCCACTCTCTTCTCTCTCCCTGCTGACAATCTCTACCCTTTGAACACAGTTTGCAACAATTGAGATAAGGGAGAAAGTGGGACGCAAGGAAATAAACTGGTACATTTTTAAAGCAGGTAGAAAAGTGGAATGACAAAGGATTAATTCCTGCCAAAATGGGTCAGTTAACGGGTATGCAGCTAGTGAGACTTTGTGTCAACCACTTTCTTATATAGAGAGCAGAGCCTTTGGATTGTTTGGCCCCTCGGTTGATTCATTTCCCCCTTGTGAACACATAGAAACACTGGGCTGTGCTTCTGAAATCCAGGTTTTAAAGGGTTTTGGATGTGTTTGTCTATGCTGCTTTAGGAAGAGTTGTTTCAAAAGCACTATTTAAATACCAAGGACAAAGGAAGGCATATAAACAAGACCTCCCTTTGTACTTACCAAAGTTAACAGTTCTATTGTCAGAAGATAATGAGTAATTATAGGTAATACACTGAAAGGAGTGCTCTACTTCATTGAAGGCTTCCCACATTCTAGAGAAAACAGTTTCCAATATTTGCCTAGGAAACCAAATGTTAATGTCTGGGCTGGGAGAGAGCAATTTGCAATTGATGGTAGTGCCTTTCTAAGAAAGATGCCTTTCTTAGAAAGTAGTGGACACTGATGTCAATATTTGGATTTCAATTGAACGGTGTTTAGATTTGCTGATGCTCCTGTGTACCTTCAACCTACTCCAAGATGAACCTATCACGGTACTTTCTTAACAAGATTTATTGAGAGAGACTTAGTCATTTCCTTCATCAGAGGATGAGGGAGTTTCGCTTGCCCAATGTTACATGATGTGTTTCCGTGGCTGAGCAGAGATTTGAATCCTGGTTTCCAAGAGTCCTTGTCCAACACTCAGACCACTGTGCCATGCTGGTTTTCTGTTCTATCAAGTAGAGTTCAAAAACAACATCTTTTCCCCTTTTTATCATTGGATGAAGAGCTGTTCATACTGTAATGTTCTTGGCCACATGTATCCAAACGTTCATCTGTGAGATGTTAGAGGTTATGCAATTTGCACATGTATTATGATTAACATTAGCTCGTTCTAATTGGTTTTAAACTGTCTTGGTTGGATGTGCTTTTAGGCTTTTAAAATCTTATTGTCTCAGAACACTCTAAACTAGATTCGATTGCGTCTAACTGTTTTCAAATTAAACAGGTTATTTCTTTGGCTAAATATCTCAAATCAAAGGGGGAAATTGCCCATGCTCTTACCAGATTTGAAATGTTTTTTCCCCTTGATTCAAGCCTCTTTCATAAAAGAAAAGCAGCAGATTTATATAAATGGTTTATTCAGTTTAAATACGGTGATTGGAAATCCTCAAAACAGATTTGGGAATTAGAATTCCAAACTAAAATGCTGGACGCTGGATTTGTTCTGTTCTTTATAAATCTAGGTCAGCTTTTACTAAAGAAAATATTCTAAAAAGGTATCTCATTCTAAGTTTCCTTTATATGGAAGGGCTCATCACTTTCTGTTGGGAAAGTTGAAAGGCATACACACACACATACAGATATGGATTCACTGTCCACTGGTTTATAATTGTGTGTCTCAAGTATTAAGAAAAAACTCAAATATTACAAATCAAACAATATAATATAATTATCTCCAAAAATGTTGGTTTTCACTGCTGCACCTGTTTCATTGTTGCACCTTCAAGAGTTTCTGACTTAAAGTGACCCTAAGAGGTTTTCAAGTGGGGAATTGAACCCTGTTCTCTAGCACTTCTAAGACACCTGGGTGAAGAATTCACCCCAAGCTCTCCTCTGTATTCACAAGAGGCTCAAAATGTTTGCACAGCCTTAATTCAAATGGAGCTGAAGGAAAAGGCTGCAATTATGCAAAGTGGCCATGATCAAGCAATGGCAACCAGAGAGTGAGCCGCTGGGCTATTGATTGCTTGACCTGTATGAAATGAAATGGATGGTCTCAGCTGGGTCCAAACAGACAAATGAATTAAAACCTCCTCCTTACAGCCGAAGACTGACGTTAATGAAGATTACCACTATTGCTAATGTTTTTCTGTCTTCTAGAATGGAATTATCTGGCACAACAGGGTCAAAGGCACATCTCCAGCAGATACTTCCTATCCACCAGCTTGTCTCTTCTATTTCCGCTTGGTGTCTATATGCTGTACGTTTCTGCCTCACCAATCTGAAAAGGAGACCGCTGGCCTTGGAAAGCAACAGTAGCCCAAAAGAGGCTTCAGAAATGCAGGGTTCATCTACGCTGTATAATGAATGCAGTTTGGCACCACTTTTACTGCTGTGATTCCATGCTGGTGAAAGACTTTGCAAAACTGAAACTCCCAGGATTCCATAGTATGGAGCCCTTGTAGGTAAAATGACTTCAGACTGCATCAATTCTACAGTGTAAATGCACCTATAGTAATGTAGTCAGCAGCAGCTTGAAGTCTGGAGTCCAAAATGATGCCCACCACCCTAAATGGCCACTGAGCACAATTGTACTGTCCATTTGAATGCCATTTTCCTGCTTCTTGGCAGGGGGTTGGACTGGATGGCCCATGAGATCTCTTCCAACTCTATGATTCTATGATTTGTGTTTATTGTTTTTAACACCTGTGTTTTTAACTGGTGTTGATTTTGTGAATAGTTTAATAATATTTTCAGGTTTTACATTTCTTACATTTCCTATCTCCAAAATATTCTACAGATGGTCACATCAGTCATGCCTGGTCCGTTCTATTTTCACAATCCAAATGACTAGCTATTCTCTCTGAATTGTTGCAAGGTGCCTCAAATATCAGACTGGGAAAAAGGTGGGATGGAAATAAATATCATAATCATATTATTCGTAACTATTATAAGCCAATATGGTGGGATGGTTTGAGTACTGGATTACGAGACTAGAGACCAGGCTTTGAATCCCTGCTTGGCTGTGGGGACCCACTGTGTAAGGTCATTCTCTGTCAAAGCAAATGCTATCCTCATGTGAACCAATCTTGCCAAGAAAGCCTCATGAGTGAGTTGCCATAGGGTAGCTCTAACATGGAAATGACTTGAATGTACACAACAACAATAATGACAACAGTATAAACCTGGGCGATAATAGGCATGGCAGTGCTGTGTCCTGGTCAGTCCTGTGTCTTATTCTGCAAGGGCCAATTTTCTGCTTTTGGATTCCTCAGGGGGATGTACAGAAAACTCAAAACACCAAAAATTGGTAAAGTGCTATCAAAGCTAAACATTCGGGTTTTGCAATATGGAAGCATTTATATTAAGTTATAAGGGGAAAAGCAATCTATTAAAAAGGTGAGTGGAGGCATGGAGGTTCCAAGGGAGAACTTCCGATGTTGGAGGCTTCTTGGTCATGGCTTTCAGGTGATGTGGTTGGCTTATAAAATCATAGAATCATAGAATTGGAAGAGGCCTTGTGGACCATCCAGTCCAACCCCTGCCAAAAAGCAGGAAAATCACATTCAAAGCATACCCGACCGATGGCCATCCAGCCTCTGTTTAAAAGCCCCCAAAGAAGGAGCCTCCACCAGGCTTATTCTTTGGCTAATAAAACAACAGCCTGGAGGAATGAAGGGCTACAAACATTGCTTAGGACCATATTTTGCCCACCATGGCTTGTATTGTGGATGCAATGCCACAGCATTTCCCCTTTCTTTTAAAATTATTTTGTTAGAGAACAATTTATTTATTTTATTTCCATAATTTCTAGGCCGCCCTTCTCACCCGAAGGGACTCAGGGCGGCTCACAATCTGGCAAGATTCAATGCCAATATACAATACAGAAGATAAAACATAAGTAATTAAAACAATTAAACAGTTTAGCATAATACAATAAATACATTTAAAACAATACAATATAAAATACTTAAACCATTCATCCGCAAAACCTTGCACGTAAACCTTAATCCAGACCGGGTCATAGCCAACACAATTCACTCATTAAATGCTTGCTCACAGAGCCAGGTCTTCACCTTTTTCCTAAAACTCAGGAGGGGTTGGGGCTTGCACCAATCTGCGGACACAGCTATGCTTTGGATGCTTATTGTATTTATTTGATTAAAGATATATTATTCTTAAAGATATATTATTCTAACCCTAACCCAAAATGGACCAGAAGGTCCCAGGTTCAAATCCCGGGAGCGGAATGAGCGCCCGCTGTTAGCCCCAGCTCCTGCCAACCTAGCAGTTCGAAAACATGCCAATGTGAGTAGATCAATAGGTACCACTCCGGCAAGAAGGTAATGGCACTCCATGCAGTCATGCTGGCCACATGACCTTGGAGGTGTCTATGGACAATGCCAGCTCTTCGGCTTAGAAATGGAGATGAGTACCAACCCCCAGAGTGGGTCATCAGGGGGAACCTTTACCTTTACCTTATATTATTATTATATCTGAGCTTGAGAAAATTCCTTATGGAGTAGATCTCCCAGAATTCCCTAGATATGCATAGATGGGAAGGGATTCTGAGATGTGTTGTCTAAAAGACTGAAAGATTATGGAAGTTGTAGTAAGAAATTGTGTTGTACTGTTTATTTTTTTTGTAAGAAGTAAAATGAGATTTGGTTTTGCTTCCATTTGGAAATGTTTGCATTTATTAATAAGAAGTTTGTTTCCATGTGTGGGTGTGTTGTTACATTGGGTGAAGTGTGTGAGGAAACTGAATCAGAAATGTCTGATTTGGATGTGAAACATTGTGAGCATTGTATCAACTGGTTTATGTATTGACGTCAAAGAAGATCAGGCAATAGCAACCCAGAGAAAGGATAGGCAGGAAAGTCTTAGGCTGTGAAGGAAGTTACTAGTATCGAAAGGCAGAGGATGAGACTTCATGACTCTCCCAGAGCACATATTTTCTTTAATGTACCTCCAAAATATTCTGCACATGGTCACATCAGTCATGCCTGGTCCATTCTATTTTCACAATCTAAATGACTTGAATAATCCTCTCCAGTCTTTCATTTTGCTCCTTTTCTACTTGCCATTTTCTAGCAGATGTTGAACAAGCTGAGTCTTCAGCCTCCGTCAAATGCCAAGCTACACTATAGTATCAGGACAGAATAGCTCTGTTGGCTCTTAGGAACTTAAGAAAAGCTTAGCTTGCATATCCACCCAGAAACTTATCTCCTCCAGCATTCTGTTTCCTACAGTAGCTAAGCAGATGCCTCAGGGAAATACACAAGAAAGAAACAACGAACATATTAGCACTTTCCCACTGTTTTCCCCAAAGCTAGTTTTCAGGAGCCTGTTGTATCTTGTTTATCGACTTATGGTGAGTCCAATATTTCATGGGGGGGGGGGGGTTGGGGGGGGCAAGGAATACTCAGAGGTGGTTTTCCCAGTCCCTTCCTCTGAAATACATTAGCAGTCTCCCATCCAAGTACTAATTGGGGCTTCTAAGCGCAAACAGATTGCAGTACCTTTACAGTATTTTGTTCCATGTTTCTCTGGGGCAAGGATCTCTCTCTCTCTCTTGCCTATTGTTTATTTATTATTTATTTACAGCATTTATATTCTGCCCTTCTCACCCCGAAGGGGACTCAAGGCAGATCACATTACACATATAGGCAAACATTCAATGCCTTTTAACATAGAACAAAGACAAGACAAACATAGGCTCCGAGCGGGCCTCGAACTCATGACCTCCTGGTCAGAGTGATTCATTGCAGTGATTCATTGCAGCTGCTCTCCAGCCTGCGCCACAGCCCGAGCCCTGGCTAATCCCATGTTATATCTTATCCTCCAACACTTCATATATTAAAATTGGAGCATGTATGGCCAAACAACATCAGAATGTGGTCATGAGGGCAGAAGTTATTAACGAGGAAGAACAGAAAAACCCCGACAGACCGCAACAGTTTGCTTTTGCCCGATCCTACTCGGAAGGGCACAATTACTCCTCTTTCACCTCTTTCACCTGCTAAGCTGAGTACAAACTGCTTTTGCACTTTGAGCTCAATCAAACAAAAAAGGGGCAAATGGGAGGGAAAAGAAAGAAACGTTTAAAAAGTAGCTGGAAATGTAGAACAGGACAGTTTCTTCCAAATCAGGACAGTTGAAGGTTATGTTGCTTCTAGGTCTGGAGACAAGTTCAGCCCATGTCATTTTCCTACTTCTGATGCAGCTGTGTATAAATGGTGCCTCTTTCTCCATAGCCAAGGTTCAAGGCAAACTGAATTATTTTGGCACAAGAGGAGAAGAATCCCACAGGAATATCTGTATTACAGGCATGAAAAATACATCAAACTAACAAATTGCATAACATTCAACACTATGGTCTTTAGGCAAATTCTTTACTCTGCCTAATAATAGCACAATTGATACTGCTTGGAGGTAGCAGAGACTCATCGCTCCTAAAACAGCAGAGTCTTACAGACTCCAAATCCCACAATCTCCAATCCTGGTTATAGACTAAGATAATAAGAGTTGAAGTCCAAAAACATTTGGTGGGCCACAGATTGCTTGCCCCTGTTTTGGAGAAATCTAGGTCTGTGATTATTGTCGCATTCTGGTGGTAGTGAATTCTACTGATTGTATGGTATGTTTTTACGTTTTTCTCTTGAATATCAACAGAAAGGAGAAAAGCAAAATTGTAATGGGCAGGCTTCTCAAATGAAGCAAATCTATGGATACTGCTGGAATGCAGTTCCTGTTACCTCTGACCATTCCATGGTGACCGGGGCCAATGGGAGTTGCAACCCAAGAATGCTCCTTGTTGCAGCTCCAGCACCAGGTCCCTGCTCCTCAAGCCAGTTGCCAGCTGGGCCATAGTAAGAGCAAGGCTCACAGGGAAGCAACCCAAGCCTTGCATTCTTCTGCCAAGTATAATCAAAGGCTGGGACTGGAGCCAAGTCCATTTGAGAGCGCCTGGAAGAAGAATACAGGGAAAATGCAATTACATGAAGGATTAAAGTGGAGGCTTCCATATCTGATGCTGGTTTCTATTTTGAGTACGAAAGATACTGTAGTGGCTTAAAGCTCTTACCTCTCACACTTTAACTCTTTATTTAGCCATAGTAGTAGCATGCAGATTTTGGGGTGGTGGAAGTGGGGATGCATGCAAAACACTGTAGAATTAATGTAGTTTGACCCCATGTTAACTCAGTGTTATGGGGTCATAAGGGTTATAGTTTAGTAATGCACTAACACTTTTGACAGATAAGGCTGAGGACATTATAAAAGTACAACCCCCATATGCCATATTCCATATTTATTTATTTTTATGTTTATTAAAATAAGCATACAATGTAAATGTCTCTTGCATACAGTGATAATATTGGAACTTCTATTATATTTTCAAGCTTTTGAGAATTCGTTAACTTTTCTCACATATTATCTATATTTTAAGACTCTCTGGCAACTCTTTGAATAAGACAGATAAAACAATTAGACATTCTAAGTTAATATCAGTTTACTCTTTGCCTGTGGCCTTACAGGATCCTCTGTGGGTATTTCTACAGCCAGCTTAACTTTACTTTATTGTTGAGTTGTTGGATCACTGGCTGCCATTCTTTAACAAAATTCTCTAGTTGCTCTCTAATTTTTTTATCATGTCAGAAGTGACTTAAGAGCACACTGCAAATCATTTCTGGCTGTCTACAGAGACGTTGCCCAGGAGATGCCCAGATGTGTTGTTAGTAGCCTTTTCTCATGTCCCCACAAGCTAGAGCTGACAGACGGGAGCTCACCCCACTTCACGGATTTAAACCAACAACCTTCAGATCAGCAACCCAACCTTCAGGTCAGCAGTTAAGCTGGCACAAGGGTTTAACCTTAATCGTGTCATATAAAATAAAATTTTACTTAATTTCTTTTCTAATTCTTCATCTAGCATGTTCAAAAGATACATTTGTGGTGTCAATGCAAAGTTCGCATTTAGCATCTTTTCTAGATATAAGTGGATCTGTTGTCAATAGTTGCTTACTTTACTGCATGTCCACCACATGTGGTAAAATGTGCCTTTTTCGTTTCCACATTTCAATTTTTAAAGAGTAATAACTATCTCTTCTGGCTAGCCTACCCAGGTTGTCTTTAAACATTAATTTTAAGTGTCCTTTGTTTGATCTCTGTTTTGTATGTTTTAGTATGTATTTTGTAGAGATAAGTTTTGGTGTGTAACTTTTATGGAGGCATGTTTTAGCATGTGTTTTTGTAATGTTTTTGTTGTGCTTATGTATTTTAATTGTTTTGTAACCTGCCTCAAGCCATGAGGGTAGGTGGATAAGAAATTAAATTGTTGTTGTTGTTGTTGTTGTTGTTGTTGGAATATGGCATAGTAAAGGATGGGGAAAATGTGTCCCATGAGCCGCATGTGGCTCCCATGGCTGCTTTTTAAAAAAATGCATTGCTTCCCAGGTCATTTTGAACTCAGGAGCAATTTATTTTCTAACAAAAAGGGGGTTTCCTGTTGCCAAAAAAAAGGTCCTTGATGAGAAGAGGATGAATCAAAATTGCTTCATAACATTGAGCAGTTATTGTATCAAACTACAGTAGAGTCTCACTTATCCAACACTCACTTATCCAACGTTCTGGATTATCCAACGCATTTTTGTAGTCAGTTTTCAATACATCGTGATATTTTGGTGCTAAATTCGTAAATACAGTAATTACTACATAACATTACTGCGTATTGAACTACTTTTTCGGTCAAATTTGTTGTATAACATGATGTTTTGGTGCTTAATTTGTAAAATCATAACCTAATTTGATGTTTAATAGGCTTTTCCTTAATCCGGCCTTATTATCCAACATATTCACTTATCCAACATTCTGCTGGCCCGTTTATGTTGGATAAGTGAGACTCTACTGTGCATTCTTCCTACAGTGGGGTTACTGGTCATATTCAGTCCTCTTTTGGCTGTGATTTTAGATGGGGAAGTTGGTGCCTTAAGAAATTTTTGTACTTCTGGAAACCTAGATCTTCCTTTTCTCAGTAGTGCTATTTTAACTTCAGGTCTGTTGTCATTCACCGTCTAAGTTTGCCATTGAAGTAAGGATGGGAATTTGGTCGGCCTCCACATATTCTTGGGTTGCAACTCTCAAATGCCCTACCAATGGTAACCAGTGAAGGTGAAATACTAGGGAGTGCAGTTCAGCAACATCTGGAAGGTGTGTTTTGCATTCATGTAGGAAATGTGTGGTATGAATAAAGACACTTGGTGCATTCTGCCATGCTTTTCTGTGCTCCTTAACAGTGGCAACTAATATATGCATATGACATTTATATAATACCCCTCGTGGCATTTGGCAATGAACAAAAGTAGGTTAAACCAGAAGGCAGTCCTTAAGAACTAGATTACAGCAGTTCTCAGCATTTCTGCAACACTATATGCTACTGATTTTAATAAACCCATCTGGGCCCAATCCACTAAGCCTTACGATTTGCATCCCGTTTCAGCCAGGATGGTTACACAATGACTTGTATTTTCACATCTGCTAAGCATCTGTGCTCCTGGCAACATCATGTTCTCTGACACTGGGCTGGCAAAACAGTGATTCTCAGCCATCCTTAAATATTTACTTGATGAAATAGTAACATTTAGAACTATATCGTCACATGTTGTTGTTTTCTTCATAAACTTTGGGTTCATAGGAAGTTGTCTTGCATTAGTAAAGGCAACCGTCTATTTAGCTGAGTATTGTCTACACTGGCAAGAGTGGCTTCTACCAGGATTCTGGAAGGAATTTTTCCCAGCTCTCTTTGGAGTCACCGGAGATTGAACCCATAACCCTTTCCAAGCAAAACATGAGCTCTACCGTTTTATTAAAGTGCTGCCCTAACTTGCAACCCCAAATGAAGACGGTACATCAGCCTAAAAACCGAGGAAAGCAATGAGATTTCAACCCATATTTAAGTCATATTCAAAAGCAGATTTCAGTATGAAATATGAAGTTACCTGGATTCAAACTTTAGCTTTCTTATTTGAGGAAAGGCTTTTAATTACATATATGCTAATTTGCTCCAGAGCTGAGAAATATTATAGAGGTCAGCCGTTAACTGTAAATTCTTCTTTGTTTGAGAGAATTTTCAGTTTGAGTCCAGTTTAAAGCTAACCAGAACAAGTAGAAAATGCCTTGAAATGGCTCAGCAATTTTTAGCATCTGCACTGGCCATCCTAGAATTCAAGCTGCTAAGACTTTATTGCACAAGGCAGGCAAGCCACACATTGCGGCCAGAAAGTTGCCCTTGGCGATGTTCCTATCAGATGATACCATGTACATCCTGCTACCTGTTTGCTTCTTCCCTTTTATTCTCCCTTCTGAAAAAGTAAAATACATCCATGGCTGCCTATCCAGCCACATTGTGTGATGGGTCTCTTCCACTCCTGTACGAGCATTATGGTGAGCAATGAGCATCATTAAAGTGAATAAAAAGGATGAGATTATCCTCCCTCCCTCCTCTGGCTTTTCTCTTTTTATTTTGTATCTTATATTTCTATTGCCTCTTATGTTTTTAAATTTTGCAATTGCACTAAAATACAAATAAAATTAATTAAAATTAATTAATTAAAAATAATGAACAGTAATAGTGTGGGGAGGTAGAGTTACAAGGGGGTGCAGAGGTATATTGCAGGACTATAACTTTGCAAATTGGTTCAATTGTGCTAATGAAGAGAAGTGCAATATCGTGGATACTCAGCTGGGGTATGTATCCACTATCAACATTAAAATGACTATAAATGGAATAACAGGCTCGTGTGATAAAGTCCTCTGTCTTCCCTGCCATGATGAGATCCATTATTTCAACAATAGTAAAGCAGCGGGTTAAACCGCTGAGCTTCTGAACTTGTTGAAAGAAAGGCCAGTGGTTTGAATCCGGGGAGTGGGGTGAGCTTCTGCTGTTAGCCCCAGCTTCTGCCAACCTAGCAGTTCAATACCATGCAAATGTGAGTAAATCAATAGGTACTGCTCCGGCAGAAAGGTAATGGTACTCTATGCAGTCATGGTGGCCACATGACCTTGGATGTGTCTAGGGACTTTGACATAGAAATGGAGAAGAGCACCAACCACCAGAGCCGGACTCGACTAGACTTAATGTCAAGGGGAAACCTTTACCCTTTACCTTTAAAACCTTATAGATTTGTATTTCTCTATATCAGTTCTGAACCTGTGGGTCCCCAGATGTTTTGGCCTTCAACTCCCAGAAATCCTAACAGCTAGTAAACTGGGAGTTGTAGGCCAAAACACCTGGGTACACATAGGTGACCCACCTGAGGACCCACTGCTTTATATAGATCAACATATGATAATTTTATGTTTCGTCTTATCTTTTATTTATTTTTATTTGCCAATTCACTTCCTCTTTGAAGGAGCAATGTGTAAAATCAGTGGTGACTGGCCCTTTCCAGATCAGTGAGGCAGCAAATCTATTTCACATTTTAGCTTCAGTGGTAAAGAAGCAATCTAAGGTGCTAAAGTTTACCCCATCACAGGATCAGCAACCTGGATAGCTCCTCACAGTTTGAGTCAAAATGTGGGCTGGAGGCACTACAACATTGACATGGAAGTTGCCAGCTGTCGCTGCATTAAAACAGCTAGGAATGCTTGGTTTTTCTTAGTCTTCCTACTGATGGTTGCCCTTCTGGATTCCCATGTACACAGTTCTGGAAGAGCAGAGCCAGTCTTTGTCTTGCCTATTTTCTAATACGGCACCCAACCCCATTTTCAGATTGTTTTCCTCTCCCATGTGGATAGCATGCATTTCATCTCATTCAAAGGACCTTCAAATCAGTCCTTTCTCACACTAAAGAGCCACCGCTGCAGACAAAGCTTATCTCAGCTTGACTTTTACCCAGATCCCTCTTAAATCCTTGTTCTTCAGCTTAGTGAGGATGGGGAGCTGCCTTCGTTCTTCACCTCCCCCCAGCAATAAGGGATTGAAACAAATCTGTGAAGCAAATGTGGGTCAGCCTGCTTTAAAAAGAAGTCTGATGTGACAAAGTGGGGGGAAAAATCTTTTGGCACTTTCTCCCACAACCCACATAAAGAATTTGTAATGCATATACCAATGTTTACTGTTTATGATATCTCTTGACCATAGTCTACTGTGTTCTTTCCACTTGTTTGTTGTTGGTCTCCTCCAAGACTGATATTCCTTCCCTCCCTCCTTTCTATGAAAGTAGGTAAATGGGATGAAATTGTCCACAATACAAGACAATTCTCTTTTGACCCTAATAGCACAATCTATTGCTCATTTCCACGGGAAAATTCAGAGCAAACAATGTCATTTCCTCAATGCTCTTAAGGGGCCTTGCATGACAATAGGTGGGATGCTCTACTCTTATCTCCATACTGGTATTATCTGATCAAATTGGATAAAGTCCTGTGTCCTTTTGGAATGCATTCGCATATGCAATAACACATGAATGCTTTCTTTTAGGGGAAAACAAGGATAAATGGGGTTTTCCCACTGAAGATTTGGGAATGCACAGGCATCAGGAAGCTTAATAAAAAGAAGGAAACAGAAGGAATACAATAGACCATAGCTTTCCAAAGCATGTGTTGCATCACGTTAGTGTCAGCTGCAGTGTGTAGGTGTGTAATGAAAAAATGTCAACAATCTTAGAAATTATCATCTTACAAATCATATACAGTAGAGTCTCACTTATCCAAGCCTCGCTTATCCAAGTTTCTGGATTATCCAAGCCATTTTTGTAGTCAATGTTTTCAATATATCGTGACATTTTGGTGCTAAATTCGTAAATACAGTAATTACAACATAACATTACTGTGTATTGAACTGCTTTTTCTGTCAAATTTGTTGTAAAACACGATGTTTTGGTGCTTAATTTGTAAAATCATAACCTAATTTGATGTTTAATAGGCTTTTCCTTAATCCCTCCTTATTATCCAAGATATTCGCTTATCCAAGCTTCTGCTGGCCCATTTAGCTTGGATAAGTGAGACTCTACTGTACTTTTAAATATATTCATGAAAGCTTCTTAGGAAAAATATTGTACCACCATATATTTAGTTATTACAATTTATATATGTGTCTGTATCTCTTATAAGGGGTTGGTTTAACCTCTGGTTGGCTAGTAAAACTGAATTACTGTGTCGCAAAATGTCTAAAAAGTGTGTTGCTAACATGAAATGTTCGGAAAGCTCTGCAATTGACTCTCCATTAACCAGCACTTATGGTAGTAGTTTGCAACCTGTGGGTCCCCAGGTGTTTTGGCCTACAACTCCCAGAAATCCCAGCCAGTTTACCAACTGTTAGGATTTCTGGGAGTTGAAGGCCAAAACATCTGGGTTCCCACAGGTTGAGTACCACTGGCCTATGGGGTATGGTAGATGCCAGATAAATGTAGTTTCTGATTGCTTGAGAGTTACTATCAAAGATAGGACTTTAGCCTATACTATACCATGCCATAAATTTTAATATTAGTATTGAAATACAGCAATTAAAAACCATTAAATACAAACCCAACCTAATGTAACATAGTTTTACAGCATTATAAAAACAGTGTTGTGAATGCAGTGTGCAGTATATCTTCAAATGTTATGGTTGCTAAAAGGATTCAGTTGCTGTGGCGCAGGCTGGTGAGCAGCCTACTGCAATAAATCACTCTGACCATGAGGTCATGAGTTCGAGGCCAGCCTGTGGCGGGGTGAGCACTCGTCAATTAAAAAATAAAAAATAGCCCCTGCTCATTGCTGACCTAGCAACTCGAAAGATAGTTGCATCTATCAAGTAGGAAATAAGGTACCACTTATAAAGTGGGGAGGCAAATTTAACTAATTTATGACGTTGGAATGAGGAAGTGCCATCACAGTGGATGATGAAGCAGCTGCTCCCCTCTGTGGCCAGAATCGAACATCCCCTCAGGAGAAGGTTAAATTGCCTCTGCGTCTGTCTCTGTCTCGGTTCTATGTGTATATGGGCATTGAATGTTTGCCTTATATGTATATAATGTAATCTGCCCTGAGTCCCCTTCGGGGTGAGAAGGGCGGAATATAAATGCTGTAAATATATAAATAAATAAATAAATAAATAAATATTATTTATTTATTACATTTATATCCTGCTCTTCTCACCTTGAAGGGGACTCAAAGCGGCTTACAAATTACATTCATATACAATGCATTATATTATTAGCATAGTACGATACTAGCATTAAATTACTATATTGTACTATATCATTATATTGCAATATTATTAGTAATATTACATTAAATATATAATATATAATTAATATTATTAAATTGTATTATTATCAATATTAAATCATAATACACTATATTATCAATATTATATGTATATACAATATATATTATTATAAATTATGTTGTATTATATACTATATATATATATATATATAAGCATAGTAACATATTTAACTGAGAGTCTACTTTGCATAAGAAATAATTTTATTCAAAATGGATAAAGATCTGCCATTGCTCCATCTCCATCTCCTTTTTGATATTTTTAGAGTCCCTTCTGATTGCTGTAAACAAGCACATGTGCATGTGTGCAAAGAAAGTAAAATGCTTTGTGTTAGGAATGGGCATTGTGTGTTGACAAAGTGCACATCACCATTGGCGATGCTGGAAAAGGTTGCTAGAAGTTGAACATCTCAAGGGCTACATTTTGTCCACACCTCCCTTATGTTTGCTGTTACTACTGGCTGTCCGGTTGTAAATGGTAACTCTATGGATGGCAGACCTTCAAAAGACCTTGAGATTACCAGCAAACTTAGGCCCATAGTTTCCTTGAATCAATCCATCTGTAGTGTGGGCTTCCTTTTTTCCTACTGCCTTTCATCATACCAAGCTATCTTCACTGGAAAAGTGAGTCATGTCTCCTCATGATATGTTGAAAGCATGACAGTTTCCATTTAGTCATCTTCCAGGATCAGTTCAAGGTTGATCTGCTCTTGAATCCATTTATTTGTCTTTTTGGCAACCCATGGTATCTGTAGACATCTTCTCCAGCTCCACATTCCAAATGGGTTGATCTGACAGATGGGAGCTCACCCCATCTCGCAGATTTGAACCAGCAACCTTCAGGTCAGCAATCCAGCCGGCACAAGGGTTTAACCTATTGCACCACCAGCTATATGTTGTAAACCACCCTGAGTCCCCATGGAGAGATAGGGCAGGATAAAAAAATGTTGTTTTTTTATTATTATTATTATTATTATTATTATTATTATTATTATTATTCAATTCCCAAGATCTTTTACTATATATATGCAAACATAGTGAACTCAAGGAATAATCCCAAACACGTCTGCTCCCAAGCATTTCAGATCAGCGATACCCAATCCATCAATTCCTTTGTAATGCCAGCCACATTTTATGTTCATACCTTCTTCCTGTGCCTCTTATCCTTCCCTTTCTTCCTTTACCTGTTCTGCTGTATGAATCTGCTTTACAGAATAATTTTCGTGTGGTTCTTCTGTAGAAAGCATTGTTCTCCTTTTCATTAGAAAAAAAATGCAGAAGTATGTGCAAGGCAGTGGTTTGAGTGTTGGGACTGCAATTCTAGAGACCTAAGTTCTAAACCTATTTTTAGTTACTTACTGTATTTTTACTATGCTCTATCCCAGCCCCGAAGGAGACTCAGAGCGGCTTCCAAATTGGCAATAATTCAATGACACATTAATATAAACACACACGAAATTACAATATACGAGCATTAAAATCATGAAAATAATAAAACACTAGCATATAAATACTTTAAATAAGCTGTTTAAACAGTGCACATAGACCCGAAATCATAATCCAGAAGCCGTTCCAATCACATTGCATTCACTTCATAGCTGCATATATGTTAATGTGGGATTTGTGTATTGGTAGTGTTTAAATGAGATTTGTGTCTTACTTGTATTGCATACTGATTGCATCATCCAGAGTGTAACATAGTCTGGAAAGAGTTAATTACTAAGAAGCTGTGATGTGCTTGATGTATGGCTGGAACCAGGGAGTGTCCAGACACAAGTGTGTGTGCATTGCTGATTGCGTTCAGTTCAGTTCTGAGTCGAGTGCTGTCTGCCTGGAGTGAGTGTCAAGTCCTGTGTTCGTCCATTGTCTGCAAGTCTGTTTGTCTTGTTTATTACTGCTTACAGTAAAACTTGTATATAGTTTTACCATTGTCTCTTGGTGTCACTTCGTTCTGCGTTCCACTGATTCCATCCAACTGCTGCTGCACTGCAAATTACTCTGACAATATAGACCTGTACTATTCTCCAAACACTTGGTTCCATAGTCAGGTCTTAATTTGGGTTAAAAACATAGCATAGGGTCTGGAGAACAAGCCCTATGAGGAGCGGCTTAAAGAGCTGGGCATGTTTAGCCTGCAGAAGAGAAGGCTGAGAGGAGACATGATAGCCATGTACAAATACGTGAAGGGAAGTCATAGGGAAGAGGGAGCAAGCTTGTTTTCTGCTGCCCTGCAGACTAGGACACGGAACAATGGCTTCAAACTACAGGAAAGGAGATTCCACCTGAACATCAGGAAGAACTTCCTCACTGTGAGGGCTGTTCGACAGTGGAACTCTCTCCCCGGGGCCGTGGTGGAGGCTCCTTCCTTGGAGGCTTTTAAGCAGAGGCTGGATGGCCATCTGTCGGGGGTGCTTTGAATGCGATTTCCTGCTTCTTAGCAGGGGGTTGGACTAGATGGCCCATGTGGTCTCTTCCAACTCTACTATTCTATGATTCTATGATAGCTAAAAACACATGATGATTATATATAAAATACACATATTTGCCTTCTCTGCCAAAGAGTGCTGTTGCATCAACACACTACAACTCCCAGGATCTTATAGCATTGAGCCATGGCAATTCCAAGTGGTGCCAAACTGCATTCATTATAGTGCAGTCATTGAGTCCCATGCTTGAGTCCTCCAGTTTTTTTGGACTTCAACTCCCAGAAGCCTCAGCTTCCTTGGCCAATGAACAAGGATTCTCGGTGTTGAAGTCCAAACACTGGAGATGCACCTAGAGAAGGCTGACACATAATTACACATCATTAAAAAATACAGACCCATAATAGAAGTGCCAAACTGCATTCATTACAGTGCAATCATTGATTCCCATGCTTGAATCTTCCAGGTTTTTGGACTTCAACACCCAGAAGCCTCAGCTTCCCTGGCCAATGAGCAGGGATTCTGGGAGTTGAAGTCCAAACACTGAAGACGCACTTAGAGAAGGCTAAGTGACACATAATTACACATCATTAAAAAAAACCGGAACGAGGATATGAAGTATCTTCCTTAGGCCAACAAGAAGACATAATAATATATTAAAGGAGGGGCGAGAGAAGTGAAGGACGTAGGCAAGGAAGTTGGGTTAGCGACGCGCATGCGCACGGCTTTTTTCAGCGTGACAGGGCGGGGGAAAGAGGAAAGAGGAGTGGGCGGAGCCTTGGAAAGAAGGCGGGGCGAGAGAGGGGAGGAGAGAGTTCTCGTTTCCTTATGTAAAGCGGGAGGGAAAGGCAGGGAGTGCGCATGCGCGGGCCCTCAACGGCTCCTCGCTGCCTGGAGCGCGCGGCCCAGCTCTTCCCCATCTGCAGGGCGCATGCGCGGACGCGTGCCTGACTGACTGACTGACTGGGAGAGAGCCAGCTTCAGTCAGTCAGAGGCAGAGCGAGAGGGAGGAATAATCTTGCTGCTTCGGACCTGGAATTCCTGTCGCTTTTCTCCACCTCTTCGAGCCTTTTTCCTCTCCCTCCACACCCCCCCAAACCCCGGCTTTTGGGGGGGTCCTTTAGGAGGGAGGGGGGCCGCTTTGCAAGTTAGTACTTGGCTGAAGAGAAGGAGGGAAAGGGGGGGGGCGTGAGGGTCTTTTTGGCGGGGAGTTTGTGGGTTGGAGGGAGGGAAAGCAGTCCCCTTCAGGCCACGCTTGTGAGGGGAAGGGGCCTTTGTGGGGTCTGTGATGGAAAATGTCAAAAAGGTTGTGTGTGTGTGTGTGTGTGAAAGAGAGTGTATAGGAAAATGTCAGAAAAGCGTGTGGGTATGTGTGAGAGAGACAGTGTTGTGTGTGTGTCAAAAAAATGTCATAAAGATGGTGTGCCTAAGTGTGTGTGTGATATATATACACATACCTATATATCAGGCATGGGCAAACTTCGGCCCTCCAGGTGATTTGGACTTCAACACACACAATTTCTAACAGCCTACTGGCTGTTAGGAACTGTGGAAGTTTAAGTCCAAAACATCTGGAGGGCCGAAGTTTGCCCATGCCTGATATGTGTGCATATATATATATATATATATACACACACCTCTTTCCGCATGGAAAGAAGCCAGGAAGTCCAGCCAGAGGTTCAATGACAGAGATTGTATGTTTGTGTGTGATAGATAGATATGAATGAAAGCAAATCTCCCTTTCTCTGTAGAGAGGAGCCTGGAAGTCCAGCCAGAGGTTCAAAGAGAAAGAGAGATAAAGCATGTACATGTATATGTTATATATGATACATATAGCTATATAGATAGGTGTGTGTGTGTGTGTGTGTGTGAACCTCCCTTTTTCCCCATGGAAAGGAGCCTGTAAGTCCAGCCAAAGGTTCAAAGAGAGAGATAGAGCAAGTGTATGTGATATATGATATATAAATATTATATGTCTGTGTGTGTGAGTGTGACCCTTCCTTTTTCCCCATAGAAAGGAACCTGGAAGTCCAGCCAGAAGTTCAAAGAGAAACTTTATATATATGAACCTCCCTTTTCCCCATAGAAAGAAACCTAGAAGTCCAGCCAGAGGTTCAAAGAGAAGGGACAGAGCATGTGCATGTTGAGCCTCCCTTTTCCCCATTGAAAGGTTCAAAGAGAAAGAGAGATAGTGTATGTATGTGTGTAAACCCTGTTTCCTTATAGAAAGGAGCCCTGAAGTCTAGCCAGAGGTTCAACGAGAGAGATAGTGTATGTGTGTATGCATTTAATAGATTGATAGATAGATATGAATGAGAATAGGCTCCTTTCCCCATAGAAAGGTGCCTGGATGTCCAGCCAGAGGTTCAAAGAGAGTGATAGAGCAAGTGCATGTAATATTTATAGATATATCTAAGTGTGAATCCCCCCTCTTTTTCCCATAGAAAGGATCCTGGAAATCCAGCCAGGAGTGTATTTGTGTGTGTAATATGTATACATGGGTGCAAACCCCTGTTTCCCCATAGAAAAGAGCCTAGAAGTCCACCTAGACGTTCAAAGAGAGATAGAGTGTATGCATGTACATTCTATCTATCTATCTATCTATCTATCTATCTATCTATCTGAGCATGAACCCCAATTTTCCCATAGAAAGGAGCCTGGAAGTCCAGCTAAAGATTCAAATTGTGTGTGTGATGTGTCGAAGGGACCGAGTTCTTCACACCACCTCCCTGCTAAGGAGATCAAGAAAGATCTAGTCAGAGATTTTGCTTTCTAAAAGAAAAAAAGAAAGGGGGTGGGGAAGAGTGGGTAGGGATTCTGCAGCTGAAATAGAGAATAATCTGAAGGACTGGAAGGCACGCCCTCTTATTTTTAAAGCGAGGGCATTTGGAGGGACTGTTGAAGCAGTCACAAGGTATAGTAGGGGAGGCAGCTAGTTTGAGAGCCCCCTCCCCCCCCTTCGTAGAGAATCAGTGTTGCTGGGAGGGATCTAGGCTTCTGATTAGGTCCCACAAGGGAAGAATGATCCAAGAATGAGTCAGTTTAGATAACCTGTTTTATTAAATGATGACTATGAATATGGAATTGAGTCTAGAATGGGAATTCAGCGAGGAAGAGGATGTCTGCCTTAATTTAGGAAGCGCATCCTGGAGGGACATGGTCTCAGTTTAGGAGAGAGGAATCTCCATAATCTTGTTCACTGAAGTGGAGCAACACCCAGTCCTGGTATATTTCTTCCTGTGAAAGAAGCACAGAGGATTCAGTGTTGGTGGGTTCAGCGACAGCCCTGCAGGGATGACATCTCCCCACTTTCACCCTGTGATGGAGCAGACTGTATTCTGAAGGGCATCTCCATTTTCCTCTGCTCCTAATTGGATGCCAGGGCATGCTGGAAAGAAAAATCCTACTGCCACTCCTTCAGCTTAAGCTTTTAGATGCCCTTCCTTATGCTTAATGTTCCTTCTCTCCTTGTCTTTTTCGCCTTTGCTGTCATCATCCGTCTCTGCTGGGCAGGATCATGCCGGACCAGATCACTGTGTCGGAGTTTATTGCTGAGACCACAGAGGATTACAACTCCCCCACTACTTCCAGTTTTACCACCCGACTACAGAACTGCCGGAATACAGTCACACTTCTAGAAGAGGTAAATAAACATTCTTATCTCTGTCTTATTTGTGTGTTGGGGCAATGAACTAACATTTTCAGTGTTTCCTGCTTTCATAATATCTATGGAATGTATATTATTTGATTGCAGCCATACAGTCACACCTCTTTTGATATCTCTGAATTTCAAGGGTTTTGGTGATAAATGTGTTGGTATATTTTCTATTTCATGTTTTATTTATAATGCTAGCAATATTGGTAGAAACAGGATTAAATTGTTGAGATGATTATACAAAACAAATAGATGTGTAGAATGGAGTCTTATGTGTTTATCACAAGTAATGTAGTAAATAATAAATGTTAAGGACAAACTAGGAGAAAATATGTTTCTGTTGGAAAGTTATAAAGAGGTAGATGAGAGGTTGGAAAACAGTGTTGAAGATGATGGAAATTGATGCAGTGACATTGACTTCTTTATGGTATCACTGATCCTCTTAGCCTAGTTCCTTTTTCATTTTGAAGGTTAGTTACTAGATATCACTTGCAGTTTTAATGGGAATTCATAGATATGTAAAATTTGAATATTTGCAGTATGTGTGTGAAATTTAATGGATTTGTGAGAAACTGTGCTGCTTAGAGATGTGTTTGTCATAAATGGAAAACAAGTTTCTAGAAAGAATCACAGTAAGATTAAAATGAACCAAGTTTTTCTATTATGTTCTGTTTGCATGGTTTCTTAAATGCTGCCACTTATGTTGCTATGTGTTTTATAGTCTCCTGTTGATAGTGCACACATTTATTTTTATTTTTCAGAGGCTTTGGGCACATTACTGCAGGCATAGTATATTTTTTTGGTCTTGGTGTTGCTGATGTGGCAGAATGAAATTGTACTGCTCATGCTTTGTGGAACATAAAATGATCGGATTATGTACAGCCTTACATATTAATAACTGTAGAAGTACTGTGTAATTAAAGAATAACAGTGGATGATAAGATGAATGGTACGTGAACATTTTGTTTTTTCAGGAGTAGCATTAATTCAAGCTTGTGGTTTGCTACTGTAAGTGGAAATCAGGAAGGAAATCGGGAAGGTGTGTACTATCTGGCATGGTAGTACCCAGTTTTAGATCTAAAACTGGCTGTCGTCACATCAAACGGTCCTGCAAGTTTTCTTCATTAAAGGGTTGGCAGCTGTTTAGCTAAAAGAAGTTAAATGTTTTGCTTTAAGCCTGATATGCAAGTGATAACCTGAAGTTCTCCTTCTGGCATTTATATCCAAGCAAGAAAGGGACAGAGAATTCAGTCTGTGTACAACATGTAAATTAGAAGGATTAACTAGGACCTGCAAGAAAGTGGTATGAATGTGGTTATTTATATCTTTTCTAGGCAATCGAAATAATCTCAACAAAACACATGTTGCCACTCTTTTGACATTGGTGGTTTGTTCGATGGGGTTTATACTGTGTTATGTTGTATGTTGTTTTATTTTGTCCCATTATGTTGTTTTATCAGTTTTACTGTGCTATATTTTTAACTGTGTCGATCAGGCTTGTCCCCATGTGAGCCACCCCGAGTCCCTTCGGGGAGATAGAGGCAGGATACAAAAATAAAGTTGTTGTTGTTCTTGTTGTTATTAAATTTATGCAATGCTGAAATGTTAGTGGTGGAATTTCTGAAAATGTAATATTTTGGTAAAACAAAAGTTTGCAGCAAGTGATATGGACTATTGATTTTTTCTGTAAATATTTGTATTAATCGCACACACCTCCTAGTGAACCTGTGCCCAGCCTTAGTTTTTCAAAGCCATTGCTTTGAGCAGAATGATTAGCCCACTGAACTGTGTCAGAATGTGTTACAAAAATATTTTCTTCCAACCCTCTTCCTACCAGTTGGGACAAGTTATTACCCAGAACCATGTTTGTGACACAATTCTCATGGAACTAGATCAAAACAGGCATTTTATGATATCATTTTGACATTTTCTAATATCCTCAAGTTTCAAGCTCTTCTGTATTTGGTTTTTTAAAAATATAACCCTCTACCACAGCTAGGATAAATGTTATCCTGACAAATAAATTCCATTCTGCTATCTTGTTCTACTTGGAGTATCATATTGGGACAAAAATTTGGTTGAAGGACTAGGTAAACTAATGGCTGTTTGGATGAGAAAAATTGCCTTCTCTTGCTCAGAAATGGGAGGGCAGCAAGTGCAAGTTTCTTTTATGCACAGTTCAAATATATTTCTTTGTTGGCCTCCTTCTTTGGTCCATGTATGCTCCTAAAATATGGCTCTTGATGTTATGCAGTGAATTGTTTATAAACATTGGTAATAGGCCCTTTCACTACAGTGTCTCATGACTTCAATGTGTTCTCTTGCTCCTCCTTAGATAAAATCAAATTGAAGTCAGGAGGCACTGTAGCGGAACGACCTGTTGCCAATGTTTATTAAAAAATCACTGTAAAACATGCAGTGATATGTTTTGGGAGCATCCATGGACCAAAGGAGACAAACAAATGTTTTTGAACTGCACCTAACAGAAATAATTCTTTATTACTCAATTCATGGAAGAATGGATATTTTAGAGCATGAAACAAGAATGTTACCAGTGTTGAAGTATGGCAGTCCCTTGACATCATTGACCTCCTGCTTGGTGGGTGGGGGCACTGTCATGTAGCAAGGATAACATTCTGGTTTGTAGAAACCAAAATGAAGTCTCAGGGATGCTCTGGACCAAGCAACAATGAGTCCAAAGAGACTTCATAAACTCCCAAGCTAATTGATATGTGGACTGTGTTCTTTCAGCTACTTCAAACATGATACGCACTAGGGACTGATTGAATTATGGATGAATAGCTGGTTGAGTTCAACGGTAAACTCTGCTGCCAAGAAAAGATGGTACAGTAGAGTCTCACTTATCCAAGCTAAACGGGCCGGCAAAAGCTTGGATAAGCGAATATCTTGGATAATAAGGAGGGATTAAGGAAAAGCCTATTAAACATCAAAATAGGTTATGATTTTACAAATTAAACACCAAAACTTCATGTTATACAACAAATTTGACAGAAAAAGTAGTTCAATACGCAGTAATGTTATGCTGTAATTACTGTATTTACGAATTTAGCACCAAAACATCATGATATATTGAAAACATTGACTACAAAAATGGCTTGGATTATCCAGAGGCTTGGATGAGCGAGGCTTGGATTAGTGAGACTCTACTGTATAAGGAACTGGCACTGCTTCAGTACTAAGAAACCATATCCACTGAAGGGATACATGTATCTGGGCCAACTGCCTGGTACGCCACAGTTATAGTAGTTACAATGTTGTTACAACAGTGGTGGAACCATATTTTAACACAACATAAAATGTGGTGACAACCCATTTTTAGAATTAGCAGAAATAACCAAGACATATGTATGTCAGCACCATTTTATAATCCTTTGTACTAGTCTTTCTGCAGTAGGTCAGTGGATAAGAAAGCTGGCATCATGTGTGGGGAATATGTTTGCAAGGACCTCTGCAACACTGAAGTCATATGTTCTGGTTTTATCTAAAGAATGACAGCCATTAATTGGCCAATATGAGTTAGAAGATTACTCCACAAAGATATTGCTGCTAGGCCTTGCATAAAATAAAGCAAAATAAAAAACCAGGTATTTTCCTTTTAATTTTATGTCCATTTCAATTGGAAATTATAGTAAGAGCATTTTAACTACACAGACATTATTTTGGTTACATTTCTAACAGAGAAGGAGACATCTCTTGAAATAATCTAGACTTCTAAATATTATCTTTAGTTTGTATTTAGATATTGGAATATCTAAGACAAATCATTTAGAGAAGTAAGTAGTTATCAAAAATACATATGAAAGTTCAGAAATTGTTCTCTTCAGCAGACGGACTTTACTCATTCTTCCCCTTCTTAAAAACAACCTTAATTATATTTTTAATTTTGTCATTGAATCAGCATTCTGTTTCTCAATAAGATGTTGACAAAAATAAATATTTTTTTCATATTACTTCATCCCTGCCAATTAGACATTAGATATGTGAGTTTCATTTTCATGTCATAACTAATGGAATGAATTCATGAAGGAGGCAATGGAATTCAATTACTTTATTGATTATAGTTTCCTCTTCTTTTTCCAGATAGCAAACCAAACTGATGATCTAGCTTTTAAACTTCCTCATAACTTAATGTAGTGTTATCCTACATCTCACTTTGCAGTAGGAAAGGGAATCCATGGAATGGCCTTTTGAAGATTGCATTTAACAAAAAGGTTGAAGTAGATATTTGTACCCAGCACAGCAGATAAAAGTTTTCTGACACGACAAGTGTTTAGGGGGCCTGTTAATGCAGTACCGACATTTTTTTCAGAAGAGAAATATTGGAGGCCAAGAGAGCTTGAAGAGCTCTTGTACTGCTAACTGAAGGAGTACTAGATGAAAAAAAATATATCCAACATTTGTTCATACATTTTATATAGTAGAAAGGATGTGGCAGACATCTGGTTTAGGAAGAGGTGAAGTAATGGTATCATCTTGGGCATTTCTTTTTTTTTCTCTTGATGTTCTTTGAAATACTTTCATAAACAGGGAATTCTTAAGAGTATACGCCGATCAAAGCAAATCCGAAATACAGTAATGGAAAACAAGCAACACATATTTCCCCATATACTGGGTATAATAATACAGAACAATATAATCTCTAAAAGCAGGACAGTAAATAAACAGCAACACTCTGAAAACAGGGAAATTTCATAAGTGGAATCAACCAGGGCCAGCTAACACCTCCCAACAAAGCATTCTCCCAGTGAGGAAAAAGGCAGGCTTTGAAGCTGCAAGGCCATTAAATACTAATCAAGGTGATTAATTGCAGCATTCATACTTGCCACACCGAGACTATTAATTACTATTCAATCTGGCCAACGAAGGATTCCACAAGGTAGAAAATGGCCAAGCTTGCAAGCAGCAAGGCTATTCAGTGCCATTCAACCTGGCCAACCATGATTTCCCCTAGGTAGAAAACCCCTAGGCTTTGAAGCCAAGCGGCTACTCCATCCCATTCAACCTGGCCTAGCAAGGATGCCCTATGAAGAAAGCAACCAGGTTTTTAAGCTGCAAGACTATTCAGTGCAATTCCAGATGGCCAAACAAGGATTCTCCTACAAAGGAAGTAGCCAGGCTTCAAAGCAGCTCTTTGATTGAGGGTGCTATTCCAGCTCACCAAACAAGGATTCCCACAGGTATAACACAGCCAGGCATTAAAGATGAAAGGCTATTCAGTGCAATTCAAGCAGACCAGCAAAGAATTAACTTTGGTAGAAGGCGGCCAAGCTTTAAAGCAGCGATACTACTTTGTACTATTCAAGCTGACTAACCAAAGATTCCCCTAGGTAACAAGCAGCCAGGCTTTGAAGTAGTGAGGCTATTCATTGCAATTCTAGGAGCCCAAAAAACCATTCCCCTAAAATGCAAGTACCCGGCCTTCCAAGCAGCAAGCCTATTCAATTGTATTCCAGATCACCAAGCAAGGATTCCCATAAGAAAACGGCCAGGCTTTGAGGCTGCAAGGCTATTCACTGCTATTCCACCTGGCCAATAGAGCATTCTCATAAACCACAGCAATGTGTGGCCAGGCATAGCTAGTAGCAGATTAAAAGTTATGGGATTTTTTCTTCCTCTTAAAGGAAAAATCCTGCACTTCAGTTTGAAGGAAGCCCTCTTATAGAGAACAAAAGTTATAACTTTTATATCAAAAAGGAGATGTAACTTTATAATTGTTCATTTTAAGAAGTAAATGGAGCAATATAAACTTTGATATTTGCTATTCTTTGGTACCTTCAAGTCAGCCATGACTTATGGCAACCCTGTCATAGGGTTGGCAAGATTTAGTCAGATGTGATTTTCCATTATCTTCCTCGAACGTTGAGATAATGATCTGCCCTATATTACCCAGTAAGTTTCTATAGCTGAGTGTGGATTTGAAACCTGGTTTCTGGGAATCCTAATTTGCATCTACACTACAAAATTAATGCAATTTGTCACTAGTTTAAGGCTGGATCTACCCTTCTTTATATCCCAGGACCTGATTCCAGATTATCTGCTTTGAGCTGGATTATAAGAGTCTACATTGGCAGATAATCTGGGATAAAAAGATAATCTGGGATCAGATCCTGGGATATAGGGAAGTTTACATCCAGCCTGACTAACGTGGCTCAGTCCTACATTGTATGGGTCATATGCAATGTAGTGAGTAATCATGCAACACCTTCACTTCCTTGGGATGCTCCATATCCAGTACATTCCCAGTATATGTAGAAATTAATACATATGAAGATACTGTTAAAGATATGGCTCCTAGCCATTTGGCTTTAAGCTTGCATCTTGAATTAAGCTTAAGATGTATAGCTGAGCCAGAATCAGTGTAATATGATCCTCTACAAATAGATACAATCAGAAAGTGACTACCTGCATTGTTCCACCAGCAGAAGAAAGTCCTGTGTAGTTTATTATACTGATGCCATGCTGTCCACAACTTGCCCATGCATCAGCAATGATGACTAGCATTTTATTATTTGTGAGAGGCAGCCAGATAATTGCCAGTTTTAACTATTAAACAATACTCCTTTTTATTGCTGCCATCTTATTTTCCAAGAGCTAAAGCAGAGTCTGGGAGTACTCTAAAACTGCACATCTGATTTACAAATAACTAGCTGTGCCCGGTCACGCGTTGCTGTGGCGTTGTCCGGTGGTGTTGGTGAGAAATTTGAGTTAGTGGTGGTATTGAATGTCTGTTGTATGGTTGTCTTTATGTTTATTATGTATTTGGTTGTTTGTGTAATGTGAAAGTGGTGAGAGTAGAGGGGGTCTTTGTTGCTGTGTAGTATTGTATAGTATGCATACGTTGTCCAAGTGTTGTGAATGGTTAGATTGTGTCTTGGTGCATAGTAGAAAGGGTTGGGGTGGATGGCCGTTAGGGGTGTCTTCACATTATTGGATTGTATAGTTCTATGATTATTATTATTGTTGTTGCTGTTATCATCATGATTATTATCTTTATTATCATTATTATTATATAGTGGGCGGGTGACCATCTGTCAGGAGTGTTTGGATTGTGTGGTCTTGCATGGTAGAAGGAGGTTGTACTGGATGATTCTTAGGGGTGTCTGTAAACATTAGGATTCCATGATATTGTTATTAGTATTATTATTATCATCATCAAGAAGCTGTATGGCCATCTGTTGGGAATGTTTGGATTGTGTTCTCCATGGCAGGAAGGGGTTGGACTGGATGGCCTTCAGGGGTCTCTTCTATCTCTGTGACTGTAGGATTCTATTATTATTTTTATTGTGGAGATTGTGGAGATATTGGATGGCCATCTGTCAGGAGTGTTTGGATTGTGTGGTCTTGCATGGTAGAAGGAGGTTGTACTGGATGATTCTTAAGGGTGTCTGGAAACATTAGAATTCTATGATATTGTTATTAGTATTATTATTATCATCAAGAGGCTGTATGGCCATCTGTTGGGAATGTTTGGATTGTGTTCTCTATGGCAGGAAGGGGTTGGACTGGATGGCCTTTAGGGGTCTCTCCTATCTCTGTGACTGTAGGATTCTATTATTATTTTTTATTGTGGAGATTGTGGAGATATTGGATGGCCATCTGTCAGGAGTGTTTGGATTGTGTGGTCTTGCATGGTAGAAGGAGGTTGTACTGGATGATTCTTAAGGGTGTCTGGAAACATTAGGATTCCATGATATTGTTATTAGTATTATTATTATCATCAAGAGGTTGTATGGCCATCTGTTGGGATTGTTTGGATTGTGTTCTCCATGGCAGGAAGGGGTTGGACTGGATGGCCTTTAGGGGTCTCTCCTATCTCTGTGACTGTAGGATTCTATTATTTTTATTGTGGAGATTGTGGAGATATTGGCTGGCCATCTGTCAGGAGTTTGTCGAAGAGATAAGCAAACACTATAAAGGTTCAAAACATAAAAAGAGATGTGACATGTAAGGGCCATAGAAATAGTCAGGCCTCTCTGAGTATAGAGCTATCTTCTTTCTATGTGAAAAATTTAAGCAAATGCTATAAAGATTCAAAACATAAAATGCAGTATGTTATTTAGAGCATCATGTACAAACATTATTACCTGAGAGTTAACAATAATAATGAAAATAATAAGTACAGTCAACTGTTGTAATTCATAGTAGTATCTTCCAGACTGTAATGTTTAAAGGAAACTGTAAGGGTTGCCAAATCCAATTGGAGTCTTCAGAAACTGTTTAAATAGTGGAGACTACTTGATATGTTTTGACTTTAGACCACATTTAAGCCTTGATAATTACAGTAATTATGTTTTGAACCTTTATGGTGTTTGCTTATCTCTTTGACATTGTCTAGTATAGACATTTGTGTGTATTTATCATCTGTCAGGAGTGTTTGGATTGTGTCCTCCTGTGTGGTAGAAGGAAGTTTTACTGGATGATTCTTAGGGGTCTCTGCAAACCTTAGGATTGTATGATGTTGTTGTTGTTGTTGTTGTTGTTATTATTATTATTATTATTATTATTATTATTATTATTGAGAGGCTGGGTGGCCATCTGTTGGGAGTGCTTGGATTGTGTCCTGCATGTCAGATCGTGGGAGGTGTTAGCTGGCCCTGATTGTTTAATGTCTGGCATTCCCCTGTTTTAAGAGTGTTGTTTTTTATTTGGTGTTGTGATTTTAAGCTTGTTAAAATATTAGGAGTCAGATTGTGTTGATTGTCATGGTTCATAGCATATATTTAAAATATTGAGTATTAAAATGGGTTGGATATTGTAGAAGGAAATAATTCGGATGATGGGCGGGCGCTAGGACCCAGGGGACAGCTTTTTCCCATTGCCTGCCTTTCCTCTTGTCGGCGGCCATGAGGCTTCTCATTCCCTCCCTCCCGGCATGGCTCCCGATGGTGTGTTGTGGGTTCTGTCCACGTGGAGGTGCGTGACGTGATTTTTTGTTGTTTCAACCTTAAGGCGTGGATGATGGGTTGTGTTGTCAAATTTTGAGGTTGGGGGGGGCCTTTACTTTTGTTGTTTTGCTCGGTGCCGCGATTCCATCACCCTTTTATATATATAGATGTGCTTTAATCAGGTACTTGTATCTTTCTTGCCTTCTTTCTTGTGGAGTACATCCTCTGTTCTTCAGAACTTCGGCATTTGAAAAATAGTGTATTTTTTATCAACTGAAAGGCAGTGTTCTTGGTAATCAGATGAATCTTTAGTGTACAAGAAAGATAAGATCTCTTGATAGGTTTATGCTGTCTGAATTGTTTTAATTCTCCTTTATTGACACGTTAGCTGGTAGTGAATGTGATAGTGAGTGCCAACAAGCTCTATAAATAAATTATGCATTATGTGACCAAGTCAAGTCATGAATCTCTCAGTCATATCCAGTGGAAAACCCTGAGTCGTGTTATTATAAGACAAGGGCTTCTCTCTCCACTTTCACCAAATCATCATGTTTCTGTTAACCTTAGTCATGTTAACCATAGTCATCATAATATATCTTGAAGATGAGACCCAAATCTAAACCTGAAATTCATTCATGTTTCATACGTGTCTTATACAAATAGCAAGAAGGTAATTTTGTATAAAAATAAAAACAATGTTGTGCATGAAACAAAGTTTATGTACATTAAACCATCAGAAAACAAAGGCATCACTATTTCAGCCACCCATGTGTACAATTTTGGATTATGGAGTATTTCAGATTTCTGGATAAGAGATACTCAACATGTACTTTCTTACAAATATTCACTTCCTTTGACTTTTCTACATTTTGTTCTGCAGCTGAAATGGATCTACTTGGTATTTGTTAGCATTTAACAGACAGAAAATACTCAGCATTCTGAATGTGCAAACTATTTATATCATGGCACAAAATTAAGTAAATAGAAATGATCTGGCATTTGTTGGTTATGTAAGTGTTCATTCCCCTTGGCTGTGAAGTAAATTCTGATTAAAAACTGTATTAGGCAGCGTATACATTTAAATTCAGTACAGTTAATATACACAAAAGATCAATGCTAAAATACTGTTAAACTACCAAGAACATTTCAAAGCAGTTGGGTACTATCAGCATGCTACTGGCACCAAACCACAAAGCTCCAGACTGCCTTTCCCAACAGTGTCCCAACAGTAGCATGGAGAATCAAAGAGAGCCCCGAGGGATTCCACAAGGCAATAGCCAAGAAGTTGAACAGGAATCTCCTTTTAGTCTCAACCCCTGGGTAGAAATGAACCCAAAGTGTCTCTCCGGTGAGATGGCCCAGATAATCAATTTCATCCAGGAATCTCTTCAACTGGGAGGCCACTCCACTTCCCTCCAAAATAAAATGTTGGATATTAGTTGATAGTGGTAATGTCTCCATTTGACATGTTAGAATCTGCATTGTAAGGAGGCATTCAGTCCCCCTTCTGACCCTTTCAATGAGTTGCGAAAGTCAAGGATCTAGCAACCATTTGGGGGCTCTCACCTGTCCAAGGATCTCATTCTCATTCTTAGGTGAATGGAGCCCATTGGTCTGCATCTTCAGTGGCACATAATCATTAAATGGGAAAGTTCTCAGAACATAACACTCATGAAGACCAAGGAGCTATCACAGAATCAGTTGGAAGAAACCACAGAGTCCATCTGGTCCAATTCCTGTCCATACAGGAACACAAAATGAATGCACCCCCCACATAAGGCCATTCAGCCAAAAAATCTCCAGAGAGAGAGACTCTAAGGAAACATATTCCATTGTCAAATAGCTCAAACAGTCAAGAAGTTCTTACTAAAGTTTCAGTGGAATCTCTTTTCCTGCAGCTTTAATCTACTGCTCTGTGCCCTAGTCTTTAGATTAGCAAAAACATGCTTGTCTCTTCAGTATGACATCCTTTCAAATATTTAAACATGATTATCATGTCCCCTCTCTAATTTCTCTTTTTCAAGCCAAATATGCGCAGTTCCCTAAGTTGCTTCTCATAAGCTTGGCTTCCAGACCTTTGACCATTTTGTTTGTCTTTTTCTGGACATATGTTAGGTTCTCAATATAAAAAGAAGTCTGGACTAAATTTATACAGAAGTATCATACAAACTCTGAACATCCCAATGAACATCAAACATGATTTTATGCATTGAATATGGATCTGGAACAGGAAGAGAATGTGTCTGGACAATACTTTTCTGTTGCAGTGCAAGTGATGATCATAGTAATCATCACTGCTGTAATATGAAAATCCTAATGTTGGATGCGTTCAAATTTTGTAGCCCACGCTTACTCTTGAGTAAGGCACCTTAATTTCAGCTATATTTTGTGATATGCTTCTTTTCTTTGTTTCATCTGGGATAAAACATGAGAAGTAGTTGTTCTGGGAATGCTTCGTTGGCATGTCTTTTTTGTGCAAGTCCTTTTTTTCCAGCAAAGTGCATGAGATGGCAAAAAGAAAAACATTGCCTAGGATTTTTGCAGTCCTGTGCATTTTACTCAAAAATGAGCTCGTTAAGCCGCTGGTTCTTTTGAGACAAAGTAGAACTTTCTGATTTTTTTTTAAAAAAAGTTTATCTGTGTTTTACTTTGGCATGACACAGCATGTCTCTTAGTAATGTACTTGTTTTCTTTGTTTGTGTATTATTTATTCTTAATGCAGTCTTCGACTGCTTAGATACATTCTGCTGGTAGTTTTCAGATGTGTGTCTTTGTTATAAGTAGCCCTTGTTAAGTAACCATAAAATAGGAAAGTAAAAAGCTGTTCCTTCCAAAAAGAACTAGAACAGTAAGAACAAGAATGAAACAATTTAAAAAAATAACAGCCCAAATTCTGACTTGGTACCTTAAATAGTCAATTTTCTTGTATGTTTCCTTCTGTGTGCTGTGTTATCTGAGACCCTGACCTGTATTTTGTCCTGGCTCAACTTCTCCAGTTGTCTCCAAAAAACTTTTCAGTCATGGAGTGCCCTTTTCAAAAAATATGGCTGTTCCAGGAAGCTTTGGAGAGGTTGACATATTGATCCTGATCTTGAATACTTGCTATTGCTGTCTTATATCTGGCCTAGTGTTTTGCTAATTGCAGTTGTTGTTGGTTTTTTTTTATCGTTTTAAATATGTGGATTATTCACTGCTTTGACCTTTTTTGATGCAAAGACTGAGTTTTTATAGCATACTTCATAATTTGGGTTGTATTAGAAAATTTATGTGATGTATATCCTTAATTACCTAGAATGACAGATGAGGAAAATGTTAATAGTTGCTTATGTCATTTTGTTAACCATAAATAGAACATTGTGCTGTTATCTATTTTTTATTTTGTGGCTTACCTCATGCCAACAGAAAAGTGAAAAAATTGAGAGATAAGGGGAGAATTGGGAACACTTAGTTGTTTATATTGTATTGAGAATTCATTGCAAATTTAATTCAAAAATTCTTAAATTAATGATGTAGTAGTCCGTATGTTCCATCTTCTAAAATAGAATAGTTTGTGCAAGTGCAATAATGCAATCCAATTGTTGAAATGAATGATTTGTATGCAGGTGACCAATTCTGTTGAATTCCACAGCAATATACAGTATATTCCAAAATAGCTGACCATGTCACTACATCGATGGCACCATTGAAGTGCTTCAGCAAATATTAATCTTATGCACAAATGCTGCCTATGTAGTAATTACAAGAGTGACAGTATTCTTGTGTTACAAATATTAGAACTGAGGATTAGAACACAAGTACTTCATAAATATTTACTTAATTAGACTATATTTCTATTTAAGGATAGATTTGAAGTAAATTTGAAGGGCCCTTTTCTCTAAGTAGAATGGTGAAAGTCAAGAGCTTCGTCCTTAGCTGTCCTCTACTGTTTCGACTCTACTTTGAGGGAAAATGCCAAAGAGCAATCACTGCTGCTATTTCCCACCCAGGCATTAAAAAAAAACCCCGAAAGCAGCTCAGGTGATAAAGTGTGAAAGAGGGTTGATGCTTTTTCTTATGTCCTCTTAGGGCAGGCTAAGTTCTCACCTTCACTTTACTCAGAGAAGGGGATTGTTGCTTTCTTCATAAGAGTTAAGATACAGTTCGTACATTGAATCATAGATAAGTCAACCCAGAGTTTTGGGGTTGATTTTTATTAAAATTGCTAGGCGTATACGTACGTATATACAGTATAAAAAGAATTGTATCAGCCTTGGCTTAATTTGTAAAAGTAATATTCTGAATATTCTGAATTTGTAAAAGTAATATTCTGAAAATTTTCCCGCTATTTGTGAGTGCTATATTGAGATGTTGTCAACACAAAGTGACCATTTCATTTGTAGCATCACAGAGTTTTTGACAACACTGCTTATATGCAATGGTAACTTTTTTCTGGTGATATCTTTTGGTTTTTCAACCACAGTTGTCTTTTGGAAATTAAATTGAAGTCAAAGTTTGCTTTGAAAGTCTTTGAATGTAGAGAGAGTATAAAGCAGGCATGGAATACTTCCTTTCTCCAGGTGCTTTGGACCTCAACTACCATAAATCCCAGCCAGTTTACCAGCTGTTATGAATTGTGGGAGTTGAAGTTCATAAACACCTGGAAGGCTGAAGTTTGCCCATGCCTGGTATAAAGTTATAGTGTGTCAGGACCCAGGCTGCAGAGCACCAATAACCATACACAGAGGCCAGAATCTATCTAATATCTTTATTGTGGAAATATATAAAGTTAATAAAAACAAGTGTAGAAAATAGTCCAGAAGTAGACCTTTCAGGAAAGGTCAAAATTAGTCCAAAGGAACAATGTCCAATATGAAATATTAAGGTCCAAAGTTGTAATCCAGTAACCGAAACACTCACTTTGCCAAGCAAAGTGAGGGGAGATGACAAGGTCCTTTAGTCCATGAAACTTAAGCAAGGCTAGGAAGTAAACTTGATTCTTGGAACACTAGGCTTAATTCAAGGCAACAAGAACGAGGAGCAAGAACAGGATCCGTGGTAAATTCGTGGCGAGGTCCGGAAAGCAAGGCAAGGTCCTGGGAAGCAAGGCAAGGCTGGAAACGGGAGCAAAGGACTTGAACGCGGGAGTAGCGTAGTCCACACACAACCTACTCCCGAAGCTGACGAATTGACTCCGCAAGATTCCTACGTGGGCAAAACACCTAAATAGGGTCTCGTTTTCCCGCCAAAGAACAATTCTCTGGGGAACCAGAACCGAAAGCCATTCTCTGTGTCCAGATGCATGACTCCCTAAAGTTTCCCATGGGAAGCAGGCTTAATCAGCTGAATGCCTGGCAGCAATCCTAGCGCTCCTGCGAGACGCCTCCTGAGCGCCTTTCTGTTGTTTATAATAATCACGGCGAGAAAATGGGGGAGATTTCGGCTCAAGGCTTGTTTGGCAGACTTCTGGAAGGCAAATCTCCTGCAGGTGCAAGGGCTCCAATTCTGGCTGAAAAAGCTCCAATTCTGGCTGAAACGGTGGGAAACCTAAGTTTTCCTCTTCATCTGTCAACAGTGCTAGGAACGGGACTACATGGCCCATGAGTCATCACACTATCCCCCTCCTCAAGGCCCCTCTCCAAAATGGGCTCTCTTCCCGAGGTGCGGGGCCGCGGCTTGGCGGGGTAGGCCTGGTGGAAGCGGCGGGCTAAATTGGGGGCATGGACTGTGGAAGCGTCTTCCCAAGAGCGTTCTTCGGGGCCAAAGCCTACCCAGTCAATGAGATACTGAAGGCGGCGGCGATGAAAGCGAGAATCCAAAATGTCCTGAACCTCGAATTCCTCCTCCCCATCCACCAAAACAGGAGTGGGGGCCGGCCGGTCTGCATCAGGGTGCACACCATCCGCTGGAAGGAGCAGGGAGCGATGAAACACTGGATGAATGTGCATAGAGCGCGGAAGTTGAAGTTTGAAAGTCACGGGGTTAAGTTGCGCCACCACTGGATAGGGACCAATGAAACGGGCATCTAGCTTCCGGCAAGGGCGGTGGGAGGGCAAAAAGCGAGTGGACAGAAGAACCCGGTCTCCTACCTTGATTTTGGGGCCCGGCTGGCGATGATTGTCAGCGTGGCGTTTATAGTCCTCCTTGGCTTGGTCTAGTTGCTGGAGCAAAAGTTGTTGCACCGCTGTGAGTTCTTGCAGCCAGTCCTCTGCTGCGGGAACTTCTGAGGTTTCAATGACAGAAGGAAAGAAACGTGGATGGAAGCCGTAGTTTGCAAAGAACGGGGTTTCTTTAGTTGAAGCCTGGACACCATTGTTGTAGGCAAACTCCAACAGCGGCAACAGGGAAGCCCAATTGTCCTGCTGATAGTTTACATAACAGCGAAGGTATTGTTCCAAAGTGGCATTGGTGCGCTCAGTTTGCCCATCCGTTTGGGGATGGTGAGCCGAAGATAAACGAGAGTCTATGCCCAATAGTTTTTGTAGTGCTTTCCAGAAACGAGAGGTGAATTGAGACCCACGGTCTGTGACCAAACTCTTGGGCAAACCATGTAATCTGAAAACATGCTGAAGGAATAAATCTGCAGTCTCTTTGGCCGTGGGGAGGCCATCGCAGGGAATGAAATGGGCTAACTTGGTAAAAAGGTCCACCACCACTAGGATCGTGGTGAATCCAAGGGAAGGTGGTAGGTCAGTGATAAAATCCGCAGAAATTATTTCCCATGGACGAGATGGAGTAGGAAGGGGATGCAGTAGCCCTGAGGGCTTCTCCCTTCTTGTCTTGGAACGCTGGCATACCGGGCAGGTATTGACATATTTTTCCACATCCTTGCGGATCTTGGGCCACCAGAAATCTCTTAGGATCAAATGCATGGTTTTAAATAATCCGAAATGCCCTGCTGGCTTGCAGTCATGACACAGACGAAGTGCCCTTTCCCTGCCCGGTCCTGGAGGGATGTAGACATGATTTCTATAGCAAAGCAACCCATCCTTAAGCGAGAAGGGAAAATGTAGTCCTTGGCGAAGTTGATCTTGAGCCCAGGCATCCGCCTGTTGACTGGCCCTGATTTCCTGAGCACAAAGGGGCCCTGGAGTAGAGGAAGTAGGTTCAATTGGAGTGGATTTGGTGTTCCCCACTGTGAGCGTGGCAAAGTTCTCGGGCTGCAGCAATTGGGATTCAAAGGTCTCTCTGCGCCCTGCAGCATATTCTGGTTTCCGTGATAGAGCATCTGCTTGCTTGGTCTGAGCTGGGGTTACATAATGGATCTGGAAGTCAAAACGCTCAAAGAATAAAGCCCAGCGCTGCTGCCTCTGATTTAACTTGCGGGCAGTTCTTAGATGTTCTAGATTCCGATGATCAGTATGGACCTCAATGGGAAATTTGGCCCCTTCTAACCAATGTCTCCAAGTTTCAAAGGCTGCCTTTATGGCCAAAAGTTCTTTTTCCCAAATAGTGTAATTTCTCTCTGGGGCTGTTAGTTGACGGGAGTAAAAAGCACAAGGGTGAAGATGATCACCCACTGGTTGCAAGAGTACAGCCCCAATTGCCACATCGGAGGCGTCAGCCTGCACAACAAAAGGGGTTTTAGGATCTGCGTGCTGAAGGATTGGCTGGGACGTGAATCATTTCTTTAGTTGCTGGAACCCTTTCTCTGCTTGCTCCGTCCAGCGGAAAGGCTGTTTCCCACGGATGCAGCTGATGATTGGATCAGACCAGCGGGCAAAGTCTGGAATGAACTTGCGGTAATAGTTCGCGAACCCCAAGAAACGCTGCACCTCTTTCTTGTTGGTTGGCGCCCGCCATTCCAATACTGCTGAAACCTTTGCCGGGTCCATGGAGAGCCCTAGTGGTGAGACACGGTATCCCAGGAAATCTACCTCTTGTAGATCAAAAGCGCATTTTTCTAGCTTGGCATAAAGTCCATGATCCCGCAATCGTTGTAACACCATTCTGACGTGGTTCTCATGTTCTGATTGTGATCTAGAAAACACCAAAAAATCGTCCAAGTAGATGATCAAGAACCGATCTAGATAATCCTGAAAGATATCATTGACAAAATGCTGGAACGTTGCGGGAGCTCCACATAAACCAAAATTCATGACCAGGGACTCGAATAATCCGAATTTAGTCTGGAAGGCGGTTTTCCACTCGTCCCCCTCCCTGATGTGAACTAGATTATAAGCCCCCCGAAGATCCAGCTTGGTGTAAACCTTGGCCCCTCGAAGCCGGTCTAATAGGTCCGAGATCAAAGGCAGGGGATAGCGGTTCCGCTTAGTGATATTGTTCAATGCTCTATAGTCCACCACCAAGCGTAGGTCCCCTGACTTCTTTTTCACAAACATCACTGGGGAAG
Source organism: Anolis carolinensis (assembly GCF_035594765.1). NCBI lineage: Eukaryota > Metazoa > Chordata > Lepidosauria > Squamata > Anolidae > Anolis > Anolis carolinensis. Next base: position 14,664,975 of record NC_085844.1, read on the forward strand.
CGGCTGGGGATTGAGATGGTCTGATGAACCCCTTGCGGAGGTTTGACTCTATGAACTCCCTGAGAGCTTCTTGCTCTGGTTCAGTCAGGGAGTAGAGGTGTCCTCGCGGGATCGGGGCCCCCTCCACCAAGTCAATGGCACAATCATAAGGCCTATGCGGGGGCAGTTTCTCGGCTTCCTTCTCATTGAAAACATCCCAAAAGTCTGAGTATTTCTTGGGCAAGGTGATGATGGATTCAGCGTCTGTGGCATGGCAGACCTTGGCTACAAGACAATGGTTTTGGCAATATTTAGAAGCAAACTGCAGTTCTCTGTTGGTCCAAGAGATGCTGGGGTCGTGGAGTGTCAGCCATGGGATCCCTAGAATTACAGGGAAATGAGGAACCTCGGTAACAAAGAAGGAAATCTCTTCCATATGTTCCCTTATCCACATTCTGGTGGGTTCAGTCCATTGGCTTACTGGACCTGTCTTTAGGGGGCGGCCATCTATGGCTTGCACCACCCGGGCGTTCTTGAAATCGTGATATTGTAATCCCAGAGAGTCGGCATACTCTCTATCAATGAAATTGTTTGTTGCTCCTGAGTCTATCATGGCATGGATCATGACGGGTCCTTTTTTCGCTGACCACAAGGTGACCACTAGGAGAAATAGGACCCCGGTTGGCGGCTCTTGAGTGGGGTTTTTGACCGGGTTGGCGAGCCTCTCTACGCCCGGTCGTTGGCTTCCCCCGCCGGCTTCGCGCCAGTCGCCTCAGCCGTCTCCGACTCCACGGAGGACGCCGCCGCCAAACGAGCGGCGGGCTTTCTTTTGGCTGGGCACTCTCTGGCAAAGTGGCCCCCGTCTCCGCAGTACCAACAGAGGTTTAAACGTTGGCGGCGGGCCTTCTCGGCAACGTCTAACCTGGGGCGCACATTGCCCAATTGCATTGGCACCTCCCCGCTTTCTCTGGGGTATGGGGCTGGTGGCGGGGGTCTCCACACTGGACGTGGTTGGACGCCGGCGGGAGCGGGAGGTTTTGCCCCAGCTCTCCCACTCTGGCCTCGGAGCCATTGTTTCCTGTTGGCAAGCATGACTTCGGCTCGTAAACATTGGTCAATAAGTCTTTCAAGAGAGTTCGGAGGATCCACCTTGGAGATTTCTTCCAACATCTCGATATTGAGACCCTCCCGAAACTGTCCTCTGAGGGCTATGTCATTCCAACCGGTGCTTTGAGCCAGCACTCGGAACTCGGCTATGTACTGGGACATGGGCCTGTCCCCTTGAGAAAGGCGCCGGAGTTTGTGGCCGGCCGCCTCTAAATTGTCCTCGATCCCCCAAGTCGCCTTAAGGTGATTCAGGAAGTTATGCGCGGAACTTAGGTGTGGGGAGGCTTCATCGTACAGCGCCGTGGCCCAATTGGCCGCGGGACCGTCCAGGAGACTGTAAATCCACGCCACCTTGATGTCTTCTTGGGGAAACTCGGCATGACGGGCTTCTAGGTATGCCTGGCATTGACGACGGAAAACGTGAACCTTGGAAGCTTCTCCAGAAAACTTGGTTGGCAATGCCAGGGCAGGGAGACGGATTCCGCGTTCCTTCAAGCCCCGTAGTTCTCCCTCCTGCGCATGGATCATATCCCGGATTCTGTCCACTTCATCCTTGGCAATGGTGTAGCTGAGTGGCTGGTCTCCCGGCCCGGCTCCGGTAGACATTCTGGCCTAGGTTGATTGGTGCTTAAGGTGGCGGAGTCAAACTGTCAGGACCCAGGCTGCAGAGCACCAATAACCATACACAGAGGCCAGAATCTATCTAATATCTTTATTGTGGAAATATATAAAGTTAATAAAAACAAGTGTAGAAAATAGTCCAGAAGTAGACCTTTCAGGAAAGGTCAAAATTAGTCCAAAGGAACAATGTCCAATATGAAATATTAAGGTCCAAAGTTGTAATCCAGTAACCGAAACACTCACTTTGCCAAGCAAAGTGAGGGGAGATGACAAGGTCCTTTAGTCCATGAAACTTAAGCAAGGCTAGGAAGTAAACTTGATTCTTGGAACACTAGGCTTAATTCAAGGCAACAAGAACGAGGAGCAAGAACAGGATCCGTGGTAAATTCGTGGCGAGGTCCGGAAAGCAAGGCAAGGTCCTGGGAAGCAAGGCAAGGCTGGAAACGGGAGCAAAGGACTTGAACGCGGGAGTAGCGTAGTCCACACACAACCTACTCCCGAAGCTGACGAATTGACTCCGCAAGATTCCTACGTGGGCAAAACACCTAAATAGGGTCTCGTTTTCCCGCCAAAGAACAATTCTCTGGGGAACCAGAACCGAAAGCCATTCTCTGTGTCCAGATGCATGACTCCCTAAAGTTTCCCATGGGAAGCAGGCTTAATCAGCTGAATGCCTGGCAGCAATCCTAGCGCTCCTGCGAGACGCCTCCTGAGCGCCTTTCTGTTGTTTATAATAATCACGGCGAGAAAATGGGGGAGATTTCGGCTCAAGGCTTGTTTGGCAGACTTCTGGAAGGCAAATCTCCTGCAGGTGCAAGGGCTCCAATTCTGGCTGAAAAAGCTCCAATTCTGGCTGAAACGGTGGGAAACCTAAGTTTTCCTCTTCATCTGTCACAACAGTGCTAGGAACGGGACTACATGGCCCATGAGTCATCACATAGTGGGAAGAACTGTGTATCTAACAGAAAACCTCAGATTGTGTGTTGTTTGAATTCTAGAATAGTGGTTTGAGATAGTAAAACCACAAAGAAGCATTGTAGCAGATAAATTTCATAATTGTAGATTTAATGTGTTCCTAGTAATGGCCTTTCATTGTGCCACTGCTTGTGGTCAAATATTGGAAAAAAACAATTTGATGTTTGTTCATGTTCACATTTGTCAATCTAAACAGTCAGATACTGCTGAGGCATTAAAAAACCACTTTGCTTTAAAACAGTGTTGAGTAAAGCATGGTCAACATGCCAACACTTTTAGAAGGAAAAACACTTCACATTAAGAGCAAAAAATAGATGGAGGGAAAGATTACTAAGTCACGCTATATTTATAATTAAGTCCCATAGGGTGCTTGGGTTTGCATTTTTCAAACTGAATACACTGCCACATGCCAAGTAATCTGTTTCAGTTTTTATCCTGCTGAAATAAAAACCCAAATGACCTTTTTGAGAACAACAGTTGTTTCCACACAAATCTGCGATTTCACTCTGCTCTTAAGTCTGGATATCTCTTTTAAACAAGAATTTTCCATGGCACCATGCTCTTTTATGTTTAAAAATGTACTGTAGTTTCACCACTTGAAATTCATTCATAAAAGTTTCTATGCTAAGCCTGAACTATTATGTACCTGTGATTCCATTTTGAGTGAATTGCCTTGGATCAGGCTGCCGGGGCCGGGCTGTGGCGCAGCTGTTGAGCAGCTGCCTTAAATCACTCTGACCATGAGGTCATGAGTTCGAGGCCAGCCCGTGGCGGGGTGAGCACCCGTCAATTAAAAATAAAAAATAGCCCCTGCTCGTTGCTGACCTAGCAACCCGAAAGATAGTTGCATCTATCAAGTAGGAGATAAGGTACCACTAATAAAAGTGGGGAGGCAAGAATAACTAATTTACGACCTGGAATGAGGAAGTGCCGTCAGTGTGGATGATGAAGCAGCTGCTCCCCCCTGTGGCCAGAATCGAACATCCCCTCAGAAGAACGTTAACTTGCCTCTGCGTGTGTCTCTCAGTCTCTGTTTGATGTGTTTATGGGCATTGAATGTTTGCCCTATGTGTGTTATAATGTGATCCGCCCTGAGTCCCCTTCGGGGTGAGAAGGGCGGAATATAAATACTGTAAATAAATAAAAATAAAATAAATAGTTGCATGCAGTCTGCAAAACCATTAAGCCAGAGCAACAGAGAAACTATTGTCCATGGTGTCTGCACTTGATTCCTCTTGTCTCCCTGTTGCTTCTGTTCAGTGCTTGGGAGTAATACATTATTTTAGGGGGCAATAGGGGTATTGTTATTTTTAGAAGCAGCATATTGCCTAACTTAATTTGGGTTTTGGTGCAGTGTGTTAACATGTACTTATTACATCAAAACATTGTTTGGAGATCATTTCAGGAATTTTTAAGACCACTTATATTTTCAACTAATTTAAAACAAAACAACAACTTGTCATTTGTCATTACTCGAGAAACTGCTTTCTCATGAAAGTAACAATATGTTAACTTTTGTCATAACATATTCAAATTTTACTTCTGGCCAGACAAATACTGTAAAAATGTGAACATCCTGTTTACAAGACTATAGTAGAATGAATGTACACAGCAATAGGAAAGATGAATGCTTCATGAAAGTTTCAGCTCTGTGGAAACACACATACACACCCACACACATTTTTTTGTTTGTCTATTGTTTGTCTAGGACATGATTAGGAGCTTTAGAGATTTAAGCCTTCATTCATATGGACTGGTGTGAACCTGTGTTTTATCCCATAATCATAATTAAGAGATGTGATAGGAATCATGAACCTCTTCTTCAGTTACTTTGGTTTTAAGTGTGAATTTCTTTCAGTTTTCCTGTTACTCTAAGAGTTGCAAGCTATGTTTTTTTTTAAATTCATGATTAACATTAGTCATTTATATCAATCTAGGGAACAAATACACTTTAATTGGAAAGTCAGAATTTGTTTTGTTTAAAATATTTTGTTTTGTGTGTTAGTCTCTGGCTTGATCTAGATATGCTATAGCAGGCATGGGCAAACTTTGCCCCCCCCCCCCCGGTGTTTTGGACTTCAACTCTCACAATCAGGCTGTTAGGAATTGTGAGAGTCCAAAACATTTGGAGGGCCGAAGTTTCCCCATGCCTGTACTATACCATAGTGTTGTTTGCCTGATACCGTTTGCTTCCTCACTCAGCATCTGCTGAGTTAACATTACTATCATTATTCATGTTAACTTTGCTGTGATAAATTGCAATTAATTGAGAATTAAAAGACATGGTTCTGATTTGTTGTTTGCTGCACTTGAGGAGGAACTGACTGAGAGTGTGGAATTTTGTACAACCTGTTTCAAAGGTGTTGTGGCTCTTTTAGGGCAAAAATGTTAATTGTAACATAAGCTAAATTGCTAAAACCAGTTAAGATAGATCCACTGAAATCAATAGCATTTACAGTACATAAGTTTTGACTTACCATTCAACAATAGATGAGGAGGGGAAATATTTGAAAAATGCTGGAAGTAACAGGAACATCTCTTGCTGTTCTTGGAAGTGTCTTCCATCAGTGTACACACTTAAATGCAACACTATAAAGAATTATAAATGTTCTACTTTTAATCCTAATGCATACCTAAAGATGTAATACTGCTTTTTCTTGAAGTTACTATAGCTGTTTTTGTAGCTTTTACATTATGTTTGTTAGCAGATGGTAAATGTTTAATTGAATTAGTTTCTCTGCTATACAAATAGTTTAGAGAGATATTATTGTCTAGTATCTTGCAAATGAGCATCTTGTGAAACCAACAAAACACCAAGTGTTTAAGCCCTTTGCAGGAAACATGATATATTAGAATTTAGGCTAGCATTTACATCTGAGAATTCTACTGTGATCTTCATGTTTAAGTATCTCTTGAAAACAAAATTTATCACAATAGAAGAGAATGCTTCTCATGCTTCTCATGTTTGAAACAGATAACAAAAGAAAACAATGTAAAGTTTTAATTCACCACAAAAATATTGTGTGTTTGTGCTCTCCATCCTGAAATGTCTTACATATGACATATAATTCTGAGCAAAAATCTCTAAAGTCAACACCTATAGAGTGCTTCCAAATGCATTTACCAGAAACTGACTGCCTCTATACGGGTTTTCTTTCCAGGTGATAACAGTATCATCAAATTCCTGACATCATTATCGACGATCACGCATATCTGAGTAGGATGGTCTTCCAAGCGTAGGGTCTTGACGATGGGTCCATAGGTGACCCATATGTTCTTCCACGTCAGTTTCCAGATGGAAAGCAGTCCAGGTCCACACCTTCCTCTTGATATGTTTCTGTCTTTCACTCTCCATTCATGCCTCTTTGAATTCCATTGGTAACAGCTGACCTCCAATTAGAGTGTTCAAGGGCCAGGGCTTCCCAGTGCTCAGTGTCTATGCCACGGTTTTTAAGACTGGCTTTAAGCCCATATTTAAATCCCTTTTTCCTGTCCACCATCCTTCCATTTTCTGTACTTCACTTGGGAGTAGAGTAGCTGCTTTAAGCATTCGGACAACGTGGCAACTCCAGCAGAGTTGATGGCGGAGGATCATAGCTTCAGTGCTGGTGGTCTTTGCTTCTTCCAGAATGCTGATGTTTGTCTGCCCGTCTTTCCATGCTGTTGAAATCATTTCAGGAGTTGAGTGTGATATCTCTAGATGGTTCACGTTTCACAGGCATATAACAGGGTTGGGAGGACAATAGCTTTATAAACAAGCATCTTGGTCTCTATGAATTTCCCAATCCTCAAACACTCTGCTTCATTTGGAAGCATGCTGCACTCACAGAGCTCAGTTGTTGTTGTATTTCAGTGTCGATGTTGATTTCTGTGGAGAGGTGGCTGCCAAGGTAGCAGAAATGGTCAATATTTTCTAACATTCCACAATTAAGCTGTATTTCTGGCATTTCAGAGGGATTAGTTGGTGTCTGTTGAAAGAGCACTTTGGTTTTCTCGATGTTCAGTGAGAAGCCAAGCTTTTTGTATGCTCTTAAAGGCGCTTAGAGTCTGAATATTCTTCTGAATGAGCGTAGACCCCATTATCATCAGCGTATTGGAGTTCTATAACAGATGTTGTGACTTTGGTTTTGGCTTTCAGTCTGCTGAGGTTAAATAACTTGCCATCTACCCAATAGATGATTTCCATGCTGGTGGGAAGCTTCCCATAAACAAGGTGCAGTATCATAGCAATGAAGATTGAGAATAAGGTTGGGGCAATAACATATCCCTGTTTTGACACCTTATTCAAAAATGGGTCACTTTGGGAGCCACTGCTGTCCAAGACTGTTGGTATTATGGAGGACCTGCAGGATGTTCACAAATTTGTCAGGGCATCCGATTTTTTGTAGGATGCTCCAAAGGTATCATCAAGTTTATGACAGTGAACTAGCATTCATCCAAGAAACAGCAGTTCAGAACATTGTGTATAGCCTATTATATTTCCTGTGAATATTCTTTCCAAGTAGGAAGGGGATGTGGTAATCTAAAATTAAGATTGGCCATTAGAGATGCAGGATTGAAAAGCAGAAGATATTCAGCAGAAGTTTGCTGGAAATTATAGAAACAAGTTACAAGGCGATTTTAGATTGCAATATTCTCCTGTGGATCACGTGTACATTATAATGACACTTTTGAATATATAGTAATTTGAATTATGAATTTATGTAGTTGCTGCTTTATGCTTCATGGATTTAATTTGTGAAGTTACCTTTTTCCTAAATGTCATTTTGCATTCAGTTATATATAAACACACACTGAGGAGAGAGAGGACAGAATGAAAAAATGAAGGGGGATTTTATTGTATTTTTCTCTGTAAACACTTATTTAAATTTCTTAATTTTTGGATTATCCCAAAAGTGTTTTTTGTTGGTAAGATGGTTTAAGTAAAATTGAAATCAGCTAAATATTTCATTTGAAACTGATAGTTATACAACTCTTAGTATCTATTAGAAATTTATACAAATACAGTCCATTTTCTGTTTTTGCCCACTATATATGCAAGATAATAATAAAAAAATTAGGGAGAAAAGGATTGTTAGATGGATGGAGAAAGAGAGAGAGTATTGTGGTTTTTGAGAAGAGCTATTTAGATAACTGTTAATATATTAACCTCTGTAAATTAATTTTAGAAACTATGATATTAACAGAAATTTTTCTCTGTAGGGCTATAAACATCACTGGCTTGTTGCATTTCCTGATGCTGGTTTCCTTTTCTCACTCCTTATTCAAATGAGATCTTTGTGTATGCTTGACCGTATGGAAGACTAGGGGAGACAGAATAATTTTCTTTAACTTGGTAATAATGGTTTCTTCTTTTTAATTTGCATGCTTCTTATAGACTGACAAAAACATTTGTTTTGTTCAGCTGTTACTTTTAGTTTAGTACATCATGCCTCCATTTGTAACAAAAATTAAAAGTTTGTAGTTAGTGTCTGCATTAATTTTATTTCTAATATACCCAGTATGATAAGGTTATGCCCACCAAATTATACATTTTATATCCCCTAAAGTAGAAAAGTGATTCTCAATCAGCAAAGGGTACTAATGTGACGATTTGTACATTTTCAACCCCCGGGTCCACTCTATGAAAAAGGCTAACACTATCCTAGAGGAACTAAATTTAATGCTTGTATAAACAACTTTATAGTGTTTTGTAGAGACATCCACAGCCCCGTTTCACTTTTTCATGTTTTGTTTTGTTTTGCTTCAATGGGAATGGATTTATTTTTTGTTATTACCACTTGATATATACAAGATTTTTGTGAAAGTGCATAATATTTGTATGGGGAAAGTTCTGTGAACAAAAAACAAAATGGTATATGTTGGTTCCATAGATATTCATCCCTTTTGTTGTGGCATATCTAAATATGTTCTAGTGGAACTATTTATTATTTATTTATTTACAGTATTTATATTCCGCCCTTCTCACCCCGAAGGGGACTCAGGGCGGATCACATTATAACACACATAGGGCAAACATTCAATGCCCATAAACACATCAAACAGAGACAGAGAGAGACACGCAGAGGCAAGTTAACCTTCTTCTGAGGGGATGTTCGATTCTGGCCACAGGGGGGAGCAGCTGCTTCATCATCCACACTGACGGCACTTCCTCATACCAGGTCGTAAATTAGTTAATCTTGCCTCCCCACTTTTTATAAGTGGTACCTTATCTCCTACTTGATAGATGCAACTATCTTTCGGGTTGCTAGGTCAGCAACGAGCAGGGGCTATTTTTTATTTTTAATTGACGGGTGCTCACCCCGCCACGGGCTGGCCTCGAACTCATGACCTCATGGTCAGAGTGATTTAAGGCAGCTGCTCAACAGCTGCGCCACAGCCCGGCCCCAACTATCTGCCTACAGAAGTCAAAAATCAAAGAGGTTATGTTACATAAAATAAATTAATAAAATAAAATAATAAAAGACATTAATAAATTACTTAAAATAAATTTAATTTAATAAATTAAAATAAATGAAGCAAGATTCATTTTGCTGAACATTTGTTTCACAGCTTCTCCCTAAATACACTCTTCTTTGCAAGAATGAATCTGGCATTATATTTTGTAAAAATTGTGAATTAGTTGTATGGAGGCATTTAGCTATGTGAAGAAACAATTTGTTTCCATACTGAATGTCTTTATTTATGTTTTGCACGAGGCCTAGAAATTTTCCAGCAGCACCACATTGACAGAGAACTAAATATAAGTATATGTATAGGGGAAGAAGTATTATTTTACTTTTGAGGCAATAAGTCTGCTTGCTTAAGGAGATAGGCCACTAATACATTAAGCTATGATTATCTAATCTTTGTATGTGGATGTTAAAGCAAATATTCTCTATAAATTGAAAGATTGTATATGCCAGGAGTTGATCAATAATATATTGTGTTGTATAAGTTAAGATAGGGGTCCCTGGTGGCACAGTGTGTTAAAGCACTAAGATGCTGAACTTGCAGACCAAAAGGTCCCAGGTTCAAATCCCGGAGCAGAATGAGCTCCCGCTGTTAGCCGCAGCTCCTGCCAACCTAGCAATTTGAAAACATGCCAATGTGAGTAGATCAATAGGTACCGCTCTGGCGGGAAGGTAACGGCGCTCTATGCAGTCATGCCGGCCACATGACCTTGGAGGTGTCTGTGGACAATGCCGGCTCTTCGGCTTAGAAATGGAGATGAGAACCAACCCCCAGAGTTGGCCACAACTGGATTTAACGTCAGGAGAAACCTTTACCTTTACCTTTATTAGTTAAGATAGCTGTGGATGTATAGATTAGGAAATTCAGCTTTTTATATAACAACTAGCTGTGCCCTGCCATGCGTTGCTGTGGCCAATTGGGATTGCAGTGAAGAGCCTCACTGTTTGAAAGCCTGGCCGTTTTCTACATAGGGTATGCTTGCTAGGCTAGGTTGAATGAGATGGAGTAGCCTCGTGGTTTCCAAAGTCTGGCTTTGAAGCTGCAAGGCTGTTCAGTGTTAATCAAGGTGGGCCACAAAGGGGTTGATATATGTGTGGAATAACGTGCAGCATGGTAGAAAGAACTGTTGTCTGGTTGAGGCAGGTGTTGCCATGGATCTCCTTGATTAGCACTGAATAGGCATGCAGCTTCAAGGTCTGCCTGGTTAGTACTTGGAAGAATGCTTTACTGGGACGTGTTAGCTGGGTGTGATTATTTAAGTTGTTTAGCATTGAATGGTCTTGTAGCTTCCAAGCGTGGCTGCTTCTTGCGTGAGGGAATCTTTTGTTGGGAGGTGTTAGCTGGGCCTGGTTGTTTCCTGTGGGGAATTCCCCTGTGTTCTGAGTGTTGTTGTTTATTTAGTGTCCTGATTTTAGAGATTATATTGTTGTGTATTGTTATTAGAGCACAATAATTATTATACATTATATTGATAATGTTATATGATTTGCCTGGAATAGGATTATATGAGGCCCCTTCTACACAATGGTTTAAAATTCACACTGAAGTGGCGTTTGTTTTTTTGTTTTGTTTTTGTTTTTTTGCTGTGGCCTAGGAGGCAGCCTGGCTTTGAAGCTGCAAGGCTGTTTAGTGTCAATCAAGGTGGGTCACAAAGGGGTGCATTCCGGTTTTTGCGGGTTTTTTTGGCACCATGGAGGTTAGGGATGTGTAGTTTGTTTGTAAGAACGTAGAGACGTGGATGAGGGGTTGTATTGTCAATTTTCTAGGTTCGGGGGCCTTTAGTTTTGTTGTTTTGCCCGGTGGAGCAATGCCATTCTCCTTTTATATATATAGATTAAACCTAAATATATTCTAAATCATTATGTGGTGTTTCTCATAGTTACTGTGCAGTTCTGTATCAATTTACATAGAGTAAAATTCACTGAACTGAGTGTGCCTTTCTTTTAATTTTGATGTATACGTTCACATATGTCAAATCTTTATTCGTCCATGTTCTCTTCCAAAGATTAACAGGTTTTTGAGACCTTTTTTAAAAAAAATCATTACTCAAAATCAATAAGACTATTTTGGGGAATGAATAATTACATAATTCTTATAGTAATGGCATAGAAATGTTTATAATGTTGATGACAGACACTGAAGTGCAGGACTATTCTTTCAAGGGCTGTGTTTGAGCAAGTGTGGTTGTTTCTCTCTGTCTCTTTAGCTGTCTACTTTTAAATTCTAGTATTGGTTGAACACCTTACTTGGGCATAATGTTAATTCAGTTCTTGTAGAGACTATCGAAGGGAAAGAAGTTGGTGGCTTTTGTTGCCTGCTCTTTAGATGCATAGAGCGAAGAGTATAGGGACAGACCTTTATAGGCTGATGATATGTGTAAATTGCCATAGAAATGATAAATGATGGGTATGGTTATTACCCCTAAGCTAACTTGAAGTTTGATTTCCCTTAGTATCCCTTATTTCTAGCAGGAAACATATCAGAAGGGAGATTCAAAACCTCTTTATTTTGCTACAGCAAAAAATAAAGAAGGTGCCTGGGGGATAAATTCCACAAACAGGCACACGCTGAACAAAGTAAGCATGCAAGTATTTATACCAGTGGTTCTCAACCTGTGGGTCCCCAGGTATTTTGGCCTGCAATGCCCAGAAATCCCAACCAGTTTACCAGCTGTTAGGATTTCTGGGTGTTGAAGGCCAAAACATCTGGAGACCCACAGGTTGAGAACCACTGATTTATACAGTTCCATATACTAATTGTAAAAATCCCTGCTGACTTCTACATCAGAGCTACATCATTATTTCAACGTTCATGTATCTTGAAGGATGCAAATTAGACTGGTCACATATACATATCCCATAATTACCTTTTGTTTAATTATTTTTATTAGCATAGAAACCAAGCACCCTTGTGTGCTTGTTTATCTGGTATAATGAGTTGTAAAGTACAACGTATCTTAAACGTTCTAACATCTGAGGCCATTGCTATACATTACTACCCATTGTGAGGCATATTAGCTTTATTTTTCCAGATTGGCTTTGCATTATTAATCTTTTGCATTTTTTTTTTTGCTAAGAAGATAGAATCCAAGGCCAAGGAGAGATATCTTTCAAGGGGGGCTGGTACAAGGTAGAACAAACAGATCTTTATAACACTCTGGGTATGCACAGGTAAATTTCTATTTATGCTATTCCAGTTTAGTCATCTTGCCTATAATGATAATGAGGTGACATGTTCAGTTTTAATAATGATTGTTGTGGGACAAAGGCAGGAGGAAAGATGCTGCCTAAAGCCAGAATTACTAGATAACCGTATGAAGGATAGGAAAAATAAGTTGAATGTAGTAGGATGCTGGCAATGAATCAGAAAAGAGGTGTGATAAACTGACCAAGAAAGCCCCCATGGGGCTTGGGTGTTAACTAGCTTTATAATATGCATAGTGTATCAAAAAACCATAGTATCTATTCAACCCAGTGTCGATGGGCTAGTGTGTGTATATATATTCCAATTTTGCTGTTTCTCTTTTCAATCTTTCTTTGTAGTTTTTTGTTTGTTTGTTAGTTGTTAAAAACTACTGTTCAGAAGTCCAAACTGGAATGCCTTGGAAGATTGAAGTGTTTTTCAACTGGTTTTCATGTCTTCACATTTGTAATGTCTGATTTGTGTTCAATTTATCATCTGCAGGAGAGACTGGCCTGTTTGCCCAAGGTAGAGTGCTAAAAGAAATTGTTGACAAACAATGGCATATTTCACATTAGAGGATAAGCAAGTGAAAAAACCTCTAATATTGTGGATAATGTGATTAGGTCCTTTGATGACATATCCCGAATAGATGTGTAAGCAGAATTGACATCTGGATTTGTGGCACGGTCTTGTACCTGTCTCCCCTTTCATGCTATGTCTCCTGTAAAAACATAATGGAGAAAGGGAGGCTGTCTGTAGGCAAGTAAAGGGCCTTTGAGAGGATAGCATCATTGTCCAGAACATGACTGAGTAATCTTGGTCATATGCAACCTCTAGTAGGATTGTGTCATTTCCTGTCTTTAGTCTGTTCTTAAATAAATTAGTCCTTGTTGATTTGTTTGTTTGTTTTGACCAAATACGATGGGTACTTTTGCAAATGGAACAACAGTGAGACTTACTTAACCTTCTTTAGTAAAGTGTTCCATAATCTAGGAGCCACCATTGAGAAACCTTATTGATGGTGAAGTTTTATGATGATACCAAATTATCTGGAGTAGCTAAAACAAAAGAAAAATAGCGAAGAACATTAAGACTAAAGGATAAGACTTAGAGTGGCATGTGAATTTCAGCACATCACACTAAGGCAAAAAAAAAAAATTCTAATGTGTAGATACATTCATGACTGATCAGGGAAGGAATGTAGTTGTTGTGAGTAGTAGCTCAATGAAAGTGTCAATCCAGTCTGCATCTGCTATGAGAAAGGCAAATTCCATGTTGAGTGTCACGAAATGAATCAAACTTAAAATTACCAAAATGATGCCTTTAAATAAATCTATGGTGCAGCCACAGTTGAAGTATTGTGCATAGTTCTGGTCAAAAGTAATTTGTTTCCTTGCCCATTAATAGTTACACTCAACTGAAACCATGGGTAAAGATGCCTCTTTCTTGCTTCAGTTATTTTATGTCTAGTAGAAATGAAATGAGAGTGTTAAGTGACTTCACTCCAGACATTAGACACCAGACAACCAACAGATGGTAACATATGTGAATTGTTGTTGATCTGAGCTGGATTAGTTTAGTGACCTAGAGGTGAAAGACTATCTATCCCATTACTATATTCTGTTAAGACAGCAGATACAGGATTTCATTTGTAGAACCAACTAAATTAAAGAATCAGTGAAAGGAGATGGAATTGCTTTTGCTGGAGCATTAACTGATATTATCTATTGTATTCTGTTTTGTTTATATTTGTGCTGGTTTCTAAATATTTGCACTTGTTCTCACTGACACATGGCTAAATTGCAAAACGTTTTTCAATTATGTATTTTTATTTCACATGTCTTTCTTATTAAAAGAAAATCAAAATGTGTTACCTAATGAAAATGATGTATTGAGCTCATTGTTACTTCTGGAATAAATAACTTGTAACAGCTGAGGAATTAAGCTCATTGTTTTTAACTCCATATGTTGAGTGTCTTTCCTGCAGTCTGCTTGGTTTTAAGCTGGTATTTTTTTATTATTATAAATTCAAATAACAACAACAACAACAGTTCTTTGAATTCCAAACACGATGTTGAGATCTTGCAAAGCTTGCTTTAAATACTGATCTTGAAATACTAAAATGTGTTTAAAATGTATATTTTTTGTCTTTGAAATGTGTTGTTCTCATGAATATAAGTCTTTCTTTTTGATTAATTTAAAGTAATACACACTGATCTGAAAAGTAGTGGCTATTGTAGAATAAATTTGCCTGTTTACTGATTAAACTTTTGCCTCATTCCATCAATGTAATTCTTCTGTAATCTTATCTAAAAACTAATTCCTGGTGGATAACAGAAGTTAGTTTTGGGGAGTGATTTTTTTAAAGTAACATTGTTGCTTTTTGGTCATGTAATATTTATACATCTTATAGAATCATATAGATAGAGCATGTTACATTGATTTTTGTGTGATAGTCCCAAAGTTGTAGAAGAAAGCTCACTTCCCAATTAAATGTTGTGCTCAAATGAAATAATATATTCAAAGCAGTTTATAGTGATATACCAAAGCTATAATGCATTTGACATTTTGTGTTCTGTATTTACCTACAATAGTTATCATCATCATCATCATTCATACCCTGCTTTATCTTTCCCACAGGAGACTCAATATGCATACTTTATCTGCAATAAAGTGGAAATCCTAAGCATACTGGTTAGAGAATAAACTGTTTTGACCATAATAGGGTTTACTTCCAATAAATCAAGATAGGATTGCACTAAATAAATGTTTGTATTGCTTGTTAGGCTCCTTGTATAGAAGGCAATGTACTTTCATATCCATTGTAAGCAAAACCATAATCTTTCCATCGCAGTGCTGTCTCCATGGGACCAAAAACCTCTTTTCAAAGTCTTTCCCAGACCCTGAAGAATGTTGTTAAGATTTGTCATGGACTGCAGGAGGGGTAAACTGTCAATTCTTCTGAAAGTAGTAAGATCCAGCAGAAGTACAACATTGAATCCTGGCTGTACATTTACATTTTAGTAAATGAAATCAGAGATGTTATCTGTCCTTAAAGCCAAGCATGAGCTAGACAGACAGATATTGAAAAATAAAATGTAGGATGTCAAAGCAAAAAATGTGTTCTATGTCTACTACAACAATTTCTCAATATGATTTTTAACTTAGAAATGTTCCAGTTCAGAGTTGGAAGGTTTCTAAGTCTGACCACAGACCTCCCCAGGATTATAACAAGGGCTCTACTATGTTTGTAGCTCCTGAAATTGAGTATTTGTTTATAAGACACTTCTGTTTTACATTCAGCTGTACTATTTAAAATAGATGGCACACTGCCCTTGACACTATGTCTCTTTCTGTCTCCCCCTCCCTTTTTTAGGCACTAGATCAGGACAGAACTTCACTACAGAAAGTGAAAAAATCTGTAAAAGCAATATATAATTCTGCATTAGGTAAGCTTCATTTTCTATTACAATACAATGTTATTCAACAGTATTTGCAAAATGAATTGTGCTACTGACTATATTTCAGTGTTTAAGAAAAGTTTTGTTGGAGAATCAATTTGATCTGTTTGTCCTAACTTTATTATTTATTCTTGCTGTGCAGGTTTATAGCTACCATATTTTCCTCATGTATCCCAGCTGTAATTGTATTTAATTTTGTAAATAACAATTCATGGGGCAGATGTGAATTTTGTGACAGATTTGGAATTTACATGCAAATTTCTCAATTTTTCCCCTTTATGAAATGTGGAATATTTTGTATATACACTGAACAACTGAACTAAAGTCATGTGTATAATAAATAATGATTAAGTACTTTTAAAACAGTGGTGCACAGTCTGTGGCCCTCTGGGATTCCAAGTTCCAGAAGCCTTAGACAGCTTGTTAAGTGATCAGGAATTCTGGGAGCTTTGAGTCCAAAACGCCTGGAGGGCCATAGGCTGTGCATCACTATTCTAAATTCTGTATCTTTTGTTTTCCTGATGCTTTGGACTTCAGTTCCCAGAATCCCTCACTAGGGGCCATATTTCATGGTGTTTCTGAAGTCCAAAGCAGCTGGTGAACCAAAGGCTGAGGATCCCTGATTTAAATAGAGCAAAATTGTTAAAGACAACTTTAGCACAAGCACATGGGCCTAACCCTCAATCTACTCAACCATTCATCCTTTTGAATATAGCCTAAAGTCAACATTCCATAGTAAGAAGTAGCCTTTTCTGAACCAGCAGATTTTATCAGAGACTAATAGCCCAAAGTCTCATTTCACTGGTAGTCTGAGAAGACCCTCAGGAAACACACTGTGTAAAGACTATTGTTACTATGATGACTGTAGGCAAAAAACTTCTCTTAATATAGTTACCATCTTATTTTTATTGTTGCTATCTCATATATTGATGAGTATTCAGCAGGGGTGGCAAAATCATGGTCAGGAAACTTTGCATATTCCATGTAGACAATTTTTTCACCCTCCAAGGACTCCTGCTTTTCCAAAAAAAAATTTTGCATCCAAACATCCAATAGCGTGGAGGCAGTTATGCTTTGTCTCACTCCAGTCTTTTCCCATTTTCAAAAATGGCCACTCCTGGATCTAAAACAGCTTGATGGAAGGGTGCAGATTTTCTTTTTAAAGAAAACAGTCTGGAAGGCTGTGAATGCAGCCCTCTGAGGTCTGGTGGTTGGTGTGCATGGTCCCAGTCATCTACATATGCTCACACCTGAATTGATTCATGATATAGAAAGTATTTCCATGTGGCTGAATTGTTTTGGTGAAATGTCAGTTTCCTTGGTATGTTTGTATTCCTGATATTTGAAAATGTGGAAGGCATCTTAAATGCCTGTTCTTTATATTACTATTGTAATGATTTAAGAATTTAACTAGCACATATATATTATGTGTATTGGGAGCATAAGACATTTTTCATTCTTAGCCAGTAGAAGGAATTTTAAAGTACCCCCACCTAATAAAAACCCAGATATTTCAGTGCAATAACAATATGGGTTGTGGGTGTTGGTGGACTTCCAGATATTGCTGAACTTGTGGTCTTGCCATTCCTCATGATGGATTATGTTGGCTAGAACTAACAGGGTTGAAGTTCAAGAATATCTGAAATGTTCCACAGCTTGGTAGAAAAGCCTTAAAATGACCAAATTGCTATTTGCCAGGAATATTTTTTAAGTTTATTTTGTGTATGCAAGTGAACATAGTCAATTACATAATATAATTTTCATATAAATATAATTACATAATGTAGCTTGCATATAGTCAATGAAGTTTAGTATCTAATATTTGTAACAAGTGGAGACCCATAATACATTTGGAAGTCTGTCAAGGGATTGAGGAAAAAGAATGTATTATTCCATCCAAGACATACAGTAGCTATGTCAGCATTTATAAAGATAGACAACTGGCTGGCGTTATGAAAGTAATGGTGAAGATTCCTAGTTAATTAGAACAGGAGTAATATCAGATTTTAGTTAATAACCATGTTAAGCCAAAGTAAATGTGTCATCAAACTTAGTTTCTCTGCGGAGGTGTTTAAATTCACCTTATTAACTTTAATTTCTTGTCTGTCCATCACATCCGAAACAAGCATACTTGCCTGTGCTTTTGTTGAACAAGCAAGATGGAGAAACCCAATATTGGTTCTTGGTTTGACATCATAAATAATGGACCAATGCCTTAAGTAGTTCAGCTGTCATAGAAAAGCAGAATGACTGATTTATTATTTCCCACTTCTGTTCAATCCAGAATGAGCAGGAGGTTCTGCCAAACAAAATAAGAACTTGATGCAAAAGAAATGTAAGAAAAGAGAGGCACTGGCACTGAAGCAATTGATGCAGCTGTCTTGTTGATTAACTGGTTCAGTACTGCTTTTTCTTCATTCTCTTCATTTTACTCAGCTAATGAGAGCTGAAAAGCTGTCACCTAGTTCTGCAGAATGTCTCAGTGTTGTCACTTAAAATACAGTGGTATGCTGCTATGAGTTTTTTTTATTGGAAGTCCTATTTATTTCTCTGCACCAGCCCCACTCAACATTGACTATGCTAGACAGTGGAAAGAAGACCTTGGATGATCTTATGGATGCTGTAAATTGGAATACCTAACAGCCTTCAGTAAAGTCAATGTTAGATAAGGATGGAGTTGTAATTTTGCAACCAAGAAAGGGCCATGTTTCCCATTTTGAGGAGTTGTAGTTCTAATTTTGACCATATAGCCATAATAGAGTTTCTAACAACTATGTGTCAGTGTGACCTGGAGCCTCCTGTGCATTAGTGTTTGGTTTTTGAAAAGGAAATCTGATTATCACACTAAACATTTGTCCGCTTAATCTTTCAAGCCATTGCAGTTAGTTTCAAGACTTTCCATGTCAAAAAGGAGTAAATTTTAAAACCAAAATCAACCTTTGATTTATCAAAAGTCTCAATATGCAAAATAAGGCAAAACTAATGGAACATGATGGTTTTGTTGCTCAAAGCTTGCTGAGAGACTGCAAATGTAAGGTAAAGCTTATACAGTTAAGGCCTTATTTAAAATGGTGTAAGACATCTGGCTGTACCATTTGGCAGCCAGTCGCTCTGCATTATTTGAATTCCCCATCTGATAATTGTTCCCCGAAGGCAGAGGAGCCCGAAGAATGTGACTGTGTATTTCCCAAGGAAATAAATTTAGCATCTTCGCTGCTGTTCTTCTACTTATAAGCAGAGGAACTTTGGTTCAAGCAGAACTTTAACAATTAAATGAATCTAAATGAATGTCCTAGTTAATAAATATGACAATGTTTATATTAAAGCAATGTTTTAAAATGTTTTAAAGGGTGTTTGAAAATTAAATTGTAATTTGGTATTTATAATTAGCAGTGCTTTATTGAGTTTTTTTTTTTACTATGTTGTGACTTACTTTGCCTGCCTTCCCTGAAAGGAAGGTGGGGTGCCTATAACAGAAAATAATGCATCATATATCAATCATATTATAGTCAAGCAGTATAGATATCGTTCATATATCCTTATATCTTTTTTCTGATATCTAGTGACCACTGTTATTATAGTAGTTCACATACTAAATAATCACTAGATATCAGAAAAAAGAAAAAGGATATATGAAGTATAGCCTATACTGTCTGACGGTAATAAGACACATGATGCTGTTTAGTTTCTCCTTATTGGGATGGTCTTTACGTGTTCTTTGGTTGCACTTTCCAGTCATAATGTACTTGTTTCAACTCACAAATTCAACTGAAGGACAAACATACAGAAACTATCCTGTTCATAACATAGGAACTGCCTATCCTCCTATTGCTGACCATCTCTCACTTACCACAAATAGCAAACTTTAGCCACTTTTTATAATGGATTTGGCCAAAGATGGATGTTTACATTTTTTTACATTGTGGCATCAAAATGTGGTGGTTTCATGCTTCTTTGTAAATCTTAACGCTACTCACATTAAACCAGGACATTGTTACAAGATATTCTAGTGATACTGTTTCACCTTTTTCACTAAGGACTATTCCATGGCAGGGTGGGAAGTGCAGTATTATCATGGCATTATGTCCCATACTATTCCCCTTCCTCTTCATACGTGTCTTTTTTTTTTATTTGCCAGTTTTACCAAAATTACCAGTTTCCAGATTTATCCCACAAGTCACTGTAGTCCCTGCCCATTCCATTTTTTTTCATATATTCTGCCCATTCCATTTTTTTTTAAAGACGGAATGCCCCTTACACAACACTACTGTAGCGATTCAACCTGGGCAAATTTGAAAGCTCATATCCCACATGTTTTTGGGTATTTACTCCAGTTATATCCTATTTCCTGGGTCCAGAAGGTGATCGCTGACAATCCTCTTCTCTCTCCCTTTTTTGGACTGTTTCATTTGTTTAATGGAGCTGATAGTTCTCCTTTGTTGTTGGAATGGCTCCATCATAAATCATATCCTCAACAGATTCTAAGTATTTAGAAAGGGGAGGGCAGTGTGGGATAAAGTCCATAGTTTTTACTGCTAAGCCATTCTTCAAGTCCTTGTTTTGAAATTAACTTACTAAGCTCCAGTTACCATTTCAAGGCCAAAGGGCTGCTTGGAAAATATCTTGCTTATTAACAGTGTAGCAATCTTACTTCAAACAATACAGAATTGCAGAGCTTAATAAAAAGCAAAATCCTGAATTAACATATACTCTTCTAGAAAAAATGTATTTTGTCAATATTCGTGTAATTTATCATTCCTGAAAATAAACACAATTGTGTACTTTTCCTTTCAGAACATGTCCAAAATGAAGAAAACTATGCACAAGTACTAGATAAATTTGGAAGTAACTTCTTAAGTAGAGATAATCCAGATCTTGGCACTGCTTTTGTAAAATTTTCCACATTGACTAAGGAATTGTCAACACTGCTGAAAAATCTGGTAAGGATTTTTGAATCTTCTCCTTCATCAAAACATTCACATTTTAAACCAGGATTGTTTTTGTAATGATTTATTGTGCAAATGCTGATTTAAATAAGTGGCCTCAACTTAAAAACAATTCTGATTTTATGAAATCGGTGTTAGATTTTAGATCTCATATCATATTTCTTGGACATTGGCATTATAGTTGTAGTCACAAGATGACAATAAGTAAAACTGAATCTGATTTGAATAGGTAGAAAAATTCTAGATGAAACTAAATCTATACAGATCTAATAATACATACTGTGACAATCATTCTAATGGTGTGGTAGTTTCTCTTGTATCCCAAAATTCTTTTTAAAAAACCATTTCCTGAACCCTTTTGACACCCAGACAATAAGTTATCTGTTGATCAAGAAAGCACATGTATAAAGCTACAGAATATTTTTTTTGCAGTGGTTAAATGTAGAAGAACTATCCTGGAAATGTAGAATTTCTGGTACTCCTTATTTTCATTGACAGTGAATCAGTTCATATGTAACGCCAACCACTTTTTATGCTCTTACCCTGCCTCCTATCTTCTCATCTTCTTCTTTCTTCTCCTTATCAGTTCTGCTGTATGAAACTGAATTAGAAACCACAATTTGTTGAGGCATAAATTGTTGAGGTTCTCTTGCAGAAGAGAGCATTTATCTTATTTTCTGTTAAACAACATACAGATCACAGATAGGCAATACCTTCATTAGGCCAACAAGAAAACATTACCGTAGTTTTCGAAACTCACTGACTGCTTCTTCAGGCAGAAGTGGCTACAAAAATCACAGGGAGAAAATGAAAGCGACAGCATGCAGATCTGTAGCTTTTGTTTCTGGATGTTACAGCATGTGTATTTTTGTGGAATCAGAAGACAAAACCCCGCCTTCCCCTACCCCAAGAGTGGGTGAGGAGCAATAAAGTAAAACACTATAAAATTTCAGTTTTTCCTAATAAATATAATATCTCTTTCCTTGAGATCAGTTTTGACCTTATTCAATGAAGTCACACATCCTATTTTGGCAGAGTCCACTGATCTTCCCAGAAAGATTCCATGTTGCCAGTTCTGGAGATTTATTTGGGTGTGTCAGGCAGGCATTACTATAGAATTCTGCTTAGATCACTTGTTCTTAAAAATCAAGTCCCTGTGTAGAATGGCAAACAGCCTTCTCTCTTCGGGCTAGGATTTCTTTGCTTACAACAGAATTAAATACCTTTAAAACTTAAAACTGCACGAGTAGCTGTGTTGACCATTTACCAGTATACAGAACTGAAAATAAACATTAGTTATTATTTATTAAGTTAACCAGAGGCTGCAAAAATATTAAGTTTCCTTTTGAAGGTCACTGTCAGAGATGGTTTACAAAGAATCGTGCAAAACTGAATTGGAGTCATTGAGGGAAGATTTTGATACATGGAATGGCAATTTTATGGTAAGGGAACAGAAGGCTGTTTCATTTGTGAATGATATGGAGGATCTGCTGGTCGAAGCATTATGGAAATGATGACATGTTCTTCCAAATATGTGTGAACATGATTTCTTGGAGACATTGCTTAGTAATATGGAATATTTTATGCTGTTTAAGAGACCTTAATTTCTAAGTAGGGAGAGATGGACAGGAAAAATAGCTGACATTATTACAACCAGGAAATAGGAGGCCAGCTTATGTTAAAAGCATCTATTGAATCAATTTCTGTAGATAGACCAGAGAATAGCAGGTGATTTTATTACACATTGCATTAAATATATTGGGAAGAGCATAACTTGACTTGTACAGTGCACCTTAATGTCCATGCTGTTATTTGAAAATGCTGTTTTAAAAGTGTAGAAGTTATGGATGCTAATGGGTGCCATAATACAGAAACATCTGAAACAAAAGTAATAGGTTTTGATACATAAAGACTTCTAAACAGTCAAGTGTTTCTCTTTTCCCCATGTCATCCTATTTCTTTCTTCATCTTTATTATTGTGTTGGCTTCAAAGCACCTCAACAAAAATAAGAGGGAAATATATATTTTTTACTTTAAAAGGTCCAGTATATTTTAGGTTGTACACTTCGACTTTTAAAGAATCATCCTTAAGTCTGTCATTGGGGGCTAAATTGTTCCTTTTCCACCCAAAGAAAAGCATTTTCTCTCCTGAAAAGTTGACAATATCTTTCCAAAAAGCATTGATGTTGAAAAAAGCTTTTGACTATTATATGGAGTAAAAATAACATTCTGAAGCCTACTTGTAGAAGCATTTCTCTTTGTCATGCACTGAGGCAATTTTGTGGTAGTGGTGCTATTTTGTTCTGGAGAAAAACTCAATCTTATACAAACTGATCAATTAGTGACGATAGGTTCGATTTCTCATGTTGATATACATAAATTGAAGCATGGCAAGAATAGTTTTTATAGCTCACGTTCATGTTTTCAATACTGAATAGCACTGCTTATTGTTCATAGCTCCAAGGTTTGAACCACAATGTTATCTTCACGTTGGATTGCATTTTGAAGGGAGATTTAAAAGAAGTCAAAGGGGTAAGTGTTCGGATTTGATAACTACAGCATTCTAGGAATGGTTTCTTGTGTTTTGTTGCTTTCCTATCAGTGTTCTTGTGATGACACTGTCTAGTCTGCATGAATTTCTGTAGAATAGCTGTTGTAGCATAATTGTTATTGCATGCTTTTACTTCATGTTCTTTAAAAATGTATGTGCCTTAAGATCCATGGGAAAGAAATGCTTTAAAAAGTTATAAAAAGGAAAGCTTTTCTTTTTTTTCTTCAAAAATGGCATTTATAATCTTGGAATTATTTCTTAAGTATACATTTTGACATACCAGTGTCATAAACATATTTTAAGTGCATTTTCTCTTTCCTAAGGATCTTAAAAAGCCTTTTGACAAAGCCTGGAAGGATTATGAGACCAAATTGTAAGTATGTTCATTTTGCTGGGTAAACATTTGTATCGCATTGAAAGTGAATGATTTGCTGTCTTTTCACCCTTGAGTTTTATTGGGGATGACAGTCACTTATATAGGTCTTGAGAGATGGTTCATAATTATTTACCATGCAAATGATGGATGTACTGTATACATCAGGCATGTTTATGAAATTACTTATGTAGAAAAACAGTTTGCTTCCTTTGGTTTGTTCCTCATTGAGTAAATATGTGTGTGACATGATCATTGCACATACTATTATGGAAAATATTAACATATACTAAAATTACCTTTCTAGACTCGACACACTCATCAGTTGACTGATTAAATATCCAGCTCTTTGACAGTGATAACTTCTTTTGAGAATGCCACTGACATAACCTTTCCAACTATCTGTAGAATTGTACATCACCTTGCTTTTCTGAATGTCTGCATCGCTATACTGACTGGTGGGCTTGGAACAAGATAGCAACTGAAGGGGTGCTTCTTAAGGTCATGGGAGAGCACCAAGCCAGCTTTGTTCTCCAGTTCCTTTCCCATTGGAGTGAAAAATACAAAATTATTCACATTATTAAAGCAGTAGATCGCTTGCTGCTTCTTTGAGCCCTCTTCACAGGGAGAGGGGCTTTTTCTGGCCTGGTGCACCAAAAAAGCTTTCCTGTTCCAAGAACAGATGAAATTATGACTCTTTTGTTTAATTGTACTGGGTCAGTTAAGATGATAGCATGCCTAAAAACCTTTATGGGGCAAATGTAGCAAAAAGACCTAGCTTCTACCATGTGCTATCTTGTATAACTGCACACATTTCCAAATTACTTTTAATGGCATCCAAGATTATTTGACAGGTTAGTCGGGAGTGAGGAAAGGAGCTCTGAATGACATTTTTACTCCTTCATGAATGCAGGGTTAAGAAAAACTGTGTTTTGTAAACAGTACGATTATGAACAGTTTTGATATTTAGTGTCTTTGCTCTCTAACACGGTGTTGTTGAGCTCTTGTCAACATCTTGACCAAGTTTTTTTAAGCATACAAAATGGAGCGACACAAATGGCGATGGTGCCTTGTTTACATCAGATGGGCTCACACAGTCTTTGTTATGTTGTAACTCTGCCCACGGTGTATCTACTCATCATGTTTTTGAATATATACATGAGATTGTTTGTAGCTCCAGGTCGTACTCTGAACAAAACATTAATATCCTTGGAAATCTAAGAAAACAGGATGGTAAGGCTCATCTTATCAAGGAAATACAAACAATTGGGGAGGACTGTTAAGCATGTTTATTTGAATTTACATTTACACAAAATTACATGCAGAAATTAAGGCTGAAATCATGACCTCAAACATTTTTTTTACAAATGTACAAGAAGCTAGAACTGCTTTCAAAATACACACCTTTTGGAAACAGTGAATTCCTGGTAAATGCTATTTGTGAAATGCCCTGGAAGCATGAGTACTTTTCTTAAATCTAAAATTTTGCTCTTACTGTTGTTAAAATATCATTTTATAGAACCATTTGGGGCTTTGTTCTCTGTGTTTTAGGTATTGTGGACACAGGCAATATCAAAAAGCAGTCTACCTTTAATCAAAAGCTATCTCTGATATATGAGAAGACCGATACTACTAAATAGTAGTAGACAAGACAGCAAATGGGATTTTTCCAAGAAAGAATAGCTTATGGGCAATATCCCAATTCTCTTACATAGGAATTCTCCTAAGGAACATTTTCATTCATATATATATATAGCATAGAAAAGGTCTGAAACTATATCTTTATCTGACTTAGGCATAGGTATACTTACCGAATCTTTCTTAGCACAGCCATATTTGATTTCTTAAATACCCAAGTCCTTCAAATAATCACCAGAACAGTTTCCAGAAAATCTGTAGCGGGGACATCTAATTGCTTAAGTTTGTTTTGTACTGAAATTTGTAAAATATTTATAAGAACCTGGGTTGTTTTTAAGGAAGCAGAATTCCATGGAGAATATCCATGTTGGATGTGATTTTCTAGAGTTTCACATGTTTCCTCAATATGTGTTTCTGCAATTACAGCACAAAAATCGAAAAGGAAAAAAGGGAACATGCAAAACAGCATGGAATGATACGGACAGAAATCACTGGAGCTGAGATAGCAGAAGAAATGGAGAAAGAAAGACGTCTATTTCAACTCCAGATGTGTGAAGTAAGTATCAGCCGTAATTCTTAAAAATGGCTATGGGATGTATTTACACAAACCTCAAATGTAGCCAAAGCTAATGAATTTATTTATTTATTTATTTATTTATTTGCAGTGCAGTAGAGTCCCGGTTAACCGAGAGTCGTATGATCCTCTCCCTCTCCTTCTCTCAAGTGAAGGGAGCTTGAGAGAAGGAGAGGGAGAAAGAAGAGAAAGCACCCCGGAAGCATCCCGCGATCGCTGCTGCAGCAGTGCTCGTGGGGTGCTTCCCTGGGCCAAGCCCTTGCCCCTTGGGAAGCACCCCATGAGCGCTGCTAGGCAGCAGTGCTCATGGAGTGCTTCCCAAGGGCCGAGGGCTCGCCAAGGGATGTCTCCCTGATCTCCCTTGGCTAGGCCCTTGTTGGAGGAAACTCTTTCGTCCAGGAGGGCCTGGCCGAGGGAGATCCGGGGAGACATCCCTCGGCGAGCCCTCGCCCCTTGGGAAGCGCCCATGAGCGTTGCTAGGCAGCAGCACCCACGGTCGCTTCCCTAAACCAGATTGCTGGGAGGGATAATAGGGCCTCCCTGCAATCCGAGCAGTTTCGGTTATCCGAGATTGGGTCTACCCCTTTTTCTCTGATAACCGAGATTCTACTGTATTTATATTCTGCCTTTCTCACCACGAAGGGGACTCAGGGTGAATCACAATGCACATATAATGTCAAACATTCAGTGCCATTGGACAAATGACATACAGTAGAGTCTCACTAATCCAAGCCTCGCTTATCCAAGCCTCTGGATAATCCAAGCCATTTTTGTAGTCAATGTTTTCAATATATCGTGATATTTTGGTGCTAAATTCATAAATACAGTAATTACAACATAACATGACTGCGTATTGAACTACTTTTTCTGTCAAATTTGTTGTATAACATGAAGTTTTGGTGCTTAATTTGTAAAATCATAACCTAATTTGATGTTTAATAGGCTTTTCCTTGATCAGTCCTTATAATCCAAGATATTCGCTTATCCAAGCTTCTGCCGGCCCGTTTAGCTTGGATTAGTGAGACTCTACTGTATATAGATAACCACACAGAAACACAGAGGCAATTTAACATCCAGCTTTTGGCTTCGTGAGGATATGCTCGATTCCGGCCACAGGGGAGCTACTGCTTTATCCACTGCAACACCGAGTCCTTTGATGGAAACTTCCTCCTCTTTCCGCATACTGCTGGAAATTCTTTTGGCATCGTAAATTAGCTAAATTAGCCTCCCCGCATAAGTGGTACCTAAATTCCTACTTGACAGATGCAACTGTCTTTCGGCTGCATAGGTCAACAGCAGCTAGACTATTTATGGTCAGGAGCTTACCCTGACCCGGGCTGGCTTCAAATTCATGACCTCTCGATCAGTAGTGATTTATTGCAGCTGGCTACTAGCCAGCTGTGCCACAGCCCAGAAAGCTGGATTCAACAAGAATGAAACTGCTGGTGTTCCTGTGTTAAGACATAAACAAACCTGAATCTTTCAGTGGAGGACTGTTGCATCATAGACCCTTCTGTAGAGCAATGAAATGTTGGCTTCACTACTCAAGCAATCTTACCATATATTTGGTGAAATCAGTAAGTTGTGTCAGTGGAACAGGTTGAGCATTTTCAGTTTTAAAGTAGCTATGAGCCATAATTAATAAAAAATAAATTTGTAGTGAGTTTTGGACTTATAAAGGAACTATGACTACAGGCACACCTAAAGTTTGTAACTTCATATGCATAATACCCAGCTGTTTTGCTTTAGATCCAAATGCGCCAAGGGTTTATTTCAGTGCAGCACTTCACTATAATGCTTTATCTCAATGCAATTAAAGATATTCTCTCCTTAGTATTTTTTTAAAAAACTAATTAGATATATCGGAAGGGATTACTGATTGAACTTAGGTGGCAGGAAAACAACAGCTGAAAAATATTTAGGAAGTTTGTCACAGTGTTTGGCTTAATTACTTTTAAATAAATTTACGCTTACTGTTTCATATTAATTTATTCTGTATGCGCATAGATTTTAATCACAGTATTTGCTGAGTGCTTTTAGATGTCAGCTACAAAGCAACCTCCAAGATAATAGCTGAGTTTGTTTAAAACAGATTAGAAACAGAACCTGCATTTGAACAAAGCTGAGATGGCACAATGTATAATTATCCTACTGAGTTTGGTTTTCCTCTTTACAGTATCTCATTAAGGTTAATGAAATTAAGACAAAAAAAGGTGTGGATCTTCTACAGAATCTGATCAAGTATTATCATGCACAATGCAAGTAAGTACAATCCTTCAGATATTTTCTTTTGTATATCAGTTTAAATCTGAGAACCCCTTTTTCTTGATAGTGTCACCTGCTTTTAGAGTAAATGTGCAAGTTTCTAATATATCGTGCTTCAAAAATGGACAAAATAGGCTCCTAGAAACCTCTGTACAGTTTCCAAGATCCTTTTGTTTTTTAATGAAATAAACTCCCCTTACACTCTCTAGAAGCTATATTGAGGGGGTTTGCCAGAATTTATTTATTTATTTAAAACATTTATATTCCACCCTTCTCACCCCAAAGGAGATTCAGGGTGGAACACAACATATATATGGCAAACATTCAGTGCCGGGACATAAAATAAACTATAAATATACATAAACACTAAAATCAGTTATCTTCACATTAAAACAATTATTTAAAACAATCACAGGTCACTGTACAAGTCAGGATTTGGTACCTCTATCCTGTTTTAGGGTTTGGTAATAGCAAAAATCAAAACCAGAGATAATTACTAAATGTTATGCTTGAAGCAAAGACAAAAATGTAAAGGAAGAAAGCCCACTAACTATCTGCCTTCAATTTCTTCTCTTCCTGTTCCCGTATCACATATTTTAAACATTATTCCTCTGTGTTTAACCTCCCGGAAGACACTTGATTGAATATTCTAGGTCTCTGGTTCTGTACCGTGGACTCTGCTGGGCCAAAGATCCAATTAGTTCCTGCTGGAGCACATAGCGGCCAATTTTGAAGTAAAATAGTAAAAAAAAATCAGAATAATAATTGGACAATTATTTAAAGTTGGTGATAGTAATGACTTTGTGAGAAATTAATTAACAGATAAAGCATTGAAATATTGAAGTATTAAATGCTATATAGTTAAATAAAAATAGAAATAGCATGTATAGGGAGAGAATGGAAACTGTGAGACAGACAACCCTCTTCCTCCCACCTAAAAAAAAACACCCCAAAAATGTTGCCTTCAAGCACTTGACCAATTTAAAAAGTGGATCCTTGGTGAACTGCAGTTGTCCACACATATTTTAATTCCACAAATGAAGCTCCACATTTCTTTATAATCTTTATTCATTCAAAAAGAGTGGTGACAATAGATGGTGTTTAGTTCATACATATACCATGCTGAAGATAAAATTTGATCATTCTTTCAGTTGTCATATAAATTATACTTTTGGCCTAAGGGTGAAAACAAATAAGTTTCTGTATTATAGAAAGAGAACACAAGTGGACTTAGTTAATAGGAAATATTCTGCCATTGAACCTGATTTTAGTCCATTATAGATGTATGAATTTAAAACAGCATAAAAGGGAGTTCTGAGTAGTGTGTATTACACTTCCAAACTTGATTGGAACCTGAATCTGACATGTTAGGAGCTACTGTGGAGAAGTGATCTGAGGACATTTTAGGTGATATTTTGCTCTAGGACTTTGGATTCATCTTTTTCTTCCATTCTAATGTGATGAGGGAACTCTGGAGCAGTTTCAGAATTGGGTTGTTGTATGTCTTTTGGGCTGTGTGGCCATGTTCCAGAAGCATTCTCTCCTGACGTTTCGCCCACATCTATGGCAGGCATCCTCAGAGGTTGTGAGGTATGGAGAAAACTAAGCAAAGAGAACCTCTTTGCTTAGTTTTCTCCATACCTCACAACCTCTGAGGATGCCTGCCATAGATGTGGGCGAAACGTCAGGAGAGAATGCTTCTGGAACATGGCCACACAGCCCGAAAGACATACAACAACCCTGTGATCCCAGCCATGAAAGCCTTCGACAACACAGTTTCAGAATTCTTTGGGAATGTCAGCTGAACCCTGATCTTTAAAAATGTTTTAAAGGTGGCACTGTGTGAGGCTTTTCATCAATAAAATAAAATCTAATCTTTATAGGATTCATGCATGCTTATGTTTACATTAAACTTTTTCTCTGATTATTTTGAAATGTAGTGCAATGAGTCAAAGTTGATAGATTAAAATCATCTCAGGATAAAGGCTAAACATTTCAAATGACATGCAGTTGTTTATTGATATGGAAGTTCAGAAAATATGAGCAATGTGTTTCCATTAAGGAATTAAAGAACATTTTAAAGTTAGAAAACAATGGTGATTTTAAAACTATGACATTTGTGTTTCAGTTTCTTCCAAGATGGCTTGAAGACAGCTGATAAACTGAAACAGTACATTGAAAAATTGGCTGCTGATTTATATAATGTAAGTTATTCATAAAATGAGAATATTGTCTTGTCTCTCTTCTTTATAGTCTCTGTGCTTCACAGAAGTGATTTTTCGTGCCTATGTGGATATCCTTCCAGATTATTCTAGGACGGAATTACTTAACAGACAAACCATACATGTCCTTAACCTTCAAGCTACTGTCCCATCAGTTTCTCTCTGTCCACTCTCAATTTTGTAATTATGCCCTAGCACTGAGTAGCTTTTGTTTCTATTTCACTCTTATTTCACTCCTGTTTATCTAAGTTTCTCTTATTTCCTTCCTTTCTATGGCTGGATCTACACTGCCTTTTATCCCAGGATTTGATCCCAGATTATCTGCTTTGAACTGGATTATATGAGTCTACACTTCCAGATAATCTGTGATAAGCAGATAATCTGGGATGACATCCTGGGATATAGGGCAGTGTAGATCAAGCCTATCTCTTCTGTACCACTAAAAACTAAAACGAAAAACCTTTTTTTCTCTCACATTCTCTCTTTTTCATATTTCTTCTCTACTTAATTATTCTGAAATTGTTCCTTGTGTGGGCAGAAAGCTTCCTTCCCTGATACAGAAAATAAATACAGAATGTTTATTCTCTTTGGAAGAAAGACATAAGGTTATATAGTATTTGAACTGACTTCGATTTTCTGTGTAGACCCTAAAAAGGAGCCTCTCATCTTCAGCCCACCTTAAGAAACAAGGTTTATTCTTTTTGTTTTTGCTGCTATTGTGGCAGATCAACCACTAACCGGAATTTCTTCTGCTTTCTTTATAATCCAATAATTTAAAGTTCTTGAAAGGATTGGTGCATCTTTATCCCCTTGTCTTACCAACAACCACTCCGTGGTCACTCCCTATAGTACTTTCACAATTAATAGGCTGTCCCCTTGATCCTCTAGCTGGCAATAACAAATGATTGTCTCATAACCTTAAAATGTTTATCTCTAGTTGCTATTACATCTGCAGATGTGTAGGAGAACACATGGCTCTTAGCCATGGAAAGCCCTTTCTCACATTTCACTGTGATAAAACTATCTTATGCCCTAATAGGATACATTTCTATCAAAAGCAGTGTCCTATTGTCATCTCACTCAAGACATTGTGTTGCCTACCTTTTACCTTCAGAGATTTTTTAAAAATTCAAAATGGTAAGGAGGTGTTTGGCTCATATTTCTCCTCCCATGCATCCCAGATGGAGTCTCTGAGTTTTTAAATCGTTGATTGTGAAAGGGGGTGTTCACCATCCTGGTGAATTCATGTTTTTATGGTTAAGCCTATTATTATCATCATCATCATCATCATCATCATTCTGCTTTTTCTCTCTATACGGAGACTCAAAGTGGCTCACAACTAAAAGCATTGCAATACAACTTCAAATATACAAATATACAAGTATTGAAACAGTATTAAACATGATTAAAAGCATATAAAATCACAGCAGCCCCGATGATCTTTAAAAACCTTCTTCTTTAAAAGCCTGCCTGAATAAAAAGGTTTTATCCTGCTGCCTGAAGGACAGCGGGGAGGGGGCCATTCTAGCTTCCCTGGGCAGGGAGTTCTGGAGTCAAGGGGCAGTTGACCCTCTCTCCCGTTCTTGAGCTGGATATGGGACTGAGAGAAGGGCCTCTCCTGAAGATCTCAGGGCCCGGGCAGGTTTGTTCAAGGGTATGCGGTCGGTCAGATAGTCTGGACCTGAACCGTCTAGGGCTTTAAAGGTCATAACCAGCACTTTCCCAATGATCCCCAAAAGCTGTGTCAGAAAACAGTTATAAAATCCAACAAATAATTATCGTGGAGTCTGTAGGAAATAAGCAGTATCCTTATTTCAGCATCTGCTTTCATCTTCTTTTCAGATAGCTTTAGTCTTTTTGCTAATGCTAGAGAAAGTAATGTATGGGGCCAGGATCCCATTTCCTTAGGATTCACCCCTCTGAGTTCAGATATCTCAGTTTTTCTCTGCTGTCCTCTCAAAACTGGGACTGGAAATGTCATAACACTTCATGTTAAGATTTTATCAAAGGCTTTAACAAAATAGAAATGTTTGGGTATAGTGGGTAGTTATGTGTTAGAAGAGGCTTTCTGCCAGCTTTGGATGAAATACAGAAAATCACACACAGACCCCTTCTGCACTGCCATATAATCCACATCAAAACAGATAATCTGTATTGTATATGACAATGTAGAAAGAAGTTATGGAGAAGGGGTGCTTTGTAATTTTGGGGGATCTAAGGTAAAGGAGAAAAACATAATCCAGTTTTAATATATTTAAATGTATTGATATCTTGATGTTGATTAAAATAAGTTGGACTTTTGAAGGCCAAAGTAATTGTTTTGTTTTGTTTTTTGCTTTAGATAAAGCAGACACAAGATGAAGAAAAGAAACAGCTTACTGCACTTAGAGACTTGATAAAATCTTCATTGCAGCTTGACCAGAAGGAGGTAAGAATCCCAGGCAAAATTCATATAACAATTATGGACTAAAATAATCGACCAATTATATTTGTTTTAAAAGTATTGTTCATACTGAGTATTCCTTATCCAAAATGCTTGGGACCAGAAGTATTTTGGATTATAGTTGTTGTTTTTAGTTTAATGAGATACCTTGGAGACAGGAGCTGAGTCTAAACGTGAAATGAATTTGTTTTATACACACCTTGTACACATAGCTTGATTGTAATTTTATACAATATTTTTTAATAATTTTGTGCATGTAATACAAATTTGTGTACATTTAATAATCAAAAAGCAAAAGTGTCATATCTCAGCCACTTGTGGACAATTTCAGATTTTGGAATATTTTGGATTTCCAGATAAGGGATGCTCAATCTGTATATACATCTAAGAACATAATGTGTGCACAAAAATACAGTTTGACTGTTATAGTAGGTTTTGACAGTAAGTGTTTGTGGTTTTAAACTGCTTAATACTTCATTTTGTTACTGTATGTTCTTGGTCATATGAGTATGTAAATATGCATCTGCACTGTTGTACTCAATTGACATAGTACTATTCGGGTCTTAATATGTAGCACAGACAGACATCATGAACATATTAAGAAACTCTTTCATGAACATTGCCCTCATCTATGGCTAAATATAAATACATATTTAATTTAGCCATAGATGGAGAACACATGACCCCTAGCACTAGAATACTAGCCTATTATGAGTGCTCCATTGCTTCCTGTGTTTATAATTAGTTACCTCTGGGTGGAACTTTCAGCCAAAAATCAAAACTTAAGATTTGACATCATTGACTGGATATGGGTTTCCAAAATTGAAGAGGATGTTCTCAGTCCATTCAATAGGCAGAGTTTATATTCAGTTCCCCAAGGTTTCAGTGCAAGTTCTTCCTCACTATTTCACCCCTGTTCATCCTTCCACATTTAAAAATATGTAGCTTGTTTTAGATAACTGTTGTGAGCTGCCCCGAGTCCCTTCGGGGAGATGGGGCGGGATATAAAAATAAAGTTTATTATTATTATTATTATTATTATTATTATTATAACAATTGTAATACCGACGAGGCAGCAGACTTGGCCTGCATCACTGAAACCTGGTTGGACGAGCTCGGTGGGGTAAATCTCACCCAGCTGTGTCCTCCAGGTTTCGGGGTGCAACAGCAGGCTAGATCCGGGGGGCGGAGAGGTGGGGTTGCGGTGGTCTTTTGGCAGTCCATCTCCCTGGTCAGGTGCACCGTCCCGCAATCTACAGGTTTTGAGTGTGTCCATCTTAAGGTGGGTTCCCGGGACAGCTTGGGGATTCTGCTGGTGTACCGTCCACCCCGCGACACAGCAGTCTCCCTACCTGAGCTAGCAGAGGTGATCTCTGATGTGGCGTTGGTCTCCCAGCATCTGGTAGTGCTGGGGGACTTTAACATCCACGCTGAGGTAGCCTTAACAGGAGCAGCTCAGGACTTCATGGTTGCCATGACGACCATGGGGCTGTCCCAAGTGATATCTGGTCCCACCCATCAAGCTGGTCACACACTCAACCTAGTTTTTGTTGCTTTGGATGGTGGTGACAGAGTGGAAGAGCAAAATATTCTTCCGTTGTCATGGTCTGACCATCACCTGATCAGTTTAAGACTTACCGTGACCTCAAACCTCTGCAGGGGTGGTGGACCCATTAAGATGGTCCGCCCCAGGAGACTTATGGATCCTGATGGATTCCTGAGGTCTCTTGGGGAGTTTCCTGTCATGGAGGCTGGCGATCCTGTCGATGCCCTGGTAGACCGCTACAATAGCGTGATGTCCAGGGCAATTGACATGATTGCTCCCAAACGTCCCCTCTCTTTGCGCAGAGTCAGGTCGGCTCCCTGGTTCTCAGAGGAGTTGGCAGTGATGAAGCGCAAGAGAAGAGTACTAGAGTGCCGCTGGCGGAAGACTCAGGATGCCTCTGACCGAACACGGGCTAGTGCTGCTATTAGTGCCTACTCCGCGGCTTTGTGGGCAGCCAGGAAGACCTTCACGACTGCCCGCATAGCGTCTGCAACTAATAGACCATCGGAGTTGTTCCGTGTCGTCGGAGAGCTCCTCCACCCTCCTGGGGGTGGGGAGGCACCCGAGGACACGGCGACTCGGTGCAGCGAGTTCACGCACCATTTTGCAGACAAAGTCGCTCAGATCCGTCATGACTTGGACGCTAGCGTTACTGCAATGCCATGTGAGTTAACCGAGGCACCTGTCTGTCCTATCTTGTGGGATTCGTTTCAGCTTGTTCACCTAGATGACGTGGACAGGATTCTTGAGGCGGTGAGACCAACTACCTGTGCCATGGATCCTTGCCCTTCTTGGCTAATTAAATCAGCCAGAGGTGGGTTGCGAGACTGGTTTGTGAGGATAATTAATTCCTCTTTGGATCAAGGTAAATTTCCATCTTCCCTTAAACAGGCCATAGTGAAACCAATCCTGAAGAAGGCCTCCCTTGATTCGACCATTTGAAACAATTACAGACCTATCTCAAACCTCCCTTTCTTGGGCAAGGTCCTGGAGCGGGCGGTTGCCTTGCAGCTTCAGGGTTTCCTGGATGACACTGATTTTCTGGACCCATCGCAGTCTGGCTTTAGACCTGGTCACAGTACTGAGACGGCTTTGGTCGCCTTGGTGGATGACCTCCGCAGGGAGCTGGACAGAGGGAGTGTGACCCTGCTGGTTCTCTTGGACATCTCAGCGGCTTTCGATACCATCGACCATGGTATCCTTCTGGGACGGCTTTCCGGGATGGGCCTTGGGGGTACTGCTCTGCAGTGGCTCCAGTCCTTCCTGGAGGGCCGTTCCCAGTTGGTGAAGCTGGGGGACACCTGCTCGGACCCCTGGCCATTGACCTGTGGGGTCCTGCAAGGTTCCATTCTGTCCCCCATGCTTTTTAACATCTACATGAAACCGCTGGGTGAGGTCATCCGGAGTTTTGGAGTGCGGTGCCATCTCTACGCATATGACACCCAACTCTACTACTCTTTTCCACCAAAATCCAAGGAAGCCCCCCAGATACTGAACCAGTGCTTGGCAGCTGTGATGGGCTGGATGAGGGCGAATAAGCTGAAGCTTAATCCCGACAAGACAGAGGTCCTCCAGGTCAGTCGCATGCCTGATCGGGGTATTGGGTGGCAACCTGTGCTTGACGGGGTCGCACTCCCCCTGAAGGTGCAGGTCCGCAGCTTGGGGGTCCTCCTGGACTCATCGCTGACACTTGATGCTCAG
The DNA here is from genome assembly GCF_035594765.1 of Anolis carolinensis. Taxonomy (NCBI): domain Eukaryota; kingdom Metazoa; phylum Chordata; class Lepidosauria; order Squamata; family Anolidae; genus Anolis; species Anolis carolinensis. The sequence goes on from NC_085844.1 coordinate 14,701,013, forward strand.
GTGTCGGCGGTGGCCGGGAGGGCCTTTGCACAACTAAACCTTGTGCGGCAGTTGCGACCATACCTCATGAAGTCTGACTTGGCCATGGTGGTTCACGCCTTAGTTACCTCTAGATTGGATTATTGCAATGCGCTCTACATGGGGCTGCCTTTGAAGACGGCCCGGAAACTTCAATTAGTTCAACGCTCGGCAGCCTTGGTTCTAACGGGAGCCCAATACAGAGAGCGGTCAGCCCTCCTGTTTAAGGAGCTCCACTGGCTGCCGCTTATTTTCCAGACCCAATTCAAAGTGCTGGTGATCACCTATAAAGCTCAAAACGGTTTGGGACCCATCTACCTTCGGGATCGTCTCTCCCCCTACGAACCTTTACGGTCTCTTCGGTCATCGGGTGAGGCCCTCCTCTCGCTCCCCCCAGCATTGCAAGCACGGTTGGTGGGGACGAGGGACAGGGCCTTCTCTGTAGTGGCCCCCCGGTTATGGAATTCGCTGCCTAGGGAGATCAGGCAAGCCCCCACCTTGATGGCATTTCGGAAGAGTCTGAAAACTTGGCTTTTCACTCAGGCCTTTGGTTAAGATCATCTTTTTTCCATCACAATTATTATGCTCCTCAACCTTTTGCACTGGTCGCTCTTCCCGATTCCTGATTGATTGATATTACTCAGGACTCCTCCCTACCGTACCAAATGTGACCTTAAATGATTCTAATGCACTTTATCTATTTATGAATTTGTTACCCATAATGTGCACCGTACACTTTGCTTATCCACTATTGCAACCTCATTATTTTTAACCTGATGTTTTAATTCTGCGTTGTGTTTTTAACTTATTGTGTATATTTTTATTGGTTTTGTTTTTGTCCTGATGTTTTATATTTTATCATTGTTTGTATTTTGATTTTGCTGTAAGCTGCCCCGAGTCCCTTTCGGGGGAGATGGAGGCGGGATACAAATAAACTTATTATTATTATTATTATTATTATTATTATTATTAATACCCTTCAGGAAGCTAATTCTGTACCCACTTTATCTAAGCGGTTTGGCATGGGAACCAAATCAAGGACATAGGTACCAGTGTCCACTTGGTCATGAACATAGAATGGGGCTCCCTTTTAGGTCTTTGAGGGGTATAGTCATGTCCATCTTGGAAGTAGGCTGCTCCTTTCGCACCTCCTGGTAGCAGGTAGGGGGCCACACCTAATGTCCACCCATATAGATCCCTACAAATCTGTCAACTCAGTGGTTACAATACTTGGACTGGGAAGAGGCTCATTGATTCACAGGTGAGTTGATCAATGCCTAGGTCCAAGAGCCGTGTGTGTACCTAGTTGTGGCCAATTCAAAATTGTGAATGTGGTGCCTTGTTGAGCAGAGTAGGGTTTGCCCCTGAGCACACAAATAGCAATGGCTGAGCAAGAAAAGATGACAGTTTTCAGTAGTGAAGAGGTGAAAGTGCTAAAGTATATACGATCAAGCATTTAGATGCCTGAGTGCAACGGAAAAAATTGAGTTTCACTACCCTGTTTCCCCTAAAATAAGACATCCCCCAAAAATAAGACCTAGTAGAAGTTTTGCTGAATTGCTAAATATAAGGCCTCCCCCAAAAGTAAGACCTAGCAAAGTTTTTGTTTGGAAGCATGCAGGATCAGTAAATGAACATACCATAGATTGTTATACATGGAAATAAAGGTAGTAACAAGAAATAATAATAATATAATTATAACTTTATTCTTTATCCCACCTCCATCTCCCAGAAGGGACTCAGGGCAGCTGACACAGGGACAAGCCCAACAACAACATAAATTTACATACGAACAGAAATTTAAAACAGTAATTTAAAAACAGTATAGCAATAAAATATAATATAGAAATTCTTGAAAGGATTCACAGTTTGGTTATGCTGGTTTGTGATGAAAACTACTGTACAGTAGATAATAAATTTTCATTTTTTAAAAATTCAACCATAAATGTGAATTCTTCTTTATGGAAAAATAAGACATCCCCTGAAAATAAGACCTAGCGCATCTCTGGGAGCAAAAATTAATATAAGACACTGTCTTATTTTCGGGGAAACAGGGTAGTAGCAGGTTGAGCACACAAGAGGCAGAATGAACACATTTTGAGTGATATTGCAAGAAAAATCGGGGGAGGCCCTCCTCTCGCTTCCACTACCCTCGCAGTCGCGGTTGGTGGGGACGAGGGAGAGGGCCTTCTCCGTCATGGCCCCCCGGCTTTGGAACTCGCTCCCCAGGGAGATCAGGCAGGTCCCTACCCTCCTCTCCTTTCGGAGGAGCCTGAAAACCTGGCTCTTCCAGAAGGCCTTTGATGAGTGATCCCTGTAGGATTGACCTGTTTGCACTCAGGTATGCCTTCCCCGTATTATAATTGCACTTTAATTGATTATGACAGCTGAGTAATCTCCCCTCCCTGATGATTTTGACATATTTTGCACCTTGACCCAGATCCTTGGGATTTTAAGATTTTATCTTTGCATGTGCCTTTTTATGATTGTTTTTTATCGTTGTTTGATGTTTTATTGTTGTCTGATCTATTTTATTGTTTGCGTTTGCTTTTATATTGTTGTTCCGGGCTTGGCCCCATGTAAGCCATCCCGAGTCCCTTCGGGGAGATGGGGTGGGGTATAAGAATAAAGTTATTATTATTATTATTATTATTATTATTATTATTATTATTATTATTATTATTATTATTATTAAAAGGAAATAATGTTGAAGGGGATGTGTTCCAAAAAACAAACAAACAGAAGGATTTTTTGGTTACAGTCTCTTTGCAGTTCATAGGACAATTGTCCGCTTGGCATTCATCCACTAAAGCACAGAGGATGTGTTGGTGATAATGAGGAGACTTAAATTGTTTTTAAAAGTTCTGGCCCTTGTGTGGTACATTATGTATTTGCAAAAATAGAACTTCAAGCTGACAGCAATCAGGTAAAGCCTTTTTGAGCCCCCAGACTGTTTAATGAAAATAAAAATAGCAAACAAAAGAGAAATAAGCCAGGGAAACTGAAGCTAGCTAAGTGTTGGATGCATACATTCAAGTTTTGAGAAATTCCCTTTGTATTCAAGGAAGCTCAACCATGGAACTTATTGCCACTGATCCATAACAGTCACATCACTCACCCCTGCTATATAATATGTGTTTCATTGATCTTCGGTTGACATACAAAGACGTATAGCTGATCTTGAATGCCTCATGCAGGTAGCTGAGCAGCACCATTGGAATGGACACTGTTTAAATGACGTATCAGTTGCTTCATTGATTCTGAAACTCAAGAAGGTAATGACAGTAAGAAATCTTTGGCCCTGAAACCTATAGGGAGAGGTACAGCCAAGAATAGATCACAAGATATGAGCAGCATAATAGACAAATCCCATGAGAGTGACAAGTCAACACAATATGTGTTGGACCCTACACTAAAATTAGGAAGGTCATCCAAGAACACAAAAGGAAACAGTGCTTTTGGATTCACCCAAGAGAATGTTAAAGACTAGAGCTAGTTGCTGAGGAAACCGAAAGCTATGTTACAGATTTACGGTAAAGCTTTAAACAGGCAGCAAAGCCCAACACAAGAAAGTAAGGCTTGAATCCCACTTATTTCCCTCTACCTTCCAATCCAAACTTAAACTTTCCAGCCTGTTCATGCTAAGATTGAAGAGGAGGAGGCACACATTTACAGCCTTTGTTTCAGTACCTGATGGGACTTTCAGGGTGCTTGCTAGTTAAGCCATATAAGGCTGCAGCCACTTTGAACAATTTGTCTTTTAGCAGAGGTGACTTGATGGGAACATTTGCCTCCTTAGATAAATGAATTGATGTAACTGTCTGCTTTTTAAGCCTGATAATAGCATTGTCTGAGACCCTGATATAAAAAGAGATCACGAGGACAAAGTATGCTTTGTCTTTGATTCTTGGTAGACATCTGACTTGCCTTATGTAAAAGGCACAGTTTAGAAACATGCAAAAGCTATTTTTGGCTCTACAAAACAAGGAAACATTCTAATTAGAATTGAGGCAGATGGTTTGCTTAATAAACCATAAAAATTGTACCTAACTGAAAAACGAACAAATGTCTACCTTTTCTCATTAATTCTTATTTAAGTATTTTTTTACAGCTTTTCAGATTTAACACATGCCTCTTAAGGCAATTCATGATGATTCCAGAATAAAATATGACATTCAGTGAAAATATGTGTTTGCTTTCCATTGTAGGCACCTTGCATCTTCTGTAACATAATTTCTTTTAATAATAGAACATCAACATTTTATTATTGTGTTTTGTATGTAAACCAAGAAAGGAGGGATCATACAGATCTCCAGGTGTTGAATCATAGTTCTCAGACTCCCCCGCCCCCAGTCATTCTTTGTGTTGGGTGGTGCTTAAACTTGGAAGTCCAATAAATGCACACTTGCTTGGTTCCTCCCAAGAAAGATCAAATGGACCATTTCAAGCAGTGCTGAAAAGATCTTGGCGTAGTTCAGCATAGAGCATCCTGAGACATCTTTCAGGAATGTCCAGGAATAACAAAGAAAGCAAATGAAGAAACAGTGCTTAGAAACGTTTGAGTCTTCTTCATGGCAGGCACTCTTTACTACATGGTCTGTGACGCAAGTGGATTCATATATTCAGGACTTGGAATGAGAGAAATGCTATGATGAAATAAGAACCTTCTCACCAGTTACTTCTGTAGAGTAAGACAATGGAGATGGTGCATCAGGTGTTGGAAATTTGCTTGCAAGGACTATTAAAGCATTGAAGTGACATATTCTGATTGTCTACAGAGTGGATGGTATAAAGAGTGGTTCTTCATTATGGGAAATTTCCCATAATGCACCTATTTTGTTTTTGGGGTAGAAAACTACACCACAATGCCATTATAGTTAAGCTTTTTGGCAAATAAATTAAAACAGCTATTTTCCTTCTGAGTTGATGCCTGTTTCTTAATTTTGGGAGACTCAAAACAAAAATATGCTTTGTTCTGTTGGAAATAACAATGATCTTAGTTTTATAATAGAAGCTACCATGCACAGTACAATAACTATATTGATGATGAATACATGCAAGACCCTCATGGATATCTGAAACCATAGATAATAGTTAACCGTATATTTGGACTGAAAGCTTACTATAGAATTGCACTGGAGTTACCAGAGAGGCCCACAAACCCTTCTTGCCAGGAGGATTATTTTTTGGAGCATGGGTAGATGAAACCATGGATATCAAGTTTGTAGATGGAGTTGAACTGTTTTAAGGGAGAGAGAAAATTTATTTACAGATAGGAATGAGTTTCTGGCTACTCAGAATGGTTTGCCTTATGTGACCATGATTTTGTTTTTGCTCTGAATGTTTGGGTGTTGTTGAATATTGATTAATCCTGGACCCACAGACAGTCATATGAGCAAGATGTGTTTTTTATCCCTGGAATGCATCAGAAAATAACTTGGATCTCTCTCAGGACAAACCTTTTTAAAAATTTATATGGATGAGAATTAAAACATTTATCATGAAGCTTACTTACCATATTTTAATATGAATGAAGTAAAATAAACCTTCATTAAATGTAGTAATTTCTAAATGGCTCTACCTTCCTATAATGGTAAGATTGCATCCACCTGTGAGGCAAAGAATTATACTGACTGCGATGTTGCTACTACTGATAATGTCTCCCTCATCAGACAAGATTTTGCATGGGGCCCAGGCTAAATGTGCTCTATTATGTGGTGGGGGGAGCTACTAGGCATTTGCTGTTGTGGAAGATAGCACTGGAGGAAAATTTCTCAGAGACAACACCGATAACCCCTTAGTTAAATCTTGCCTCCTCCTGTGTAGTGTCAACAAAAGTAGTCTACCTTTTAAAACCCTTGGGTGAAACAATCAAAATGAAGCAAGGGATAGTGCCAGAAGATTGCTTCATCTCTGCTCTGAAGACATTCATCTGGCTATCAAGGAAGAATAAAGCACAAGTATGAGTAGCAGTGCCATTAATGATACAGCTAACCCAGGCATGGGCAAACTTGGGCCCTCCAGGTGTTAGGAATTGTAGGAGTTGAAGTCCAAAAGACCTGGAGGGCCCAAGTTTGCCCATACCTGGGCTAGCCTCAATCCAAAAAAATATGAAAGAAAAGTCTGGAGCAACAATGTGTGCTGTGGGAATATGGGATGTGAGAAGCCTACACCTGGGGAAGCTCAACATTGAATATGAAGAAATGGAACATAATAACATCACAATACTTTTTTTGGTAGGTGAGCTGGGATGTTATAACCCAAAGCTTATGGAAACTTCAGCACAAATTTATCCCAAGCATGTTTAGACATCTCTTTGTTCTTGAAAATGTTGTTTGTTTAAATGTGTTCTCCAACGATCTCAGAGGCCTAAGCCCCTTGTGAAAAAGAAATAGTTATGAAACCAGAACATACCAGTAATTTTTTTTACTTTTTGAACTTTTAAGTTAGACACACTTTTTATTTACTGAATTTTTCCAGCTGATGGAGTACATTAGCTATATTTTTCTTGGGGCTCCCTATGAGCCTCCCCAAAAGTTAAGGTTGCCCTGCTGACATCTAAATGGGGATGTGACCTCCCCAATGTGTTTTTCTAAGGAGAAAAAAAGGCACTTCCAAATGTGTAAAACTGATTAAATTGCTTAGGAATATACTGTTCTATGCATACAGTACTTCATTTGTGGGGGGAGTGGGTCCTTTTTGAAGAGATTGTTACCATTCTTTTGGAATAACATTGCCCAATTTTTCAAGCTACTATTCTGCCTTATTGAAAGACGTCTTCAGTGTATTTGTGTGGTAGATAAATGATCAACATATAATAACATATGAATTATTTTTGTTTCCAGTTGTTGGAGGGAAAGTCAGTTAGCAATCATATTATTCACTATGAAATGGAACAGGAATATGTTCGGTTAGCATCCATGCCTAAAGACCTATTCTGATATTAAACCTTTAGGAAGAAATTATGTCAAATAAATTTGAAACCTTTTTTGAAATTCAGTAGAATAGCATCATTTCAAAACCAAACCAGAAAAACTGTTCTCTATTACTGCTTAGCATTTTATATTTATGTATATCTATTACCCGCCTCTCCCTGTAGCTTGAGGCGGGCTATGACTTTGTTAAAACAAGATGTAAAATACTATTAAAACACATACAATACAATACACAGACTTAAAATACAAGTTACAATTTCTTCACATTATTGTTTTCAGTCTTTTGAATCCTTGTTATGACATTAAAATTGTAAAATAGGAGAATCAAAAATGTGATAAGTATTTATTAAATGGATGTGTCTTTTAAAAATAGTTATTGAATACTGTTATAATATGTACTTACTAAAAAAGAATGTACAGCGGATAGCAATGTTATGCTGTTGGTTGTGTGAGTGCTGGCAGGATAAATACAACCAACAGACAACTAGTTTAATGAAGCAATTGGTTATGATACAGCTTATGCAAGGAGTTCTACAAACAGAAAAAATAGTAGTTTTCACATTTATACCAGGATAGCATTTTTCACAAGAGGTAGGAGCTGTAACCTTAAGAAATGACTGCAGTTAATCTCCTGTTGTATGGTATACCACCGAGTTAGTCAAAAGTCAAAGCTGTTCTTTTGTGTTACATCATGCTAATGGTTTGGGTTTTTTTTTTTTTACTTGTGGAGGAGTTGGCTGACTAAGAATTCCTGAGTTGTGTTGTTTACTCATATTTTCAACCTGTACATGTGGATATTGACATGTTTCCATATTACACATGGGAACATGAAGACCTCCAGAGTATCAAATGGTGTATGTGATTATTACCATACTGAATGATTAAGAGGTGTTGCTGTGTGAATTATCACTTAAACATGAAAGGAAAATCCAAAGAGCAAGGGCAAAAGATCTGGATCTCATAAGAAAATGAACATATGGAAATACCACTAAAATATATTGTGTTATTCAGGCCACTCTGTAGTCCATTTTCTCTTCTCAATTTATGTGTGTGTTTTTGCTTGTTTGTTCGTTTTGGCTTGTTTTGCTGTGTGGTAGACTAAGTACCTTCTGAGTATAAACCCTTCTGTTTTCTCTTCCTCCATTTTTTATTTATTTACTTCTTTGTATGAAACAGTGAATCCTTCTGGCAAAATCTAACCTGGTGCTGCTAAGATTGCAGAAACATTTAAAGGTTTGGCTGCACCCATGAAGACAATTTAAAGGGATAGAAAGCCTGCTCACAAGCTGGATTTTGTGAAGCAGGTTCTGGTTGTGTTGGTTCATTTCAGATGTTCATTTTACCAGGATTATAGAAAATACTAGCTGTCCCTGGCCACGCATTGCTGTGGGTTATGGGAATCATTTGTTGGCCAGGCAGTGAATAGCCTTGCAGCCTCAAAGCCTGGCTGTTTTCTTCTTATGCGAATCCTTGTTTGGTGAGCTACAATACAATGGAATAGGCTTGCTGCTTGGAAGGCTGGGTACTTGCGTTCTAGGGGAATGGTTTTTTGGCCAATTTGAATTGCACTGAATAGCCTCGCTGCTTCAAAGCCTGGCCGCTTTCTATATAGGGGCATCCTTCCTTGAGCAGGTTGAATGAGATGGAGTAGCCTTGTGGGGTTTTTGACCTAGGGGAAATCTTGGTGGGCCAGACTGAACAGCACTGAATAGCCTTGCTGCTTGCAAGCCTGGCCTCTTTCTACCTTGTGGAATTCTTGGTTGGCCAGGTTGAATAGCAATGAATAGTCTCAGTGCGGCAAGTAGGAATGCTGCAATTAGTCACCTTGATTAGCATTTAATTGCCTTGCAGCGTCAAAGCCTGGCTGCTTCCTCCCTGGAGGAATCCTTTGTTGGGACGTGTTAGCTGGCCCTGGTTGTTTCCTTTCTGGAATTCCCCTATTTTCAGAGTGTTGCTCTTTATTTACTGTTCTGATTTTAGAGATTATATTGTTCTGTATTATTATACCACAGTAATTTTAGTTATTATATTTATAATCCTATATTATTGTCACGACCCAGGCTGCAGAGCACCAATAACCATACACAGAGGCCAGAATCTATCTAATATCTTTATTAAGGAAATATATAAAGTCAATAAAAATAAGTGTAGAATGTAGTTCAGAAGAAGACCTTTCAGGAAAGGTCAATTATAGTCCAGGAAAACAATGTCCAATATAAAATATTAAGGTCCAAAGTTGTAATCCAATAACCGAAACACTCACTTTGCCAAGCAAAGTGAGGGGAGATGACAAGGTTCTTAGTCCAAGGAACTTGAGGCAAGGCTAGGAAGTAAACTTGATTCTTGGAACACAAGGCTTGATACAAGGCAGCAAGGAACGAGGAACAGGGACAAAATCCGTGGTAAAATACTTGGCAAGGTCCTGGAAGACAAGGCTGAGTCCTAGGAAGCAAGGCAAGGTCCGTGGAGGTAAACAAGGCTGGGAACGGGAACGAAGGCTTGGAAACAGGAACGAAGGCTTGGAAGCGGGAGTAGCGCTGTCCACACACAACCTACTCCAGTTGCTGACGAATTGACTCCGCAAAATTCCTTCAGGGCAAAGAACCTAAATAGGGTCTCGTTTTCCCACCAAAGAACACTTCTCTGGGGAACCAGAACCGAAAGTCAATCTCTGTGTCCAGATGCATGACTCCCTAAAATTTCTCATGAAAGCAGTCTTAATCAGCTGAATGCCTGGCTGCGATTCTCAGGCTTCTGCGATTAGCCTGCTGAACTCCTTTCTGTTGTTGATAATAGTTACGGCGAGAAAATGGGGGAGATTTTGACTCAGGGCTTGTTTGGCAGCTTTCTGGAAGACAAACCTCCTGCAGGTGCAAGAGCTCCAATTCTGGCTGGGAAAATTCCAATTCTGGCTGAAACGGTGGAAAACCCAAGTTTTCCTCTTCATCTGTCACCACAGCGCTAGGAACGGGACTACATGGCCCATGAGTCATCACAATTATCTGCTTAAAACTCAATTACATGAGGCCCCTTCTACACAGCTGTATAAAATCCACACTGAACTGGATTATATGGCAGTGTGGACTCAAGATAATCCAGTTCAAAGCAGATACTGTGGATTATTCTGCTTTGGCATTCTGGGTTATATAGGTATGTGGTAGGGCCTTGAGTCTACACTGCCATATAATCCAGTTCAAATCAGATCATCTGTATTTTATAGGCAGTGTGGAAGAGGCCTGAGTGAAGAGGCCCTGGGCGCCATGCTGGCTGAGTGGGTTGCTAGGAGACGAAGTGGGCAGAGCTTACCCTTCTAACTGGCAGCAAGGGGAAAAACAGTTCTTCCTCTTCCTCTAATTTGGACTTTTTTAAATGTTTTTTTTTTGTTTGAAAGACATATTTTGGATTACTATGTCTTTTGTAGCCAAATTTGGTGTGATTTGGTTCAGTGGTTTTGTTGTTTACTCCATAATAAAACACATATTACATTTATATATATATAAATGATGTTTGATTTGAGCTCAAAATTGAGGGAGTGGAACTAAAAATTCACTAGTCATTGAACCCTGTCTGCATTACAAATGTTAAATGTCTAGGAACGATTATAGGTGAAATATCTGGAAATAATTTTAGATCTACAACTCATGGCAGCATTATCAGAAATGATAATGCTGTGAAATGGCTCTTCTTTTCTGACTCCTCCTACCCGCAACATTCTTTTCATAGAGAATTGAGAAGCATTTGTTACCCCACAAGCTATAGCTTGAGTCAGCTGTACATACTTGTTTCTTGCTGCTTCTGTCCATGCCTTTCCTGCTGTATGTGAATAATTAAAGTGACTATAAAATGCAATTGGCAATTAATACTGTCTTAAAATGTTCTGCTTTTTTCTTCCTATGTTGCCTTTGCCTTTCCTGATCGAAGTCTAGGAGAGTAAGTCATTGTTTAAATGAATCATTCTTTTCATAGTGAATTTGCAGATCTTTCTGTTGCTGCATTTTTTCATCAGGTTGTTTGTAGTTGTACAGTATTGAAATGTACATGTGTCTGTGCATATGTGCACAAACAAATCAACTGAATTCCATTCACTTCTTTAAAACCATGAACTAAATCAAATAGAGTAACTTGGTAAAGCTAGTTAAATAATTTTATTCTGTAAATAAAGGCCAGTCTGTTCATGTATTTTACTTACTTCCATTAATAATTTCTTGACATCTGAATTTTATTTTGTACTAAATGTTCTATAATTTTGAATTCAAAGCTTTCATCACCTTGTGAAAATGTGTCATAATCATTTACATAGTAAAAAAAACCCAACCAAATAACTTCAATGCCTGCAGGCAAGATCTTGCACTTTTTCATTGAGAATCTGTAAATGAAAAACTTTTGTGTCAAACAAAATTTATTTCAAAACTTAATTTTGAAAAGGGACATCATTATTTATTTACTCTTTTCCTTCTCTTTAGGATTCTCAGAGCAAGCAAGGAGGATATAGCATGCACCAGCTGCAGGGAAATAAGGAATATGGCAGTGAGAAAAAGGGATATATCTTAAAGAAGAGTGATGGGTATGTACCAGGAGCATAAAACTGGATTAGGAGAACCAGTCAGTATTGTAAAATATGTAGGCATTATTTGGTGCTAAATTCGTAAATACAGTAATTACTACATAGCATTACTGCGTATTGAATTACTTTTTCTGTCAAATTTGTTTTATAACATGATGTTTTGGTGCTTAATTTGTAAAATCATAACCTAATTTGATGTTTAATAGGCTTTTCCTTAATCCCTCCTTTTTATCCAACATATTCGCTTATCCAACATTCTGCCGGCCCGTTTATGTTGGATAAGTGAGACTCTACTGTATCATGAGATAACACACAAATGTAGTTTTTGTATCCACCACTTCTGCTCTTTGTAGGAGCCTAAACTTCCACCAAAACACAGTTAATTTCCTAATGTACTCATATATATTGTACTTCCCAAATTGAGAAAGTGATCTAAATATTTTGGTCTTGCAGAATGTTTTTTGGTTTTTCCTTAAACTGAGGTTAACTAACCAAACATGGTGATGGGGAAGACACAAGTATCTGAGAGATACTCCATATTCGAAACATTAGAAGAGCTTATGACTAAGGGGCCATTTACAGCAAAAAAAAAATTTTTTTAGAAAATTGTGTGCTCTTCTTTCATGGATGTTTTAAAATAGGCCATTTTGATAGCCATTTGTTAAGAATACTTAAGCTGAAGAGTTTTCTACTGCTAGCAAGATGAACCTGATGGCCCGTCCTGCTCCAATTTTATGATCTACTTTTTAAATCAAGCTCTGGGAAGACCCCGATATGCAAATCTATACTGCAGACCAAAGATTCTAACACATACACTCTAAAATTGATCAGCTCCATCAAAACTTGGTCAAAGACAACCAGATAACAATGGGTTTTATAAGTGAGGCACATAGAGATTGAGAGATGGGATTGTTAAAGAAAACAACAAATAATTGTTTAGTAATTGAGAGTCAAAAAGCCTTTGTAGATCTAAGTCAGAAAGCCTTTGTAGATCTATGGCAAATCATTTAAAAATTTACCAGGAGAATCTGTTCTCTTTTTTCCTCACCCTAATATAGATGCTGAGGAGGCAAATGCAGAGCCAAGCAGTAATATTCCCATCATTCATTAAAATGACCCTCTATGGGCCTTTAAAAAAATAGTCAGCCAAATATAAGAAAATATAAGTAGATTAGTTTTTTTATTTCTTGCACTGTCCAGATAGTTGCTTGTTTACATCTGTCACATTAAGATTGGCATCCTGTAATTGATTATTCTGTGAAAAATTTCACTGAAAATAATGTACAGTAGAGTCTCACTTATCCAACATTCGCTTATCCAACATTCTGGATTATCCAACGCATTTTTGTAGTCAATGTTTTCAATATATCGTGATTTTTTGGTGCTAAATTCATAAATACAGTAATTACTATGTAGCATTACTGCATATTGAACTACTTTTGTCAAATTTGTTGTATAACATGATGTTTTGGTGCTTAATTTGTAAAATCATAACCTAATTTGATGTTGAATAGGCTTCTCCTTAATCTCTCCTTATTATCCAACATATTCGCTTATCCAACGTTCTGCCGGCCCGTTTATGTTGGATAAGTGGGACTCTACTGTACTTCATGTGGGATTGCAACTCACATGAAGCACATGATAGGACTTAGTACAAAGAAAATAATACACAGTACTATTAAATAAATACTATGTTGAATTTGGGAGAAAGATGGGATATAAATAAAGTTAATAAAGAAGACATAGTATTCATAACTTCAGGGCCTGTGTTTTATGAAGCTAAATCACATGGTTGATCACAGAACAACCAAAAAGAAAAATTAATGTCTTTTTATCTCAGAGACTTATACAGTACACTACAGAAAGGATATATAGCTCTAGGGTAACTATCCTTTGAGTACAGCAGTAAGAAAGTTAGTTGAAATGTGCCTTATGATGCGGGAGAACACATGATTTCAGCCTCATTGACATGAGTATCAAGGAGGAACAACTTCCAAAACTAATTAAATTAGGCAGCTACCATAGTTCTACCAGGTGTTTAGACAGTATGATCTATGGGAGCAAGTATGACAGGTGTGTTCGTGTGTCCAACATTTTCCTGCTTTAATCCCCAGAGTTAATCATTATAGTACATAAATCTGTTTAAAAATGTGTAAAACAATGTAATTACTTCTTAGAAGCCTGAGAGATTTAAGTTGCGCAAAATACTTAAACATATCTATAAGCAGTATTATGAAAAATAATGTATTCATTGAATTTATTTTTTTCACTGTGTCACATTCCTTTAATGTTTAGACTCCGGAAAGTTTGGCAAAGAAGGAAATGCGCTGTCAAAAATGGTATTCTAACTATATCACACGCAACTGTAAGTAGTTTTACTTTGTTTGTGTTACAACAATATTGTTTTCTGTGTCAGTGAATGTAATCATTTTAATTCAATGAAATATTCAGTTGGATCCAGAACTGTTTATGCATAGGTAGACCCATTACTATTCTCCTTGCTCCAATGTGTGTAACATAGAAAGACGCACCTAAATTCACGAAAGATTTTGTTAGTGTATTTTTCCGCAGTAGCATTAAAAACAGAATTGTGATTAACCTGTTCATAAGTTAGAAAGATGACTCTTTCATCTCATTCAGTAAATCAAAGAGCCCTGCTTCCTCAGGAGAAGAAATGTTAGAATTGGAAGAAATGTGTCATATGGCCATATCTTGGGCAGACTAATCTGTGTGATTTTTTTGAAAATATGTTATCTGTAGAATATTCTGGAACCTTAGTCAGATAGTTGGGCTTGTGGAGCAGAAGAACAGCTGAGTTTGGGGAAAAGGGAACAAAAGTCTTGAAAGGTTATGTGGGTAGACACCATTTGTTTGCTTAGCAGGAAACCATGAACCTTAGGCAGCCAGGGACCTTCAGAATGACTTGCAAGGGCATGGGTGGAAGGAAGGTGTTTGGAGTATTTCTGAGATATTGGAGTGCTTTGTGACAACTTCTCCTATATTAATTTTCTGAATTGCTTCCTGTTTCTAACGTACACAAAATCCTGTTGTTGTTGTTGTTGTTTCTAGGAAAGGGATGAAGGCCATATTTTTATGATGTTTCTCTTATTTTTCTCAACTTAAATAAGGTTTTCATTTCTCTTACTATTCTTTATATGCCTTGGTTATGAGATATTTGGAATCCATTTATTTAAATGGCATGCAGTCTTAACAGTAATGGGTACCTTTTTCTTGCAATCCTAATTAAAAAAAAAACAACCTAAGCCCTGCAATCCTTCCTGCCTTCTTTGGCCATTGTTGCTGTAATCAGATACAGCTAAACTATCTGCAGAAAGGCAAGTGTCTCGTGATGATGATTTTAATTAGAAAAAGTGAATTAACTGGAGGTGCTGCGAGTTTGGGTCGCCTTCTTTACACCAGGTGTTACACATTTCACTGGTCACTCACTGATTGTGTTGTGACGGTGCTGCAGTAATTTCTGATAATTTGCTAGTAGGATATTTAAATTGCCCATCACATGACAGTTGTTTGTATTTTAAAAAACGATACGTGTTTTTCTGTAACAAGCCTTCTCCTGATGTTTCATCATTTGCTCTCCAGTGCCATTAAATATCCCTAAGAGAAATTTCCTTTTCTTTGGCGGAATTTAAATGGATTCTAGCCATTGTACTGAAAATGTCAAATAGGAACACTGCTGTTTTCAAAACAAGTTCATCCTGAAATGTCATCTGGTTGTATTGACTACTTTGCTTTGTAGATCAACTGTTTAGAGTTCACAGATTTGACAGAGCATGAACGTGTTTACTTGGCTTGATTACTTGCAGAATTTTTGAACTGAAGAAAAGATATAAAATGCTGTTTGTGTTTCAATCTTTCCTCTGTTAAGCTGAAGAATTACTTTTTAAAAACAGCAGTTAAAGTAATAGATGGTTTAGATGTCATATGAGATCATTATGTACGGTTACATTCAATGGACCCTATGTCCATATGCCCCCCCCCCCTTTCCCATGCTCTGTTTGATTACCAAGTTCCTGTTTCGAGATAAATTAAAGTTAGTTACTGAAAATGAACTGGTTAACTTTGATCTGTGTAAGGATGTCAAACGAGGTTTTGTTCTTGTTTTTTTAAGACATGGGCCCCATCTACACTGCCATATTATCCAGTTTCAGAATGCAGATTAGCTGCATTGAATTGGATTATATGGCCATGTAGATTCATATAATAATAATAATAATAATAATAATAATAATAATAATAATAATAATAATAATAATAAATATCCTGCCCTAGCTCCCCTGCATTATGAAACTGGATTATCTCACTGGGGCTTCACTTAATTTGTAATTGAAATTCTAAACTCTGTTTTCTTGGAAACCAGGTAAAGAGAAGATACTTTTATTCTTTACTCTGAAGAAAATTGGATTATTTTTGAACTGGTATTTGTAACATGGTTAGAAGCAAGGTTCAGACAGTATATAAAACATGGCTGTGGTTATCATTCTGTTTTCTGCAAGAAACATTAGCCAAAGCTACTAGTAGCACAGAAAAAGAAAAGAACTATTTGTGAAAGAAATTATATCTGAAAAGGGGAAAAAAAGAAAAGGATAGAGATTAAAACTTCTTATTACTTCTCCTCTCTTAAACATGGTGAAGAGTTTGCAGAAATCACTTTTACACAAAATTAGAGTTGCCTGTGGTCACTACTAAGGCTTTGGCCCAAATAGCAAAAATTAGCTTTCAGTTGGCAAACTCTGGTTCTTTGATTTAAAACAGTGTTTGAAAAATTCATAAATCTCAAAGTGGTGCAGTAAAGATAATTGGGATTTTAAAAAAAAATCACAAGCACAAATTTGTTTCAGTGGTTATGCATAGTAACTGGAAGTTTCACATAGTTGCAGCTGTTGTTACTGTGGATTGATGGTTAGGTAATTCCTATGCTAATTTTAGAGCATTTCCATACCTGAGATTTAAACTGATGTCTGAGCTTCTTTTGCCTAATGTTACATGTGATGTCAAAGCAGGAGCGAGAGGTTTATTGCAAGCATAGTGAATGAATTCTCCCCAAATCACCACTAAAGGATATACACAGGCATAATCTAACATTACTCCTGGTAATGCCACCGACATAATGTTGCTTGTAATTTTAGTTTTGCATAATGTAACCTTTCATTTTTGAGAGAATGTTTATTTTCAAGTTGGAAGTAGGTTACAACTATTCAAATGTGAATAGTGTCTATTTTGGGCTCCCACAAATTAAAGATGTAGAGATCTCTAATTATCTTCTTGAGAATATGCCAACATTGTAAACAGTTATGTTCAGATATTATGCTTCGCAGCAAGAACAGCAGCCCGGATCCACTGATAACTTCTTGGCTCCAGTTTTCTACTAAAAATATCAAAAGCACATTACAAAAGAATTTTAAAATTAAATGCAATGCCTGCCAGTTCCTTTTATCAGCAGCATATAACAGTATCTTTCTAGATAATGACGTAGGCTGCCTTGTTATTTTGAATACGTACTTTAAAAACGTGTCAGAATTGACTACTATGCATTTTAGGGGCAAACTAAGACTTAAATCCAAAATGATGGTAGCAATAGTGTTGAGATTTTCAGCCACCTCACCATGAAACCCTGAAATCTATCCAGAACCAGCTCTGCAGAGTTTTTTTTTATAATTTTAGAGCATAATATAAGGAATATATATGTGTTTATAACACATTATGCGGGTTGAGATATCCTGCTCCTCAGACTGAGATTTATTCTTAAGCTATATATGTGTTCTGGGGCCATTTTGGAAAATATCTGTATGGTTTGTGTCCTGAATGATTCACATATATCTTTTTCCATCCCTTATCTTCAGGAGAGGTGTTTTTTCACTAACCGACAGTATTGCTTAGTATTTCCCTTTTATGAACTCTTCTAAGATTAATGGAAACAAGTGGGTTTCATTACAGTGTCTTTAGAACTTTAGCTCTTGGTGCAAATGCCTATAATTGTGGAGCTTGTTTCTGAAAGGTACCAAATCTATCTGAACAAATATTACAGTAATTGGGGGGAAAACATGCTGAGGGTATGCATTCTTTTGATATAAAATGCAATTTTCCATATTCTGTACTAAAGTGATGTAATACAGTTTGATAAAATTGATCTGTAAATAATATTCTATTCCTAGCCAACAATGTGCTGCCACCGCCAACTCATTTTTTTTTTTTTGATTTGATACCTTTTGGAAACGAACTCCACAATTATGAAGGTTATGTATGGTATCAAGTTTTGGATGTGTATGAATTAAATATTTGGCTGATAAGAGGACTGATAAGAGTGTAATCAAAGCTGGTTTGATGGCAAATAGCAGAAAGAGACTAAATAGTGGGGACATGGGTTGCAATAAATGCAAATGGCAACCCATATCTGGTGTTGAAGGATGTTTATCTTAATTACTTTATGCTTTGAAAGTATAGCACTGTTCCAGAGTTGTTGCTTGACATTTGCATTGCCCAAACTTTTGGAGGAAATTATTCTGTCTGAGGATATTTTTTGCAAAAAAATCTTTTATGCTAACAAAAATTATATGGTTTATATATATATTTTTTTAAAAAGTCATTGTTTCCAGAAATGAAATGTTTCCTAAAAATATATATATTTCATGAAAATTGCGGTTTTACAAAAAACAAACAAACCAACAACTGCACTTTTAAAAACATACAGAAACTCGAATGGGACTTTTCTGAGCAGTTGGGAGTGTGAGGGCATGAAAACACTGTATCCATGTGTGTGCATGAGGAAGGGAAAAAAGCACTATCTGTGTTCCACCCAAAGTATTTTTTCCTTTTGTATTTGATAAATACATAGTCCAAGGAAACGATTCTATTTAAAGGCCATTTTGAAAAGGTTAATGCCAGTGTTCATATTTGTTATATTATGCAACAAAACTCAGAATGTCCTGAAGGCCTCCCTCCCACCTAATATGACTTTATACTGTACATATTTTTTGTGAATTTGGAATAGAGATTTTAGCATTCTTGACAGTGTTAGAAACCATGGAGTAAGATAGGAAAAGAGGCAGGGGGAGTGCAACCAGTGAGAAAACTGAGGTTAAGTGAGGGGAGTCATTTCCATGATTGAAGACAATAATCTTTTCTTTATTTTTATAGCCTTTAGCTGACATTGCCCCCTTGTGTTTAGCCTGCCTCAAAACCACAAGCGGCTTAAAGCGTATTGGGATAAGTTCATCATGAGTATATTAATAACAGCACTTAATTTGATGTGAAGATGCATTGTTCAAGATCCAGTCCACATTGGGGTCATTACCAATTACTGCCCCTGATTTCCTCGCCATACATGTTTTTCAAACAACAACAACATCTTGTTATAGCTGAGATTACAAGCAAGCAAGTGAATTAAATCCCTTTGACTCTGCCCCCTTTGACTCTTTGGGAGAGAAGAGCATGTTTTCCTGCCTATCACTTCTCCATTTGAGTCCGTCTTAAAGTAGGCTGAGGAACATACGGACATCATTTGGCCACAATCATTTTTTGCTTTGCATTTGGCTACAATCATTTGTGTAGTCAGGCATTCACAGTAGAAACTACTTGCTGTGAACAGGGGAGCATTCATAAAGGAAAACAAAGATGCAAATCGTAGCAAGGGTTTTGCTTACATCTTTGGATCAAAAGTGAATTTTCTTTGATAGTTTTTTTTATTGATTAGTCCACTGACCATATCAAAAATAAAAGACAAAATACAAGAATATACAGACAAAAAAACACAAATCACTGTCCTAAAACTCCTGTAATAGTTAGCTGAAATAAATTAAAACATTGTAAAACTTGATTAAATAATGGGTTTGGTAAAATAGGATTCAGAATTTTCTTTGAATAACTCGGTTTAAAAACAGTTTATGCCCCCAGACATTTCTACCAATATGACTCCGTTATTTATGATAAAGTTGTATTTGTCTTATTGCATAACAAGTTGATATTTTAGCCTACAGATAAATTGATTAAGGGCAAAGGGAACCTAAAATTCAGCAAGGGAAAAATTGGCATCTGTTATATTAGCTCTAAATAAAAAAAAAAATCTTTTTTTCTTTTCCAGTCAAACCGGCAACCTGCTAAATTGAATTTATTAACCTGCCAAGTGAAACCAAATGCTGAAGATAAGAAGTCTTTTGACCTGATATCACGTATGTTATATTTAAAGCTGATTAGCACATGTGCCATAACATAATTTAGATTGGATTGTCATGGGCTGTTTATTCTGTAAACAAGTTGACTAATATTATTATTCAAAACACTGATCAAAATGTTACTCACTGGAATTGATTGTTTGAAGTACTGCTTATTCATTTCAATTATATCCTCAGTTACTATGAATATTTTTTCTTGAAAAGTTTAAATAATTTAATGTTAAGAGCCATTATTAATTATCTTTCTTTTGACAATTAACATGTTTCTGTTCCAGATAACAGAACATACCATTTTCAGGCAGAAGATGAGCAAGACTACGTAGCGTAAGAGTACTTTTATTTCTTGATAGTACTGAAGTTGTGTTTTGTTCACTTGTAAAATCGAATGAATGTTTACTTGCAAAACAAATTTTGCTGTCAGCCACCTTTCTAAAGTGAATGGAAGCAATCTTCCTTCTTTTGACATTTGTCTTGCATTATATGCATACTTTCATTTGAGTGACCATTCACTATTGATATATATAGAAAAACTGAAAACTGTGGGTATATAATTAGTAATAAAAATAGTGACCAGTACAAAAATACAAGTACCAGCTGGGCTATCATCAGTTTATTTGCCTGTTAGGTCACTATCAAGTCAAAACCCCATCTCTAAAATAAAAAGGAGACAACAGCACTAATTTTCTCTGGAAAGAAAAAATTGGATACAAAGAAACAAATATAGGATGAGGTCATAAGTTTGAAAGGAGGGACTGAAGCACAGAAATACATTATTAAAAATCCACATCTGGTAGATGGATTCTGGTACCTGAATTCTGTTGCTAGTCCTGAAAGGAGTAAACTCCTCAAAGCAATTCTGAGTCGACATATAGGTGAATTATTTTGATTTGGAGAATATACTCTAGTTGGGACTGACAGTTGGATTCATGGCCTGGTTTCCAAGGAGCAGTTGCTTTTCTCACGTCCATTATAATGTAGATGTCAGTTGGTGCAATGCTGGCTAAGCAGTATAATTTCTCCAGTGGTGTAGGACGTAGACATCCTGTGATAATGCGGCATGTCTCATTAAGAGCCACATCCATGTGGTGAGATGTATTTCGCACAGGGCATGCGTATTCAACAGCAGAATAGCAAAGCGCAAGGGCAGATGTCTTCACTGTGTCAGGTTGTGATCCCCAGGTTGTGCCAGTCAGCTTCCGTACAATGTTATTTCTAGCACCCACTTTTTGCTTGATAGTAAAGCAGTGCTTCTTGTAAGTCAGAGCACGGTCCAGGGTAACCCCCAAGTATTTTGATGTGCTTCAATGCTGCAGTGGTATTCCTTCCCAGGTAATTCTCAGAGCTCGGGAAGTAGCAGGCAACAATGAAAGGACCAAGGCATTGACATTTCCGGCCCATTCCCTGTTCGGATATCAGCCAGTATGCCAACGCCTTAAATCAAGAAATAGCTTTCTAAGGTCTACAGAAATACTCGTAGGAACACCTCAGCAAGTGAGAGTTCAAAAGTGGCAGGTTAAAACCCGGAACCTTAATCAGTGGCTGACGCTGGATGAAAGACTTCCCCCTGGGTACACAGAAGACTGGGCAACTTGGACAGAACAGACTGCGCTCTGGCACCATGAAATGCAGAGCCAACCTTAAGAAATGGGGCTACAAAGTGGAGTCCGCAAGATGCTACTGTGGAGAACAGCAAACCACAGACTACCTACTGCAATGCATTCTGAGCCCTGCTACATGCACAATGGAGAACCTTCTAACAGCAACACCAGAGCCAATCCAAGTGGCCAACTACTGGGCAAAAGACATTTAGTATTAATGCCAAGTTTTTTTTCTTAAAAAGAGCTCTATGTTTGCAAATCCATTACAACTTGTACCCGAGACTATTAATTGCTATTCAACCTGGCCAACCAAGCATTCCACAAGGTAGAAAGCGGCCAGGCTTGCAAGCAGAAAGGCTATTCAGTACTATTCAACCTAACCAACTAAGATTTCCCCAAGTTAGAAAGCCCCCAGGCTTTGAAGCCATGAGACTACACCACCCCGTTCAACCTGGCCAAAAAAGGATGCCCTTATGTAGAAAATGGCCAGGCTTTTAAACTGCAAGACTATTCAGTGCAATTCAAGCTGGCCAAACAAGGATTCCCCTACACAGGAAGTAGCCAGGCTTTAAGTGGCTCCTTGATTGAAGGTGTTACTCTAGCTTGCCAAACAAGGATTCCCCTAGGTATAACACAAACAGGCATTGAAGCTGCAAGGCTATTCAGTGCAATTCAACCAGACCAACAAAGGATTAACCTTGGTAGAAGGTGGCCAGGCTTTGAAGCAGTGATACTACTCTGTACTATTGAAGCTGACCAACCAAAGATTCCCCTAGGTTCCAAGCAGCTAGGCTTTGAAGCAGCTAGGCTATTCATTGCAATTCTAGAAGCCCCCCCAAAAATTCCTCTAGAATGCAAGTACCCAGGCTTTCAAGCAGCAGGCCTATTCCCTTGCATTCCAGCTCACCAAAGATTCCCATAAGAAGAAAACCGCCAGGCTTTGAGGCTGCAAGGCTATTCACTGCTATTCTACCTGGCCAACAAAGAATTCCCATATGCTACAGCAACGTGTGGCCAGGCACAGCTAGTATATTATATAAAGGATGAATCATTTAGCTCAAAGTATTCAGAGGAGATCATTTTAGTTTTTCTCATAAGATAAAAGTTATTCACATTCTCGGTCTGACATGAAATGAGTCACGCATCTTCCTAGGTTTTAAAGGCACAATTTGATACACTGGCAATTCATTTCTGGGAAAAGAATCTCTCCTTACTTTTATCAAGATCCACCCTCATTTGACTCTTCAGGAGCAACTATTTACAGCTGTAGATTTAATGTACACTTTTACTTTCCTCTTCCTTTTTGGACTCTCCATGTTGTGACTGCGCCTTCGGGGATTATGGTTGATGGGGATGGAATTTGAAGAGGAAGAAAAAACCCTCGTGATGAGGGTTCACTGGAGGAGTTGCGCAGGAAGCGACTTAGAGAGCTATATGGGGGATCTTCTGAGGAAGATTCAGATGGGGAGATGGATGTTGAGGAACAGGTGGTGGCTGGGGAAGCGGGCACTGAATGGGCACAGCCACCGGAGATGTCTGGGGATTTGGGGCCTATGGATACTTCTGAACCTGGGGTTTCTGCAGGAGCTGATCCCAATTGGGATGCTTGGAGAAGGGAGGATGGTTCTTTAAGTGTTCATGGGGCTAAGTGTGGGCAGGATGATTGGGACTCCGACGAATTGCTAGGTACTCCAGATCCACGAGCTCTAGCTGTGTGGAGCTCAGACTCTGAGTAGATTTGGGACACCTGGTGTTTGGGTGTGAGTGTTTGGTCACCCAGGAGGAAGGGGAATAAAATGGGAATGTTTGGCCACTGCACTTTGCGTGTGGCAAGGTGTTGCTGAGGCGCCATTGGGATCTCTGTGTTTCCATGAAGACTGGACTTGTGTCACGACCTAGGCGGCAGAGGCACCAATAACCATACACAGAGGCCAGAATCTAACTAATATCTTTATTGAAGGAATATATAAAGTTAATAAAAACAAGTATAGAAAATAGTCCAGAATTAGACCCTTCAGGAAAGGTCAGAATTAGTCCAAAAAAGCAATGTCCAATAAGAAATATTAAGGTCCAAAGTTGTAATCCAATAACCGAAACACTCACTTTGCCAAGCAAAGTGAGGGGAGATGACAAGGTCCTTAGTCCATAAAACTTGAGCGTGGCTAGGAAATAACTTGATACTTGAAACAAGGCTTGAACGTGGAACAAGGTAACTAAGAACAAGAACAAGGTCCGTGGAATAACTTGGTAAAATCCGTGAAACAAGGCAAGGATTAGTCCTGGGAAACAAGGCAAAGTCCGTAGGTAAACAAAGGCTGGGAAGCAAGGCGAAGGCTGGATAGCAAGGCAAGGCTTGAGCTGAAGCGAGGCTTGAATCGGAGCGCGCTGTCCAGACACAACTCGCTCCGTAGGCTGACGAATTGACTCCGCGAAGTTGCTACGCGGGCAAAACACCTATATAGAGTCCAACTTTCTCACCAAAGCGGTTCTCTGGGAATCAGAAACGAAAGCTAAACTCTGAGACCAGATGTTAAACTCCTTAAAGATTCTCACGAGAACCAATGTTAATTGGCAACATTCTTAGCTGCTATCCTCGCACTCCTGCGCGAAGCTGAATCCAAACTTCTCTGTTGTTTACAAAACTCCCGGCGCAAGAACACGGGAGAAGTAGGCTCTGGGGTTGTTTGACATACTTCTGGGGCACAACTTTCTTGCAGGTGCAAGGTTTCCAGATCTGCCTGGGAAGGATCTGGCTGAGAGGAATCCAGTTCAGACTGGGAAGGTAAAAAACCCAAGTTTTCATCTTCATCAGGGATTACAATGTCCTGAGCAGGACTACAAGGCCCATGGTTCATCACACTATCCCCCTCCTCAGGGCCCCTCCCAAACTGGGGTCCTCTCCCCGAGGCGCGAGGTCGCGGTTTGGTGGGATAGGTCAGATGGAAGCGACGGGTTAGATCAGGAGCATGGACTGTGGAGGCGTCTTCCCAAGAGCGTTCCTCAGGCCCAAAACCCACCCAGTCAATGAGATATTGTAGGCGGCGGCGATGAAAGCGAGAATCCAAAATGTCCTCAACCTCGAACTCCTCCTCCCCATTCATCAAAACAGGAGGGGGGGCCGGTTGGTCTGTATCAGGACGCACACCATCCGCCGGAAGGAGCAGGGAACGGTGAAACACTGGGTGAATGCGCATTGAACGCGGAAGTTGGAGTTTGAAAGTCACGGGGTTTAATTGCGCCACCACTGGATAGGGGCCAATGAAGCGGGCATCTAACTTCCGGCATGGGCGGTGGGAGGGCAGGAAGCGAGTGGACAGAAAAACCCGATCTCCTACCTTGATTTCGGGGCCCGGCTGGCGGTGTTTGTCAGCGTGGCGTTTATAGTCCTCCTTGGCTTGGTCCAGTTGCTGGAGCAAAAGTTGTTGCACCGCTGTGAGTTCCTGCAGCCAATCCTCTGCTGCGGGAACTTCTGAAGTTTCAATGACAGGGGGAAAGAAACGTGGATGGAAACCGTAGTTTGCAAAGAACGGCGTTTCTTTTGTAGAAGCTTGAACTCCATTATTGTAGGCAAACTCAGACAGTGGTAACAGAGAAGCCCAATTGTCCTGTTGGTAGTTTACATAACAGCGAAGATACTGCTCCAAAGTGGCATTGGTGCGCTCCGTTTGCCCATCTGTTTGGGGATGATGAGCTGAAGATAAGCGAGAGTCTATGCCCAGTAGTTTTTGTAGTGCCTTCCAAAAACGAGAGGTGAATTGAGATCCACGGTCTGTGACTAAACTCTTGGGCAATCCATGTAGTCTGAAAACATGCTGAAGAAATAGATCTGCAGTTTCTTTGGCCGTGGGGAGGCCTCCGCAGGGAATGAAATGGGCTAACTTGGTGAATAGGTCCACCACCACTAAGATCGTGGTGAATCCACAGGAAGGTGGTAGGTCAGTGATGAAATCCGCGGAAATTATTTCCCATGGGCGAGATGGGGTAGGAAGGGGGTGCAAAAGCCCTGAGGGCTTCTCCCTTCGTATCTTGGAGCGCTGGCATACTGGGCAGGTGTTGACATATTTTTCCACATCCTTGCGGATCTTGGGCCACCAAAAATCTCTTAGGATCAAATGCATGGTTTTAAATAGTCCGAAGTGTCCTGCTGGTTTGCAGTCATGACACAGACGAAGCGCTTTTTCCCTGCCCGGTCCGGGTGGGATATAAACATGATTTCTATAGCAGAGCAGCCCATCTTTAAGCGAAAAGGGAAAATGCAGACCTTGGCGAAGTTGGTCCTGCGCCCAGGCATCTGCTTGCTGACTAGCCCTGATTTCTTGAGCACAGATGGGTCCTGGAGTAGGGGAAGTTGAACCAATGGGACTGGATTTGGTGTTCCCCACTGTGAGCGTGGCAAAGTTCTCAGGTTGTAGCAGTTGGGATTCAAAGGTCTCCTTGCGTCCTGCAGCGTATTCCGGTTTTCGTGACAGGGCGTCTGCTTGCTTGGTTTGAGCTGGGGTCACATAATGGATCTGGAAGTTGAAACGTTCAAAGAATAAAGCCCAACGTTGCTGCCTCTGATTTAGTTTGCGGGCAGTTCTTAGATGTTCTAGATTACGATGATCAGTGTGGACTTCAATGGGGAATTTGGCCCCTTCTAGCCAATGTCTCCAAGTTTCAAAGGCTGCCTTTATGGCCAGTAGTTCTTTTTCCCAAATGGTGTAATTCCTCTCTGGTGTGGTTAGTTGACGAGAATAAAAGGCACAGGGGTGGAGGTGATCTCCCACCGGTTGTAAGAGTACAGCCCCAATTGCCACATCAGAGGCGTCCGCTTGCACCACAAAAGGGGTTCCAGGATTTGGGTGCTGTAGAATTGGCTGGGAGGTGAATAGTTTCTTCAGTTGCTGGAACCCTTTCTCTGCTTGATCAGTCCAGCGGAAAGGCTGCTTTCCACGGATGCAGCTAGTGATGGGGTCGGACCAGCGGGCAAAATCTGGAATGAACTTGCGGTAGTAGTTCGCGAACCCCAAGAAACGCTGCACCTCTTTCTTGTTAGTTGGCGCCCGCCATTCCAATACTGCTGAAACTTTGGCTGGATCCATGGAAAGCCCTAGAGGCGAGATGCGGTAGCCAAGGAAATCTACCTCTTGTAGATCAAAAGCGCATTTTTCTAGCTTGGCATAAAGTCCATGATCCCGCAGTCGTTGCAACACCATTTTGACGTGGTTCTCATGTTCTGATTGTGATCTGGAAAACACCAAAAAATCGTCCAGGTAGATTATCAAGAATCTGTCTAGATAGTCCTGAAAAATATCGTTGACAAAATGCTGGAACGTTGCGGGAGCTCCGCATAAACCGAAATTCATAACTCGGGACTCGAATAATCCGAATTTAGTCTGGAAGGCGGTCTTCCACTCGTCCCCTTCTCTGATGCGAACTAGATTATAAGCCCCCCGAAGATCCAGCTTGGTGTAGACCTTGGCTCCTCGAAGTCGGTCCAGTAGATCCGAGATTAAGGGCAGGGGATAGCTGTTCCGCTTGGTGATATTGTTCAATGCCCTGTAGTCCACCACCAAGCGTAATTCCCCTGACTTCTTCTTCACAAACATCACTGGGGAGGCGGCTGGGGATTGAGAGGGTCTGATGAACCCCTTGCGAAGGTTTGTCTCTAAGAATTCCCTGAGAGCTTCTTGCTCTGGTTCAGTCAGGGAGTAGAGATGCCCTCGCGGGATCGGGGCCCCCTCCACCAAGTCAATGGCACAGTCATAAGGTCTATGTGGGGGTAATTTTTCGGCTTCTTTCTCATTGAATACATCCCAATACTCGGAGTACTTCTTTGGCAAGGTGATGATGGGCTCGGAGTCTGTGGCATGGCATACCTTGGCTACGAGGCAATGGTTTTGGCAGTACGGTGAAGCAAACTGCAGTTCTCTGTTGGACCAGGAGATGTTAGGATCGTGGAGTGTCAGCCATGGAATTCCCAAAATCACAGGGAAATGGGGAACCTCGGTAACAAAGAAGGAAATCTCTTCCATATGTTCCCTTATCCACATCCTGGTGGGTTCCGACCACTGGCTTACGGGGCCCGTCTTGAGGGGACGGCCGTCTATGGCTTGCACCACACGGGCATTCTTGAAATCATGATATTGTAATCCCAGAGAGTCGGCATACTCTCTATCGATGAAATTGTTGGTAGCTCCAGAGTCTATCATGGCGTGGATCATGACGGGTCCCCTTTTTGCTGACCATAATGTGACCACGAGAAGGAACAGGACCCCGGTTGGCGGCTCTTGGATGGATTTTTTGACCGGGTTGGCGAGCCTCTCTACACCCGGTCGTTGGCTTCCCCCGCCGGCTGTGTGCCAGTCGGCTCAGACGCCTTCGACTCCGTGGAGGACGCCGCCGCAAGACGGGCGGCAGGCTTCCCTTTGGCTGGGCACTCTCTGGCGAAGTGGCCCCCGTTCCCGCAGTACCAGCAGAGGTTCAAGCGTTGACGACGGGCCTTCTCGGCGGCATCTAGTCTGGGACGCACATTGCCCAACTGCATCGGCACCTCCTCGCCTCCTCTGGGGTATGGGGTTGGCGGCGGGGGTCTCCACACCGGACGTGGCTGAACACTGGCGGGAGCGGGGGGTTTTGCCCCGGCTCTACCGCCCTGGCCTCGAACCCATTGTTTCCTGTTGGCAATCATGACTTCAGCCCGTAAACATTGATCAATGAGTGCCTCGAGGGTCTGGGGAGGATCCACCTTGGAGATTTCTTCCAGCATTTCAATGTTGAGACCCTCCCGAAATTGTCCTCTGAGGGCTACATCGTTCCAGCCGGTGTTGTGGGCCAGCACGCGGAACTCGGCTATGTACTGAGACATGGGTCTGTCTCCTTGAAGGAGGCGCCGGAGTTTGTGACCGGCTGCCTCCAAATTGTCCTCGATTCCCCAGGTCTCCTTAAGGTGATCCAAGAAGCGTTGTGCTGAACTTAGGTGGGGGGAGGCTTGATCAAACAGGGCCGTCGCCCAGCTAGCCGCTGGTCCGTCTAGAAGACTGTAGACCCACGCCACCTTGATGTCTTCTTGGGGAAACTCGGCATCACGGGCCTCTAGATAAGCTTGACATTGGCGGCGGAAAACATGAACCTTAGCAGCTTCTCCAGAAAACTTGGTAGGCAACGCCATGGCCGGGAGGCGAACTCCGCGCTCCCTCAACCCTTTTATTTCTCCATCCTGCGCGTTGAGTCTGTCACGGATGCGGTCCACTTCGTCCTTGCTGATGGTGTAGCTGAGCGGCTGTCCAGCCGGCGCGGCTCCGGTAGACATCCTGGCCTCGGTTAGTTGGTGCTTATGGGTGGCGGAGTCAAACTGTCACGACCTAGGCGGCAGAGGCACCAATAACCATACACAGAGGCCAGAATCTAACTAATATCTTTATTGAAGGAATATATAAAGTTAATAAAAACAAGTATAGAAAATAGTCCAGAATTAGACCCTTCAGGAAAGGTCAGAATTAGTCCAAAAAAGCAATGTCCAATAAGAAATATTAAGGTCCAAAGTTGTAATCCAATAACCGAAACACTCACTTTGCCAAGCAAAGTGAGGGGAGATGACAAGGTCCTTAGTCCATAAAACTTGAGCGTGGCTAGGAAATAACTTGATACTTGAAACAAGGCTTGAACGTGGAACAAGGTAACTAAGAACAAGAACAAGGTCCGTGGAATAACTTGGTAAAATCCGTGAAACAAGGCAAGGATTAGTCCTGGGAAACAAGGCAAAGTCCGTAGGTAAACAAAGGCTGGGAAGCAAGGCGAAGGCTGGATAGCAAGGCAAGGCTTGAGCTGAAGCGAGGCTTGAATCGGAGCGCGCTGTCCAGACACAACTCGCTCCGTAGGCTGACGAATTGACTCCGCGAAGTTGCTACGCGGGCAAAACACCTATATAGAGTCCAACTTTCTCACCAAAGCGGTTCTCTGGGAATCAGAAACGAAAGCTAAACTCTGAGACCAGATGTTAAACTCCTTAAAGATTCTCACGAGAACCAATGTTAATTGGCAACATTCTTAGCTGCTATCCTCGCACTCCTGCGCGAAGCTGAATCCAAACTTCTCTGTTGTTTACAAAACTCCCGGCGCAAGAACACGGGAGAAGTAGGCTCTGGGGTTGTTTGACATACTTCTGGGGCACAACTTTCTTGCAGGTGCAAGGTTTCCAGATCTGCCTGGGAAGGATCTGGCTGAGAGGAATCCAGTTCAGACTGGGAAGGTAAAAAACCCAAGTTTTCATCTTCATCAGGGATTACAATGTCCTGAGCAGGACTACAAGGCCCATGGTTCATCACAACTTGGACTATGATTTGAATCTGCTGTTATCACCTAGCTTGGCTCTCGCTGTGTCTTATCATGGACCTGTTTTGGATGACTGCACCCTCTTCAGACCTTGGATCGGAATTTGACCTTGCTACTGCCTTCGCCCTGTGATTGATGACTACTATCGGCTTTTGACTCCTGGCTTGCTCTTTGGACACCGCTGTTATCTCCTGACCTGACCTTGGAATCCCGGACGACGTCCATCCTTTTGGAGCCTTCGGCTTTATCCACATTGTGGAAGCAGTCTACTGCATTCTTAGTTAGTTTGTTTGTTTCCTGACGAATTTGGTGTTTTCTTTTGGGAACTGTTCCTTTGAAAACTACAGAGCCGGCTGGCAGGGCTTGGACTCTGAAAGTGCAGTTTGCACTAAGTTTGTTTAGCTTTGTGTTTACCTGCTTGTGTTGCTGAATTATTTTTTTTGTTTGAACTGCTCTTGAAGCACTGATAGTGAAGTGTTTCAAGGTTTTTTCTGTGTTAACATTACTTTTTGGCTTATCTGCTGAATAAACTCTATTTTTGTTCGCTAATTGGCATCTGACTCTTGACACTCCAGGATTAATAAATGGACCATTACAGTGTGAAATTCCCCAATGTGGCTGTTTTTCCCCTTTCACTTTTACCGTATATTGTCCTGGTCTTGAAAGTTTTCATTTTATCATAAAAAGAATGGGGGAATGTAATAATTTACATTTAACGGCATCTACCTTGCTATTGTCCAGCTAGATCTTTGCTTGGGAATAACTTTGGGTATGATGCAAAAATTATAAAACAGGAAGTTTGAGTCGCATATCTTTTGCACCCTGCTTGTAGGTTTATGTGAGCTCATTGTTAGTTAACAGCCTCTTCTATGACTGAGGAGTACAGTCTGCTAGAATATATACAGAATCAAGTAGAACACATAAAAAGGAAATTATTTACTGTATTGCCACGATATCTCATGCTAATATTACTTTCCATGTGCTATAATATAGTTCAACAGAGCAAATAATTACTGCTCAGTTTCAGTTGCTGTAAATGTTTTTCTAGCTATAAGACCTTTGTTAATATTTTGATTCTGAATTGGATTTTTTAAAAGACCTGGATTTATCAGCAGTGAATTAATGAAAACAAGTAGTCTTTCCTGACTTAGACATTGAAACCAGGATTTAAATAACTGTAATTGCGTTGGTTCACTTTTATTTCAAGCTTTTTATACATAAATCACTGAACACCATGTACCTCTGAGATTTTTAATTCGTTTTGCACTATGGTTGATTTTTTAATTGGAAATGAATGGCTGCCTTCCAGTTTTTAAATATTTATTGGTAATATTCATGAAGTCATATGCGAGTTAAAATGTTGCTGTTAAGCATGTGTACTTAAGCTTCACAGTGTGCCTTCAATGACTCATATATTATATTTGGGGCTAGATCTCATCCTCCTTTAACTTATGTATGTTCACTTAATGGAGAAGAGCTGCTAAACAGTTTATTCTATTAGACTTATATGGCCTTTGTTGTTGTTGTTATATGCTGTTGGCTTTGATTTATGCCCATCTATGAGTCACTGTATCATCAACAGCCTTCCTCAGGTCTTGCAGACTGTGCCTTCCTTGAATTTTGTGTATCCATCTGGACTGTAGTCTTCCTCTTTTTCTTCTGCCTTCCAAGAAAAGCATTATTGTCTTTTCTAGTGAGTCATATCTTCTCATGTCATGTCCAAAGTAATATAGTCTCAATTGAGTCATCTTGACTTCTAGGGAAAGTTCAGTCTTGATTTACTGTAGGATCCATTTATTTGTCTTTTTAGGACTCCGTGGTATTCATAGAACTACTCTCCTGCACCATATGTCAACTGTGTTTACTTTCTTCTTATCAATTCGCCATTAATTCAAGCTGCCACTTTTTAGGTGCAGTTTGACTTTCACATATTTTCCTTTTTATTTCATTTATTCTATATTGTAAAGTAAAAACCCATTTTTACTTTCCTAATTCATATAATTTCTACATGCCTTTCTCATAGTCACTTGCTCCCAATCCGTTGGCATACAAAAAATAACATAAACCTCCAAAAATGTATTTTCTGCTGAGGTGATAGTTCTCTCCTGTGTCTGCATATACATGTTCTCATGAGTTGAAACACCGCACTGCAATTTTAGCTATTAATTCCCAGCTATTTCAGGCCTTTGCTGTATACAGTCTTTTCTGAAATTTCCTGATGAATGCCAACTCACCTGTATAAATGAATATAGTTTAACTACGTTCCCTGTTTCTTAGCTCCCTTCCCCAGTTTTAATGGAAAGGCATCCCTGTCCTGCAAATAGTGTTTTCTGACTTTTCAGTTCACACCATTTCTACATGCAGTTTATTGCCAAATCTTCAGATAACACACAGTTAAATCAATCGTGTTATGGCAGATATTGTACAATTATCTCTTAAAGGATAGAATATTTTGCTTTCTTGGCATGTATCAGAAAGCAGCTTTAAGGTAGTTGTTTGCATTGTGTGTCATCATGTCACTTCTGACATGTGACATAAAGGCAAGCCTACCGTCAGGGCTTTTTGGTGCAAGATTTATTCATGTCTGCCATTGCCCTCCTCTGAGGCTGAGAGAGTGTGACTTGCTCATGGTCACCTAATGGATTCCATGGATAAGTAGGGATTTGAACCCTTATCTTCCAGAATCTTAGTCAAACGCTCAAGCCACTTTACTGCATTGACTCAGTGCAGAACTTAGATCTATTTTTTCCTAGCTTTCTAGCCCTTTACATGTTCAATTGTTTAAGATATGCCAATGGCAATAATTGAAATCATAGCTTTAATGGGCGCAGTGCAATTCTTTTCACATAGTACTTTCTTTTAAAAGATAATGTTTGCTTCTTCAGTCTAGTTCTATAATGAAATAAGGGGAAATCGAACAGCTTAGCATATACAGTACAGCAGTTTTGTAGTCTAGTCTTGAAAAAGCAGGGACCTTCTTTTCTCCCACTGGCATTCAAAGTACTATAACTTAATATTACTCTGTCTTTTTTGATTTACATTTTGTGCAAAATCTTTGATGGTGTTGCTGTACCAATGCATTTTCACTGTGTTGAGCTGTTATATTTCAAATCAAAATCTAGGATGCTGTCTAGCTGCTAACTAACTACACAGATGTTGTACAGCTGTGGAAGCTTTCTTTATTTAATGTTTAAGTGATTGTGTCAAGCTTTAGGACGAGAGGGAAATGCAAAGACAGTGTTCTGCCATTTGCCCTTAAAGGAAAAAAAAGAAACCCTGGCACTTCCCATTTTGCTTTTTTAATTACAAGGCAGATAAAGCTCTCTCTGATATAGATTAGAATATTTTAAATAGGATATAGACATATGGTGGTAGAATTTTATCAAAGATTCTAGGTGATACTTGCTTATGATAACTATATTTTTTCTCTGAAATCTTTCTAAGATACGTTTCCATTGCTTGGGAATCTCTTTATCTCATGATTTCTGTCTGCTTAAAAGACTTGTTCCAGATTTCACTACTGTTGCTCAGTATTTGCTCTAATACAGAAAACTTGAATTACGTATTTAGCATTTTCAAACTTCACCCATTTTTCTACTGTCTTATTTTATTTTTGACTTAATATTTTTAATGCTAATTGTTATTTTCCAAAAGATTCTCATATGCTCACTCCATCTGCTCTTTTATGCTTCTAGACTTCTTTTTTTTTATAGATTACTGTGTTTTTATATATTTTATATTAGATGGATATCAGTATTGACCAACAGCAAAGAAGAGGCTTTAAATATGGCATTCCAAGGTGAACAAAGCACAGGTGAAAACAGTTTAGATGATCTGACAAAAGCCATTATTGATGATATACAAAGGTTACCTGGAAATGATGTTTGCTGTGATTGTGGATCACCAGGTATGTTCTGTACATTAAATATGATTTGAGTTAATGTGAAAATTGCCTGAGAAAATTGTTTCTAAGAAATTCTTAGACAATCAAATTCAGTGTTTGGCAAGAGTATCAATAGTCTGCCTGTAATAAAATATCCATAAGCACTGCTTTGAATAAAAAGTAAAATAAGATTATTTCTAATGTATGTTTTCCTTTTTTTGTATTCAGATCCAACATGGCTTTCAACTAATCTGGGCATTTTAACGTGTATAGAGTGCTCCGGAATACATAGAGAAATGGGTGTGCATATCTCTCGAATACAGTCTTTAGAGCTAGACAAATTAGGAACATCTGAACTCTTGGTAAGAACATATAAAATAAGATTCACTAGCATTAGGATGAATACACTTTCCCTACTAGTAAAACATGCTGTACTTGATGTCAGGATGTAGAAATTGCTAGTTTAAACTCTTTATCTTTCATATCTTCCACAGCTGGCCAAGAACATAGGAAACAATAGTTTTAATGATATTATGGAGGGGAATTTACCAAGTCCTTCTCTCAAGCCTACACCGTCAAGTGATATGTGAGTAACAAAAGTTATTGGGGATTACATTGATTCATGAAGCAAAAAATGATCTTATAAAATAAAACCAAGACAATTATTAATTTTGTTATGTATTAATATTAAGCAGTTTTTCAGATGTTATTTTTCACAAAACTCCATTCATTTTTCAGTACTATTAATACTTAAGATTGTGTGTGTGTGTATGTCTAAAAGAAACATGTAAAAGAGGTGTATCTGTTTGGGGATAGGATGGAAGCAATTCCTTGTTCCTTTTCATCCTTGATTGAGCCCTACTTGAACTAGAGATGCTTTAGGATTTGCACAGCAATCTGGAAATGCCTTTATCAAATTTTCAGGGCTTCTCCATCTTCCTTAAGTGTCCCCCCCCCCCCCCACTCAGCTTGGGCCATTGACCCTTGTGTATCATAGGCAGGGCTTATCGGAAGACCCCATTGCCAAAATGTGGGTTCAGTCTTGACTACCCTGTTCTGTTTGAAGCTTGTCAACAGAAGTGTAGATTTACTAAGGCTGTCAGGGGACGTAATTGTCACTTCACTTGCTTCATGCTTTCCAGCAGATAATTGAATGAAATAACTAAGCCAGTGACTGTATATTCTCTTAAGTATTAGCAAATCATTCAAAATCATGCCCTCCCTCCCCCAAAGCTACTCACCAATTGAAATAGAAAATGACACTTGGTTTCATGCTCTTAATGAAGTAGCCGTGGTAAAACCTATTGTTGTTAGCTTGTTCTTTCAACTAATTTTTTAAAAGGTTTTCAAATTTAATCTTTAACCACAAACACAACATATTTGTAATAATTTATTTGAAAGCTATAAGCTAATACCTAGAAATATATTTCTTATTTTCAGGACTATTCGTAAAGAATTTATTACTGCTAAATACGTTGATCATAAGTTCTCTAGAAAGACATGCGGTTCTGCAGCAGCAAAACTGAATGAACTACTTGAGGCTGTTAGATCCAGGGATTTACTTGCACTAATTCATGTCTATGCAGAAGGGGTTGAGCTAATGGACCCACTGCTGGAGCCTGGACAGGTAAGGCATCAGACAAGGGACTCAAAAGGTATGGTAAATGAAAATAAGCCATACAACCATAATAAGGCTGGGATAAGGAATGTGGGGCTTTCCAAATGTCGAATGGGTACTATCAGGCCTAGTTAGGATAAATACTGGTAAAAGTCATTAGAGGTTATACATCCCCCTTCTGTATTGTAATATTACATATCCAACTAAATATGTATTATAGTGGTCAGCTAACAAAGCTAACCTTTTTATAATTTCTTATTTTGTTTAGATGTATTTTGTTACCTATGTTTTTGCATAAATTAGACTTTTGGTTAATATCTGCTCAGTGAATAATTCTGTAAATGTCTGGGAAAGAAAAATCATTTTCATCACTTTTGGTCCATCTTAAGGAGCCAGGTGAAACAGCCCTTCATTTAGCCATTCGGACTGCTGACCAAACTTCACTTCATCTGGTTGACTTCCTTGTACAAAACAGGTAAAGCCTATTTGCTTGCTTATATCTTGGATTATACATGTTAAACGTTTTCTGAATTAAAGATTTGGCATTTGCAAGTCCAGCCAGATTTGCTTGGTACAGAATTCTGATTCATAGATGCATCCAGTTTGGAAGAAAAACTGGTTTTGAAGGCAAAAATTATCTCTCATAATAGTTGTTGATAGTACACCCCTATGAGGAGAGGCTTAAAGAACTGGGCATGTTTAGCCTGCAGAAGAGAAGGCTGAGAGGAGACATGATAGCCATGTACAAATATGTGAGGGGAAGTCATAGGGAGGAGGGAGCAAGCTTGTTTTCTGCTGCGCTGCAGACTAGGACACGGAACAATGGCTTCAAACTACAGGAAAGGAGATTCCACCTGAACATTAGGAAGAACTCCCTCACAGTGAGGGCTGTTCGGCAGTGGAACTCTCTCCCCCGGACTGTGGTGGAGGCTCCTTCTTTGGAGGCTTTTAAGCAGAGGCTGGATGGCCATCTGTCGGGGTGCTATGAATGTGATTTCCTGCTTCTTGGCAGGGGGTTGGACTGGATGGCCCATGAGGTCTATTCCAACTCTACTATTCTATGATTCTATGAAATGAAGTTGCTAATACTTTCTTTAAAAGACTGAAACACAGTGCTTGATTAATCATTTTGTGTCAATGCATTCCTTGTTTTAATTGCAGGAGAACTTAGGTTGACGATACCCAACTCTCTATCTGTTCTGTTCATTTAAACCAAAGCTATTTTTGTTCTAAATATCTGATGGTCAGTAATGTGCTGGATGAAAGTGAGAAACAGAGAAAATTCTGCAGTAGCAAAGAGTGTGCATGATCTGGCCATGGGCCTATATTCCTCAGTTATATCCTTTTTTATTATTCTAACCTAATGTACCATGTTGTAACTTCACATACATGCCTTTGAAGAGTGTTCAGAAAAATTAGCTTGTTCATAATCCTGCGGCAAGACTGCTGACAAAGCTAAGTTACAAGGAGCACACGATTACCTAATTAACATTAGCTTCACTGGCTAATGGTCAGTTTGGAAGCACTATATGGGTTTTGTCCAGACTGTCTAATAGGCAGTATGGTAGAATATATTTGATGTATTGATGTAAAGCACCATGTACACTTGATGGTGCTATATAAATCAATGTTAATGATGTTTAACATTGGAAACATTTTTTATATAAGCTATAAAGAGGTCTAATCAGGATGTCAGACCACATAAGAAGAAAAAACTATTCTTTCTCCTCAGCTGGTTTTCTCTGGCAAGACCCCTTCCTCCTGGTTTCTGTTTCCCCCAAAAGCTACTATCTTCAGAAGGCAAATTATGTTGTGAAAAATAAACAAATTGATTTCTGGTTGGCAACTGGCACATGAAGGTGGAATAAAACACTACTCCAGCACACTAGGTTGCATTCCCAATAGTCCTGGCTGCTTTTTATAACAAAGAAAGTGTACCGGCATTACCATTTTTTTAAAGTACAGTACACATAGGAGACCATGTAGTTTGATGCTTATTTCATGTTTTTGTTGAGGTTTCTACAACAGCCTAAAGTTCTTCATTGTCTTTGTCACTCACACTTATCTGTGAGTTCACAAATGGCAGCTTATTCCATTTGAGGAAAGACTGTGATGGCAGAAAGATAATGCAGCTGATAGGACAGATGGCTGCCATTATAGGAGTACTGTTATAGTATACTATGGCCAGTATTAAAGGGGTCCAAAAACTTACTCCTAATATTTGTTTTCTTACCTGGTTGGAAACCTTTCTCAATGTAGAATAAAATACACTTATGCACAACAAGTGTAGATCATTTGTCATGCAAACACTAATCTTGTTTTTCACTTTGATTTTCAGTGGGAACCTGGACAAACAGACAGCATTGGGAAACACGGTTCTGCACTACTGCAGTATATATAATAAGCCTGAATGTTTGAAATTACTTTTGAAGGGCAAGCCAACAATAGATATAGGTGAGCAATCTATATTTTGGGAATATTTTCACTATTCCCTGTAGATAGTTTTAAAAGGATGTAAGTTGTAAAAACAGGGGCATTAAAGTCCATTGGGAAAAATAGTGCTGACTTAGGAAAGAAGATTTTTCAATTTAGATGGAATTATGAAATAATGAAAAACTATCTTCCATAATTTTTAAAAAAACTTTCTTAGTGCAAATCTCTTGGTGGTTTGTGAACTCTATTTTCATTTTATTTAAAATACATCTCAAGTAATGAAAAGTCAGGGTAACATTTAATACATCAGTTTTCAGGGCATTTGTTGTTTGTTTTTTGAAGCATTTCTTCAGCGTGTTTTGAAATTTATATTTTTATTATTATAAGTATTATAAGTTAAAATGTGGGGACGGAGGTTACTTAATGATAGTATTTTCAGTGTACATGTCAATTGTATGATTTTTTTGTTTTTTATGTTTAAATTTGCATATTTTTTTCAAAAGAACGACAATACAAATCTATACATATATATATAAATTTGTATTATTGTTCTTTTTGATAAATATACGCATTTAAAAATAGAAAATATATACATGAACCAGTGCAGTATTTCCTAAGATCTATATAATGATTGTACTTGACTGTCATTCCCTCCTCCCAACCACCCCATTGTAGTGATATCTCGTTCTTTGGATTAGACAGTCACGTACAGTCATATTCTTCCTTCCTATTACAGTATTTTTCTCTTCTTCCTTCTAGCATGATAGTTATTATTTATACATTCCTTACAAAGATTCTGACAGATTAAATTATGAAGCCTTCTTTAAAAACATTTTCCTCTATCTTTTTACAAAATTTAGAAATGGTTTTCAGTCTTTGATAAATTGAGCACAGCAATATATATTACAGTATTTTGGAGAATAATTTGACTTATTAATACAATTATTATTTAAATTTTATAGTAAACCAAGCTGGAGAAACAGCCATGGATATTGCAAAGAAATTGAGAGCTATCCAGTGTGAAGACCTGGTAAGAGAAAAGGTGTTGGGTTCAGGTGTCAGGACTAGACTAGAGGTGGGAAAAGAAACTGAAAATTCTTCTACGCAAAATAAGTTTCTTGAGCTGTATGGGTGGTGTTTAACTAAAAGCCTTGTGCAATATATAAGAGGTCTGCTAGTATTTGATTTCTAGCAAAAAAAAAACCCGTTGAATTCTGCATTTGCATTTTAAAAAGCATGAAGTCATGTAAGAAGACTGTTTGTCATGCAAATCGTATGAGCTGCTTTATCGAAATGCAGAGCCTCTTAGGTTCTCATAATGTCTTTACAGTTCGTCATGGTCCTTGGCTCATAAACAAATACGTTTTCCTAACTCTATGAAGCTCAGAAATTGTTTCCCACATGTTCCTTAAGAACTGTATTTTGAGAGGGAATAGTTATTTGTGTGTTTTAGTTTGTGTTGATTATATTGCTTTATTACAAGTATTTAGAGTTTGTGTTTATGATTGAATGTATAAACCATGTGGGTTGGTAAAGCAGGCATACCATAAACTTTGATCTGGTTTGACTGCCTCTGAAAAGAACAAAATGTTTGTTTTAAAAAAGGACAAACATAACATCAATATTTTAAATTTAATTTCTTCAGCTTTCTCAGGCCAAAACAGGAAAGCTAAATCCACATGTCCATGTAGAGTATGAGTGGAATCTTCGCCAGGAGGAAATTGATGAAAGTGATGATGACTTGGATGACAAGGTAAATAGGAATCTTGGGTCACATTAGTCCAGTTTGGAATTTTGTGATTATTTCACACTTCATCATCCTGCCCTGATCTTTCAGTTAGAGAATTCAGATAAGCGCTGTTCCCTTCATCTGATAACGTACCTCTCTTTGCCATTTGAACAGCAGTCAGGTATGCTGTATTTCATTCATCTTCTAATTCAACTAAAGTTGGGAATACGTTTCAATCAGGTGGTCATCATACTTAACATCAGGCTGCCGTTTACTTTCCGGACCCAATTCAAGGTGCAGGTGTTGACCTACAAAGCTCTGAACGGTTTGGGACCCACTTACCTTTCTGACTGCATCTCCCCCTACGAACCCCCACAATCTCTTCGTTCGTCGGGGGAGGCCCTCCTCTCGCTTCCGGCACCGTCACAAGTGCGGTTGGTGGGGACGAGGGAGAGGGCCTTCTCCATGGTGGCTCCCCAGCTCTGGAATGCGCTCCCCAGGGAAATTAGGCAAGCTGCCACCTTGGAAGTGTTCAGGAAGAGCCTGAAAACCTGGCTCTTCACACAGGCTTTTGAATAAGTACCGCCCATTGTACGTTAAACCCTCATACTAGCGGTTACTTCTGGCCAGTTGTACCTGTTGGTTAACTCTTCGACATAGCCACAGGGTTCACCCAGTTTAAGGTTCTCCCCCATGATCTTATAGCACCTTAACGTCCTTCATGTTTACAAGTTTCACTCAGTGCACTTTGCCCAGTTCATCTTATGATTTCATCGCTGTGTTTTAAAATGTGTCTTACAATTATTGTGATTTTATTTTGTGCCTTTTAATTTTATTTGTGTGTTTTTTGTATTTGATACCATTGTATGCTTGTTTTATATCTGTAAGCCGCCCTGAGTGCCTCTGGGGAGATGGTGGCGGGGTATTAAAATAAAATTATCATTGTTATTATTATTATTATTATTATTATTATTATTATTATTATTATTATTATTATTTCTACAGTTATAAATGAACATCCACAGGTTTGCTTAGGGAGAGAGAGTGGGAAAAGACAGGAGAAGGAAGTGCAGAAGCAGAGTCACAATAATAAAAAAATTGAAGAAATGCAGATTTTAATTTAAAAGTCAGGAAATTGGCCAATAAGTTGAAACAATGATAATGACTGATGGATACTCTTGTTATTATGTATTTCCAGTATTTGCGTACTGTTTTTCATTTTCAAAAATTTACAGTAAGAACCTTTAAAAAGTGTTCACAGTTCAAATGATATAACAGTCAAAAATGCCCAAACTAGATAGGTAATTTGAGTCCTCTGGCAGAGAGGAATGTAATAGCATCCCCAGAGTATGCACTTGTAGGAGTTGGGCAGCCCCATCACTAAAACCACCAACCCCACAGGACCTATAGTCCTTCCAGGATTACATAATAGCTGCCTGTAGGTACTGACCCACTTTTGTACACAATCCAACTTAATTCATACGTAATGGAGAAGTACTACTGAGTATCATCTTAGATACTGATGACACCCAACTCCAAACTCTCTGATGACCACTCAAAACATCTTTATTGGTGTAGAAAAGCATTCGGACTAGGACTGTGTTTTGTAGAATTCTCAATAGCAGGCATGGGCAAACTGCCCAGTTTTCCATAATTCACTAATGAAAGTAAATTTCCTCACATAATAGGATGTGTACTCAAGTGGCCACAATGTTCATTGAAGTCAACAAGGACAGTCTTGCCTAATTACTCCTTGGGCATCTGTCGCTTTTTCATGACATTTTCACATCCTTTGAATGGATTACAGTTTTAGATTTCCTTTAGCAGTGAGAAGATATAGCATTAAAATATTTCTGTTAATACCACATGTTATACTAAGTATTTTAAATTTCCCCACAGCCTAGCCCAATCAAGAAGGAGCGTTCTCCTAGACCACAAAGCTTCTGCCATTCTTCCAGTATTTCTCCCCAAGATAAAATGGCTCTTCCTGGTCTTAGCACTCCAAAGGACAAGCAGAGACTCTCCTATGGAGCTTTTCCCAATCAGATTTTTGTCACTTCAAGCATGGACTCCACAACGTCTCCAACAGCAGCAGATGCCCCTCCACTTCCTCCCAGAAATGCTGGCAAAGGTATGATGTGAATTGTATTTTAAACATTTCTTGTAATCTTTTCTAGTTTCATTTGAATTTTTTTATTTCTGTTAACTATCTGTTGTATTTCAGCTTCTTGCAATGCTCAACTGAATTTTTTGTCAATCTGCTTAAAATAATCAGGAAGAAAATAGTCCCACTCAAATTATGTTTGAAAGTTCAAACAGCCAACTTTTTTCTCTTGCAATTTTTCCTTCTGTAGTAGAATTGGACTTTGATCATAAATTCTGAAAATCGGGTTTTATAGTTACTGTATCGAATCATAGCCATTAAAAAGAAAACAACAATAAACAATACAGTTCATTGTGCAAAGCCTTGAGCATTCAGTCTTCAAATTACTTTTAATGCAAAATAGTTTCCAGCTGCCCGCAGTAAGACAAGGAGGGTTTTAATCTAACCTCTTCAGGAAGAGAGTTCTAGAGCTTTTGAGCTCTAGAAGCTTCTCTTCTGTGTTTTCTGTGTTCTAAGCAAAAGTATAAATGCCATTGCTTTGGCCAAATACATTGTGAATCACATTGGTAGACCTTCAGCATTGTGATAGGTGTTACCTGTATTGGAAATATGACCTCCTTTTATGGCACAACAACTCTGGAATACTGTTCTCAGGAATGGTCATTCGGTATTATTTTTCAAAAAACTTATTTTACAATACAGGTGGCATATTCAATATTATGCAAAATATTTCCTTATTTGCGAGAGGTTGGGAATATTTATTGTAGATAGATTGGCTTGCAAATTAAGAGGATAATCCACTAAATATAGTCTCGGGAAATGCTAGCTCGATCACTCTGCCATGTACAAAGCAGAAGCATTGTTTTTTTTTTGTTTTTTTTTTTTTAGCTTGCAAGAGCAATTGAAATGTTAATACCAACACATTTTTTTTCTTGCAGAGTTGAACATTCTAAGACTGAAATCCTCTGCACGTTTGCTTTGGAATGAGCTCACCTGGGCTTATTCCAGGCTAGGTTTGTGTAGAATTGGGCTGCATGTTACTTGGCATGTAAGACATGGCATATGAATTACTATGATAGTATTATTTACCTGTAGATTTTACAGCCTGTATGGTGTTTCAGCTGTGGTGAGAGTTTTATCCAAGTTGACCTCATTGTTCCCTAGTTGAAGTTCGAATGTACTGTGGTCCCCATGACTGGCTTCTGTCACCTCATTTGGGGTAAAGTTATTTAGTTTATCGTGCAGTTTGTTGAGAAATTTGTGTTTGTTATAAAAGATACGGCATGTTTCATTGCATTTGTACTCATTTTGTGTAAATGGTGGAAGAACGTAACAATGTTCTTGCAGATTAGTTTGTTGATATTGCATTGGCGTTCCCCTTGCGATATTGTTAAAGTTTGTCTATATCAGCCTGTGGTGTGTTTATGAGGCTGTAATAATCGTGGATCAGGTTCTAGAAGCTGGCAGAGAATTTTATACAACAAAGAACATGCAGAGTAGCTTTGGTCAATTCCGAACATGTGTTTGGTTTTGGTGTCATCAGAATTGTATTGGCACTAGATCCATCATTTCAAATAGTTTACAAATGATGAATTGGATCCAGAGAAGTTGTTCCTCTGATGTTCCTCACCATCTGATATTCCAATGAGATATATGCCAAATCTAGAAGCATCTTCTAAAACCCCTTTGAGGAGGGGATGAACTTCTGGTGGCTGGGTCTTAGAAACCACCTTAATGTTTGCAGACAGTTCTAGTTACTGTGAGTCAGAATGTGTATGACTTAGACATCACAGCAATTTATGATTAAAAACCAATTAGGAAAAGGAGGAGGCATCCATGCATGAAAGAGGAATATAGAGCACATGAGAAATGCATGTATTTTGTCACTAAATGTGTGGAGTCACTAAACCATGGTGAATTCTGAGACATAGGTTTTAAAATGGTTCTTTTTTTTTTTACTCCCCTGCTCCCATAAATGAGACACATTTCTTGAATGTAGAGAATGCTGTTCACATCAAGCTGACACGTATGATCTAACAGGCACAGCTGTATTGCCTTGTGCCATTAAAATGTGGAAATGAAATAAGAATTCTCACTTTATTAAAAACTACAGTATCTACAAGGGTTAAATCTTTTAACAACTCACGAATTGCACTTTGGCAGGACAATTACTGAACCAACTGTAGAATTTGTTATATAGGCCCATTCTTGACCAATATATTGTATAGGTCTTCTTAACTCAAAACAAGCATTTGTATTTGTACTCATTCAAAGCCATTTTCTAACTTTAGCAAGATCCATTTGCTAATCATCATTTGTATCTCCCACTTTCAGATTCAGGGATCTGTTTTCATTTTTTAAAATATGTAATTATACTATTTATCCACATTCCAAAGTGATAATGTTTTGATCTAGTATATGGTAATTTAAATTGTAAATCAGAATTCAAAATAATTACATTTTTTTCTGTGCTAATTTATGTTTCCTTTTGAGCATAAAACTTTATCCATTTCTTATATGAATAATAAAACAGTAGATTTAATACATTTAATGACAATAATTATATTTACTACTTCTTTTATGATTCTATTTCATTTGTTTAAAATACTTAAATCCCA
Source organism: Anolis carolinensis (assembly GCF_035594765.1). Taxonomy (NCBI): domain Eukaryota; kingdom Metazoa; phylum Chordata; class Lepidosauria; order Squamata; family Anolidae; genus Anolis; species Anolis carolinensis. The sequence goes on from NC_085844.1 coordinate 14,745,015, forward strand.
CTTTTTGAAAACAACCCTCTTCAAAGTGAAATATTCAGCACTGTACATTGTTTTGTGGTTATTTAGCAGACCTGTATTACTAGTGTTAATTGGTGAGTTCATGGCTAGAGCTGACATTCAGACTTTTGGGTTTTTCCTGTCCTTCCAGTTTTGAAATGTGTGGAATTAAAACTATTGTAAATTAGATTTATAATTTGTAATACTGAAATGCATAAGCATGTGGGGTTGGATCCAGACTTAGTCATGCTTAAAGGACACCAGTTGAAATCAATGGAACTTAAGGTAGTTTTGCTTAAGTCTTATTGATTCTGTTGAATCTGAATTGGATGGACAAGTTACAAAAGTTCAGGAATTAATTTCCTGCCCTTTGGATCATCAGGAGATGTAGTGGCAGTGGCTGGATGTTCATTATGGCTTTGCAGAAATACCTGCTTACACTTTAGAAAGGTGATGGAAGGGAACATAGCTTGCTGAGAAGAACTGACACCCCTGGAAGCTACTAGGAGTGGCAACAAATTTTTCCTCCCATTACAAGGGAAACATTCTATAGAGAGCCCAGACAATGCTGCAAAAGGCCTTTGGAAGGTTGCATGCAGACCACAGATTTCATGAATCTCACCCCCGGTCTCCATTAAATATGACTAAGTTTGGATCTGTAATATTTCCAATAATGAAAGCTTTGCCTGTTGTCTCAAACATGAAACCAAGATTCCCTTTGTGATTGCTTTGCCTGATATACTAAGGATGTCTTTATATATGTATATGTGGACTGCTTTATTCAAAGTACTTCCATTGGCTAGAAAGGCTTGCAGTGTCTCTTGTTAATTTTACCAATATTCTGAATGTCACACTGTTTTTCAGTCCTTCACTAAACCTGTCTGTGGTGTTATTTTGAGTTCCTTCTGTGATACTTTAGTTTTAACCCTGCCTTGTGTACATGAGATGTTTATTTAATTTTACAGGTCCATCTGTTCCTCCATCAACCCTTCCTTTAAGCACTCAAACCACTAGTGGCAGCTCAACTCTGTCTAAGAAGAGGCCCCCACCCCCACCCCCTGGACACAAAAGAACCCTCTCTGACCCACCAAGCCCACTACCTCATGGACCCCAGAATAAGGGCCAAATTCCTTGGGGTGAGTTTTAAAATACTGAGTAAAGACAAGTCTCATGTAATGTGGGCAAATATGCACTTTTCTTTCTGATATTGATATTCAGGCTATTCATAACAAGTCACTTTGACTTTACACAAAATCATGATTAAGAAAGGGCAATGATTTGACATGATGTATGAATTAACACACTATTGGCCAGCATATTGGAAAATAAAATTCTGGTACTTTGAAATTTAGAAATTAGGGTATATGCTGTAGTTTGGCATGATCATCAAAGCGGCAAACATTCATTAATCAGTGCTTGACCTCCAGAAGCCCTCCAGATAGAGAAAGGAAACAAATAAGCAGCTCTAAGCCCTGGTTCTTTGTTACACATGGAATCTTGGAAGCATAGTTGGTTCTCCATAGTATTTGTGTGAACCACAATTGAGTAACAACTCTTAAACATGATATCCTGTTAACCCAAAGTTGGGTGACTATGAATTCTCTATTTGTTATAAAGACTAGTTCAGTCATCAGTGAAGAGTTGTATGATTTTAGTTTTTTGTGGTCACTGAGGCTCAAAAATATGGGTTCTTCTGCTTGTTTGCAGAGTATGTTGGAAACATCTAGAGATAAGGAAAGTGATTTTTGATGATAGCCCCACCTCAGTCCCTACTGACATGCATCAGTCTTTCCACTCTTTCCCTCATTTTCGTTCTGTCATCTGCTGCAGTAGCAGTTCATTGAAGCACCTCTTCTCTCCTGTACTGCTACAATTCAGAGGTTGTCCTTTTGTCTTTTGTAATTTTTTATCCTTTGACATTTCTGTGGGTATTGGAACCCACAGCATCTAATTTTATTGTTCTTGGCCCCTGAAATGATTTTTTCAAAAAAATGTGGTATTGCAAGGGTAAGATTTCCTAAAATGATGTTCATTTACATTGTTGAAACACGGAAGCACTACAAACTGAAGAATCATATTTAGCATCTGAAGGTTTTGAAGCATAAAAGTCTTTTTCAGCAGGTGTTGCTTCTGTCTCAGCCATGTCCACAAAGTAATAGGTTCAAGAGCAGTCTTGTCTTAAAAGCTTCCCAGGACTCTATCTTCAGTAATTTTCATCCTGGGTGCTTCATTTATACTCCAGTCTCAACTCTTGATAGTCTCAGATCCTATTTCTCAAAAATGTGAAAAACTGCAAAGCATTCTGTACACATGACAAGAAAAACAATAAGAGATCATTGTCATCAGACTGATATTACATTGATTCATTCAGAGCCATTGGATGCATGGCTTAGTGTTCCTCAAGCCCTAGAGTTTCCTTTAATAGAACTGAGGATGTGTTAGAAAGTGTTCAGTGTGCACTGTCCATTTCTTTAGATTATGTCTACTTCATAGCAGTGTACTCATAGGATGAGAGCCTGGGTTTGTCTTTGCATTGTCAAAGACCCAAACTCTGTTTAGTAGGGTTGACATCTGTTCTCCCCTAGAGGCCACCACTTCTGCTTTTCTCTATTATTGGGATGTAGGTCCTCAGCCTTGCACTTTCTTATTCTTGGTGATTTATTTTCATTGATTCAAACTTTTCACCAAGACATCTAAAGCCTCCTCTTTTACCATGAAGTTCGTAGTTTCCCACGTAGTGGAGATTTTATGGTCATCAAACTAGCCATAAGTAGACCCTGACTAGACTTCCCAAGAAGCAAATAGGTGATTTTTGTGACAGCCCTCATAAATGTGCAGATCAAAATAACCATGGATTCCTCCATGGACAATGATACTACATTTTCCTCTGGGTGATAACTTGCTGCCTATGTCTAATCTGGACCCCCTGCTTTCAGTCTTAACTGCATAAGCCTTAGTATCTACCTCACATCTTCCTTTGGTTGTATCTTCAAAAACCAGCTCGAACTCACCCTTTGACTGTTAATTTGAACGTTTTACTCCACATGACAAAAATTATTGGTAGATGCCTTCCTTTGCCATTGGGAAGGAAATGAACCATATTGCTTCCCTTGTTTCCTGTTACTGATGAAGGATTGAAATTACAAGAATGCCTCGCTTCCTGCATTCTTGTCATTCTATGGTGTCCTCGTTAGTCATTATTCACATTCTGTCTCTCACTAACTAGAAGATATATTATCTCTCATTGTCTTGGAATCTTCTGACACAGTAAGGTTTCAGCAAGGTTTCATCAGACATCCTGATTTTTGCAGTTTGTGTCTCATAATGGGCCTCATCTGCTGTCTTAAACTTAGTGTTCAACACCCTCTTGGAGATTTCCAGGAAATAATTCATTAGAAAAGCTATTTATATATTCATTGATTTTTGTTTTTACATGGATGTAACTTAACTCAATGTACCATCCAGGTGGACGACTTCCTAAAGTTAACAATTCATATGTTTGTGATTTCTGCCTCGTCCATGTCTCCAGTAGCTTCTTCATGGTTTTTCCACCCACAGGTGAAAGCATTTCTAAAGGGGCATGCCAACCTTTATCTCCCTGGATGTCCTCTCATGACTACATGGAACTTACACACTCATATCCTCCATATAGCTTGCAATTGACCCATATGTGTAAGTCACAGTAACCAAGAAAAAGAACAGGTTACTTACCTGTAATTGTGGTTCTTTGAGTAGTTATCTATGAACTCACACAACCAACTCACGTCCTGGCTGCAGATAGCTTGGTCATTTTGTTTCTATCCTCTCCTATGCTTTGTAACATACAGAAATTGACAGAAAGAGCAGGAATATTGATTCATCTGTGCTGGAGAGTGGACAGGTCTATTACTGAAATCACTTTGCTTAGTTTTGCGCAGGCGCAGGACAACCTAGAGTTTGTGTTGGCAGACCATAGTTCAGAGAATTAAAGTTACTTTTTCCTGAAATTTCAATCTCCGAGTGATTATCTTAACCAAACTGTGCCATGCTGTTCTTATAGTCAATCTGAAATGTTCTAATATTCATAGTTTGTACAGTTAGCATTTTACATTCCTGAAAGAGCGGATGACAGCAGATTTTTCTGTGTCATTGACCAAGTACATTTAATGTACCGTACTGTGCTGTAACAGCTTTGCACTTATCCCATTCCCTGTCCGATCATTTACAGCCTGCTTATGTTTACAGTAGCTTATCACCATTGGTTGATGAGCGCTGTTTTAATTGAGTTTTAAGTTATTGTTTAATATGTTTATATGTTTTATTCAACTGTATTTTTAAATTGTGTTGTATTTCATGTTTTGGTTCTGACACTTTGTGCCATGTGTAAGTTGCCCCAGACCCTTCAGGGATACGGTGGTGGTTGTTGTTGTTGTTGTTGTTGTTGTTGTTACATTTTCCTGAAATGATGTAATATTTTTGTGCAGTATGTTTTCCTGAAATGATTATTTTTAAACCCATTACCCTTAGTTCTAAAAAAAGTGGAATCACTTGAATGACACATTCAAATATAATGTGTTTAACTCCAGTGCCAACATTTTTAGAGAAATGAAAAACTTTATATATTAGATTTGATTTTAAAAGACTTGAGTTCAGCATGTAGAAAGATAGAATCAGGAATTGTATAGCATCTTTGAAACTTAATATGTATGAGATGATTTCAAAAATTGAGGAAGTCTGAAATACAAGGATAGCTGAATATGAATGAAGATTATATCAGTTCACTGGTCAAAATTGTATTCTTCTGATGATTATGAGCAATTCTTATAGATTAAAATTTACATAGATATGACAACAGGTGAAATTAATGATAAGGAAATATATGTCTGGCCATTCAAAGTAATGTTTTATAACACAATCAAACAATAATGTTCCTCACTGAAGTACAATGGTTTCTGGCTTGTTCCAAGTGATGCTGTTTGATTTATTTAAATGTCTACATTTGTATTAACTTAAGAAAAAACCTTTAAAACATCATGCAAAACACTAAAAATTTAAATGAGTAAAATAGTGGTAAATATGCTTTTAAGCCTGTGACCAAGTTAACAACAGAAATGACACATTTGTTATTTGTGTTACCTTTCCCTCTGACACAGCCAAATATTACATTGTGCCCCGTTTTTCATGTGTCAGCAATCAATTGTTGCATGGCAAATGGGATCACCTTGCATAGTCTCTTGTTCACCAAGCTGGTTTGTCTTTTAAAAAATGTGTCCTCCTTGTCATAGATGCTTGGCTTTGCCTCTCTTGTTTGGGACATCTATAAATTAAATAGCATAACAGCTAGTACCTGAATTGAAACTTACAATTATATGGAAAATGGGAAATGTTAGGACATGAACAGAAATTAAACCACTTTACAGTCTGCTTAGGAAATCTCTGCATTCTTAATGGCTCTTCGACTAAACTAAAACTGGATTTTCATCAGTGCTGCACTTTGAAGAATTAGAAGATGTTGAGTAATGTAGACCCTTCAGGCCACTTGCAGCTCTCTACCCAGTTTCATCATCATCATCATCATCATCATCATCATCATCATAATCATCATCAAATTACTCAGCCATTATCAGGACTTCAAAATCGAACTGCAAAGGCTCTGGCATAAACCAGTACAGGTGGTCCCGGTGGTAATCTGCACACTGGGTCCGTGCCAAAAGATCTCAGCTGGCATTTGGAAACAATAAACATTGACAAAAGTATGATCTGTCAACTGCAAAAGGCCACCTTACTGGGATCTGCACGCATCATCCAAAAATGCATCACACAGTCCTAAACACTTCGGAAGTGTTTGACTTGTGATTTTGTGATACAAAATCCAGCATATATATCTTGTTTGCTGTGTCATACAATGTCTTTGTGTCAATAATAATGATAACAACAACAACTTTATTTGTATCCCACCCTATCTCCCCAGGGAGGGACTCAGTGTGGTTTCCAATAAAACAGGCCTATAAAACAGAAACCTGAGAAATAATTTAAACATAAAACAACACTAGTTTTGGAAGTTCTCTGTTAGTAAACTTTTCAACAGGGATCTGTCCCCCTACTATCAGCCTATTGGCTAAGGAGGCAGAATTTGAAATGACAAGAATAGAGAAGAGGAAACCTCATTCCTTTTGGTTCTGTACTCATCTGCTCACATTTACTTACCAAACTGAGAGAATCCCTTGAGATAACACATCATTTTGAAGGAAATTTTAATGTAGATTAGTAGCTTCTAATATATGTATGTGTGTGTGTGTGTGTGTGTGTGTGTATATATATGGGTAATGAAATTTCGGCCTAGGACAAAACAACAAAACTACACATCCCAGAAACACTAAACTTGGCAGCACAACCCTTCATCCATGCCTCTGCGTTCATAAAACAAAAAGAAAATAAAAATAAAATCCTAATTAGAGGGAGAGGAATAAATGTTTTTATCCAATTGCTGCCAGTTAAAAGGCTAAGCTCCGCCCACTTCGTCTCCTAGCAACCCACTCAGCCCAGGGGACAGGCACAGTTAGGCCTCACTTAGGCCTCTTCTCCATTGCCTATAAACTACAGATTAGCAGATTTGAACTGGATTATATGGCAGTGTAGACTCAAGACCCTTCCACACAGCTATATAACCCATTTATAATCTTATATTATCTGCTTTGAACTGGATTAACTTGACCCCACACTTCCATATAATCCACTTCAGTGTGCATTTTATCCAGCTGTGTAGAAGGGGCCTCATATAATCCAGTTCTAAGCAGATAATATAAGATTATAAATATACGGTACAGTCTCACTCATCCAACATAAACAGGCCGGCAGAACGTTGGATAATAAGGGATTCAGGAAAAGCCGATTAAACATCAAATTAGGTAATCATTATACAAATTAAGCACCAAAACATCAACAATACAACAAATTTGACAGAAAAAGTAGTTCCATGCGCAGTAATGCTATGTAGTAATTACTGTATTTACAAATTTACCACCAAAATATCACAATGAATTTAAAACACTGACTACAAAAACATTGACTACTAAAAGGCAGACTGCGTTGGATAATCCAGAACATTGGATAAGCGAATGTTGGATAGGTGAGATTTTACTCTACAGGGGAAAACCTTTACCCTTTACCTTAACTACCACCAATTCCTCAATACTTTATTTCCCATACCACCATACTTCGCCACAGCAACGCGTGGCCAGGCACAGCTAGTATGTGTGTGTGTGTGTGTGTGTGTGTGTGTGTGTGTATATATATATATATATATATATATATAAATTTTCCTCCTAGTTTAGACCTTTCCTATTCCTTTTATCTTGTGTTTTCAGCTCTCTTACAAATTCCATCCTTTCTGACCTCACCAAAGCTCATAGATATATTAAAATTGTCTTTCGTTTTTCCTAACATCATCTTATGGATGGGTTATACTCTTAGGCCATCTGAGGCAATTTTGGAGAGCAAGTTAGAACTCTGGTGGCATCTTGTTACCTCTATCATATTTCTAAGCAAGGAGGCATCTGAATAAGTTTTAGGAAATCTAACAGGAGGTGTCACAGTTAAAGGTTTTCACAAAAGGTGTGTGTTCTTAGTATCTTCCAAATATGAAACTTCTAGTGGAGCAGTAAAATAAAGCTGTGCTCTTTAGAAGGCTGGTTGTCATTGACTTACTGTTTCCTTTGTAATATTCTTCCTCGAGTAGAAATCTGACTTGTAATTAATCAAATTGATATTCCATAAGAACACCTTACTATATATTGTTTGTGCCATATAGCTTGAAATCATTATGGCCCGAATACTGTTAGGGCCTTACATTTTCTTCAATGAACTTGGGCAGTTGTATAATGTCCAGCTCTAAGATGTAGCTCCTATCATGTTACTGCATTGGGAAGATGTCAGTGTGGACCATTGTGCATCAAGACACCAGCTGGGGAGTGCCAAGGTGCATCATTCTTGCCAGAGTCCCGATATACATCGTCACAGTCCACTAATTGGGTTTCTCTGTGCTTCTGTTATGTGGCTCGGTGTACACAAAATTATGTAATATAGACCATGATGGAGGATTTGGGTCAATATCTTAAAAATTTAGGTACATTTCTTACTACAGAAGCTACCTACTATTTCTGCTTTCATTTGCCATTGTGTCCATTTTCCATAAAAAGATTTATTCAGCTTTTTAAAATTCCTAGGTAATGATTTGGGTCCCCCAGCTTCGAAGGCTGTAAACAAGTTTGAGGGGATGTCTCAACAATCTAGGTAAGAATTTTTATTTTATGTCTTTAATTGGGTTTTCTAGGGCTCAGAATGTATGATTCACTCAAAGTCAGCAAGTAGATATCTATGATCCAAGATTTGATACTGGTCTCGTAGTCCAACACTCGGACCACTACACCATGCTGGCTCCCACTACATGTGTAAGAGCTCCTAATATGGAGTTTATGTTTTTGTACATATTATTAATTACCCTTGAATAGATTACACAGGACAAATTTGCAGCTAAAATCCTTCAGGATCTGAAAAGCCAACATTGTTTAGCTCTTGTATTTTTTTTAGCTCCATTCAGATTTTGGTTTTGCAATAAATTATTTGGACATGTCAAAATATAATATTAAATCTTTTTTTGAGCAGACGTGCAGACTGTTGACTCTTGAATATAGAATCAGAAGAACCCACATGGGCCATCTAGTCTAACCCTGCCATGCAAGAAAAATAGACAAAAACCTATATACACAGAATATATACAACAAAATATATACTGTATGATTAAAGCAACTCCAGTATCTTGGTGATTTCCAGTATGTGAGAAATGTATTGATAATGTTGATGAGACGTTCTGAGCTTTTATTATACATTTTGTGCATCTGTTTGTCAACAGTGGAACTGCTAAGACTGCACTAGGCCCAAGGGTTCTTCCAAAACTACCTCAGAAAGGTAAGGGATTTACAATGTGTATGAGCATGCATGTGTACAGAGCTAATTTAAAATGGCTTACACAACTGAATCATGTAGTCTAAAAGGGAATGCTTTTAATTGATAGGATCTCTAAATCTCAGGAACTCTCATTTTTCCAAGTGCACTCCTTGTTTGTCCATTGCCCACTGGTTTGTGCTCACTCTTGGAAATGCACATGGAAGAATTGTTACAGATAGTGGTCAGTGGGAAGAAGAAATGATGCTCAAATGCTTTGTAAGTTTTCAGGAGCAACAAGTTACACCTTTCCCAGCCGTGAGGGCGAGAACATCCTGAGAAGGATGGACCTCTTGCCCTGATAGGCAAAAATGGTACAGCTGTTTGAAGAGAAACTTCTGATGGGGGAAAAACCATTCTCTTTGCTGCCTATCACTCTAATTTTGCCTGCCAGCCGGCCATCTTTAACTGTAACAGATAAGGCTTTATTTTTAAAACATACCTTATTTTTAAGGCAAAGCCCCTGTAAAGAAACACAAATACAGTGAATTGTTGTCCCATCTGAGTCAAACTTTGAGTCTGATATTTCTTTAGTGATCAACATGGAGATAGTAATCTATCCCCTCCCACTTAAAATGGAGAGCTCTTGGGGAATGAAGAAGAGCAGAATCCCCCCTATCCAGTTCTTTCAGAGAGAAGATATCCCCTTCTTTAAAAAAAAAAAGCAATTAAAAAGGTCAATTGAGGCCCTGAATCTCATTTGTTTATCTGTACCTAAGTTTCTAATCTCTCACAGGGAACACAGAGTGTTTCACCAAGTAGTACTTCTCCATTATGCATCCTTTTTCCTATTGATTTCATGATAAAACAAAACCTTACTAAAAAGGTGATGTCTGTACTACAGATCCCCCTTGTGGATCCTCCTGGTTTTGCTCTTGCCTTCTCTTTGGTTTATGCCACAGATAAGAAATCTGCCTTAAAAGTAACTGAAGTTAGGAAGGCTGAAGTAATACTAAAAGGGCATTTTTTGTTGTTGCTGTTGTTGTTGGATCCTCGGTGCTTTGGGAATAGGAATTAATAAACGAGTCTTCTGGATCTTTTTTACCTGGTAAAATGGTTGCTCATTCCCTTTCCATCAGTACCCTCATTCCCTTGCCTTCTGGTAAACATCTGCCAGGCAGATCTCAAGAAATCAGTCTTCACCTTTGTAAAGTATTACATATTGAATAATTATGCTTTTGCTAACCCTCATTTGGCAGGCAGCTACTGCAACATGTAGACAAACAATGGTCTATGCATGGGACACTAGCAAGTTTCTCACACTCATTTTAAGAGGAGTTCTATACATCTCATCTGAGGGTGAAAGGGAATCTTGATTCTTACTTGAGATACATTCATCTCTATCAGTAAAAGAAAAACATCTTCCCACCAGCAGAGAAAGGTTTTGTTTTCCTGTTTGTTGCTGCTGGTATGGGTTCATTACTAGATCATGAGTGGAGAAGAATACTTCTCTGTCTCTTAAGTTTGTCCCTTCTCTCATGCATACTGATTTGCTTAATTGAGTTTTCAGTTTCTGAAACATTAGCAAACAAATCAGCTGGCCTTTTCAGGATTTGCTCCTCAAAGATCTGTGCCATTCTTGCCTGTTAGGATGTGAGAGAGGAAAAACACATCTCGTGGTGGTCACTTTTCACTTATCACAGGTAAAAACCACTGTTTCCATTAGTGTTTTTATGTTTATTCCTTAAGTATCATTAGCCAAGGAAAGAAAAAGATGTTCACGTCTGTCACGGCTTGGATGCTGGTACAAGGAATAAACAAAATGTTCAGTCTTCTGAGGCATAAATGGGATAGCCAGCTGCACTCCCCTTCTGATTGGGTGGGAGGCCTTTTTGAGGATGTCTATTTAACCTCCAAAGGAGAAGTAGTAATTTATTTTCAACATGTTAGTAGTGTGAATCACAGTGCATTTGTGTAGGCCAGTAAGGTAACAGTAGTGATTAGAGCAGAATAGGAAAATCAAACAAAGTAGATAATTCCATTTTTCAAGTTAACATTCTGGGCTCAACTCACAGTGAGTAAGTGGTATCCACAGCATTGGAGTGAAGAATGGGTAGAATTTAAATTTGCAGAAACGTAAGAATTGCTTTGAAATTTCTTCTCATTGTATTTTCTATTTCAGTGGCACTAAGAAAAATAGAAACAATCCATCTTCCTTCAATAGATAAATCCAGTCAACATTCAGAAATGTTTCAGAAGTCAGCTTCGCTCTGTATAGATCTACCACAGAAGCCACAATCTGGAGATTTACCACCTAAGCCTCAGGCTCTGGAACTGCCCCAAAAACCTCAAATTGGAGATTTACCCCCTAAACCAGGAGAACTACCCCCCAAACCTCAATTAGGAGACCTACCACCAAAACCACAACTTGCAGACTTACCTCCAAAACCACAAATGAAGGACCTTCCTCCAAAGCCTCAACTAGGAGATGCTTTGGCTAAAACTCCAGGTGAAATATCGCCAAAGCCTCAGCCTTCAGAGGCAAATCAAAAATCTCATTCCTTGGATCTTTCTCCAAAGGTCCAGTCTAAAGAGACCGTCCAAAAACAAACCTCAGAGGACTCCAATGATGTGGCCCATGCATTGCCAGAGACCCCAGTGCCACTTCCAAGAAAAATAAACATGGTAGGTAGATACTGTTTTCCCTTTATGGAATCTAGGTTGTGTTGTTTCCATCAGCATACTGTTTTGGAATTAGTATTGTCTAAGACCGCTAATGGGTTTGTTTGTTTTTTGTTCAGGAAAGTTGAGTGTGTGATATGGTTTGGATAGGCCAGCAACTGGGGTGCATTTTGTTCCAAATGCTGACAAATTTTTCCGCTAGCTCTTGGCACACTTAAACATACATTTGAAATATATCAACATCAACCTATTTTGACTAATGGTGCGATACATGTTTAAACTAGCTAAATTTAGATAAGCCTTCTGCATATTTAAAGATAAGACAGACCTTGCTTGCAAGCTCACAGTCTTAATACACAAAATCCAAAAGAAAAAATGAGTAGATAAAGTAGGAAGGAGAAACTGTTTTTACCAGAGACTATGAACCAATAAGGCTCGTCTCCTTATGATGTTCTACTAAGAATTCAGGAGGTATGGTCTTCCAGTAGCCCTTGAGGCTCCAGTGATGGACGAGGTCTTGGTGTCCTGCTCTTCATCTATCTACTTCCAGGTCATTTCTTAGTTTGCAGAAAAATAATTGTCTTTAAATAAAAGTGTGAGGAAAATGTTTAAATAATAAAGTTGAATGTTCAGAGCTATTAAGTTCTGATTAAACAGACCAAGAGGGTTTTTTTAAAAAAAAAAAACCTGTTTATTCAGGTTGATAGGTCTAAAAATTCACATTTTCTTACTAATAGCTAGAATGTTTCAAAACTATAAAATCAAAATAGAATTTCACCAAATACTTTTGAAATTAGTGATATAACGCATGTACCTACCCAACTCTTTTCTTGAGAATATAATATTTTCCATGCATACCTTGGTAATCCTTACAATGATTAATGACAAATATCTCAGAAGGTTGAAATGGAAATGGAGGTCAGTCATCAAAAGTGGACTATAGTGGATTTGAAACCAAAAAACAAACCAACAGAAAACACATCCAAAACAACGCAATAAGATGGGAAGACTGAATCCCAGAATGTAAAAAGATTTCATTCAAGCAATTATGCCAAAGTACTTTGGCTGTGGAATATTTACATGGCCTTCAGGGACTGCTAAAACAGAAAAGCTCCAATAAGCATATGTTATTAATTTTAAACAAGATAAGAGCAGAAAGTGTATTTAAAACTACATGTGCATATATACCTCATGTTATAACATTCATATAAAAAGAAGATAATGGAAATGAATACAGGAAATGGATGAAAAGCACATACAACCATACCTTGGTATTGTGGTAGTTTTGATTCCAAACTACTATCATAAAGTAAATATCACCTTACAATGCATCACCACTTTTCTTCTTTTTTTTCTCCTGTCAACTACATGTAAAAGCCTAAAAACATGTTTATAGACTGATTGCAGATAACAAAACGGCACTGGCTGGCCTGCTTGATTTAGTCTGCGTTAAGCTGATGTGCACATCACTGCTGAAAATAATAGATATGAATTGAACATGTAATAAAGTTCTCTAAAGTGAAGGGCCTTAAGGCAAGGCATGCCTGCACATGTAAAACAGGAACTCTAAATTTAAAATAGGTTAGCAGCCAGTCACTCTGTAGAGCTTTTTCTTCAAACTGACCAAATTGTGAAAGTTTCTCCATGCCATGCAGGGTTAGTGAGAAGGGCAGCAAGGCACAGATCACGTTTTGTAGCTGAAGTGTGGGGTTTAAAATGTATGAAAGTGAAAGAGGGAAGAGAGGGAATTTCTGGCCCAACAAATCATGATTTTTCAATAAAGTAATTATTATATCAGTGAGAGAAGGAGGAAGAAAACCTCTGGATGAGTGTTGGTATTATCCCAATTACATGCATACTATTACTTTCGTATCTATATCCCGCTTCTTCTCTCTCAAAGGAGACTCAAAACAGCTAACACTAAAAATCAGACAATACGTAAATTAAAAACTAAAGCATACAAACATTAAAATGCAATTTGACATAGGACTTGCCCACTAAGCTTGCTGCTACTTCTGTAATTCATTACATCAGAACCACTGATTTTCAGATGTCCCATGGGCAGTGTACATTACCTCTTTTGGAGTTCTGTGTGATGGAAATTTTAGAAGAAGTAAGGGAAATATATCATTACATTAATATTAAATAAAATAAATCTCTAGGTTAAATATAGTTGTCAGTCCCACGTAATCAATAGAATCGTTTGATGTTGATTTACAAAACGTTGATTGTCTCAGTAGGTTTACAGGTAATCCCCTAGTTACAAACAGAGTAGGTTCTGTAGGTTTGTTCTTAAGTAGAATTTGTATGTTAGTCAGAGCAGGTATGTTTTTAAATGTAAAAAAACCCTATTTTTTAGCTTTGGATAGTACAATGAAGGGTTAACACTCCTGTGGTGTTTGTTTTGCTCTCTGTGCCCCTGTTCAGAAGATTTCCTTTCACTTTCAGTCCCTGTGATCACTGGATTTTGGAAAATTTGGTTTGTGGAAACAAGGATTGGTGAGGAAGCTTCAGTGGAGACATCTTTTCCCCATGATAATAACTTTTTCAGGAATGAATTTCCCTTCCTAGGGGTAGATGTCTCTCACTTCCTGTTGTCTCACCCCATTCTTAACCATGAGTCATTTGTAAGTCAGATGTTTGTAACTCGGGGATTGCCTGTACTTTACAAGTGGACTTGCAACTCTAAATTTGAAGTTTTAATTTAGCTGTAAATAACTGAAGCGAGGTTTGTGCCATACATAGATATAAATGTAATTACAATGCTCATTGGATTTATTGCTACCAAGGAAGAATGTGAAACTGTATTTTTACTGCTTTATCTAGAATATGTTTTTTTTAAAGGGCAAGAACAAAGTTAGGAGAGTGAAGACAATCTATGACTGCCAAGCAGATAATGATGATGAACTCACATTTGTTGAAGGTGAAGTTATTATTGTCACAGGTGAAGAGGACCAAGAGTGGTGGGTATGTATCTTTCTGCTATAAATAGTATTAAAAGCCCTATATCACACAGTGTCTTCAAGGATTGCCAAACACTATCATGTATAGTTTTAACTTCTGCCATCTTTCTACTTATTAGTTACATTTTATGTATAGTTGTGAATCGTATTCTGTTGCTTAAATATCAAATGCAGTTCTGTTGATGTCAGAGTAGTTTTACCATTGACTTTGTTCAGAGATAGCTCTGTATACTCTGATTCCTTGTTGGCAATGTAAGAAAAAGTGCAGATACACTCAGCTATACAATCTTTGCATCAGTATGAGGACAAGTCACCATGTTGCATGGTGTTACTCAGTTTAAGATTGTGATGCAATGTGAAAGAAATGAATGTTAGGAAGAGAAAGTCAAATCTTCTCTTTATTGTGATGATCGTGAGCCCTTTTGGCTTGTAAAACATCAACGTTCAAATCTGTGTTACTGCAACTCACATAATATTCAGCCCAGATGGATCAGTTTAGACTTAAAATGATAGAACTGGTAATCATACATCTCCAGAATTCACTAGATTGGGGAATGTAAGTCTCAACTGATTGTCAGCATTTCTCCAGGTTTTGAGACAGAATTCTTTCTCACGGGTACCTTGAGATTCTATGATTCTATGAGATGTCAAGGATAAAACCTTGGACCCAGAAAAGCAATTTATTCTGCTGCTGAGAGTAGATCTTCATTCCTGTTGTGCAGTCCACAGCAACAGTCTTATAATTTGTCTTTGATGGCTTCATGTGTACCAGTCTTCATCCAAGGATGGGAATACTTAAGATAAAACATATGGTCAATATGCAAGATCTCATTTAAGAAAAGCATATTGGAAGCAAGTGGTATTTAAAAATTTCACAATATTTTTCATTTGTTTAGCAATATGAAATCATTTGGTTAATTGTGCCCATGTAAAATGAAAAATGTATCCTTCGACAATTTCAGTGTATTCTATTAGGCAAGTCTGGGGCTCTGAGTATTGGACTTGACGGCTGTTGTTGCTCATTAGGAGTAGAGGAAATGAGACAAACAGAAGTATGTATTATTTGAGCTTGAAATAATACGTACTTTCGTTAGGTCCTTCATCTGAGATAATTAAAAGATTGTTGTTCCTGACTTTTGGTGATTCTAAGACATACCTATTACTGGGTTTTCTTGGCAGAATTTTTTCAGAGGGAGTTTGCTTTTGCCTTCCTCTGAGGCAAAAGTGTGACTTGCCCAAATGAGTTTTCATAGTTTAGTGAGGATTTGAACCCTGCTCTCCAGAATCATAATCCAACACCCAAGCCACTGGCTGTCATGAAAATGAAAGTAAATGTACAAATTATCTTTATGAAGCCAAAACAGGTTTCAATAATATGTGTAATACACACTCAATATATAACATTCTTAAAAGCACATCTAAACTCCACTTTAATAACTGATAGATTGTCATCAAGTCAATAAAACATATTTTTACAAAACTAAACTCAAGCACAATTTTGGATAGAAACAGAAGGCCCCTATTTGCAAAATATAAATGTTTGTATGTAAAACAATTTTCTCAATAAACTCACTCTCCGTAATGTAAGTAACTAATGTTCTACGTGTTTCTGTGTCTTCTATTTATATATCCTTTAGCTCTGATTAAAAATAGTTATATCTGAAAGCAATGTTACAAGGCAGAGCAGCTCGTTAGATTAAGGCTTCCCCAATTAACTCTGTGGAACAAGGGCTGCTGCTTCTCATGGTCTGTAAAAAAGTATTATAGATACTATAAGCAGCCTCCAAACTGAAATCTTTTTTTATTTTCCTTTTTTTGTGTTGGTGACCCAATTGGGTGAATACCGTCTGCAGTTACAATTAACCTATTTTCAATTTCAGATAACTGTCACTGTTGTTTGATCTAAATTTGTGGCCTGAGTGTGGAAACTGTGATTATCCAGATATATAATGAACTCAAGCTATAGATCAAGCATGGGCCAACTTCGGCCCTCCAGGTGTTCTGGACTTCAACTCCCACAATTCCTAACAGCCGAATTATAGCAGTTGAAGTACAAAACACCTGGAGGGAGGGCCTCTGGTGACACTAAAATGACTGCCAATGAAGTGTGAAACTGTTGACTAACTTTGTGTGCTTTGTGGAAGCACCTGAAAGATTTATGGTAGTGAACAATTGGAGGAACACGCCTCACAGAACTCTTGTCTCCCAATCAAACACTGTTTCTTCTTTGCAGATTGGCCACATTGAAGGAGAACCAGAGCGGAAAGGGGTTTTCCCAGTATCCTTCGTCCACATTTTGTCAGACTAAGCCAGACTGGAAACTTGAGCATTGCACATCCTTCCTGCAAGACAGGCTTTTAGCACGAAACAAACAGCTGCTGCATCCTTGTAATTCTGTGCACAATTGTGGATATATATGTATATATAATTGCTGTTAATAGAATAAGAACTCATGGCTCACCCTACAAAGGTGACTTGTCTTGTAAATAAATGGTGTTACTCCGCCTTTGCCAGTATTATGGTAGCCTTGGGACCTGGCATGCCTTACTGGGTTTGCTCAAGCCATCCTTGGCATCAAGCACTTACATCTCTTTCTGTGTGTATGAACTACCAGCTTTCTAAATATGGAAGGTCTCATTCAGTCCTATTTAACTGTACAGATGTTACCATTCCTAACAGATCAGTATTCTGAAATAACTAGCAGAGAGTTAGGTTCCGTTTTCAAAACGAACTGCTTTGGCTCATTTACAGCCCAGTTTACAGCTACAAATGTAAACACGTAACAGCTTGTGAAACTCCACTTCCTTGGTATTTGTTTTGAGAAAAAAGTGTTCAGTGTACACATCAAACAAAAGAAATATTCACTGATGCTACAGACTAGTAGTCGTATTTTATGGTGTGTGATCAACATTTTATGTGTCTGTATTATGTAGTTGTTAACAGTTGATCCCTGTGATATTTACCTCACTTAAAACCATCTGACAGTCTCCAAAGAATAAGATCATGTGGGGCTTTGGGCTGGAGGTTTCCTTTCTCTCAACCAGGGACTCAAAGAAGTCTGTCTACATCTGCATGCCTTCATGTGCTTCCTTACAACCTTTGTTAATGCAAGAATGTTAAGGGCCATCTGTCAACTTGTGGGTTTTTTAAAAAGTCTTTTTTTTAAAAGTAGTGAAGCCTTATGGTAATTATTTCCCACCTCAGTGAACAATCAGTTACCATAAATCTTTGTGTGCTAATTGGCCTATCTAGAAAACCACTTTGTGGCTAGGGAATTTGGCCCTTCAGCATACAAAAAATAATAATGTAATGGTGGTTTTCTTTTGGCCTGGAGAAGCCAAAAGAAATGAATTTTTTGTCAAAAATATATGAAAGATCAGCTATTAATTAATGGGACCATTCAGTTGTACCTGCATTTACTTATGCTGATAATGAGTCTTAACAACGAATCTGATTGAACACTGAGAATCTGCCAACATTGGTGGAACCACAAGGTGTGCTGTGACTTGTGATAGCTTTAGAGTTTTAATACTGCATTACTTGCACCTTAAACTCATGTATTAAAGACAGATTTCTTTCTTATATTCTGTCACTTATTGTTAAGGGCCATTCCCTTTGATCATATATGAAGCAGAAAAACCATGCTTTGTGATCAATAGAAAACTTCTACATGGCTCCTTGCATTTTATTGTTTGCGGACACAGAATACTCTTTAAAGTTACTGACTTTGACAATAGGACAAGTTTCCTGTCCTCTGTGTCAGATTCTTATGACTCCATGTCAAAATGTTTCATTTGACCGAAACACGATTTCAAGCTAATCTCTCTTGAGTTTTTCACTTTCGGTGTTGTACAACCCTGTACTCAGTGAATATTTGTTTTCTTTTTTAATGGCTAACATACAAAAACATAGTCTAAGAAATCTTGCATGAAGAGAAACAACATTTATCAGCTATTATTGGAAAGTGATTTTTAAATATTTGCTTCACTGAAGCAATGCTAAAAAGTGATGTGTTACAAAACCAAGGCTTCCTCGGTTTTTATTGTAACAGGTAAAAGAAGGACAAGGTTTAGGGCACTTTCTTTCAACCGGGAATGGGGTTTCTGCATTACTTGTTGGGAATGTGGTCAAATAGTGGGTTAGAAGGAAAGACGCAGTTGAGCAGTCATGTGGCTGGCCCATCACACACTATGTTTAGGCTATCTGTGGGCAGGAGAGAAAACACGTAAAATCCTCTTTGGTCCTCAACCTGACTATGGCAGGATGGGCAACTGCGGAGGTGGAAGGGGCATTTCCTCTCCATATGGCTACCATGATGGTGAGCATCATTTTTGGCAGTTTTTTTCTTTGGGAGAAACAAACAATAACATTTAAGCAGCTTACAAAGCTTTAATAATTCTGAGGCCAAAAAAAAAGTCCAATTAAAGAAAAAACACGGGTTTGGACAGAACAACCCCATTTGTCTCTCTGGACTTCATATGCCATGAATCCATGATTCTTAGCCTCAATGGTCCTTCCTCCAACCATCCTACAGACTGCAGAGCTCGGGCTGAAGGGAAGACCAGCCTGCAGAATGGAAGACCAACCAAGGCTAATCCTACAACTTGCATTAAGAAAAGCACAGTATTTTTCATTGTTTCCTCCCCCAATCTTCTTCGTTCTCTTCTCCAGCTGAGCTTTTCTGTAGCCCACTGTATCTTACCCACAAACAGAGATGGCCACAGCATGATGAGTTGAGCCAGCCAGGTTATTCCTTCTATCATGTTCCCCTCACCTTGAAATAAGTAACAGAAAAACCCCATGATCCTTTTGTAAGTTAGTATTCCTCGTGCATTTTTGAAAAAATGAAGATTTGCGGTCATTATCGTGTAAAGCAACAAACTCCAGGTAATGCACTGTTTTTTTAATGCATTACGACCATGCTCTGATCATGATACATTATGTTAAAAGCAAGCATCCAGGTGAGTGAGCCTGTTGGCATCAACTCTGCACTGTTACTGATTTCAGTGTTTCCAGAATTATGCTATTTATATCAAAGCTAAGTTCTTACTCCATATAGCTCATCAATGCAGCGTTCTTCATATATATTAAAGAACAAAACTGATCTACCTTATTTGTCAAATATATCCTAATCTCAAAAATACACTCCTTTAAGGGGGAGAAAAAAGCAGATGTAATGAAGATTCAGATGTGTAAAATGATGTAGAGTCAAATGTCTATTATTTTGTATGCTTTTTGAAGTAGAATATGAATTTTTTAAAAACTAAAGTGAGTTCCAGCAGGAACAAGAGTTAACTATTCTAAGTGATTTGAAAGTCCATAGGAGAATTAAAATACAATGTATGATATATAGGTTGGGTTTAAATACAGTGTTGAATTTAAACTCAGAGCCACTATCTGCAATTTTGTACATGACATATTTGGAAAAGTCTGTCTGTTTGGGGTTTTTTCCCCAGTGGGAGAGGGAAGTATGTTCGGCAAATGGTGTGTTATTTTACTGTTGAACAGCAATTACTATTTATTTTTTTATGACATAGCACATCAACATGTATAGACAGCAGATCTGATAGTGCCACGAGTTGGAAACTGAAGTCTTATTTGAATGTTACAGTCATTATACATCAGTATACTTGTCTCTTTACGTGTTTAATGTGACCGTTTGAGTACTGTATGTGTTAATTTCTACTTTTTTAATATTTAAAATTGCTTTTAAATAAATGTATTCAGTTGATCCCAGACACCTGTATGGCCTTTTATTAACTAGCTAACTAGAGGAGAATTAACTCATTTCTGGCAGGAGTGGACATCTTCGGTATCTTCAGTATTCGGTTATTTCTCCTTCTGAGGAAGCCTTTCTTTTTCTTCCCTCTTGTAGTTGCATCTGAGAGCTGCAGGGGTGAATTTCAAGGGTTTAAACCCCAACATCATTTTAAGTTGATTAATGAAGATTATGTGTACCAAATTTGGTCCAGATCTCTTAAGCCATGTGAGAGCCTTCGAAGTACACATACAGGCATGCATATTTTAACTTTTATATGTATACAGATATACACTCAACAGTTTCCTTCTTGCACATGTTTAACTTTGAGGCTATCAGAAATGCATAGACATTTACTACCGTGTAAATATATACATTATAACAACTGAATATATAGTGGCTCAATATATGCCAATAATTGTTTGTCCAATTTTTAGTATGGCCCAAGGCCATCCAGTGAGTTTTCAAGGCTGAGCAGGATTCAGTTCTGGTGTCATGAAGGCTTAATTCAGCATTCAAACCACTGTCCCATGTTAAATCACATGGCGGAATTTAAATATATAATAAGACCCCTATAATTGTCTAACCCATACCCACAGTTTCACTTACCCATGCCTGGGCAGAGAGAATAGTTTCTAGGAATTACTTTGGTTCTCCAAGCATGGTTTTATGGTATAATTATCCCAGAGGTCACCATAGTCTTGGAGGACCTAGCAAATTAGGGATGATACATACCCCTTCTAATCTCTAGTTCCTCAAATGCATGGTATGCTGGGACCAGAAGCAATTCAATGGTATTCCTTCATATCTCTGGCTTAATGCAACTGTAGTCTGATCAGGTTCATATCCCCATGGATACAGGTGAATCTTACCATATTGTAAACAAGCTGCTTTCTGCCCCTTCAGAACAGTTCCTAAGCATTTCCACATTGGAGCTATGTTTACAAAGATACTATGCAATTACACTTTTGTTGTTAACTGCCTTCAAGTCAACTTGGACTTAGGAAGGCCCTATTACAATGACAAATAGGTAATTATTGTGATAGCCAACCAAATGAACGATTACCACCAACCTGGAGAGTTTTACAAGAATAACCCCAATGATTACTAGCCATGCTGGCTGCATATTATGAGACACTGCCTTTCAATGCATCCCATTAGGAAGCAAGAAGGTACTGTTGCTGTCCATGCCTTGGTTGTGGGTTGCTACTAAGCATGTGATGGGCAGCAAAATACTGGAGTTTGCAGACTGATCCATAATAATAAACATTGGGCTCTCTAGATTTCTTTAGTGCAGCAACCTGTCATAAAGAAGTCTGCTAATAGATATTAATCATGAGATACACTAAGCACAGAAGGTAGACTATCCATGCATCCAGCCAACCCTTCTCATCAAACTAGCATACAAAGGTGAATTGAGATCTGATGCTCCATGTGTTTTTGTTTCTAGCATGCTCTTTTTTGTAATACAAACAGTACTTTATTTGGAGTGAATGATCATGGTTAAAGATTATAGCTGGAAGTAAAAAAAGACTTCCTTTGAAGCTGTTCCCTGCATTAGAAAGAAACTCCTCATCAGAAGATGTCTAGTTTGGCCCTTAGCAAAAGCAAAAGGAGCAAGAATGGGCGAGATAGTCTGATGCTGAGGAAACCTGACTCTCTCTATCAGATCACACAATGCTATCTGCATTCAAGGCAATGCTACAGATCCTAGTGCCATTAGCAACTGTCCTCATAAATCAGTCATAAAAAGAGACATAGCACCTCCAATCAGACTTCAGTGGCTGGTGCTTTCAGTTGGTGTGGAGTGACTCAGAGACTTCAAATGTGCACTTGCTTTTACTGTGCACATAGCCCTCCACATGCACTAGAGTTATAGGTGCAGGATGCCCACTGAATTTTAAAAAGCTATTTTTTAAAAAAAATCTGAAGCAACACCTCTCAAGAAATCTTTAGATCATTAAGCACGATCCTTGGGCAACTTCTACAGCAAGTTGAGCATAGAATTGCACTGGAGGACCTAGAGACTTCTAGCAAGAACATTTTAATGGAATTAACCAATAATTAAATCTGCAGGAGACAAACTTGCAAAGATGGAGGGTCAATTGTAATTTTGAAAGGCCGGCTTTTTATGAATTCTCAATGCACCTTTGTGCAATGCTTTGGATGAGATGTAGTGGATGTTCACTATGATCCTTCCTTTCCTGGACATTGTTCTGATGGAAGGTATGTATGGGCTGTTTTGCTCAATTTCATTGCAACAGTTCTCCAGTTAAAGGCCCCTTCTACATTGCCCCTATATCCCAGGATCTGATCCCAGATTATCTGCTTTAATCTGCTTTCAACTGGATTATATGAGTCTCCACTGACTCCACTGGGACAAGCAGATAATCTGTGATTAGATCCTGGGATATAGAGGCAGTGTGGAAGGGGCCAGACATACGGGTTGTGTTCTGTAGGCCAGTTACAGGCTGAATATCCTTAATCCAAAATGCTTGGAATCAAAGATGTTTTAGATTTCACATTTTTGTATACCTACATTTGCATATTTGGGAGATGGGACTCAGTCTCAACACAGCATTCATTTATGTTTCTTATTCACACAAATTGACAATAATTGTACACACAATATTTCAATAATTTTGTGAAAGTTTCCCTCATTTGCTATGCATATGCACAAACAGATTACAAAGTAAAAAAGTCAATGCCATTCTAGGCTATGTAAACATTGGCATAATGTCTAAACTGACAGAATTACTAATGCCATTCTATTCCACTTTATTATAATATAATATACTTTACTTATATTCTGCTCTATCTCCCCAAGGGGATTCAGGAGGTTTACAGAACACATATACAGCAAACATTCAATGCTGTTATACAATTAACATGGACAGACAATACATAAACACAGGTCAGATCTCACCTGGAATGCTGTGTCCTGTTCAGGGCAAAGCAATTCAAAAAGTATATTGACAAACTGGAACATGTCCAGAAAAGAGAGACCAAAAAGGATGGATTAGATAATATAATTTTTCCTTCCAGTGATCCTGTGATTATATGAACTGTAATATAATATTTGTATAGAAGACCTAGTTAAATTGGAGGAGAAAGACCACATGGTTACAGTGCTGGCTTGTGACCTGTTGTGCCAAAAATCAGGAGAACAGAAGAAGAGTGTGAGATGTTTTTAAAAGTAAGAATTAACTACCTTTGGAAAAAAAGAGTGGAGTCACTTTTTAAAAAAAATCAGGGGTGAGAACTGTGCTATGTTGTTTGTCCACAACTCCCATCAAACCAAATCAGCAACGCCAATGGAAAGGAGTACTGGGACTGTCGTACAATAAAATCTAGAATGCTGCATAAGTTTGCTCTGAACTGTCAACTTGAGGGGAGGGCTTCAAACAATAACCGTAACTAATGACTTATTCCAAAGTAGATTCCTAGCTCAAAATCCAGACACCTTTGCCCTTCAAAAAAACTGAAAGAGAAAGCCGGAACAGAATGTAGGGCCTTTGTCAGCATTTGGCTGCCCTAAAGTGCAACCAAGTCATTAGGAGAGAGCTGATCTCAGATCTGACATACAGTTTGGCCTCTGCTCAAGTCCTGCCCACATAGGGATTGTTCAGCCCCTGGAAGAAGACCACCGAGGCACCACTGCTGGGTTTCAGTCCATTTTCATGGCACACAATGAAATACAGACAGATCCCAAGTCAGTGCAGCTGTTCAACAGGAAGGCATTTGATATATTATTTTTTGCTTCCAGCCCCTCTGTGTTCGAACCCTCATAACCTCAATGCTATTTTCTCAAGTTGCAATTGCCAGCTCTGTGCTTCCCTTGTCCGACCGTGAACATAACAGGTCTGCCATCTGCAGCTTGGCATACAGTGTATTTATTCAAGTGTTTTACAAGTTAGCTCAGCACTTGACATTGCACTTTTCACTGTATGTGGTCCTTAACGGCAAGCGCGCTTTTAAAGGCAATGTTGATTCTGGGTTCTGCCTCCCCACTCCATCCTTTCAGGACTTTGTAAAGATTGCTAGCAGTGGCTTAAAGCTACCATGGCTTAAATCATGGAGGTGGTTTAAAATTGTTCTTCTGCCTTCAACTGGGAACTTATTTAACTTTTTTTTCCACTTCTCAAATCTTGCCTCCAGATGAAGCGAAATTGCAGTGCTCACTATGGGGGCTGTGCTAATTTGGCTTTGTGGACATGAATCGCAGGTAGAAAATTTGTCAGGTCAAGCCTTGGAAGGAAAGGATGATAGGAAAGATTTCACCTCCTGATTTCCAGCTGTAAAAAAAAGTACCGGAGGTCAATTGTCAGATGTCCTGTTTTGGCTGAAACCACCTCCAAGAAGAGAGACAGTATGATGTAGGGCACATCTACACTGTAGAATTAATGCAGTTTGACACTACTTTAACTGCCATGGCTCAATGCTATGGAGTAGTGGAGGTTCGGTGAGGCACCAGCACTCCTTGCCAGAGAAGGCTAAAGACTCCTATTCAGCCATGGGAGTTAACGTGGTGCCAAACTGCATAAATTCTACGATGTACATGTACCTGTAGAGGTTTGAGACGTGTAGTGACCCCAGAGCCCATTCACACGACAAAAATGTAGTGTCATATACAGCTTCAACTGCCACAGCAAATACTATCAAATCCTGGGGTTTGTTAGGGACAACAGGTCTCTGACTGAGATTTCTAAACACTCCTCCCTAAACTACAAATCCTAGGATTGCATCGGAAGCCACCATAGCAATTAAATTGGAATCTTGTGGCTATGAATATGTTGCATGCATGGGCCTCAGGTTCAAATCCCTGTGAACCACTAACTGGGTTATGTGTGGCCAATCTCTTTTTCAGCCTAAACAAGAAAGAAAAGAAGCCTATCCCACTTCCCAGATATGGACTGATTAGGACTTTGTATCAGATCACAAAGTGATACAAAATTGTCTCACTCCCCAAAGTAGTAACTTCATTTTTGTGGCCATAATAATCACTTTGTGCTTTCATGGTACCATAAAGGCACCAGATCCCATCTGATTATGGAAGCTAAGCAGGTTCAGTCCTGGTTAGTACTTGGATGGGGACCGTCAATGAATCCCTGGTGCTGGAGGCTCTATTTCAGAGGAAGGAATTGACAAAACCACTTCTGAGTACTCCTGGCCTAAGAAAACTCCATGAAAACCACCAGGCAAACTGAAGACACATAGGCACACATACAGGCACCACTGCATTATAGTATCATCATTATTATTAGGAGGCGCGGTAGGAGCAAAAACAATTCTGTTCTCTGTAGTTGGAGATCTGAGCAGCGTCAGAAGAAATCAGAGCCAACAGAGGATTCAGAGAGGGAAGGAAGGCTTAGAAAATAGGGCTGCAGTCTCTAGATAACTGACATTCATTGAATATGGCATGACTCATAACTAGTAAATACGGTTAGTGCTCGGTTTCTTTTCATTTTAGGGAGTAAGGAAGAATTTGGTATGTATTGCTATGAACAAAAAGAGTGAATTCTCTTTACAAAGGTAGGACAAGGTTTATCAGGTTTGTTATTTTAGAGCCTCCAAGTCTTTTCCGACATCAGGCGGGTTTTCCGACGGGGTTTTTTTGTGGCTGAAATCGTGAGATTCACGGCCAAGCAGGGAACCGAACCCTGGACTCCAGAGTCATAGTCCAAAACACAAACCACAATACCATACTGGCCGTCTTGTAAGATTTACCCTTATAAAAATATCGATTTCCCATTATGCAAAACTGGAAATGGGAGAAAACACTTCATATCCCCAGCGACTGCAATACACAGTATGTTTTTTTGCTCAGGTCTTCTTTGACAAAAGATATCTATTTGAACAAGATGTACAGCTAATTATACTAACATTTGAATAAATATGCATAAGCATGCCTTAACAAGGGTGGGGAAGAAGATTGTAAATTGTGCCGACCTGTCAGAATCAACATGGCCAATGCTCATTATCTTAACAGCTTTTGCCCACGGCTTTGATTATTGAGATGTCCAACTGAGTCCATCTCTGTCCGGTGCATCTAGGAAGGGAAGACTTGGGGCGCAAGAAAATTCTGCTTAGCAAAATGAATGAAAATGCAGCCTCAAACAGATGGGCTGTTATTTTAAAATCACATTGACCAAATGAGCACATGCTAACACTCAAAGAGGGTTCCCATTTAGATTGCTATCCTATTGGTTCTATATGAAACTCTGGAAAATACTGGGTGTGATCAAGAAACTTTGGGAAATACTGAGTGTGATCCCATGGATAGGAATGCTTAAAGAGAAGGGAGTTAATGATGAATGGGAGTTTCTTAAATGCGAGATACTGAAGGAACAAATGAAAAGAGTGCCAACAAGGAGAAGTCTAAAGAAACCAGAATGGACATCCAAAGAACTGGACCCTTGGTGGCGCAGCGAGTTAAAGCGCTGAGCTGCTGAACTTGCGGATCAAAAGGTTGCAGGTTCCAATCTGTAGAGCAGAGTAAGCACCTGCTGTTAGCCCCAGCTTCGGCCAACGTAGCATTTCGAAAACATATAAATGTGAGTAGATCAATAGGTACCGCTCCGGCGGGAAGGTAACGGCGCTCCATGCAGTCATGCCTGCCACATGATCGCAGGTTCCAATCTGGGGAGCAGAGTGAGCACCTGCTGTTAGTCCCAGCTTCGGCCAACCTAGAAGTTCGAAAACATGCAAATGTGAGTAAATCAATAGGTACCGCTCTGGCGGGAAGATAACGGCGCTCCATACAGTCATGCCGGCCACATGATCTTGAAGACATCTACAGACAATGCCAGCTCTTCGGTTTAGAAATTGAGATGAGCACCAACCCTCAGAGTCGGACACAACTGGATTTAATGTCAGAGGAAACCTTTACCTTTGCCTATGTGTGCATGCAAGCACAAAACTTATCTATTCTGATTGATAGCTCAGGCATGGGCCAACTTGGGCCCTCCAGGTGTTTTGGACTTCAACTCCCACAATTCCTAACAGCCTACCGGCTGTTAGGAATTGTGGGAGTTGAAGTCCAAAACACCTGGAGGGCCCAAGTTGGCCCATGCCTGAGCTATGTACTGATTTGAGTGAATGCCTTTTTGTCTTCTTTTGCAGATTTGCCCTGGCTCATTGTGTCAACTGATCCAGACCTTGAGGGCCTGCCTGCCTGCCTATCTGAAGCCAAGAGCCTTCCCTCCCTCCCTCCCTGCTCTTCCTCCTCCTCCTCTTTGCAAACCTGTAGCCGTGACGTCGGAAGGGGCCAACCCGGAAGGCAGGCAGGCTGGCTTGGTTCGCCTTTGCTGGAGAGAATCAGGTCCCTGGTTTTTCTCTCTGTGTCCCTGGTTTCTGTCTTCTCTGCGAGCCCTCCTTGCCTCGCCTCCTCCCTTGATGCCCAGCCAGGCTCCGATCCATTGCTCTCTTCTCCACGGCAAACGTGAGTCCTCCCTTTTTCTCTCTCTTTCTGTCTCTCTGTTTTGCAGCATGACTTGGGGGAAATCAGCTCTGCAATGAAAGAAAGGCTTGCCTTTGGGGACAAATTGGGGAAGGTGTTTTTTTAAGGGGGCAGAATCACGAAGAGCATATTGATTCATTAGCCAAGCAAGGTGGAGCCCTGTTTGCATTGAATGAATAGGGCTGCATCTACATGGTACAATTAATGCAGTTTGGCACCACTTGAACTGCCATGGCTCAATGCTAGGGGTTCTTGGGATTTGCAGTTCAGGCAGCATCACTCTTTGGCTACAATAGTGATTTTGGAGCCAAGCAAAGGTGGAGCCCTGTTTGCATTGAATAGGGCTGCATCTACATGGTACAGTTAATGCAGTTTGGCACCACTTGGCTCAATGCTAGGGGTTCCTGGGATTTGCAGTTCAGGCAGCATCACTCTTTGGCTACAATAGTGATTTTGGAGCCAAGCAAAGGTGGAGCCCTGTTTGCATTGAATAGGGCTGCATCTACATGGTACAATTAATGCAGTTTGGCACCACTTGAACTGCCAACTCAATGCTAAGGGTTCCTGGGATTTGTAGTTGAGGCAGCACCAAGGCTAAAGTCCTTGTCAGACTACAAATCCCATCATCCCATAGCAGTTGCAGTGATGTGTGCAGGGATGATGGGAGTTGCCATCTAGACAAATTGCCTGTGAATTTTGCAATGGATTAGCATTGAATAGCCTTGCAGCTTCAAAGCCTGGCTGCTTTCTGCCTGCGGGAATCCTTTGTTGGGAGGTGATTAGCTGGCCCTGATTGTTTCTTGTCTGGAAGCCCCCCCCCCCCCCCCCCCCCGTTTTTGAGTATGTTCCACACTATGATATTGCGGCCAAAATTTCATTTTTGTTGGCCGGCTATAACCCCACTCTGACAACAAAAGTGGCCCTGTATTTGTTTAAAGCTGCTAAAAGGAGATCGGAGTGCATAGATCAGATTGGGGTGCAGTGTATGGGAGACGAGGATAGTTGATGCCTAGATCTATAGTTAAGCTACACTGGCACCAAGAAGACAAATACCTGTATATCTGTATTTTATTTTAAGTGAACTAGATGTATGTTGTAAGTTGTGTTTGTACTGACTGCTCTTGATAAGGCCAAATGGCTAATCAATAAATTGTTGTAGAGTATGTTCCACAAAGGACAAGAAGGATCCTCTGAAAACTCTGGAAACAGGGATTTCAGATAAGAAACAATCAGGGCCAGTAAATCCTCTCACAACAGGCAGGAAGCAGCCGGGCTTTGAAGCCGCAAGGCTATTCAATACTAGTCAAGGTGATCAGTTGCAACATTCACACTTGCCTCAAACAGACAAGAGTTTTTTCTCCCACCCTGGACTTTCCACAGATACATTAAACCCCACTTGCCTAGTTTCCAGCAGACCTCACAACCTCTGAGGATGACTGCCATGGATATGGGCAAAACATCAGGAGAGAATACTTCCTGAACATGGCCATACAGCCCGGAAAACTCACAGCAACCCAGTGATGCCAGCCATGAAAGCTTTTGACAACAGAAAGAGAAGGTCTTTTATCTGACAATGTCTGCAAATGAGAACAGGGGTCTTTCCTCTTCTCTGCCAAAGAGTGTGGATATCTCACCAAACTACAACTCTCAACATCCCATAGCAATGACCCAAGGCAGTTAAAGTCGTGCCGAACTGCATTCATTCTACAGTGCAGATGCACCCTTTCCCTCTTGTTTTCTCTCAGCATGGTTTCTCTGGTTGGGCAGGAAATCCTGTTTGCACTGAATGGGGGTTGCCACCTACCCTGTGGAAATAATGCAACTCTGACATCTCCAAAAAGAAACAACAGTTCAGTCAATTGGGGAAATGCTTGCTAGTTGAAATATAATCAGCCCTTTGTCTCTAAATATTGGAGGCCTCCAATGAATCTGGCCAGTGCCAATGCTGATCTGAGAAGCAGTCACCCTGCAGTATAAAAGTCTTGCAAGATGGCTCAGGAAGAGCGAGAGAGAGAGAGAAAGAGAGAGAACAGGCGCCTTGGTGGTTTTTGGTTACTACTTCTGCATTTGGAGAGAATCCTTTTCCCGGCAGAGTGAAGATGATGTTCCTCTTCTTTGGTTAAGAATTCCATGTCCATGTCTTGTTTCCATGAATGAGGGCCAGGGACTTTTTGTGGGCAGCCTCATGCCTTTGTGATACTTGGGTTGCTTCATATTAGGGTTTGTTTGTTTTTTTGGAGTGCTACCAGGACTTGTGTGTTGTTGTTCTTTGTGCAGTGCCTTTGATTCCCATTGTTTCTTGGCAGGGTTAATTCAGAGATTCACCATTGCTTTTTTTCTGAGGCAGAGAGTGCTTGACTTTCCAAGATGAATGGAGATTCAAACCCTGTGCTCCCAGATTCCAACACTCCAAAACCAAATACTTTGCAAAATCTCAGTATGCATTTGGTAATGTTATAATGCAGTGCTCTTGACTGGCAGAGATAGGAAGCCTCTGTCTGGGAAGACACAAAGCCTAAAAGGTTTTGAGTGCTGGATCTTCTCTGGATCATTGGATGCTATTTTTGGATACTGGCTTTGAAACCCCTATGCATTTCAAAGAAAATTGTTATGAGTAGGAACTTGTTATGAGTATTGGTCCATCTAGATCATGATTGTTAACTCTGTCTGGCAGTGGCCTTCAGATGGGAGTTTTTCTGAGTGAGGTGGAATCACCTTCTTTGGATATTTTGGAGGGCCATCTGTCAGGAGTGCTTTGATTAGGTGTTTCTACATGGCAGAATGGAGTTCAGCTGGCTCATCCTTGGGATTTCTTCTAACTCTAAAATTCTATTATTATTCCCTGATTTCAGGTAGTAATCAGGTAGTAATCCCTGATTTACTTTGGTTGTCTCCCATCCAAGTCCTAAACAGTCCTGACTTCACTTAGCTTCTGAAATCAGATAAGATCGGTGTGTTTGGGGAGAACAAAAGTTGGCAAAGTGTGTTTTCACATTCACTAAATTATTCTCCTTCTCCCTCCACCCAGTATTGATAGTTTCATGATGAATTAAGATGACAGATTGGCCACAAGATTTTCATTCATGTTAGAAATTTACCTGTGACTTGAAATGTCTTTACTTGGTATCGACTTGGGTTAGTGTCTTTTGAACTTTTTTTATATATATATAATTTTGAATGTTTTGTGCATTTTATGACTTTTTGTCATGGTCTTTGGTTAGCACAATAAACACATTGATTGATTGAATTAGAAAAATAGGAAGCACCTTTATACTCAATTAAACCAATCATCCATCTAATCCAGTCGTTCTCCAGGGATCCAGGCAGGATTTACCCCCATTAAACCTACCTGTGTTTCCTGATGTTTGCTTCAACCAGGATTACTTAGCTTCTGAAGTTAGACAAGACTGGGTATGTTCAGGGTGTTAATAGCTTCATGAACTCAGGATACATTTGTGTATGCCCTTTCAGCACTGCCAGGCATATCCTTTGTAACAGGAGTGGGAAACTTTGTTGTTGTTATTGTTATTATATATCTTCACTAGCTGTGCCCAGCCACACGTTGCTGTGGCAAAGTATGGTGGTATGGGAAATAAAGTATTGAGGAATTGGTGGTAGTTAAGGTAAAGGGACCCCTGGGCTGAGTGGGTTGCTAGGAGACCAAGTGAGCAGAGCTTAGCCTTCTAACTGGAAGCAATTGGATAAAAACAATTATTCCTCTCCCTCTAATTAGGACTTTCTTTTTCTTTTCTTTTTGTTGTATCAACCTAGAGGCATGGATGAGGGGTTGTGCTGTCAATTTTCGAGGTTGTGGGGTGTTTACTTTTGTTGTTTTGTCCACTGCCATGATGCCATCACTCTTTTATATATATAGATGTTGTTTCTGATCTATGGCCACCCTAAGGTGAACCTATCACAATTTGTGGTGCTAGAGCACAGTCTGTTCAGGGCCTTCCAAATGGCCCAATTTTCTGTGTGCCCTGGTTCTCCAGAGTCATCCAATGCTGAAAACACTGAATTTACCTATTAATTGCTATGTTATTCTCTTTGTTGTGTGATGAACCCTACTGTTAGGCGGATTGGAGCATTGATACTTCCAGGGAGATGGTGTGAGCTGTTCATGGGATTTTCTGCTTCATCTATTTAAAAAAAGTAGGGCAGGTTTGTGGTATGATTCAACTTGCCACAAGTGGAGCACACACCCAGTTTGCTAAACTCATTTGATTTCCTTTGCCGTCCTGCATCCCAAACACTTCTCTCTCTGGTGGTAATCATCTGAGCATCCGTAGCTGCCACATGCCAGGCCACTTAACTGTAGACTGAGCTGGTTAGATTTCCTTCAAATAAAAGCAGATTATCCCCTTATGTCAGAGCAGATGCTGGGCCCAAGACTTCCGGCTTTGCCCGCTGGCTTATCTCAAGTCTGCATCTGCTGTAGACCAAAACATCTTGCAGTTTTGATTCTTCACTGAACTTGAAAGCGGAGCCAAACACTCTCAGGGCTTCTGAGAATCGTGGTATCAGAGAGTTGGAAGGGGCCACAAGGGCTATCTAGTCCAACCCCTTGCCAGGTAGGAAAACACAACGAAAGCACTCCTGAAAGATGCTTATTCAGCTTCTGTTTAAAGACTTCCAAAGATGGAAAATCCATCATTCTCCAAGGAAGTGGAATAGACTGACTCACTGGATGATAGATTGATTCTTCTTTGTAGGCCTTTAAACAGAAGTCCAACGGACTGACATATTTCAGGAGTGCGTTGGGTGTGCATCCCTCCATGTTGGGCAGATTGGACTATATGCCCTGTGGAGTATTTTCCAATGTTGCAATGCAGAAATACACAACCGAGATTTCCACTGAACCTTGTTTAAAGGCATCCCAAGATAGAGAACCAATCACCCTTTGAACCAGTGGGAAAGATGGCCATTGAGGGTGATAAACTAGATGTCCTTTGCGATCCCTTCCAACTCTATGAATCTCTGATTGTCTAACACATTTTACAAGTGTCTCTCAATTTCTGCTTGTGATGATAGATGGCTTTTCCTGTTCTCCTGGTCCTTTCCATGATGGCCTCTTAAAGCTCTGTCTGACTAGTGTTTGCCCTTTGCAGTTTGGAGTCGGTTGCAGAGCTGTCATCTCTACTTTGCTGCTGAAGGCTTTTGACATGTGTCTTGGGTCAAGGAATGAGTTAACAAGCAATGTGCTGCCTGTAAAAATAAATGGTTTGTGGGTTTTTGGTTCATCCAAGATGTTTTGTGGACTGGAAATGGGAACACGGGAACTCAAAACTCATGCTCAGGCCAGATACCGTGTCAGATGGGATACCTTATATGACCATCAGTTTGAATGTGTTCACTTTGTGGCTGTGTAATGCCTTTGTTTGCAAGACCATTTAAAATACAGTTGGCTCTCCATAGGTGTTTTTGGTGTCCTTAATCCCAGTGAATGTGGAGGGCTGGCTATAATATTTTTATATACCATATAACTGTGCAAATGTGGAAAAATGCAGCCTTGAAGATATTAGACTGCAACTCCCATCACCCCCCACCATTAACAGATGGGAATTGTGTTCTAACATATGAAGGGCCACCCCATTGTCCACTCTCCCATCTAAGGTTGCCGGTTGTGGATCAACCCAAACTAGAGATCTGGAGATGGGTATTACTGATGCCACTTGTTTGGATTTTTTAGTGAAACCAGACATGGCAAATAGAAGCTAGTGGAACAGAACGATCATTTGCTGTAAAAGATTTATAAGTAGTTGGAAGTGAAACTAATTTATCTTTGTCTCTGAATATCTGCTGGGGTTTCTGTACTTGTCACCCTTCCACTGCTCTTATCACCTCAATATGAGAAGGGTTTCAGAAGAAAGTACATTAATGTGGCAGAGCAGAGCTTGGCAGATTGGTTATGCTGGTTGACGGATTCTGTGAGAATTAGGATGCATCTACACTGTAAAATGAATCCAGTTTGTTACCATTTTAATTGCCATGGCTTCATGCTGTGGAATTATGGGAACTGTTGTCTTACAAGATCTTCCTCCTATCCAAGCCTACACATCCCAGAATTCTATAGTATTGAGTTAAAGATGTGCCAAACTGCATTAATCGTACATTGCAGATGTACTCTATATTTACTGGCTTCCATTTTTCTTTGACCACATCCATTTCTGTTGTGTTGGTTGGCGGATTCTCTGAGATTTAGTCTGAAAAAGTAACCTTTCCAAGGTGCATTGCAGGGCTTCTTCAAACTGGTGCAAACCCTGTTGTATTCCATGTCGTTTGAGTCTTCGTCTTCTTAATTCTGCAGGCCAAGTCAAGAGTTGACTACATACGTATTTTACACAGTCCTGGCCAGGGTTTGCAGCCCAAGCAGTATCCCAGCCTGAACTCTAGCTTGTCAATCCTCCCAGGCTAGATTTCTCAAAAGCCCTCTCAGCTATTCCATGCCAGTACTTTCCAATCATGTATTTTAGCATAAGAGCGTGTCCCACACCCCAAGGGGGAAGTAGGCTCTTGCTTTTTTTTTTTCCAGAGCAGTTGAACAGGAAGTTTTTCTCCCCTGTCGGCTTGTGACACAAGTTCCCCAGTGGGTTTCTTTCCCCTTTCTTTTTACAGTATGATGCTGCACAGCTAATAACTAGCCCCACCACTTCCAGTTTTTATGCAAATTTGACATTCTCTTTGTGCAAAGTCTGTAACCGAAAAATTGCCCTCTTCTTCGCCTTGTGATGTCTCAGTGTTTCTTAGGCTGGATCTACACTGTCATATAATCCAGTTTCCGAATCCAGATCATCTGCTTTGAACTGTATTATAGGAGTCTACATTGGCATATAATCTAGTTCAAAGCAGATAATCTGGATTTTATATGACAGTATAAACAAGGCCCCTGATTCAAGTCCTTACTTGGCTATGAAAACCCAATTGGTTGACCTTGAGCAAGTCACACTCTCTCAGCCTCAGAGGAAGGCAATGGCAAATCTGTTCTGAGCAAATCTTGCAAAGAAAACCCCATGATAGGTTCACCTTGGGGATTTTATAAATCAGAAACAACTTGAAAACACACAAAAACAACAAGAACTCATAGTTTCTTAGAAGATAGCAAAGGATTGGCACCACATCTCCAAAGCTATGCAGATAAGTTTTTTTGAGTATACAGTAGAGTCTCACTTATCCAACATAAACGGGCTGGCAGAACGTTGGATAAGTGAAAATGTTGGATAATAAGGAGGGATTATGGAAAAGCCTATTAAACATCAAATTATATTATGATTTTACAAATTAAGCACCAAAACATCATGTTTTACAACAAATCGACAGATAAAGCAGTTCAATACACAATAACGTTATGTAGTAATTACTACGAATTTAACACCAAAACTTCACAATATACTGAAAAATTGACTACAAAAACATTGACTACTAAAAGGCAAACTGCGTTGGATAATACAGAGCGTTGGATAAGCGAAGGTTGGATAAGTGAGACTCTACTGTATATGGATTTCTGGCTGCTTCTGTTCCCCTCCAGTCCCAACCATTGTTTAATTTCCATTGTCATCATTATATATATGCATTCCTTTCTCCAAAACATGAGACTCGGTGTACAAAAATTAAAGCAAACACCGAAAAAAGCACATCCAGGGATTTATTTTTAACATGCAGTGTGGACTGTCCGTGGAATTCAAAACCTTTAAAATGAATCCATTAAAAAGACAAACGATAATATTCAACGAAACAGGGCTCTGTTGGAAGCCCTTTGCAGTTTGGCCCTAAAGGCATGTCAGAGCAGATAAGTTTTCACTTGCTGATATAAGGACAGCAAACCAGCCTTTCTAAAGGAGGAGGTCCAAAGCCTGGGAGCAGTCACCAAGAGATGTATGTATGCGCCTGTCTTTAAGTCATGACTATTCCTAAGGTGAAGGATTGGCTGTGGGTAGGTGAAGTGGCCCTCTGTCACGCTACTGAAAAATAAAGAGAGAAAACTGGCATAGGTATGAGAGGGAGGGAGGAAAATACTGAAGGTATATCTGCATTAAAACATTATGTCACTTTCTTATCACTGATATATAGTGTTGCCTGATCCCAGGACCTTTGGTGCGTTATATCCAGGAAAGACGAAAGGGCAAAGGGTCCAGTTCAGATAAGAGAGTAGTAATATGTGAATACTTCTGGAACATGGCTACACAGCCCGAAAGACAAACAACAACCCAGAGTAGTAATAATTTCCTAAAGTTCATAAGGATTCACTTGTTTCTGTAGATTGCAAAGACTCTCTCAGGTGTGCATGTTTGTGTGTCTGTATATGTACTTGTGCTGGATCTAAAGTAAAGGTAAAGGTTTCCCCTGACGTTAAGTCCATTCGTGTCCGATTCTGGAGGGTGGTGCTCATCTCCATTTCTAAGCCGAAGTGCCGGTGTTGTCCGTAGACACCTCCAAGGTCATGTGGCCGGCATGACTGCTGGATTTACACTGCCCTATATCCCAGGATCTGATGCCAGATTATCTGCATTGAACTGGATTATATGAGGCTACAATGCCAGATCATCTGGGATAAGCAGATAATCTGGGATCAGATCCTGGGATATAGGGCAGTGTAGATCCAGCCGTAGCCATTTTCTCCATCAGCTGATATGGTACCAGGGCTCACCCTCTGCTCTACACCCTTTTTTCTTGTTGTGTGCTTTCAAAGCATTTCAGTCACATCGTTTTCCTGGAAAGGTTTGCCCAGTCCGTTTGTCATTGCCTTCCTCTGAAGCTGAGAGAGTGTGACTTGACCAAGGTTACAGTGTAGGTTTCAATGGACAAGCAGGGATTGAAACCTTGGTCTCTCAGGGCCCTTCCACACAGCCATATAACCCGGGGAAAGGCAGAAAATCCCACAATATCTGCTTTGAACTAGGATATCTGAGCCTCCTTCCACACAACTATATAAACTCCACATTGAACTGGATTATGTGGCAGTGTGGACTCAGATAATCCAGTTCAAAGCAGATATTGTGGATTATCTGCTTTCATATTCTGGGTTATATGGCTGTGTGAAAGGGTCCTGAGTCCACACTGCCATATATCCCAGTTCAAAGCAGATAATGTGGGATTTTATTCAGCTGTGTGGAAGGGGCCCAAGTGTCATAGACCAAGACTCAAAAAACACTATACCACACTGCACTAGAAGCAAGTAGGCTAGATTAAAACATTTCTGATCCTGATCCCACCACCCTACTTTACATAAGTGAGAAAGAAAAAATCCATGCATTTAGCTAAGATTGAATTTGCAAACAAGAAAATATTTTATGTCTATCCGTGTTGTTGTGTGGATGTGTTTATAAGTGATACGGTGCTAATAACTGTGGTTGGTACTTATGGACTCAGGAACAAAGTCATCAACTGCATCTTTGCTGTTTTAGAGCCTCAAAACCCTTTGACAGCGAGTGGTTTTTACAATGCCATTTTCACAGTTGGAAAGTGAGCTCTGAAGGGGTCCGGTGTTTCACTCCAAGCCCACCTATCGAATCTACAACTGGGGTGAGGCGTGAACCAAGGGAATACCAAGCTGCGCCAGTTCTCATTAAATGTGGAAAAACACTGCAAGGGGCGTCCCAGTGGAACTACTTTCAGATTGCTGTGCATTTCGGAGAGGAAAGCGAACTTGCAGGGATCAAAGAGACTGACTAATCAAACCTTAATGGTACTTTTTTTAAAAGATAAAAGTGCTGTCAGCTAATTCTGTACAGTACAAGGGTTTTTTTGTCCTAGAACCGTTGCTGTTCTCGATGTTTTAAGATCTTGCACCCTGAAGCCAAGTTTCTTTCTCTTTCTTTTCCTCTTACAACAGCTAAGAACAAAGCCAGCTAATTGATGCAGGGCAAATGTGACCACTGATCCTTTTTTGATAAATAAAAGACATACGGAATAGAAGAATACATGGTATTTATATCATCTGTAGGCTAGTGCTGTGTTGGTTAAATAGGAGTAACTAACTACTGGTGGCAAAGTGTGTTAAAGCACTGAGCTGCTGAACTTGCGGACCAAAAGGTGCCAGGTTCAAATCCTGGGAGCGGAATGCGCACCCGCTGTTAGCCCCAGCTCCTGCCAACCTAGCAGTTCGAAAACATGCCAATGTGAGTAGATCAATAGGTACTGCTCCGGCGGGAAGGTAACTGCGCTCCATGCAGTCATGCCGGCCACATGACCTTGGAGGTGTCTATGGACAACGCTGGCTCTTTGGCTTAGAAATGGAGATGAGCACCAACCCCCAGAGTCGGTCACGACTGGACTAAACATCAGGGGAAAACCTTTACCTTTACCTAACTACTCTGGCTATCTAGGCAGTGAAGGTAATGACAGAAGCAAGTGGCATTGCACAAGGAAGAACGAAGCCAAGTATACCAGTTGACATAAATAGTTGGCCCTCCATGTTTATAGGTTTAACTCTGTTGGATTTGATTATTATTTGAAATTTTGGTAAATAAATTATTTCTAGGAATCTCTGGCTCCTCCAGCATGACTTTATGGTCAAATGTCTATTGGAGGTTGACCACAGAATCACACTGGAGGACCTGGAGATTGTAGGGAAAAAATACTTCTCTAGGCCAGTGGTTCGCAACTTGTGGGTCCTCAGATGTTTTGGCCTTCAACTCTCAGAAATCCTTACAATTGGTAAACTGGCTGGGATTTCTGGGAGTTGTAGGCCAAAACATCTGGGGACCGACAGGTTGAGAACTACTGCTCTAGGTATTTGTAAGGTCCTCCAGTTTGATTCTGAGGTCAACTTCTGATGGACTTTTATCCAGGAGGATAAAACCAGAATTCTCAATTTGCTTTCAAATCTCTGATTCAAATGACAGACTATGCTTTAAATAACAACTTTGGAAGAGTTTTGGAGAATCTAGGTAAACAACATACTGTTTCAAGTCAATAGTATTCCTTTTCCTGAGATTTTTGAATCAGTGCCTAAGATTACACTATGTAACAAAATTTGAATTTTTTTCTGTTCCTGTTTTGAAAATGTTATTTCCTGTTTAATTGTGTGGTACTTGTATAGTAAAAGTACAGTAGCTGCTATACCCCAGAAACTTCATTTTTGTGGCTGCCACAACTATGTTTAATTGGTTGAGACTCTATGAGATATTCATTGAAAAACTATAGCAAATGTGCCGCAGGATGCCTCTCCTGCAAAAATGAAGTTTTAGAAGTTAAATAAACTTTTCCCATGTTTTTATGATAGAACCAATTAGGGAATGTCATTTATAACTCAGGAACAAAAATCGTGTTACATAGTGTTATGGATTGAACCTTTGAAATGTCGTAATGTGGGTCTTTATACTATCCTAGGCTGGATCTACACAGCCAAATAATCCAGATTTTCAAATTAGATAATCCACATTATCTGCTTTGAACTAAATTATATGAGTCTACACTGCCATATAATCCAGTTCAAAGCAGATAATCCTGGATTTTATATAGCTGTGTAGAAGATGTGGGACAGGTGTTGGAGAGGCAAAACTAGAACTGCTTCTAAATTAACTGAGGCCCCATCTGCACTTCATATAATCCATCTTCTGAATCCA
Organism: Anolis carolinensis; assembly: GCF_035594765.1. Classification (NCBI taxonomy): domain Eukaryota; kingdom Metazoa; phylum Chordata; class Lepidosauria; order Squamata; family Anolidae; genus Anolis; species Anolis carolinensis. The sequence continues at coordinate 14,784,360 of NC_085844.1, forward strand.
GAGTATCTGATTATATATCAGTGTAGATTTACATAATCTTCAAAGTAGATAATCAGGCTTCAGAAACTGGATTATATGATCTAGCCTAAACATGGAAACATGCAACGTATCTAGAATGGGAGTAAAATCCAATTAAGGTTGGAATAGATAACCAGCATGGCTTTGGCACTGGATTATGACTCTGGAGACCAGAGTTCGAACCCATACCTAGCCATGGTTGTTGATAACTTTGAGCTAGTCTTACCCTATCAGCTTCAGAGGAAGGGCATGGGAAATCTGACCAAATATACCTGTGATATGTTCACCTTGGGGTTGCCATAAGTAGGAAAATGACTTGAAGGAACACAACAAGAGCAACAACCATGGACTATGACAACTCAGACCCAGGTCGGGTCATCCCAGACTCTGGTTCAAAATCCGAATCCTAGAGACCATTCCTGTTGATGCCATTCAGTATTATGCATTGAGCAGTATCCACAGTTGTTCACAGCTTGCCATGCAAATATAAATCCAGGCACAACATATTTTCCTGGTTGGAAATTGTGTTTGCAAATTGCAGCGCTTGACTTAATTAACCTTTGCAGCAAGTTAGACAGCTGGCTAGGAGGTTCTCTATTTGCATGCAGCCTTGAGCCTGAGTCTGGCCTAGAACTGACCCCATGGAAATTGTGGGGTTGAAACCCCTGCCTATCGCCCAGAGGTGCACCCACCCTCCCCCCACAAAAAGGGGAATCTGGGTGGCATCCCAAAATTAATCCAGCCTAGAGCCAGAAAGAAAATTACAGGTGGTTGCGGTAATTAGCCAGGTAATAGAACATACCTATTAGGCTGAAGCTACACTGCCATATAATCCAGTCTGAAGCAGATAATCTGGATTCAGAAAATGAATTATAATATGGCAGTATAGATGAGCCCTCCATTAATCCAGGGGGATTGGTCGATGCTGTATCAATGCCGTTTCTGGTTGCTTGAGAGTTGATATTAAAAATAGGCGCAAGTAATACCATACCTTATAAGCTCTGTGATCATTATTATTATTTTCTTAATCACCTGTCGTTGTGGCTCAAGGTGGGTTACAGGATAAGTAAAACACATAAACATTGTAAAAAAAATACTGCAAATACATTAAAAATGTATTTCTACAAAAGATACATATTAAAACATATTTCTAGAAAATACATATTAAAATACCCAAACAAATTAAACAAATGACATCAGTTTAAAACTCATGCTATTGCCTTAATATTGATATTCATAAATTAAAAGCCAATTACAAGCTCCCGTTGGCGCAGCGGGTTAAACCGCTGAGCTGCTGAACTTGCTGACCAAAAGGTCAGTGGTTCGAATCTGGAGCAGGGTGAGCGCCCGCTGTTAGCTCCAGCTTCTGCCAACCTAGCAGAAAACATGCAGATCTGAGTAGATCAATAGGTACCTCTCCGGCGGGAAGGTAACGGCGCTCTGGCTGTCATGCCAGCCACATTACCTTGGAGGTGTCTACGGACAATGCCAGCTCTTCGGCCTAGAAATGGAGATGAGCACCAACCCCCAGAGTCAGACATGACTGGACTTAACGTCAGGGGAAAACCTTTACCTTTACCTAAGACAAAAAAAGTCAAACTTTATTTAACGTAACACAAGCTTACTGTGTTATGAAAACAGCTTTGTGAAATTCAGGATGCAATTTTAATTAAATGGCAGGTACAATGGATTTTATTTTAAAGGAATAAAAGTATTTCCAGAACTGGAAGCATTCTCTCCTGACAGTTTGCCCACATCTATGGCAGGCATCCTCAGAGGTTGTGAGGTATATTTTAATCTAGGTCAGTGAGGTTTATATATCCATGGAATGTGCAGGGTGGGAGAAAGAACTCTTGTCTGTTGGAGGCAAGTGTGGATATTGCAATTGATCACCTTGAATGGCCTTGCAGCTTCAAGAACTGTCTGTTTCCTGCCTGGGAGAATCTTTTGTCGGGATGCAGTCAGGCTTTTTGCCCATGCCTGATTTATACCAAATTAAATGTAAATGAAAATTCATAATTTAAGATGGACTGGAGCACTATGACAAGCCTGGAGGTTCATCCAGCGCCTGGAGGTTCATCCAGCGCCTGGAGATCTGGCATCCCAGATTGCCATTTCAATTTCTTTTTATTTATTCCTCTTTAACATTAAGCTCGGGGAGGTGAATGGGAGGTCAACCAGGGGCCCTTCCACACAACCATATAACCCAGAATATCAAGGCAGAATAACCCACAATATCTGCTTTGAACTGGGTTATCTCAAGCTCCTTCCACACAGCTGAATAAAATCCTACATTATCTGCTTTAAACTGGAATATATGGCAGTGTGGACTCAGTTCAAAGCAAATATGGTGGGGATTGTGTTGTCGAAGGCTTTCATGGCCAGGATCACTGGGTTGCTGTGAGTTTTCTGGGGTGTATGGCCATGTTTCAAAAGCATTCTCTCCTGACGTTTCACCCACATCTATGGCAGATATCTTCAGAGGTTGTGAGGTTTGTTGGAAACTAGGCGAGTGTGGTTTATATATCTGTGAAATGTCCAGGGTGGAAGAAAGAACTCTTGTCTATTGGAGGCAAGTGTGAATGTTGCAATTGACCACCTTGAGTAGCAGCAAAGCCTGGCTGCTTCCTGACTGGGATAATCCTTTGTTGGGCGGTGTTAGCTGGCCCTGATGATTTCATGTCGGAAATTCCCTTTTTCAGAGTGTTGTTCTTTATTTATTGGCCTGATTTTGGAAGTTTTTAAAAAACAAAAGTAGCCAGATTTTGTTCATCATCATGGTTTCCTCTTTTCTGTTGAAACTGTTCACATGCTTGTGGATTTCGATGGCTTCTCTGTGTAGTCTGACATCGTGATTGTTAGAATGGTCCAGCTTTTCTGTGTTCTCACATAAAATGCTGTGTCCAGGTTGGTTCATCAAGTGCTTTGTTATGGTTGACTTCTCTGATTGAGTCAGCCATAGCAGTGCCATTCATGTTCCTTAACTCATGTTTGGGCAATGCTGCATTTGGTGGTTGGGCGCTGCATTTACATTACAAATTAACATATACAAATACACAATAATAAAATGGTATATCATTATGTATTATCAGTAGTAATTATATGTAGGATATATTAGTACCACTATATTACAATATTATTATATATTATTATGTTGTATTACATTATAATATTATTATATGTATACACTATATTATATTATTAGCATAGTACAGCATAGCAGAGTTCAAACTGTTGTTTTAATACTACTGGTTGTATTTTGTATTGTACTGTGTGTTTATTTTATGTGTTGTTTTAGCCACTTTGTGCCATATGTAAGCCACCCCAAGTCCCTTCGGGGAGATGGAGGATACAAAAATAAAGATGTTATTATTATTATTATATATTAAGTATATAATCTTAATATCTGAGTCCACATTACCATATATCCCAATTCAAAGCAGATAATGTGGGATTTTATCCAGCTCTGTGGAAGGGGCCCAGGATTAGAGGTTTCTCCCTGAAACTAGTACAGTAGAGTCTCACTTATCCAACATTCGCTTATCCAACGTTCTGGATTTTCCAACGCATTTTTGTAGTCAATGCTTTCAATACATCGTGATATTTTGGTGCTAAATTTGTAAATACAGTAATTACTACATAGCGTACTTTTTCTGTCAAATTTGTTGTATAACATGATGTTTTGGGGCTTAATTTGTAAAATCATAACCTAATTTGATGTTTAATAGCCTTCTCCTTAATCTCTCCTTGTTATCCAATATTTTCGCTTATCCAACGTTCTGCCGGCCCGTTTATGTTGGATAAGTGAGACTCTACTGTAATGATAGGAGTTAACCCATTTTTTACTTATGGGTGCATCTACATTGCAGAATTAACGCTGTTTGATACCACTTTAATTGCCATGGCTGAATGCTATGGAATCCTGGGAGTTGTAGTTTGGTAAGGATGTAACTTGCCAAATTTTATTTTATGATTATTCCAATTTTATTTAATTTTTTCCCTTAAAATAATACCTGTTTCATTTTTTTTCCTACCCGCCCGCGTCCTCTTTTCAGCCTGGAGGAATAATAGAGAAACACGTGGGTTTTTTTTTTTGTTTCCGAGCATGCGCAGTAGTAGCTTGGCGGCGACCAGAGCCACCGCGGCTAGCAGCAAAGCCAGTCAATCGTCCTACTGCTGCGCCTCCCGGTACATCCGGGTCACTGGCTGCGCATGCGCGTGCGCAGCGCACGCCTCGGCGGCGGTCCTCGCTCTCCCGTCTCGGATTCGGTGCTTGGATTCAGGGCCGGCCATTCGCATCGGGCCCTCCCCTCGCGATCCGGGGGAGGGGGTTGTCACGGTAAGGATTGCAGCCTTCTTAACGGGGTGGGGGGCCTTCCTTTCCTGCGGCCCCCCCCCTCAACCGCGGTTTCTCCTTTTCTGAGGCAGCCTTTGGCCCCGCCCCCTCGGCACATGGGCTGGCCCCGCCCACTCCTCGCGCTCCCTGGGGCCCCGCCCCCTCGCCGCGCGCCAGTTCCGCTGTCTCCATAGCAACTCCCTTGACCCTCTCTCGCTTAGAGGAAGCTTTCGAGGGAAGCCATTGGTTCCGCCTCCTCGGCACATGGCTTGGCCACGCCCACTCTTCCCCTCCCTGTCGCCATGGCAACCCCTCCCTGACCTCTCTCTTTCCACGTGGATCTTTCCTTGAAGAGTTTTCACCTCTTATCCATTCCGTTCTTTCTGAAGGCCCATTTCAAGGGCCAAATCCACTTTTCAATCCGAGACAAGGATGTGATCCTACTGACCTGTGTTTCACAGATCAGCGGACTGTGGCAAAGGAGGTCACAGATTACAAATTGTCAGGGTGGTTGTATGTTTTCTGGGCTGTATGACCATGTTCTAGAAGTATTCTCTCCTGACGTTTCGCCCACATCTGTGGCAGGCATCCTCCGAGGTTGTGAGGTATGGAGAAACTAAGCAAGGAATACAAATTGTCAGATTACAAATCCCATCATTCCATAGAAGTTGCAGTGATGTGGGCATAGATGAGTGGAGTTGTCATCTAGACACATTGGTTGTGAATCGTATCCTACTATATACAGTAGAGTCTCGCTTATCCAACATAAACGGGCCGGCAGAACGTTGGATAAGCGAATATGTTGGATAATAAGGAGAGATTAAGGTAAAGACTATTAAACATCAAATTAGGTTATGATTTTACAAATTAAGCACCAAAACATCATGTTATACAACAAATTTGACAGAAAAAGTAGTTCAGTATGCAGTAGTGCTATGTAGTAATTACTGTATTTGCAAATTTAGCACCAAAATATCATGATGTATTGAAAACATTGACTACAAAAATACTTTGGATACTCCAGAACATTGGATAAGTGAGTGTTGGATAAGTGAGACTCTACTGTATAGAGAAAGAGATGTCGGGTTGCTTTCAGTTTTCTGGGCTGGATGGCAATGTTCCAGAAACATTCTCTCCTGATGTTTGCGCCCACATCTATGGCAGGCATCCTTAGAGGTTGTGAGGTCTGTTGGAAACTAGGTCATATAGTTTATATATCTGTTTATATATCTGTTGAATGTCCAGGGTGGGAGAAAGAATTCACACTTGTCTGTTGGAGGCAAGTGTGAATGTTGCAATTAATCTTGATTAGCATTGAGAAGCCTTGTAGCTTCAAGGCATGGCTGGTTTCTGCCTGGGGAAATCCTTTGTTGGGAGGTGTTAGCTGGTCCTGATTGTTTCTTGTTTGGAATTCCCTTGTTTTCAGTTTGTTGTTCTTTATTTGCTGTCCTGATTTTAGAGTTTTTAAATACTGGTAGCCAGATTTTATTCATTTTCATGGTTTCTTCCTTTCTCTTGAAATTGTCCACATGCTTGTGGATTTCAATGGCTTCTCAGTGTAGTCTGACATGATAGTTGTTCGAGCGGTCCAGCATTTCTGTGTTCTCAAATAATGTGCGGTGTCCAGGTTGGATCATCAAGTGCTCTACTATGGCTGACTTCTCTGGTTGAGTTAGGCTTCAGTGTCTTTCATGTTCCTTGATTCATCTTTGGGCAATGCTGTGTTTGGGGGTCCCTATGTAGACTTGTCCACAGCTGCATGGTGTATGGTAAACTCCTGCAGAGGTGAGAGGATCCCTCTTGTCCTTTGCTGAACGCAGTGTTTGTTGGATTTTCTTAGTGAGTCCGTAGATAGTTTATAGGTTGTGTTTGTTCATCAGCTTCCCTATGCGGTCACTTGTTCCCTTGATGTATGGTAAGGGCACTTTTCATCTGGGTGGATCCTTGTTTTTACTGTCATGGCTTGTTCTTGGCCTTGCAGCTCTTCTGATGTCTGTGATGGAGTATCTATTGTCCTGTAGAGCCCAGTTTAGGTGGTTCAGTTTACCTTGGAGGAGGTGGGTTTGCAGATTCTTTTTGCACAATCTGCCAGGGCTTTAATTGTGCTTCTTTTTTTACTTGGGTGATGGTTCCATAAGAAAGTTTCAACTTGGTTCCTAAATGAAAGCAAGGAGGGAGCCATTCTAACCTCTTTAGGAAGGGAGTTCCAGAGCTGTGGGCTACCACCAAAAAGGCCCTCTCTCTCATTCCTGCCACTCGCATTTGAAACGATGGCAGGACCGAGGGCAGGGCCTCTCCTGAAGACTTAAGGGCTCATGTGGGTTCATAGGCGGAGATGTGGTCAGCCAAATAGGCTGGCCCAAACGGCTTAGGGCTTTATAGGCTAGCACCAGCACCTTAAATTGCACCCAGAAACAAACTGGTAGCCCATGCAGTGATTTTAATAGAGTAGTTGTTCATTCCCTATACCCCGCTTCTGTGAGCAATCTGGCAGCTGATCTTTGAACCACTTGAGGTTTCTGAATGCTCTTCTAGGGAGCCCCATGTAGTTACAGTCATCCAGTCTGTATTATTGTGGCAATGGGGTGGATGGTACACTAACAGGATCCTTATCCTATCTTACTGCTGTATTGCCATAAATCAAAGTCAGCTTGAAGGCTGTTATCAATGACAGTACATTCAAACATTCGAGATTGTTGGGCAGGGTTCCACAGCAGCAGAACATTGACAGTATTATTTGCCTTTCCCATTTTAGGTGTGATCCATGTTGCCCAAAATCATGGCACTACCTGAAATATCTGGAACTCTTTGTTAACCAAGTGTCCAAGAGCCAGTCACCCCTTCCCTGGTGCCAGCTGTGAGCAGCTACCTAATTCCCAGATTCCTGGAGAATTTTAAAAGTGGCCGTTTTATATCTCTCTTTTAAACAGGGAAAAAACAACAATCTGGGTACCTCTGCCAAGAGAAGCTGAATTTTTCCCACCTCTGTTTTAAACAGTAGTTTAAACAGAGGTCATGAAATTTGAAATTCAAGCACAAAGCAGTGTTACAAAAAGTGCTGATGCTAAGATCATTGATTTCCCTCCTCAGTTTAAAGCAGTGCAGGCATCTAAATAGTTCCATGTCATTTAGGTATCCTTTGCTTTTAGAATACAAATGAACTCTTTGATCTAAGTTTCAGTAATTTTTCTAAGTCTTCTTGTTAGCTTTGCTTGGTTCTTCTGCAGGTATTGATAGAAATGTAATTTCTACAAAATTACTCCCATTCCTGAAAGATCCAGTTCTCAACCCATTGGTCACTTGATCCCTAGGTAACGTCCAGCCTGATACCCTGTGCCTGATACATTCAACATAGTTCCTCTCATTTATTTGCATCTTGCTGTGTAGTCACTGTCTCTACCATTTCCTTGGTTTCTTTCTTCTTCCATTTATTAATAGCCCAATCTCTAAGCTTTCTGCAGCTGCAAGTGTGCTTACCTTTCAGGGCGAGGTTATGTTAGGAGGAGCTGCTGCATTTGGGCAGCTGTTCAGACATGACCTCTCTAATTATAACTGACATTTTTGTCTCTTCTCTCATTCTACTGAAGATGCTTTTACATTTGTAGAATCAAACAGCTTGCACTAACATTATGAAGAAGCTGCAGGAGACTAACCTACAGCTCCTCCAAATTGTGTTTTCTCTTCCCTTTCAAGAAGTGCTGAAAGGCAATATTTCCTCTATTCTAATGGATAACATCTCTGTTGACAGCAGCTGAGTCCTACTGATTTCATCAGCTAGTTTTGGCTCATGTAGTGTCCTCTGCCTCTTGCTGGCTCCTGTTTTCTTGTTCAGTATGTGGGCAGGTGTGGGAAAATCCTGTGCTCCAGGCATTTAAAGATTAATGTATTGATGAGTTAATGTCACCCTTTTCTAAAGACCTCTGAGCAGCATTTGTGGTTTGTTAGGCGTTCTTCTGTTTAGATAGTAGTAAAAGATTGGTAGGCATATGTGCTTTTCTAATGGTTTCTGTAAATTTGGGAGCTTGTTTCTCAGTAGTGAAATATCATCCTTCCCATGCAGGAATACCAAATTCAGTCCCTGGCACATTCTGTTTAAAGGATCTCAAGTGACAGGACTGGGGAGCAGCTTTGTGTGGAGTCATGAATATCAATTGGCAATTAAATGAGATAGCACTGGGCAGAATACATGCGTTTTTGGCCTGTGTACAGGATGGTCTCAGAACTTGATGCCGACTGATTTGAATTTGATTCTTGAAGTTTTATTAAAAGACAAAATAACTAAACTGAAGTTATCATACTTTGGATAAATTTTAGGGTTATAAGAATTACTGGAAAAAATTATGCTTCTCAATGTTGAAGGCAGTGGGAAAGGAGAAAGATCTCATTGCAGGTGGATAAACCCCAAATCAAGAAAGCCACAATCCTGAGTTTGCAAGATGTGAACTTATGGAAGTCGCTCATATCCAGTCAAGCTGGCTTCAACTCTGGGGGAACTCTATGAATTGGAGACTTCCATAATTTTTTTATCAACAACACTAACAAAACTACCTACATTTCAAACAAATCTTCGGATTATGCATGTTGCACTTACTGAAAGGATTTTGAATAATCAAATTTATGAAGGTATTTCCCATATAGAAGCTCCTTTGCAGAGTAACCATAATCATTGTGAGGTACATAGCAGTTCCAGGTAAAAGCTGTGCCATTTTGAGCTTCTCGGGGAGGAATGTGTTACAGTTATTAAGATATAATTAGCTTGAAAGAAGAAGAGACATTTGCTTTTTTGCAGCAAATGAAGTTCAAAGTGCTAAAATAGTTTTCATTAATGGAGCCAGTGTGGTGTAGTGGTTTGAGTGTTGGAGACCAGAGTTCAAGTCCCTGCTCGGACACACAAACCCACAGTGACCTTGATTGTGTCGCACACATTCAACCCCGGAAAACCCTGTGATAGGTTTGCCTTAGGGTCAGCATAACTTTGAAATGATTTGTAAGCATGTAACAACCCTGAAATTATGTTAATACATGCAGCCAAAGTCGGTATCTATTTCAAAGTCCATTTCAGGCTTACTCTCCTATCTGATGTGGGGCAAATGCCTTGTCAGTCTTTTTTTACAAATATTTTTGAAGTGGATACAAGTAGATGACCTTGCTTTACACTAAATAGGCATCTATTGTTCATGTCATACACCCATTGCTGGTAGTAGCTTATAATGTTTCTCTTCAGTGGGACCTTCAGCTTGTTATTTTATATAGAAGGCAGGTGTTCTTCCACTGTGTTAAGTGAATTGTGAAGTCCTGTGTGTGGGATTCTTTCCCAAAGAGCTTTACCTGGAGTCAGCCCTAATGATGTTTTGCCTTCCCTGACCTTTAGACATGTTTTGAATTTTGTATAACCCCATCAGCTACGATTTTACTGATCTTGTTGCTAGACTAGTTTTCATTGCTGTAATGTTGTTGTTTTTTTCTCCTTTGCTTTCTGTTGTATTGTTTACTTGTTAACCATCTTGGGAGAATGTAATTTGAAGGGTGGGATTTCCGTACTATACATAAAGAAATAAACAGAAAATCAAGAGCTTGTCTTGATATTTTTTTTCTGAGTCTTTTGCACAACTAGCTTTGGGAGAAGAGATTAGATGTGTGCTTGTTAATTGATCCTGCTAGCTGTTCTTTCGCCCTTAGGAACAAAATAACCCATTCTCAGGTACAGGAAATCTTGAAAAGTAGAAGTACAAAAGTACAGGTAGGAGAGGGATCATTGGATGGAGTCTGATTAGTTTGCAAATTAGAGAAGGTGAGAAAGTGAATTTCTGAAGTGAACAGAAAAGGAAGGGTTAGATTTATGCAAAAACAGTAGACAACTATGCAGGCTGCAAAGGAAGGGACCATAAGTTTTTATTTTATTAAAAAAAACTGGTTCACCATTTGCACTGACAGGTTAATCAGTATGATATTAATAGTAATAGTGATAATAACATTCTATCCAGGGAGAATTCATAAGCTAGTATGCTCCCCAGACCTTTCCTATAAATCAGGTAAGGAGAATGTGTTATCCTTCCCTTAATCATCCCCTCACTGTTGGTTGTGCTGGATAATGCTAATGGAAGTTGGAATCCAACATCAATTCCTACTCTGGCTGTTTTCAGTCTTTTTCTATAGGCTACAGTGAAAAATACACTGAATATACTAAAGGTACAAGCTCCTCTCTGATCTTGGAGGTTAGGGAGAGTCACTCCTGGTTAGTACTTGGATGGGTGAATAATAGTGACAACAGATACTGTAGGCTATATTTAAGAGAAAGGAACTGGCAAAATCACCTGTGAGCAAAAACATTTGGAAGGCTACTGATGCCCAGTACTGTGTTAGAAGCTGGAGCTAAGCATTTGTCAGTTACTTCTATGCTCCTGGACTCACAAAACTCTCCTTCCTATCTGTTTTTCTCTTAGTTCTTGGCCCTGTTGCTGGAATGAGATTGTGATTGGAGTGGGACAATAAATAGTTATTTGTGTATCCTGGAAGCACAATCCTATAACCACTTACCCTATTGAAACTGCTATGATTTACTTCTCAGTAGATATGTACTGTAAAAGAGAATTGGCTCAGAGGCCAACAATTCAAATACAGCCGGGAGTAAGTAGCTCATTAATACTATAGTATGTTTATGTACTTACTTGTTATAGTTGCATTTGAGCGTAGCTAATCCTCTTTCATCCTAAGAGGTTTTCTGCAATAACTTGTCTTTTCGTGGATTGCTACTTGCAAATTACATTTGGGAAATGACCAGTTCAACCAGCCCTGAAAATGTATATTCTCAGCAATTTAACAGCATTTCAAAACAAGACAGCATCTAACTGCATCTTTTATGAATTGTGAAAAAGAACCTGACTCCCAGGTCCTTCAGGGTCTTCTAATGTTCGTTAGCAGACGGTATTTGGGAAATTACTTCTGTGTGTTGGTTAAAATTCTGCATTAAAGACCTTTTAATTTATATACACCTGTGATATCCACTTAGGAGGACAGGAGAGTTTACCATAGTTGTTCAAGAAAGTTTGAATTGGATGGCAATCACTATTTTCCTAGTTGGCTGTGACATATAAGTATCTCCTCCAGATGACTAGGACATAGTTTTTAGATTGGAGGATTTACTGCCTCCCTTTTCTAGGCTTTTAGTTTACATATCTCAAGGTAGATGGATAGCTAGTGATGTTTGTGAATCTATGTAAAGGCTGTGCATGTGAAGCCCCACTTGTGCATGCATCCAACATACTGCATATATTCACTTATAAGTCAAAGGCAGATTTTGGAGCCAAAATTACAGATGTTTATGTGACTCATGGATAAGTTGAGGGTCATTTCTCAAAGAGGGGAAAGGCCAGCACTGCCTCAGGTGTCAGCTACCGTATGTTGGTCACCTCCATTCTTCTATTCAGGCATTCAGAAAGGCCAGAAGTGGCACCATGGTGGAGAGAATGAAGGGGGTCAGTACTTCTTTTAAGTTCTCCCAGGATGGACTAAGCTTTTGCCTTTTACCACTCTACTTAGAGAAAATAATGGTTGTTTTTTTTATAAGAGTTAAGTTACAGTACTCATATTGATCAATAGAGAAATCAATCCAGATTTGTTATTGTTGATTTTTTGACTAAAATTTCTAAACTTTTGTATAGGGCACTATAGGGTAATTTCAGAAACACAGGGCAAAAATAACTTGCAGTACATGATATAATCACACATTAGAAGTCTTCTAGAGCATCTCATTCTTCACGTTATTCTACGTAAGTAGCAAAGTTCTTAGCCCCAGGCTGTGTGAAATTACTGCTGTCTCTGTGTTTCCTGAAACAGAACTTATCAGTGGAATCTCACTGTCAAGATAATTTGCCTGATAGTCATTGTTTTGTACCGGTCTGGATGCTCTGAGTTTTGAATGAAGTTTCCCGAATTTCTAGTCTTAACCAATAATAACAGGTTGTTCACTCATTTTACATACATGGCCACCACTAGCAGCCTGTATTTTGGGAATGGTGTACCATGTGTAGCTTCTGCCGTGATACATAGTTTGACATCTTTGGGAAGACACGTTCTTATTGTTTGAGATTCAGGAAGTATTTATTTGCAGTTCAATATCCTCTCTGTTTCTTCTTCCATGTATGCAATTGAAGGCAAAATACAATTTAAGATCAAAAAATCCAAAGTGAAACATTATTTTGGGAACCATTGGAGTGATGTCCAGCAGATATCTGTCTGGAGGTTACTCCATAACTAGGCTGTCACACCAAAGAGCCCTCTCCCAAGTAGTTGTCACTTGGCAGGAACTCAGAGTCAAGCCTCTGAGAATAATCTTAATTACCTGTGAAAAAATCAGTATTCTTTGCACAGGTGTAATTGTAACAAAACTGTTAAGAAGCACTGATGACAGTGCTGGATCAATTGTCAAACTGCAAACCTTAAAGCAATGGTTCTCAACTATTTTTTGACCATGGCCCACTTGACCAGGGCCCACTTGAACAGGGACCACTTTGATCAGGACCACTCTCCAACATTAATACCAAAAGGGTTATGAATCATTTTTTGGTCAACTTTAGATTTGGTTTGGTTATTTGGGGTTCTGATTCAGAAAATTGCATTGGATAGACCACATCAGCTCTAGTTTCTGAAACAGAACATATGCCATCCAGTAGTCACCATCTGCTCACCCACAGAAAACCATATTTAATAATCTAGACCTCATGTGGTCTATCCAATGCAATGGTCAGCTCTGCGGAAAGGAGCAGAAATAAAATTAATAAAATAAAGAGGAAGAAGGTTTGTGGACCGGATTTTTGTTCTCATGGCCCACAGGTTGAGAACCGCTGCCTTAAAAGGATTATGACCCCATCTAGTATGCACTAATACCATCCATCTGAATGGAAACCCACATAACAGTTATATAGTTGGCCTTCCATATCCACAGGTTATGCTTCTATGGAGTCAGCCAACCATGACTTGAATATATGTGTGTGATATGTCAGTTACACTGACTCCCAAGCTAGTATTATTTTATATACCTATATTTATATCTGTATCTATATAAAAGAATAATCCAAAAGCAAACCTTGATTTTGTGCTGAATCACTACACTGATGTGTTGGCATACCCTGCTGCGGCCTCCCATAATTTCATAGATCCTCAGTCTCTCTCTGGCACTCATTTGTGCCTTTTGTCATTGTGTATGTCATTTTGCTGCACCATTGTAAATAATGAGATTTTACTATCCACAGATTTTGGTATCTATCTGCATGGAGGTGTCGTGGAACTAAACCCCACTGGATATTGAGGGCACATTATCTATTCATCAACTCATTTGTTCAACCTCATTCCGTCTTTTCCCACACTCAAACACTCTGTGGCCCAATCATCTGAGGAAAAAGAGAGAAAAAAACTAGCTGTCAGCTGCCTAACTCTCCAGATGACTAATCTCCTAACAGGCTTATGCAGATGTTAAGAAGCATGAGAAAAAGGACTAGAACTCTGTAGAAGTATAATGCATCAGGATGACAAAAAGAGCAACAACCTGCCATTCCTGCTTTCTGGTTCCAGAAGGTGTCTGTTATACAGCTTCATAGCCCTTCCAAAATCCATGCTTAGAAGTAACTTCTGCTACTGTTAGAGGAGCGTATTCCCAAAGTAAATAAGGCAAGCTTTTGTATAGAACTCTTTCCTGAAACTTTTTCATTAAATAACTATTGTAATTTACATAGTTAATGAAAGCTAGGTTGTTTCATTTTTAGGAGTGAATATTAACAGTTTTCTCCTAATTGTTATAGATTAGTACCTCATGTAGAGTTTAAATGAGCCAAAACCTAATTAGAAATTAAAACCTTTTATAGTTTAAATGAATAACAAGTTAATTAGAAATTGATATGTATGGGGAAAATCTCACTGATCGTTAAACTAGATTTTTTAAAAATCTACTGTTCCTCATTGGACTAAGCCAGCTGTACATATTTTCCTTACAAACTGGATTTCTAAAAAAACTAAGATTTTCTTAAATTGTCTTTGCAGATTGGATTTGTGACAAAACTCAATATTTTTCCATTAATATATTTTAGCCAGGGCCAACAGTAGTCCTACAAAATGTTATTTTATAAATAGTCTTCAAGAATGCTTCTGAATTATCTCTGCTGTAAACATATAAAGTTAGCCCCAGGGATTCCACATTTGCAACAATAACTCCCATAAAGTCAAAATTAAACCTATAAATGTTATGTCTTGTATTTATTTCTCTTGTTAAATGCCGCAGGATGTTGGGAGGGGGCAGAATGTTTACATTTGCTATGTTCTATGCTGTAAATATAGTGCAGTTCCCTTTTCTTCTCTTCTGTAAGTGCCAAGAGCTACATAGATCCCTGCTTCTTGCAGCCTGTATGCTGTCAGTGTGAGACCTGCTAACCATCTGGACTAATGCCTGTGCTTGGTCAACATTGTTTGCGTTGACGTCTCCTTGAATTTATACAGAATGTTTCATCTCAGCATTAACAAGCCTGGTGCCTGGACATATTTTTGTCAACTTCTGGTGGTTTTGTGACTTGGCCATTTAATTTGCCCCTTTAAATGTGGATGTGTAAGCTCTTTTGCTTGGATATGTAAGTCAGACTTTTATTTGCTCTGACAACAGCTACTGTAAAACTAAAGTGACTTGAACCGTCACATATGAAGCCCCAGGTTCAAATCTAGTGAGTTCATGACACAGAGAAATCTGCTTACCTGCCTTAGATAGGAAATATTATTGTCAGCCCTCCTTATTTGCTGATTTGACTTGGACAGATTGGATTATTGCTGATTTTATTTTAAAACAGGTTTCTCTAGATCATCCAATGGTCGACATCTTCCTGTCATATTGCCAGATTTAATATTCCTGGAGAGGTTTTTTCCCCCAGGTAAAATATAGGGGTTTTTAATTTGTATTTTCTCCACTTTTAAGGGGAGTCCTACAGGCCTAATCCCAGCGAATGCGGTGGGCTGTGTAACAGTTTCATAAGTAAAGGTAATTATCTTTTCAATGATTTTTTAATCTCAGTTAAAAACCCAGGTAAACAAATTCATTGAGATATCACAGATTTTCTTCTGTTGTTTAGGGATAAGAAATACTTGTTCTAGGATTTAAAAATGTGCCTATTTGAGCTTTAGTCTAAAGCAGGAGTGAGTAGGTCACACTTTTCCTTCCCTTGGTATAAACCCTAAGAGCTGAGCTGCTTAAGGCATATAACCGTTTGTTTTGCAGGCAATAAATTAGGCTGTTTTTGAAATACAATTGAATGTTGTGTTCTGAAAATAGTTGTGTGGTGAATGATGGGGATGAACTGTAATGATTGCTTACAGTATTTGAGAAGTACATTTTCTTTGCCCCTAGGAAGCACAGAGAATTTTACAACAGAGTGTGGACTATGTTGTATAAAAAGAGCCCGTGTCTTTAGAAGACCAGAAATTCTTAACATTTCTCTTTTGCAATGTGGATAACAGATTCGATGAACAGGTTGGCCAACAAGCTGCTGTTGCTCTGTTGATTCCTGCTGCCACTTGCAGCCAAGTGGAATTGATCCAGAGCAGAGCTTAGTCCTTACTATCAAAAACCTAAAAATAAGCTGAAAATCGTGATTCTTGCAAGGTATTTTACTGATTTCAGTCTTTCACACAGAGCACTACCACTTTAGTGTGCTAGCATATTATTCAGGCCCCAATTGTTCTGTTTGGTTCTGTGTGCATCCATCTTATGGCATTTTCTATAATAATAGCTTCCATTGCTTTTTTAATCTAGCCTTGAATTCATTATTTGTATATGAAGAAGCAGTACAGCTCAGTGTCAGACCATTGGCTTTGCAGTTGAAGGTTTCCAAGGAAGAACCCCTATCTGGATCTCCTGGAAATCCTGTCAAGCAATGTAGAATAGGGAAGCAACTACTGCAATCTGGAGTCTGTGTGCACCCTTTGCCACACATCCCTTCACCAAAAGTGCTCTTTTAAAAAGTAAACTTGAAAATAAAAGTTTCAAAATGCACCCTTGCACTTTCAAGGGGCAAAGGGGTTCGGTAAACAATTTTCGCCTTCCCTTTTCCTGGTCAGTTTTAGACCTAAAAGAGAGAATGGTAAGTTATTTATTTTTTAAAAAATGTTTCACTTGACTCTAAAATAGAAATTGCAAGTAATTGTCTAAGGGGAAGGACTATCCCTGGCTTTGGGGTGCCTTTTTCCTATCTGTGGTGTAGAAGATGGGCCAGTGTCTGATTCAGTCCAAAGGAGCATCCTCGGTTTTCTGTGGGAATTTTTGGGGGGCAGCTCAGTGCATGGATTTGGAAACTGAGACATCACTTCTTTGGGAAGGGCTTCTCATGTACAAGGAGCTGCTGGGTCAGGGTGAAAATGTTCTCACTAGGTCAAGATCCCATTTGTCAACCATTTGAGAGTGGCTTCTTTTAAGGGACCATATTTATTGGTTTCCTTCCGATCAGATTTTACATTTTGTATCAAATTCTAGCAACACTCCTACACTCTCTGGGGGAAGCTTCCCACTTACTGTTACTGCCAGAAGGTTTTAAAGCCTCATATCCAGGATTGTTGTCTTGGACAGCATGGTGAAGTAGCAGCAGGAAGTTCATACTGTAAGATTTGCCCTCCTTGTGGTGGGTGTTAAGCAAGTGTAGGCAGTTGTTGGTGAGAAGGCAGCATTACAGCCTATAGTTATGAAATAGGAATTAGGATACAGTGTTGTCTTGTTGATGTGATGTGCAGGACAAACATCCTAAATAGAGGCTTATTGCAAATGAATAAGAATGTTCTTGATACATTTTCTAAAAAAATATCAAAGGATTCAATTGATCCACTGTGTTGAATTCTACTAATTCTACTACAGTAGAGTCTCACTTATCCAACACTCACTTATCCAATATTCTGGATTATCCAACGCATTTTTGTAGTCAATGTTTTCAATATATCGTGATATTTTGGTGCTAAATTCGTAAATACAGTAATTACTACATAACATTACTGTGTGCTGAACTACTTTTTCTGTCAAATTTGTTGTATCACATGATGTTTTGGTGCTGAATTTGTAAAATCATAACCTAATTTGATGTTTAATAGGCTTCTCCTTCATCTCTCCTTATTATCCAACATATTCGCTTATCCAACGTTCTGCCGGCCCGTTTATGTTGGATAAGTGAGACTCTACTGTATTTATAATTTTCTCATAATCAGACATCAGATTAAAGTATTCGGTGTTAAGAAATGGAGTTGGAAAAGGTTAAAATAATACTTGTGCTCACTGCATAAATACAAAACCACAGTAAGTGCAGCAGTGTCTATTAATACAGCTAGCAGTTATAATTGTATTAAAAGCTATTGAGTTGCTCACAATTGTTCTAAAGTTTATGTCTACCAGATGAATGGTTAATTTATTAGTAAACTGTTCACTGTGTTTAAATTGCCAGCATTGGTTCCGAAGA
Source organism: Anolis carolinensis (assembly GCF_035594765.1). Taxonomy (NCBI): domain Eukaryota; kingdom Metazoa; phylum Chordata; class Lepidosauria; order Squamata; family Anolidae; genus Anolis; species Anolis carolinensis. Next base: position 14,802,186 of record NC_085844.1, read on the forward strand.
CTGAGAAATAAATGAATAATAAAACTTATCTTCTGTTTGCAGCCATGACAATCCCGAGGAAGATTAGCTTGTAGTTCTGATATCACTTATATTTCTTAGAATTATTAGAAGGCAGATAAATAAGGGGAGCTGTTACCCCTAAGTTGAGGATGTGCCAAGTTGTATAACTAAGCCATGGAAGGACTGAAGGCATATGCTGTGGTTCTGTTGCTTAAGTAAAATGTGTCTGGGTCAGTTAACTGCTTTAACAGGAGACTACCTGGTATAATATGTGATCTTTTCTAAGAACTTTCTAGGAGAAATAGTACAGAAAGTTGGTGATGAAATAAACATGAAGTGCCGATGGCGCTTGATCTTAGGAAATACCACATTCCACAATTGTGGAACATATTGCTGGCATTAAAATGTGTGGTATTAGACCAAAGTACTGTACATGTAAGTTAGTATTCTTGATGTCTCTGTTTTCTCACAAGCAAAGAATGAAGTTAATTGTCATCCCCTGTAGCTTCAACAACTGGCACTTAAGAGTGAACTCGTGGCTTATACATTCTCTTTAACTGTCAGGGCTTGCAATTCAATGGAATTTTCTCATGAGTTTGAAAAGTCATTTCTGATTATGATCAGTACTTGTGGTTTTCGATTCAGAAGATAATTTTGTGAAGAAGACATTTGCAGACAAATACATTTGGGCTTTGAAGCTCCTTGAGTTATGCCTTCTAAATATTGTGCTTCGATACTCTGTGAAGGGACTTTGGTGCAGTCAAATGTCAAAACATTTGTCTGTAAGGATGACTTTTCTGAGGTCTTTTAAAAACTTCACAAATCTAGTGAAATATTGCAAACTGTTTGGAAAGGGAAATTAAAAGGACCATGTTGGAAGACCACACTGAGCACAAGGTGGGCATAGCTGGCAGATGGAGTGCAAAGAAGAGCCTGTCAAATAAATTGGTTTTCTAGTTGAACTCTGCAAAGCTGTGCACCTTTGAAATGGAGCCTGGGGACCTATCTTTTTTTGGTCAGTGACAGATCTGTCCTGATACTGCACCTTAGATCTTGAGCTGAAAAGGCTGTGAAACTTTGGTAGTTGTTGACAAAATGGATTCCATAGTGAGAGAATAACTTCATAGTCTTCTGTAGTAATTTTGTAGTGTTGTTGGTAATAGTATACAGAATGGGATGGAGGAGGGTGAGAAGGTAAGAGATGTCAAATAATTTTTTGAAATTCTCGAGTGACGAGGTAACTTTATAACAGAGATTTAAATGTGATGGTAAAGGGAGCCAGTTGGATTCTGGAAGGAAAGAGTGCTTCAATTCTCTTCAATTTGGTCTGTCCTTGCAGTGGGAAATGCTTAACTCTTGTTAAATAAAGCTCTGCTTGGGCTTTTTGAGTTTCAGTGATAGAAACAATTCTACACACAGGTTCACATAATTGCAACACTCATAACATGCAGCTGACAATACTTTTTTAAACTCTTAAATAAGAATGAACTGGATCATGATTAACACAAGTAGGCAGTAGAGGCTTAAATATTCCCATTTTGTTTTGTTTTTTATCCCCACATGCATGTGTGTTTAAAATTATCTTCAGTAGCATGTTACATGTAGTATGTTGTTTTATTGTAGTATGTTATGGAACAGGTTTTGATGGTGCATGTTTGAATCATAGAATCATAGAATAGTAGAGTTGGAAGAGACCTCATGGGCCATCCAGTCCAACCCCCTGCCAAGAAGCAGGAAATTGCATTCATAGCACCCCCGACAGATGGCCATCCAGCCTCTGTTTAAAAGCCTCCAAAGAAGGAGCCTCCACCACAGTCCGGGGGAGAGAGTTCCACTGCCGAACAGCCCTCACTGTGAGGAAGTTCTTCCTAATGTTCAGGTGGAATCTCCTTTCCTGTAGTTTGAAGTCATTGTTCCGTGTCCTAGTCTGCAGGGCAGCAGAAAACAAACTTGCTCCCTCCTCCCTATGACTTCCCCTCACATATTTGTACATGGCTATCATGTCTCCTCTCAGCCTTCTCTTCTGCAGGCTAAACATGCCCAGTTCTTTAAGCCTCTCCTCATAGGGCTTGTTCTCCAGACCTTTGATCATTTTAGTTGCCCTCCTCTGGACGCTTTCCAGCTTGTCAACATCTCCCTTCAACTGTGGTGCCCAGAATTGGACACAGTATTCCAGGTGTGGTCTGACCAAGGCAGAATAGAGGGATAGCATGACTTCCCTGGATCTAGACGCTATTCCCCTATTGATGCTGGCCAGAATCCCGTTGGCTTTCTTAGCAGCCGCATCACATTGCTGGCTCATGTTTAACTTGTTGTCCACAAGGACTCCAAGATCTTTTTCACATGTACTGCTGTCTAGCCAGGTGTCCCCCATTCTGTATCTTTGCATTCCATTTTTTCTGCCGAAGTGAAGTATCTTGCATTTGTCCTTGTTGAACTTCCTTTTGTTAGTTTCGGCCCATCTCTCTAGTTTGTCAAGATCGTTTTGAATTCTGCTCCTTTCTTCTGGAGTGTTGGCTATCCCTCCCAGTTTGGTATCCAGTTTGGATACCTTATAGCTCTTTACCTCTTCTCATGATGCCTGAGCCTGCTAACTATTCACATTTTATATGACTGAAAGCCCCCACAAAAGGGAAGTACTAAAATGAAAATGGACAGAGTGTCTGTTTCCAGAATATCATTTTCTAAAAACACAGTATGTAGTGTAGTGTCTGAATATAGTGCTTTCAGTTTTTTTAAATAGTATTTTGGAAAATGAATATAGAATTTTCACTTCCTCATAGAAAACATGCTAATGAAATTGCATTTGGCGTCATAGAGCACAACTAAGAAAAAAGAGTTTAAAGTATCCACTTCTTTGACATGTTATTTCTTTGTCTGTGCAAACTATGTAACATGTCACATTTTATACTCAAAAGGATATGTGGTAGTTTTAACCCACATTAAAATTGTTTTGTATCTTGACAGGTTTTGTTGGAATTTACAGTGGGCCCTCCGGATGTGTGGGCTCTGGATTTGTGAATTCAACCAACCATCCATCGTCACACCACCACACCCCATATTATTAAATGGCAACAGTGTGAATGCTCTGAAGTGTGTGCATTAGTTTTGCCAGCGTTTAATAATGTGACATGTGATCATCTGAGTTTTTATGTATCAACATGGGGCCCCAGTGAGCCCACTATACTTCTGTTTGGTTGTGTGCAGAATTTTGTGTGGAAATTGTTTTGTTGAAGAGTTGGATTTTTCAAAACTTAAGCTGATATTTCTACTCCTGATGGCTTTGGAGGCATCTAGACTGCAGAATGAATGCAGAATTGGTTTTACAACATCTTCGTTAGTATTTTCTGCGAAAGAGTTCTGGTGCCTCACAAACTCTCTCGTTCCTACTTTCGTCTCAAACCCGATTGATGGGGACAAGAGGAAGGACCTTTTCGGTCATGACCCCCCCCCCCCCCCCGTCTCTGGCACTCTCTCCTGAAAGAAATCAGATTAGCCGCTACACTGACGTCATTCAGAAAAGAGTTGAAAACCTGGTTTTTTCAAGCCACCTTTAACTGAGATGAACTGTTGACTGAGTCCCTATTTGTCCCTATATCCTAGTCTTTTGCACTTTATCACAGACGTTTGCGAATAGTTCTCCTAATACATTGCACAGTTATAATTTTTTTCCCCTTCACCAAAACTGAGCATTGAGGTGCCTTGAATTGCCTCTGTTGACCAGCCATGCTTTTATTTTGTGATGCTGTGTTGTAGAGTTTGATATATTAATTTCTTGTGATTGTTATGTATTTTATATTGTTGTATTTTATTGTATATTGTTGTGTCTGGTCCCCATGTGAGCTGCCCCAAGTCCCCTCGGGGAGATGGGGCAGGATACAAAAATAAAGTTGTTGCTGTTGTTATTATTATCTATATATATAAAAGAGTGATGGCATCACGGCAATTCACAAAACAACAAAAGTACAGGCCCCCCAACCTCAAAATTTGACAACACAACCCATCATCCACGCCTCAAGGTTGATACAACAAAAAGAAAAGAAAAATAAAGTCCTAATTAGAGGGAGAGCAATAATTTTTTTATCCAATTGCTGCCAGTTTAGAGGGCTAATCTCTGCCCACTTGGTTGCCTAGCAACCAAGGGACAGCCAGGTTTCAGTTAGGGGACAGGCAGATTTAGGCCTCACTTAGACTTCTTCCACAGATTATCTAATTTGCACTGGATTATATGGCAGTGTAGACTCAAGGCCCTTCCACACAGCTATATAACCCATTTATAATCTTATATTATCTGCTTTGCACTGGATTATCTTGACTCCGCACTACCATATAATCCACTTCAGTGTGCATTTTATACAGCTGTGAAGAAGGGGCCTCAGATAATCCAGTTCTGAGCAGATAATATAAGATTAGAAATATACAGTAGAGTCTCACTTATCCAACGCAAACAGGCCGGCAGGATAAGTGAATATGTTGGATAATAAGAAGGGATTCAGGAAAAGCCAATTAAACATCAAATTAGGTAATCGTTATACAAATTAAGCACCAAAACATCATATTATACAACAAATTTGACAGAAAAAGTAGTTCCATGTGCAGTAATGCTATGTAGTATTTACAGTAGAGTCTCACTTATCCAACGTTCTGGATTATCCAACGCATTTTTGTAGTCAATGCTTTCAATATATCATGATATTTTGGTGCTAAATTCATAAATACAGTAATTACTATATAGCATTACTGTGTACTGAACTACTTTTTCTGACAAATTTGTTGTCTAACATGATGTTTTGGTGCTTAATTTGTAAAATCATATCTTAATTTGATGTTTAATAGGGTTATCCTTAATTCCTCATTATCCAACATATTCGCTTATCCAACGTTCTGCTGGCCCGTTTATGTTGGATAAGTGAGACTCTGCTGTACTGTATTTACAAATTTACCACTAAAATATCACAATGAATTTAAAACACTGACTACAAAAACATTGATTATGAAAAGGCAGACTGTGTTGGATAATCCAGAACATTGTATAAGCAAATGTTGGATAAGTGAGATTCTTCTTTAATATGAAATAATTACTGGGATAGAATAATGCAGAACAATATAATCTCTAAAACCAGGACAGTAAATAAACAGGGGAATTCCACACAGGAAACAATCAGGGCCAGCTAACACCTCCCAACAAAGTATTCCCATCATCAAAGTCTGGCAAATCCTCTGTTTTCTCAGGGCCACAGACAGTAGAAGCACATAAAATATTGCAAACAACACCACTCTGAAAACAAGGGAATTCCAGACAGGAAACAATCAGGGCCAGCTAACACCTCCCAACAAAAAATTCACTCAGGGAGGAAACAGCCAGGCTTTAAAGCTGCAAGGCCATTACATCCTAATCATTTTTCCTAATTGCAGCATTCATACTTGCCTCCAACAAACAAAAAAAAACCAATCAGAAATATTGTATATTCACAACCTTTAGGAAATAATATCCCCTGATGGCGCAGCGTGCTAAAGCGCTGAGATGCTGAACTTCTGGACCCAAAGGCCACAGGTTTGAATTGGGGGAGCGGAGAGAGCCCCCACTGTTAGCTCCAGCTTCTGCCAACCCAGAAGTTTGAAAACATGCAAATGTGAGTGCATCAATAGGTACTGCTCCGGCGGGAAGGTAACGCCGCTCCATGCAGTCATCCCACATGACCTTGGAGGAGTCTACGGACAACGCCGGCTCTTCGGCTTAGAAATGGAGATGAGCACCAACCTCCAGAGTAAGACACGACTGGACTTAATGTCTGGGGAAAACCTTTACCCTTGACCTTAACTACCACCAATTCCTCAATACTTTATTTCCTATACCACCATACTTCGCCACAGCAACGCGTGGCCGGGCACAGCTAGTTATTATTATAAACTACAATTCCCATGATTCCATAGCAATGAGTTCTGACAGTTAAAGTGATGCTAAGCCGCATTGATTCTTCAGTGCAGATGTACTTTTTGTAGAATTTGTCAACATTCAAACCACCACAACAAAAAGCTCTAGTGTTGTTATTATGGCAAATATTATGGAAAGACACCTTGTCTCAACATTAAGCTTCTGCTTATGTTGTGCTTATCCTAGCCTCTTCTAACATGGCACCCTCCAGGGATTCAACAAGAATACAGTTCCTACCATTCCTTGACACTGGCCTTGTGGCTGAAGGGAGTTGTGTTACTAAACAACTAGAAGGCATCTTGTTAGGGAGGTGGTCCTATCTAGACATTTGATCCCACTGGATCAGGAATGTGCTGTTTCTCCCTCCCTCCCTCAAAGTTTCTCTATGATATCTGGCATAAGTGTACTTCTCTAGTAAGTATAGAGAAAAGAGAAAACAATTAGAAGACAATAATAAAAGATCATGATCAGGAAGTTCCCACTTCAAATCTCAGTTGCAAATTCAAGCTGCATATTGTATTGCAAACACTGTTGAGATAATTCATGTGAGGCAGTGAGCAAGCTGCTGTCTTCGAAGTAAAAGTGCATATGATCACAGCTGTGGGATCTTAATGTAGTCCGTTTCCCCTTGCTTTAAAAAAAAAGAAGAGAAAAAAAATTAAACTTGAGGATGTGACTCAACCCAGTAGAAGGAAGGAAACACTAACTGAATGCAGTCAGAGCTAATAACAAGCCCACTGCATTGTACAGTTGCTATTGAGCATACTTTGCTGCTAACAGGGCCTAAATCCTTCGCTTGCCAGCAGTATTTAAGATGATTGCTTACTGCAGTGGTAGGTAACCTTTTCTGTCCCCGCAAGCCACTTTGGAAATGCCTTACAAACTGTTCTTCCATCTGAGTAAGTTATTTTAGTTATATATGACTGAACTAACTTTTTATTTTAATAAGTGTAATCATTGTGGTCCTTGTTGAATATTCTTATTATCAATTTGTTAACCTCAATATGAAACATGTGATAAAGCCTGAAAGATCCTTGAATATAAACTTTGAATGGGATTATTAATTTTCCTCTTTGTCTTTGCAGACATCAAGACATACCTGAATACATATTTATTTCAAAAATTTAATTTTCATGGTGCTGTCTTTGCCTGCAAAACCAAAACAAATGTGCCTCAGGGATCATTTCTCACCAGTTTTTGAATCCTTTGTTCTATGTTTTCAATAGCAGTTTGATGTCTTGACAGGTTTCTAACACGTGGATATGTCTCAAAAGCATCTATTATCTAGACGTGCAGTCGAATTGACTGCAGTCATAAACAGCCCAAATCGCTGTAGTTTAATGAAGCAGGAGAATATGCAAGGTGCTATCCACTCTTTAAAAATACAAGGATAGGCTGTTGTTTAAGGGTAGTCTCCTTTCTCAAGAACACAAGTTCCCTACTAAGTAGAACAAAATGCTTTTGCTACACTAACTTTTCACACTTGAGTGGAGACTGTGCAAGAAAGAAAGGAAGTGTGTGCTAACATTTTTCAGTTTGTTATTCATACCGCAGTTTTTCAGTTTGCTGCACAATGGGTTGGGTAGAATGAAATCATAAGGCCTTGTTGTTATTGTATATGCAGCACACATTCTTTAAAAATTTTATTTTATTTTCCATGTGGTTCAGTTAAAGTTTACTGTACTACATTTGTTGTGTGCCTTCAGGTCGTTTCTGAAATATGGCAATCCTGGGGATTTCTTGGTAAGATTTGTTCAAATAGGGATTGTCTTTGTCTTGCTCTGAGGCTGAGACAGTGTCACTTGCCCAAGGTCACTGATTGGGCTTCAGTGGCTGAATAGGGATTTGTACCTTGGTCTCTATAGCCATAGTCCAGCATTGAAACTATACCATTCTGGCTCTCACACTGTACTTGTTCCTTTCCCTGATAACTACTGTCTGCTGCTGCCACAAGCCTTCATGGTCCACTCCACAGAATCTAATCTGAGAAGCAATAACTTGGTGAAACTTAGGCACCTGATGATGAGGAAACTACAGAGATGCTTTTATTTATACAGATACAGTGTTCCCTCACTTATCGCGGGGGTTAGGTTCCAGGACCACCCGCAATAAGTGAAAATCCTTAAAGTAGGGACACTATATTTATTTTAATATTTATACATCATTTTAGTAGTTATACACTATTTTAAGTCTTTATCAACCAATTGTGTGTTGATAAATTGCCTCCTTCTCCTCCCGTTGCTGCTTGGGCTCCTTTTCTCTCCCTTCGGCTTCTCCTTCCTCCCTTCCTTAGGCTATAAATTGTAATTTTTTTATGATTTATAATAGTTTTTAGAGTTTATTGAAAAACTGTGGAACAGTGAATCCGCAAAAGGTGAACTTTGAAGTAGTGAGGGAACACTGTATATGCACGAAACTTTGAATTATTCCCCTGGGATTGTGTCCAATGTTTTTGCAGGTCTGATTTAAATATGACTAAATTAGCAGTAGGATTACTGCTATTAGGAATATTAAGTGACCCCCCCCCCCCTTTGGAGAGTTCTTTGAATATATGATAATTGGTATCTTTGGTAACTCAGGGCCCTTCCAGATAGGCCCTGTATCCCAGGATCTGATCCCAGGTTTTCTGCTTTAAACTGGATTATATGAGTCCCCACTTTCAGTTAATCTAGGATACACAGAAAACCTGTGATGAGATCCTGGGATATAGGGCATGTCTGGACGCACCCTTAGCTTTTTGGATTTGGTTTCCTTCTCATAAATAATTGATTCTGGAAAGAGCCTGATGAAATTTGATGAGATCCATTAGTGAAAACTAAATGTGAAAAATTCTGTCCCTTTTACATCGATATTAATATTCTTTTATGTACTGTTGTAACCAGATTGGTCTGTTGTCCAACGGTATTAATTGAGCTCAAGATCATGGTGTCTTGTGAACTTCATAGCTTAATGATTCTGCTTTGCATCAGTGAATCTGCTTTGAATGAATTGAAAGGTTCAGATTACCTTAGATGTTTACAGTGTTAAATGGGATTGGGGTGAAGGAAGAATGCTTATGTACCATTTTTGCTATTATACAAAATAAAAACATCAGTAGATGTGGCTAAGAGGAGAAGGCAAGGAAAGTCAGAGTTGAGGCAGGTTTTTGCACTTGCAACTCGAACAAGCAAAATGTATTAACAGTTGTTCACTGAGGAGGAAAAGGAGGAGAATTTCTGCTATGTCATGCAGAAACTTACATTTCTGTGCTTGCAAAACCTAAAGCTGTATTTACTGGTAGTGGCCCTTGCCACTACCAGTTTCCATCCAAAGTTGGTTCACAAGTATAATGGGACAACTCCATACCTTTTCATGCCTTTGCATGTGTGGCCTGACATGCTCATTGAGCAAGACCTGCTGCTTCTGGAAGGCAGTCTTCTTGAGTTTTTCCAGGTAGAAATGAAAATATTCAGTTTTTAGGAAACAGGATGTCTTGAACCAGATATCTAACAAGTTTCAAATTTCTCACTGCTACAAAGATGTTGTTAATCAGTTTAATATACCCACAAGTCATCTTGTTGGTAAAGGAAGTCCGAATAACTTCACACCTACAGTGTTTGTGCTTGTGTGGTAATTCTTACAGAGGTTGAGTACATCATATCTGAAATGGCTTGGTTCTAGAAGTTATTTTATTTTTGGATTTTTTAGAAATAAATTTAGAAATACTTGCATGTGTATCTTGGAGATAAGATCAAAGTCTAAACATGAAATTGGTTGATGTTTCACAAACACCTTATATACACAAGTTTTAAAAAATGTGCATGAAACAAAAGTTTCTGAAAGCAAGGTATCTCAGCCACCCATGTGCACAATTTTGGAGTATTTCATATTTCAGAATCCCAGATATGGGTGCTCAACCTTTTAAATTGGAGTCTAAGTGGAGAAGATAATAAAACTAATAAAAATAAAACTGCAAAAAACATACAGAAAATTGTAACATAATTATTACCTCTTTATGTGATTTTTATTTGTCATCTCTAGCTGGTATTTTGAGAAATTTTCAGGTTTTGACACACCTTTAATAAGCTTACTTGGGCAATATTTAATTTCTAAACATGACATTCATTTTGACCCAGGCCTGACAGTTGTTTTTGTACTTTTGGATGGAATTTTAGATGGCTAAATTCCACTTTGGAAGTAGTTTTAACACACTTATGAAATTTTGATGCTGACTCAGTGTGAAAGATGAAATAGGAAAGATGTTTACACGTCATATCTGTGCCAAGAAACAATTGAACTGTTTTAGCGTTTCAAAGTATAGCAAGTCATGCACGTAATGCATTGCAGTGGTTTCAGTTACTTTCCTTGGTACAATACTTCCTGTTATTTTATGAAAGGTGTTAAAGTAGTTTCTACCAGACTATTTAACTTCTGTATAATAGACCTTGTTTCTGTGCCCTTTTGAAAATGTTGTCACACTTCATTGTCAGCTGTAATTAAGACCCATATTGACAACCACCTTTCCAATCTCAGTAATGATCAGATAATCTCCCTTTCCTTCCTGTCCTGTGTATTGGGCAGAATTGGATGGGAAAGGAGTTTTCTATTCTCTGCAAGTGTAGGGGGAGAACTCTCATTTACTCTATCTGACTCCCAAAGGGCAGTGAAGGTGAGTTAAGCATCCCTGCTTCTGATTAGCTTCAAAGTGTAGAGTTGACTGAGTAGCTATTTGTGCCCTTTACTTGGAAAGCATTCAAGTATTGAAGTGTCTGCAAGGGGGAGACTGCCTGAGTCTCTGGTGGGCCCCAGAGTTCTTAGAAGAGGAGAACATTGTGTACAGCTGCAAATAATGATTGGTTGCTGAGACAAGCCAAAAGTTGGAGTACATATCTCAGTTTTCTTCTAATTGTCCGTAATAGTTTACATTTGATTCCCAAGTGATCTTCAATTCATGTTGCTTATAGGGCCAGTCCTGCTTAGCTACACTAATATGTAGAGCTGTACTGTGAGGTTTTATACTTTTTACAGCTGTACTAAGGTGTATGCTAGTCTAACATTTCATAATGTATTTGGAGCAGGAAGTAGGGATTTCTTAATTGTAACCTTAGGACTGTGGAATAGCACTAAATTGCATGGATGTGTGCCTTAATTATACAGTTTGGATAAGGTCCATTTGCTTGGGAAGACCATTGGTGATTTTTATTGCTCTTGAACAGGACTGTGTACCATAGCTACTGTATTTCTTTATAACATGGCTTTTTGTTTTACTCAAATTTACTATTGTCTGTGTAGTGTCACCATTAAATTATCACTAAAACCATGTTCCCCTCATTGAACTTATGGGAAATTAAGATCTAAATCATCTAAGTAATGGCTAAAATTGGTTGAATTCAGTTCTTGGAATAAAATGGGTGGGCATGTTCTTAGCTTACAGTTCCCATAATTCGTTAACCAGTACTTCAGAATGAACAATAAAAAATTGCCAACTATCCAAAGCACCATTGTTTCAGCCTTTAACAAACACAGCCAGCAAGTCTTCAGATTTCTCTTATAATTTGGACCTTCCTTTAAAAATGAAACTAAAGGTTTAAGTTCTATATATCCAATTGATGTGGTTGCTACTTCCCCTCTGGGTAGATAGCTTTATTAACTGCTGAGTTGATGCAATTGAATGTGACTGCTATGTTATAATGTATTTCTAGGCTAGCCTTTGGCCAAAAAGGGCCTGTCAGTGTACTTACTCGTGCTAGTATATCAGTTTACCTTCACCCATGCTTGGATATCTTCTTTGTTTGTCTGTCAGGATAGCATTACTAGAGTAGGATAGGATACATCTACAGACAAGATAGTTACTTAGTTTTAGTAATGTATGCTTTAGTAATATATGAATTATCAGAATTTCACACAACTTCATAAAGCAATGAAATTCTTAAGGGCCGTTCAACACAGCCATATAACCCAGAATATCAAGGCACAAAATCCCACAATATCTACATTGGACTGGGTTATCTGAGTCCATGCTGCCATATATTCCAGTTCAAAGCAGAAAATGTGGAAGGGGCCTCAGTTGTCTTGAAAAATGGATGAGCCCAATAGATGAAGAATAGGTAGTTCGGTTATTATTAACCAAGTATACTAAATGCAACATTCTTATTTATGTACTATCAGTATATCTTTCTTCATCAGATGGTGGAGGTGAGTGTAGTGGTTGAAGAGGCTAAGTTTAGCATGTGTTCTTAATAACCCACTAGTGTCAGCCAACTGACTCTTATAATTCAGTTGAATTAGATGGCTCCTTGGGCTAGTCTTTGTGTGTGTAAAAGTTGTGAAATTGATTTGAAAATGGAAGAAAAATGTGTTCTCCTCACCGAAACCCCCCTTTAAAGGTATTTTTCAGTGAAAAAGTTGGAAACCTCTTAGATCATTTGAGGGGAGGGGACTCAAAAGGCTTCCTTCCTCAAATGCCAGGAGCTGCACAATATGGAGACATTTGTAAGATAGTAGCAAATAATAATTCCTGTGCAAATTGTAGATGTATAGAATACTCAAGTCATTATGAATTTCCCACTTAGTTAGGGCTTCCAGTTCTTGCAAAGTATTGAAAAGGAAACCTCAAAAATTAATCTTTCAGAAACTGGTTCTGATTTCAGAAAATTTATGGTGACATTTTCAGATACAGTGTCATTTGAACTATTAGAAATAACTGCAATCAGTCTCTGGGCACATGTGTCTTTGGAAATAAATGGCAGTCATAACCTTATTCAAAAAGAAAAATAATATCATATCCGTTTGGCAAATGTGAATCTCTGTGAACATGTGGAGACCGCTTTTTGAAAACCACTAGTCAAGAAAAGCATGGCCTTGTTAGAAGTCAACCCTTTGAACAAGTGATATTCATAAGCATTCATGTAATGGCACACAGGTAACTCAGCTGTTAAACTGAAGAACTATGTCTTTGAACTGCCAAGGACAAAGGCATGCCACTACAAAAATGTTTTGGTTAGCAGAGGATGGTCGTGTCTTTGAAATTGAAAATGCATTTGCAATTACAGTTGCCCAAAAGATACACACTCCCTTGAAACCTCTTAGTTTAAAATATGCACTCAGAGATAAAAACTAAGTCTTCTTTGTTTTTAACATCTTGTTTATTCACAAACATATTGTATTAATTCACCATACAGCCATATTTCTTATTAAAGTTCAGTTATATAGGTAGTATATAGTTCTGTCTGTGTTAAGTACACAGGGTATCATTCTTAATCAATAGTCCATAGTTTTGGTATAATTGTACTCACTGAAATCCATAAGTCATACTTAACAGCATGTTGCTGAAGTCCTAACAGCAACATGTATCTACCTCCACTGAGGTGTTATGCAAACATGCATCCACCTCCACTGAAGTATTAAATAGACTCATCCAACTCCGAGGTGTAAAACAAACAGAATACAAAATGGAGTCCTAAGTCTGAACATGCTCAGGACAATAACATGTCTATAACTCCTCCCACACCAAAGAGGTACAGTCAAACTGGCAAATCAACATACACATAGAATATATACATTAACAAATAAATAGTGAAAGGCTTGGGAGGTTGCTATTTCCAACATGAACAGTCTTAGCTCAATTAAACACTGAACAACTGGAACTCAACAGTAGCTATAATTGTCATATACATTACCGTATATTAACTGAACAAAATTTGGCACACTTAATAGATCGTTCTTAGGTTTAGGTTCTAAATGTTGGCATTACTACAGTAGTGATTTTCAGTCCACTGTTATAAATGGGCTAAATTCAGTGTTTCTCAAATCCTCACTACTACCAAAAATGGGCTCCAGAGGGCTTCACATCCTTCCAGAGCCAGATTTGGAGATTTATAAAAACTGCAGTGTGGCTTGCCTCCCTCCCCTTGGTTCCACTGAATCAGTGGTTCTCAAAGTGTGCTCTGCAAAGCCCTTGGAGCTCCACTGAGGATATTGAGGGGCTCTGCGCTTCACTCATCCACCCCCTCCAAGCTTTTCCTCGTCTTTCCTGCATACCCCTTCCAACACCTCCCTCACCGACAAAAGGCTTTTCCCCAGCCTACCTTGTCGCCAAAAGCCTTTTTTCCTCACCTCCTTCACCCTCAAAAACTTTTTCCTCACTGCCCAGATCCTTTCCAACTCACCTTGCTTGCTTCCAATCCCTTTTATCCTTACACTTCTCAGGGGGTGCTTTGATTGTGCTTTTTCTGCATGACAGAAGGGAGTTGAACTAGATGGCCCCTGGGGTCTTCCACTGAAATACTGTAAAGTTCATGTTGGTCAAACACTTTGCCCATGCCTGATATATATACATTATACAAGGGTGGGTCAAAACGTTTTGCCTCCTGTGTCATAAAAACGTTAGGAAAGAACATATAACAGCAGAGGTTGCTACAGATCATAGCCGGAACTATCCACTACTCTGCCTTTCAGCATAGTCACCATCAGTTGGTACACATTTGCGCTATCATTTAACCCAGGCATCAAACCATTTTGGAAAAATTCTGGGTTTTGCTTTATGACCCATGATTTTAAAGGTGTTTTAACATCATTCAAGTCATTGATTCTGAAACCATGTAGGTTGTCTTTCAGAGGTCCAAAAACATGCTATTATTGTTTACAGCGAAAGAGGCAGAGAGTCTGTCCCATGTCTACTTCTTTTCAGCTACGAAATGATCCAAAGTTTGGCCTAAAGGCTGGATTTGATGGTAACATTGTGATATTGCCAGTGTGGTGTAGCAGTTTGAATGTGACTCTGAAGACTATTGTTTGATTCTCTGCTTGGCCATGAAAACTTACTGCATGACCTTTGATAAGTCATATACTTTCAACCCCACAAAACCCCATGATAATTGGCATTAGGATCATCGTAAGTTGGAAATAAAAAGAATAATCATTCTGATATGTATACATTAGCAGGATTGGTGATATGGCACAGATTAGACCCAACCCTGCGCCGCCACCCCCTCTCCCCATTTCAATATGTCATAGGACCTGAGAAATTGTCTCTTGTCATAAGGATCATGTCCCTGAACTTGAGCAGATTTTCTACCTGCTAATATGTAGATAAGTAACAAAGTTGAAATAAAAAATGGCTTGCTTCTGCCTACAGAATCAACATGGTGTTTGAACTATGAGTCCACTTCCTCACTCTGCCATGGAAACCCATTTGACCAAGTTACACTTTTGGAGCCTCAGGGGAAGGCTAAAGCAAATCCTCTCTGAACAAATCTTAACTAGTAAACACAGTAAAATAGGGTTGCCATACATCTGAAACAATGTGAAGGCACAAAGTGTCAAGGACAGAACGCCACAAGATCAAAGATAACAGAGTTTATTGGATTTACAGAACTCAAAATGCCCGTAAAAGACAAGGGCAAGGCAACTTTAGCCTTTAAAAACAAAAAGGGGCAAGAAAAACGTTCAAAAGATAAACCGGATTAAACCGGAGTTTAATCCGGGTAAAATCAAAACAGCTTGCTTCAGCCTGGGGATAAACAAACAGAAGCTGGGAAACAAAGAGTTCAAAAGAATGCAACTAATTGGCAGCAGATGCCTCTCTGCTGCCAGCACTATGTTTTGAGTAACTAGGAGTCACTCCTTCACACAGCAAGGCAAATTTCCAATACAAACTCAGCAGCCAAGGATTGAAGCAGTAGCGTAGTCCCAGTTCGTTCCGAAGGTCGAGAGGCAGAATCAGACGTTTGCAGTTTTCCAAGTCCAATAGGAGAAAGCGAGCCCGTAGTCAGTTTTCAGTCCGTAAATCCAGAGTAGCAGATGGCGTCCGTCAAGAAGACGACGGAAGGTCAAAGCTATTGAGATTAAGCAGAGGTTTTGCACAAACAAAAGCCCACACAATTCCTCCCGCCGTCTGAACCCAAATTCCAAAACAACTTACGTATCAGCACACGAAAACACACCAGTCTTCAGGAAAGCGTCCCACACAGATCCCAAGCGTTCGTCCAGATTATCTTGCCCAACGCAATTTGCAATTGCTCCCAAGCCTCATTTTATGCCAGTTACAAATCCTCATCACTATCAGCTGCCCTCCTTAACCCGGGCGTTTCCTCATCACTTTCCTCATCAGAGCTGGAACACCTCTGACTACGCCCCACAGCATCCCCAGCTGTGGATCCCGTCCCATCCCTCCAGCTTGTCCATGGGTCTAATCCTGAAGGTCCCCATTCATCTTCCATCCCATTATTGCCAGTGACACCCAATTCCTCCCTTACCCGAGTCCAATCCATCTCATCCTCTTCCGAGCTAACCAGCTCTTCCTCCATTCTCTCCGTGAACCCCTTAAAAGACTCTTCGTCAGATGGTTCTGCAAAGATATCTCGCAGCCTCTTTCTTTCTCGCTCCTCGAGAGTATCTGACTCTCGAGGAGTCTTACGTCCACGTCTGCCAGAAGCAGAGCCATGAGGCTCAATCATAACACAAAGCAAGTCAGTCAAGTTGCCTCTGCTTACAAGACAGCATAAACATAGCATCGTATGGGTTCTAACTACCAAAAAAAAAGGTAAACTGTATTTGTTAAAGAGGCCCTGTTCCTGTATCACGCACTTCCCCCATTGAAGTATATTTCAGTGAAATCTTTTAAGGCTACTGGTTCCCCTCTTCCTGTTTTAAAGAGGAAGTGGACCATTTCAGTGGTGGGAAGAAGCAACCAGGAGTTGTCAATAGTCATGCAGTCAAACAGTTCAGGGGGAAAAAAACACAACTCCTCCTCTCTATTTATTAAAATTCTTTGATTGGTATAAGAGATAACACATAGGAAGGACTAGCTAAAAGTAAAGCAACTAGTTATCTGAACATCATGCCATTATTGAAGGGTTGACTACTATGAACCGTAATCTTGTGATTGTTTTCGCTGTGCATTTAGCTAGTTTAAAAATTAGCTCACAAATGTCTTTTTCTCCCCAAGCTTCTTGTGCTGTGTCAGGAAAGGAGTGGTTGCTCAACATTGTTATGGGCTACCTTGGCTTAATTCTGTGTAAATAGGAACTCAGATACTGTTTGGAGCTCACTGGCTAAAAGGCATTGTATGGAGAACTCAAACTATACTTTCATTGTTCCCGGTTCATCTGGTTCTAACCGTTTTGCAACTGGTAAAGTAGTTTTAAGCAATTTCTTTGACAAAAGGCTTCCGTTTTTGCTGGAAGTATACATGTATCAGCCCATAAATCTCATGAATGGCTAGGCTATTTGATAAAACTGTTGCCGTCTAGGGCAAAGCCAAAAGACTGCATACAAAATTGAAAACATAAATGATTTTTTTAAAATATAAAATTTGATATCTCAAAATATGACATTTTTTTAGAGGCCAAATAAAATGTCTTTGTGTCATAGGTTGTACTATTTAATATGCTAAAGGCATATTAGGTAATTGGGGGAGAGGGGTAACTAGTTTTCCTAGAAAAAATAACTGATATGTTTTCTCCTCCCCATTCCCACACTTTCTAAAAAGTGACATTGCCAAGCAAGGTTTTCACAGTATGTTAAGAACACCTACCTCTCAGTGTACTAAAATGAGGTTAAATAGACAAAGCACTGGCAAATGAACTCTTGTGGATACATTTCTCTTGAACTTCCCATATTTTAAAAAATCTTTATGAATACATGCAACCAAGTAAAATAATAAGTACTTCACATAATATGTTTAGCTCCCCACCCAACCATTGGATATGAGCATTTTAAAATCCCTCTATTTCTCGTTCCTTGCATGCTTGAGTAGATTTTGCTGCCTAAAATAGGTTGATCTTATTTTATTCTTTCATCTATTCAGGTTTCACAGAAAAGCTGCTACACCTGCCTTGCAAAGAGTAGGAGTCTAAAAGCTTCAAGATAATTTTGTTACTTGGTAAGTTCTTCTAAAGTACCTTTGCTCATAAATATCTTTTTTGCTCCCACTGTGAGATATGTTTGTTTTAGCTAATCAAAGCAATGCATTAAACATGCTACCTTATTTATAGATATTCAGTCTCTGAAGCAGCTCAGTTACTATTCTTTGAGAAGAAAAAATATGTTCAGTTCTATACTGTTCATTTATATTGTTTAATGCTGACTTAACTATCAAGGTTTTCTCTGAAGAATTTTGGGAAGTGTATATCGATGAGGGAGCTGCAGGCTTAGAGCACTGTTTACTTCAGTTCCAAGGGTTCATTTTTGAGACTAATATACTGCTAAGCTAGTTTCAGTCTGCAGTGTATATGTTTCCTTTATTTTAGCTCATGGTTAAACTCAATTATAGTTTAAAAGCAAGTGTGCTAAATTAATATTTTCTTGAGAGTCATTTTTATATATTTGCTTAACTAAAGTTAATCTCTAATATGGCTTATGGAAATACCAGGAGAGCTCTCATATCAGAAATGTTCGAAGTGAGGAGAGTATATGATGTTTGGGTGATGGTTAAAGATGAGATATTGAGAGTCTGTTAACAACCATTCAAGAAAAATAGGAGATGTTTAAAGAATCCAGGGTGGATGTACAAAGAACTTTCAGAGGAGCTGAGATTTAAAATAGACTTGCATAAGAAATTGAAGAATGGGGAAATTACCAAATAGAAATACAAATAAATACAGTTAACTCTTAAGTACATTCCTTGCCTTAGTCTTCTCTGGATAGGGAAACAGTGCTCTAACTAGTGAAAATAGAAGAAATGATACTGCAGGTAATAGGTAAAAATGAATACATAAAGTTTAAATTAATTCAGATTTCTAATGCCAGGTGAATTCTAAGAATATGACAGGAACTTGCAGATGTAATCTCAGAACCAGTGTCCATAATCTTTGAAAATTCTTGGAATTTTGGAAAGATCCCAGTAGATTGGGCAAAAAAAAGGAGCTAGGCAACCACCAACTGATCAGCTTGAGGTTGATAGCAAGAAAGATTTGAGAACCAATTTAGCAATCAATCTATACACATTTGGAAAGGAATGTTGTGATTACTAAGAGTCAGCAAGGGTTTCTCAAAAACAAGTCATTCCATACTAATCTTATCTCTTTCTTACAAGCTTGATAAAATCAAAGGAGTGTTGTGGATATAGTATATATTGGTTTCAGTGAAGCTTTTAACATGATGCCCATATATTATTGCTGGCAAGCTGGTGAACTGTCACTTAGACAAGGCTGCTGTTAGGTGGATTTGTAATTGGTGACAGATCAACTCAGTGCTCACCAGTGGTTGTTTTTTATCCTGAAGAGAAGTGACTAATGGAGAACCTTGAAGTTCGGTCCTAGGGCCAGTATTATTCAGTGGCTTCATGAAAGGATTTAGAAGGCATATGTATCAAACTCGCAGATGACATCAAAAATACAATGGGAATGGGTGGGTGTGCAAATAATTTACAACAGTGTTTCTCAAACTGGTTCTCCTCCAAGTGTTTTGAACTTCAGCTCCTAGAAATCCCAGCCAGTTTACCAGCTGTTAGGAATTGTGGGAGCTGAAGTCCAAAACATCTGGAGGAGCAGACATGAGAAACTTTGCCTTAGAAGATAGGATCAGAATTAAAAATAACCTTGATTATTGGAGAGCAGGATAAAACAAACTACTTTTAACATGGATAAATGATACTACACTTTGACAAGAATAATTAAAGGAACAAATAGAGGCTGGTTGATACTTAGTTTGAAAGTAGCACGTATGAGAAGGGTCTTGTAGGGTCACACTCTAAACATGAACTAACCTTGTGAGCTGGTGTCCCAAAACAAGTCAGTTTAATTACAGTAAGCAACAACAGGATATAGTGCCCAGACCAAGGAAACAGTTGCACTGTATTCTGCTATAATCAGATATTATCTGGATTATTGTTTTCAATTCTGAGTACCATAGTTCAAGAAAGATATTGATAAGCGGGAATATGTTCAGAGACGAGAAAACACAAGGATCAAAGGTCCGTGGAAGCATTATGAGGAACGAATGAGGGAGCTGGGTAGGTATTAGAGGTGTGCAATTTGGCCAAAAGGCATGCATTTTTGAGGTCCATTTTCAGCTCTCTTTTTGTTTACCGGGAAATTACTTGAATCAGGAGGGATGTTGCTGCTTTCATTCAGCAAAGATTCGGCCATTTCCTACAATGAAAAACTTTAAAGGCTCAATCCTCAGTCATTTTAAAGCCTATTTGCCTGAAACCTACCTCAGTCTTTGACCCCATTTACAACTACAGGCCTACCAAATTTCAAAACAATTTACCAATCTACTGATTTTTTATAATTATTTTAAGTTTTAACCATAACATTTTTTAAAATAAGACAAACCGCAAGAGAGGGTTCTGGGAATTGTAGTCGCCAGTTGTGTCCATTCTCAGCCAGTCAGAGCTTGGACACAACCAGGCTTTTTATTGACTGAGAAACACACAGAGAGAAAAACCTCAACTCCCATCATGCTCTGAGAGGAACTCGGAGACTTTTCAATGCCCACCCTATGCAAGTTCTGCTGGGAAAGCAAGTTCTTTCTGGAGGAGGAGCCTAGGAAACGTTTCAAAAAGAAATGGATGACACCTCTGCTGTCAGGGAAGGAGAAAAAGATGCTGCTATAAGTCCATCTACTCCAGGAGCCCCGCAGCAGACCCCTACCACAGATATATATAGACTTAATTCTGTCCTCTCCAGTAGCCGATAAAATTCAGCTCTCTTAATTCTTTTGGCGAGCTTTTCATTTCCCTCCTCCCTGTTCTGTTTTTGAAAATTATATAAAACAGATCACCAAATATTACAAATCATTTTAGTTCAAGCTGATCCGGGCCCAAGCCTATTATGTATGACTTGGAGAAGAGAAACAGGGTACCACGGTAACCATATTTAAGTATTTGAAAGAATGCCAGGTAGAAGCCCCTTTTATTGTAAGAACTCCTTGACAGTGGAACGGGGACTCCCTCAGAAGATGGTTGGATGGATATGTTTCAGGCATGCTTAAGTTGTGTATTCCTCCTGCAGGCCAGGAGGTTGCACTATAGATAGATGACTCTTGCAGCTCCTACCAACCAAGATAATAACATTCTATGGTTCTATCCAGCATGAACTGCAGGCACATAGCAAAAACCAAAAAGCATGGGCAGAAGGTAATCATTTTTGCTTTTTATCCTGGATACAACTACAATGATTATACCAATGACTCAAGAGACCAAGGGCCTCAAACCTTCCAAAAAGGATATAGATTAATCTTTTGAAGGCTATCTTCTGATGCCAAGATTCTTTTCACATGGGGAATATATAGTGAACAAGGTGGAGCCTTGGGGAATTGAGCAGCATAAGTGTCATGGGATTGAGCATCAGTCCTCCAACAATGCTATAATAATGATAATAATAATGATGATAATAATAACCAAAAAACAATAATATACTTTATTTATATTCTGTTCTATCTCCCTGGGGGGACTCACAGCAGATTACAGAAACATACATGGCAAACATTCATTGCTATTACACAATTAACAACAAAGACAGACAGTACACAGAGGCAAGGCTTCCCACTTTTTTTCATCTCCGGCATCTGGAGGCTGTGCTCAACTCGGTCATGGAGAGGTGCTGTTGTTCCAATTTCCATGTTGAGGAGCCTGTTGTCCATGGATGCCTTCCTGATCAAATTTCCGGCATGTTTTTCAGGAGCGCCTTTTACCTCACTGCCGAAGCGGTACCTATTTATCTACTCACATTGCTGTTTTCAAACTGCTAGGTAAACAGAAGCTAGGGCTGATGGCGGGAGCTCACCCCAACCTGCGGCTCAAACTACCAACCTTCTGGTTGACAAGATTTTCAGTACCTAGCGGTTTAACCCACTGTGCTAGCCACGGCCCTATTTGGACCTAAATTTGGGATGGAACAAGAGCCATCTTGCCTTCTTAAGAATATCATTTTCAATCACATAACCTCCATATAAAAAGAGGTTAGGGACCACTTCTTTATTTAAGTCTTTATTTCATCCTTTGTTCCATGATGTTTAGTTGTTTATCGTGTGGTGAGTGGTCATGAAAGGTGTAGGGCCTTTTGGGTGATGGCACATATGTTTTATAATTTGTTAATTGGGGCCTTTAGACATTCAGTTAAGATATTTCTCTTCTCGCAGATGTTTGGACTTGATGCCATAGGAAAAAATTACCCTCCTTTCAATCTGTGTCTAATTGCTGGTTGCTTTGAAATCTTATTCTGATTGTGTGTTGAAATATTGTTTAACTTATTTTATTTTGTTTTTGGTTGTGATTATTAGTCATATTGGGTAATCTAATAGAACAGGAAAGCACAGATGCTTTAAGTCAGTGCTCTTGGGCCTCTTTATCTATTGAAGGGCATTGAGTCATGGAAATAGTCTGTCAGGGTCATTATACCTTTGATAGTTGGAAACAAAAGTGGGTTGACTTCTCAGAGTAGCATAGTACTATCTTTTCCCCATCCCCTTCTATCTACCTTTTGCCATGAATGCACAAATAGGAAACTGTTTTAAGAAAAATATTCTGTAGGTGAGACCTGCAATGTCTAGAAAGCTAAATAATTTGGCAAACTGAAATAAATGAAGATGAAGGAGACACATTCCCAATTTCAGTTTTAAATAATTAAAATAGTGGGTAGGTTTCTTGTTTCTATTTTTTTATTATCATTGAAAGGATTCACACTTTGAAAATTATATGAGCCACAGAGGTCTTGTCTGCTTCATTGTTGAATGCTGTTTTTATTAACCAATTGTAGTCAATTATTACTTGTTTATACAATTGGTCCTCCATATTTACGGATTTTAGTATACATGGGTTTGATTCATATGTCTGTCAGAAGTTAACCATAGAGTCACTCTGGAGGATGTAGACATTCCTAGAGGCATATTCTATTAGCTGTGCCTCAAACACCCATGAAAACGGAAAGCCTCCTGTTTCCCAATTCCTAAAGAGTCATATTAACTAAGCAACAATCTTTATGCTTTGTTATTCTTAGAATTTGATATAAGACAGCTTCATAAGGTGTCTGTACTGAAAGTTCACTGTACTCCCATCTGAAGAAATTAGATAAGAAAATGTTCTTGCTCTTTCCTTTCTTTAGATGAGTTTCACCCATACACTAACCATACCCTTGTGGGTTAGAGAAGTGCAGTTGTTTTCTGTAGAATATCTCTTTTTAATGGGAAGTGGTGAATATCAGAGCCAGTGTGGTATAGCGGTTTGAGCATTGGACTGCAGCTTTAGAGCCCTAGGTTCGAATCCCTGCTTGACCCTGGAAACCCATTGGGTGTTCCTGGGCAAGTCACACAATATCAGAAGGCAAAAACATAGGCATTTGAACAAATCATGTCACGAAAACCACATGATATGTCGCTTTAGGATTGCCATAAGTCAGAAATGTCTTGAAGGCACACAACAATAACAGATCAAACGCTAGTTTGTGGCTATAGTCATACCTTTTAAGGCTAGATTTCTGTATTTCTTACTTCCGAATAGATATTTGCCATATTCTTGTTAAAGCACCAGTCTATTTAGAGGATGCAGGAATTTATCCAGAAACACTTGCTGCAATGTGGCTGAAACAAAGTGTTGTGAGTCTTAGAATCATAGAATACATTTGGAAAAGACCATAAGGGCCATTTAGTCCAACTTCCTGCTGTGCAATAAAAGCACAAACAAAGCACCCACCGCAGATAATCATCATCATCATCATCATCATCATCTTTATTTATATACTGCTCCATCTCCTCAAGAGGACTCAGGGCAGTTTCCAACATGTAGAATCATAGAATCATAGAATCATAGAATAGTAGAGTTGGAAGAGACCTCATGGGCCATCCAGTCCAACCCCCTGCCAAGAAGCAGGAAATCGCATTCAAAGCACCCCCGACAGATGGCCATCCAGCCTCTGCTTAAAAGCCTCCAAGGAAGGAGCCTCCACCACAGCCCGGGGGAGAGAGTTCCACTGTCAAACAGCCCTCACAGTGAGGAAGTTCTTCCTGATGTTCAGGTGGAATCTCCTTTCCTGTAGTTTGCAAAAACAGTCAATTGTCAGAATCATCATACAACAGCTTGAACATAGCAAACAATAATAATAAAACAAAATCATAAGACAAACTCTAAAAACTGTTCAACTTAAACATCCAGCCACTGCTTAAAAGCTTCTAAAGAAGGAGTTCTACTACACTCTGAGGCAGTGAATTCCACCATTGAACAGCTCTTGTGGTCAGGAAGTTCTTCCTAATGTTCAGGTGGAATCTCCTGTCCTTTGAACCCATTGCTTCAAGTCATAGTATCCAGAGCAGCAGAAAACAAGCCTGCTCCCTCTTCCTTATGATAACCTTTCAAATATTTAAACATGTCTTGATTAGTACTGATAGCCTCAAGAAAAACGAATTGTAAATGTAATATCCTTTAAGTGTAAACACTACTGTGATCCCTCAAAAATCTTGGAATGTTTGTGCAAGATTCTGTCTTCTGTTATTTTCTGAACTATTTTCACAGTTATAAATATTGCAAAGCAAAATAAGATGAAATTTCCTTGCACTGTGGAGAAAACAGCCAGCAAAATAAATTATCACATCTGCCAGCTTTATGCAGAGAATTGTTAATACGTAATGTTTTCTTTCCAACTCTGCACTTTTTTTATTATACAATGCTTACAGGTGACATACTTAACATTTGCCACTAGATGTCAGCATTGGAAAACAGAATCAATGGTGATGGGGTAGGAATCACACAATATTTTTTCAAAAGAATATTTTACAGTATTTTGACATTTATAACACATACATAATGGTGGCATTTATATTCCTTCTTATCTTAAACAGGTGTAGAAATTAACTTCTAAAATCTAAATTGTCTCTAATGATATAGAACTAGGAAAAAATAGCAACTGTCGTTTAGTCTCAGATCTATACACTTTCTAATCACATTTAGTTTTTAGATGTGTGTGTGTGTATATATGTATATGTATGCATATATGTAGAGAATCAAGCATGATGGATATAATTATCCCTACTATGGCATTTATTTATTTCGTGTCAAAAGCATTGTACAACAAATACATTTCAAATAATGGGAAAAAAAGAAAAAAGAAAAAAAAAAGAAATCACAAGCAACTAAATAGTTTTGGACCAAAAGCGGACAACAGCAACCGCATTGTCTGTAGCTTTAAACAACTCCTCCTCTGTACATGAGGCAGGGCATTGTGGGCAAGCATACATGTGCTGAGTTGTTTGTTCAGCTCCACAGTCACACAAGGTGGAGGATTCCTCCAGGTAGTGCCACCTTGCCAAGTTGTCTTTTGATCTGCCCACTCCACTTCTGAGTCTGTTCAGGGACTTCCAAGTTGCCCATTCTTGGTTTGCCCCTGGAGGAAGACCCTCTTGGGGGACCATCCAGTTAGAATTGCCAGGTTTAGCTGCCCAGAGGGACACCCTTGCTGTTGCTGGAGGAACATCAAGAGGAGTGGTGGTTCTCATGAAGCCCTTCCTTGATTTGAGTCTGGTGGGAGGAGGGTGATAGCCATGCAGTGGGTGGCTTTCACAATGTTCGACCTTTTTTCTCTCACTGTTAGCAGCAACTTCCCGTCGCACGTCAGGAGGGGCAATGCCAGCTAACTTGTAGAGTTTATCAACAGGTGTAGGTTTAAGGCATCCCGTGATGATTCTGCATGTTTCATTCAGTGCTATGTCCACCTGCTTTGCATGGGCAGACTTGTGCCAAACAGGACAGGCATACTCTGCAGTTGAGAAAGACAAGGCCAGGGCTGAGGTTCTTATTACTTGTGGGTCTGCACCCCATGCGCTGCCAGTCAGTTTCCGCAGGATGTTATTGCGTGCAGCTACTTTGTGCTTGGTGTTCATGCAGTATTTCCTATATGTTAGTGTTCGGTCTAAGGTGACACCAAGGTATTTAGGATGGAAACAGTGTTTGAGCTCTTGGCCTTCCCAAGTAACTTTCAGTTTCCTGTTGGCTTCGCGGTTACGTAGGTGGAAAGCACACACTTGTGTCTTGGAAGGATTAGGCTTCAGGTGGTTCTCCTTGTAGTAGCTGGAGAGATCTTTCAAGGAATTAGTGAGTTGCTTTTCAACTGTTTCAAAATCTTTTGCTTGTGTTGTAAGGCCAAGGCCATCAGCATATATAAAGCTCTTTGTGAGTGGTGGTTGTGGCTGATCGTTCGTGAAGATATTAAATAAGGTCGGTGCAAGAACGCTGCCTTGGGGTAAACCATTCTATGGCATTGTATTGCAGTGATGGTGAACCTATGACACGCGTGTCAGCACTGACACACATAGCCATTTTAAATGACACGCGGCCGCATACAGCCACATACAGAGAAGTATGGGGCCGCTTACTAAGAAATATGTTTCATCCTCAGCTCCTGCACGGCCAGGTGCCGTAGCCAAGGATAAAAAACATTTGCTGTAGTGTTGACACCCTGTGCCTGAGGTCTATAGACCAAAACCACAGAATTCCGGCACAGAGCGTCTAGTTCTTGGACCTCTAGTTATTTATTTATTTATTTACAGTATTTATATTCCACCCTTTTTTCTCACCCCGAAGAAAGGGCGGATCACAATGCACATATACATGGTAAACATTCAATGCCATATGACATGCAACCTATATAGACAGACACGGAGGCAATTTAACATTTTCCAGCTTCCGGCTTCATGAGGATATGCTCGATTCCAGCCACAGAGGGACCTGCTGCTTCATTGTCCACTTGTGACACCCGATTCCTTGATGGTATTACTTCCTCATTCCTTTCTGCATGCTCCTGGAAGATTTTATGGTGTCGTAAATTAGTTAAATTAGCCTCCCCACATAAAGCGATACCTAGATTTTCTACTCGACAGATGCAACTGTCTTTTGAGCTGTATAGATCAACAGCGAGCTAGACTATTAATGGTTGAGAGCTCATTCCGACCCAGGCTGGCTTCGAACTCATGACCTTTCGGTCAGTAGTGATTTATTGCAGCTGGCTACTAACCAGCTGGGCCACAGCCCTGCCCGGTTAGGAGATATTTGACCTCACTCCCGGCCGGAGGAGCAGGGAGCAGTGGAATGGCGTGAGGGATGTATCTCTGAGTGCTCTGTGATTGCCATTACCAGAAACCACAGCAACCATCATCCAATCTACTGTTCTGGGGTGTCGTGGATTTCTAATTGACCATCATTACTGAGATAAGTGAGGGGGAGACTGGGAGAGGCAAGGGCCTGTGCTATGGGTGCTGTTTCTTGCCATTGGAAATAGTGAAGTGACACAGTACCTGAGTTATGCTCGGTTGTTTGGCAAATTTTGACACACCAAGCTCAAAAGGTTGCCCATCACTGTTGTATCGGAAAGGGTGAAACAGAAAGGCCCAAGTTTCGTCAGATTCATATACTTGCTGGTGGCATTGATCAAGGCAATGTTTTCTTCCTGGACTGACAAAAGAATGACAAAAATGTAAAGTCAGTGGGTGGCTAGCCTGAAGTGTAACTGCTGCAAATGGTAGAAGCTGGGAAATATCACCTGAACAGGAAAGATCAGGACTAGAGAATGAATTTTCTGAATTCTAGAGTAGATCCACATTCCTCTGGAGAATTGTGCAGTCAGCCTTGGAATCTGGCCTCCTGCCCTGTTTCCTCACAACATGGTCTGAGGGCTGCTGACTCATAGTATTTTTCGTTTTTCACAATCACTAATCTTCTGGCATGAATGGCAGGGATAGCTATATCCCCTTTCCTACAATTTTGTTTGAACCTGACCCATGGCACATCACCGAACCATACTGTTCACCCAGGGAAAATGCAACTCCTGTTTTAGTGTGCATAAATGGAGATATGTGTGTTAGTTGCTAGTATCTGTGTCAAAAAGATGAGAGAAGTATAGTCGGTTCTCCATATTCTCTGGGGTTAGGGGCACAGGACCCCCATGAAAGTGAAAAACCATAGATTTATTTTATCTGAGAGAACAGTTCTTTAGGAATACCTAAATCCTTCAGCTTTCTCTGGAAACTGACCATAGAATTGCATTAGAGGACCAAAACAGGCATCCTCAAACTGCAACCTTCCAGCTGTTTGGGCCTTGAACTCCCAGAAACTCTAGCCAGCTTATTAACTGATCAAGAATTCTGAGAATTGGAGCCCCAACCAACGGGATGGCTGCAGTTTGAGGATGCCTCGCCTAGCAATTTACGGAGAGAACATTTTAAATCAATTTCACAAGTCAAAACCACAAAAGTGGAAGGACGACTACACATCAGCCCTTAGAGTTCTTTGGACGTGTTTGAAAAACATTTTTAAAATGTTTTAAAATGTTTCAGATGCACACAGCTTGTTTATGGCTCTTTGTACCTTTATTTTGAAGCACTCCAGCGCTTTACTTTTCTAGTAATGGTCTTTCCACTCTGGGATATTTAATGCAAAAAGGATTAAGTAGAGGAAAGGGAAGCAAACCTTTACAGGTGGCGACTTACATTAGCAAATCATGGCAAGTCTCATGCGCTTTGGTACACTCTGGGGTATGCATGAACCAACATTGTGACAGAGTCAGAATATTTTTTAAAAGCCCATTATAGGTTCAATTTAGGGTCACCATTGGTCTGAAACGATTTGAAGGCACATAACAAGAACAAGGTGTGTTGGTTCCCAGTTGTGGTAGATGGTGGTAATAACAGCTTGATGGGAATACTGTTTCTTTTTTCGTTTCCTACACCAATATTTATTTCAATATTTAGACTGACTTATTTCCCTAATATTTCTAGACTATATTTTCAGTGTCATTCAGCCCTGGGGCTTGGAATGTTGTTCTAAAATTTGTGTGTGTGGAAATAAATTATGCAAATCTAGCAGGCTTGCATCAATTAACTTTGCGTGCATCTGTTACTAAGTTGCTTTCAAAAGCATAAAATCTACATCAGAAACCTTGGGATAATAACTTAATGTGGGGCAATGATATCACCCTTCTAATGTGACAGAGCTATATAACCGGAAAGCTTATGTACCGAGACTTATTTTCTAAAGAGAAAGTACATCCTGTTTTTGGGGTTTTTAGCATTTTGATATAAGGCAGTGAAGTGCAGTAGTGGAGGCTGGAGTAGATGAAACTATCAAGGGAAAAATCAATATCAGCCCTGCCATTTCACTACCGAAATGCTTACTTAAACCTCTTCACATGTAGGGATTGTCTTTTTATTTTTAAGGATTTGCCTTGTCGCCTTGAAGGTTAGACATGTGCTGTCAGGAAAGTTGTGCAGGCTAGAGGCCATTTCATTAAAGATCATATTCTGCTCTCCGTAGCACAATTAATGGTTTCATGACTTTCTAGATAGACTCTTTGCATATAGTATGTTACACTTTATGACCAGAAGCATAGGTGGGATAGAAATAATATATACTACTGCTGATACTACTACTTGTCGATTCTAGAGTGTTTCTCTGTTTTTCAAGACCAGTGAGTTTGCGTCTTGTTCATCAGTTGGGAATAAAATTGTTATTAGTATGCTCCTATCCTTAAGGGGAATTATCGCTGCTTCTTCAGAACCAGTATTACGTTCTGTTAATTCTGTTGTATTTTTTCTGGCTTGAGCCCAAACTGAAACGTGTCGGATGTTTTTATCGTAAAGGCCATGCGTGCAAGTCTTGTTTTGAAAATATGCCTGGGCTTTCCGCCTGTCTGATTTTGATATGGTGCTTAGCATCAGACAACCCCATAAGGCTGTAATGGACCACGTCATTGTAATCAGATGTGGCGTTCCGTATGTCTTAGTCTATTGAAAGTAGGTCAAGTTAAAAACCGTGGTTCTTAGCAATTCCCATAACCTGTTTCACAGGCCTGAGAAAGCTATTTGCTGATGTCTTAAAAACTGCTGAAAGGGGATTATCAGACGCAGAACAAGAAAAGTCAGGAGTCTTTAGAACAATAATTAGAAACTGAAGCTGGCAAAATGCATCTAAATTTGACATATTCATTTTAGGCCCCGGAAGGGATCTTTAGTGTAATAATTTGGTTTGACTAATGGTGTGACTTCATGGCTGTAGGCGTTCTGCCTGTAATTCCTCTATTAAATGAGGTCTAATAATGAAAGTAAACATGCAGACAAAAGCAAAGGATTGAAGTACATAGATGAATATATTTTCAGCTCAATAAATGAAAAATAAGTAAGCTAGAATAATACAAACCTCAAAGCTATCAAGGAAAATTTGTCAGCCGTGGAATGAGATATTCATGTAATTTTGCCTTCTATTATTGAATGACAACAAAGGACCATTCAATTTGACAAGATCTGAAAGAACATCTCTGGCTATTCAGTATGTTTGCTCCCTCCAGTGACATCAAAAAATGAACATACAATGACTTGTACTGACCAGCATTTTGTTCCTCTGGTTGTTTGATTTGTGTCTGTAAAATGACCAAACAAATTGACTCCTTTTAGTTTGAGGGATGGAAAGAGCAAATGCAGGCTTCCTCTACCTGGTGCCCAATAACTGTTCCATACTACAAGTTTGATTGGCCCTAGACAACATGGCTTATAATTATAGGTATTGTAGTCCAAAATAGATTTCACCAGATTGGGGCTTCTTTTTTCACATCTTGACAGCTAGGCCAACTTTATGAACACAGTTTTATAAACCTCTTTCGTAAGACTGCGGCATTTGAGTCTTACAAGCCGCAAATTGATTCTGTATTTCTTGGAAGCTTGCATTGGATATTCACAAGGTTTAATGTTACAACGGGCCCTTGGTATCCGCTGAAGTTTGTTCTAGGACTTTCCCCACCACACCAATGGATTATCAAAATCTCATTATAGTAAAATGGGGTCCTTTATGTAAAAAGGCAAAATCAAAGGTTATATTTTGGAAATTTTGTTGATGGAACCCATGGATGGAGAATCTGTAAGTACAGAAAGCTGATTGTCCTACTGCCTAACCATAATTCCTTTAAGGTAATTCACAAGATCATTTGGGGAGTAGTGCCAATTTGGAGGTCCCTTTTGCTCCAAATATAAGACTAACATCCATAGCTGTGGGCAGTACATTTATGTAAATCTGGTCAGTTGATATGATGATTGCTATTAATGAGAACAATATTATTGCTATGAATGAGAACAATAGCAACAATATTATCCTTATCATCATCATCCTCTTCCTCCTTATCATCTCAAGTTTGAATTTTAATCAGAATGTTTAATGATACAGTAAAATTACATTTGCTTTGTGTTTGAGATTTTTCACATCTGTCATTTTAGACATAGTGAGGATTACAGATATAGAAGTGATTCACAAGTATATTGAGTTGTGTTTGAATTTGAACAGAGTCCTTCAGAAGCATGGTAGAAATGATGAAATTTCTCTTACACAAAAATCAAGCTATGTTTTCCTTCCAATTTAGAAAGTGTGTGTGTGCATTCAAGTCACTTGTGAACTGATGGCGACCTGATTAATTTCACAAGGTTTCCTTGGATCATGGAGTTGGAAGAGACCACATGGGCCATCTAGGCGAAGCCCCTGTAAGGGATATTCAGGGATGATTTTGCCAATTCCTTCCTCAGAAATATAACCTATAGAATCAGGAATTCGCTGGCGATCTCCCATCTCAGTATTAACCAGGGTTAACCATGATTAGCTCCCAAAATCAGATGGGATCAGCCTTTAGTAATAGTAGTAGTAGTAGTAGTAGTAATAATAATAATAATAATTAACTTTATTCATACCCAAAGAGACTCAGATTGGCTCACAAAAGTACTCCAAGGTGCTATACATGAAATATAATTACGTATCATAAAAACAATACACAAAATTAGACTGAATACAAACAAATGGATAGCCTTTAAAGGTATTTTGACCCAAGTTCATAAAATGGAGTTCCTGAATTAGCCCATTAGAGTTATTCTAATTTTACTTTCAGTTGGATGAAAGTAATAAGTGTGGTGTCTTTTGAGAAACTGGATTCTGTTCCTGTTTTCATGAGGTCACAAACATGGGGAGCATTTGGAGATACAGTCAATTTCAGGTCATAAATATGCTTTGCCATAGCAGTTTCATCTTTTTGTTGCAGGGCCTTCTCTGCTAAATGCTTTCACTGTAAGAGCTTTAAAGAAAGTCGCTTCCATGGGTTTCTGGAGGGACAAGTTGTTCATCCTTCACACATGAGTAAATGCTCTTTGAGCAGAAGATTTCACATGTAGCTCCAGCTACAGTCACTGGGTTTTTAAATAATATCATTCTTTCCCATGTAATACCTTTGAGCACACACTTGACATCTTGTTAAATTGTCAGCACTTGAGATTCTTAGAACCAAAATGAGACATTTCTGTGGTGTCATCCATCTTCATGGATCCAGATCCCTTTTACCAACACATGCCATAAAAAATAAATGCAGTGTATTGTGCAGTTGAAATACATCAATTTTAGTGGTGAAATGTACAAACTGGTTTAAAGAATAGATAGCACAGAAGGCTGTATTTTATCTCGTTTTTCTCAGCAAATATTAATATATGCCTTTCTCTCTAGCAGTTAGCATTCTACACAAAGCCTTTTTTTTGTCAGCATCCAGTCACACAGGTTTCCACTTGCCTTCTGAAAAGGCACAGGTTAGATGGAGGTTGACTATTCAGATTATATGCTACCAAGTTGTATGGATCACCAGAAGCTTTGCAAATCATCCCTTTCTCATATACTGCAAACTTGAGATTGATGATGTGGCATATGGTTTGTGTTCACAGCCATTTATCCTCCTTTGCTGGAATTAGGGCACAGGACACCCATTAAAGTGGAAAAATATCATTTAAAAACATTTTCCTTACTGAAGAGAACATCTTTTGGGAAATCCCTGGATACTCCAGTATTAACTCTAACAGTCAACTTCCAGTATAATGGTTCTGGAGTACCTATAAATGGCTAGAAAAGTATTCTCTGTAACAGTTGTTCTCAACCTGTGGGTCCCCAGGTGTTTTGGTGTACATACAACTCCTAGAAATCCTAGACAGTTTACCAGCTGTTAGGAGTTCTGGGAGTTGAAGGCCAAAACATCTGGGGACCCACAGGTTAAGAACCATTGCTCTATAGGAATCTCTAGGCCATCCAGTACAACTCTATAGTTAACATCTGTTGGAAGTTGACCATAGAGCTGTGCTGAAGGGCCTGGTGATTCCAACAGAGAACAACATACTAATCAAATTTGTGAATAATTAAATCCACAAAAGTCAAATCTGCAAATATGGAGGGCTAACTGCATTGCATTTTCCTTTCAGCTTAAAAAATGATGTATCTTCTTCCCTTGTATTGGCCATAAGAAGCTATAAATAGTCAAGGATGGGCACTTCCCCAAATACAACAAATGTTGAACTAGGAGAAAGTTATGGCTTGCTGAAACATATAGCCACATGAGAGTAATGTTTGCAAGGGGTGGAAGGCGAACTACCTTTTAGGTATGCAGGATATCTGCCTGAGTTGATACTGGCCAAGGAAGGGAACATTTCAACTCAATTCAGTGGTAGCCAGTATAGCCAATTATCAAGATGTAGTTTGATTTTAACTCCCATAGTTAAAATCAAACTACATCTGGAGGCCAATATGTTCTCCACCAATATACCTGTGTAGCTTGGAATCCACTAAAATGAAAATGAAAAACCTATTAGGTGTCATTTCCCGCATGTATATTCTGAAGTGAAATCAGGAAATTAAGTGGAAATAAATCTGTCTGCTACTAAACTGAACTTTGAAAATGTGAATTATGAGCAATGGGCAAAGCAGAAGCATGAACGAGGATTAAGCCAGAAACTGACACCTGCAAGAATACCAAGAAACCTGTGTGCTTCCCCCACTCCTTAATTCTATGCCTTTTGCTTTGAAGTATGTGTCATCCTTCTTTCTTCTCTCAACAGATTCCTTAACATGGGGAACCTTCTTAAAGTTTTGACTTGCACAGACCTGGAGCAGGGACCAAATTTTTTCCTTGACTTTGAAAGTGAGAACTTTTTTTAAAGCATGCATCTTCTATGTCGTGTATCAAGTCCTAAACCACTGAGCAATGAGTAATCAATGGAAAGATTAATTGGACATTATTTGATCCTCCAACTTAAGCTTCCTCTTACATATACGAGGGGAGTCATTGCCTTTAGACAGGGAAGGGAGCAACCATAGATGTAGCAGCCCCTTAGTGGATCACACAGGATATTGTTAGTTCTATTAATCTATTGTAGCTCTTGTAAATTTATTTTGGTATCTGACCTTCTTTTCTTCCTTACAAAAATGTGCCTCTTTGTGCTCAGATTTAGTCCCATCTTTGTACCTTTATGTATATCATGCCTTATTAAGTAAAGATGAGCATAAGTGCTTTATTCACCCATACCTTTACAGTAGTCCTTAATAAACCAGAAAGTTTCTACTTAAACATAGTTTGCTGTTTCATCCAACATGGGAAGTTCTGCTTATCAGTTTCTTGAAAAGCCTAAATCCTAAAACTAGTTTCAGATATGACATGTTTAGTTTTTTGTCAGATCTTTCAGTTTGGACAAAATTAGAAGCTCAGGTTTGTTAAAGAGTGCCAGGATGATTGAATAAATAAATCATGTGCACAAAGGCGTGCACATACTTCAGCTGACTTCCCTGAAAAATAGTATTCAGACTGTGGCCAGTGAGTCAAATTATTTTCCCATTGAAATTATTAATAAAACATAACATTCAGAAAAACTGCCCGAATAAGGGTTCCTGTAAAATTGTATGTGAGTTCCAGGGCTTAAAATTGTTTTTGTTTTTGTTTTTGTTGTTGTTTTGTTTTGGTTTTTTGCCAGCAGAATAGATCCAGTGCTCACATGGATAAAAAAGCTTTACAATCTCACTTGGCTGTTATTTTTTTCTGCAAGCCACTCAGCCAAACAGTAGCATCCTCCTCCAGGATACACACAGCTCTTTTATCTCCTTTTGTCACCAGCGGCCACCTCTCCGCTTCATCCAGGTTCACACAGGTGCCAGTTGATCCCACACATTTTGGAATGATTTTTTAATCATGTGTGAGCTTGCTCCTTACTTGAGCCAAGCCTCTGATCCACATGACTAAGCTTTGGTGACTCCATCTGACACCAGTTTTCCAGGTCAGAGGCAGGACGCTGCCTGACATCCTTTAAATAGGAAACATCAATGTAGAGGCCTTCTGTGTACAAAGCATGTATTCTTCCACCTCTCTACAGCCTTTCTTGCCTGTTAACTTCACAAAAAGGATGCCCTTCTCTTTTATTTTTTAAAAAGAATATGATAAACTCAGATTTTTTTCCTCCTGTATTTATGCATAAAACCAGGGCATGCTTGACATGGAAATTCCAACTTATACAAGTAATGGTTTCGCTTCCCATATTTTTCAGGCTTTTTCTTCGCTCATAGTGCAGGGAATGGCTTTTCCTAAATTCCCTAAAGCTAGCTACCTTTCTGTTTTTTAATCAACAAAGTTTTCATTGTGTGAAGATTGAAACTGTCCCAAATATGATTTGGGAGACAAAAGATCAGCTTTTCAGAGGCCAAAATTTCACCCACTGGTTAAACTAGAACTACTGGCAGCTATGCAGTAACAAGTGGTAGATATTTCAGATGAATTTATTCACAAATATACAGATCACAAATTTTGACTAGAAAAATATATGATAATTAAATGTATGTATATTTACATTTTGTTTATAGGAGAATTTTTAGCAGTGCTTAAGGTGGTTTTGAAAGTCACATAAGTCATATATGACCTAATATGTCCTCCTATTATTTAGATGCTCAACCTACAGAATCGGAAAAAGACATTTATAATCAGGTTAATGTAGTATTAAAGGATGCAGAAGGAATCCTGGAAGACTTGCAGTCGTACAGAGGAGCTGGTCATGAAATACGAGAGGTAATGCATTTCTGGTTGGAATGCTTTGTAATGGGTTCTCTAATCCTGTTTTATTTATTATTGGCACTTTGCATGTTAATACAGATCAGTAAGGTTCAGTTGCTACCACAGACACAAAAAACATTTGAATAAAAAATTGTTTATTACAGCAGTTTTGCAAAGTTTAGCAATGATCAGGTAGTGCATAGGATTATAAACATCACAAGACTTAATTCATCAGCTGCTAGTGGGCATCCATTTCAGTGGAATACAGAATTCAGTTCAAGTTTCAGGCTAAATTTTGAAAGAGTGGTCCAAATTGCTTGATCTATTTTGAAGGTCAGTGTGTTATACTGCTTTTAAAGTAGTGGATTCACTTTCCCACTGACTTGGAAGTCACTGGTGCTGACAGTAATACAATGCTCCTCTCTTCCACTCTTCCCGATGGAATGAGCTTATTTTTCATATAGGAAATGTTGCCACATGTACAGTAAAGCTACTTTCCCAATTTGGCATGCGCTAGATGTGTCAGGTTACAATTTCTGGACCCTAATCAACATTTCTTGAATTGGACTGTAGTCTTAGTCATCTGAAAGGCATCAGGTTGAATTAATATTGCATCACAGAAAGTCCACAAAGTGATATCTCTGTCTTATTGTCATTTGGTTACCCCAGGCTTTGTGTGTGAGAAGGAGAATAAATGTATATTCCTTCTATAAATATATAGAAGGAAAATGATGTGTCTCAGAATAAAGCAAATATTGTTTGATTTTTCTCCCCAGGCAATACAGCATCCCACTGATGAGAGGCTCCAGGAGAAGGCATGGGGTGCAGTTGTCCCTCTAGTGGGCAAACTAAAGAAATTCTATGAATTTTCTCAAAGGCTAGGTAGGTGGCAGTAATACCTAATGAATACATATTTTATATGATATCTAAGGAATCACCAGGGGGTAGCATTGAGGAGAATCCCAAAGGTTTAGCATGGTAGAATTGAATGAAATTACTGCCGTAGTAATTGTTATAACAATAATGTGCCAATTATGCTAGAGATGACAAACATGGGACTGTCCAAATGTTGTTGGAGCCATTTCTCTATTGTTTATGCTACTGAAGTAATAAAGCTGTACTGTTGACTGTGTTCTTTTATTTTTATTATATAGTTACCTGTTTTGTAACAGTCTGCATTCCAGGATATTCAGGGTATTGACATTATTTTATATATAACAGTTTCCTTTATTTCCCCCCAATGCAGAAGCTGCACTACGGGGTCTTCTTGGGGCCCTGACCAGCACCCCATACTCTCCCACACAGCACCTAGAGCGAGAGCAGGCTCTTGCAAAACAGTTTGCAGAAATCCTTCATTTTACACTCCGGTTTGATGAGCTAAAGGTAATTTCAGAATGATTCCAGACTCTTGTAGAATGAGATCAGGAGATGTTTATTGCCAGGATTTATTTATCCTTCATCCTTTATTTCCCCCCTTTCTAGATGACAAATCCTGCAATTCAGAATGACTTCAGCTACTACAGAAGAACATTGAGTCGGATGAGAATCAACAATGTCCCAGTAGGTGGCCTCCGTTTAGAACCAAAGAAAGTAATTACTTGTCATCTTCTGTATTGCTTGTCTATTCAATGCCAATAAAAACTGATTTTTATTTTTTTTTTGTTAGGCAGAAGGAGAAAATGAAGTAAATAATGAACTGGCCAACAGAATGTCTTTATTTTATGCTGAAGCAACACCCATGTTAAAAACCTTAAGTGATGCAACAACAAAATTTGTTTCAGAGGTATGTTTTCACCCAGTAGTGTTTTCAAAAATGCATTTGTTGGTGAAGAGTCCTTCTTGTCCAGTCATTTCACATGAAGTTATTTGGATAATTAGTCAAAACATGTAGATATTGTTGACTGCAGAGTGGTGATAGTTTATATATAACATGCAATTCACTATCTCTTCATGAACAAGGCAACTTTAGATAAAGATTTTTCCCCAATATACAAGTAAATACAAGTGTAATTATACACAAATAATACCCATCATCCACTATATTATTATACAAAACAAATACAATGCTTCCTCTTCATCCTGGAAAGACGTGACAAGTGGAGTTCCATAAGCAGTGTTCCGTCCTGGGCCCGGTTCTGTTCAGCATCTATTAATGACTTAGATAAAGGGTTGAAAGGCATGATCATGAAGTTTGCAGATGACACCAAATTTGGATAGCCAATACTCCAGAAGACAGGAGCAGAATTCAAAACAATCTTAACAGATTAGAGAGATGATTGGCCAAAACTAACAAAATGAAGTTCAACAGGGACAAATGCAAGATACTCCACTTAGGCAGAAAAAATGAAATGCAAAGTTACAGAATGTAACTCAGAACTCAGTAGCAGCACGTATCCTTGTGGACAACAAGTTAAACATGAGCCAACAATATGATGTGACAGCTAAAAAAGCCAATGGGATTTTGTCCTGCATAAATAGGAATTTAGTGTCTACATTCAGGGAAATCATGGTGCTCCTGTATTCTGCTTTGGTCAGACCACACCTGGAATCACACTTTGTCCAATTCTGGGCATCACAACTTAAGGGAGATGTTGACAAGCTGGAATATGTCCAGAGGAGGGCGACTAAAATGATCAAGAGTCTGGAGAACAAGCCCTATGAGGAGTGGCTTAAAGATCTGGGCATGTTTAGTCTGCAGAAGAGAATGCTGAGAGGAGACATGATGGCCATTTATAAATATGTGAGGGGAAGTCATAAGGAGGATCAATGGCTTCAAGCAACAGGAAAGATTCCATTTGAACATTAGGAAGAACTTCCTCACTGTGAGAGCTGTTCAGCAGTGGAACTCTCTTCCCCGGACTGTGATGGAGGCTCCTTCTTTGGAGACTTTTTAAGCATTGGCTGAATGGCCATCTGTCGGGGGTGCTTTGAATGCAGTTTTCCTGTTTCTTGGCAGGGGGTAGGCAAGAAGCCTGTATGATTCTACAGGCTTCTTAGAAGATAAAAATAAAGCATGGCAGAATTCGTGAACTCTTACACAGTTCCTACCAGTAAATGAGATGTACTACGATTACCTCTTAGACAAGCCAATCAAAAAGTGTACAGCTCTTTGCATTTCTGTAACTTTTTTTCTTTTTTTCATTTACAGAATAAAAATTTACCCATAGAAAATACCACAGATTGCTTAAGCACTATGGCCAGTGTTTGCCGAGTCATGCTGGAAACCCCGTAAGTAGAAAACCTATCCCAAACTTTATATGCAGGAAAAGATATAGTAATGGACAGAAGCAGGGAGCGCGACTCTCGCAGCCCCCTGCAGACCAAGGGTCTAAACCAGGGATTCCCAGCCTTTCATATTCTAGTGTTTGGGGACTTCAGTTTCCAGAATCCCCAGCCAGCTTGGTCAACTATCAGGAATTCTGGGAACTGAAGTCCAAAACGCTTGGGGAAGCAACAATGGAGACACCCTGGTCTAAGCCAAGCAAAGAAGAATGTACCTCTCTTTTTAATAGAAAAATGAGCACTTCCAGAATCGGATGAGCATAGTTTATTTTGCTGAAGCTGGAAATTACATTACCAAAACCAAAATCTACAAAGAATAAAATAGTGATGATTTTATTCTATCATGTGCTCCAAAACAAGCTGCTGTTACAATGGATTTGCTAGATACCCATATAGAGAGGTGATGGAGAATTCCGGTCTTTTCTCCTTTTGTTTTCCACTCCTTCTGCCATGCGGAATAAGAGGAACAGATCTACACACACACAAACACACACACGGTTGAACCCTGCATTTCACTGGAAAAGGAAGCTTCCAGCTCTGAAGTCAAGGAGACAATATTTAACATGATGAAAAATGCAGCTCTAGCCTGAGTCATCAGAGTCTCCAAGTTCACATTTTTCCTTTGTCTCACATGTGGTTCCACTCACTAAAAAGTAAAAGAAAAGGATATTTATTTATTTATTTGCCTCGTTTCTACCCCAAAGGGGACTCTAGGCAGCTTACATATGGCAACCATTAGATGCCTTAAAATACATACAAACAGAGACTTAAATTCAATTACATTTACAATTAATACATATTAAACATTTAAAATATTACAGTCAATATTAAAATCACATCATCTGAAAATCATAGTCCAAGGCTGTTCCATCCTCAATTATCCATAATTCCAAGTCTATTGTTGCATTGTTCTAATCCAAGAAAGCCTGATCCCATATGTTTCTTGGAGTATTTTATGTGTGTGTGTTTCTCATAGATCGTACTCTTATCTGGAGTACTATATCCATTGATGCACAAGACTGCACAAGGAGAAAGAAGGCCAGAGAGGCAAAGGAAGTCATTCACATTAGTCTGGTTTATTGTGATGTTACTGGGTCTTGGAATAATAAGTAGATCATAGAAAGAGAAGTCTTGTTTTTATGTCATTTTGAGTTTTGTTGATATAAAATAGTAACTCTACATTATATTTTCTGCCTTTCTTGTATGATTATATGAAAAATCTCTGTCAAAGCTAGCCTTTACCTTTTGCTAGACACCACGGCTTGAAGGACTGTATGGGGAAAGGTGTGGGGAAGGGTTCTGATCATTTCTTAATGCTCTTCAAGAGTTAGCACCTTTCCAAATGTAAAGTAGGAAAGGCCTTTTCTGTTACAGTCATGGTTCTTACAGGAACTTCGTTTAATATTTAAGTACTGGTAATGATCAGCAAGCATCTTCATAGTTTTGTAAGTGGTTTCATCTCATTCATAATTTAAAGAAAATAGAGCTGAGTATCTTTGAATGACGTGCTTTTTGAATACAGCTTGAGTCTCTTTTAGTAATGGCAGCTTTTCCGGATTTGGTAAAAAGCAAAGTGATAGACTAACAAGCTTCTGCTGTATTCAGCTGGCAAGAATGGATCGGATTGTTGAACATAGTGGCTAACAACTTGAACTTGCAAAACTGACAGAACTGGTTGTTCTGGGGTCACTCATCACAAGTAGTTTTTCTTTTCAAGATGCATTGTAAGAGGGGGATCAGAAATTCCTAGGCACCACCTTATGCTTAAAAACTAAGATCTAACCATCCATTAATGTGATGTTTATGGGAAGAAGGAGACTTTTCTTTGGAAAAACCTATTGCGTTTTGAGAAGGCACACCACTGTTGTGTTGGAGGTGGAAGCTGGTTTAAAATTCAACTTTAAGTAACCAAATCTATGTGTATGTGTTAACATTTCCAGGGAATATAGAAGCAGGTTCACGAATGAGGAAACAGTCTCGTTCTGCCTGAGGGTAATGGTGGGTGTCATAATTCTCTACGACCATGTGCATCCAGTAGGCGCCTTCGCTAAAACTTCAAAAATTGATGTAAGTCCATCAACTGAATAGCTTAAATACTTTTTGATCATCTTAATATTTGTATGGACAGGTTGGGATGGGGGACATCCTTCAAAGCACGAAATATAACATTAAAAGTGTACTTTCAAGTATTGGCATGGATGATACCGCTAATTCATGGCTGCATCAAACATTACTTATAGCTCTAGGACTGTTTCCAGACTTTCAAGCTTATGTGAAAATGTAATTTATTGAACCAATTCCTTGCTGTAATGATACATATTTGACTGCTTTGACTTTTTTGCAATAGCAAAAATTGTTTAGAAGTTGTTACTGTATTGCAGGAGTTGAGATGATCACATTCAGATCATTTTCCAAACTTTTACAAAGATGACACTTCAGGCTCTAAAGTAGTTGCATCCTACTCAGACCTGTTTTCATGTTTTCTGTTGTTTTCTTTTCATATCTGTTTCTAGATGAAAGGATGCATTAAAGTTCTCAAAGATCAGCCTCCAAACAGTGTAGAAGGCCTTCTAAATGCGCTCAGGTACCTGACTCTTTAACACAGAGTTTCTTCCTTTGTTCCCTCCCTTCCTTTCTCAGTAAATTTAGTCATAGGTACATTTGTTCACTTTCTTCCTTGTTGTCCCATTATATCCCATTATAGCAGTTAGATATCACTTTCATTGCCAGGGCTCCATACTATGAAATTGTGGGGTTTGGTGAACAATTTGGAAAGCACAAGTGTACTTCGAAAAGAAGAGGTTAAGGGATCAGTTTAATTCAGAGTGCACTAACACACTCTTGCTAGGAGAATTACAAATCCCTCTCCAAAGCAGAATGGAGCCATGGCAATTAGTGGTATTAGACTGTTGTAATTGTGCTCTACCGAAGAATTGAGTTCCTCTGTTGCTGGTCCTCACATGTGTGTCTGCTTTTTCACTTAGAAGCAGTAAGAGCTGTATATATATCTAGTATATCAGACATGGGCAAACTTTGACCCTTCAGATGTTTTGGACTTCAACTCCCACAATGCCTAATAGCTGGTAGGCTGTTAGGAATTGTGGGAGTTAAAATCCAAAATGCCTGGAGACCTGAAGTTTGCCCATGCCGGCGGTATATGGTTCTCCAGAATTCTTTTTTTTGCTATTCCCATTTGCCATAGGCAGCACAACTTATCTTGAGAATTACAGAAGTTTTAGCCCAACAGCACCTGGAGGCCCATATGTTCCCTATTTTTGTTGTAAGCTTTTGTTAATGGGAAGCAGTCCTTCAAAAAAATTTCTTAGTGAATCAGGCCATCCACCCACCCTGTGTCATCTGCTTGTCGACTGCCGGGCATTGGGAGCTGGCCCTTTTGTATTATGGTATTTACTCGAGTATAATGCACCATCAGTTGTAATGTGCACCTGAATTTTGAAGATGTGCATTGCAAAAAAGATTTGTTGTTGAATGTAATGCATGGCTTTTCTTTGCCTGTAATCCATTCTGTTGCCATACCCCTTCTTCAGGTTAAGGCTGGGAAATGTGCTAACTTCAGGCTGACAAATGGGTGGCAGCTTCCCAATGAAGCCGTCATTCACGAGGCCTTCAAAACCAAGAGGAAGCTTTTGAAGGCCTCATGAATGAGGCCAGTTGGGAAGCCATTCCCTCCGCCAAGTTCGGTGGGATATAGGTGGTCTTACATTTGCTATCCCATCTCGCCATCTAAGCTAATAAGTACCTCATTTTTAGCTATGTAATTTTGCCAAAATAGATGAGCATTAGATTTGAGTAAATATAGTACTTTATTAAATACTCGGAAGCATTGTACAACCAATGCTAGCATTCTTTACACAAGCAAGCATAAGTTCTGTTTTTGGAAATGTTGGATACTGTAATCACAGAGCAGATTTTCATATTTCATTCCAACCTGCATCTTGCTTTCCCATTCAATGCCCCCCCCTTTAGTGGGTGGGCGGGTATTAAACATTTTTATACTGTGTAAAACTGTCCTTTCCTCCCTCTTGTGTGCGAATAGTATTATTTTGGCTACATGAGGATGCTTGTTCCGGGAATAGAATTCATTATTAATAGCTAAAGACATAAATCATAGTTGCTTATGTGCTGTTGGGATACGTTCCCAGCATT
This sequence comes from Anolis carolinensis, assembly GCF_035594765.1. Classification (NCBI taxonomy): domain Eukaryota; kingdom Metazoa; phylum Chordata; class Lepidosauria; order Squamata; family Anolidae; genus Anolis; species Anolis carolinensis. The sequence goes on from NC_085844.1 coordinate 14,845,350, forward strand.
TTCTGAAAGTGTCTATGGCTGAGCAGTAGTAGGACACATTGGGTGCTCCAGGGCAGGAGCACTTGGCAGGAATGGCAGCCTGGTGTCCCCAATGACTGCAACTGCTCCATTTATGCTCTGTAAAATCTTTTCCTCCCCCTCTTTAGGTACACAACAAAACATTTGAATGATGAGACTACCTCCAAGCAAATCAAATCTATGTTGCAATAACAGTTACCTGGAAGTCCTGCCCTGCTGTATACAGTATTCTGCAATGACTGAGATGCACAGATCTTTTTTAAAGTGATTGCAACTACTATCTTGTTCAGTCTTGCTTTTGAATTTTTTCTTGTCCTCTCTTCCATATTAAAAAAAATCACGTTCTTGTTCTTGAGTAAGCTGGTAACTTCTTTTTCTGTGCCAAAATCAATGAAAATTATCACCTCTGGAAGGTAATTTGTACTTTTCAGAGTAGCCATTCTATGTGGCAGCTAATTCTGCGTTGCGTTTTGGATTTCTCTATACTGGAGAAAGTTCTGTGACTTGAACTAAATATTTTTAAACGTGTTTTTTTCCTTTTTTGTTTTTGGAAAACTAATATTTAATATTGCTTCTTGTGCATGGCAAAACTGCCTATTTCTGCTATTTAAAAGAAAGAAAGAAACCGTCATTTTCTATTGCAGCTTTTTTATGTGCAACCATGAGGAAACTTCAAAGCAAATATGTTTAAATTAACTGTGTTTGTACAAATGGTACCCAACATAATGTTTTTTTTAAAAGAAAAAAAAGAAATGGGTAAAAACTATTTGTTTTAAAAAGTTAAGTTTGCATTTTGACTCATTTTTGTAAGGATGTCTGTTGTATGTTTAATAACTAACGTTTCAGGAAAAAAGTGGTGTGTGCGTAGCCAAATTACGTATGCATGTTCGTGTCAAATGATTGGCTGTGGAAGACACCAATAAAGACTGGCTTTCATTTTTCTAAGTGTGGTTTGTTTCACTAGTGTTGTTGTCAGGCCTCTGTATTTGTCGCTTTTTGTTCAAGAGCATAGCAAAGAGTGCAACAAAGGTTGGTTATGCTATATAAGCAGATCAGGAGCCAAAACCCGAAAATAAGGTAGTTTTAATATTACAGAAAGCTTAATCATAGAGATAGAAATGACCCCAAGAACCATCTAGTCCAGGGGTCCCCAAACTTTTTTAACAGGGGGCCAGTTCACGGTCCCTCAGACCATTGGAGGGCCGGATTATAGTTTTTTTAAAAAAAAGCTATGAACAAATTCCTATGCGTACTGCACATATCTTATTTTGAAGTAAAAACAAAAACAAAAAAGGAACAAATACAGTCTCAATGTTAATAATAATAATAATCATCATCATCATCATCATCAAAATAATAAAGAGGGTTGGAAGAGACCCCTTGGGACATCTACTCCCTCCCCCTTTTGCTTTTGTGCATCACATCATAATCAAAGCACCCCTGACAGATAGCCACCCAATAACAACAACAACAACAACACCATAATAAACATGGTTGGAAGAGACCCCTTGGGCCATAGAGTCCAACCCCTTTCTCCCTTTGTGAACCAAAACATAAAGCACCCCTGACCAACAACAACAACAACAACAATAATAATACACTAAAAATCAGGGTTGGAAGAAATTGCTAGCCTTCAAGAAAAATGAATCCACGACAGGGCTGCAAAGGAGGGAGTCTGTGTGGCAAGATAAAACGGGAGCCCTCTACCTTTTACCACAGGCATGCCTCTATTGTTGTTTCGCCTCCTCCATTGCAGGAAGGCGCATACCAGGTGAGGGAGGAGGAGGAAAAGGAGTGTGCGAGGTGAGCGAGGAGGCAGGAAAGGCACGCATCTTTCCCTCCTCTCTCGTTCTGTGCAGGCCTTCCTCAGCGGTAGCGAGGAGGAAAGGAGGAAAGGCCCACGCCTTTTCCTCGCCCCGTGAGGCCCTTCCTCGACAGCGGGAAAGTTGCGTGCGTGACGAGGAAATGGCGTGCGCCTTTCTCACTTCTCTCACCTCACGCGCACCTTTCCCACTGCCTTCCTCGACGGCGGCAGCGGGAAAGCTGCCCGCGAGGTGAGGGAGGAAAGTCACATGCCTTTTCCTCGCCTCGTGCAGCTCTTCCTCGGCGGCAGCAGCGGGAAAGGTGAGTGCAGGGCGAGGAAAAGCCATGCACCTTTCCTCCCTCACCCTGCGCTCACCTTTCCCGCTGCCTCCCTCAGCAGCGGCAGCGGGAAAGCGCCCCACGCAGCGGGGGAGGAATGCCTTTTCCTCCCCCCGTGCAGCCCTTCCTCGATGGTGGGAAAGCTGCCCCTGGGGTGAGGGAGGAAAGCCGCACACCTTTTCCTCGCCCCGTGCGGCCCTTCCTCAGCAGCGGCAGTGGGAAAAGTGCCTGTGGGGCGATGGAGATAAGAAAGGCATGTGCCTTTTCCTCCTTCTCCACACTACATGCACCTTTCTTGGCGGAGGAGGAAGGAGCCACCACCGCGGGGGCCGGATAAATGGCTCCGATGGGCCGGATGTGGCCCGCGGGCCGTACTTTGGGGACCCCTGATCTAGTCCAACCCCCTGGCATGGAAGAAGACATGATTAAAGCACTACTGGCAGATGACCATCCAGTCTCGGCTTTAAAAACTCCAAAAAAAGGAGTCAACAGTCGGAAAGCGTTTTTCACAACCAAGTAACTCTTATCATCAGGAAGTTTTTCCTAATGTTTAGGTAGAATCACTTTTCCTACAGTTTGAATCCACTGTTCCTTGTACTAGTCTCCAGAGCTGCAGAAAACAAGCTTTCTCCCTCCTCTGTGTGACTTCCTTTCAGATATTTAAACATGGCTATCAGGTTCCCTCTCAGTCTTCTCTTCTCCAAGCCAAACATCCCCAGCTCCCTCAGCCTGTCCTCGTAGGGCTTGGCTTCCAAACCTTTCTGGTGACCCTTCTCTGGACATGTTCCAGCTTGTCAATATCCTTCGCATGGGATATCCTTGATTCTGTAGACACATGCATTTCTTTGGGCATGAGACCTGAGACCCACTTAAATTCTGTACTGGAATCAGAAAATGTCCCAAGACTCCTTAAGAATGCAAGATTTGCTTGTTTCAATGAATGGTGGTTCAGGTATATGTATATTTTTAAATAACGTTTCTGGTCTTGTACATATTTGCTGTGTGCCTTCAAGTCATCTCCGAATGACAGCCCTATCACAGGATTTTCTTGGCAAGATTTGTTCAGAAGAGTTACGGTCCAGTGCTCAAATCACTACACCATACTGATATATATTTAATAGAAAACCTCCTGAAAACTGGAATCTAAAAGCTACATGAACACTTGCATTCAGTGAACATCATCACATCATCAACTGAAAATATTTATACAAAATCACAATATGAATTTCTCTTTCCCAAAGATAATGAAGGAAGTGGTGGTGCTCAATCAGAAGAAGCTGGAGGAAAGCTTGAGTAGGTTCCTTTTAGGTGACTAAATTCCCCAACTAGCATATTAGCTGAGGGGCTCTGGAAATTTTAGTCCAGCCCAAAGTAACAGCTCAAAAGCTCTCCAGGCATGCTTGACATTTTTGCACCCGACTACTTGCTTCGTTTTGTTTCTTCTGATTTTGTGTCCGTCTTTGCAGGAGAAAAAGATAGAGGCTGTTTGGGGAAGGTGTGGTTCTGGGGACCATCTTGGACTTGCCCTTGAGATGAACTCAGCTTAACTGCCCTTTACGGAGTATTGCTTTCCCGCAACCCCATTGTGTGAAGCCAAGATACTCTCCAGATAGACAGCCTTGTTCTTGGAAAATTATCTTTACAGGACAGAAGGGTTTGTCCACCTTTTGTTAGGGGCTGTGACACATTGTGGTTGCGTCTCTGGCCCTTTCCTTTGCACCCAGTTTCATTTGGGTATCTGGGTGGAGCTCCTGAACCTTTAACAGACTTCATGACAGGCAGAAATTCAACAGTGCCAAATCCCTTGTGAATCTACTACAAAGGGGCAAACACACCCCCTTCTCCCTTTTTCCCGCTAAGTCAATTAAATGCAATCTACTTTGGAATATTGAATGAAGTGTGCAGCAGCTAAAATACAGTCAGCCCTCCGTATTCACGGATTCTGCATTCACAGATTCAATCAACCATAGCTCAAAAATATTTTCTCCCACAACCAAAAAATACACAAAAAGCAAACTTTGAATTTGTCCTTTTGTATAAGGGACACTGTTTGACTACACCATTGTATATAATCGGATTTGAGCATGTATCGATTTTGGTATCCACAACAGAACCTGGAAACAAAGCCCAGCGAGTACTGAGCACCCACTGTAAGCTGTGAACAAAAGTGGGAGGAATAGAAAGAAATCGGGATGTTTTAAAAGCAGCTGATAAAGTGGGAAAACAGACGATTATTTAGGATCATCCCTGTCACTACAGGACAATTGGATGATATTCTGATGTTGATTTGGTTGCCACTCTGGCTACATTCTGCAGCTGTAGGCACTATCTTGTTTTCTTTGCTTCAGGCAACAAATATAAAGTAATATTTTGATCAACCCTGTCAGCAGCCATCATAGATGATAGTGAGCTAGGATTCATCCACATTGTAGAATTAATGCTATTTGATACCACTAACTGGGAACTGTGGCTGGGTGAGGCAGAACATGTTGCAAAAAATTACAACAGCATTGATCCATGGCTGTTGAAGTGTCAAACTATTTTAATTCTCCATTGTGAATAAACCCTGGACACACCAGTAATTTAGCAAAGCTCAACAGCTGTTCAGTGGTTCTCAACCTATGGGTTCCCAGATGTTTTGGCCTTCAACTCCAAGAAATCCTAACAGCTAGTAAACTGGCTGGAATTTCTGGGAGTTGTAGGCCAAAACACCTGGGGACCCACAGGATAAGAACCACTGTTCTACTTGAAGGAATTGGCAGCACACCTCTCACCTCCTCTGTGCCTGTCAGCCCCATTCCCACCAACACAGCAAGCTTCTGGTCTGCAAGAGATAAACCGAGCCAAGTAGTTGATTCACAGAATTGTCATTGCGGAGAAAGGTGTGGTTCTTACAGGCTGAAAGTGAAGTCACGTTCAGGGAAAAGGGGCAGCCAGCCTTCTATCAATGCAGCTGGTTCCCTGTTGTGATAAGGAGACCTTTTGCTCACCCTTCACACTTAAGCTAGGAGTGTATCTAAGTTGCAGAATTAAAGCTGTTTGGCACCACTTTCATTGCCATGCGTCAGTGCTATTGAATTTTGGAAGTTGTAGCATTACAAGGTCTTTATCTTTCTCTGCCAAAGAGTTCTGGTGCCTCACCAAACTCATAGCCATGATAGTTAAAAGTGGTGTCAAACTGCATTCATTCTACAGTATAGATGCACCCATAGACACAATTTGTGCCCAACTATAGCAGTAGACATACATTTCTTAAAGTAGGGAGGAACACTGGAATGGGCGACACATAGCACCCCATCCATAGATATTTTTGTTCCTATCTTCCCTGGCCAAAATGACTAGTGATCAAGGGCAACAGGAGTTTGTGTCTAGCAACATCTGGAGGTCCAGAGGTTCCACATCCTTTGCCAACTTTTCCTAAACCAGCCCCTTTCCCTCCCCAGGCCTTTCAACAGCTTGACTCTTTATTTCCATGCACACTCTGCCTATAGCATCAATGCTGCTTGATTTCACTAGTGTAGAAAAAAATCTGTGTTTATGTCTCCTGGGACAGGCAGGCTTCCTCTCCCTACATTTTTGATTATCCACAGGCATTTGGGTCTCAGGGAGCATTTGTGAGAAGCTGGGATCCAAAATCTGCTGGGGGCTGGTGGTAACTTTTATATGCCAAAGCCTTCCTGTTGTCACCAATGCGAGACTAATTCTGCCTTCCTGCGATTTGATCAGCTCACAGAAAAAGGATTTAAACTGAAGTCCTGTTTAAATTCTATATCACTTATAGATAGTTCAAATTACCCTGTGAGAAAGAGAGATGGAAGTCAGGGAAAAGTGGGGTGGGAAGGAGTGCGACCAGATGCAATGACCTCTGTGTGTGGGTTCCTTCAAGTCATTGAGATGCAGAGTGTTGATTTATGGCAACATCATGAATTTTGTAGAGTCTTCTTAGACTAGGAATACTCAGAGGTGATTTTTCCAGTTCCTTCCTCTGAAATATCGCCTACAGCAGCTGGTATTTGTTGATGGTCTCGCATCTAAGTTCTAACCAAATCTGACCCTGTTTAGTGTCAAAGATCAGATGGAATCTGGTGCTTTTAAGGTATTTAGGCCACCAGGTAATTGTGTAGAGGCCATTGTTCCTTCTGGATATTGTTGTTGTCCTTTCTGACATTCACCTTAAGGTCCACCTTAAGGGGACCTTATGGTGAATTTATCACAGGGTTTCCTTGACAATATTTGTTCTGAAGAGATTTGCCATTGTCTTCTTCTGAGAGAGTGTGTCATCCTCAAATCACCTGGTGGGTTTCAATGGCTAAGCTGGAAATCCAACCCTGGTCTCCAGAGCCATCTAACATTGAAACCACTATGCCATGCTAGTCTCTGAATATAACCTACAACCAAGTTTCAAACTACATTATATGACAATATAGATGGGGCCTGAGAGGGGATATGATAGCCTTGTTTCAAAAGTATGTCATATTGAAGATGGAGCTAACTTGTTTTCTGCTACTCCAGAGACTGTTTAAAATGAAGAAAAGAAGAGAGAGATCTTAGCTAAGGTCACTCTTCTCAAATGATAGTGGAAAGAGAGGATTATTTGTTCTCTGAGATACAGTAAGGAACGGTTAATCTGGCCCACTTTCCTTTAGCCAGAACATGGATGCAGAGTGGAGCAGAGGTGAATCCTGGCACCACAACAGCTTGGAATGAGACAAGGAAGCTCACTGAATAAACACATAGATCCCCTGGAGGAACATTACAAGGTCCAGCAAAGAATCACTTAAACTTTGCAGATTGTACCATCTCCTAGCTGAGCTGGAGATAGGCACGCAGCCCTTTCCTCTCGCCTGGAGCTAAACCCACCAAAAACTAGAGCATTTATACTATTTGTACTCTGTCTTGAGATGACCCATGGAATATTCCCTGTTCTAAAACTTAGAATGAAGAAGAGTTCACCACTTCCTAAGGCTCTTTGTTCTATATTGAACTACTTTTATTGGCAATTAGCCTCAGAATCTCATCATTAAAAATCCATACATTTCATCCTTATTAAAGAAGAAAAGGCTATGTTTCAAGCAACAAATCACATATGAGTGTGGACTCATATAATGCGGTTTAACTACATTATGAAAGTCTATGCTGACTATATGATGCAATTCCAAAAAAGCATTATATGGCAATGTATATGGAATGTTCTGTGTATGTGTGTGTGTGTGTGTGTGTGTGTGTACACACAAACCTACACATACAGTATATGCCAGTTCGTGTAACTAGATGGTGCTCATCATTTAGTTATGCTCTGCTGCTCTGGGTGCAATGCTTCAGCTCCATCATCAGAAAAGGAAAGCTTGGAGACATTTAACATAATATAGTTGATAAATATAATATAATAAATACAGCAGTTATCCGCATCACCTTTTCTTAAGGAACCATATATTCAATTTAAAAGGGATGCCACATCCCCTCTTTTTTTGAAAAATTAAGGTGTTGTGTGCTTTCAAGTCATTTCTGACTTAGGGCTACCCTATCATAACTCAGCTTGAAAGCATCACACTCCTCACAACACAACCATTTCCATACTGTTTGGGAGTGGAGAGATGTGTGGGGAATTGTCCACTGTCAAGGTATTTTGCTGTAGGTGGTTGTTTTGCTGCAAATTTTTTGAGGTCTTTCAGATAAAGTCATTGCAGTGCACCTAGCACCAAGAAAAATGGGTGGACGCATCTTTGCTCACACCTTTGCTTTCTGACAACATGGACATGACTGTGTTGGGAAGGGGGAAGACTCATTGCTTTCAAGATATGCTTGAGAAAAAAGCTTTGGAGTTTTGCATGGACCTCCACAATTATCAAAAAGGTGAGTAGTAATCGCATAAATAGCACAGTATTTTGAAATGTTAGACTGGAGACTCCAGTTCAACTCCCCCGCTCAGCCATGGAAATCCACTGAGTGACCTTGGGCCAGTTACACACTCTCAGGCCCAGAAAACCTATGGTAGGTTCACCTTAGGGTTGCCATATGTCAGAAATGATGAAGGCACACAACAACAACAACAACAACAACAACAACAACAACAACAACAACAACAACAACAGCAACAACAACAGCAACAGCAACAGCAACAACATCTCTGACTTATACCATCATAACTCACATATAGGATGACCCTGAATATGGCAAGTGGCTGAAACCAAGCAACAGTGTTTGTCTGATGACAATGCCAAAGAAATCCTATTGGTCTATCTATGTGTAGAAGTAATAAAACATGACTTTGGGTGACTAAAAATGCTTCACCAGGAGTGTGGATCATAGCCGGATTGGGACGGGACTAGACTGGGAGATGGATTATAGTTAAGTCATCATAGTTATATCTACTTTGCAGGATCTTGGCCAATACTTTCAAATGATTTTAGTTTTATTGAGTGTTTAGTTGCACTTTTTAGCTTTTGTACGGTGTCCATTTTTACTCTATATGAATAGTCTCCAACATGTCACAGGTAATAACTGGCTTACATTTCATCAAGCAACATTGCAGTGTGGACAAGATTGCAAAAGTTATGAATGAGGAGAACCTCACAAGCAGTTTGCTTTTGCCAGAACCTACAGGGAAGGGCAAGATTCCTTTCCTTCCCTCTACTTTTGAACTCGGTCTGTAGCAACTAAAGTAAGCTGAAGATGAAGGGAGAAAGTGAGATGAGGAGAGAAAAACTGTGACTTAAAAGGAACGCTTGAAATGTGACAAATAATTAATTGGGACCCTCCCTACCAAATTGAGACAGTTGGAGCACATAGAGTTGGAAGAGACACAATGGCCATCCAATCCAATGCCCTGCATGCAAGAAAAGCACAATCGAAGCACCCTTGACAGACGGCCATCCGGTCTCTGCTTAAAAAATGTCCAGAGAAGGAGGCCCCTCTACACTCTGAGCCAGTGTATTCAACTACTGCTGTTATCACTGGAATGGTTTTCCTAATGATTAGTTGGAATCTTTCCCTGTGTTGTTCGAATCCTCAATGTGGCATGCTTTCAAATATGTAAACATGGCTATTATGTCTCTTCTCAGTCTTCTTTTCTCCAAGTTAAACATACTCAGCTCCATGAGCCGCTCCTCATAGGACTTGGCTTCCAGGCCTTGGATCATTTTGCTCGTCTTTCTCTGGACAGGTATTTAGTCTTCCTTTTGTACATCACCTAGTACCGAATTGGGGAAAAGGTGGCATATAAAGGTTCCATTCTTTTCCTTCGTCCCCATCCCTTCTACTTTTCCTTGTACGCCATTCATGGACTCTCCGAATCTTCTCCATGAAGAGGATTCAGAGGTTAAGAACCACTAATTCAGAGGATCGCCTATTCCCTGATACAGAAGTTTCTTGCATATACTGAAAGCCCAGGGGACAACATTTTCCTTAAGAAGCCAAAGAAATCAGCAGATGGCAGCAGAGACTGGTGAATCAGAGCGCAGGATGACAGCCTGGGAAAGCTGGTCTCCGCTTCTTCTCTATCCCATGAGAAGAGAAACCACACACAGCTTCGGTCTCTCAGCAAAGCAGCTGCTTCTTCTGTTGGCTAGTGGGGGTTAGTTTGGGGAAGCGGTTAAGGGTCTCAAAGTGGGAAGAAAAAACTGCATAAGAGGCTGCCTTTCCCCCTCTTTAGTTTTCCAGGAATTGTTCTGGCAAGGCTTGGGGACAACCATCTATTTTGCTTTCTCCTGCATTTGGTTTCTCCTCTGCACTCCTTTAAATCTCAAGTTCTTATTTGCCTCAAATATGAAAAAATGCATAATTTGGGCCACGTAGCTCAATTTAATGAAAGCAATGACATACCTTACCTGAATACATCTTGCTGACAAAAGACTTGCATGGGGTCATCACAAGTTAGAAGATGGATCAACGCTACCATATAATGTACAGTAGAGTCTCACTTATCCAACATAAACAGGCCGGCAGAAAGTTGGATAAGCGAATCTGTTGGATAATAAGGAGAGATTAAGGAGAAGCCTATTAAACACCAAATTAGGTTATGATTTTACAAATTAAGCACCAAAACATCATGTTATACAACAAATTTGACAGAAAAGGTAGTTTAATATGCAGTAATGCTACGTAGTAATTACCATATTTACAAATTTAGCACCAAAATATCATGATGTATTGAAAACATTGACTACAAAAATGCGTTAGATAATCCAGAACGTTGGATAAGCGAATGTTGGATAAGTGAGACTCTACTGTAGTTTGAACTTGGTCAGTCTAGACACATATAATGCATTATTTGAACTGCATTGAACTGCATCATATGGGACTACACTGATTGTGTAATGAAGTTCAAACTGCATTATATGGCAGTGTCGTTCCATCCAGAGATGACTTGGAAGCTCATCACAACTAATTATTCCATCATAAACAGAAATAAAGGTAATTCTCCCTTACAAGGGCTCGTCCACAATGTCTGCTTAATGTATCAGCCACCCATTTTCCTTCCCAGTGTGTCCATTTAAAAGGATCAGGTGCTATGGTGTCAAAGATATTATATGTTCATCGTGCATATCTGGAATTCTGAAATAAAAAAATATGCCAGAATCTGAGTCCCCTTCCACACAGCTGTATAAAATCCACATTGAACTGGGTTATATGGCAGTGTGGAATCAGATAATCCAGTTCAAAGCATATATTGTGGATGATCTGCCTTGACATTCTGGGTTATATGGCTGTGTGGAAGGACCCTGAGAATAAATTGGCTGGGATAGTCTCACCTTTGCTTTCCTGTGGTCTACTGTACATGAATGTTGTTTCATGCACAAAATTATCAAAAATGTATTGCATAAGATTACAGTGAATAATAAGGGGTATTAATAAATGTTGGAAATGTAAGACTAATGAAGGTACATTCTTCCATCTATGGTGGTCATGTAAAAATACAGCAGAATTTTGGAAAAAGATCCATGCTGAATGCCAAAAAATTCTCAAAAAATCTTTCCCTATGAAACCAGAATATTATCTGTTGGGCATGTTCGATTTGGGATTATTTGCAGATCGAAATTTGGATAAAATATTCACTTTTTTGACAACAGCAGCAAGAATAGTCTTTGCCAAAAGATGGAAGCTGGACACTATTCCTGAAATGAAAGATTGGATTATAAAGATCATGGATTTAAAAGACATGGACAAATTAACATTTTTATTGAAAGAAAATTGTGGCAGTGGATTGGAAAAAACAGACTGGTCATTACTAGAAAACTATCTCAAGAAATATTAAAGATGTAAGGGGGAAAGAACTTATATTTGATATAATAATGACTTTAATAAAAGGCTGTTCCACAGGAGGAGTAAGAGCGGAAGTCATCGAATACCCCCTCTCCCCTCTCCCCCCTTTTTTATTTTTATTTTTATTTTATCTTTTATTTATTTTTATTTTTTAAATTTCTCTATTATTGTATTTCCTACTTTCCTATACATTTATTGTTCTCCCACTTTTATGTAACACAATGGTTTTTGTTGTTCTCTTTTTTATCTATGTTTTTTTTGCTCCTTTTTCTTTCTTCCTACTTTTCTATATTTTATATTGTTCTCCCACTTTCTATGTACTGTTTAATATCTTTTTTGTTTAATAAAAATTTGATTAAAAATAATAATAATAAGGGATATTTATCATTAATTAGTTTCACATTTAAACCTGGGTCGCATCTCCAAGCTATCTCATTATGTATATGAAAAAACAGGTATTCCAAAATAATAATAAAAAAATACAAAACCCAAAATATGCCTGGTTCCAAGCATTTTGTAAGATTCTGCCTGTATTCTATCTGAATCCCTGGAAAGCATTTGATTATATGGCAAATCCAACAGCTAAAACTAAGTTGTATTTGGAGAAATGGGAAATGTGGCCAAACCAAAATCCACCCATTTGTTCAGCTCTATATAGAAATATAGTTGAACCCAATCGATCTTTTTCTCAAGGTGAGTGTATATAATATTGTACCCTCGGAAAGGAGCTTCTGATAAATTGGGAAACAGAGCCTTAAAATGTCAAAGAATTGTCCCTATTGATTGAATGTTTGTATTTCACATGCACATTTATTTCAGCATCTCACAGAACCAAATTGCCAATGATGACATGGTATCAAAACATTTACATAGACCTTTACAGAGTTTTAATGAAACTTTACAAACTTGAGTGAATGAAGCATACAAACAGTAAGGGTTACTTTAAGGCTATAAAGAAACAAACACCCTTCAATAAAAATTCCTACTTGCCTTAAATGAAAAGAAAATACAAAAAGCAAACAGGGCGCAAATAAATCAGAAACAACCCCTTGTAAAAACACAAGATCTAAAGTGCTGAAGATCTTGAAAGATAGAAAAACAATCAGCAGGATTAGCCTTCATCCACTCGGATATTTTAGTCTCCCAGAGTCACGATTTGTTGCAGGATCTACACAGAATGAGACCTTTTATGACATTGTCACCTGAAGAGTTGTAAACAAGGTCCCTGAGTTTCAGCCACTTGCCACGTACCCCTTTCCCCTCTAAAAACAAAATATGGCCAAGAGAAACATTATGCCAACATATTTGTTACTTTACCCCATTGAATCCCATTTTGGTTCCAGAAAATGTAATGAGTAGCAGGGATGGGATTTGTGTGATACGTATGGGCCTTGGAGATGGATCTCTGTATATTGGTCATCCATTTGATTGTACATGTAGTGTTTGGGTTGCAAAACATTGTCATTCAACACAAGGATTGTATTAGATAATTCATGCATAACTCCACATGCTGGGATTAAAGTTATCTATTGGGTATCAAGGGTTAGAAGACTGTCAAATTAAAATTTGTAAAACACTTGTGTAGAGTACCATGTACACTGATTATGATGTTGACAATGACAACAACAACTTGAACTAGAATAACTACAATAATCTCAGCCATTGCTTAAAGGTAAGTGGAAGTGAATTCTGCCCACCAAATATATGTTTCTAGTTGATACTGACCCCATTGGTGTGGTATTCCATGATAGCTGGGGGATCCCAAAATTAGTTCATTGATTCTTAATGATTTATGTGTAATTTAAAAAAAGCAATCCAATCTCTCCTTCAAAATGATGATACCCAAATAAATTAATGTTCAACAGGCTGGCCCCTTTGAACAGTTTATTAGAATTATAAGTGGGTTCATAAAATGTAAGATGCATGAAATTAAACATTGGCTCATGCTGGTGTTATGTGCCTTCATTAACTCTGATGATTGGTGACCCTAGTTTAGTTGGTACCTTCAAGTTGAGTCTTGCTTATGTTGATCCCAGGTCTCCAGAGTCATCGTTTAATGCACCACACTGGCTAGATCTGGTTAAATCTCAGTGGCTGAGATCTTACATTAAGTAGACATAGACTAATGCCCTTTCCATGCAGCTATCCATTCTGTCCCTTGTTTTGGCCAAGCTCCTAGTGAGGTTGCTATGGCTGCTTCTTACCAATGGGGAGGGAAAGAGGAGAAGGAGAAGAAAGCAATTCAGAGTGAGGCTGGGCTGAATGTGAGGAGAGAAAAGAGACAATGTCCTCCCAGATGGAATGGACCACCCTTTTCCTTCCACTCAGAATGAAGACCTTTGTTCTGCTTTGAATTGACCTCTTTCCCCTTCTTTGACAAGGAGGATGGACAAAGGACAGGAGCACACAATATGGCCCCTGAACCTGTTGGGAACACATTCCTGATATTCGCATGGAATGTGTAATCATGGATTATACGAAGGTTGAATGAAAAGTAATGCCTCCACCTTCGTAACTCCTCAACAGATGGCAGTACTGGTATGTGGCAGGTACTGGCTTGTTCAGTAGACTCTCCTCTACAGTTCCATTTGGCGGGAAGCCTTAGCATTGAACGGTTGTGCTGTTAAAGTTCAAAGTATGGAGCCCTGAGCAGACAGTCGGTCAATGCAACTTAAGCAATGTGAAGCACTGAATTCTTGGTAGCAGAAGGTGTCACCCCAAAGGAGATTCATCCGAGAATGCAAGCTGTTTGTGGTGATTGTGTTGATGTGAGTACTGTGCGTTGTTGAGCGAGTAAGTTTAAAGATGTTGACGTGAAAACATCTGACTTGCGTGACAAGCAAAGAGTTGGATGTCCTGTGACAGCAACCACCGAGTTTCACAAGCAAAAGGTTGACAGATTGATTCAGGACGATTGTCGTATCACTCAGAGAGAAATATCAAGCTTAATCGGCATTTCACAAGAATGTGTGAAATACAGTTGCATCTGTCAAGTAGGGAAATTTAGGTACGCTTTATGCGGGAGGCTAATTTAACTAATTTGCAACATCATAAAAACTGCCAGCAAAACACGAGGAAAGGAATGAGGAAGTACAGCCACTAGTGGACAGTGAAGCAACAGCTCCCCCTGTGGCCGGAATCGTGAAGCTGGAAAAAAAATGTTAAAATGCCTCTGTGTCTGTCTATATATGTTGTTTGTCTGTTGGCATTGAATGTTTGCCATATATGTGTTCATTGTAATCCACCCTGAGTCCCCTTCAGGGTGAGAAGGGTGGAATATAAATACTGTAAATAAATAAATAAATAAATAAATAAATAAATAAATAAACGTGTGGGTCACATTATTGCTTTTCTTGGCTATTGGAAGATCTGTGCATCATGGGTACCCAAGATGCTGATGTCTGAAATGAAAGCGCACAAACTTGAAATTTGCCAGGAACTTCTCTCGCATTACGAGAATGAAGGTGACGCCTTTCTCCTTTGAGGTGACACCTTCTGCTGTTAAGAATTCAATGACTGCACGTTGCTTAAGTCGCATTGACTGACCGTCTGTGCAGGTTTCATACTTCGCACTTTAACAACACAACCATTCAATGCTAAGGCTTCCCACCAAATGGAACTGTAGAGGAGAGTCTAATGAATAAGCCAGTACCTGCTGCATACCAGTACTGCCATTTGTTGAGGAGTTATGAAGGTGGAGGCATTACTTTTCATTCAACCTTGTACCTATTATTTTCAATGGGACAAACAACAGAGGTAGCAAGAAGAGCATGTAGTTTGTAGTGTACAAATATAAAAGGCCCTAAGTAAATAAGTGAAATAGAGATAAAATGTATAAATGAATCCAGATGAATTGGTTCCTTTGCACTCTATAAAAAACCCCATATGCATACATAGGGTACTAATAGAATTCTGTACAGTACCTTAAAGAAGTTGAACCTACCTAGTGAGCAGTAATCTACCTTGAATTTTATATGGCTTACTCTCAGGTAATTCTGTGTGTGCATGCACGCCTTCAAGCCACCTTTTCATTTATTAATTTTATAGAGTTTTCCTAGGTCAGGAATACTCAGAGGTGTTTTTTCCCAGTCCCTTCCTCTAAAATACAGCCAAAAGCACGTGGCATTCCTTGGCTGCCCCCATCCAAGTACTTACCAGGGCTGATCCTGCTTACCTCCAAAGATCAGATGGTATGTGGTGCGTTTAAAGTTTTTAGGCTGCCAGGCAACTATGTACAGTATTTGCGGCCTTCTTAAAGATAATATGAAAATATGTATTAGTGGATTGCTCTATGGCTTGCTTGTTGTGGATGCTGGTCTTTTTATGATGGAGCTAGATTTAGCAACCATGTTGTGTTGTCGAAGGTTTTCATGGCTGGAATCACTGGGTTGCTGTGAGTTTTCCGGCCTGTATGGCTTTGTTCCATAAGCATTCTCTCCTGACGTTTTGCCCACATCTATGGCAGGCATCCTCAGTGGTTGTGAGGTCTGAGACCTCACAACCTTTGAGGATGCCTGCCATAAATAAGGGTGAAACGTCAGGAGAGAATGCTTCTGGAACATGGCCCATGCAGCCCATAAAACTCACAGCAACCCTACCATGTTGTTCTCTGTATCAAGAAACAGGACTTGGATCAATAGTTTAGCAAACTGGGTAAAAGGCCAAAAGATATAGTATGTGCATTAAATTGGAAAGGAAGCAGTGAAGCAAGAAAAAGGGCAGGGAAGAGAAACATAAATCTGCCTGTCAAAGTTGCGTTCTTCTGTGGCTTCGTTGGTCACTTTCCACAACAATGTGTTGAATTATATAATGCCCCAATGTGGAAATGAGCGGAAATGGGGGCTTCCTAATACATAACTGATGCTGTATGCCTGGTAAGATCATTGGAGGAACAGAAACTGCTGCCACATTCTGTAGCTGTACAAATCCTTCTCAGTCGACTAGATGGGCATTTATTTTCGCTATTAGGCAATCCTAGCAAACTGGCACCCTGGTCCTATGCTTGTGCAGAGAACCACAGAGGATGCATCTACATTGTCAGATTAATGCAATTTGACCCCCATTTTAACTGCCATGGCTCTAGGCTATGGAATCCTGTGAGTGGTAGTTTGGTGATGCATCAACATTCTTTGGTAGGGAAGACGAAATAAATACCTTGTGAAACTACAACCCACAGGATTCCATAGCCTTAGGCATAGCAGGTTTTTTTCATGTCAGGAGCAACATGAGAAACTGCAAGTCACTTCTGATGTGAGAGAATTGGCCATCTGCAAGGACGTTGCTCAGGGAACGCCCGGATGTTTGATGTTTTACCATCCTGTGGGAGGCTTCTCTCATGTCCCCACATGGGGAGCTAGAGCTGACAGATAGGAGCTCACCCCGCTCACCAAATTTGGTCAGCAGTTCAGCCGGCACAAGGGTTTCACCCATTGTGTCACCGTGGGCTCCAGCATAGCCGGGCTGTGGCACAGCTGGCTAGTAACCAGCTGCTATAAATCACTACTGACTGAGAGGTCATGAGTTCGAAGCCCGGGTCGGGTTAAGCCTCCAACCATTAATAGCCCCGGCTTGCTGTTGACCTATGCAGCCCCAAAAGACAGTTGCACCTGTCAATTAGGGAAATTTAGGGACGCTTTATGCGGGAGGCTAATTTACAACACCACAAAAAAACTGCCAGCAAAACACGAGGAAAGGAATGTGGAAGTACAGCCACTACTGGACGGTGAAGCAACAGCTCCCCCTGTGGCCAGAATCGTGAAGCTGGAAAAATGTTAAAAATGCCTCTGAGTCTGTCTAATGTATGTTGTTTGTCTGTTGGCATTGAATGTTTGCCATATATGTGTTCATTGTAATCCACCCTGAGTCCCCTTCGGGGTGAGAAGGGCGGAATATAAATACTGGAAATAAATAAATAAATAAATAGCAGTTAAAGTAGTGTCAAACTGAATTAACGCTACCTTGTAGATGACCTTGAGTCAGTCTGTGAAGGAAGGCCACTGTTTTGTGCTCATTTGCATTCTAAATGCTGCTGCTCTTTGTTTACATTCCACCTATGTCTCAATTGGGCATTCAAGGTGTCTTATGATAGATTGGAAAAAAAGTTAAAAATTAAAAAAAAATCAATTAAAACCCAGCACACTGTACAAATCCCATCCTGTTTAAACAACCTAGCTTCGAAGTATCAGTGAAACAGAAAACATTTCACTGGCTTGTGCCGATCTAAGCTCTCTGGGAATTAAGTTCCAGAATTTTGGGGCAGCTACTGAGAAGGCCCTCTTTCATCAAATCTATCTGATTCTAGTTTTCTCCTTACATTTGCTAGGAAGAGTTTTCAAACTTTGCAGACATTAGGAGACTATATTCTAGGAATCCTTCAGACCAAATTGCCACGAGTTGGGGATGTTCCTGAACCTTGCATGATACACTCAACCATAACTAATAACACAGCCCAACCTGTGTTTTTTTCTTGGTGTCTTGGTTTTTAGGCTTGTTCCTGGGGTTATTTGGGGAACTGATTCAGAAAATTGCATTAGATGAACCACATCTTAAGTATGGTTTTCTACAGGCGAGAAGATGACAACTGGTAGGTACCATATGTTCTGTATCTTAAAAGCTAGAGCTCATGGTGAAAAACTAGTGCCAGTTTTGGAATTAGCAGGTCAAATATACCCAGATACAGGGCTAACCAACATGTGTGTTGGCTAGCATATTGACTCCTACAGAAATGTAGCCCTTCCATCCCAGGAATATCATAGTGTCACACTGGAGGACTTAGAAAATACCTAGAGAGGACATACTTTGCTAGACATGGATAAATGAAATCATTGGTACAAGTCCTGTGGATATGGAGGTCATACTGTAATGGGAATTTATGGATTTATGGTCTGTGTCCTAATTTCTGAAGCAACAGAAAACAAGCTCAGGTCACCTCTTAGTCTTTCCTTCTCCAAACTAAACACATCAAGTTCCCTGAACTGTTCCTCAAGGGCATGGTTTCCAGGTTTTTTTTACTACTTGTTCAACCTCTTCTGGACTTATTCCACTTTGTCAATATTTTCTTGAACTGTTGGTCCCAGAACAGAACAGCCTTCTAGGTGAGATCTGACCAAATCAAAAGAGAGTGGACCCATTTCCCTTCATCTGTATGCTATATTGTTATTAGTAACAGACTAAAATGTCATTGGCCTATTGGACTGCTGTATCACACTATTGTCTCATATTTAGATTGTAGTCTAAGATCCCAAGATCTTTTCTCCCTGTATTGTATTCAAAACAGGCATCACCCATTCCCAATTTATCCTTAGATGTAAATAAGCAGGAATTCTGAGGTGCATTTTCTCAATGAAGGGTTTTATGAAATTATTTTTTCCCGATAATTAGACATAATATGTAGTAGGAAAAGGGCTGGTTTAGCACAGCAGGTTAACCACCAGCTGCAATAAATCTTGCTATTTGAAAGGTTGGTAGTTTGAAGCCCTGGTCAGGGGTGAGCACCCAACCTTCAGACCAACTTACTGCCCACCTAGCAGATAAAAAAAGCTGTGAGTAGATAAATAGGTACCACTTAAGTGGCGAGATATTTTAATGGTAATACCAGGAAATACAAGACAATGCCAGCAATCAAACAAAAAAGGAAGAAATCTATGAACAGGCCTCTTCAACATGGAGGATGGAGTGACAGAAACCCCGTCCCCCATGGCCAGAATCGAACACAGCCTCCAAGATGCCAAAAGATTGGAAAAGCCTTTATACCTCTATCTGTACTGTTGTCTGTCCTGTCTGTATACCCCCCATAGCTGGAACTGAGCACAAACCTATGAGATGCTGAAGATGAGAAAAACCTATATATACCTCTATGTACAATTGTCTGTCTTGTCAGTGTACAAATGACACTGAATGTTTGCTGTATATGTGATCTATGATCCGCCCTGAGTCACCTTCAGGATGAGAAGGGTGGAATATAGAAACCGCAAATAATAAATAAATAAATAAATAAATAAATAAATCTGCACATTTTCTTGGTTTTCTGGGATGTCCTGCAAAAGAACAACAACAAAATGCTTTTCAGTTTGTGCACATTTTAAAAATGAGCAAGGTTTAAAACTGTAGGGTACTGAACTTTATCTGCATTGTGCCCATTGCTCTGACATCTGGCCAGGCAAAAGCTGTTCTCTTCAGTTCCAGCTGAAGCATTCCTGGAAAGTGGAAAATGGCATGGAAACTAGATGCTAGAAGTGGTGGACCCCAACGGGTAGTAAATCACCCGATTCTTCCTCTCTGGATTTCACTGGTTTCTCAGATCCCCAAGAACAAAATAAATAAATAAATAAAACAATAATAAAAAAGACCTTCGGGAGTCCATGGGGATGCTAGGTTTAGTGGTATCAGATTAACAACTGCCAACTATTCAATGAATTGGCCAGAAATGTACTCCTTTGTGTTCCTTTTATATTTCCCAGGTTTTGTGTTTCATCTTTTCTTTTCTTTTCTTTTGCACATGATGAAAAAAGCATTCCTTGTGGCAGGGTAAATGTTTGCCCAGTATTTTAAATGAACTATCCAAGGTGCTGATCCTATTTTGGGATGGGTACCGGGCACCTTGGATAGCTCCTTTAAAGTTCATACTAAAACCTTGAAAGATTAATCTTCCAACTGACATGGAACCCATCTACAGCACCACAAATCTTTTGTTCTCAGATGAATATGAAAGAAGATTAAATAAAGAAAATCTGGTCAATAAAAAGTTCGTGTGAGATAAGGCAGGCTCTGATTTCTGACAGAGAAGAATTCCATGTTTTTGCCCCATAATGGATTTTTTGGAGGAAATTTAGATTCCGTCAGGTTTTCTTTTGTTTTACTTACTTTTCCTAAAACCCAGAAAACTGCAACAATGCCATCTTTTTAAAATTAGCAAAGCCTGCATAAGGTCCATCTGTGATTATTTAATCAACATAGGGAGGACGTAATATTTTATTACAGCGGTGGCTGTTTGCTTTCTTTAGAAAATTCACAAACCAGATATATTCCATCTCCCATGTGATGAATACACTTTCAGACATCGAGTAAACGCAGTCTAAACTTCCATAGGATGTTTAATTCATTAGATGATATAAGGCAACACCAGCAACAGCAGCATAAATCTCCAGCCTCCCCCACCGCCATCAAAATGTGTGGATGTGAGATGAGGAAAGTATTATCTCCATACCTAAAACCCTCAAAGGACTGCATGTTTTTGATATTCACAATAAGTTTCACTCTACTAAGAAACATCTTTTCAATTTCTTCTTATAGGGTTAATATCCTGTATCAGGTATTTAAGTACAGTAGAGTCTCACTTATCCAACATTCGCTTATCCAACGTTCTGGATTATCCAATGCATTTTTGTAGTCAATGTTTTCAATACATCGTGATATTTTGGTGCTAAATTCGTAAATACAGTAATTACTACGTACTGCATATTGAACTACTTTTTCTGTCAAATTTGTTGTATAACATGATGTTTTGGTGCTTAATTTGTAAAATCATAACCTAATTTGGTGTTTAATGGACTGGTCCATGAGGTCACGGAAAGTCAGAGATGACTAAACGACTGAGCAGCAGTAGGCTTCTCCTTAATCTCTCCTTGTTATCCAATGTTTTTGCTTATCCAACGTTAAGCCGGCCTGTTTATGTTGGATAAGTGAGACTCTACTGTATATAGTAGACCCTTGGTACCTGCTGGGGTTTGGTTGCAGGGCCCCTTCCGTCATGGATAGCAAAATCAGTGGATACTCAAGTTTACTATATACAATGATAAAATGGTGTCCCTTATACAAAATGGCAAAATCAAGTTTTGCTTTTGTGAATTTTTGTTTGGAATCTTTTAAAGCTGTGGATAGTGGGATCCATAGATAGAAAATCCACGGAGGGCTGTCTGTACGTAATAAAGGAAATAAGTAAATATATCTGACAATGAAACTTATATTGGTCCTATCCTCCCAGAAATTGGATGGAAATGGAATTATTTTGGAACTTTATTGGAGAGTTACAAATATATATTAGTAACTAGCTGTGCCCGGCCACGTGTTGCTGTGGCGAAGTATGGTGGTGTGGGAAATAAAGTATCTTATATTATCTGCTTAGAACTGGATTATATGAGGCCCCTTCTACACAGCTGTATAAACTGCACACTGAAGTGGGTTATATGGCAGTGTGGAGTCACGATAATTCAGTTCAAAGCAGATAATATAAGATTATAAATGGGTTATATAGCTTGAGTCTGCACTGCCATATAATCCAGTTAAAATCTGATAATCTGTATTTTATAGGCAGTGTGGAAGAGGCCTGAGTGAGGCCTAACTCTGCCTGCCCCCTGGGCTGAGTGGGTTGCTAGGAGACAAAGTGGGCGGAGCTTAACCTTCTAACTGGCAGCAATTGGATTTATTTATTTCGTGTCAAAAGCATTGGTACAGCAAATACATTTCAAATAATGGAAATAAAATAAAAAAAGAAAAGAAATCACAAGCAATTAAATAGTTTTGGACCAAAAGCGGGCAACAGCAACCGCATTGTCCATAGCTTTAAACAACTCCTCCTCCGTACATGAGGCAGGGCATTGTGGGCAAGCATACATATGCTGAGTTGTTTGTTCAGCTCCACAGTCACACAAGGTGGAGGATTCCTCCAGGTAGTGCCACCTTGCCAAGTTGTCTTTTGATCTGCCCACTCCGCTTCTGAGTCTGTTCAGGGACTTCCAAGTGGCCCATTCTTGGTTTGCCCCTGGAGGAAGACCCTCTTGGGGGGCCATCCAGTTAGAATTGCCAGGTTTAGCTGCCCAGAGCGACACCCTTGCTGTTGCTGGAGGAACATCAAGAGGAGTGGTGGTTCTCATGAAGCCCTTCCTTGATTTGAGTCTGGTGGGAGGAGGGTGATAGTCATGCAGTGGGTGGCTTTCACAATGTTCGACCTTTTTTCTCTCACCATTAGCAGCAACTTCCCGTCGCACGTCAGGAGGGGCAATGCCAGCTAACTTGTAGAGTTTATCAACAGGTGTAGGTTTAAGGCATCCTGTGATGATTCTGCATGTTTCATTCAGTGCTATGTCCACCTGCTTTGCATGGGCAGACTTGTGCCAAACAGGACAGGCGTACTCAGCCGTTGAGAAAGACAAGGCCAGGGCTGATGTTCTTATTACTTGAGGGTCTGCTCCCCATGCGCTGCCAGTCAGTTTCCGCAGGATGTTATTGCGTGCAGCTACTTTGTGCTTGGTGTTCATGCAGTGTTTCCTATATGTTAATGTTCGATCTAAGGTGACACCAAGATATTTAGGATGGAAACAGTGTTCGAGCTCTTGGCCTTCCCAAGTAACTTTCAGTTTCCTGTTGGCTTCACAGTTACGTAGGTGGAAAGCACACACTTGTGTCTTGGCAGGGTTGGGCTTCAGGTGGTTCTCTTTGTAGTAGCTGGAGAGATCTTTCAAGGCATTGGTGAGTTGCTTTTCAACTGTTTCAAAATCTTTTGCTTGTGTTGTAAGGCCAAGGTCATCAGCATATATAAAGCTCTTTGTGAGTGGTGGTAGTGGCTGATCGTTCGTGAAGATGTTAAATAAGGTCGGTGCAAGAACGCTGCCTTGGGGTAAACCATTCTTTTGCCTCCTCCATCTGCTTTTCTGGCCCTGAAACTCCACATAGAAGCTGCGGTTTTCTAGGAGGGTCTGGACAGTTTTTGTAAAGTCAAAGTCCCAGGTGATATGGTAGACTTTATGCAGCATTTTTCTGTGTTGCACCGTGTCATAGGCTGCCGTAAGGTCCACAAAGACTGTTCCCGTAATGCAGCCTTTCTCATAGCCTTCCTCGATATGTTCAGTCAGATGAAGAATTTGACCTGTACATTTTTTTTATCCAATTGCTCATCCCCAAAAGCATTGGATGAGCAATTGGATAAAAATGATTATTCCTCTACCTCTAATTAGGACTTTATTTTTCTTTTCTTTTTGTTGTATGAACGTAGAGGCATGGATGAGAGGTTGTGCTGCCAAGTTTAGTGTTTCTGGGATGTGTAGTTTTGTTGTTTTGTCCTAGGCCGAAATTTCATTACCCTTTTATATATATAGATGGCTGCACATTCATGATCCCTATATAGCCCCTAGTTTAGGGTTTACAGTCAATACTGCCCAAACCCTATTTACTGGTAAGCAGCCACAGGGTCCCATCTGCACTGCCATATAATGTAGCCTGACACTGCATTATATGGTCAGTGGAGACTCATGGAATGCAGTTGAACTGCACTGAACTGCATTCCATGAGTCTACATTATATGTCAGTGTAGATCCATCGTGGGATAGATGGGGTCCATTCTCCTTTTGAAAAGTGAATGCCTGATGTTTCCATCTCCACCCCAGCTCTGGAGTGAATGGGTTTTCCAAAAGGTGCCTTTTTCTACTGGAGATCACTGTTTTGCACTTACTCAAAGTCACCTAAGGTGTTTCCATAGCCAAGTGGGACTCAAACCCTGATCGCCAGAGTCGTAGTGTAATACTCAAACCACTGCACTTTGACAGTCATGGCAACAGTGTCACAATCGTGAATATGTAGGAAGACTATTAATATGACTCAGTTATAGTTGTAAATATCTAGGCTTGTGCTTTTCAGCTGACCTTGATCTGTTTCTGCTGGCCAAATTTCAGTAGACTCCTGGATCTGTTTTCACGTGCCAATCGAAAACAGGTGGGTAACAGAATAGCCATTTTTGGTCTGCAGATACTCCAAAACAGGGGTGCACAAGAGAGAAGATTATTTTCCACATCCTCCCATAGTGTATTTCTCCTACTGCTGGGACACAGAAAACCAGAAAACCTCAATAATCAGGCAGACAACTATGGAGAAAGGCATTCCTTCAAGTACCAAAGTTCCAAACTGTTTAGACCTTAAAATGTTGCCAGTAGCATTTAGAATTCAGATTGAAAGTGGACCTAGGGAGCAGGTCTTGAATTCAGATTGAAAGTGGGTGTGGAGACATCAACAGTAGGTTGTCAGTCAATTCAAGGTTCCTAATATTGTAGCGATGTCTTTTAAATTTAGAAATGGAGCGCAGCAGGAGTAAAACCTGGTTCACATCGGCCTCTCTTAAGGAACAGCAGGGCATGTGTCCCATTCCCAGTGTGTTCTGGAGGAAATCTACATTCTCCAATTACATCCTCTTTTTGGCATAAGCCCAAATGCCAGCACAGAGGGGTGTGGTGCGTAAAAGGGGGAGGGAAGTGTCGGATACAAACCTGATGGATTCCTGTGCTGGATGAAATGCCAGACACAGCTGTTCCTTTGCGATGCTTACCAGAGAGAGAGGAAGCTGGCCAGATGTTGTTCATTTCCTCTGTTGCTGTGTGGCCAGCTCTTTGTTGTAGAGGGAGGGCGAGGGAGCCTCTTTTTCTGCCTCTAAATTATACAACACGATTCCAAGTGTGGGAATGCCGGGCAGAAGAGGAATGCCAGAACAGCCTTTTGCTAGCAAAAGAAGGGATTGTGCATAATGCTGAAGTAGTGCATTGGTTTCTTCTGTCTAATTCAGCAGCTTACATACTTACACCCATGTAACATTTCCTTCATTGGCAGCTCTGAGAGAGGCTCCACTTTAGATCAGTGCATGAGGAGTTACTTTTTTGGACAGCTTTCAGAATACTCCTTCCTTCATTCCTTCCGCCGGTTCTTCCATCTCTCTCTCTTTCTATTTCCTTCTTTGTTTGCCACCTTTCTGCCAAAGCAGGTTACAATAAAAGTGAAATTAAAAGTGGCTAAATCATTGTGTCAAAAGGTTGGTGGTTCAAATCTAGGGAATGGGGTGAGCTCTCACTGTTAGCTCCAGCTTCTGCCAACCTAGCAGTTCGAAAACATGTAAATTTGAATAGATCAATAGGTACGACTCTAGTGGGAAAGTAATGGCACTCCATGCAATCATGCCGGCCGCATGACCTTGGAGGCGTCTACAGACAGCACCGGCTCTTCAACCTAGAAATGAAGATGAACACCAACCCACAGAATTGGACACAACTAGATTTAATGTCAGGGGAAAATCTAAATCACTGTGTAGTGTGTTGTTATTAACTGCTGTCAAGTCGATTTTAGTTTATGAATACCACACCTCCAATATTTCACCAGTCCTGGTCAAGTTTTGCAGACTCAGTATAGTGGCTTCCTTGATTGGGTTCAGAAGGTGATGTTCATATTTTCCTATAGACATCTACCTTACGAACCATCATCACTGTTTCTAGTGAGCCATCTTTTCTCATGATATGACCCAAGTGTGATCATCTCAATTTAGTCATTCTGACTTCTGGGGAAAATTCAGGACTGATTTATTCTGGGATCCATTTATCTTCTTAGCAGTCTACATTATCTGCAGCATCTTTCTTCGGCATTACATATCAAAGGAGTTGATTTTCTTCCTTTCAGCTTTCTTTGCTGTCCAGCTTTCTAGGTTTCCATTTCCAACCTAGAAATAGAAAATACCATATCAGCTAGCTATGAGATTTTGAGAGCTGTCATTCAAAAAAGTAAATTGTCCAAAGTCCTTAGGGATCTTTTTCTCTCCTCTCTGCTGAGATTATTGAGTATAAGCTACTTTTGCACTTTGAATTCAATTTGCAGCAACTGAAGCGAGCAGAGGGCAAAGAGGGAAAGCGAGAGGAGGAGAGAGAAACCGAGACATTTCAAAGCAGGTGAAAACATGGGATGACAGAGGAATAATCAGGATTGTCCCTGCTGGAATGGGACAGTTGGAGGATGTGAGCTAGAAATGCTGGGATCTGGAGTTCAACACCATCCAGAGGACCATACAATACCAATCCACACACAATTTGCCAGTAGAGTAACTTCTGGTGGAAACATGCCATAGAATCACATGGGTGGGGGGGGGGCATAGAAAATCTCCAGAGAATGCATATTTTGTTGGAAACTGGTACCAGTTTGTTGGAAACTTTTGATACCAGGCCTGTGGGTACAGGGGATGTACTGTATTTGGGACTCCTTCATAGTTCTTGGGTGTTTGTGGAAATGGGGTGTGCTATCTTGATGTGTTTGGGGGGATTTCTGTGAACTGAAGACATGAAACAATCAGGGCCAGCTAACACCTTCCAATTAATTATTCTTCCAGGTAGGAAGCAGCCAGACTCTGAAGTTGAAAGGCCATTCAATGCTAATCAAGGTGGTCAGTTACAACATTCACACTTGCCTCAAATAGACAAGAGTTCTTTCTCCCAACTTGGACCTTCCACAAATATATGAACCCCACTTGCCTGGTTTCCAACAGACCTCACAACCTCTGAGGATGCCTGCCATAGATGTGGGCAAAACGTCAGGAGAGAATTCTCCTGAAACATGGCCATACAGCCCGGAAAACTCTCAGCAACCCAAAAATATATTTGTTAGACCTGGGGAGATTTTCAGGGAGCCCAGAAATGGTGTGCAGTGGCCATGCCTAAACTCAAGAGGAGAAGCTCAGATATAGACTCAGCCATCTATAGCTGTCTCACACCACACAGATCTATGGACGATTGTGATCAAAGTAGACCTGTCACTACAAATAGGAACTACCTGAACATATCCCCTAGCCCTTGAAATCCTCTATCCTCTTCAGCACCTGTTTCTTCAGACCATTTGTGGGAAACCTTCTCACGACACTGGATTTAGAACAAAAAATGTGAGGTTCTTTTGCTCTTGCAGCATTAGGGAAGATATGGCACTGTTTGAAGTTCCAGTAAAGATGGCAAAATGGGTTGGGGCCTCGAGGATGTGTACGCAGCTGCCACCCTTCTTGACGAAATGTGGGTGCTGCGGATGTGAAACCTGAGAGACCTTGCATAAGAGGGGCCTGTGCCGTTGGTTCAATCCACCGGCAGCTGCATCAAGCAACTGGGCGGGCAGGTTTTTTCGAGGGCTCTGGTGGAACTCCTTGCTTGGGGAATTGCAGCTGTAGTTTCCCAAGGGGCCCTCCCACACCCACACCCAGCCCTGGTGGGTTTCTGGTCTTCATTTTGCGCAATCTATCTTTAGAGAACTGCATGCTCATTTCTGAGAAGGGGTATCAGCCTTCATGCAGGGGCTGGGAAACCACTTCCTGCAAGCGTTAACTGAACTGGGAGAAGACTCTGCTCCCCCCTTCTCATGCCCCATTGTCCCCCCCCCCCCAAGTTGCCATCCAAAGAACAGAGAAAAGTAGGCTGTGCTCCAAAGAAGGCCAGCCATAATGAACCATTGCCCATGGAATACCAAGGAACCAAGTTGGTGACCCTCCAAGAGAGCTGTTCAAGGAAAATAGAAGTTGGTGCACTTGAGTGCCAAGAGTAGGCATATTTGGGCATATATTAGGGGGCTCGTGGACCACTGCTGCTAGTCCCAGATACCTTTTCCTCTTCCATTTGGTCACAAAGACATTATTCTAACATACAACTGAACACATTTTATTCAGTGTCGTTGACTGCTGTCAAGTTGATTTCATCTGATGGCAGCTCCATGTTACCAACAGCCCTGCTCAGGTCCTGCAAAGATGGGGCCTTTGCTTCCCTGATTGATAATATTCACCTGTTTCATAGAGTAGGAAAATAAAATATGCATTAGGAGCCCCAGGTAGCTCAGTGGGTTAAACCTTTGTGCCAGCAGGACTGCTGACTTGTAGGTTGGATTGCTGACCTGAAGGTTGCCGGTTTGAATCCAACCTGGGGAGAGCATGGATGAGCTCCCTCTATCAGCTCCAGCTCCATGAGAGAAGCCGCCCACAAGGATGGCAAAAACATCAAAACATCTGAGAGTCCCCTGGGCAACATCCTTGTATACAGCCAATTGTCTCACACCAGAAGCAACTTGCAGTTTCTTCGCTCCTGACATGAAAAAATGGAAATAGGTTTTACAGGTAGCTTTTTATCTCCAGTGGCTGATGCTGTATCATTTGTTCTGATTTTATATGTTTTATTGTATGTTTAAAATATTTAAATTGCTTATTTGATTTGATTTATGTTATTACTGTTTTTGTTTTGATATTCATTGTAATTGCTTTATTCTGTTTTGTTTTGGGCATCGCCCCATGTTAGCTGCCCCGAGTCCCTTCGGGCAGATGGTGGCGGGATAGAAAAATAAAGTATTGTTATTAATAAAGTATTATTGAACCTGAAGAGGAAGAAGATGTGTTTTAAAAACAAATAGCAGACAACACGCAACACAGTTATAGTATTTTGATGCCATTTTAACTGTAATGGGTCATAAGTATATTCTGGAGATCTAGTTTTGTGTAGGCCTTAAAGATCTCTCCCAGAGAACTCTGCCATTGTAGATGAGAAGAACATACTAGAGAATCTTACTCACAAAACTACAAATACCATGATCATAGCATAGAGCCATGACAACTAAACTAGTATCAAAATGCTAGAATTATGCTTTGGGGATATACCCATAAATGAAAAAAAAAAGATCAAGAAATGTGAAACATTATGGTTGCCTTTGTACTATTGGTAAGAGGTCGTGGTGGAGGAGGAGGAGGGAATGTCTTTATTTATTTACAGTAGAGTCTCACTTATCCAAGACTCGCTTATCCAAGGTTCTGGATTATCCAAGGCATTTTTGTAGTCAATGTTTTCAATATATCATGATATTTTGGTGCTAAATTTGTAAATACAGTAATTATAACATAACATTACTGCATATTGAACTACTTTTTCTGTCAAATTTGTTGTATAACATGATGTTTTGGTGCTTAATTTGTAAAATCATAACCTAATTTGATGTTTAATAGACTTTTCCTTAATCCCTCCTTATTATCCAAGATATTTGCTTATCCAAGGTTCTACCAGCCCGTCTAGCTTGGATAAGTGAGACTCTACTGTATTTACCGTTATACACCGCTTTTCTTATCCGGCCTTTCTCAACCCCAGAGGGGACTTCGCAACATAGGCAATGCCTTTAAAAACATAGTACTATAAAAATAACTGTACCATTAAAAAATTAAAGCAATTAAATCCATACAACGTTAAAATCATGTGATCCATAGGCATAGTCTGGGGTCATTCCATAGGTCAATTACACATCTTTCATGTCTAATTATTGCACTAGATTTTCAAAGGCTTGGTCAAACAGCTGCATCTTTACTTTTTTGCGGACGGTCATTAAAATCACATAATCTAAAATCGTAGATCCAGGCCATTCCAATTGTCAATTGCACATATTGCCTATTTATTTCTTACACTGTGTTACTTTACTGGCCAAAAGCTTGGTCCCACAATCACGTCTTTGGCCAAGAGGGAGGATGCAGATCTAATCTCACTGGGGAAAGAGTTCCAGAGCCGAGGAACCACCACTGAGAAGGCCCTGTCTCTCGTCCCCACCAACCGCACTTGCGAAGCAGTTGGGACCGAGAGTAGGGCCTCCACAGAAGATCTTAACCTCTGTGATGGTTTATAGAGAGAGATCCATTCAGATAGGTAAACTGGGCCAGAACTCTTTAGGGCTTTATACGCTAAAGCTAGCACTTTGAATTGATGAACCTGGTTTGATAGGAGCATAGACTTCTGTTATTGGCAGTGGTTGATGCCTGGTAAAACAGGGTTGGAGTACATTTATAGTCATGGCAATAATGCCACAATTATGAATATGTAAGAACTGTGCCCCTGGTGGCGCAGTGTCTTAAAGCACTGAGCTGCTGAACTTGCGGACCAAAAGGTCTCAGGTTCAAATCCCGGGAGCAGAATGAGCGCCCACTGTTAGCCCCAGCTCCTGCCAACCTAGCTGTTCGCCAATGTGAGTAGATCAATAGGTACCGCTCCGACAGGAATGTAACGGCGTTCCATACAGTCCTGCCGGCCACATGACCTTGGAGGTGTCTACGGACAACGCCAGCTCTTCGGCTTAGAAATGGAGATGAGAGTCGGTCACAACTGGACTTAACGTCAGGGGAAAACCTTTACCTTACCTTAGGAACTATCAATATGAATCAGTTATAGTTGCATGACTCTAAATTATGAATCTTTCATCTTGGTAAATTCCAGCCCTGCTTTCTAGAAAGTATGTAAGTCCATGGCATACATGTTGCCAATTCAGGATCAATGCACAGTGCCATTCCACTCAAATATCTTCAGTCCATGTCTCAGGGCAGCTGTCTGTGTTACTTTTTCTGCAATAATTGGCATGTTAATGAAAACTGCATTCCAGAACACCTGGAAGGCACCAACTTGCAAAAGTATATCTGTTTAAATGAAAAAAAAAAAAAACAGCCAATCTGCCACACCCCATCACCAGGCAACCATTTGCTTGTCCAAAAGGATCAACATGCCCAATTTGGCTTTGGTTGTTGCTCTTTGGTGGGCCCCTTTATTTACTGAAATGAGCCAGTGGGATGGAGAAACTGTTTGAACCCGTACACCACAGGTCTCCCACCCACCGGCTATCTGTAGCCCCAGAGCAAACAAACAGTGCATTTCTGAGAAGGACACTGGATAAGATCCCATAGTGTGAACGAGACCCAGACACCGTTGGTTGGTCGGAGAGAGGTGCAGCCCCCCGCCTTATCTGCCTTGTCCACTCCAGAAAAGCCTGCCTGTCTTGTTTTTATTATAAAGGCACTCCTTTTCCTAATCTTCCCAATGCAGATGGTATCAGGTACAGTCGGGAGGTTTGGACAGAGCTTCTCCTTATGTTAACAGAAAAACCATTTATTTCTCATGAACTAAATGATTCCTAAAACAGAGGGCAGGGCAGGGCAGTGGCCTTTCCAAATGTGTTTGCAACAGCAATGCCTGCTCTGATCTGAACCCAGTGGTGCTTATATCTCAACAACCTAGGTTGTGCTGCACATTTTTTGTTGATAGGTAGTGTATCTCCCTAAAGAGCCAACATGGCAAAGTGGTTTGAGTGTTGGACTACGACTCTGGAGATCACAGTGCAAATCCCTGCTCCTCCATGGAGGCCCACTGAATGATCCTGAGCAAGTTACACACTCTCCGCTCCAGAAAACCCTGTGATACGGTTGCCTTAGGGTTGCCATAAGTAGGAAATGACTTTAAGGCACACCACAACAACAATAACAATAACAAAAGTGTTTTGTTTAGAATGCCTTTGAGGAATATGGACTCCTGCAGTAAACAGGCCTATTTCTACAAGAGCAAAAGTAGGAAATTATAATCTCCCACATATTGGTAGACTCTAAATCACTTATTATTGACTATGCTGGTCATTCAACACACTTTGGAATATCACAGGTTGTCCTAAGCATGGAATCTGGCTCTCTGGATTGGGCCAAAGGTTTGTTTCTTCCAGCATCTTGTTTCCAATAGCTAAATTCATCTGGAAACTCACAAACAAGGCAGAAGGGTAATCGCTCCCATTCCTAGTTTAACTTCCAACCTGGGTAAAGTCTGGTGATGCAGTTACATTGAGAGTTTTACTCACTAGGTTGGTCTACAGTTGAAATCGGAACAGAAGATATATTAAAGTCTGTGAGCCTGGCCTTGTGTGCTTGCCACCTCTATGAGCTTCTTTCCTTTTTGAAAGACTTCATAACAATGTTATGACCCCAGCAACAATCCCACGATGTCCTCATATCTTCTAGATTAAGCATCATAACTTGAAATGAAATTTGAATTGGGGTTGAAGGATAGTTGTTCAGTTGTGTATTCCTGCCTGGGAGAAGGTTGGATTAAACCTTTGTGGTCACTTCCAAACTCTAGGATTCTGTCTATGAACTGCTCGTTTACTTGATGTCATGTAGTCCATAGCCAGTTGTTGCTATGCTCAGTCCTTATCACCTTTCTCAGATTCCTGTGAGCATTTCCTTTGTGCTACCCTGTTTCCCCTAAAATAAGACATCCCCAGAAAATAAGACCTAGTAGAGGTTTTGCTGAATTGCTAAACATAAGGCCTCCCCTAAAAGTAAGACCTAGCAAAGGTTTTGTTTGGAAGCATGTCCACCAAACAGAACATCAGAGCATGCAGGATTGGTAAATGTACGTACCATAGAGTGTTGTACATGGAAATATTGATAGTAACAAGAAATTCTTGATAGGATTCACAGTTTGTCTGGTGATGGTGGTTTGTGATGACAACTACTCTACAGTATATAATAAATGTTCATTTTTTTGTTCAACAATAAATGTGAATTCTTCTTCATGGAAAAATAAGACATCCCCTGAAAATAAGACCTAGTGCATCTTTGGGAGCAAAAATTAATATAGGACACTGTCATATTTTTGGGGAAACATGGTACAGACATTGTCTTATTTTCGGGAAAACACGGTATACATCTTTCCACCATGTCTCCTGTATCAATTTAATGATATAATAATATATAATAATATAATACTATACTAATATTATAATATATTGTATATAAATGTAATATTAATAATAATATTATGATGTAATACAATGTAATAATAATTATAATTCACTATTATAATTGTATATTTATATTACATGCAATATTACTAATAATATTGCAATATAGTCTCATAATAAAATATATTGTATGTATATATACTCGTAAACCGCCCTGAGTCCCCTTCGGGGTGAGAAGGGCGAGATATAAATATCGCAAATAAATAAATAAATAGCACACAACAGAAATGGAAAAGTCAGGGCCATCCCTACTGTTTGGCTGAGTGAAGTGATTGTCTCAATGGTAGTGACATCTATAGTAGGCCCATTGAATCAGTGGATTTTACATAAGCACTGTCTTACGATTTACAAATGGATTTCATGGGTTTACTGTAATGGAGATTGACAATGGGATTTAGGCTCTGGTCCATGCTTGTCTGGACCAGGTGTACATTTCCTTATATGGCTCTCATTCCTTTGTAGGATTATGCATAGAAGATCTTGGGAGATTCTTCAACAAACAAGGTGGTTGGTACAGAATTTGAAAACCACGTTTCTAAACAGAATTGGGGCAAAAGGAGGAGAAAAGGGTGTTCCAAAGACCCCCCTCCTCATCCTCTTCTAGGAATCATTAACAAAAAAGCCTCAGAGAAAGTTCTGTGGTTACTAACGGAAAGAAACAAGTTCCTTCCAATCACCCAGCGCACCTTGCCTATTGTGGTAAGAATTACGGTAATAGGCTTATCCAAGACAGTCAGTAACCACATGCCTAAACACAGCAGTTTTGTGAATGAAAGGTTTCAGGAGCTAAGTTGGATAGCAATTTTTTTTTAAATTAAGCTTAGATAACTGAAATGCATAATGTTACACTGTATGGCCCCTGCTTCCACAGAGGACAAATTCCCAAAGTTTGTGTAGATATGTGAATCTGTAGATAATAGTGAGACCTACTGAAATGAAGGACTTTTGGTCAAAGTTACCATAGAGTTAACCAGAAGACCTAGAAAGGATATATTTTGAAATTGGGATATAAATGAAATTGTGAATATCATACTAAATTTACATACAGTAGATTCTTACTTATCCAACATAAACGGGCCAGCAGAACGTTGGATAAGTGAAAATGTTGGATAATAATGAGGGATAAAGGAAACATTAAACATCAAATTATGTTACAATTTTACAAATTAAGTGCCAAAACATCATGTTTTACAACAAATTGACAGAAAAAGCAGTCCAATACACGGTAACGTTATGTAATAATTACTGTATTTACAAATTGAGCACCAAAACATCGCAATATATTGAAAATATTGAGTAAATAAAATTGGCTACTAACAAAATGACTACAAATAATTGCATAAAATGAACTTACAGTAACAACATTATCGGAAATTAAATCCATAAAACGTTCAATCCTTGCTGCCTAGAGAAACAGCTGTGGATCTGGGCGGGAGGCAAACTGCGTTGGATAATCCAGAACGTTGGATAAGTGAATGTTGGATAAGTGAGACTCTACTGTATGTGCATATAGAGAAGGGAAGGCAGAGGGACTGTCTCAGCAATGGCATTTACCTAGTCAAAAAACTTGGTTATTCTGTAAGAATGTATGGCTGCTGCAGAAGCAAAAAAGCAATGTGTGGCTACAAATGTCATTTTGGAAATAATTGAAAATAAACCTGCTGACACCACAATGCCTTTGGTACAAGTGTGCAGAAATGTATGCATGTTGTTCCATTTGTGTGAATCTCCAGCTGAACACTGTGGAACTAGAAATCAGAATATGGCAACCAAAGTAATCCAGGGATTTAAAGCCAAAATTGACGAAGTGTGATCTTTGGACTACCCACAGCTTTTAGGGCCATTTCTGTACCCACAAGGGGCCCATGTTTTTGTGAAAACACATCACGCTGGGTCTAAATGCCTTCTATAAGTCACGAGAGTACTTCATCCATGTTTTTGCCATTCTGTTACTGTTTTATTGAATGTATTTTGGGCAATATAATTGCTGACTGCTGTAAGCCGCCCTGAGTTCCTCTAGGTGAGAAGGGCGGGGTAAAAGTGATGTAAATAAATAAATAAATAAATAAATAAATAAATAAATAAATAAATAAATAAATAAATCAAATAGGTCTTTATTAGATAAAGGTAAAGATTTCCCCTTGACATTAAGTTTAGTCGAGTCTGACTCTGGAGGGTGGTGCTCATGTCAGTTTCTAAGCTGAAGAATTGGCGTTGTCCATAGGTTATGTGGCCGGCATGACTGCATGTTTTTTAACTCCTAGGTTGGCAGAAGCTACAGCTAGCAACGGGAGCTCACCCGGTCCACCACAGATTCGAACTGCCGACTTTCTGCAGCTTAGCAGTTTAACCCACTGCACCACCAGGTCTTTATTGGAGATGCAAAACTTTCACATGACTTTGAGAAAGTTTTGGGGAATTGTTTTCTTGGATCATAGTACTTGAAGTGAAAAACCCAGTAAAACAGAGTATTAGGAGATTTCAAATGAAATTGTGCATGTGTGTATGTGGCTTCAAGGTAACTGTCAACTCATGGCCACCCCATTAATTACAAAGGGTTTTCTTAGGCAGGAAATACTCAGAGATGGTTTGGGTTGTACTAATAACTAGAGGATGACCTTTCAATTAAGATGTTTCAGCCCCTTTTGGAAGTCAAGACTGTTGCTTTGTGTTTCAGTAGTTTAAAATAAATGTCTGTGAAATTGAAGACATCCTGTGCCTAATGCTGTTTCTCCATATTATGGATAAGTCATCCCCACATGCAAGAATGAATAATGCCAGCGATTTTGATTTTGTGTGTGTGAGGATCTGAACATTTCTGCACATTTTTGAAACATTGTTTAGGCTTTATGACTTTAGTGAAATTGTGTAAGACTACATGTGGTTCTTCTGGGAAAGAAGACCAAGATCCTTTGTTGACTCAGAAAAGACATGTATAGAGTAGGCATGGGCAAACTAAGGCCTGGGAGCCTGATGCGCCCCCCTGGAGTGAGAGAATTGGCCGTCTGCAAGGACGTTGCCCAGGGGATGCCCGGATGTTTTGATGTTTTTACCATCCTTGTGGGAGACTTCTCTCATGTCCCCACATGGAGCTGGAGCTGATAGAGGGAGCTCATCCGCACTCTCCCCGGGTGGGATTCGAACCTGGCAGCTTTCAGGTCAGCAACCCAACCTTCAAGTCATGAGGCTTTAGTCCACTACGCCATCGGGGGCTCCAATGAATATTCATTACACCCCTTATGCAAAAATCTCCTTTTCCAATTTTAAAAAAGATCTTTGCTGCATCAGACCAAAGGTCCATGGCCTTCTCCCAGCAACAAACTGTTCTCAAATGTATAACATCTAATGGTGTGCAACTTGTGTGTATACATTGCATGCCCCATTTCACAACTGTGGCTCACAGATACTACTCGACCTGGTCTTCCAGGAGAGAACCTTTTAACAACTGAGGTTTTACATTTTTGTTTCGAGAGCATATATGGAGATAACTGCAAACTGAAAGCCTAGCAAAGCATCTTTATTGCCTGCCCTGCAATTTGCTGGTGCTAAAACGACATCCTCATTCCTGTGTTTATACTTGCATTCCTTCCCCCTCACTTTAAGGTCTCCACTCCTTGTTCTTTGAGGCCTAAAGCCTTGATGGGTTGTGTGTGTTTCTGTGTGTGTGGCAGTGGAGGGGGGATCAGAGGTCTTCCTTCCAGTGCCATTTGATAAGTCAGGTTTGAGTTTCAAGGCAGACGTGAACAATCCAAAGCTTTTGTTTTCTCTGAAACAAGATAAACTCTTTCTCCCCCACCTCCAGAATCAAAACCTAGTTCTTTCACTCCCAGCCAGAACCACATTTTCATAGGAAAGGAGAGCATTTTTTACTCGAGAGCACACTTGGGGGAGAGTGCATCTACACAGTCTTCCTTCTGTCCACAATTGCTTATATAGACCAAAGAGAATCATCATGGACCTTATATGTTATATGGAGAGGAATCCCTTCAAAATCAGGTGTGATGAACAGCCGGGCTTGGTACAACTGCAAGGCATCGTACAACATTTCACTAATGATAACCAGTGCATTTATAGCCAACTAACATCAGAGTTGAGTCAAGATAGGAAATGTTATTAATGTGTAACGAACACACAGGTGGCTGCAGCAGTATGCTTTTGCATGAGTTTACAGGGAAGTAAATACTGATTCCTTATTTTCTCTGCCTGTGAATCAGGACATTTCCACACAGGACGAAAATCTGCACTGAAGTGGGTTTAAATAATGAGGGTTCCTGTCCGCACGCAGGTTTCACTTCCCACTCCAAAAAGGCTTTCCCTTGTCCCCGCCCATCTCCTCACATATCATTTCCTTGCTCCATAAGAGTGTGAGGAGGGAACTTATGGTGGCCAGGTAACTTATCATTAACGTTTAGGGGTAAATTGGGGATCCAAGAGGCCAAAAGTGTAGAATGGCAGTGGAGACTCACTCCTGGGTAGTCCCGAGACTACCCGGAAGTGACTCTGCACAGGCCCAATACCTCATTAGACCCAGGCCCAGGATCTAATGGGGTATCTAATTAATTCGAAACAAACCAAGGAACCCTTGATTTGTTCCAAATTAATTTGTTTTTGCCGGAGGTGTTGTTTGGCTGCCTCCAGTATAAACTGAGACAGGTCCCAGTTTTTGGGCCTGACTGGATAAGCCCAAAGTTAACTGAATGCAGACTACTTTTGCACTTTGAACTCAGTTTGCAACATTTGAAATAGGAAGGAAAAGAGAGAAACTGAGGAAGCTGTAAATGTGAGATGACAGGGAATTAAGCTGGATTGTCCTTGCCAAAATGAGAGAATTGGAAGGCATTCTGTTAATTGCTGTTGGAAGACATGTATAAGGCATGTCGTAATGTTGTTAAAGTAGATCCATTGAAAAAAACCCTAAACTTATTTATTATTTACAGTATTTATTTACAGTATTTATATTCCGCCCTTCTCACCCCGAAGGGGACTCAGGGCGGATCGCATTATATACATATAGGGCAAACATTCAATGCCCATATACACATAGAACCGAGACAGAGACAGACACAGAGGCAATTTAACCTTCTCCTGAGGGGATGTTCGATTCTGGCCACAGGGGGGAGCAGCTGCTTCATCATCCAGTGTGATGGCACTTCCTCATTCCAACATCGTAAATTAGTTAAATTTGCCTCTCCACTTTATAAGTGGTACCTTATTTCCTACTTGATAGATGCAACTATCTTTCGGGTTACTAGGTCAGCAACAAGCAGGGGCTATTTTTTATTTTTTTATTGACGGGTGCTCCTCGAACTCATAACCTCATGGTCAGAATGATTTATTGCAGCAGGCTGCTCACCAGCCCACGCCACAGCCCACTTATGCAAGTGTTTGGATGCATCTATGCTGTAGTATTAATGGATCTAGATCTGGCCACATTTACAGCAGACCAGCAACATCAAGTTAGCTATACCTGAAATGTATGGGCTAGAGTCCTGCTGAAGATATATGTTGGCATAACTTGGATTCCATACAATGGAGCCATGGTATTTAATGCAGTGCCAAACTGTTTTTAACTATGATACACTCTAAATCACCCTGTCTGCACAATTTTTAAAAATTAAAATAACATTTCACACAGTGCTTAAAAACACATGTTGGTGTGGTAATATGCCATCTGGTTCATATCAACACATACGCCTTACTATTTGAGGTCACAGTCGTGGTGTGAGGAACACGCATGTATGAACTAGCCTACTAAGTGACACATCTGTACCCTGAGCAAATGTACCAGATGATTCAGGAAAGTCACAGGGTTGGGTTGACAGGCAACTCAATATTTTATTAAGCATCATTTGGAAACAGTTAATTGGAAGCAAAGCAGAAGCAGAAACGCCAGGGGTCACTGTTGTTCAAGGAAATCTTTTTGCATTCAGAATTGAAATTTTGTATTGGCCCAATGGCCAATATTTCTTGGTAATTATTAGCATTCTTGGTTATGTATCAGTTGTTGACGTGGTGTCTGTCATAAGCTCACTGATATGTAACCAACCCCATCCTCATTCTTTTTGGGTCACTTAGTGATCCAAAGGAATTGTAGCAGAAAGTATGAAATAGAAGTGTACGTTCTTGTTCTGCTGCAATTTATTCATTTGAATCGCTTTCATTTACCAAATATGAGGGGGGGGGGGGGGTGGTTACAGAATCTGGATAGATATCAAGGTTCAGTTTTAAAGACAAGCTCCTCTTTCATCGGCTTATGGCTATCCCAGAATTTATAACTCCATGTTTACTAAAAAGCAGGGAGAATCCAACATTTTATAAATAAGCAAACATTATTCCACTCTTTCATGGCTGGAGGCTAATAAAGTTATGACAGAGTCATGGTTTCTTCATACCATTTATCACTTATTTCAAAAATATACTGCAGATTTTTGATGCTTGCAATACTTATTTGACCAAAGACAGTAATGAATATAAACAGTATTTGGCCAAATGGGATGAGCATGTACACGCACCATAGACAGCAACCACTCTATCACACAATCCCCAGCTTTTCGTAAAACGTTTGGTATCTATCTCTAGTCAATGTAGGTTGATCATTGCTTTAAAGATTACTGGAGTGTTGTAAATATATTTGAAAATGGCCCCTTATTATTGATTTTCATCTTGGGCTTTTCCATAGTTTTGCAGATGTGATGATCATTCTTGCATCTGCTCAGCCAAGCAAATATCCTTAGGTTTCTTGAACTTCATGTGAAAACTGTCAGACAATCCTTCTAATACAGCACAGTTTATGCAACTGTTCTTCTTTGCATCTATTCATTGTTTACATCCCCTCCCCTGCTTAGGTTTTGACCCTATTGTTAACACGATATTATCACACAAGGCAGGCAAACCGACATTGCAGCTGGATTGCTATCACACAATGTCATGGGCATCCTGCTACCAGTTCCCTATAGGATCTACATTAAAAAAAAACTAAAAAAAAACCTCAAAAAAGGACTACAATCCTCCTGATGAAGACTCTTTTGAGTTGAAACCTGTTGTGGTTTGGAGTCTACTATCCATAATAAAGAAACAAGAACAATCATTATATATCATTTTGTATATTTGGAACAATTAAAGAACTAAAGAACATTTATTGTTTATGAGAAGAAGAGTAAATTCATCCTTCAAGAGAAAAAAATTGTTTTTACTGTGAATGTAACAGTCCTTTGTTTGATTGTTTAGCAATGCCTTTTGTATCTGTTTTCGTATTGTTGTATTGAACTAAATTTAGGTTTAATGATTTCTGTATTACTGTAATAGTGGATACTTGTCTTTGTAGTTCCAGGGAACCCATTTTCTTTTTTGGTATTTTTCCAGTTCACTTCCCCCATCCACTGCCATTCTCCCATCCCTAGCTATCAATAGGTAAAATCTATGGACTTTATCACAACAACTTGCTAATCCATTTAAACGGTATAGGTTTTCCCCTGACATTAAGTCTAGCCGTATCTGACTCTGGGAGTTGGTGTCTGACTCTGGGAGCTGGCGTTGCCCATAGACACCTCCTAGGTCATGTGGCTGGCATGACTGCATGGAACACTGTTACCTTCCCACTGGAGCAGTACCTATTGATCTACTCACATTTGCATGTTTTCGAACTGCTAGGTTGGCAGAAGCTGGGGCTAACAGCGGGAACTCACTCTGCTTCCTGGATTTGAACTGCCGACCTTTGGGTCAGCAGGTTCAGCAGCTCAGCGGTTTAACCCGCTGTGCCACCGGGGCCTCCCTGCTAGTTCACTTAGTCACGATATTATAAATCATGGCTACATATCGGGTTTACCGATGAGAGAATCACAGGAGAGAAGACAAACAGTAGTGGGATGCAAACAGCATTGTGTGACAGGTCTTCTTACCAAAAGTCACAGTCCAGCAGTTTGTTTGCCTCATGCGATAAAGTCCAATCTCCCAAACTTGGCAGAATTCTCATTCCTAGAACAACTATTTGTTATTGTTATTGCGTACCTACAAGTAGTTTGCAATTCTTAGTGATCTTAATGTGATCCTATCACTGGGTTTCTTTTGCAAGATTTATTCAGAGGGGGTTCCCTTCTGCCTTCCTCTGAGTCTGAGAGAGTGTGACCTATCTAGTGGCTTTTAATGGCTGAGGAGGGTTTCAAACCCTTTTCTCCAGAGTCAGTTCTCAAACAGCTACACCATGCTGTCTCTGTCTGTTCTGATATCCCATAGAAATGTTCCTGTGATAGTGTTGGGAGAAAGCCCTTCCTTTAAGACCTTAAAACTAGGGCAGCTTTTGGAGGGACATATGGTCTTTTAAATCATCTGGATCCAAGCTCTGAAAGGTTTTAAATCTCACAAGTAGCATGTTGAACCTTACCCAGATATCAGCCAGTAGTCAACAAAGCTGTTTCAACAAGGAATTTAGGTATTCTCTATAATGGCATTTTGGATCTGCCGAAGTTTCCTTGAAGCCCACTTTTCCACATCATTGGTTCACATTTTGGTTCTTAATGCCTGTGTTGGCTTGGTTGTAAATAGTCATCGACTTTAGGTGTTCAACTGCACATTATCCCAGTAAATGTAAAGATGACAGATACAAAGAGATCTGCTCACTCGTCATGTCAGCCGGCACATTTCTTCTTGTTCCTCCCCGTGTGCTTTATCTTGTTCGTGTAAATGAGCTTGAACACAGGGAATGAAGTTTTGCAATCCATCTGCATTCTCCAGAGATAGCTCGCTATGGGAAATGTTCCATTCCCAGAGGATGCCCAACAGCCTCCGCTCAAACAAATAAAGAGCAGTCGCTTGCTAATAATCACATT
Source organism: Anolis carolinensis (assembly GCF_035594765.1). Classification (NCBI taxonomy): domain Eukaryota; kingdom Metazoa; phylum Chordata; class Lepidosauria; order Squamata; family Anolidae; genus Anolis; species Anolis carolinensis. The sequence continues at coordinate 14,886,947 of NC_085844.1, forward strand.
AACGGCCATATCTGCATTCTGGAAGATTGGAGAAATTTGCTCTGCTTCAGATAGGAGTCAGCATCTCCCCCCCCTTTTTTTTCCTGCTGGAAGCTCTCAGATCTTAAAAGGGTCAAGTGAAGTTTGGCCAATTGGGAGCTTTTCATTGGTAGAGCTAAGTCTGAGATCTGAGGCCTTCAGCACTACTTTTGAGTTTAGAAATGCCCTCCTCCTCACTTCACGTTTTTTTTTTAAAGTACTGGCTGGGGAATGCTAGAACTAAAGTTCAACAAAGTAACTTTCCCAGGCTCTCAGTTCAGCACACCAGAAGTGACTTGCAGTTTCTCAAGTCGCTCCTGACACACACATGCGCACAAAAAGTTCAGCAGTCTTGATGTATTGCTTTGTTTATTTATCTACAGCAGGGCTATGTATTATGCAAAGAATCTGCTCCAGGACGCTTCACATAATCCAGATTTCATGTAAACTGAAACTATTTTTCTTACTATAGAATCATTCTGGAGGACTTAGAAATGCCTAGAAAATGTTCATTCACGTCCTCCATTGCAATTCTATGGTCAATACGATTTCAGATCAAACTTAAGACAAAGGTTGACCATAGAACAATGCTTAAGATCTAATGAGAATACTTTTACAGGCATTTTCATGGTCTTCCAGAGAAATTATGTGGTATTCAAAGCTCTTTGCATATAAATGAAATTGCATTCAATGAGCTCACACAATAAGCAGGCCTAATGCACTTCTATCCCACTTTATATCAAAAGATGTCAGGACTGTGTATAAGTGAGGCAGACACAAACAAGTTAAAGCTGTTTATTTGTTTATTTTCAGTAATTATATTCCACCCTTCTCACCCTGAAGGGCCTCAAGGCAGATCACAGAATGCGTGGCCGCGTCGCAAGCACGGTTGGTGGGGACACGAGACAGGGCCTTCTCTGTGGTGGCCCCCCGACTCTGGAACACCCTCCCCAAGGATCTCAGACAGGCCCCTACATTGGCAGTCTTCAGAAAGAACTTGAAGACCTGCTGTTCCAATGTGCCTTCCCAGATTAATAGGAAATCTCCAATACCAAGTCCCATAAGCACTTTATTAGAACTAAGATCGTATATCGCACTCTGCACTTGCCCTAGAAGCCTTATATATCACCTGTCACTTCAGCACTTTTAATCTTGTACCCATTACTCTGGCCCGGCCCAGTTTTATTGTGTTTTAGCGTATTGTTTATTGCTTGTTGTTTATACTGTTTTAATTGTTTTTAATTTGCCTTTTGTTTTGTATTGTTATATTGTGTGTTGAGGCCTTGGCCTTTGTAAGCCGCATCGAGTCCTTCGGGAGATGCTAGCGGGGTACAAATAAAGTTTAATTAATAATTAATAATAAACATTCAATGCCGTTTATACATTGACAAGACAGACAGGCTTGTGCTCGGTTCTGGCCATGGGGGGTGCTGTCGCTCCATCTCCCTGCTGACGAGCTTTGTTCGTAAGCTTTCCTCCTTGATCAAATCACTGGCATTTTTCTGTCATTTCCTTGTGGGTGACTTAAAATGCCTCCCCACTTTTAAGCGGTCCCTATTTATCTACTCACTTTTTGCTTTCGAACTGCTAGTAGGTAGGCGGAGGCTGGGCTAAAGGCCAGGAGCTCACCCTGACCTGGGCTTTGAACTGTCAACATTTTGATTGACAAGATTTACTGCAGCTGGTAGTTTAACTTTCAGTACTAAAGCCCGGCCCAATAAAAACAAAGGCTTGGCAACATACTAATGCATTTGCCTTTCTTTTGAAGTCTTATTATAAAGATTACATAAAGTTTGCTCTAAAATGTCTAGGAAATGTTTGTTATTTGGAAAAAAGTTAATTCTCGATTACATTATGTGGAACAACAAATACAGAGCTTTATAGCAACAATATTCAAATAATATTATTTGAATCAACTTATGATTGCATAAACTTGAGTGGTGCCATTGGGTAACATTAAATTTTTCAAGAGGGGAGCAGAGATGTAGCTATATCATTGGGACCACTGTATAAGAACAGCCAGAAGTGTGGTCATTGCACAACGTGTCTCAATGAACACCACACCCCAATATGCAATGTGTCCTGATGTGAAATGGTCTTGATGAATAAGTCCCAATGCACAATGGTTCTTATGCACAATGATTCTGAAGTACAGTAAGTCCCGATGCACAACAGTCCTGACACACAATAGTTCTAAAGCACAAAAAGTTCCAAGACACAATGTGTCTCAGTGCTCAATAGGAGGTCCTGTTATGCAACGGCAAGTCTTGCACAAGGCCCTGCGGTTTATCATTGCAATTCACTAACATGGACATGTATTGCATTACTGCAATAGCTCCATCAATGTAAAGTTATTTATGATAACTTTTGATGCAGGCTGTCAGCCAGCATAAATAAACTAAAAGCATGTTAAATGTAACTAACAAGTTAAAACAGATTGAATCAGTTTAAAGCATGTGTCTTTGCAAGTGAGATCAATCAATGGGGCCTTCAGGCTTTGGTGAGCAGCCACATTTTCACCTGGCATCCAAACGAAACCCATGTTTGGTGCCAATCAGGCTTCTGAGGGGAGGACATTCCACAATTGAGGTGCCACAGTGGTGCCATGCAACTGTAAATAAAATACTCATACACAGTATGAGACACAGTGAAGAGCCCTCCAGCAATCTTCAATCCTTAAGCAGGCATATATAGGAAGAGGATCAATGTTGCCAGCTACTTGGCGCTTTAAATCATCCTGAGCTATCCTGTTTTAATATTGAGTTAGCAGCTGGAGTTAAGAAATGAGAGTCCAAGTTGTTTGGAGACATGGGTGCCCCACATTTAGTTCTTTTTCCTGAAGTGCTAGGGTTTACTACAAGTTTGGGCAAAATATGGGATGTTTGGTTTTTCTGGCCCAAGCTCATCATCCCCAAATATTGAATTGTACTGGCTGACAAAATGCTTCTGGTCTGAATTCAAGGCACTGTATAGCTTGGAAACTCAGGACACATCTTCCTGGATATGTTTGCCTGAGATATAAAGTGTACTGAAAGGGTCCTCTTCTATGCCCTATCAATCAGGGAAATAAACTCTTGCAGACCATGAGGCAGAGCCTTTTCTGCTGTAGCACCTCAGCTATGGACTCCCGAGACCAAATTGTCATCTCTATTGCAAACATTTTTGCATTGATTGCAATGACTTTGGAGCTCTACTTTCCAGCTTGGATAGTTGATGTCCCTATCTAATCTTGCATTTTTCCTCCTCTGATAGAGAGTATAATCAAAGAAAGAATATTCAAAGATATTTGCAAAATGGTTGAAATGAAAAAAATGCACTTATTGACTGTTGAGAAGCAATGATGAGCAAAATAACAGAGATATGGGAATCTTTGCACTTCAAGAATTATACCATGCAAAATTCACGCTGCATTTTCTGCAGAGAAATGTCATATTTTTGCACAGAAAATGCTGCTTTTTGTGCAAAACATCCAAATATGATTTTTTTTCACCGAATAAGACTTTAACTGTGAACAGTCTTCAAAAACTGCAATTTTCAAAGACCTTCTTGCAGTGAGAAGAAAATTGCTAAAATTTTGTAATGTTTCAATTGAGAAGATCAGCAAAGAACTGCATTCCTAGGGGACAGAGGTTGTCTGTAAACTCCAACAGGAATCTTAACCATTTTTTGCATAAATAGTTAAAAATGGAGATGCCAAGTGTTAAACTTGGAACATTTTGTTTCATAAGTCTGCATCTTCCCACTGAGTAAAACCTTTCTTGAAACAATGACTAATTGGAGGCCCTCCTCTGCCTTGCGTTCCCCGATTGGTGGCTACGTTAGGGATATTTGAAATATACAAATAGGGTATGCGTGCACATTTCGGTCTCATTGGTATAGAGCTGTGAACACAAGAGGAGTAGGAAAAAAGAAGTGGTTTCATTGAGAGTGGAGAGTTTCTTTTTTCGATTCACAGTATGTGAGCACAGCCTGCGAGGAAACCTTCACAGGCAGTGGGAAGACTTGAAGTCATTTAAACATAAAGCACTCCACAAACCACCCACTGAGCAATAACCCATTGAATGACAAACACCCTGTCATCTCTCTCTCTCTCTTTCTTTTCAATGGAAACTAGAAGATGAATGAAAACACCAAGCACATTCATTCATGCATTGGAGGGATAAAAATGGCAGCATTTTATGTGGCTACAAGATCAAGGATATGGGAAGTTTGTGCTTCACAGATGCAGTTGGGTTGCTGAGTTGTAGAACTTAATCTTCACAGACAGGAGAATGCTGCTGCTGTTTGGGCATTCCACAAATTCCTATCACTGGATGCTAGGCATGTGTGAAACCTGCCGCAGGAATTCCACTTTCAATTATATTTCCTCACCCGCAGCAAAAGAAGTCTGTAGAATATCCATTCACCCTTGTGAATTCCCTTCTGCTCCTTGTCTGTCCCCTTCTCTCTTTTTTTCACAAAGTATTTGGTGGAATGATGTTGTGCTGTGCATGGTCCCACCCAGAGAAAGGAACTAACAGTTTAAAAACAATTAAGTTATCAGTTTCGTTGGGGTTTTCCTAACAAAAAGGGGCTATTCAATTAACATTCATACTTATGGTGAAATTTCAGTATGAACTCGGTCAAAGAATTCAGTTGTCAATTCAGTTATGAATTACTAAAATGACAAACAGTGCCATCAAATGTTCCATTTCTTACATGGCTCTTTACTAAATTTTTTGTTGTCCTAGAGTTTTGCAAATCTGCTTCTCTCTTTTCCTTCATGCCTCAGTGTTTGTGAACTAAAAGTCTTTATGACACTGAGCCCAAACCACGGGTTTCAGTTCATATTTAGGGTATGAAGGTTTCACTATTTCCATGGGTAAAAATATGTATCAACTAACAGAAAGGGCCACTTGAAAGGAAATAGTCTTTTATGGTCCTGATGTCTTTTACACCAGCCATTGCATACAGGGTCATAACTCGGGGACTTTCTCTAGGGTCCACATGGAATAAAGAAAGAAAGCCTGGGTGAGAAGATGAGATAATAATCCAGGGGAAATAAGGAAGGCTTTTGATGGCATGGAAGTGAAATGGGGTCTGCAAAAATTCATGCAATCAAAGGTCAGCCCTGGATAGTACTTGCATGGAAGGCTGCCCGATGGACATCATGTACTTTAGGCTATACAGTACAACCCCAGTATCCATGATGAACATATTCCAAGACTTGCCTCAGATAATGAAAATCAGGGATAATTGTAAATCCTATTGAACAATTGACTTCTGGGAGAGAAATACCACATAGTTGTGCAGGGAGAAACTAGAGAATGGCTAGATAATACATTTCTCTTTGTTAGGTCTTCCACCATGACCTAACATGCAAATAATTATTTTGGAGGACATAGAAAATCCCTAGAGAAGACATATTTCATCAGATGTTGGTACATGAAACCAAAGGTATCAGTTCTCCAGATATGGATGCTGTATTTCAGGGAAGAAACTGGCCAAGCCTTACGAAACATAAGGGGTTGCTACAATTTGATAGTCGACTTGAAGGAACATGCACACAAACACACACAGAGAATTCTCCAGGGTCTTATCAAACTAGAAACCCATAGGATGGAACTGTGATAATTACAGAGGAATGAGATCACCGTAATTGGGTAATATGAATTGGTCCCATATCTGGAGGTTCTCCTCACTTGGAGCTCATCCATCTGCTTCCTTGACTTGGGTCTTGATCATGGGAGCAAGAGAGAGATGCAAGGTTTTAGCTGATTTATTTAACAGAACCCTCAATGAGGTCCTATGCCCAACTATAGATACTTACACTCACTTATCAGTGTCTAAATGAACATCATAGCATAGATGTTTATTGAACCTATGGAAGTTCTGTGCCCAGCTATCTTCTGCCCATAGATTTCTGGAGACCAATATTGATAAGATAGGCTTGCAATCTCTTTTTTCGATAGAGTTACGAGTTGGGTCGATACAGGGAATGCTGTGGATTTCAGGATTTCAGTAAGGCCTTCAACAAAGTCCCCTACGACCTTCTGGCAAACAAACTAGTAAAATGTGGGCTAGACAAAACTACGGTTAGGTGGATCTGTAATTGGCTAAGCGAACGAACCCAAAGGGTGCTCACCAATGCGTCGTCTTCATCATGGAAAGAAGTGACAAGTGGAGTGCCGCAGGGCTCCGTCCTGGGCCCGGTTCTGTTCAACATCTTTATTAACGACTTAGACGAAGGGTTAGAAGGCACGATCATCAAGTTTGCAGACGACACAAAACTGGGAGGGATAGCTAACACTCCAGAAGACAGGAGCAGAATTCAAAACGATCTTGACAGACTAGAGAGATGGGCCGAAACTAACAAAATGAAGTTCAACAGGGACAAATGCAAGATACTTCACTTCGGCAGAAAAAATGGAAATCAAAGATACAGAATGGGGGACGCCTGGCTTGACAGCAGTGTGTGCGAAAAAGACCTTGGAGTCCTTGTGGACAACAAGTTAAACATGAGCCAACAATGTGATGCGGCTGCTAAAAAAGCCAATGGGATTCTGGCCTGCATCAATAGGGGTATAGCGTCTAGATCCAGGGAAGTCATGCTCCCCCTCTATTCTGCCTTGGTCAGACCACACCTGGAATACTGTGTCCAATTTTGGGCACCACAGTTGAAGGGAGATGTTGACAAGCTGGAAAGCGTCCAGAGGAGGGCAACTAAAATGATTAAGGGTCTGGAGAACAAGCCCTATGAGGAGCGGCTTAAAGAGCTGGGCATGTTTAGCCTGCAGAAGAGAAGGCTGAGAGAGACATGATAGCCATGTACAAATACGTGAAGGGAAGTCATAGGGAGGAGGGAGCAAGCTTGTTTTCTGTGGCCCTGCAGGCTAGGACATGGAATAATGGCTTCAAACTACAGGAAAGGAGATTCCACCTGAACATCAGGAAGAACTTCCTCACTGTGAGAGCTGTTCGACAGTGGAACTCTCTCCCCAGGGCCGTGGTGGAGGCTCCTTCTTTGGAGGCTTTTAAGCAGAGGCTGGATGGCCATCTGTCGGGGGTGCTTTGAATGCGATTTCCTGCTTCTTAGCAGGGGGCTGGACTGGATGGCCCATGTGGTCTCTTCCAACTCTACTATTCTATGATTCTATGATTCTATGTTTTGGTGCTTAATTTGTGAAATCATAACCTAATTTGATGTTTAACAAGCTTTTCCTTAATCCCTCCTTATTATCCAACATATTCGCTTATCCAACGTTCTGCCGGCCCGTTTATGTTGGATAAATAAGACTCTACTGTAATACATTTTTAAACCTCTCTTTTCAAAATTGAGTGGTAGGTTTTCTTGACTAAATTATCAATTCTCCATACTGAAATTACACAATGAAGGCAGGTGAGATATTCATCAACTCGAAACCTACTGTTTGAGCCTCAGAAGAGGGTGATGACAGTCAGCCTGAAAGATATTTCCCACATAAAACTAAACTCTTCTTTCATTCTTCATTGCTCTCACTTCTGTTTGTCATGGATTTGGGTTTTCTAAGGCTGTCTTTGGCAGGTAGGAACATGGGGAGCTCTTACAAGCAGATAACAAGCCCGGAAGCCATTACAATTTGTCAAGTATGAAAGACGAACATGTGCCTTCCCCCCAGAGATATGCAACATTGACCATCCGTAGGCCACATGCTGGTGACTGTTTACAACCCTTTTTTGTGAATTAACTGTCACTTTTTTCATGAATGAAATTTGAAGGGAACCAGACAGAAAGGGAAGCTGTAGCTGTGTTTTATGGCTTGTGTTTCCTTCTGGGGGATGTTTCCTTTGCAGAGGTGAAATTTTTTTTGGTGTGTGAACAAGATGCAAGGGATATTTCAAAAATACAGGAAGTTGCAAAAGCTGAACAGAAAATCTATTTTGGAAGTTTCATTTTTTTTCAAGTCTAATATATGTTAGGAAACCAATGTGAGAGACAAAGGAGAAGAGGAATAAGAAAAAAACAGAATACTGTTTATTAGTATTACAAAATCAAGGGAAAAGATCCCAAATCCAAAACACTTTTTGCCCCAAGCATTTTGTATAAGAGATTCTTGACCTGTACAAGCTGTAAAACCAAGTCATGATAAAAGGATTCAGTAGGGAGACAGGGCTTAATAAAGCATACTAAAAGCTAAGGGAAATAAAAAAGGTCTTAGCAGTTCACAGGAAGAGAGAGTTAACATCAACCAAGCCACTTTAGGCTCTCTTGTGCCTGTTGTTTCTTGCTGTACATCAATGTATAGATGGATGGATACCTAGATAGATAGCTTTCTTTGCAAGAGTTGACTCAGGGGCCAGGCTGCTATTAGGTGGTTCCAAATAAATCAGCTCTTGAATAGTGAGTCAACATGTAGGTCAATACTATTGGTTCCATAGGTCTACCCAGGGCACTGCACCTTAATGGAAAGAGGACACACCTGCTGCAAATAGGATTGTTTAGATAATTTCATTTCCTTTATTATAGAATTGTTCCAATTGATATTTAGGTAAGTTTTGGATTGCAGGCAGGGGAAAGATTGCCTTTTTAAGCAGTACTTACCACCTACCTGAATTCAAGGTCAAATGCCATTTTTTCTCAGTGGAAATCTAAAGCCTTGCTAGATGGCACAAGCTTCCTTTGAAGGGATCGTGGTAGGGAGCAGATGAGATGCTATTGCCATAGGTGCCCTTTGAATGCTTTCAACTAAAGTTAGCACACACCCCCATCTTTCACATTCACTGGAATTAAGGGAACAGTATCCCTGTGAATGTGAAAACCCACATAGAAATTCTTCTCTAGCAATTTTTAAGGTCATCCAGTACAATTCTGTGGTTAACTTCCACTGGAAGATGACTGCAGAATTGCATTGGAGGACCTATAGATTTCTAAAAGGTTGTTCTCTCTACTATTCTCTAGGTCCTCCAGCATGATTGGAAGACGTTGACCATAGTCTCACACTGGAAAGCCACTTCAAATGTCAAAACTGCAAATGTGTCGGGGTGATGATAAATGAAAATAAATTCAGAGGTGTGACCTTTGGGCGGGTCTATTTTGTTGATGTGGCTGGTGCTCTCCCTAAATGCATGATATAAATATGTGGAAAGGTTTTCATTCAGTGGCCAATGTGTCCCTAGGATTGGTGTCACCTGATTCAGGGAAAAAGCTTCTTTTCCCCAAAGCATCCCCAACACAAGTCAGCCAAACACTACCAGTACTGCATAATAGGAGGAAAGGTGAGGTGCTTGAGGTGATCTACTCACATTGGCATGTTTTCGAACTGCTAGGTTAGCAGGAGCTGGGGCTAACAGCGAGCGCTCATTCCGTTCCCGGGATTTGAACCTGGGACCTTTCGGTCCGCAAGTTCAGCAGCTCAGCGCTTTAACACACTGCGCCAGCGGGGCTCCCTGTGGGTTCCCCTTTTCCAACTCTTGTCCCAGGAGCAGGTGGCCTACCACCAATGGCTTTTGTTTGAAAATCATGGTGGATTTTGGGTTGGTTCATTGCCAGGAGTTGAGGGAGGAAAGGAACCATGGCTAATGATGGCTAGGTCTTCTAGGGGAAGGGAAGGAAAGCGAGAAGAGAGGAGAGGGACACCCCCATCATCCATTCATATCATCCAGAGGAGGCGGAGGTTAAGAAAGGGCAACCCCTTTCTTACCCTTTGTCACCCCTTATGGTCCACATATACTCTCACACCATCCTAGTGATACAACTGCTCAGTGGTGCAAGTGATTTTTCACTCTAGCACAGTGGTTCTCAACCTGTGGGTCCCCAGATGTTTTGGCCTTCAACTCCCAGAAATCCTAACAGCTGGTAAACTGGCTGGGAATTCTGGGAATTGTAGGTCAAAACACCTGGGGACCCACAGGTTGAGAACCATACCTCTAGATGGAATGGTCTTACAGGAGCCCTTTAGAAGGAAATGTGTATACTTATATGAGTTTGGATGCAATTAATTACAAATAACTAATTATTTGGAATTCATCCCTTCCTTCAGAAATATAGCACTATAATACATGATGGCTGGAACATCATAATATTACTCCTTTTAAGGTGTAACTATACAGTTTTACTCACTTTTATAGCTGTATGAGATGGTTCTCAATTATGGAGGAGGACTATCATTACATGGTCTGGGTACTGGCTTATGCTGCTGCTTCATACTCCTTTGGGGCAATGATAACATGGTTAGGGAGAGAATGCATTTTGTGCCACGGAGCAGTAGACTGTAGCATTCATTTTTGCACTGAGTAATTAAAATTCACAATTGCAGTTATGTTGAGGAAATGGGCAAGTCAAGTGTTGCTTTTGAAAAGTTCCGATAATTATGCATGTATAATTTCTTTTAAAAAGCAAGAATAAAACAAACAACTCTTGGCCTCAGATCTATAAATAATTACTTTAAAACAGTATTTCCCAAGGTCTGGAATTTTTCCCCACTTACTTCAATATGGGACTGAAATTCATTCAGGAGCCCCCTTGATCATTCTGTGAAGGAGGACTTTGACCCTCTGCCCCACACCCCTACCTTACCAACCCAAATGTGACCATAAAGGGAGATCCCCCACCTTGTGTCATTTTCACCATGCCTTTTTGACTATTCTGTAGGTCTTTAATCTCCAGCAAGGATTGTTGACCACAAACCTGGAAAGCTATTGATCGAACTTGGCTCCATTAAACTTGCTGGCAATGTTAATTCAGCACTGCCTAGAAAGGATGATTTATAGCTCCAGGAGTCAGTTAAATAGCAATGGTCACAGTTCCTTATTGGGAACAATTCTAAAGCATCCTGTGTATTGCAACTTGATGAGAATCTGTTAATTATGTTGGTTCAAAAGCTACCTTGCCCTTGTCCTTGTCTTCACTTTCCTTTTCAAAGAATCATAGAATCATAAAGTTGGAAGAGACCATGAGGGCCATGGCCTTCCCCTGAGAAAGGTCCCTTCTACTTTGCCATATAATTCACATCATCTAATCAGATAATCCACATTATCTGCTTTGAACTGGATTATATGAGTCTATACTGCCATATAATCCCATTCAAAGCAGATAATATGGATTTGATAGAACAATGTAGAAGGGCCTGAGAAAGTATGACTCACCAAAGGTCACTATGGCTCCTTCTACACTGTCATATAAAATCCAGATTATCTGCTTTGAACTGGATTATATGGCAATGTAGACTCATATAATCCAGTTCCAAGCAGATAATGTGGATTATCTGATTTGATAATCTATATTATAGAGCAGTGTAGATGGGGTCCCAGTGGAGTTCCATGGCTGAAAAGGGAATCAAATCAAAGCCTCCAAAGTCATAGTCCAACACTTAAACCACTATACCACACTTTCTCCTGGGAAAAATAATATCACATATTAAATAACTGCCATATGTGAAATAGTAATCTGTGTAATATCAAAACAATAGTGTGCAGATAAAATATAAATTCTGGAATCTTTTTGGCATCTTATGCATTCTCCTGTGGAAGTGAAAGGATATTCTAGTCCAATGCAGAACATCTGTTTCCAGGTCAAGACTGCAGAAGGGAGGTCACGCATGCACTGCCATTGTATCTTATTTGTAGTGCAAAAAATATGAAAGAACATTACAGTATTTAATATGAAGAACAATTTTAACCAACATAAACTCACCAGTATTTCAATGAAAAGCGTGGGCCTGCCTTTGACTGATGAGATAAAGTTAATTAGGATTGTTGTTGCTGTGTGCCTTCAAGTCGGTTCTGATTTAGGAGACCCTAAGTTTAAAGTTTAGGGTGGGGGTGGGAAGATAAATGACCTTGGAGGGCTGCATCTGGCCCGCGGGCCTTCGTTTGGGGACCATTGGTTTACATTAATGACTTACACATTAAGAATGCAATCTTGTGCATATCTATTCTGAAGGAAATCCTATTAAGTTCAAAAGCATTAATACCCTATTAGTAGCCACAGTAAGAACAGATCACGGAACAACAGACTGGTTCAAGATTGGGAAAGGAGTGCGGCAGGGTTGCATACTTTCACCCTCCCTATTCAACTTGTACGCAGAACACATAATGCGACATGCGGGGCTTGAGGAATCCAAGGCGGGAGCTAAAATTGCTGGAAGAAACATTAACAACCTTAGGTATGCAGATGATACCACTCTGATGGCCGAAAGCGAGGAGGAGCTGAGGAGCCTTATCACCAAGGTGAAAGAAGAAAATGCAAAAGCTGGGTTGCAGTTAAACGTCAAGAAAACCAAGATCATGGCAACCACACATATTGATAACTGGCAAATAGAAGGAGAAAACGTGGAGGCAGTGACAGACTTTATATTTTTCGGCACAAAGATCACTGCAGATGCAGACTGCAGCCAGGAAATCAGAAGATGTTTACTTCATAGGAGGAGAGCAATGGCCAACCTTGACAAAATAGTGAAGAGCAGAGACATCACACTGGCAACGAAGGTCCGCATAGTCAAAGCCATGGTATTCCCCATAGTAACCTATGGATGCCAGAGCTGGACCATAAGGAAGGCTGAGTGAAAGAAGATAGACACTTTTGAACTCTGGTGCTGGAGGAAAATCCTGAGAGTGCCTTGGACCGCAAGAAGATCCAACCAGTCCATCCTCCAGGAAATAATGCCCGGCTGCTCACTGGAGGGAAGGATATTAGAGGCAAAGCTGAAGTATTTTGGCCACATCATGAGGAGACAGGAAAGCTTGGAGAAGATCATGATGCTGGGGAAAATGGAAGGAAAAAGGAAGAGAGGCTGGCCAAGGGCAAGATGGATGGACGGTATCCTTGAAGTGACTGGCTCGACCTTGAAGGAACTGGGGGCGGTGACGGCCGACAGGGAGCTCTGGCATGGACTGGTCCATGAGGTCACGAAGAGTTGGAGACGACTAAATGACTGAGCAGCAGCAACAGAGATAAAATGCCAACTCCCCCACCCGCATCTGCATTACCATTCTTGTCCCTCAGCACTTCTCATAGCAGTCTCCCATTGTATTTAACTGCACCTCCCATTACTCTGGCTGGTGCGCATGAGCACTGCAATCCAATATACTTAAATAGCACCATGTTTGAAAAGGCTGCTACCGCATTAAATAAAATATGTCCTTTGGGGGAAGGGGTGGAGAAGAACTAAATGTTTTATTACCGTTCCTTGACCTCTAGATGGTGCTTTCCCCATAATTTTGGCTTTTTCCCTTCCTCTCCCAGGTAGAGTGAGGTTTTCTTGCTGCTGGCTGCATACTTTGCCTCCAGCAACCTACATTTTGAGGCTTTCCTCCTAAGGGTGAAAACAGATGGAGGACTCCGAGGGTCAGGGTTGACATGAATTGAACTCTTTTTCAAAGGAGGCTCATGCCACTGTGAATTCACTTGCAGTACTTTCCTTGATGTAATGCCCACTGGCCCTGTCCCTAGGGTTGAAAATGCTGGTACATGCTATAGCATCCCTGCTATTTTTTCCTCCTTTCCATGAGAGAACCAAATGCTCTAGAGACTAGTCTCCTGAGGGCTAAACTCCACGCTTAAAACGATTATGTTTTAAATACAGCAAACCCTGGAAACATTTCCGGAGGTGACCCTGCTAGCCAGAAGGTTCCACAAAATGCAGTATTAAGAACTAATTTTCTGGCTAAACTAGATATCAAGGCCACCATTATATATCTGGTTTGTAAAATTGAAAGAAAGTGACCTCGTGTGTCATGCTACCAAGCCTTCCTCCTTGCCGCTCCCCTCTTTCATTTCTATCCTGTCTTTTTCCCAGTTCAAGACTCAAAGCAGCTTAAAACAATTGTTAAAAATCTCATTAAAAGTCCACAAGGTACAAAAGTTAAGCTGAGATTAAACAATCAAAAATCACAACCAGATCAAAACATTTGTCATTAAAATGCACACACAGCCCAGCACAATTAGCAAGACACAGAAAATTATTTGATGGTGTGGGCTTTATACAGTCAATCATCACATGCCTGTCTAAATAGAATATTATTTACATCTGTGAAAAGGAAGCAGGGAGGGTGCCAGTGTTTAACACCATCTCCAGTGAATGGAAGATGCAGTTCTTTCTTTTGCAGTTCTTCCTTCTCTCTGTCCCATCTCAAATACAGGGTGAAGATACTTGGTCAGGGAATCTTTAGTACATGAGAACTTTCACTAACCATCATTGGAAAAATAAATCAATTCACTGACTCATCTGATGCATCCAAAACAATATTCCTCAGCCAACCCTTGCTGTAAGTGCTGTCCTGTGCAGGAAAAATGAAAAGAAGCACAGAGGAGCTAGATGATAGATTTAGAAAGCCAGAAGAAGTGAAGAGCCACCGTCTGCATAGAGACATGGGGTAGATATTTCCATGGAAGGAGAATACATCTATTCTCATGTTTGGTTCTCACCGACTATCCGGATGTATTCACTTATTTCTTCACTCCTCTTAGGACCAGACATGTACTTTTTCAAAATAGCTCCAGTTCTCGGTTACTGACCAGAATCCCACTGTTTACTTTCTCCTATGGAAGTAGATGGACATTTTTGTCTGATACAGAACATCTGTAGTCAATTCAAGGTTGTGGAAGTAGTGGTAGAAATCCTGTGTTTCCAGATATGGATATACCAAGATACAGCACAAGTGTGCATGAGATGAATATTTTGTTGAGCATTTCATTGCACACTTGGGTGTGCATTCAGCCATGTGATATTTCCATTCAACACAAGGTTTAATATTTCCATATGCTCTGCAATCTTGCTATAGGACAGTGGTTCTCAACCTGGGATCCCCAGATGTTCTTGGTCTACAACTCCCAGAAATCCCAGCCAGTTTACCAGCTGTTAGGATTTCTGGGAGTTGAAGGCCAAAACATCTGGGGGCCACAGGTTGAGAACCACTGCTATAGGATCTCATCCATAGTCTTCAACTTACATCATGCTCAAATTTCATAATTGTTAGTAGGAGACATTATGTTGTTATGTGACCTGTGGCACGACAATTGGGGCCTAAAACTATATGAATACATTGTAAGTCTCCATTCATCCTCAGTATTCAAACTGATTATCATCCTGTTACTAGGGTTAAGACCTTATTACTGCTTTCTAGTCACATATACGATTGTGACACCACTACCACAAGTGTAAATGCCCTGAAACCCACCTTAAAATGCTCTTTTTTTGACTTGCAACAATGATTTTCAAGAGTACCTCTGCTCACCAAATATAGGGTGTATTTTTGAGTAGGTTTCAGGGGTTAGTTTAGGAGATGGAGCATGGCCATGACAACTTGGCTACATTTCTGATCCAAGACCAAAGCCATTATCTTTATTATGAAAGAGGCAAAACAAAAAAGCCACCTCATTTGGTCTATATATTTCATGTTAGCACTACCCATTTTACTATTGGGAATTAGCAACTGTGATTCCCAACAGATTCATTTTGAAATAGCAATGCCAGTGATTATATATATATATATATATACCGATGTGTAGCCAGCATCCAATTAATCACATTCGTCCACCTGTGCAGAGTGACCTTCTTGGAGTCACATTTGCTGGCTTGCAGTTATTGATTTCAAATAGGAAGATATATGAATAGTAAATAATTGTTGATGGGGAAAACATATCCTAGATAAACCAGTATCCCCTCCACCAGCAAGAAAAAGTGTGCACATTCTTAATATAGACTGAAAACTTAGTGGATAGAAAATATCTATTTTGCTATACAAGTCTATCTACTGATCCAGGTTTGACACTTCTTGCTAATACAGCTTGTATTCCAGGCCTCAGTGTATGTAGGTGCCTTCAAATCACCTGTCAACTTATGATGACCTCATGAATTTCATTTGGTTTCATGAATTTATCTTTACATTTCAGGATCTTGTCTAGTTCCCTCATTGCTGGTTTTCTAAATCCTACTCTTCTGATTTCTCGATTGTATTCTCCAGTCCGATTAGTGAAGTATGGGAAATTTGTAGCTATAGACCTTTATGGGGCCATATCAATTGTCAAATAGAGGTTAGTGGCCATTGATCTTCAAGCTGCAAAAGGACATTGTTCACCACAGTCACTGACCCTCTTTATAAGAAGAAGAATATGATGTTAGATAGAAATGGGACAGCATTTCTAATAATGGAGAATGAGAAACATGTGTAATATTGTTAGCACCTGGGTATGATTGTGAATATCATAATGCAATACCTAAGGGGGTGTGGTAATGGCTGAGTCATAACCATGTGAGGGTTATTGCAAAGGGCTTGAATAAGCCAGTGTCCTCTTACTGATGACCTACCAGCAAGTGGCTATATAAGGAAGGTGAAAGAATCCATCTTTCTCTCTCCTGTGTGACTCAGTGTGACTATCTGATTACTTTGATTGTTTGCAAGTACAAGGAAACTAGATCTGTGTATCCTGTTTGTATATTTGTATATATTGCAACTGTGAAGATTAGAGCCTCTGGATATTTTGGATGAGAACCTGAATCCGTGTGTGTACTAAACAGTGTGTGTAGATAAGGTCAGATGCTAGCAGTTGGACTCCTCTGATAGAAGGGACTGAAGCACATGCGTTTGTTGTGGAAAGACTCTGCTATATTTTGGCTTGCTTCTGGGACACTTGCTGACCAGCTTGCAAAGGTTCGGGGATGTGGAAACTATAAATCATGATTTGGATACTATGAATCACTTCACGACCAGCAAATCCCACGGCATTACCAATGCTGGCTAGGTAAAGGTAAAGGTTTTCCCCTGGCATTAAGTCTAGTCATATCCAACTCTGGGGATCGGTGTTCATCTCCATTTCTAAGCCGAAGAGCCAGCGTTGTTCATAGACACCTCCAAGGTCATGTGACTGGCATGACTGCATGGAGCACCATTACCTTCCCACTGGAGTGGTACCCATTGATCTATTCACATTTGCATGTTTACAAACTGCTAGGTTGGCAAAAGCTGGGGCTAACAGTGGGAGCTCACCCCGCTCAGAGCCGGTCCAACAATGAGGCGAATTAAGAGGTCGCTTTGGGCGCCAAACATACGGGGGCGCAGTCAAGACTGCTTTTTCTGTTGATTTGTTGTAAAACATGATGTCTTGGTACTTAATTTGTAAAATCTTAATGTAATTTGATGTTTAATAGGCTTCTCCTTAATCCCTCCTTATTATCCAACGCTTTTATTTTTCAGTGATTGTTTTGGGGGGGGGGGTGCCAAAATTCTGTTCGCCTACACTTGAAAAATACCTAGGGCCAGCTCTGACCCCGCTCCCTGGATTCGATCTGCCAACCTTTCAGCCAGCAATTTCAGCAGCTCAGTGGTTTAAACTGAATTACCTTTCCTTGGCAAGGTTTACCATCTTTCACTCTAATCCAGTGGTTCTCAACCTGTGGGTCCCCAGATGTTTTGGCCTTCAACTCCCAGAAATACTAATAGCTGGTAAACTGACTTGGATTTCCCTGGGTCTCCTCCCAATCTCTTGTGTTTTTCTTGCTCTTGAAAATCACTTATTCCAGAAAAGCAAAATTTTTCGACCTGGCTGTTACAGCTAGGTTATTGCTATTTTTGTAATTTTATTATATATTGAACAAAGAACACATTACATATATTTAAATCTATCAATTTTATTTAACCATATTTATGTGTATAGTGTTGATTTGATTGCCCCAAGGTGCTAATTTATAATGTATATTTACATGTTGTTCGAATGGTTTGTTGACTGTAATAAACAAGTAATGTAAGTATGTACTTCCGGGTTCTGTCCTCGTTATCAAAATTTTATGGGATGGGGATCCATCAGTGAAAGTTTATGAATGTAGATCCGAAATCTGTCCCCAAAACAAATTATTTAAGGCCCTGAAGAAATATCAGAGGACACCAGCTAGACTGATTTTGTTAGAAAGAAGCCACTGTACTCAAACTCCCATTACAAGACTGTATAATTGTTTCCTGGTTGCTCATTGTCTCATAGAATGAAAAGGATGTGTTGTTGTGTTGTTGTTCTTTTTTCTTTTAGATACTTCAGGCAGAATCTATTTTGGCAGCCGCCACAGTGCAAAAAGAGCCCCCTGTGGATTAGAAGCCGGGAAAGGCAATGGAAAACTGAGAAAATGATTTATCCTTTGAGGTCCCAGGGCTGTTATTTGTGTATTTCCTGTACACAGGCACTTCCTCTAGCTGGGAATAGGGAAGTCTTCCTTAGGAAGAAGAGTGGCCACTTTGTGTGATGTTTGCGTGATGGGGTTCTCACCAGGGAAGCATCAAGTGGAGGAAGAAGCACTAAGCACATCTCCTGTTGTTTCTATATTTCAGACAAATTGTTTAATGCTTTCTTTGATTTAGCTTGTTGGAACTGGACTCCAGGGTGTTGTTATGGACATTTCTTTGGAACCAGTTGCTTCATTCAAAAGGTAGATAAGATTGTTCCTTCTCAGAACTGGATGCGCTGTCAAGTCTGTTGAATGGAGGTGATGTATAGATTTAAGGAGGCTTCTGCTGAAATGGGACACTTAGGCCATGGGCCCGGGCTGTGGCGCAGGCTGGAGAGCAAGCCAGCTGCAACCAGCTGCAATGAATCACTCTGACCAGGAGGTCATGAGTTTGAGGCCCGTCTGGAGCCTATGTTTGTCTTGTCTTTGTTCTATGTTAAAAGGCATTGAATTTTTGCCTATATGTGTAATGTGATCCGCCCTGAGTCCCCTCCGGGGTGAGAAGGGCGGAATATAAATGCTGTAAATAAATGGGTTCACCAGAAGCTAGTAGCTGGGTCTGGGAAGATGTCTACCATTTAAACTTCCCAAAATGCCCAGGGAAAATGTCACAAATTGATATTGTTATGGGTATTGTTTTAAACTAGGTTGGTCAGCTTTGCTAATGTGGTGGCCAATTTTCTGTCCTTTGGATTTTCTATAGCTGCATGGACTGCCCAAATGTAAGGGTAAGTTGGAAGTAGCATGAAGGAAATCATGTTACAGGTATTGATGTAAGTGTACATTATATGTACAGTCAGCCATCTGCATTGCAATGTTAGTCTTGGAATCCATGGAAAGAATTACGCAGAATACTAATTAATACTAATTATTAGTATTAATTGATAATTAATACTAATTAATACAATATAATAATTATTATATATTATATGTTACATGTAATATTACTAATAATATAACAATATATTGATATAGTACAATGAAGTAATTTAATGCCAGTATTGTGCTATGCTAATAATGTAATATTGTACGTAAATTTAATTTGTAAGCTGCTCTGAGTCCCCTTTGG
This sequence comes from Anolis carolinensis, assembly GCF_035594765.1. Taxonomy (NCBI): domain Eukaryota; kingdom Metazoa; phylum Chordata; class Lepidosauria; order Squamata; family Anolidae; genus Anolis; species Anolis carolinensis. The sequence continues at coordinate 14,906,204 of NC_085844.1, forward strand.
GGTGAGAAGGGCGGGATATAAATGTAGCAAATTAATTAATTAATTAATTAAATTACTTCTTGGCAACAAAATGAGGACCCAAATATCCAATAAGTCTTTAAAATTCCAATTGACAAACAATTATAACATGATACATAGGATGTAACTGTGGCTGGGGAAAAAAGAAATTCAGATCATAGATGTGGGGATTCCAGGGGATAGTAGAATAAACAAAACAAAGGCTTTCGTCTCCCTATCCCCCTGTTTGCTCCTGCAGAATTCTGGGAAATGTAGTTTCAGGAAGCCGAGGACCTCTTTAGCTGAGAATTCCAAAGGCCCTGCCTTAAACTACATTTCCCAGAATCCTGCAGGAGCAAAGCAGGCAACAGGGAGACGAAAGTCTCTATTCTATAATGCTAATGTTAGTTGTCCAAAGAGCCAGAAAAGATGATTTTATGTCAAAACCTTCAACTTGAGATTCAGGGCCTCTGGGAAAAGAAAACAACCACTGGTGCAAGGTCCTTTGGGAAAAATTCTAAATAAGTTAACAAAACATCCAAATGAAATTGTCTCAGCCAATGGTACCTTCAAGGTACGTAGATACTTATAGCGACCTCATCAATTTCTTTACTATTTTTGACACCCTTTTCACTCTTATGTGCACACCTTTTTTTTCAGATGGGAAATAACATTTTTGCATGCATACATCATTGCAGTCATATTATTATGGGATTTCTTACATATTGTATGTGAGATTTTGCTGCATAAAACAATAATGCGGTTAACAGCTTTATTGTTTTTCTTTTCATAGACAACAATTGCTCTCTATTGTTAGCTTGCTTGGTATCAACATGACACAAGACCTCATGCTATCTCACTGATTTCTAGAGTTTTGGATGTAAACCGAAGCAACACTCCAATAAATTAACCCCAGGTAGACTGAAAATGAAATGATGCCAATAATATATTGTTTTCTTTCTCTTGCACGAAAGGCTGTGTATTGTGCCTCCATATTCCTTCGATAAGAAGGTGGTCATCTGGGAACTCAAGCATTGAGTTTTGGGAAACCTAGCACAGACTGGTTTATATTGCTGTCTGCTTCTTTTGTGCTTGCACTTGCTTAACACACTCATTTGACAAACCAATATCAGCTTTCACCCAGGTAGTGTTTCACTGATCTCACATCATCCAAACACAACCCAGTATTTTTAATGATGGCAACCAGCATTTCCTCAAGTCTAATATTACACAAGCATCCTAGAAACCCACCAAAGCTCTCTTTTACAGAGCCCAGGAAGTCTCAGTATCAAGGAGGTCAAAAGGCTAAGGAAACGCTGCAAACGATGATCGCATCTGTGGTGCAGCCATAGCAGCTGCATCAGTTGATACATAAAGGCTGTGTGATCTTCTCAGAGACACTTTCATGGGAGTTAGGGATGCAAGACCCATGAAATTGGAAAAATCACAAATAAAATAAAAACTTTTTTTACCTGAGATAACACCTCTTTAGGAATCACTACCGTGTTTCCCCGGAAATAAGACCTCCCCAAAGAATAAGACCTAGCAGGGGTTTGGGGGGATTGCCAAATATAAGGCCTCCCCTGAAAGTAAGACCTAGCAACTAAGGCTGCAGCAGAGTTCCATTGGGAAGCATGGCTGCAGGGCTAAAGCAGCACTCATACACACACCGGAGGGAGGGAGAGAGAGAAAGTGCTTGCTTTCTGTGCCTCCCTGCCTTGCCTTGCCTTGCCTGTCCCCCAGCCGTGGCTTGAAAAACCTTCCGTGGCTGCTGCTGCGCTGCCGTTTCTTCCTTCGGAGACAAGGCCATGCTGGCCATGCTCCCTTGCTTCCCAGAGGCTTCTGATTGGCTCCTGGAGCCAGGGCAAGGGAGGGTGGGAGGGAAGGAAGAGGGCTTTCATCCTGCTGCTTCTGCTCCTTAAAGGTACAGGACGCTTTGGGATTCTCCTCTCATCCTTATTCCTATCCTATGCCATGAAACTGATTATTTTATACTATTATTCTATTGCCATATTATTATCATCATATTCTGTTACTATTATTATATCCCATTATTATATTATCCTAATAATATATTTTAAATCATTATATTATATTTTTCTATTATTATTATTATATCATTATATTATTATTCTATTATTATTCTATTCTATTTTCATTTTATTATATTATTATTCTGTTATTATTAAATTCCATTTTATATTACCCTATTAATATATTTTATATCATTATATTCTATACTATTATTCTATTATATTATCATATTATTATTTTATTATTATTAGCATATTCTGTTATTATTATTATATTCTATTTTATATTATCCTATTAATATATTTTATATCATTCTATTCCATTCTATTATTCTATTATATTATCCTATTATTATTATATTATTATTATCCTATTCTGTTATTATATCCCATTATTATATTATCCTATTAATACCATATTATTATCATATTCTGTTATTATTATATCCTATATTATATTATCTCATTAATATATTGTATATCATTATATTATTATTATATTATCATATTATTATTATAGTATATTATATTATTCATCATTCATGACTACATTGAAACTAGAATAGAGAGAAATCAGCGTGGAAACCTTGTGAAACCTAAATTGCAAGAGGTACCATAGATTGTTGTACATGTAAATAATGGTAGTAACAAGAAATTCTTGATAGGATTCATAGTTTGTCTGGTTATGCTGGTTTGTGATGACAACTACTTTACAGTATATAATAAATGTTCATTTTGTTGTTCAACAATAAATGTGAGCTCTTCTTCATGGAAAAATAAGACATCTCCTGAAAATAAGACCTAGTGCATCTTTGGGAGCAAAAATTAATATAAGACCCTGTCTTATTTTCGGGGAAACAGGGTAGTTCCTTCAGGGCCTGGTCTACTTCCATTTAAAGTTGATTAAAGAATCATGCTGGAGGACCTGAATATCGCTAGAGAAGCATCCTCGCTAAAAATCTAGGGTGAAGGTTGTTAAACTTGGATTTGCAACCTCAAATGGGGTTGCCTAAGTGAATTGTGGGTGTTGCGAAAACATTAGCCAGAAGTCACAGCTGTCTGTAACCTCTCCATTGGCAGAGGTGGGAGATGAGTCTTGGCTCTCTCTTTGGTCCTAGAAAAGTCCTTCCTTCCTGGGAAGAGAATGACTAACTAACCCATCCACTGCCCGACCCATCTATCACTCAAGGTAGGAGGGGACACTGCTGCTGCTGCCTAAGGAAGAGGAGAAGAAGAAGAAGTAGCCATGCCCAAACTGCTAAGGTAAGGGAAAGGGGCTGGACTGATGCAGCTGGTCATGTGTTGGGTTAAGGAAAACCAAGGAAGATACGTATGGGTGGAGCAGGAGGAGGAGAAGGAATGGGGTGCAGGCTGAGGAAAGGAAGGAGAGATGTCTATGGGAGTAAGAGTTGGTTCTTTGGGCACAGACTATTTGGAGAACCACATCTCAGTATACAAACCAGCTCAAGCACTGCAGTCTGTGAAGGAGACCCTGCTCTCGGTCCCATCCCTGTCTCAAGCACGGTTGGTGGGAACGAGAAAGAGGACCTTCTCCATGATCACTCTCTGCCTCTGGAACTCCCTCCCTAGAAAACTGCAATGGACCCCTCTCTCTTCTCCTTTAAAAAGCTTCTAAAAACACATCCATGCACTTCAGCCTATGGAGAGGAGGAGGACTAATTACACTTTATATCTACCCCCGCCTAGTTGTTGAACATCTACTTTTGTTAGTTAGCTGTTAGGCTTGCTCAAATAATTCGATTTTCCCGTTACCTGTTATTAATTCGTTATTTTTGTTTGTTTTGAAGCAATATAGAACCTTGGTTGTCCACACGTCTGGATATCGCGGTTTCGAATCGCGAGAGGCCGTTTTTTCTTATTTCTTCGTTTTTTTCGTTAAGAAAAAAAAAGCTTTTGCAAATCACCCAAACTCCTTTCCTTTTGCCCCTCAGCCAATGGGAGGCTCAGCCAATGGGAGGGGGCGAGGGGGAAGGAGGCCGAGGAGGAGGAGGAAGACGGAGGGGGGAAATGGCCGCCGCCGCCGCCTCGCCTCAGCTCAGGCCTGGAGAGACCGAGAGGGGCCCGGCGGTGAGGAGGAAGAGGCCCGGGATGCGAGGGGGTGTGGGCCAGGCCCGTCCTCGGCTGCTCCCAGGGGCCCAGATTCGCACCCTCCCTCCCCCCAATACAGGTCTCCAGTCCATACCACGCTACATGAACTTGAATGGATACTGTGGTTGTGTTGTCGAAAGCTTTCATGGCCGGGATCACACTGTTGTGGTATGTATTCTGGGCTCTATGGTCATGTGCCAGAAGCATTCTCTCCTGACGTTTCACCCACATCTGTGGCAGACATAGAGGTTTTGACGTCTGTGCGAAGCTAGGCAAGTGGGGTTTATATATCTGTGGAAGGTCCAGGGTGGGAGAAAGAACTCTTGTCTGTGGGAGGCAAGTGTGAATGTTGCAATTGGTCACCTTGATTAGCATTGAATAGCCTTGCAGCTTCAAAGCCTGGCTGCTTCCTACCTGGGGGAATCCTTTGTTGGGAGGTATTAGCTGGCCCTGATTGTTTCCTGTCTGGAATTCCCATTTTCTGGGTGTTTCTGGGAAGGTAATGGCACTCCATGTAGTCATGCCGGCCACATGACCTTGGAGGTGTCTATGGACAACACTGGCTCTTGGGCTTAGAAATGGAGATGAGCACCAACCCCCAGAGTCAGACATGACTGAACTTAACGTCAAGGGATACCTTTACCTTTACCTACACACACACACACACACACACACACACACAAGCAGGGACTATATATATATATATATATATATATATACATATATATATATACAATATATATCACACACACACCAATTTAACAAAGTTTCAGCCACAAAAACAAAGTTTCTGAAGTAGAACAATGACTTTCACAGTAAAGACAACCCAATTTAACAGGAAATAAGACTTTCAAACCAGGAACAGATTTCTGCAATTATTAAAAAATGGTTTATTATAAAAGCTATGAAAATTTGCCAAAAATCAGAGGATAAGGGAAATGTTCCACATTTTGGTGAGCTATCAGTGTTAAATGTGTTCTACCACTGTACCAAGTTTGAAGAAGATCACTCAAAAAATGAGGGCGGGAGAGCCCCCTAAGTCCCCCCCTTCGGGCTGTTTTTGGGCCACCGCGCATGCGCGTCCGCCATTAACGAATTAATTTAGAAAATAACGAATTTTCGTTAATTTCGAAAAATTTTGGGGGCCAAATTCGTTATTAGCAACAAAAACGAAAAACTGCCCCCTCTAGTTTTGAAACGAGTTTAGAATCAAATTTTTCATGGATCGATCAAGCCTATTAGCTGTATACCATCTTAGCTCTAATAATTGTAATCAAATTTTAAGAGTTTTAAGAATTTAATATGTTTTAAATGTGTGGAAAATGTTATGTCATGTAGATTTAAGATGTTATTTTAAAATAATTTTATTGAGTTTGTTTTTGATTTGTTATATGTTATTCTTGGCATTGAACGTTTGCCGCTGTGTTTTATATTGCTGGAAGCTGCCCTGAGCCCCTTCGGGTGGGTTATAAATAAAGCATTATTTTATTATGACACAGCAAACAAGATAGATATGCCGGATTTCGTATCACAAAATCACAAGTTGAAGACTTCCCAAGTGTCTAGGACTGTGTATTTTCAGATGATGCGTGCAGATCCCAGTAGGGTGGCCTTTTGCAGTTGGCAGATCATAATTTTGTCAATATTTATTGTTTCCAAATGCCGGCTGGTACGGTACCCAATGTGCCAATCACCACCAGGACCACCTGCATTGGTTTCTGCCAGAGTCTTTGAAGTTCAATCTTGAGGTCCTGAATGCGACTGTCACCTGGTATGGCGACATCAATGATCCAACCCTTTTTCTTTTTCACAACTGTGAGGTCTGGTGTGTTGTGTTCCAGAACTTTGTCAGTCTGGATTCGGAGGTCCCACAGTATCTTTGCGTGCTCATTTTCCAATACTTTTGTAGGTTTGTGGTCCCACCAGTTCTTTACTGCTGGCAGGTGGTACTTGAGGCATAAGTTCCAATGAACCATTTGGGCCACATGGTTGTGCCTCTGTTTGTAGTCTGTGCGATTTTCTTACAGCAGCTGAGGATATGATGATGATGATGATGATGATGAGTAGTAGTAGTAGTAGTAGTAGTAGTAGTAGTAGTATGGTGTGGGTTGAGGGAAGGAAGTGGAGATATATATGGGCGGAGGAGGAGGAGGAATTGGTGCAGCTTGAGGAATAAATGAAAGGGGAAATTTGCACAGGCAAAGTAAAGTTGATGTGCATTGAGGAAAGGGAGGTATGTAAGGGAGAAGTAGGAGGAGGAAACCCCTCCAGAAATTTACTGCCCTCCCTTCTCCCTAACTCCACCTCTTTGCTTGAAGGAAATCTGAATTTTTTTTGTTATTTTAAGGACTGCGCCTTAAACTTCCTGCAGAGCTTGGGGGTTGGAATAGGTGAACCCTCTATATCCACAGATTCAACCATCCTAGTCACACCCTTTCAGCCCCAGAAACAAATGTTGCCCATAAAATCCTATAATACATTAGAGTTGCTAGAAGTTGGAAATGACTTGAAGGAGTTAACAGCAGCAGCAACAACAAATAGTTTTCCTAGGAATGAGAATTGCACCAGAACCAGCTTCAGACATTTGAAATAACCCATCATATACTCTCAAGCGTGTGGCAATTCTGTATATTTGATGACTTGGTGGAGCTCCCAAATCCCAGTTCAACACTAACCACTACCATACAGAGGACTGCAAGGAGTTGCTGAAACAAGCTGAGATTTTGTGAGGCTGCAGGCATTGTCTGTCAGGAGAAATCAGCTATGGCAAGCTCTCCCTTTCTTCCTTCCTTCCTTCCCTTCTCTGCTGCCCATCCCCATCCTATTTTCCTGTCTTTGCAGATCCTCTCTCTGCTGTGATCATGCTTTTATGGCCTCACTTAACAGAGCAGCCTCTTGCCAGAAGTCAGGCTGTCCTGACTTGTAGCTGAGATTTCAGACTCCCATCAAAGATGTACTATTTCACTGGGCTGTATGGTCAGCATGAACTTGGCACAATCTTCCTCTCGGAGCCAAAGAGGGACTGAAGAAGCAATAATTATTTCTCTTCCTTATGAAAGCTCCAAGCAGACTGACAGGAGAGAGCAAGAAAGCTCAAAGCAGGCTGTGTCTGTGTCTGTATGTTATGAACCTGTCTATTTCAAACCACTAGGGCCACGTTTTCTTGCAAGTATGGGAGCACTTAAGGACACGGCAAAAGTTTTTGGACTAGATAGTGAGGCGTACTGAAATTGATTAAGAATGTATAAGAGCTTGGAATAATTACTTTTTTGGACTACAACTATCAGTGTAGCCAGCATGGATATTGGGGAATTTGAGAATTGTATTTTTTTCAGGCTCTGGTATGTGTGTGATTGTACCCAATGAAATGCTGGCTCTGTCATTAGATGAAATAAGACAGCTACCCCCAATGACAGGCTTTGGATGTGATGAAAGAGTGACAAATAGTTATGATTATTTCATTTATTTTCATGATTGTATTTTTTACTGCCAAAAATGGTGCTGAAGAGAGAAACTTGGGAGACATTTCCATATCATATGCCAAAGAAATTTGGCTGGCCTAAGATATCGTGTGCTGTGACTTTAGTGTTTGCATTGAAGTAAAGCTGTGTGTACACTTTTCTGAGTTTGTTGAAGGAAAAAATGGATACATACCACGTTTCCCCGAAAATAAGACAGTGTCTTATATTGATTTTTGCTCCCAAGGATGCTCTAGGTCTTATTTTCAGGGGATGTCTTATTTTTCCATGAAGAAGAATTCACACTTATTGTTGAACAAAAAAATGAACATTTATTATATAATGTATGGTAGTTGTCATCACAAACCAGCATAACCAGACAAACTGTGAATCCTATCAAGAATTTCTTGTTACTAACATTATTTCCATGTACAACACTCTATGATAGGTACATTTACCGATCCTGCATGCTCTGGTCTTCTGTTTGGCAGGCATGCTTCCAAACAAAAACTTTGCTAGGTCTTACTTTCGGGGGAGGCCTTATATTTAGTAATTCAGCAAAACCTCTACTAGGTCTTATTTTCTGGGGATGTCTTATTTTAGGGGAAACAGGGTATGTAATCTTTTTACTTTCTTTCTTTCTGGTCTTCCTCCCCCCCCCCCATCTGTTTTTTCTTTTTCTAACTCCCCTTTGCTTTTTCCCCAAGGACAAAGCTTTTTTACAAACATATGTCCCCTAAATAACTTCTGGAGTAAATAAGAAGCGTCTACAGACCTCAAATAGACTATGGTAGTGGCTCTCAACCTGTGGGTCCCCAGATGTTTTGGCCTTCAACTCCCAGAAATCATAACAGCTGGTAAACTGGCTGGGATTTCTGGGAGTTGTAGTCCAAAACCCACAGGTTGAGAACCACTAGACTAAGTGGTAAATGGTACTACTCTGCTCCCTCCATTGTTCATCATAAGGTTTGGTTTCCAAATCTTTGATTATCTCAGTTGGTCTTTTCTGAACATATTAAGCTTGTCGATACACTTCTTGAATTGTGGTGCCCAGAATACAGGAGGCAGTCTTCCAGCTGAAGTCTGACCAAAGCAGAGTAGAGTGGAGATATCCAAGGTGCTGAACATATTTCAAAGATGTGGTTCAGGACCTCGGACAGTTAAAGTCTAGAATCAAGAGAATGTTCATTGCACCCTTAATCTGTAATCCACCAGCTGCCACTCTTTGAAGATCTGAAAGCTCAGTCATTTTAGTGGAAAAATTGGCAGGGATAAGAAATAAGAAAGCTTGCAGAGATAAGAATTAAAATATGTTCCTTTCCTCTTCCCCTGGTGATAATTCAATGGAGAAAATATTTTTGTGGTTGTATTTTGTAACAAGGTGCAACGCCCACCATCAATTAGATAGTGAGGCATGGGTACACAAACCTGGGGTTTTTATGTACTTTGGGTCTCATAAAGTGAACTTTGGTTAATAGAAACCAAAGCTTTTAGAATCAAATCCAGCTTTTGTTGGAACAAAATCCATTGTACTTTCTTTGTCCTTTCTGATGTCTAAAATGCATTTTCTGAAACTATTCGAGGTGTGTGGGTTGTAGGGGAGTTGATTTGGCACTGTAAAAATTCCCAAATGACTTTTAACAAGACCATTAATTGACACCACATCTTGTTGGAAGTCTCATTGAAATGCCAGTAAAATGCTAAAGCTTTCTCAGAAGCTTTAATAAAGAGGGCAATTAAACATGCTTGTTTCGGAGTCTTGATAAATTAATAAATCTCGAGTTAATTAAAAGGGCAGGACACTCGGATTTATCTCTCACGCCCCCTAGTTCATAAATCCTAATAAAGGACCGTCTTGCAGTTAATTTTGGGCAGTTCAAAATCTGAGACAATTGATAGCTGAAGGTGTAAATCTAGTCCAGGGAATCCAATTGTTGCATAGATCTAGGATTCTGCCTCAGCAGGAGACATTACTAAAGATTTTCTCCATCATGCCTTGATGAAAAAAGATTACCATTTCCACCTGGAGCATTGTAGGATGTTAAAATCGCAGCTTCAGGGCCCATGTGCACACCTTATCATTCTGTCTCTTGTCAGATGGATCAGGCCAACTGAGATCCAGAACTTGGGGGAAATTGCTTACAGTCCTCAAGCCAGCATGACATTGGACACAATAGTTGCAGGATTCTGGGATTTTCAATCCAGAAAAGTAACTTTAGGGGAGAGGTCACTAAGGAGTACTTTGCTTGAGCCAGTCATAGTACAGTAGAGTCTCACTTATCCAACACTCGCTTATTCTGGATTATCCAACGCATTTTTGTAGACAATGTTTTCAATACATCATGATATTTTGGTACTAAATTTGTAAATACAGTAATTACTACATAGCATTACCATGTATTGAACTACTTTTTCTGTCAAACTTGTTGTATAACATGATGTTTTGGTGCTTAATTTGTAAAATCATAACCTAATTTGATGTTTAATAGGCTTTTCCTTAATCCCGCCTTATTATCCAACATATTCGCTTATCCAACATTCTGCCGGCCCGTTTATGTTGGATAAGTGAGATTCTACTGTACTTCTGTCTGAGAAACTTGGATTTCTCAAGCAGTTTCATCTTTCCTTCTATTACAAGAGGAGTTTTCTATAAATTTTTGCTTTATGACATGGGATGTTGTTGCTCGTTGTTGTTTCAAAATTTTGGCTGTTTGGCTGAGCAAATATTTCTTTGGTATGAAAGATGTAACTAATAACATCAAAGATATTGACACCTGTGGCACCTAGCCTTCACTACCATTCAAGAACCAAGCTTGAATGCAAACAGTCACATTCAGACTTAATGCTATTATTTGATATGGTTCCCTCTTCTCTATGTAGCTCCTCCATTTTCCCCCCTGCTGACATGCTATACAACCATCTGGAAGATGGCAGAAACCCACACCGATGTTTCCAAATGCATCTAAAAGGTGATTATTGTTTTAATCTGTGCAGTAATGGCTATCCAGTAACGCGGAGTCATACTTCACTTCCGTTGCACACATTTAGTCTGCAGCTGTTCTGCTGATTTTGAAATGGGACTGCATTATGATGCCAATGCCATTTCGCTGATGTGGTTGTTAAGCCAGCAAAGCCAAACTGTACAAAGCTGATGAACCACATTAATTCTTCATTGCTTTCTCTACTCAGTAAAGAGACATGAAATACAATAGGACACCCCTGGAGTCTTAGACATACCAAAGATCCCTTATGGAACCGGCTGTACATTTTCATCCCACGTGGCATTCCTGCATGCATTTCAATTATGCAGGGGCAAAATTTATGCACGGGATGCCATTGTGCAAGGATGCATCCTGTATGTGACATGCATTGTGCATGAGTTCAATTGTGCTATGCTACTACTCAACACAAGGACTGCATAGCACGATGAATAAGCTCCTTGTGCTGAAGTTTACTCTAGTGTAGAATCAATGGATTTAGGAAGGAGCCTCTGGTGGCCTAGGGAATAAAAGCCTCATGACTTGAAGGTTGGGTTACTGACCTGAAAGCTGCCAGGTTCGAATCCCACACGGGGAGAGTGTGAATGAGCTCCCTCTATCAGCTCCAGCTCCATGCGGGGACATGAGAGAAGCCTCCCACAAGGATGGTAAAACATCAAAACATCTGGGCGTCCCCTGGGCAACGTCCTTGCAGACGGCCAATTTTCTCACTCCAGAAGCAACTCCGTGTCACGGCCCAGGCTGCAGAGCACCAATAACCATACACAGAGGCCAGAATCTAACTAATATCTTTATTGAAGGAATATATAAAGTTAATAAAAGCAAGTGTATGAAATAGTCCAGAAATAGACCTTTCAGGAAAGGTCAAAATTAGTCCAAAGAAACAATGTCCAATATGAAATATTAAGGTCCAAAGTTGTAATCCAATAACCGAAACACTCACTTTGCCAGGCAAAGTGAGGGGAGATGACAAGGTCTTTTAGTCCGTGAAACTTGAGCGAGGCTAGGAAGTAACTTGATTCTTGGGAAAACGAGGCTTGATTCAAGGCAACAAGGAAACAAGGAACAAGAACAAGATCCGTGGTAATTTCTTGGCAAAATCCGGGAAACAAGACGAGGCTGAGTCTTAGAAAGCAAGGCAGGATTCGTGGAGTAAACAAAGCTGGGAACGAAGGCTTGGCGACAGGAACGGAGGCTTGGAAGCGGAGTAGCTGTCCACACACGCTACTCCGGTTGCTGACGAATTGACTCCGCAAGATCCCTTTGTGGGTAAAACACCTAAATAGGGTCCCGCTTTCCCGCCCAAGAGCAGTTCTCTGGAGAACCAGAAACGAAAGCTATTTTCTGAGTCCAGATGCATGACTCCCTAAAGTTTCCCATGGGAAGCAGGCTTAATCAGCTGAATGCTTAGCAGCTATCCTAGCACTCCTGCGAGACGCCTGATCGACTCCTCTCTGTTGTTTACAAAAATCATGGCGAGAAAACGTAGGAGATTTAGGCTCAGGGCTTGTTTGACAGACTTCTGGAAGACAAATCTCTTGCAGGTGCAAGGTTTCCAAATCTGGCTGGGAAAGTTCCAATTCTGACTGAAACGGCGAAAAACCCAAGTTTTCCTCTTCATCTGGCACCACAGTGCCAGGAATGGGACTACATTGCCCATGGGTCATCACACTCCGGTTGCTCCTGACACGAAAAAAAAATGGATTTAGGATGTAGGAGCAATGGATTCAAACTTCAGGAAAAGAGATTCCATCTAATGATTAGGAAGAACTTCCTGGTGGCAAGAACTAGTGGACAGTGGAATATGCAGCCTCAGAATGTAGTGGGGTCTACGACTCTGGATGTTTTAAACAGAGGCTGTATAGTCATCTGTCGGGGATGCTTTGATTATGTATTCCTTCATGGCAGGGGGTTGGTCTGGGTGGTCTTTGTCATCTCTTCCAATTCTATTATTCTAAGTTGGTATTTTATCATGCAGGAACATTTCGCCTTTGTATGTATTAACTGTCCCATCCTACAAAGAGCCTAGGTACAAATGGGCAACCCTGCCACTGTGCTACACCACTGTAGTATAGGGTGGGAGATATTAAGATTGAATGCTTATGAAAAGCATCTAGCTGCTTGTTCAGTGTTACTATCTGATTGATCAGCTGTGAGTGGTTACCATGTTAGACTGCAGGTGGGATATTGGCTGGAATCCTATTTTGACTTATGTTGGTATAGATCAGTGGTTCTCAACCTGGGGTCCCCGGGTGTTTTGGCCTATAACTCCCAGAAATCCCAGCCAGTTTACCAGCTGTTAGGATTTCTAGGAGTTGAAGGCCAAAAACATCTGGGGACCCCAGGTGGAGAGGTAGGGGCTCTGTATTTGTGTTGTTTACAACTCCTGCCACTGCCTTGTGAGACAAAAACAAAGCTGCTTCAGCCTCCTTTTCTCTCCCTTTGGCTTCTCCTTCCTTTCTTCCTTAGACTTCTCCTTAGGAAGGAAGTAGAAAGAAGGATTTATAATATTATTTTATGATTTGTACTATTATTTTAGTATTTATTAAAAAACCACGAAACAGCGAGTCCACGAAAAGCGAACCTCGAAGTAGTGAGGGAACACTGTATTGTAACAGAAGTCTCTAATACAGGGGTTCCCAAACTAAGGCCCGGGGGCCGGATGCGGCCCTCTAAGGTATTTTACCTGGCCCCCGCCCTCATTTATAATATAATATTTTTATATCAGTTTTAATAATATAATATATTGTATATACATATAATATTGATAATAATAATATCATTTTATACAATATAATACTAACAATAATATCATATAATAATATTAATTATATGTTATATATTACATATAATATTACAGTATAGTGGTATAGTTCAATATAGTAATATATTATGCTAATATTGTGCTATGCTAATAATATATTGTATGTACATACAGCTGCTCTGAGTTCCCTTCGGGGTGAGAAGGGTGGGATATAAATGTAGTAAATAAATGTATTAAATGAATAAATAAATAATTTTGGACTTAGGCTCGCCCAAAGTCTGAAATGACTTGAAGATACACAACAACAACAACAACAACAACAACAACAACAACAATCCTAATTATCCTGACTATCTCATTGGCCAGAAGCAGGCCCACACTTCCTATTGAAATCCTGATAGGTTTATGTTGGTTAAAATTGTTTGCATTTTTAAATATTGTATTGTTCTTTCATTGTTATTGTTGTTTTGCACTACAAATAAGATTTGTGCAGTGTGCATCGGAATTTGTTTGTATTTTTTTTTTTGAAATGATAATCCGGCCCCTCAACAGTCTGAAGGATTGTGGACCAGCCCTCGGCTTAAAAAGTTTGAGGACCCCTGCTCTAATATATTCTTTCTCTTGGCATGCTAATTTTAAATGTGCAAAGCATTTGCTTTTTATATGAGGACCTTCCAAGTACAGAATTTCTTCCTACCTGTAATCGAAAATGGTACAATTCCAGTGACAGATGCATTATAGAAGATGAATGTTGCTGTGTTTTCCATTAATGATGCTTCCCTCCCTCCTTTCCTCTCTCTCTCTCTTTCTCTCTCTCTGCTGATTTCTCTATATTTGATGGCTGGAAAATAATTATTTCCCATCTCTCTCCAAGTTTGAGTTTCAAGGCAGCTAACAACAATTCAAACAACCACAATTAAAAATTAACAGGATACAAAAGTTAAAAAGCAATTAAACCATCATAGAGGTGAAACCAGTTAAAAAGGATTGAAACAACAAGAAGTAAAAGTCTATCACTTTACAGAAAGCCTGTTTCCTTTGGAAAATCAATTCTCAAAGACCAGCTGGAATGAAAATAAGCGTATACCTGCTTGTGGAAAGAGTGTGGAGAGTGTGAGTCCAGCCTATCAAAGAAAGGAGTTATGGAGCCTGGAAGCAGTCACTGAAAAGTTCCTCTCCTGTGATACCTCCAATGCAGTGGTTCCCAACCTGTGGGTCCCCAGGTGTTTTGACCTACAACTCCCAGAAATCTCAGCCAGTTTACCAGCTGTTAGGATTTCTGGGAGTTGAAGGCCAAAACACCTGGGGACACACAGGTTGAGAACCACTGTTCCAATGTATCTGTGAGAATGGAAGAACAGAAAGCAGGGCATCCACAGAAGAATTCGAAATATGTCCAGGTTTATATGGGAGAGTGCAGTTTTTCAAATATGTTATCTGTATGGCTGAACTTTATGTGTGAATCAACTCTAGTGTACAGCACTGAGATGACCAAAACCCAGAACACATTATTCCCAGGACAATATAGGAGGCCCTTCACTTTTTGCTGTAAGTGTTGGGACTGAAAGATCCCCATTCAAGTGGGGCTCTGGCGCAGACGGGAGAGCAATAAGTCACTGACCAGGAGGTCATAAGTTCGAGGCCCGCTCGGAGCTATGTTGTTCGTCTTTGTCCTGTGTTAAAAAGGCATTGAATGTTTGCCTAATATGTGTAATGTGATCCGCCCTGAGTCCCCTTCGGGGTGAGAAGGGCGGAATATAAATGATGTAAATAAATAAATAAAAAATTTTAAAAAATTAAATGCTATATTTTAACTAGAGATAACCCCTTTTTAGGAATCTCTAGTTCAGTGATGGCTAACTTATGACACGCATGTCAGCATGGACACGCCTAGCCATTTTTGCTGACATGCTGCCACATGCAGATTGATTGGATGACTAATGTCTTTTGTGACCAAATTTGGTGTGATTTGGTCCAGTGGTTTTGTTGTTTACTCCATGGGAATTATGCACTATATATATCTATATCTATCTATCTATCTATCTATCTATCTATCTATCTATCTATCTATCTTCATTCTATTATTATTCTATTATTATTGTAGTATATTATTATATTATTCATTATTCATGACTACATTGAAACTACAATAGAGAGAAATCAGCGTGGAAACTGCAAGAGGTACTATAGATTGTTGTACATGGAAATAATGGTAGTAAATAGTTTTTGATTTATTAAATACAGTTATATATTACAATTATATATTTTTGTTATTTAAACTATATATATTGTGAAATTATGGGGTTTTTTTTCTCGAAGTGACACACCACCCAAGTCATGCTAGGTTTTTTGGTGAATTTTGACACACCAAATGCAAAAGGTTGCCCATCATTGCTCTAGTTCTTTCAGGGTGAGTCTATGCTCACTCTCAACCAGAAGTTGACTGTAGAATCATGCTGGAGGAATTACAAATGTCTGGAGAAATCTCCAAGTCCCCCAGTACAACTCGATGGTGAGCCAACAGAAGTTGAGTATAAAGTCACACTGGAGGACCTAGAGGTTCCTACAGAGAACATATTAATCAAATCTACGAATATGTTGGCTTGAAGATTATAGCAAAACTCAAAGGAAATGGGTGAAGATGCAGATAAATGATATTAGCATCTCAGCTAATCAAAAAGGCCCAGTGCCCTGACCTGACCTGGGACCCATTCAGATGGAACAGTTATAATGCTATAGTTCAGTTTCAACTGTCATGTTTCCATTCCATGGAATCCCAGGATCTGCAGTTTAGGGAATTCTCAGCTAGTAAAATACTGACATTTTAAAGCAACATGCAGAGCAGAGCCTGAATATTTTATTGGACTACTGCTCCCCAAGTGCCTTGGACATCAAGGCCATTTTCTTGGGCTTGAACTCCAGGAATGTGCCTTTTCCAGGCTTTGTCCTGAAGTGAAGTCTTTTAAAACTCAAGCCAGTAATACCCGGACTGTTCCTCCAGTCCATTTCTTAAAAATTCCAGACATGGAATTCTGTTTTCCGCAAAATTGTTGCAGCATCCAGAAATGTCCTAAATGTCATAACCAGCTTTGGCCCTGTTTCAGAAATTAACAACATTCTATTAGAAAACACATCACAGCAAGACTCAGGAAGGGAAGCAACTTCTAGAAGTAGATCTAAAGGTGGAAATTGATGTGTGATGAGATCAGATCTTACAAATGTATATTTTCTTAAGTTGAAAGCAGCTTTGGCTGAGGACAGAATGATGGAAAATAGAGATATCCTGTTTGTCCACATCATTACTCCCATCCCAATCCTTTCTCTCAAATCTTCATTTATATGCATTGATTGAAAGGTATGCATATTGTGTGTGTACCTTCAAGCCGCCTGTTGTCTTATGGTCAATCCCATGCCTTCCATCAGTCTTCTTAGTTAAGGAATGACCCGAAGAGGGTTTTGCAAGTTCTTTCCCCTGAAAAATAGCTCATAGCACCGAGTGTGAGTTGGTGGTCCATTCAACTACTAACCAAGACTGATCTATTTAACTTCCAAGATCAGACAGGATCAGGTGCTTTTAGGATATTTAGGCTATGTTGGGGGGGAAATGGGGTGAAAGTTATCTCTCGCTTCTCCTTTTCACTAGAGAAATACCACTTTCACAACCTTGACCTGAGCACAGTTGTTTTGCATCAGAGAAACACATCCAACCTCTTCCATTGAGAAATGTATGGGATCCAATTGGATTTTAGTTACAGTCATGGATGATCATCTCAAGTTTAACTCATATTGAACCACAGGAGCTAAACTCACAGAAATAGTCATTGAAAATAAAAAATAGTCAGGACAATATTTTGACACTGGATAGAATCATAGCATCAGAAGAGACCACAAGGGCAACCCAGTACAATCCCCTGTCATGCAGGAAAAGCACAATCAAATTACCCTTGACAGATGGCCATCGAGCCTCTATTTAAAAGCCTCCAAGGAAGGAGCTTCCACCACACTCCATGGCAGAGAGTTCCACTGTTGAACAGGTCTTACAGTCAGGAAGTTCTTTCTAATATTCAGGTGGAATCTCCTTTCCTATAATTTGAACCCATTGCTCCGAGTTCTAGTCTCCAGGGCAGCAGAAAACAAGCCTCTTCCCTCTTCCTTATGATATCCTTTTAAGTATTTATACATGGTGAGCACATCTCTTCTCAACCTTGACATTTTTTGAGTTGAGGAGAAATGTTTCTCCCAAATATTTATGTTTAGAAGTGGTATTAAATCATGACTGGACTCCTGTTACTTAGTCCCAACTAGAATAGAAGAATAACTTATAAGGATTCAATGACTTTACTCCACTTGTAGACCATTGACTGCAGTTTCCCCCTTTATGAGCTTCATTAGATTGCAACATTAAGCTAAAAAGAAAGGATGGTTTTAAAGATTAATAATTTTAGAAATTATGTCTTTTTGAACAATGATTCCCAACACCTGCTGGTCAATATCTTAAGTATGGTTGGAGAATTCTGGAAATTGTTGTCCCACAAACTAGCATTGCTAGGAGAAAGATTTGAGTGGTGCCTTATGCAAAAGATATCACTTTGCATATTTGTATGTTGGGGCAGAGAAAGAAAGCCATTCTTCTGCACCGATGAGATATTTATATTTTAGCTATCATCAATCCTCAGCAAACAAAAGCTAGGGAAAGCTGTCTCCAACACAGCTTTTTTCAGATGGCAGTGGGGATAGGTCACACAAATGCTCTGGGATGTCTGTCATATTTAGATGTAAACCTCTGGCTCAATAAAGGCCACATAGTCACAGCTACCTCTCCCTTCTCCTCTCCCATTGTGTTGAGATGTACTTTTTTCCCTTCCCAGAAACACAGTACTAAGCAAAGGGCAGCTGTCTACCAATTCCTAGGGCTGAAGTACATGACCGGGAGATTGACCAGGTTGCCCTTTTTCCTCTTGAAGTACAATAACTAACCAACTTCACTGAAAATAGGAGACGGAGTGTCATTGAACATTTTTCATGTGGAAGGAATGATCACAAGACCATCAAGAAAGCAAAAACAGGATTGCATTTATGTGCAATGTAGATTCACCAATCAAAAGAATACATTTTTAAGCATCATGTAACAGAACGGTTAAGTTTGTGCCAATGCAAGCTCTCAGCTTTTTTTTTTTTTTCATGTCAAGTCGCTTCTGGTGTAAGAGAATTGGCTATCTGCAAGGACGTTGTCCAGGGGACATACAGATGTTTGATGTTTTACCATGTCCCTTCTTCTCTCATGTCCCTGTATGGGGAGCTGGAGCTGACAGAGGGAGCTCACCCGCTCTCCCCAGATTAGAACTGCTGACCTGTCAGTCAGCAGTCCTGCCGGCACAAGGGTTTAACCCATTGTGTCACTAGGGGTTCCAGCTCTCAACTGATGTACAGTAGAGTCTCACTTATCCAACACTCGCTTATCCAACGTTCTGGATTATCCAACACATTTTTGTACTCAATGTTTTCAATACATCGTGATATTTTGGTGCTAAATTTGTAAATACATTAATTACTACATAGCATTGCTGCGTATTGAACTACTTTTTCTGTCAAATTTGTTGTTAAACATGATGTTTTGATGCTTAATTTGTAAAATCATAACCTAATTGGATGTGCAGTAGGTTTTTCCTTAATCCCTCCTTATTATCCAACATATTCACTTATCCAATGTTCTGCCGGCCCGTTTATGTTGGATAAGTGAGACTCTACTGTATCTGAACTCCTGCAACAGCAACAATGGCAACAATAGAAATTTCTCAATGGTTGTGTCCTCATTTCCTATGTACTATAAACAAAATATAGTGATATGTCTACACATACCAAAAACCCTCTGCAATATCTTTTTTGGTGGTGATAATAATCATACCTTGTGGCTGCAAATTCCACAAGTTGATTATAAGATGGTTTCTGCAGGTGTTGGATCTTGTGCATAGGAAAAGGCTTTGCTGCAAGTGATTTGCAAGAAAGGAGATAACACCATGTGCTGCTACTACTTGCATTTTTATGATGCTTTATTTTACAAGCATAAACATCATTAAAACCATGCCTCGCTCTCAAGATAATACCAGCCAAGTCGACTGCATATTATTGTGTGTTACAAATCATTCATCCAATAAAAAAAATCTTTGCAATTACAAGCATGAGGATGGGGAGAGAACCCAAAGGGGCAGTAAACATATTTTTATTACTGTTAAAATACATAAGGATTGAACTACTGCCGTTCAGTTATAAAAAGATGAAAATGTAAATGTAGATTTGCAGGATATGTTTGAGAATAAACTGGTTCACCTGAGTATTGTCCATATCATCCTGCTTATTTTTAATCAGTGTTTGTGTGTGCTTTCCTATGTGCACCATTATGACTCTGATTGCGAGAAAGAACCACCAGAATCAATACAGAACTTTAAGCTGAGTCTTCTTTATCCAAAATGCTTAGGACCTAACACTTTTTTGGATTTCAGATTAGCTGTATTTGCAGATACATGGTGAATAAGGGATTGGGGAAAGGGGGCTACTTACACATCCAGCACCCACTTTTCCACAGGAACTCTGGCAAAGAGAAAAAGGGAATGGGGATAAAGAGTTCAACTTATACAAGGCTCCCATAAAAAGCAGACATCCCACATACTTCTATGGCTGTCTTTTAGCAAAGTAGCCAGGAAGGGAGAGGAAAATCCTCCCGCTACCTCCTGTAAGTCCTTTTCTTTCTCTCTAGGTATTTCAAGGCAACCCTATGGTAATGTCTGGTGGAAGTCATTCATTTCAGTTAGGTCTGCTATTATTCAATGTTTAGTTTCCACAAGTTCAGGAATGTATTCTCTATGGATACAAGGGCTGTTCTATGTGTCTTAACATGTGCCAGAGCAATGATGGACTGAGACTACTTCATGGATGTCATGGTGGCTGTGAAGACGGTGTGCTGATCAAGTTTGCAGAGGACACCAAATTGGGAATGACAGCTAATACCCCAGAGGACAGGATCAGAATCAAAAATGACCTTAATAGATTAGAGAGCTGGGCCAAAACTCACAAAATTAATTTCAACGGAGAGAAGTGCACAATACTAAGGTAAAGGTAAAGGTTTCCCCTGACGTTAGGTCCAGTCCTGTCTGACTCTGGGGGTTGGTGCTCATCTCCATTTCTAAGCCGAAGAGCCGGCGTTGTCCGTAGACACCTCCCAGGTCATGTGGCCGGTATGACTGCATGGAGAGCCATTACCTTCCCGCCGGAGTGGTACCTATTGATGATGATGATGATGATGATGATAATAATAATAATAATAATAATAATAATAATAATAATACTTTATTTATATACCGCCCTATCTCCCGGATGGGACTCAGGGCAGTTTCCAATAATAAAAACAACACAAACATTACATAACAACATAATAACATATTATTAAGCAAAGTAAAAATACAATTATAGAAATAACAAACACTTACATGACCTGATCAAGGGGACTGGAACCATAAACCCAATATATTAAAATGTATCATTTTAAGTTAGAGAAATCTTGTGCAATATATTCAGGCCCAGAAATCGATGGTATTCCAATGTAATTACTGAAAAACCTGCCGACACCACGAGGTCTTCAGTTCCAGTTGATCTACTCACATTTTTATGTTTTCGAAGTGCTAGGCTGGCAGAAGCTGGAGCTAACAGCAGGCGCTCACTCCGCTTCTGGGATTTGAACCTAGGACCTTTTGGTCTGCAAGTTCAGCAGCTCAGTGCTTTAAAACACTTCACCATCGGGGCTCCCTGCACAATACTACACTTAGGCAATAAAAATGAAATGCATAGATATAGAATGGGTGACACCTGGCTTGACAAAAGTACACCTGAAAGGGATCTAGGAGGCTTTGTAGACCATAAGATGAACATGAGTCAACAGTGCAAGGCAGCAGCTAAAAAAATGCCAGTGCAAACCTAGGCTGCATCAATAAGAGTGTAGTACTGTGATCGAAGGAAGTCTTATTACCTCATACCATGGGGCTTTTGTTCCATCCTATGACACTTCCAGTATGCGACCAGGATGAGCCTGCTGGAGCCCATCACATGATGCAGGGCTACTCTCAGCAGGGCTCTTTCCTGGTATCATCATAGGATGGAGCCCTGAGAACATGTATGTTTACTCATTACTAGCACGGGGGAAGCTGGGCAGTGGCAGTTTTCCCTGTGTGATGGGGAAGGGGGTGATGTGGGGCACTTAACGCTGGTTTCCCCTGCTGCCCAACAGATTCACCTCACTACCCGACAGATTCCCCCACTGTTCGGTCATCCAAAATGGTCAAAGGTCTGAAAACCAAGCCCTACAAAGAATAGCTGAAGGAGCTAAATATGTTTCTCTTGGTGAAAAGAAGGCTGAAAAGAAACATGATAGCCATTTAAATATTTGAATGGATGTGACATTGAAGGGGCCCCTGGTGGCACAGTGTGTTAAAGCGCTGAACTTGTGGACCAAAAGGTCCCAGGTTCAAATCCCAGGAGCGGAATGAGCGCCCACTGTTAGTCCAAGCTCTTGCAAACCTAGCGGTTCGAAAACATGAAAATGTGAGTAGATCAATAGGTATCGCTCCGGCGGGAAGGTAATGGCGCTCCATGCAGTCATGCCGGCCACATGATCTTGGAGATGTCTATGGATAACGCCGGCACTTCAGCCTAGAAATGGAGATGAACACCAATCCCCAGAGTCGGTCACGACTGGACTTAACATCAGGGGAAACCTTTACCTTTATCTTTTACACATTGAAGAGGGGCAGGCTTGTTTCTGCTGCTCTAGAGACTGGAACACAAATCAATTGATTCAAATTACAGGAAAAGAAATTCCACCAATACATCTGGAAAATTTTTCTGATGGTAAGAGCTGTTTGATAGTGCTATATGCTACCTGGAAGTGTGGTGGAGTCTCCTTATTTGGAGGTTTTAAACAGAGGCTGGATGACCATCTGTTGAGCGTACTTTGATTGTGCTTTTCCTGCATGGTAGGGGGTTATACTGGGTTGTCCTTGTTATCATTTCCAACTTTATGATTCTATTATTCTACATTCTGAGCTGATCCTGTTAAATCTCCTGATCTTTGGTACCACATGATCTATTTCCATGTCTGCATTTGAAGTTTCAATGATCCTAAAACCATAATGTGAACCAACACAGGCACTGCCATAGCTGCCTATTGATCTTTCAAATCATGGGTTACAATTAGAATCAATCTGTGTGTACATATTAAACAGCGTGGTAGATTACGTCCCCAGCCACATTGTAATTTCCTTAATAAAAGGGAAATGCAGGACTACGATTTAAATTGCCCAGTTCCAATTTCAAATAAAAAAATGCTGAATAAGGGTTGCTCCACTCATAACTTGATGGAATGTTATTACCCATGACAGTTGTTTATTCAGTACACAAACATTTACATAATTATTACTGTTTGCAAACTGCTGCAAAGCCAAATTATGTGCTGACAGCTGAGTACGATGGCCAAAACTGTGGTGATTACTGTTATTGGTATTTTTAAAACACATTTTCTATTACTATTTTAAGTGCACAACAGAGCACCAAGGGATTAGTCATTTGGAGAACTGCCAGTCTGTTCCATGCTGCAGAGTTTCTAATCCTCACCTTCAGTTTTTTAAAATGAACTTAAAGTTTGGTTTTGGGAAGGTTTTTTGTGGGGGCAGATTTCCAGATTAGTGGAGCTCAAGGAGGGTGCAAAAAATTAGTTTCGAGGCCCTTTTCCATCACTGTCCTACAAACATGATATACCTGATATGTTGGTATCATACTATTACCCAGTGCTCTTTTATACTACTGAGTTATCAAGACATCAGTTATTTATTTTCCCCAAGATTGGAATTTTTGTAGCAATTCCATGCTGCATCCTATTGAATCTTGATAATAATAATAATAATAATAATAATAATAATAATAATAATTATTATTATTATTATTATTATTATTATTATTATTATTATTTATTTCTAACCTGCCTCTCTCCCTGAAGGGACTCAGTTTGGCAAGGGGCACTAGAGCTCTCTGGATGACAATTGTAAATACCTCACAAAACTGCGCTTCCCATGATTCCATACTATGGAGTTATGACCATTAAACTACAAGCATCTCCCACTTATTCAGCAGGTTTGGGATTAGAGTAGTGTCACAAGCTGGAAATCATTGAAATGTTTTTTTAAGCTTTAGCTTTAACATAGAGGTAGGTAAGAAACTGTAATTCTCAATAGCTATAATGAAAGGGACTCATAGGAGTCACCAAAATTGCAGTTGAGTAATCTTTAAATCTCTTTTCCTGCCCACCAACATTACGTTTCCCGTTCTTGAGTTCTGAGTAGAGTAGCTGCTTTGGGAGACGGTGATCGGGCATTCAGATTGGCTTAAAGCCAACCTTAAACACTGTGGCTAGACACTGACAACTGGGAAGCCCTGGCCCTTGAGCGCTCTAATTGGAGGTCAGCTGTGACCAGCAGTGCTGTGGAGTTCGAAGAGGCACGAATGGAGGGCTTAAGGGAGAAACATGCCAAGAGGAAAGCCCGTCAAGCCAACCCTGACCGGGACCGCCTTCCACCTGGAAACCGATGTCCTCACTGCGGGAGAATATGCGGGTCAAGAATCGGTCTCTTCAGCCACCTAAGAACCCACCCCCAAGACACCAGAGATGGAAGACAATCCTCCTCGAGCTACGAGGGATCGCCTAAGTAAGTAAGTTGAGTAATATTTAGAGAGCCACTTGCATGATCCAACTCATTGCCTGCTATTTTTTTTTTTTTTTGGTCACTTTGGCTGCCGCTACTGCCTTCTGAACTCGTAGTACAATGCAAAATGTGAAGTAGAGCTTGCATTTTTCCCTTTTGGAAATTATGAGGCTGTCTTTGTCATTGTTTCTTGGACTGGTCTGAGGGCTTGGGACAGCAAGAGCCAGCATTGACAAGCAACAGGACTACAGCAGCAATGGCAGCACTATCCGGACTATCACCAGGAGGCCAGAGGTGGGAGGTAGGTTATGATGCTGCCAAGATTCACACTCTGGCCTAGGTTCATTCAGGGAAGGCTTTGGATGCAAAACGAAAGAGTGAACATGCATCAAATATCTTCTATGCAGGTAAAATTTAGAATGGTTGAAACAACAAGTTGTCAAAAAGTAAGGACATGTTCATACAGGTCAGAAATGTGCACCAAAGCGGGCTTTTAAAACCCGCTTTGATGCGCATTTCTGTCCCCAAAATGCAGGCTTTCCTGGGGTGGCTATATGCCATCCTGATTACTATTGGGATGGCATGCACCCCCAAAGCCCCACAAAACAACCCTTAAAATTGAAGAAAACTTTCCTGACTGCCGTTAAGGTCCTCCTTGCATCCTCCTGGTGTGTGGAAATGACGTGTCAAAAGAGGGGGAACTAGGGGGGAAATTGCTCCCCCCCCCCCCCCCCGCCTGGTCTCTTGGCACATCACTTACTCATGCCAGAAGAACACAAGGAGGACCTTAATGATGGCCAGGCAAGTTTTCTTTACTCTTAAGGGTTGTTTTGAGGGCTGAGGAGGAGGGGTTGGGCACCATCTCAGACCTTTGGACTCCAGGAGCCCAAATGGTTTGGGATGGCAAATGGGGTCTCACCCCCAGGGAGTCCCAGGAGTGAGTCCTCACAGGCCCAATACTCCATTAGATCCAGGCCTTTCAGGATGTCCCGTATCTAATAGAGTATTTCATTAATTTGGAAAAACCAAGGTTATTCCAAATTAATTCATTTTTACCGAGGGCATTGTTTGGATGCCCATGGTTAAAACCAGACAGTTCCCGGCATAGTGAAAAGCAGGACACACCTGTAGTACCTTTGTTGAATAATTCACTGGAAGGCATCACGTGAAGAATCTCATTCTATTCTTCTCAGTGATTTCCTGAGAGTTGGAAAACCCATTATTCTGTCAGAAAGAAAAAGCTGGAAACATTATTTCTGTCTCTTGATAGGAGTTGAAGGACCAGAGGCATGGAAAGGGTGAGGTAAGGAAAAGTTGTAATTCCTTTAAAGAATCTTGGAGCACATTCTAGACACTCCTGTGACCACAACAGGCATCCTTTTGATGACATGAACGAGTGTAAAGCCAATGGACCATTGTAAACATAGCAGGACATTGGCCATAGATATTCACCATTCATTGCTATACATTGCATATAGACATGTGAATGCATGTTCTATATTTTCCAAATATAGAAATGATGTCTTGGCTCAGTTACGTGACACTGCCATTGAATGCAAAGAGTGTATAACGCAATTAAGGCATAATTTCACATGAAGTGATTTATCCTGTGCAACCATTGGCCAGAATATCTATATTGTCTGTGAGATTCTAGCAGATATAGTCTAAAAATAACTTCCCCAAGCTCTGAAATATACCCCATCCATGCTGTAAGAGTAAAATGTCACTCCATATTCTGTTTAAATGTAAGAAAAGAGTATTTCTCTTTCAAAATGTCACCTGTTTTGTAGGAAAATTGGCCCTACTTTAGCCTTCTGTTGTCCAATTATGCTCGGTTGATTATCACCTTAAATCACAATTTACAGGGACATCTCTCCCCCCCCACCCCAAGCCAATATGAAGCCATTAAAATAAACAGGGATGTGCTTGCTTTGTCTAGGCCTGATTAAGACGACAAGGGAATTGCGAGACCAAAGTGGTTTCTTTCAGAGAGAAGGATGACACCTGTTAAAGAAGCTGCCAAAGCTTCATTTTCCGAAGAAAGAGGAACAAAGGCCAATAAGCGGACAGAAAAAGTGCACTCTGCTACTGAGAAAGCGGGAACCATTTATCATGAGATACTTACTGCTGTTAAATGACACGAGACAGGCACATTCCAGATGATATAAAAAGCATTAAAAAAAGCAAAAAGGGAGGCGGAGAGAAAAGCCTTCTGTCTGGGGGTAAAATTGAAGCCTTGGCTTTATGCTCCTTGCAAAACTGACCCAATGAGACTCACATTATTCTGAAGCAATGTTTTCCAAGCTGACATAAACTTAGAGAAGGCTTCATTTGAGTTGCACTCATCTGATGTGGGGAGGATGCTTGCGACCATTGGTGATGGTAACATTTGTGGTTGCTGTGCAATCTCAAGTCCTTTCCAATTTATGGCCACCCTAAGAACAAATCTATCACAGGGTTTTCTAGGGCTGAGAGTGTGTGACTTGCCCAGGGTTATCTAGTTTGTGGCCAGTTGAGGACTCAGACCTAGTCTCCAGAGTCGTCTAGTGTTCAAACCACTACAACACAGGGCCAAACAACATCAGAATGTAGTCAAGATGGCAAAGATGGAGGGAAAAAAACACCCAATTTGGGAGAGGCTGCAGCAGTTTGCTTTTGCCTAAGCTTTCTGGGAAGGACAAGGCTGCATCTATTTGAGTCCTCTCTTTACACTGAGTTGCATGCATGTTATTTTATATGTACTTTGAACTGAGTCTGGATCTAAACTTCTAATAATCCAAATAATCTGGATTTGGAAACTGGATTATATGGTAGTGTAGATGGGCCCCCAGTTTCCACCAATGGAAGGAAGCTGACAAAGAGGAGAAATGGAAGGAGGAGGAGTAAGACATCAGGACACATTAAAATCAGTCAAGAAATTGCAATGATGGGGGATGAAAAAGGACTTGACAGTTGGAAGAACAAGGAAATGGAGGGACATTGGCTGGGTTGGTGGGGGCACGTTTTTCTTTCCCACCTCACATGGCGTAGCAATATGGTTTCAGCCAGCATATCTCATCATTCCCTGCATCAAGTTAGATATGCCCAGACCTTCAGCCTTTCCTCATATTTTTGAGGCAAAGCTTTGTCTTTGATGGTGCTCCACTTATGGAATGCCCTTTCTTTGGAGACTTAAGTGGTAATGACACTGATCTTATTCTCATGCCAAGTTAAAATGTTGAACAGTTTTGATCACCTTTGTTTCCTTGAGTTAAAAACTCTTTATGAGACATTTCTTTTGTTTCATGTGAAATATGGAGGACTCTTGTAATATTGCAGGTAGTGTGCAATTAAGCCATCACCTTTGTTCATACCACTACTAAAAGATTGGGATTTATGAATACAATTCAGTTTAGCAGTTTCTCCTTCTAGTCTTCCTTAATCATGATTTCCTTAATCGAGGGCTGCACTCTGTAAATCCAGGAAGGTTGCATGTCTAAGAGGGTTGATTTTGGGCATTATTATTTCTAATGTGAGACTTGTGTTCATCTATCCATTTGTATAAAGATTATCCTCTTTGTCCAATGTAGAGTGCTGACACAGGTTGGCATATACAGTAGAGTCTCACTTATCCAACATAAACAGGCCAGCAGAATGTTGGATAAGCAAATATGTTGGATAATAAGGAGGGATTAAGGAAAAGCCTATTAAACATCAAATTAGGTTGTGATTTTACAAATTAAGCACCAAAACATCATGTTATACAACAAATTTGACAGAAAAAGTAGTTCAATACGCAGTAATGCTATGTAGTAATTACTGTATTTACAAATTTAGTACCAAAATGTCACGATGTATTGAAAACATTGACTACAAAAATGCATTGGATAATCCAGAACGTTGGATAAGTGAGACTCTACTGTATTGTATTATAGGGAGAACATGTAATTATGTATTTATGATGTTGTGGACGTTTTTGAAGCTTTAATGTCATTTTGTACTGCATTGGAAGAAATAGATTTATATCCACAAAAGTTCATACTAAAAAATGTTAGTTTTAAAGGTGGAGCCACATTCCTCTCCCTCCTTTCCGCGCCCTTACTTCCTTTTTCTTTGTTTGGGTGTCCTGAGTATCAAGAGATTGTTTTTCCACTAAGGACAGAAATATTATCAATCATTCATCTCATGCCTATCGCCTTCCTTAGGAATGCCTTGGTGAGTTTGTTGCTGGTGAAATACAGCACTGTGGAGAGCCATTTCACTGGCAACACATCTTACAGAAGAGATTCCCCTCATAGAGAAGCCACTTTTCAGCAACTACCAGCAGTTTCGGACTTATTGATTAAATCCTGGGCCACTTTGAATGACATTACATTGGAAATGAAACAGCAGAATGGGAAAGCATTCTAAAATTATTATTTTCTTTAAAAAAACAACAGGTGAAGTTATATTACTTTCTTAAATTTCTAGGCTCTGCCACTAATATGGGCACCCAAATATGGCAAGTATATGGGTTTCAGAATGGGCAAGGATCTAATTCATGCATTTCTCCAGAGCAAGAGGAATAATAGTTTTTTCCTGAGGCTCTAGGCCAAAGCTCCAAGAAGTGGAAGATACATAAATGAGGAAGGAGAGCAAAGGAGGAGGGAGGGAGTGGAACAGGAATAAAGTAAAGGAGATGGGAATGAATAGATTTCCTTTCTGGGATCAACATGGGAAGAAATGCCCTTTGCCTAATAAACCACCAGCCAACTAGTTAGATAGATAGCTTGCTTTTGTGATCCAGATTTCCTTGTTTTGCAACAGAACCATACTGCAGGATTATAGGAGTTTGATAACAGCTGACCTGCCCTGTCTCTGCCTTGTAGAAACCTGGTTCTGTAATTTGGCAATGGACTGAGATTTTGCTGCCAAGGAACTAGTCTACCCTTCTCCAAAAGAGAATTCTATGCACCTCACCAAACTACAAATCTCAGGATTTCATGAGGATGCCATGGCATTTCAAGTGGAATGAAACAAATATAATGTAGATACAGTAGAGTCTCACTTATCCAAGCCTCGCTTATCCAAGCCTCTGGATAATCCAAGTGATTTTTGTAGTCAATGTTTTCAATATATCATGATATTTTGGTGCTAAATTCGTAAATACAGTAATTACAACATAACATTACTGCGTATTGAACTACTTTTGCTGTCAAATTTCTTGTATAACATGATGTTTTGGTGCTTAATTTGTAAAATCATAACCTAATTTGATGTTTAATAGGCTTTTCCTTAATCCCTCCTTATTATCCAAGATATTCGCTTATCCAAGCTTCTGCCGGCCTGTTTAGCTTGGATAAGTGAGACTCTACTGTACCTTCAGTTTCCTGAGAACCACAAAGAACAGACAGATTTAAAAACAGGGAAATGTACCCTAGAAGATGTAAGATGACATTCTGTTAATGACATACATTTGCACATGTCATGCTACACAATATATGAAGCAAATTATTCACCGTAACATAATGGATGTATTTTGCACGAAATCCTGAGATGCAGGAGAGTAACAGTATTCCCAGCAGGATTATTTTCTAAAAGCTGGAGTGAATCCATTGCCCTACTGGCATGGAAACTACCAGTCACAACTGGCCTCCTTCCCATACAAAACACTTTCTCCAGTTGTGACTTACCATTCAATTTTAAAACTGGCTTATTAAGCTCTTTAAAAAACCACAGTGTTGTTAAATTTAAATTTAATGAGTGTAGACTTTCACAGAATATGAAGCAGGAATTTTTACAAGT
The DNA here is from genome assembly GCF_035594765.1 of Anolis carolinensis. Lineage (NCBI taxonomy): Eukaryota > Metazoa > Chordata > Lepidosauria > Squamata > Anolidae > Anolis > Anolis carolinensis. The sequence continues at coordinate 14,936,072 of NC_085844.1, forward strand.
AGGTTCCAATAAAGAGAATTTACACCTGATGCTTTTATCTGCATTCAAAATTTCCTCTTTGCTGAACTTATTTAAGTCTTTGCTGTCATCTGTGTTCATCTGCTTGCTACACCAGAACTAATCTGGCTTGATCCTCCTTTAAAAATACAATCTTCTACGGCTTTTGTTTACTGTTACAGGCTTTGTAATGCATGTATCTTGTCCATGGGCAAATGAGTTGCATTTGCAATGCTGTGATGGCTTAAATGATTGACTTCCAGAGGATGGATGTCAAAATATTACTCTTGAAGTGTTGCTGGTGGCTGATATGTGATTCCCTACAATTTGCTGACAACACTGTTATTGCGACAAGTGATGCCAAGTCTTGTTCTCTTCAAGCCTTCAGAATGGTGTTTCTGGGATCATAATGTTGGGGATGGGAGGGAAAAGAGCACCCCATTCCTACAAATAGCTATGGGGAAAACTTCTATTGGCAGCAGTGGGTGCATTTTCTCATTGGTGATTTCCAGAAATTGCAAAGGTCACAAAGTGAGGAGGAATGAGGTCCCTACATTGACCACCCAACCATGGTGCTTTCTTTTTCCATGGTAGTAAGATGTTATACTCCTGTGAAGCAAGAGGCTATGCTGGTGGCAGAAATACTCCTTATATAGTATCCCATATCAACTGTGTCCAGTTCTGGGCACTGCAATTTAAGGGAGATGTTGACAAGCTGGATTGTGTCCAGAGGAGAGCAACTCAAATGATCATGCGTCTGGAGAACAAGCCCTATGAGGAGTGGTTTAAAGAGCTGGGCATGTTTAGCCTGCAAAAGAGAAGGTTGAGAGGAGACATGATATTCATGTATAAATATATGAGGGGAAGTCACAGAGAGGAGGGAGCAAGCTGCCCTGGAGACTAGGACACGAAACAATGGCTTCAAACTTCAGGAAAGGAGATTCCACCTGAACATTAGGAAGAACTTCCTAACTGTGCGAGCTGTTCAGCAGTGGAACTCTCTGCACTGGAGTGTGGCATAGGCTCCTTTCTTAGAGGCTTTGAAGTAGAGGCTGGATGGCCATCTGTCAAGGGTGCTTTGAATGCGATTTTCCTGCTTCTTGGCAAGGGGGTTGGACTGGATGGCCCACGAGGTCTCTTCCAACTCTACGATTCTATGGGCCCTTCCACACAGCCCTACATTCCAGAATACCAAGGCAGAAAATCCCACAATATCTGCTTTGAACTGGGTTATCTGAGTCCACACTGCCATATATTCCAATCCAAATCAGATAATGTGGGATTTTGTTCAGCTGTGTTGAAGGGGCCTCAGCCCTGGGTTTGCAAGGCCTCTTGATAACAAGGACATGTTAAGGTCCCTCATTTATACAGTTGGCATAAGTTGGAGTTGCCTTGATGGCATTTAACAACAAACATGTTTAAATGAGCCCTGATGTTATAAATAATGAAATGGAAAATCATCCAGAAAGATTGTTGTTCTTTTCAGAAATATTTATAAACCACTCAGTTGCAAATATGTCCATATGCTTTACAGCAAAAATAAACCATCCAGTATACGCATCATCCCATGTTAAAATGTTTCTGATGTCCGTGAAATAGATGGAAATTTGCACTGTCCAGGAAAAGCATGAAAAAAAAAGGATCAGGTTATAACATATATCTAAAAAATAGCAATAATTGGAAAAAACCACACTTCAGAAAGAAGTGCACACATGTTTGACATAATGCATCATTTCTGTTTCAATTGTATTCATTATTTTTTATAATTTGCATTCATACATATTGTCACACATGCAAATTTGATGCTAATTTGTCTTTTTTAAACTTTTAGAAAATATGTATGTATATGTCCACAATAGAAGGAATGAGGATATTATGTATTCATGCCTGCAACAGTGGACTATATTTTCTCCCCCTTCTGTTGTTGCTCTGTTGAACCTAGAAAACAAGATTTGGGGAAATGCAGTCATGCATTTTAATGTAATTCCAGTAAGACAGCTTAATTTTTTTCCTTGAAAATTGAGGCATTTCCCCCAATGGTTTGTCCTTATGTTCTAGCCATCTGCAAGACACCCTTTCTTTATGCACACACAGACACACAAACACACAACACAATTTGGCTCTACGTGTGCCCGAAATTCCCATTCTTATCCAGCTGACTCTGCTGCTGTGGGTTCGATTAAAACCAATGACAACAAAAATAAATGACTGCTGTTTGCACCATCAGCACATGGTTAACCAACCCAGATGCCAGCACAAGTGTGAAGTTATGGGAAACATTCCAAGGCAACCACTGCCCAAACCCTTGTTGGTGGTGAAAACAGCATCAAAACATCTGGTTTACAGATTGCATAGTTTGCTGCCTATGCAGTTGTAAATGCAGAGTGTGATGAGTCATGGGCCATGTAGTCCCGTTCATGGCACTGTAGTCCCAGATGAAGAGGAGAACTTGGGTTTTTCACCGTCTCAGTCAGAATTGGAACCTTCCCAGCCAGATTTGGGAACCTTGCACCTGCAAGAGATTTGTCTTCCAGAAATCTGTCAAACAAGCCCTGAGTCTAAATCTCCTGTGTTTTCTCGCCACGAGTTTTGTAAACAACAGAGAGGAGTTCAAGCGGCCTCTCGTAGGAGTGCTAGGATAGCTGCTAAGAATTCAGCTGATTAAGCCTGCTTTCCATGGGAAACCTTAAGGAGTCATGCATCTGGACTCAGAGATTAGCTTTCGTTTCTGGTTCCCCAGAGAACTGCTCTTTGGTGGGAAAACTAGACCCTATTTAGGTGTTTTACCCACAAAGGGGTTTTGCGGAGTCAATTCGTCAGCTACTGGAGTAAGTTGTGTGTGGACAGCGCGCTCCGTTTCCAAGCCTCGTTCCTGTTTCAAGCCTTGTTCCTGATTCCAAGCCTTCGCTCCGTTTCCAAGCCTTCGTTCCCGTTTCCAGCCTTGTTTACCTCCACGGACCTTGCCTTGTTTTCCGGATTTTGCCAAGTAATTCCACGGATCTTGTTCTCGCTCCTCGTTCCTTGTTGCCTTGTATTAAGCCTTGTTTCAAGTTATTTCCTAGCCTTGCTCAAGTTCAAGGACTAAAGGACCTTGTCATCTCCCCTCACTTTGCCTGGCAAAGTGAGTGTTTCGGTTATTGGATTACAACTTTGGACCTTAATATTTTATATTGGACATTGTTTCTTTGGACTAATTTTGACCTTTCCTGAAAGGTCTACTTCTGAACTATTTCATACACTTGCTTTTATTAACTTTACATATTTCCTTAATAAAGATATTAGATAGATTCTGGCCTCTGTGTATGGTTATTGGTGCTCTGCAGCCTGGGTCGTGACAAGAGTGAGTATATTCCAACAATGAAAGGAGGGGAAATCACATAGGCCACTGGTTAACTTAGGTTACAAGCTGGGGCTCTATTTAGATGCCCTTCCGCACTCTGCACAGTCATTATGAAATCTGGATCTGCAACAAACTGTTCCAATACAGTCAACTCTCCATATTCACTGGGGTTAGCAATGTAGGACCCCCATGGAAGTGAAAGAAATTAAACCTGAGTGAACACCTCCCTAGGAATCTCTAAATCAGGGATCCTCAAACCTTTTAAGTACAGGGCCAGTCCACAATCCTTTAGACCAGTGGTTCCCAAACTTATTTGGCCTACTGCTCCCTTTCCAGAAAAAATATTGCTCAGTGCCCTGTAAATTAATTTTTTTAAAATTTTAATAGCAATTAAACAGAAAAATATATATACCTGTAGCCATCACCGCTCCCCTGGATTGCTGCAGCGCCCACCAGGGGGCGGCAGTGCCCACTTTGGGAATCACTGCTTTAGACTGTTGAGAGGCCAAATTATCATTTGAAAAAAATGCAAACCAATTCCTATGCACACTGCACATGTTTTATTGTAATGCAAAAAAAAACCCCAACAATGAAAGAACAATACAATATTTAAAAATAAGAACAATTTTAACCAACATAAACATGTCAGGATTTCAATGGGAAGTCTGGGCCTGCTTCTGGCCAATGAGATAGTCAAGTTAATTAGAATTGTTGTTGTTGTATGCCTTTAAGTCATTTCAGACTTTGGGCGAGCCTAAGTCTAAAACTGAGGGTGGGGGCCAGGTAAATGGCCTTGGAGGGCCGCATCCGGACCACGGACCTTAGATTGGGGACCCCTGTTCTAGATCCTCCAGGGACATCTCTATGGTTAACTTCTCCCAGTTGACCATAGAATACCATAGAAAATTTAGAGATTCCTAGAAAATCTAACAAATGCTACAGTCAGTGAAGGACAAGAGGGATCCTCTCAGCTCTGCAGGAGTCTACCGGATACCATGCAGCTGTGGCCAAGTCTACATAGGGACCACCAAACGCAGTGCCCAAACATGAGTCAAAGAATGTGAAAGGCACTGCAGACTAATTCAACCAGAGAAATCAGCCATAGCAGAGCACTGGAATTCACAAGCATGTTGACAACTTCAACAGAAAGGAGGAAACCATGAAAATGAACAAAATCTGGCTACCAGTATTAAAAAACTAAAAAATCAGAACAGTAAATAAGAAGCAACACTCTGAAAACAGAGGAGTTCCAGACATGGGAACCAGGGGCAGCTAACATCTCTGAACAAAGGATACCCCCAGGCAGGAAGAAGCCAGGAGATGAAGCTATTCAATGCTAATCAAGGTGATTAACTACAACATTCACACTGGCCTCCAACTGACAAGAGTTCTTCTCTCACCCTGGACTTTCCACAGATATATATAAACCCTCCTTGCTTAGTTTCTCCATACCTCACAACCTCTGAGGATGCCTGCCATAGATGTGGGCGAAACGTCAGGAGAGAATACTTCTAGAACATGGCCATACAGCCTGGAAAACATACAACAACCCTGTGATCCCGGCCATGAAAGCCTTCGACAACACATCCCAGAGAGAATGTTTTTAATGAAATCCACAGATAATTAAATTTTCAAAAGTCAAACTCACAATTGTGGAGGGGCTATATATTCTCAATCCATAATAGGGAATTCAGTTTTCTGGGCAAAACCACCATGTGCAAATTTTGCCCAGACTTAAGTCTTGACCTGTGAAGATTTTCAGCAGTCTAAGTAGGATTCTTCTCATCAGATGTCTTGATATTCAATAAGCATGGTTTTGACCATTTTCATAGGAATGGTCAAAATGGATGAACCTTGGGGAATGCACGGAGACAAATCCACAGCTCCCTTCTTTTGAGGGGCCTTGACAACATCAGAGCACAAAAAGTGTGCATATGTACTTACTTACATACTAACTTACTTAGGTGATCCCGCATAGCCCGAGGATGATGGCCCTCCAAGTGTAGTGTCTTGGCACTGGATGTGTAGGTGGCCGTGGAGAAGAAGAAGCCTCCTTAAAGTGCATGCCAGGAAGAGGAGCCTGGGTGGGAAGTCCCCTCCCCCATAATGGGCCAATAGAAAATGGATCTTTTGGCACCAAAAAGCAAAAACAGATACCGTATTTGTCCTCCTGATTTCAGGAGGCTCCCAAAAATGGATCGGGGCCCTCCACTGAAAGCAGGGACAGGAAATGGATCAGGGTTTACACCGAATGCACAACCCTAGTAGGTACAAGTTACCAAGATTGAATCCTCTTCCAAACCAGTTACATATGCATCTAGTACATCAGGAAGAAGGGCTCCCACCTAGCTTTTCCCCTGACATGCTCCTTTTGTATCTGTAAGGGATTGTTTTCTTCAAGCCAAAACATTCAACACTATACAACTTCTGATGTTATGTAGTCCTGAAAGAAATCTTCACTTCACTTCACTTTATTTCTTAATTAGTTGCTCTCCACCAGAGCGCTCCGAGCCACTTACAATTTAAAATATCATTCCACAATATAAAAACATTCAACATAAAAACATTCAACAGTGACTATTTGGCAAATTAGATCTGAATTACATAAATGCACAACCAAACAGCCAACTCTTGAGAGCTTTTACAAAAGGTCGCAACTTACTCTGAAATCTGTGAAAACTGGAATGTAAGAGTCACATAAGAAGAACCAAGAAATATTTTCAGTAAGGCTTAGTTTCAATATTCCTCTCTCCCCACTCTAGCCCCTGAACCAATCCCAAAGCAACCTCTGAGTAAATGATCAAGATCATATTTATAAAACTGGTGATCTGAGTGAATTGGTGTCATATGCTTCCCTTTTAACAGACTACTGTATGTTATCATTCTCAATGAAATACGACAATAGAGAGCTCTGTTTCACTTGTTAGTCATCTCCAGCTGCTATGAAAATAATATGTTTGGTATAATTCATCGGAGATCTGATGGGTTTAAGGCTCCTCTGACGAGATATAATCAGCTCATTACGGAGAAACAGAAGCCATCCTTGTTGCAGATAAATTGCTCAGAGTTGTGATTAAATTACTGTATGTTTGGCAAAATGGGGATGACTGGGCTTCCAGCACATACAGAGGTTTTATCATAACCAGACCTGTATAATAGACTTTGAATGAATCCGCTTTGTGTTCTTGAATGGGTGTGGCTGCATCTCTGCCCGTGTTTCGTGGCTCTTGGCTCATTTCATGAATGGCTCCTGAACCAATAGGTGAGAGAGCTTTTTATATTCCACTTTATATATTTCTGCATTTTAAAAAACAACCGCAAAACTTAAGTTTATTTCTTTGTAATTAAATGATTTCTGGGATATTTGTATGCGACAACACAGTGGAGTTAGACAGTATAAATCGCATTATATGGAGTTGCGCACTGATTGCATCCTGGCATTGCTGGCACAACTGAATGCACAACCATAGCTTCCACCACTTCACTGACAAGATTAGAGTGCAGTCACAGCGGTAAATGAGGAAGAACACAAACTAGGTCCTTCCATCTAAATCTTATCATAGAATATAGTTTTTTTTAGATTTAAGGTGGCTCTACATGGACACTTTTTCCTGGGACCAATCCAGACTATAGAATCCTGGATTGACTCCAGGATAATTTTTTATCACCAATTCCTGGGCTAATGTGGTGACAGGAGGGAGTCCTCACTATATATCTGAACCAAACCATCTTGGAACCAAAGCTTCTTGGAACTGGCCCAACTGTTCATATAGGTTCAAGGTCATGGTTTGCTCCATATTCTTGGGGAAGATTCAGTGCAATCCATGACTTTGTTAACAAGATTTAAGACTTAGTTCACTTGAATCAGTTCTCTGAGTCATGGAGCCACCATAGAGCCAATTTGTCTCCCACCTTTGGGATGAAGGGTGCTTGTAGATGTGCCCTTACACCATTTCAATCTTATGATACATGTTCTTTGTCTCAATTAGTATAAAAAATGCTACAGCTTCGCCATTGTAATGTCTGCCATTAGAAACCATGTTCTATTACCACAATCTTCTGCCAACCTAGCAGTTCGAAAACATGCCAATGTGAGTAGATCAATAGGTACCGTTCTGGCGGGAAGGTAATGGCACTCCATGCAGTCATGCCGGCCACATGACCTTGGAGGTGTCTACAGACAACACTGGCTCTTTGGCTTAGAAATGGAGATGAGCACCAACCCCCAGAGTCAGACATGACTGGACTTAACGTCAGGGAAAACCTTTACCTTTACCTATATTTCTGCATGTTGGAGAGTTAGACTTGATGGCTATTTTGGTCTATTCCAACTCTATTATTCTATGATTTTGAGCAGGCACAAATAGAGGGCAAAATGGAGAAACGTGCCAAGAGGAAAGCATGTCAAACAAACTCTTGTCAGGACCATCTTCCATCTGGAAATGTATGTCCCCACTGCAAAAGACCATGCAGACCCAGAACTGTTCTCTATAATCACTTACAGGCCTACTGCCAAGACTCTATCCTGGAAGGCAATCAGGCTCGGTCATGAGTGATGGCCTATGATGATGATGCCTTTGGTTCTTCCAGTGTTTTGAACTCATTTTCAGGATTCTTTATTGGGTTTTTTGTTTGTTTGTTTTTATTTGATACATCCTGTGCCGTCCGCCGGACAATAAAAAACTATAAAACTGAAACGTGCTGTCCTTTATCCGGGCGAACTGCAAATCCCTATAAGCTGTCCTATAGATATTGAACGACTGAGTCTGGATAACTTCAAAAAAGGATGTTTATTCATACAAGGTTGTAAACCTGGCACAGATCTTAAAGTTGCAGAAAATGAAACAAATTTCCATAGGTTTTAGTTGCAGAATTATCCCTGGTTCCAGAAGGCAAAGGTGATTATAAAACCACTATACCCTAATCACGCTGTCTATATTAGAAGGAGAAACTCTTTCCTTCCCTATCTTTACAGCAAAGATTAGTTCTAGAAGCGATGGAATAACCCTGCTCCTCTAACTAGAATTCCTATTCCAGATCAGTATAATTCAATACTTATCTAATTTGGATAGGCTTAGATTGGCCTGGTTTTGAGGATGATTTGTCCCAGTTAGCCTTGCACAGCTCCAGCACGTTGGAAGACTATAGCCAGAATGAAGCTCCAAAATGGAGACTAGACCCTGGTAAAAAGGGCGGTCCTAAGATGTTGCATTCTTTGACCAATCACTGCAAAGAAAACTGCAGCCAGCTCTTGCAGATTCCAAGCCACTTTTCCTAGGCTTTTGCAGCCAGAGGCTCAAACAAAATGTAAAGGAGGGAAAACAAACAAACGACCAATAGGTAAGGCAAACCATCGTCCTGGGGGACGGAACACATCCCAACAATTAATAAATATTTGCATTACATGTCTTAATTCAGTATACATAATACTAAAAGTAACTAATGCTTAAATGACATTTAAAATGATCCTTTGAAATGTATCACCCACCCCCCTGCCCTCCCTCCATTCCCCCCTCCCCCCTGGAACAGCAACTCAAAATATTATCATGGTTCAAGGTGGTGTATCTTTCATCTCCATCTATTTTGTCAGTTAGCACTGTCCATTTTCTGAACCAGTCTTGTTTATTTATTTATTTATTTATTTATTTACAGTATTTATATTCTGCCCTTCTCACCCCGAAGGGGACTCAGGGCGGATCACATTATACACACATAGGGCAAACATTCAATGCCCATAAACACATCATGTTCTTTTAGGCTATTTGTATATTTTCTTTTCCTTTGATTAATGAAGTCATTAATTATATATTCTGATATATAAGACCAACAAGTTTCTACATCCCATTTTGTCTCATCCCTCCATCCTCGGGCTATCATGGCTTGTATTGCAGCTGTCATATATTTTAGGATCTTGGTCCAATTATTGTTATCATCCTTTACCTTTATTGTGAGAGACATATATCTGGCTTTGTCCCATATTAGTTCTTTCCCTATTAATTCTTCCATTCGTTTTCTTATTTTACTATAAAAGATCTTAATTTTTCTACAGTCCCACCACATGTGGGAGAATGAACCTATTTCCCCACATTTGTGCCAACATTTGTTCGAGGTATTTCCCATTATATGTGCTAATTGGAGGGGGGTCCTGTACCATTTAGAGATTATTTTCCTTTGTGTTTCTTTGATCCTTATATGATTAATTTTATGAATATTATCGATCCAAGACCCGATTAGATTCTCAGTAAAGATTTTTTCCTGTTTCCAGTTCTCTATAAGCATTGTTTTTGTGTTACAAGTTAAGGTGATTAGTTCGTCATACCATAGCCCAGTCATTCCTTTATCTATTTCTAATTTCCTTCTAATTATTTTATCCAGTGGGGTTTCACCTGCTTCTCTTCTTTTCATGAAAAGAAGGAATTCTTGATTGTTGGCCAAGATGCCTTTCATTGTTTATTCCTGTGTGGCAGAATGGGGTTGGACTGGATGGCCCTTGTGGTCTCTTCCAAATCTACGATGGTGTGATTCTATGAATTTTCTATGCCTTCTGTTGTGGGGAATGAAAAACAAAGATGTTAGGCTGCTGTTTCTGGCAGCCCTTACAGCCTCCCTTCTCATCTACTCCAGCACTCATGTGGATGGCACAAGTCCTCTGATATTGAGACAATCCAGCTAAAACACCCGAATTTAAGTAAGCAAATATTAGACGTGTTGACAGAGCTGTCTGTATTTAAAATGCTGGCAGCAGATTAGATTCGCTGAACTGTAACAGTCTGTCTCCAAGTTGTTCTCAGCAAAGCATCTGCCTGGTACATCCTTATTTTGGTGAGTGGTTACCATGGGGATAGATGCAGTAGATTTCAGTAGCCAATCAGAGCAGAGCCACCTGAAAGCATTATATGGGAGGATGTTTGCTCGGCTCCTTGATTTGAGCTATCAGGAACATTAATCTGTTTATTTGGCACAAGCTCAAAAGGCGGTGGAGGGCGACTGGAGAAAGACGTCTATGTATCTCTGAAGAGAGGGAAGAAAAACACTTGATGCCAAGATTAAGAAGACAGAAATTTAAACAAGACGGCACATTTTCAAACCTGACTGATGCTTTTACTGTGCTTGCACTGTAGAGCACGAAGGGAAATGAAGGGAAACAAGTCCAATACACCGAGATTGATTTTTTTAAACCACGTTGAAATAAAATCCATCGTATATTCAACATTCTGCCAATACCTGAACAATTGTCTCCCGCCAGCAATAAAGAGATAATTAAAGATCGGTTTATGGAACAAATACGATCATTTATGCAATCATTATGTATGTAGTGACAGTGTTTAAAGTATGTTTAGGTACAGGGGATTATAATCAATTTATCTCCCTTGGTTTTTCCTTTGGAAAAAGCAGCAGTGGATTTACTGCCTATGTAACACTGTTTGCTGTTCATAAATAATTACTCAAGGATTGCTGCAGACAATATGAAAGACCAGAGAGCTAACATTGTCTAGTGGTTTGAATGTTGGTATAGGACCAGGAGACTGTGATTTTGGGAGGCCAAGGGTCAAATCCCCACTTGGCCTTGGAAAGGAAACTCTCAGAGTGACTTCAGGCAAATGACATTTCCAGAGGCAGACAATGTCAATCACCCTCTAAACAAATCTTGCCAAGAATACTCTGTGATAGGTTCATTGTAGGGTTGCCATGGGACCATTTTCTAAATATGAAAATAGCATTCTCTGCACAGAAAATATGGTTCCTGTGCAGAAATGCTATTTTATTGAGAGGAAAATATAGGAGGACCCTTGTATCCATCAAGGATGCTCCTGGACTTTGTGTGGATACAGAAATCTGTGGATAATATGGAACCCTATTGAAATGAAGGACCTCCAACAAAACAATCATAAAGTTGCACTGGAAGACCTAGGAAATGCTGAAGGAAGGCATATTTGTTGGACATAGATAAATGAAAACATGGTACAGGTACTGTACTTGGCATCACAGTCTGCTCAAAATAGATGATTGTTCAAGGGGAGAGTTGGTAGTGAAAATATAATTTTCTCCATAGAAAAAAATATTCTTGGTATAGCAAATACTGTTGAGACCAAGGTGATGATGAGCCCTTTGGCTCTAAAGCTTACCTTGGACCTACAACCATCATAGACAATGTGCTGAAATTTCTATTCCTCATCAACAAATATGGAATACAGCAATACTATTGAAAGGAGGCCCAGTAGTACAAGTATCCCTTGCCATTCATGTAGAGGAATACATTGTTTTGTCCCTAGGGAGGATGCACTCCAGGATTTCCAGGGTTAATATTTTGAACACTTTCCCAATGCCTTTAATCTTGTTGAACATGTTATAACCCAAGATGGCTAGTGTGACTAGGCAAAGGGGATATATCGATCTAGCAGCCTCATTACAAGTTGTACATCGTGAACTCAGCATCCCTGGCCATGCCATTAGCACAATTATCTTATTTCATTAGAGAAAGTGCCACTTTGCATTACAATGTATCGGCTCACTTTGAGAAAAGCAGTGATGTTTGCTAGAAAAGGGAAGACATTCATTAATTTCAGAGGAAGTCTTTATGCCAGTCGCACTAGAGATTTGACCTGGGAAATCAATTTCTAGTCAGGCCGATGACCGCAACAAGATGTAGTTCCTTCAAAATGTTTCAGACTAGTTTAGTTTCAGTACAGAATTGAACTTCATTTGTTTAACAGTATTTCTGTGAGAAAGGAATACAAGTTGAGTATTCCTTATCCAAATTGCTTATCCAAAGTGTTTTGGATTTCAGATTTTTTTAAAAAATGGAATACTTGTATTTGCATATATACACATAATGAGATATCTTGGAGATGGAGCCCAAGTCTAAACATGAAACTTCATTTATACCTTGTACACATTAAAGATAAAGGTTTCCCCTTGACATTAAGTCAAGTTGAGTCCAAATCTGGGTGGTGGTGCTCATCTCCATTTTTAAGCCGAAGAGCCAGCGTTGTCCGTAGACAAGGTCATGTGACTGGCATGACTGCATGGAGTGCTGTTACCTTCCTGTTGAAGTGGTACCTATTCATCTACTCACATTTGCATGTTTTCAAACTGCTAGGCTGGCAGAATCTGGGGCTAACCAGGGGAGCTCGCTCCATCTCTCGGATTCGAACCACTGACCTTCCAGTCAGCAAGTTTATTTATTTATTATTTATTACAACATTTATATCCCGCCCTTCTCACCCGAGAGGGGACTCAGGGCGGCTTACAATAAGCACACATATAAAAATTATACAATACACTATAAATCAATTTTAAAATTATAACTTACGTCAACATTCATAAAAAGTTCTGCAGCGTTGTGGTGCTACCATGGTTTCTTGACCTTGTACACATTACTTGAATATAATTGTATATATTTTTAAAAATATATTTGTACATTGTGTGCAATGAATCATCAGAAAGCAAAAGCATCACTATCTAAACCACCCATGTGGACAATTTTGGAGTATTTTAGATTTCAGAATTCCAGAAGATCAGAATGTTTATAAACATTCCATAATGTCAAGTGAACTGGAAAAAAGTGGGTAAGATAAGAAACTCATAATTCAAGTCTATGGCTGGGTGTACTGTCAGTGATATCAGCCCTTGGCCAAGAAATAGGAAAGATCCCAGGGCGAAACTACTTTTAGATGCCTTGTCTCTCCCTGGAGATCAAGAGGACAGTTTTTCTTCTTTTTTGTAAGTGCCTATGACAAACAGAATGAAAAAAGAAATGAATCTTCGCAATCTAGTGCAATACCTTATGTATCACAGGTTCTCAAATCACTCCTGTTGTAAATTTGGACTATTGCAATTGGAGCATTTCCTGGTCCTGTCCAGTTTTAGAGTGAGAAAGGAGGACTAATCTTGTGCCAACAAAAAAATTGCATTTTTTCCATAGCTGAATTTCTACACTGTGGTTCCAGCATGAGAATAATTGGGACCAGGGTGTTGACTTGATCACAGAGTCAAGGTACACAACATACCATAATTTCTAGAACACATTTATTCTAAGTAATTAATCTGTTATGGAACATCTGTTTCCTTCAAAATCGCTGGTATCAGATGTGTGAATTTATTCTCCCTAATCTCTTTGGTCATGCTTTCATCCCCCTTGCATTCTCGCTTCCTTACCCACAGTAAAGCCCAGGGCTTTTGCTGTTTTTCTTGTAAAACTATTCTCAGGGAACAGTTCATAATTATCTGAATGCTGAAATAGATACAAACTATACCATGACCACAGGAGGATGAAGGATGAAGACAGAGCTAACTCGGCAGGGGAAGCCTAGGACTTCACACCAGTTCCATGATATAAATAATATAGGTAATGGCTTGGAAGGAACTAGACAAGATCTTGAAGTATAAAAATATATCATTGAACATGAAAGATAGGATTGTTCATGCTATCATATTTCCCATTTCTATGTTTGGCTGTAAGAGCTGGGCAGTGAATAGAGCTGCTAGGAAGTGAATCAACTCATTTGAAATATGGTGCTGGAGAAGAGTTCTGTGGATATCCTTAAAAAGATGGGTCACCCAATTGAACTCAAACAGTGGGGAAAGACCTGGAACTAAAGACTCAAATATACCTATTCATACGACATGAAAGAAAACTGGTTTAAAATGCAGTACAGATGGTATATTACACCTTATACAATTTCAAAATGTTCTCAAAATGTCTCAAACAAATGTTGGAAATGTGGTGAACAAACGGGCACCTTTTTCCACACTTGGTGGTCTTGCCCAAAGGCACAACAATATTGGAGAGAAATAAATGAAGGCATCCAGAAAATACTCAAATTGAAAATTCAGAGAAAACCAGAATACTTCTTACTAGGGATGCTAGATATAGAAAGTGACAAAAACAAAGAGATTCTATTTAACTTCCTGGCTACTGCAGCTAGAATAGTTTATGCCAGGAACTGGAGACAAACAGAAACACCGAAAAAAGAAGACTGGTTACACAAAGTGCTAGAGATTATGAATATGGACCGACTTACATATTGGTTAACGCCCAACCACGGCTTACCCAAAAAAGAAACTAACTGGGACCTTGTAAAAGACTATTTGAAACAGATGAAGATAGACCTCATTTGTTGAAACCATACAATCTCAAGGAATAGAAGAAGACAGAGGGGAAGTAGAACTGAAACAAGAATATATGGACTGAAATCAACTATAGAACTATCAAAGTAAGAAGGAAGTCAACAAACATTTTTTTGTTTTTTTAAACTTTTTTATTTTATTATATTATATATATTATATATATCGCTTCTCTTAGAATTCACTATTGTTAGATAGTACTTCCCTTTCAAATATATACTTTTGTGTGTGTGTGTGTGTGTGTGTGTGTGTGTATATATATATATATATATATATTCTCCCCTTTCTTTCTTTTTTCCCCTTTCTTTCCCTTCCCTCTTTCTCTTAGCTTCTCTTTTTCCTTATATTCCTACTTTCTATACAACCAAAATGTTCTCACTCTTTCATTGTAATCTTATTTTATTTTATTAGATATATATATTTTAAAAATGGGTCCTAGAGCAAATCAAGTCTGAACTTTTCCTAGAAGCCATGATGATTAAACTGAAAATATCCCTTTTGGCCATATCATGAGAAGACGTGACTTAACTAGAAAAGATAATAATGCTTGGTAAGGTAGAAACCAGAAGGAAAAGAGGAAGACTGTTTTCCAGGTGGATAGATTCAATGAGGAAGCCATGGCCCTGGGTCTGAAGACTGAGTAGGACTGTTGAGGATAAGGTGACTTATAGTGTCTCATTCATAGGGTCCCCATAAGTCAAAGTCAACTTGAGGGTAGTTTAGAGAACTGAAGAAATGTTTTGAAAGCAAAGCCAAGTGTTGAAAGCATGCAACATTCAACATTTGATAACAAGGTGCCTCATTATAATCTTGCATTTGGGTGGTGTTATGCATCGTGAAGACCTTGTCTGATCTGATGTTTTTGTCAACAAACATATTGCTTCTGCTTTCACATTTTTCTATGGATTTTCACACTTATTATAAGCAGTGGTCTAGGAGCAATTTCATATAGAAATTGCCGTAGATAGGATCATAAGAGTACAATTACTAAAAGTGACACAACTTGGAACATACTATCTTATCTAGTGACTCTTCACACATGGATGGTTCAAAACTGTAGTCAGTAACATGTTGCAGTTTGCAAATCTGAGATGCTGATGCTGATAACGACAATAACAACAAAGATAATTTACTTTATTTACAT
This sequence comes from Anolis carolinensis, assembly GCF_035594765.1. Taxonomy (NCBI): domain Eukaryota; kingdom Metazoa; phylum Chordata; class Lepidosauria; order Squamata; family Anolidae; genus Anolis; species Anolis carolinensis. The sequence continues at coordinate 14,951,680 of NC_085844.1, forward strand.
CCAGCCTTTTGCTCTGGAACCAGGACTGGAGGCATCTGAGAAATTATTACAAAAACAAGATTTGGAAAGAATACAAAACACACCTCATTAAACTGTAATTAAACATTTAAGACAAGTTAAAACATTCAACCATTTGGGTTGAAAACAGAGATGCCTCTTCTCATCTACAGGAAACACATATCCTGGCAATGGAGCCTGTGGATTTTGCACTAATTGAGCTTTCACTTGGTCATCAGAAACAGTCTTGTTCATATAATGTCCAAGGTTTAACAATGACACACCTTCTTGTCTTTGCTCCTGTTCTATAATTTCGTTGTCAGGGCTTGGATGAGATGGACCAGTGAGACTCATCTCTGTTTTCACAGTTTCCTCAGTTTTCACCTGCAATCCAGGTGTGCATGTTCTGGGGTCTTCATCAGTACTAGCAGCTACAATGGTTCTCAACCTGCTGCCTTCTTGGTCTTCAATATTTGGCTTTTTCTTTTTTTGCCATGAGCTCAAAAATATTCAGTTGCTAGATATTTAGGCATTTTCTGGAGTCAGGTAAAATTTGGAGAGGAGTATTTAGAATTTTCAGCTAGAGGTCTTGTGTCTCAATAAACTACAAGCTCCAGGATTCCTTAAAAATGCACTATAAGGATGCACTTAAAGTATCATACTACTATAATGTAAATATGTTGAAACTTAATTGAGACAAGATAAAAGTAGTCTTGGTCACCTTCAAAACAGATTTGGTTATAGGGTTCAGCATGAAAATTTAGACCTGCAACTTGTTTTCCTGGAGTGTATGCAAGCCTTTAGTGTCTTAATGTTTCTTGAATGCACTCATCCGCAAAACAATGTTTTCAGGCTTAGTGTACTGTTAACTGCAGAAATATATCTTTTAAAAAGACCTTTTCCACCCTTCTTTGGTAGGGTTGAAAGGATGAAACTATCAGCCAATGGAAAGGTATAAATGGTTAGTGGGTCATCTTCATTTACTACCGCTAGTACATACATAGCCAGTGCGGCACAGCTGTATCAATAATTTAGTTTTCATTCGTTGGAGACAGTCTGGCACTATTTCTATATGGGTCACAATCATTCCGCTATTTAACAAATCTGTGGCTTTATGAGGCTGAAGTACTGAAATTATTCTGTTCGCTGTAATGTTCTCCTTTACTCTGACTCTGATTAGACCAAGATGCTGATGTGCCAGCTGGCATCTGCATTTAGCCAATTATACATGGATGGGCAAACGCCAACAGGGAGATGGGTGTAATAGAAACACAAATAACTAACTGGCAAATATTTTCAGCACTAACGAAATGTCCATCGTTTGGGCAGGTGGAATCTGTCAATGGACATAGGACAATATGTTGGAAATGACACTTGGGGAAAAGGGCATAGATTCAATACATCACTAGGTTGGAATAGGTCTGAAATTTGCTTTCCTCCCCTACCATAAGGATTGTTAAATGCATTTTTTAAAAAGGTGTTCTACATTACTGACTGTTTTCCAGACCAGCCACACACTCAGTATAAGTTACTGAAAGCAATGCCCGCTCTAATCTTGGTTACTCCTATCTTTATAGCCCTATCCATGAGCTGGATGGTTAGACGGCCATCTATTAAGGATGTTTTAGATCACTGCTTCTTAAACTGCGGGTCCCGACCCCAAATGTGGTCCTCTTAACTCAATGTTGGGATCACATTTTTCCTAAATTCCACCTAGTGGCTGTTTTAGATATTGACATGAATTTATGTGTAGTGCAGAAGATGCTCCAGCTGTACTTTATAAAAAGGAAAATAAGCCTCAGCCTTGCAAGTGCTGATTTGTTATCAGTAAAAGTTTTGTTTTTATACCTATTTTATATAGCTATATAACCAGGGTCCCATAAACATTTCTTTGGCCAACAAGGGTCCGGAGTGAAAAAGTTTATGTAGCTCTGCTTTAGATTCTTTTTTTGCTCTGGCAGTAGGGTTGGGCTTTTGGTCCACTTTCTCCCTTCTTTGCTTTCATTGGCTAAATAAGTTGTTTCTGTATGAGGATCATACAAAGTTGGTTGGATCACGTACATACATCTGTTGGATATAACCTAAAACACAGATTTACAGAAGATGCCTGTTGCCTTAGGACCAACACCATATTGACAATAGTTGAGTTCAGTTCCGTTCATTCATATTAATTTCTTTGTGTACCAGTTGCAGTCAGCCCTCCTCCATATTTGTGGGTTTAATTTATGGATTTTATTAATGAGTTTCTTAGGAATCTCTAGGTTCTCCAGTGCAAATCTGTAGGAGGTTGACTATAGGGTCACACTGGAGGATGTAGAGGTTCCTAAACAGGTGTTGAGCTTAGCAAAATATACTATCTAATTGATGAGCCTACACAGTAATTGTAATTGGTTTTAAATGTTTTAATGCTTAATATTTATTTATATCATATTTCTGGATGTTATTATGCTTTGTGTGATTTTTGTTTTGTATTTTATGTTAAATGTGCTATGATTTGTATTGTATTATATTTATACACTGTGTATTTGCAACGTGGCACTGAAGTGGCCAAACTCTAAGCCACTCTGAGTCACCTTTGGGGTGAGAACAGCAGGGTAGAAATACAGTGAAAATTAAAAAAGAATAATAAAAGTTTCCAGCAGTTTACCAGGAAGGCAGCAACCTTTTTAAAAAGTTTAGCATGATAAGAGCCTCAAGCATGAGGATGTTCTCTGCCGAAGCTCTAGAACAGATGAAACGGAGATTACCTGGGTCTTGTTAAGCTATCTTTTTATTCATTGGAAAGGAAACACTGATTATTCCAAATTCTGCTTTTCCTCTCTTTATTACCACAATTGGCAATTAGAGTGACTTGATGAGGTATAGCAGTTTATAGACCTCAGGAGGATTGAAAAAGGCTTTGGAAACATGCCACCATCTCCTGCTCTCTTAAACAGAACCAACCAATGGTTTCATGAGGCAGTTATAGGGCAGGAAGAAACACCCCTCTGCTGGATTTACTATTCAGGGGATGGGAGAATAGTTTTAAGTAGCTAAGAGAGAATCAAGCATTTATCATGGGGGGAAAGGAGCCTCAAGGCTTTAAAATGCAAAAAAATCTTAATTAGTTTCAGCGTTAAAGAAGTTCTTCTACCATTGAATGGAATAATAGCACTTAGCACTTTATCACACACAAAGGAGCAAAAGTGCAACTGTGGCAGGATCAAATAACAGCTCCTTTTGTGAGGAGCACCTATCCGCAAGTGCTACCATCTGGAACCTGCTTGAGACATACAACCGGAACCACTGTAACATAATGCCTCTGATTCCCAGCCCCTAAAGATGTTCCAGATACCATGGTTGATGGTATCTAAAGCCGCGGAGAGATCTAGAAGCACCAACACACTACTCCTGTCGAGATGGAGATCATCCACTAAGGCGACCATAGCAGTCTCAATTCTGTATCATGCTCTGAAGCCGGTATGAAATGGGTCAAGGAAGTGTCTGACATCCAAGACTGCCTGGCTTTTATCAGCTCTGTTGAGAAGGTATAGGTGTGTGTGTTTTATGAAATGATTGATAATAGGTATTTATATTAACCTTCTGTCCTCTTCAGTGATTTCAGTTGGAATAAATGTAATGATGCTGTTCATTACTTTCCAGCTGACTTCACTCAGGCAGACAGAAACTGGAATGTGTGTTACATGATTTGTATAAATACCTGCTATTAATCATTTCTTTACATTTATACGAAATCTGATGGTGTACTGTCGCCTTCTGGGATCCAGGGTCTGGCAGCTAGTAGTGCTGTTCAAGTGCTTTTGTCACCTATATGCATGTCGCCAATGTGGCGTGATGGTTTCAATGTAAATTAGGAGTCCAGTTGACCAGGATTGAAATCTCTACTCAGCTGTGGAGACCTCCTGGGTGACCTTGGGAATGACACACTCTCTCAACATGACAGGAAGGCAATGGCAATCCTCCCTCCCCGACCCCTTTAATGAATCTTAAATAGAAAAATAAAATTGTGCAACCATTCCATCTGGAGAAGATACAGCCATTCCACCTGGAGAAGATTGGCTACTGAAAATATACAATTTAGTGGAAATGGATAAATGCTGATTAAAAAACTGTAAGCAGGGAGTTTAATAAATTAATTTGCATTACAATTTCTGCATCCACAAGTATCAACAGAACCAGGTTTCATTTACCCACACTTGACAAAATACGTTATCTCTAGCATTTTCTGGGTCCTCTAGATGATTCTGTGGTGGGCTTCCATCAGACATTGATCATAGACTTAGACTGGAGGACCTAGTGATGCTTAGAGAGGTGTCTTCTCTAGGATCTCCAGCATGACTCTATGGTATGCTTCCACAATAAGTTGTTTATTCAATAGCATTCACTATTACCTTCTATTTTGCATATCTATGTGCAGCCTCCGGTGGCTCAGTGTGTTAAAGCACTAAGCTGCTGAACTTGCTGACCTAAAGGTCCCAGGTTCAAATCCGGGGAGCGGAGTGAGCTCCCGTTGTTAGCTCCAGTTTCTGCCAACCTAGCAGTTCGAAAACATGCAAATGCAAGTAGATCAATAGGTACTGCTCCAGCGGGAAGGTAACAGCGTTCCATGCAGTCATGCCGGCCACATGACCTTGGAGGTGTCTATGGACAACGTCAGCTCTTCGGCTTAGAAATGGAAATGAGCACCAACCCCCAGAGTCGGACACGACTGGACTTAATGCCAGGGAAAAACATTTACCTTTACGTTATGTGCAGCCCTGGAAGGTATCCTCTGAGGATACAGGGGCTGTACTAAATTTCATTTGTTTGCCACTCTTCTTCTGGAGTGAGACCCAAGGTAGCTTTCTTTTAGTGCAAAGGAAGTAATTTCCTCAGACTTAATTGTTTTAATGCTCCAGTCCTGATAATGTTTCCATGTCTGAACTATCCATTCACTGTTGTTCTTCCTTCAAATGTTCTGAATAGTTGTGTATAGGGGAACTTGTTTACTATTCAAACCTTTTGGTACCAGTCCAAATTTTGCAGCCTCCATTTCTAAAAAAAAAAGTAACGCAGGGCTGCAAACTGTCCCCCTCTGTTAGTCCCAATTACATATGCCTGTAAGTTCTCCTCTTATTTCTTTGGAGCTGAGCCTTGTTTCAGGAAGGCTTGGCTGAACTTAGCAAACCTTACTAGAGGGGGAACCCTTCCCTGCAATCCATTTCAGGTCTAAGCCCCTTTGATGTCACAGCTGGCTCAAGTCATCTCATTTCCTCCAGCTCAAAATGTGAAGCTGATGCAAAATGCTGGCAAGGCCTCTTTCCCTTCCCTTCTCCTTGAAATGTAGCCAAGTGCACTGTTTGATTTGGCCTGCACTTATCCTGAACGTCCAGCTCAGCTTCGTTTTACTAGTCAGCGCCTGATGCTTCTAGGTCCAGATCCAGCCAGTAAGGGGACATCAACTTCTTATGACTTTTTTTCTTGCAGCAATAAAACAAAAACGGCTCCATCTGTTTCCATTTTTGTCCATTATGGGTTTTTACTCCATCCAGCTCCAAAATTAGTACATCGCCTTCATGCTGCTCCCTATACTTTTTTTTTTAAATGGCGTTTGCAGTTACATCAGAAGCAGAAATGGATGGAAGTAGAGAGCCTGAGAGATGACACTGGAGAAGTTACAGAAGGTTGCTTCCTCACCGCATCTTAGCAGATCCAAGCTGGAACTGACAAGGTTTGTCAGACTTCTCCTGATGTTTGCTAAAGTTGTTGACTCTCTCCTTCTACAAGTTATGGTACTTTAAAGACTAACACATTTTTACTGGGCATAAGCATTTTAGTCAAGAAAGAGAGCGTTTTATGACATACTTTATTTGCATCTGTTTTTGTATGCTGTTTATGTAGTGTTTTACATTTTACTGCAAATATATTGTTTTGGCAGCCGCCTTGGGTCTCATTCTGGGAGAAAGGCAGCATAAAAATGCAACAACCAAACAAACAAAATATGCTTTTGCACACTTCATCAGATGTGTGGAATGCATTCATAGCCTATGCAACTGTTTACATGGGCTGGCATTCATGAAAGCTTCAGGCCAAATTCGATCCAGTGAATGAAAATACATCCTGCATATCAGATATTTACATTACGAATCATAATTACAAAATTACAGTTATGAAATAGCAATGAAGATTATGTTATGGTTGGGGATCACTGCAACATGGGGTCACAGCTTGAGAACTACTGAGGTAGTATAAGACTTTTTTTTTTTGTTATTGTAAAGAATTAACCAAGTTTTACCCATTCTTTGTTGTGGGGATCAGTCCTCAGACAGATCCATTATAATTATGTTTGTGTGTTTGTTTGTTTGTGTAGTGTGCTGCTCTGTTATTTTGCTAAAAGGAGAGATTGCGAGCCTGCCCGAATGTTTCTGATGGCCTATCCTTTCTTATGACTGAGCAATGAATACATTTAAATGTGCCGTTTCTAGCAGCAAGAACATGAAATATTCATGGAAACATGTGTGTGAATGTTGCCGCTTTCTCACTTGAGTTGACATTAGGGTTAGGAGAAGTGGTCTGGAAAAGAATTAGACGTGACCTCAAACTTCCCTTGGTATCTCAGCTAAAAGGAAAGCCATTCCTTTTTAAAAAAAAAGATGAAAGATGATAAAATAGGAAATTCAGGCCAAGATTTTTTTTCTTTTTTTCTCTCACACAGATTTTGCAGAAAGAGATTTCAGAAAGTTCCTGAGCACAATGAATGGAGGGAGCTAAACAAGCTAAGCCAATGTTAGTTCTGGGATACATCTGCACTGTTGAATTAATGCAGTTTGATCCTGCTTTTACTACCATGGCTCAATGCTATGGGATCCTGGGACCTATAGTTTTTCCAAGATATTTAGCCTTCCCTGCTGAAATGGAATGAAGAGAAAAGTTATCCCCAAATGTGTCAGCCTTGTGTTTTGTTGCAATATGGAGCTCTACTTGAAAGCAGTAAGATGATATCCAAACTTACCCTATAAAGAAGTGAAATCTTTCCGTCTTCTATTGGTTTTTTCACTGGTCTTTTAAAAAAATAGATTAAGGCCATCCACCCTAAATTCTAGAATCAACAGAAGAAGGAAAAACTCTGAAGTTAGAAGCTGTAGTGGTACATCCCACATCTTTTCTCCATTTGAGTTTATTACGGGAAAATAATGGAATCGATCTGCTCAGTTGTTTTTGGCCCCCAGGGGAAAAGCAAATTGAGAATCTTTTGTGATGTCCCTGAGATGGTAAGATTAATTTAATAATCCTGTTTTGTTATCTTTCTCCTCCGTTTCCTTGTACTCTGGCTAAGTCAGAAAGGCTCCGCTTCTCTAATTGAAATCCATCCGTGGACTTGAGTTTGTCCCTGGTTACAGGACTTGCGCCGTAATTGTTTGTTCGGTGGAGAAATTAATCTTTTCGGAGCAAGGCAGACCTAATTACCAATCCCAGTGGAAATGGCTGGGTTTGCTGCTGCTGCTGGCATGCCCAGCTGGCAGGAAGGGCAGGCATGGCATCCAATTAATCCTCTTGGGAAACAGTTTGAATCTGCTTCTTATTGGATTCAACGACACATCTATTTTAGAGCCCAGCATCGCAAGAATGTTGGAAGACGTTATTGCAAAAATGTGGCAAACCAACAGTAAAGCAGGAGTATCATCTTTGGCCCCATCTATGCTGCCATATAATGCAGTCCCTGTGCCCAGCTATGCTTCACTGGTGTCACCACTGGCATGTATGGCTGGTCCCCTGCCAAAGAGGCAGGCTTATGCACCCATGTGTGGCTAAGGTGCTGTGCCAACCCAGCATTTTTAATGCCAGTTCATTCTGCATTTTGTGCCAGTGTGGAAGGGCCTTTTGGTAACACTTCCTATTGCATGAGGCTGTGCCCAACCTGTTGCTAGTCTGCCATCTCCTCACAATAAACCTGTCTCTGCCAATTGATGAGAAATAGGCCCTGATCATGCCACGGTCCTATCATTTACTTTATGCGATGATCCTGATGCACTTGTGTGAAGCATGCTGGCACAGAAGTGACATCAGGGAAATGCATTATTTCTCATTTTTACTATTTTCTTTACTTCTGAATAAAATTAGTTATACAAAAGTGACATCAGTGTGCAAAGATAGTCCTCTTCTCTTGCACTCCCATTCGCAGTAGTTCATTCATTTGATTTTTTAAAAAGTTGACATTGCAAAATTGCTTGCATAAATAGTTTAAAAATCCCCTTAACAGATCAGCGGAATGGCAGGAAAGTGGTGTCAGGATCATAACACAAAGTACTGCCATTGAGCCATGGAGGAGTGAGTTGTCGAAGTTGTGCAACTATGGAAATGTGCAATAGCAGAAATGATCATCCTGATAAGCTGCTACTCTTCCTAATGGCTTGAATGCTGAAAGACAGCAGATAACAGTTTCATGTGATAAAGTCCTAAATGAGAGACCCACAACAACAAAACAACAACAGCAATGTTAATTCTTTCTCCCCTTTCCATGGTACTGAGGATCATCTCTCCCTGGCAGGGACTACCTAAGACAGTTTTTAGAGGCAAAGAATAAACTGGTCTTGAAATTGGAAAACCATTTTGCATTCCACCTTTGTCTTTATTGATGACGCTTGCATCAGTCTGAAAATGTTACAGTCCCAAGTCACACAGCCTAACAACAATTTGTGACTGGCTCAGGCTGCTTAAATGATCTTGGTGTTCGAGCTATACTTTCCAGACAATCTATCAAGCGAGGAAACTATTGACAGTCTAGATGTCAAATAATTCTGATAATGATGATGATGATTTGAATGTTTTATGAAGAACATTAATCAATAACGGAATCTATATAGTTGTTTCAGTGTTTGGTCATACATTTACAAACTGCTTTGATTATTTTATATTCTGCATTTTATACTGAAAACGAGAAGCTGGATGAAAATCCTTTGGCTGAGACAAAAATCAACACCTTTAAAGAGCTGTTAAAATGTATTTTATAATTGTAGTTTAATTGAATTGTTTTGACAATTGATTTAGTTTAAGTCTCTCTTAATTTTATATGTTTTTAACTGCATTGTTAACAACAACAACAACAAAACAACAACAACAACAAAACAACAACAACAACAACAACAACAGCGGGCAACATTTTAGTAACATTTTTAAACATTTTTGTAACACTTACGTAATCCTAATCATGCAGGGGTGAGAATGATGTGGCTATCCAGATTTTCTTGTTTTGCAACTCCCAGTAGTCTCTGTAAGGATGGTTAATGCTGAGGAAAGCTGAGATGTGCACTATAATAATAATAATAATAATAATAATAATAATAATAATAATAATAATACTTAATTTTTCTATCCCACCACTATCTCCTCGAAGGGACTCGGGACGGCTAACATGGGACCAAGCCCAAAACAGAAACAAAATGTGACAAGTTAAAACCAATATAAATAACTAAAACAGTATCATCATAACATTCAGATATAAAAACAAGTTAAAACACAAAATACAATATAACACCATAGTGACCAAGTAAGGGGAAAGGTAATAAAAAACGAACATCACCATCCATGGATGAAATGGTGGTGGTCAAGTCAAAAAGTGCATTATCTGGAAGGATGCAAGATTCCTGGCCACATTTCATGAGGACTATTAAAATCCTACAACAATTGGAAGGGCTTTTTTTGTTGAATTCTGAACTAATCAGCTGGTAGAGACAAACAATAAATAGAGGGATAGGAGAGAAAAAAACTTTTATTGGTCATAACTGCAAGAAGAACACACTAGTCTCTTGTGAGGAGGTGGTAAAATACAAGGAGGCATCCTATTGGGAAATGACTCTAAACTGACATATAAGTAGATTTTTTTTATTGTGGTAAAAGCAACTTGAGAACATACTGCAAGTCGTTTCTGGAGTGAAAGAATTGGCTGTCTACAGAGATGTTGTTTCACCCACGTCTTCACAAGCTAGAGCTGACAGATGGGAGCTCTCGTGGATTTGAACCGGCAACCTTCAGGTCAGCAACCCAACCTTCAGGTCAGCAGTTCAGCCGGCACAAAGGTATAACACATTGCGTCACTGTAGATGAAGTTGGATTGTATTCTCAGAAGGGGAACAAGGATATATATAGCCATGCCATTGGGACATTGTGCAAACAGTGCCAAAATGATGAGCAGGAAAAGCATTTTCTGTGCAGAAAACATATTCACTAACAAGAAAACACCTTTTTGTAGGTGCAGAATGTTTTTTGTGTGCAAAAAAAAAACCCTGTCGAGAATAATTCCTTTAAAACATTTCAGGATGTTTAGCTGTGACGAAAAATATTATGGATGCATATTCACTTCTTCACCACAGTGGGAAGAAAACTACAGTAGTTTTTCAACTCTGCATGAGAGGACAAAATAAATGAGGATTTACATCTCTAAGTTTAACCTTTTAGCGCTGAAGGGCAATTGCTTCCTTGGCTTTCTTTGACTGCTGCAAATGAAAAACCTTTGGAGAATTGGCTAATTTTTGCAAATGTCTTATTTTGGTCATGGAAATAATCGAGGAAATCTCAGTGTGGGAAAAGGTGAAGTTGACAAACATTCTTATCCTTAGGCAGGAATTCCATAAATCTCCTATTTTTGATGACTTCTACTATGCTCCTCCATTTCCATCTCATTATTGCTGTATATTTATTTTCAACCCAGAGAGACAGACAGAGGAAGGGGAAAGAGGTTCACATGGGCTGAGAAACTGCTGATGAAAAAGCTTATCAAAGGGGTCTGAAAAGGCTTAAAATCTACATTTGCCTCCCTTGAGGAGGGAATTCCACTGTAATCCATATGATAGAAAATGCTTGAACACATGTAATGCCAATTATTGCCACCTGCTCAGTCTTGTCTCTGTTATAACACTCCTGGGACAGTTACTCTGATGGGGCCTGTCAAAAGAAACGTCAAGTTTGCTCCTTGCACCAGATGCAATCGCTCTTCTCCCGTCTGCCTCCTCCGACTCAGAATCCCATGTGAAAATACCACTAAGCCTTTGGGAACAGGATACCAGGAGGGGCAACTTTGGGGATGTCAGATTGACAGTGTGGCTATTTTATACCAGCCTCACCACTGCAGTCATCCCTTTTTCTCGACTTACCTAAAACAAAGAATGGGAAGATTAATCCATTTCTGTGCTGTCTAGTTTTAAGCCTCTGATGGGATCATATGTTTTCTTTTAATTAAACTCTTTTCTGATGTTGGTTGATCTTATGAAATTAGTGGGAAACAGCTGGGGAAGGAGAAAGGGGCAGAGAAGAGAAGAGAAGGCTCCATGCACCACCACCACCACCACCACCACCATCATCATCAAAACCACGGTTAGGTAAATCTGTAATCAGGGGCGGTTCAACCATAAGGCAATTTAGGCAGTTGCCTCAGGCGCCATCGTTTGGGGGGCGCAGTTGAGGCACCTCTTGGGGCCCCGCCAAGTGTCCAAAAGCCAACTTTTTGTTTACGGGGTTTATATATCTGTGGAATGTCCTTGAGGCAGGTGTGAATGTTGTAAGTGGCCACCTTGATTAGCATTGAATAGCTTTGAAACTTCAAAGCCTGTCTGCTTCCTGTCTGGGGGAATCCATTGTTGGGAGGTGTTAGCTGACCCTGATTGTTTCCTGACCGGAATTCCTCTGTTTTCAGAGTGTTGTTCTTTATTTACTGTCCTGATTTTAGAGTTTTTTTTAAGGGCCAGATTCCCTTTCGGTGGCCTTTTAATTCCTATGGATTCCTAAGGACCCTCAGGGCTCTTCCACACAGCCATATAACCCAGAATATCAAAGCAGAATACCCACAATATCTGCTTTGAACTGGGTTATCTGAGTCCACACCGCCCTATATCCCAGTTCAGTGTTTGGTGCTAAATTCGCAAATATAGTAATTCCTACTTAACATTACCATGTATTGAATTGCTTTTTCTGTCAATTTGTTGTAAAACATGATGTTTTAGTGTTTAATTTGTAAAATAATGTAATTTGATGTTTAATAGCCTTTTCCTTAATCCCTCCTCCTTATCCAACATTTTCGCTTATCCAACACTTTTATTTTTCAGTGATTGGTTTGGGGGGGGGGTGGTGTGTGCCAAAATTCTATTCGCTTACCCTTGAAAATCACCTAGAGCCAGCCCTGTCTGTAATTGGTTAAACAAATGAACCCTGCAGATGCTCACCAATGCGTCTTCTTCATCCTGGAAAGAAGTGACGAGTGGAGTGCCACAAGCAGGGTTCCGTCCTGGGCCCGGTTCTGTTTAACATCTTTATTAATAACATAGATGAAGGGCTAGAAGCCCCTTGAAGTTTGCAGATGACACCAAATTGGGAGGGACAGCCAATACTCCAGAAGACAGGAGCAACATTCAAAATGATCTTAACAGATTAGAGATAGGATTGCCCAAAACTAACAAAATGAAGTTCAAGAGGGACAAATGCAAGATACTCCACTTAAGCAGAAAAAATGAAATGCAAAGATACAGAATGGGGGATGCCTGGCTCAATAGCAGTAGAATCATAGAATCGTAGAGTTAGAAGAGACTTCACGGGCCATCCAGTCCAACCCCCTGCAAGAAGCAGGAAAATCTCATTCAAAGCACAAAGTACATGTGAAAAAGATTTTGGAGTCCTCATGGACAGCAAGTTAAACATGAGCCAACAATGACATGCGGCAGCTAAAAAGCCAATGGTATTTTGGCCTGGATAACTAGGAATATAGTGTCTATATCCAGGGAAGTCATGCTTACCTCCATTCTGCCTTGGTTAGACCACACCTGGAATACTGTGCATAGCAATTCTGGGCATAGCAATTTAAGGAAGATGTTGATAAGCTGGAATGTGCCCAGAGGAGGGTCTGGAGAACAAGCCCTATGAGGAGTGACTTAAAGAGCTAGGCATTTTTAGCCTGCAGAAGAGAAGGTTGAGAGGAGACATGATGGCCATGTATAAATATGTGAGGGGAAGTCATAGGGAGGAGGGAGCAAGCTTGTTTTCTGCTGCCCTGGAGACTAGGCTTAAAATACAGGAAAGGAGATTTCACCTGAACATTAGGAAGAACTTCCTCACAGTGAGAGCTGTTCAGCAGTGGAACTCTCTGCCCTGGACTGTGGTGGAGGCTCCTCCTTTGGAGGCTTTTAAATAAAAGCTGGATAACCATATGTTGAGAGTGCCTTGATTTTTCCTTCCTTTTTCCAGGGGTTGGACTGGATGGTCCACGAGGTCTCTTCCAGCTCTATGATTCTATCTTCTGATAGAGTTATATTCCACTTCTGGTATGAAATTACTGTTGTGTGCCTTCAAGTCATTTCTAACATTGAAATTTCCTTCAGGTTATATATAGAAGTGTATATTAAAAATAAATGGATACCATCTCCAGGTTTATGCATGTATTGTATATGCAAATACAATTACTTTCCTGGGATATTCCTGTTTTTTTGCTTCTTTCTCAGGTCATTTTTGAATTTATTCTGAATTTATTTGGGTGTTGTTTCTGGGCTTATCTCCTTGTTGTCAGGAAGCTGAGAGCAGTATTTTCCTTTCTCTTATGATTCACTCTGCAGCCTTCCTGATCGTCCCAATCTGAAAAAGCCCGGTGGGAAGATTTAGCTTATGACATCTTCCCCTGGGCTTTGAAGGAAGGATTGCTTGAAAGAAGCTTGTATGATATGGATTGTAGCTATTGGAGTGGGAAATGACACCATTCCCCCATAAGAATTCTCCCCTCTCCTTAAATTTTCCCATCAGTCTCCAAATGTCTAACATTGCAATAACTTGAGAATTTTTGCAATACCGGTTAGGCACCCATATTAAAAGGGCAGAGACATTTAGCAAGGGAATATGAAATGCAGCAAATGGAAAAAAAATCTACCTGTAAATGGTTTTCAAAATCTGACTTTGTGCAATGCCAGAAATTTGGGGGACTGTAGGAAAATGTTATTGGGGGCAAAATTCATTTTGGACTGGAAATGCCCTTGTCTCCTCTCCCTCATTCATTCAGGATATTTTTCCTGTCTTTCACTCACACACAAACACACACAACTGAAAAATACATTTGAAATAAAAAAAAAGTTCAGATCTGGTGGGAAGGCTTCCCAAAGCTTGGCCCCTCTTTTCCCCAAACCTGGATACAGGGATTAATAACTTGTGAATCAGTGATGAGTGATCATTCAAGTAAAAGGGCAGAAACTCCTGGGGGGTTCACCAACAAAACCAGACTTTATTATAACAATGAAGTAGAGTGTAAAATGGATATGCAATAAATCACCGAAACGTATGTTAATCAGTCCTGTGAAATCAATATGCCACAGCTATGTCTTTGTTAGAGTCCAACTCGTTCTGAGTTGCCTCCCCACAAATGTTCATGAGATCCCATGGAGTAAAATAAAGAAATGTAAAAGCAGGAAAGAAGATTAAACGTTTGAGCATGACAGGATGGGTTGGGAAATAGTCTGAGGGATTTTAATAAGGATGGGCATTGACAGGAAACAAAATGAACCAGAGAGCTGGAAGAGACCCCAAGGGCCATCCAGTCCAATCCCCTATCATACAGGCAAACACAATAAAAACATTCCCAATAGATGGTCATCCAGTCACTAATTAAAAACCTCCAGAGAAGGAGACTCTTCCACACTCCGAGGCATTATATTCTACTGTCAGACAGCTCTAATGGTCAGGAAGTTATTCCTAATGTTTAGCTGAAATCTCTTTTCCTGCAATTGAATCCATAGCTTTATGTCTTGATCTCCTGAACAGCAGAAAACAAGCTTGCCTTGCCTTTCCCTCAGCTATGGGCCCAAAAAATGTGGGGTTTCTTACCCCAACCCATTCTTTTAGGTTGGATTAATAAAGGGTATGGAATAGAATAACTTTATTGTCATTGTACATGGCAGAACGAAATAAAATGCCATCCGTAATCACATTATATACATACAATTATGTGTGCCAAGTTTGGTCCAGATCCAAGCAATACAGGAGCCTTTGTGGTACATACAAACCAATGAACCAAGGAGCATACATACATACATACTTTGACACACACATAGATAGATAGATAGATAGATAGATAGATAGATAGATAGATAGATAGATAGACAGACAGATAGATAGATATGGAGATATAAATATGACCCCTGTATCCACAGAGTATATGTTCCTGAACTTTGTGTGGGATAATAGCCACAGATAATAGAGAATCCTATTGAAATGAAAGCCATCCATAGGGTCATGCTGGATGAACTAGAAAATAGGAGCCTCTGGTGGTCTAGGGGATAAAAGCCTCATGACTTTAAGGTTGGGTTGCTGACCTGAAAGCTGCCAGGTTCGAATCCCACCTGGGGAGAGTGCGGATGAGCTCCCTCTATCAGCTCCAGCTCCACGCGGGGACATGAGAGAAGCCTCCCACAAGGATGGTAAAAACATCAAAAACATCCGGGCGTCCCCTGGGCAACGTCTTTGCAGACGGCCAATTCTCTCACTCCAGAAGCAACTCCGGTTGCTCCTGACACGGGGGAAAAAAACCCTAGAAAATACATAATTTGTTGGGTGTAGATAAACAAAACCATATCAGTCCTGTGGAAACAGGGGTTGTACTGCACATTTAACCCATTATTTGTAACTGGTTACTTCAGAGATTTGACTCATTTGGTTGGCTCCTGCTCCAAGTAAGTCTTGAGGCGGGCAGACTCAATCGGCTTCATTTCCCCTGTAAATGTAGCATAGCAGAGTGACAGCCAATCCTTCACTCGTAATCCATCAAAAGGGCACTTGTAGCTCCAAGATAGAAAATGGGGCAAAGAGCGCAGGAGAGAAACAGCAATCGTTGCCAGATAGATACTCTTGCAAAGGAATATGCTGAAATTTGTCTGTCTGGATATGATCAAGCTATTGAAGCATAGCACAGTCCCCGATGATCAAGCCCAGGGCTTTTTCACTTCAAGGATATTTTTGCACTAACAATTGTAACCAGAGACCATTAAGTCTTGAGGGCGAGAGGAAGACAGGGGAGAAAATAGAAACGCAAGTTACGCACTGGTAAGCCAAGATCGTTTTAGTGCCAAACTGGTAGAAAGATCAGAGCAGAAAGCAGCAGATGTTCATAACACCCTAATTCTGTTGGGAAGATAGAAAGGGTGTGTGTTGCTACACACCTCCACATGTTCTTCTTTGGTTAGTAATCTAGGAGGGAGGGCGGGAGGGCCAAGAAATCCCACCCTCTTCTTCTGAATGAATAATTGTCCCCAAGGGTAGCATAGTAAAACACTTTTGTAGCATAAGGGGAAGATCAACAGGCGAAGCATCACTTCCCCATCTTTCTCTCCCACCTAAGAACAGGTGCTTAGAAATCTACTTCCTCATTCCCCTTCTCCTTAATTTTTTGGTTTCTTTTTGTGCGTATCATATTTACTAGTGGCTTCCATGTCAATGTAGTAGTGGATCTACTTTAGGTTTCGGTAAAACCTTAAAACCACTGTTTTGAAACATATTTTGAGAAAAGAGTCCAGTATCGTGGGGTACATTCGGATGTAAATTTAGTACAGCCAAATGTCACTTTAACTTCCCTGTCTCAATTCTATAGAATCCTGGGAGTTGTAGTTTGGCAAGGTACCAGCACTCTTTGACATAAATGGCTAAACACTTTGTGAAACAACAATTCCCATGATTCCATAGCACTTAGCCATGGCAGTTAAAGTGGTGTCCAATTGCATTAATCCAACAGTATAGATCAATTCTTGGATAGCTCCTTTACAGCTTGGACTGCACATGGAAGACATCAATCAAGAAGTGAAGTCTGCAATGTTTCTCAATTTTCTGCAGACTCTGGAAGCAAAAAGAAAAAAACTTTAGTAATTATTTTTGGGAATCTGCTGTTCTTCCTTCCATTTCTAACAGCATTAGAGCTACCACAAAGAGTTATTATGTCCTAGAACAGAATGGAAAGTCTGTTCCTAGTCCTGAATGGTTTTTAGAATAGAATTTTGGAGTAATAACATTTAATCACTCACCGAAGGAACAAATCTGTAATAGAAAATTGTATAACGTTTTTCTGGCTTGCTTTCTAGTTTTGAAACAATGGCTTTACTCCCAAGCCACTTGGATTTTTAAATATTAGGAAATCAAACAAACAGGAAGACCTGGCATCCGAGATCAAAGTCTTGCATGGGTTATCGAGAGCTTCCTGCATGTAATCTGTCACCTTCCACCACATTAGCATTGTTGAGTTCTAAGCAGAAGTGATGGGAGGTATTCCCACTAATTGCCACTTGTGAAAAGATAATTATATTCTGTGTCTCAGATAATGTACTGTGGCATTTGCAACTAGCTAAGCACAGCCCGGGTGACCTTTCCTGTTGTCAATTCAGGGTTGAGTGGTGCGGAAAAACAAAGAATAATTGAGCCATGGCAAGAATGAAGGCAGAGCCTTAACAGTAATTTATTTGGGCATGAAGAACTGGTTAAGACAGAGTAACTCGATCAGGAGAAGATGAGTAAATCAAGGGTTGTCAAAGCACCAGCAAAAATTTCAAGAAGCTTGGATGAAGCAAGAGTTCTCAACTTCTTCTGGTCCCAACATGGACTGGAGTCTGCAGGAAGGCAGTTTCCTTTCTCCTCTTCCACTAAAGTCCCATTATCTCATGACCTGGATTCTGGATGGTCCTAACATTAGCCAGCATTGGGAATCATTGGTGGGCCTCCAGAAATTGTTAGACTTCAAATTCAAATATTCTTCAGCATTATATGTGCTGGCTAGGTCTGTTGGGAGTTGCAGCCAACATCTGGGAGGATGCATGATTCCTATGTTGGATAGATAATGTATTGTTAGACAAGAATGTAGTCTTATTGTGTAAAACTGTGGAAAATACAGTTCTAATGGATATGTGGTCACATACCTGCAGAATGGTTAAGTGGGTGGTGATGTATTAATTAGGGGACAGGCTGAGTCATAACCATGTGACATTCATGACAAGGGTTGCATCATACATTTTTGTCCCTGGCTGATGACAAGCAAGCATGGCAGAAGATGCATGTTCTCTCTCTTGCCATGAGAAATCTCTTGCTGTACATCTGTTGCTGATATCTATTGCTCATGAATCTGTTTGCCTACATATTGTATATCGCTGTATTGACTGATAGGTGATCGTCAGGGATCTTGATCTCTGTATGTCAAGATTAAATGCCTCCTGTGAGTTTGGATGAAAATTGAATCAGAGTTTTTCTAAACAGTGATCAGCACAAGGTCAGACGGTGCAGTTACACTCTGCTGACAACTGATAAGCACTCTGCTATGTATGGGTTTAGTTTGGCTTGCCCTGAGGCATCCAATCTAGTGTGCAGCATATGCAGGGAGGAAGTGATTGGAAAAACTATAAATCATGCACCTATCCCAACTCGACATCCCACATGTGCCACTGGATTTTAAAATATTATACAATAAGAAAAATAACAAAAAGAAGTCATTGTTATAGGATCTTTGTCATGAAAAATCTTTGTTCTTTCTCAATATGTCCCTCAAAGCTTCTTGGGATTACAGCTTCTAGATGTCTTAATTCTGGAGCCAATTCCTAGTTCTGTTGCATCAAACCCTGGTTATATAAGGCAGTGCTACTCAAATTGGTGCCACTCTGTGAGCCATCAGATACTAGTTTATGGCAAGTATTCAGGGGGAAAAGGCATGGATGGAAACTGCTTGATTATGCTTCTGGTCAGAAAAACAGAGGCAAAACACCACTCTGTCATGATGATCCAATGTGATAGGCAGGAAATAGGGGGAGGTGAGCTTCTAAATCTTCCTAAGAAGGTTTACATTTGGAGGGATTCCCCCACTTTCTCAACAGACCAAACTTGAGTCAGCAGCACCCATCTGATTTCACTTAGCTGTCCTCCTGATAGTCGTGTCTGAAGTGGTTTCTTTCCACTCTGCCTGCTCCTTTATAAATCATATACCAATCGCTTGGCCCCCCACACACAGATTCCCCATTTATGAACTCAGAGGTGAGCTAACCACAGCTGGATCTTGGAAGCAGTCCTGGCTTGGAACGAACAACAGCTGTCAGCTGACTCACCATTCAGCCTCATTTGATTTCTCAGGAATCCATGGCTTTCAGAAATTTAGATCAGGGTGTGGAAGATTTTGCTGGCCATATGGAGAACTAGTGAAAGATGCTTCCCACTTGAGAAGTGGAAAAAGAAAGGGAGAGAGGATGAGAGAGAATTAGATTGGTAATCACCTAGAATACCGTGTCCAGGCCTGGGCACCACAAGTCAAGAAGGACATTGGCAAACTGGAACATGTCCAGAGAAAGACAACCAAAATGTTCAAAGATCTGGAAGCCAAGTCCTATGAGGAACAGTTTAGGGAGCTGGGTAAGTTTATCCTGGAGATGAAAATTAAGAAGGGACATGACAGCATTTTTTAAAAAATTGAAGTGATGTCATATTGAAGATCAAGCAGGTTTTTCTGCTGCTCCAGAGACTAGGACATAGAACAAGAGAATCAAATTACAAGAAAAAGAGAATTCACCTAACATTAGGAAGAACTTCCTGGAAGCAAGATCTGTTAAACAGAGGACTATGCTTTCTTGGAGTGTGCTGGAGTATCTTCCTTTGAAGTTTTTTTTTTCATGAACAACTGTTGGGAGTGCTTTCATTGTGTATTCCTGCATAGTAGCAGTTGAACTAGATGGCTCTTGTAGCCTCTTCCAGTTATACCAGGCCCGGCCCAACACGGGACGCTAGCCACGCCCCCGCGTTGGGCGCCATGTTCCCAGGGGTGCTATTGAGCCCCTGGGAGGCGTGGCCACACTTGGCCCCGCCTCCGGCGTCCTGGCCCTGCCTCCCGCGCTGTGGGAGGCAGGGCCGCGCGATGCGGGAGGCGTGGTCAAGTCTGGCCCCGCCTCCTGCGGCGCCTGCCGTAGGGACAGGGTGCCCGCCGCGGGAAGCGGGGCTGGCCACGCCTCCTACGCTGCCCCATGCCGTGGGGGCGGGGTCAGGGCACCCGCGCGTGGTGTGGGAGGCGGGGCCAGATCTGACCACACCTCCCGCGGCGCGGTGGGGGGGGCGCAAAATTTTTTTTGCATACCCCTGAAGATTCCCTTGGGCCGGTCCTGAGTTATACACTTCTATATTTTTAATCATGTCATTGTACTTTCTGTTCATCGCTGGCTTCAATGCACTTGTTAATTCACTGGGACTGGAGAAACAACCTCTGTGCATTCCTTATTGTATAATGATGAGTAAGTACATTGACAAATACACAATTGGTTGCAAAATGCCACTATTCAACAGAAGTGTGGTGCTGTGCAACTACTGTATAATTATACCAATGTAGATTTAGATCTCACAAACCGTGGGGAGCTCAGCCCTTATTTTAGGAATCAAAAGAACCAGAGAGTTTGGCAGGGGGGGGGCATTTGTGGGAGAAAATGTAATTTATAGGTTTGTTGGATTATCCTCTGGTCTGCTGGAGTTTGCCCATTTTCTCTTTATGTCTTCTTTTTCATTCATGCAGTTGTTTTCGACTCTTTGTGACCTCATGGACCAGTCCACACTAGAGCTTCCTGTCGGCCGTTGCCGCCTCCAGGTCAAGCCAGTCACTTCAAGGATACCATCCATCCATCTCACCCTTGTTCAGCCTCGCTTCCTTTTTCCTTCCATTTTCCCCAGCATCATGATCTTTTCCAAGCTTTCCTGTCTTCTCATGATGTGGTCAAAATACTTTAACTTTTCCTCCAATATCCTTTCCTCCAGTGAGCAGTCGGGCATTATTTCCTGGAGGATGGACTAGTTGGATCTTCTTGCGGTCCAAGGCACTCTCAGGATTTTCCTCCAGCACCAGAGTTCAAAGGCATCTATCTTCCTTCGTTCAGCCTTCCTTATGTTCCAGCTCTCACATCCATAGGTTACTATGAGGAATACCATTGCTTTAACTATGCGGACCTTCATTGCCAGTGTGATGTCTAGGCTTTTCACTATTTTATCGAGGTTGGTCATTGCTCTCCTCTCAAGAAGTAAATGTCTTCTGATTTCCTGGATGCAGTCTTCATCTGCAGTGATCTTCACGCCTAGAAATATAAAGTCTGTCACTGCCTTCATGTTTTCTCCCTCTATTTGCCAGTTATCAATCAGTCTGGTTTTCTTGGTTTTCTTGATGCTTAACTGCAGCCCGGCTTTTCACCATATTTATTATACTGGGTCAAAACTGTAACCTTAACCAAGATTTTGTGTCCACACCCTCCTAGCTATGTCTCCTGATGTGACGCCTCAAAACCTATTTTAGAAGCCAGGCAGTCTCATTTACGTAGGGATTCCCAAAGCTCTGATGAGTGTGACTATGAGTGAAGAGGCATCTGGTCCACTCCTGGCAGAACAGCAGTTTACAGATCAGATCTGTTACTGAGAATCAAACTGTTTTGCTTCTGGGAGAAGACTGGCTGCTTTTTCACTCACCACTCAGCACCTCAGAAATGCCTGTGTTGGCAGGGCTGGCTAGCTTCTGAAATAGGTTTTGTATTTTGAATTCTTTGGTTGTTGTAATGGTATAATGATCGTAAACATTCCAAAATTGATGATGCTGTAAGTCCAGCTTCCTACACTGTAGGTGCTGAACAGAATGCTATCCAAAATTTTAGTGGCAGCCTCTTCAACTATATGGCAGCTGGGTACAACATGATCCTCTTTATATTGGGAATAGTTCTACATAATGAATTTGTCTAGTGCATTTGGATGAGAATTGTGTTCCAGAACATCATTAATCCAAAGGTACAAACATCGTTCATATTAGAATTGGGAGGGTTTTGAAAATCCAAATGCAAGTGATATTGAAACTTTGGGAGCTGTCCATCCCTACATAATTATTCTTTAGATGACTGTATTGATGTTTGGATTCAGATGCAGTTTGTAAACATTTGAAGGAAATTACAAGGAATTGAACTGGACCAGAAAACAACTTTCTTATGGGAAAAGACTGGAGTGGGAGATAGTCCTCTATGAATTCTGTAAAAGTTACCGAGTCAAGCTGTGCTCCTCCACTACATCTTGGGGGGAAAATGGACTATAGCTTCTGGCTGGGAGATCCTGGGAGTTGTAGTCCAAAAGTAACTCTTCCAAGCTATTCTTCTCCTCCTGGTAATCAATCACCACCACCAATTCTTTCCTTATCATCATCATCATCCCATTAAGTGAAATTATCCAATTTGTGGTCTCTGTGATTACTAACAAGAGCATGCACGTGGTTTTTGCTTTCCCATCATTGAGAGCAAAACCACCAGATTCTTTTGTTTTTTTCTTTATGGAGTTATATGCAAGTGAATGGGCATGACTGAAAAGTATGGATCTTTGAAAAATGTCCACAAACGCAGTTGAATTCACTTACTCATACACCAGGGTGAGCATGCCTTTCAACACATGGATTGTGGTGGGATTTACTGAGCCTGCTATTGCGTCTTGAAAGGCTGTATCTCAAAAGCAGTATCTGTGTAAAATCAAGTATGTTCCATGCAAGTACCCACAGACAACTCCCCCCAGATTCCCACAAAGTAGATGTACGTGATGTAAAACCAGGGGAAGAAATTACAGTACAATAAAATGAGCACTTACTTTACTCTGCGTATTTCTCTTTCACAATGAATTTCAGTATTCCCCTGCCAAGGAAAAAGCTTCAGTTTTTCCCCAAATAGGGCCAGACTATTAATAACTCTCAATTAGATTTCTGTAATGTACATAATGCAGCATGGTACAGCAGTTTGAGTACTGGACTATGGCTCTGGAGAACATGCTTTGAATCCCCAATTGGATATGAAAAACAACTAGATGACGTTAGGTAAATTACACTCTCTCAGCCTTAAAGGAAGGCAAAGACAACCCCCACTGAACAAATTTTACCAATGAGAGATTGGTCTTAGTATTGCCATGAGTCAGAAAGGACATGAAGACACTCAAGAACAATAATGTCATAGGACTCCTCTTGAAAAGTGTTCAGAAGCTACGCTTAGTGCAAATTGCTGGACATGAGCTTCAGAGACCATGTGTTGCTGATATTGAACCAACTGCAATGGATTACAGTTTGATTCTGAATTCAGTTCAAAGCACTGGTTTTTACTCACAAAGTCTTAAATGGTTTAGGGCCAACCTGTGGGTCCCCAGGTGTTTTGACCTACAATTCCCAGAAATCCCAGCCAATTTACCAAAACATCTGGTCCAAAACATCTGGGAACCACAGGTTGAGAATCACTAATCTAAACTAAAGTGATAAATGCCATCCTCTATTAACAATGCCCTTCAACATTCTACATTGGGCAAACAGGCCAGTCTGCATCAGTGGATAAATTGATGTATATAAGGTACAGGCAAACCTAGAGTTACAAACATCTGACTTACAAACAACTCATTGTTAAGAACCAGGTTGAGACAACGGGAACTAAGAGAAATCTACACCTAGGAAGGAAAAATAACTCCTGGAAGAAGTATCCTGGGGGAAAAGGGATCTCCATTGAAGCTTTATCACCAATCCTTGTTTCCACAAGTGGCTGGAATAACACTTAAAATACACCTGTTCCAAATTGCCAAAAAGTAAATCTATCTTGTACATAACTTGGGGTCTGTCTGTATTAGGAACTGGAGTGCACAAAACCCTGTTGCAGAACCCTTCAGTCTTCCTGGGCAGTCCATCTCTGACCTTAAAGAAACAGACAAAATTACAAAGGGAGATTAGAAAGAGAGGCAACAGAATTGGAATATATCCACAAACTCCAATCTACTGACAGTAAATTGCACAGAGACAATGGTTTCCTGGAAAACTGCCCATATTATAACACTATTTAAGATATAGAACAATTATCACATCTTTCCGATTCCCAGCCAGCATCACATTACATTTCAATAACCCCTTCCACCATTCATATGGTTAACAACTCACCTTGGCTTTAGACAACATCTTTCCTCCTGCCTTTGTGTCCCCAATTACCATAATTAAAACAGAACTTGTCACCTCATCACCAGACACACAAGCTTTGCATTTCTAACACTATTTACACACACAAACACTCAGCCTGCTCATAAATGTCTGTTGCTAGGCATTTCACTCCATGAATCTGAGTCTAGGAAAGCTTACACTCTCCTCTTCTTTCTCTCAGTTAGATACAAAATCCCTTTGCATACTGATCCAGACAAACACAGTTGTGCCTTTGAATTCCTGATTCAAACTGTAATCAGACCATTTCATGCAGTCTCTGGGTTGTAGACAAGAGAGGTCCTGTAAGTTTGTTCTTAAGTTGAATGTGTGTGTAAGTTGGAACAGGTACATTTTTAAGTGTACCTCCAGGTAAGTTTTTTTTCCAGTTGTGCATATACTGTAACATAAATAATGGTTAGCACCCTGTAACATTTATTTTGCTGCCTGTGCCCCTCTCACTTCCTTTAGTCTCACCACTATTCTTAACTATGAGTAGTTTATAAGTTGGATGTTTGTAACTCAGTGACTGCCTGTACTATCACATCATATGGTTCAGTGTCTAAAAATCGTGACTTACCAGGCAGCAGCTACTGCAAGTGACGGGGGTTTGTTCTCTTGGCAATTTGGGTGTGATATATTAACAATTCCACCCATCTTGTGGCTAAGACCAATTGATTTGTTGGGAAATTGTGCGGGCTTTTTAAAATTTGGCCACAGATCATTTTGTTTGTGTGTTTGGAAAAGGCAAAGTATATAGGAATTTGGGAAGGAGGTGCAGTGCAGGCCTTTTTGGGGAAGCATGTTATCAGAAGAAGCCAAAATCATTTTGAAAATACTGCCATGCTTTCAAGAAGGCATTTCTGGACCTTGTCTACCTCACACCTTGTCTACCTTGAAAATAAAATATGATTTGTACCAGCGTATAGTTTTGGTGGAGCCCTCCGTGGTGCAGCGGGTTAAACCACTGAGTTGCTGAACTTCCTGACCGAAAGGTTGGCAGTTCGAATCCTGAAAGCGGAGTGGGCTCCCGCTATTAGCCCCAGCTTCTGCCAATAATAATAATAATAATAATAATAATAATAATAATAATAATACTTTATTCTTATATCCTACCCCATCTCCCCGAGGGGACTCAGGGTGGCTTACAAAGGGACCAAGCCCAGCAGCCTAATAAATACAACAGTAAAAACAAATCCAAACACAACAATAAATACATCAGAATAAAACAAACAGCAACAACAATTTCCTAGCAGTTTGAAAACATGCAAATGTGCTTCTGCAGGAAAGTAACGGCCCTCCATGCAACCATGCCAGCCACATAACCTGGAGGTGTCTCCGGACAACGCTGGCTCTTTGGCTTAGAAATGGAGATGAGCACCAACCCCCAGAGTCGGACATGACTAGACTTAATGTCAGGAGAAAACCTTTGCCTTTACCTATAGTTTTGGTTTTTCTTTAATTAAACCCCAAGATTGTTTTAAAGTAGATTATTTGCAGAAATTGTCAGAATTTTCCCCTAAATCTAGATGGTGGTAGAGATCCCACTTTATCTCAGTGTTATCGTGTTATGCTATTCTAGCATGATATAATCTCTACACTGAATACCACCATAGCAAAATAAGTATGAGAGACAGTGAATACTTACACCTGTGACCACATTGCACAGCACATAATGTGCAATGTACAGAGGAGTTCAACAATGCATATTCACACATGGAAATAGGTAAGTTCTTCTCTTTTTGCAATGCTTTCATACTTGGAACTCTACCCTCACCACTGTCAGCTAGTTATGTGCCTTCTGCATTCCCCACCCCACCAACTCTGAATGCACAATACAGCTTTCACCAGTTTGTGTCACCAACAGGATCCCAGTCAATGAATGTGTATTGCTCTTTCCTTATACCAGTCTTGCAATGAGTCTGAGGATCATTTTTCTGCCTCTGAGATCTTCCTGGAACCACACAAAGTCCCCAAAATGCTGGGAAAAACCAAGAATCTAAACTAATTGGCAACAAGTCCACATATGGTTGGTAGAAATATGTGTTGTACAATGGCAATCCATTTATAGATCTGGCTTTTAGTCTAGTCACAAAGTTAGCTGCCTGTTCCTGCTGCTTCAGCAAACTTGTGCTGCCAAAATTGGTACCTTTCAAACTCTGGGTTTCTCCTTGAATGCTTTTAAAGCTTCTGCAGGGATCTCTGCATCCTCCCGCTGATATAAATCCCTGTGCCAAAACTCACTTTCTCTCTTGTGTAACAGGAGTCTAATTCTTCCAACTGTGCCTCTATCAGTCTTCTATAATGACACAGTTTTCCCCAACTACACATTTGGTGTCTGGCTGCTTGCAAAAAAGAGAAAAACCGAGAAAGAAAATCTCAGCCTCTCTCTTCTGAGAAGTGAACAATTTTTACAGGACTGAGAATTGAAAAATAATAGTAATCATGACATGACGCCTAGAAGTTGGAGCCATTTTGGTGAGTCAAAGTGCATGATCCTGGGGCCAGCTTTGATAAGGCCCTGCTTCAACACATGGTGAGTCTACATTATAGAATTAATGCAGTTTGATACCACTTTAGCTGCCATGTCTCAATGCTATGGAATCTTGAGAGCTGTAGTTTTACAAGGTCTTTAGTCTTCTCTGTCAAAGAGTGCTGGTGCCTCACCAAACTACTGCTCTATGACCCCAAGGCATGGAAGTGAAAGTGGTGTCAAACTGCATTAATTCTACAGTGTAGATGCATCCTTATAAAGATAAAATTATAGATTTGGAAGACACCACAAAGACCATCCATGCAGATTTTCACAATTACTTCATTCCCAGCAGATGGTCACCCGGCCTATGTTTAAAAACTTTCAGAAAAGGAGACTCCACCACATTCTGAAGAATCATTGTAGAATAGCTCTTGCCATCAGGAATCAGTGGAATCTCTTTTCCTGTATTTTGAATCCATTGCTTCATGCCTAAGTCTTTAGAGCAGCAGAAAACAAACTGGTTCCATCTTCAATATGACTTCAAGTGAATGTTGCCAATGATCATATACTTATCTACATGCAGAAGGGTTGCCCATTGCGGTTGAAGTCTTTGCTGAGTTAGAGATATTTCTTGGCTTTGGGTTGATTTCTTTCCAGTTTCCACTTTGGTCTTTCATCCTACCCAACCAGCCTTAAATCTCATGTCACTAAAGGTTAACAGCTCATTAATCTTTTTCTTTCTTTCTTTCTTTCTTTCTTTCTTTCTTTCTTTCTTTCTTTCTTTCTTTCTTTCTTTCTTAATTTTTCTTTTCTTCTACTATGAGATCCAGAGTCATGTACAGCCCCACATTCTTGGTAATGTCAGTCTTCATTCCAGAATCAGTGGCAGCTGCTTATGGGTCCCATGTGTACATCCATCCTGAGCGTTAGTCTGAACTTTGAAGGAGCTTGCCAAATTAGTACTTGGATGGGAAAGCACCAACACATTTCAGGTACTACTATAGGCTATAATTCAGAGAAGGAAACTGTTACGGGTTTGTTGCAAAACCACCTCTGAGTATTGGTTGCCTAAGAAGATTCCATTAAATTCATGGGCTCGCCACCCTTATTGTTTTGCTTTTATGGTTATTTGCCTTCAAGTTGTTCCTGACTTACCGCAACATTAAGGAAATCCTCTAACGGGGTTTTCTTGGCAAGGTTCATTCAGAAAGGGTTTGCCTTAGTCTTCCTTTGAGGCTGAGAGAGTGTGACTTGCCTAGGATCACCCAGTTGGTTTCCATAGCTGAGTGGGGATTCAAATCATGATCTCCAGAATCATAGCTCAGTGGTCAGACTTGGGATGTTGCCCAGGGGACGCCAGGATGTTTTAATGTTTTTACCATCCTTGTGGGAGCCTTCTCTCACATCCCCACATGGAGTTGGAGCTGATAGAGGGAGCTCATCTGCACTCTTCCTGGGTTGGATTCAAACTGGCAACTTTCAGGTGAGCAACCCAATGTTCAAGTCAGCAGTTCTGCCAGCACAAGGGTTTAACCCACTGCACCACCAGAGGCTTCATTCCACAACACTGAGCCAAGGCAATTGAAGCTACTTTGAGTCTCCTTATGGAGAGCAAAAGCTGGTTATAAATAATAATAATAATAATAATAATAATCATCATCATCATCATCATCATCATCATCCCGGTGATGATCGACACACTGGGTGCCGTGCCAAAAGACCTCAGCCAGCATTTGGAAACAATAGACATTGACAAAATTATGATCTGCCAACTGCAAAAGGCCACCCTGCTGGGATCTGCGTGCATCATCCAAAAATACATCACACAGTCCTAGACACTTGGGAAGTGTTCGATTTGTGATTTTGTGATAAGAAATATGCTTATCTATCTTGTTTGCTGTGTCATAATAAAATAATAATAATAAATTATTCATGTTACAGACAAAAGGATGTGAGTGTGATGTCCAAGAAATGAGTAGGGAAGAAGGCAAATCACATCAATGTTTCCTGTCTGGTCTCCCAATTTAGGTGGATCCTGGGGCCATTGTTTTCTTCTTCTGTGGTTGCCAACCTTTGCTCCTCCAGGTGTTTTGGACTTCAACTCCCAGAAGCTCCATGACTGACAGCCAGGAATTCTGAGAGCTGAAGTCCAAAAGTTATGGAAGAACAAAGATTGGGAACCACTATTTGAAGTGCTGACAATCTGTGCCATGACTCATGCATAAATCCTCTGCAGCGCAGTTTGCCAGCCTTCGTTTTTACAACATTTCCAGTAATAGATTCCCAGAAGAAAGAGAAAACATTCTGGACAATACAGTAAATATCTGTATTCCTTCATTCATTCCTCTGAAATCACCTTCCCACAAGACAGTCCTTCCCCCAAATGCTGACAGATGTCAGCCCCCCCCCCCCCCAAATGCACCTGTATTCACTTTGCACAGCATTTCCTTCTCCATACCGGGCAAGGAAGCTGTGAGAAATAACTGTCAGGACATTTCCCCCCAACAGCTCTGAGAATCCTTCTATCTATTACCCTGACACAATTGCCGTGTTCTGGGCACTTAACCCGAGAGATTAAATCTTTATGCACCAGTGCGGAAAGATCATATCTCTGTAATTTTTCATATCTATAATTTTTCAGCCGCCTTGGTTTAAGCATGTCATATTTATGGTACAACTGTAATTTAAGGGCACATTTTCAAATGCCATTCTTAGAAGACATTTCTCTCTTGAGCTGCAACCAAAAAGGGAAAAAGAAAAAGAAAAGGGCTCCTTTTAGTAAGCAGAGCAAGCAAGGTGGAAATAGAGTCAGATATATTTCCCATTTTATGACTTATAAGGCTCAATACACAAAACGAAGAACACTTAGCTGAAATTCCTTTTCCAGTTGTTTGACATTTACAGAAATGAAAAGGCTTCCTTTCATTGGCACTTAGAGCTCGGTATGAAAAGTTGTACATTCTTGGATTATAACACCTAGAATACCCCCAGCCAGCAGAGCCTCATGAATCCCAGATAAATTGGAGTGCAGGGATTGATTTCCCCTCTGATGGTAACCCCTTGGAGGAAAAAGTGTTCAGCACCTTGGATAATTCCTTCAAAGTTCAGACTATCATCAAGAGTAGATTCATTGTTCCATTGATATGGAAGGCACCAGTATTTCAGATCCTGTGATTCACGAAGGATCTTGACAATAATAGAATCCTATAATAATAGAGTTGGAAGAGCTCACATGGACCATCTAGTCCAACCCCCTGCCATGCAGGAAAGTGGGAGTGTGTCCAAAGAAGGGTGACCATGATGATCAAAGGTCCAGGAGCCCTGTGAGGAATGGCTTAGTGAATTGTGTATGTTTAGCTTGCAGAAGACTGAAGGGTGACAGGGCAACTATCTTTAAATATCTGAAGCAATTTCATGTAGAAATAAATATAAACATAATAATAATAATAATAATAATAATAATAATAATAATAATAATAACAACAACAACAACAACAACAACAACAACTGGAAAAAGAAGGCTCTCCATGGACAGTTCCTGGGAAAAACTGAGAACCAAATTGACAAAGAAAAAACATGGCTGTGGCTCTCAAATGGAACTTTGAAAAAGGAGATGGAGGGCCTGATTCTGGCAGCCCAAGAACAAGCCATTAGAACCAATGCCATCAAAGCCAAAATTGAAAAGTCGATGTCAGATCCCAAATGTAGACTCTGCAAGGAAGCAGATGAAACAATAGATCACATCCTCAGCTACTACAAGAAGATTGCACAGACTGACTATAAGCAGAGGCATAACACTGTTGCTCAGATGATTCATTGGAACTTGTGCCACAAATACCATCTGCCTGTGATAATGAACTGGTGGGATCACAAGCCGGGAAAAGTTACAAAGAATGAACATGTCAAGCTACTCTGGGACTTCCAAATTCAGACAGACAGGGTTTTGGAGCACAATACTCCTGATCTCACGATCGTGTTAAAAAACAAAGTATGGATTGTTGATGTTGCAATCCCAGGTGACAGCAGGATTGAAGAAAAACAACTGGAAAAGCTGACATGATATGAGGATTTAAAGATCGAATTGCAAAGACTCTGGTACAAACCGGTCAAGGTGGTCCCGGTGGTGATCGGCACACTGGGTGCAGTGCCCAAAGACCTTGGCCTGCACTTAAACACAATAGGCGCTGACAAAATCACCACCTGCCAGCTGCAGAAGGCCACCTTACTGGGATCTGCATGCATTATTCGCCGATACATCACACAGTCCTAGACACTTGGGAAGTGTCTGACGTTTGATCCAGTACAACAGCCAGCAGAGTGTCTGCTGTGGACTCAACTTGTTGTGTTTCAAATAATAATAATAATAATAATAATAATAATAATAATAATAATAATAATAATAATAACGATAATAATAGAAAATGGGACAAGCGTATCCTCCGATGGTCCAGACACTAGGAGACAAATAAATGGGTTGAAATTACAATAAGAGATTTCACCTAAATATTGAGATGAACATCTTTATTGTAAGAACTGTTCTACAGCTGAATAGACTGCCTTAATGGATGATGGACTCTCCTCTTTTGGAGGTTGGACATGCATCTTTCAGGAGTGCTTATATTACTTTGTGGTAAGGGTTTATACTAGTTGGTCCTTGTGATCCCTTGTTATAAGAGGAGTCAGTAGGGATACTGAGATTGCAGAGAGGGCCTGTAGGACTGTGGTGGTTGGTAAATCAATGTCAAATTTGGGATTGTTTAAAAAAAACTATCCATGGTGCTGAACCATGAAATACTTGGTTCAGCACCATAGATAGCTCCTTTATAGCATGTGGAGTGAATTTTCCATTCTACTGACATCAGATCGGCCAGTAGCCATTGCTCTAGGTCTTTTTCGTGCTCCATTATTTCATCTGAAGGCAAGATGGCAAATAAGTGATCTCTCAGGGGCTATAGTCTAGTCACAATGTCTCTGAAAATCCTCCTTTTCGAGCCAGAATTCTACTGCCTAGGTAAAGTCTACAGGAAACTCAAATCTTATTAAGTAGGAGTTTCAATTCATTGGCTTTTAACCGGTTGCCTAAATCTATATTAAACTCCTAATTTTACAGCAGCTTTTACAAGTATTAATATTCATTTCCAAACCCTTGCAGTCAAGTGTGCCATGGAATTAATATAAAACAACTTTGCTCATGCATAATACATTGAACAAAGAAGTGGACGTTGGTGATAGATTCACAAATGAGTAGCACAAGGTCTTCCTTGCAAGCAATTGATTTTGAATTGCACAGTGGAATCACATCACATCTTGGTCCAATAGATGGTGACTGTCCTCACGCTCCATGTTCCAACTTGTCAATATTCTTCTCGAATTGTGGTGCCCAGAACTGGACACAATATTCCAAGTGAGATGTCACCAAAGCAAACATCTGACTTGCAAACAACTCATAGTTAAAAACAGGAGTGAGATGGGCACTTAACCTGAGAAATTAAATCTTGTATGCATTGCTTACCCTGTTGGTTTGCATCATCAGACCTACAACATTAACCAATTAGTTGAAATAACTCTGAGAATAAATTGATATTCTATCTCAATATGAGCCATGGTCCCTGGACTACTTTTGACTTTCTATTTACTTTGGCTTAAATTTCCTTACCATCACTACTCTTTTTCCAATGGAAAATGTGAATTGCTAATTCTGGGAGCCTTCAGGACTAGAGATTCTCTTTGAGAACAAGATGCAGACCTCAGGTTGTCTTTTCCTACTCCATGGAGTGCATCTACACTGTAGAACTAATGCAGTTTGAAAGCACTTCAACTGCCATGACTCAATGCTATGGAATCATGGGAGTAGTAGTTTGATGAGGCATCAACATTATTTGGCAGGAAAGGCTAAAAACCTTGTAAAATGACAACTCCTATAATTCCATAGCATTGAGTCATGGCAGTTAAAGTGGTGTCATGCTGCATTAATTCTTCCGTGTAGTTGCACCCATAGAGTAGGAAGAAGAACTTTGTAAGAGAAGTGGTATGTGCAAATTGTCCCTTTTTGTTTTTTATGCTCAACTTCTTGTCTTATTTCTCTTAGCCCCTTCTATACTGCCATACAACCCAGTTCAAAGCAGATAGCTGTATTTTATATGGCAGTTTAGAAGGGGCCTCAGAGGTCTCTGAGCTTCTGCTGATGCTAAGCTTTGTTTTCACTGGTGTAAAATCTGTGGCATCTATACCTATCTTTGCCCCAGATTCAGTATGGCCTTGGGATGTAGGGAGGAATTTATATGGCGGGATACATCCTTAATTGGTTAGGGATTAATCAGCTATTTGAATGAGCATTGTTAGTTTTTTTTTACGTGTACTTTGGTGTTACAGCTGCCATTGCACATGGATGAAATTTATCCTTTATCAAGATGCAACCCTGTTAGTTTTGTGTCAGTTCCTGCAAAACTACAACATTCCTTGAGATGAGATGAAGAATTAAGAATTAGCCCCAAAATAATTAATTTATAATTCATTCCTTCCAAGCTTCAGAAGAAAGTTCTGCAATGCAACATCCAATGCTTTCTGTATTCAAAGACAGTATGGTGTAGTAGTTTGAATGCTGGACTCTGACTCTGGAGATTAGGATATGAATCTCTCCTGAGCTTTTGAAGCCCACTGGGTGACCATAGGCAAGTAATACTCGCATCATACTCTTTCATCCTCAGACAAAAGCCAAGCTCCTCAGAACAAATCTTGCAATGAAAAGTTCAACATCTTACAATTCCTTTAAGTCGGAAATTACTTGAATTCACACAACAATTCAAAGCTTTTGCAAGATCAGAGGCAACAAAGAGTTCTGTTCTCCTCTGTTTCCCATTCTCAATCTTTCCATCATGGTTTTTTAAAAATCCCAGCAAATTATATAGCTTCTCGGCACACTGAGCAGCAAAGCCTTAAAAAATCAGCCACCTCTAAGCCTTCCTGCAATGCCAAGCAAATCGCTCTTGGCAAAAAGCACAGCTGAAGGTACATGACTGGCTCATAGCGGTGAATACTTTGGGGTTTGGGGTTGCTGTGACAGTTTTGAAAAATGCTACCATTTCCAAGAATATGCGGAATCCAGAAAAGAGCAGGTCCTTTCAGAGAAGAGGAAGGCCACATCAGACTAACTGCTCTCACCACGATTGGCATCCTCATTGCTAGTACTGGAATACAGCCCACGTTCTGAATGAATTTAAAGGAAGGCTCTCAGGGGTTTTCTAAAGAGGCTCGGCTTAACTGCTAAGGCAGATTGGAGATCATTTCCAGGGCTCCATCACAGCACTGGCACTCAAAGGGCTTGTATTAGGTGCAATCCAGAGGAGTATCGTTTTAGGTTTGGTTTAATTTTGTTAAAGAGCATTCTACAGGTTTAAGCCATTCTGTCTCCTAGTCAGCAAAATGTGCCAAAGCACAGGAAAGAAAACTACAAATCCCAGAATCCCATAGCATTCAACCATGGCAGTTAATATGGTGTCATTTTGACAACCTTTTCTCTGACATTAAAAACAACCATTAGAAGGTAAATTACTACTTGATACCCATATGCAACATTTGAAGTGTGAGCTTTGCCCAATTATAGTGAGAGCCTATGGTGAATCTACACTGTATGATTAATGCAGTTTGACACATCTTGACCTGCCACAGTGCATTGCTATGGAATCCTGAGAGTTTTAGCTTTCTGTGCCAAAGAATGCTGGAACTTTAACAAAATACAATTCCAATGATACCATAAAATTGAGCCGTGACAGTTCCAGGTGTAAACAGCATTAATTCAATAGTGTAGATGCAACGTCAGTCTCTTCATACATGAAGAAGAAACTTCTCCCTCCATGCAAAACTTGTTAAAGTTACATATTGGGATACAGTCCATTGAAAGCTGAAGGAGTTAAAATTTTTGCAAAGTTTTTCACTCTGTAGAGACTAAGGGTCTTTTCATACATGAAGAGTTCCTTTACAGTGTATAATAGGGTTGTGCTTTCAGGGGAAATCTTGACCCATTTCCCATCATGGCTTTCGGTGGGGGGGGGGAGTCATTTTTTGGGAGCCTCCTGAAGTCAGGAGGCTAGATATCTGCTTTCACTCTGGGGTGCTGAAAGATCAGTTTTCTATTGGCCCATTATGGGGGTGGGGGTGGGGCTTCTCAGTCTTCCTGTCCCATCATTTTAGGCATTGAAGCTGTTTTACTCTAGAGTAGAGGTGCTCAGTTGCAGGCAGGCATGTGCTTTAAGGAGGCTTCTTACTTGTTTCTACTTTAGAGGAGAGGTGCTCAGCTGCAGGCACGCATGCGCTTTAAGAAGTCTTCTTACCCATTTCTACTCTGCATGCCACACACACACACTCTTTCCAAGGCAAGGAGGCATCAGGCAGGTTCTCATTCTTACGCTAGAAGAGGAGCTCAGCTGTAGGCAGGCATGCACTTTCTGAGCCTTCACTCCACATACACACTCTCTTTCCAAGGTAAGGAGGCATCAGGTAAGTTCTCATTCTTACTCTAGAGAAGGTGCTCGGCTGCAGGCAGGCACGTATGCTTTCTGGGCCTGCATGCCACACATACACACTTTCCAAGGCAAGGAGGCATGAAAAGCAGACGAGAAGCCGGGATTGACTCCCACTTGCTTTCATGTTGAGCTGATTTTCATATAGGGAGGGGCCTTCCCATTACGTGCTCCTGAAGGTAATGAAAGTAACGAAAGAACGGGTGAAATGAAAGAAAACTCTTCTGTGAACAACTCTAGTGTATAATTCATGCAGTTTGACACCACTTTAACTGCCATGGCTCAATGCTATGGAATCCTGGGATTTGCAGGTTTGCAAGGCACTAGAACGCTTTGGCAGAGAAGGTGGAAGACTTTGCAAAAACTACAACTCCCATGATTCCACAGCATTAAGCCATGGCAATTAAAGTGGTGTCAACCCGCACTCATTCTACAGTACAAACATACCCTCGGATTCGAGATTCTGTGGGTTATTGTCCTAAAAATTAATTTCTCAATTCTGCCATGATGTCAAGTTTAGTCTTACATAGCTGCATTTTTATGGCAGAGAAATTCTCTGGCATTTTTATTTCTCTGGCAAAGCTGTTCCTACAGCTGACTGTAGGCTTGCATTTCACATGCGGCCAGAGATTTGAAGCCTCAAAGAGCCTGCTGTAGGGTCTTTAAGACTGTGGCTTCAATATTCTCTCCCCATATTAATCATGCATTTGATAGCTCAAATAGACTGTGCAAAGGCAACAGATCAGTCAAACCATATATAGCTGACCAGCCTGAAGCACATAGCAACACAACCGCGTTGTGCTGAATTCCATCTTGACTGAAGCAGACTTGTGTCTTCAGTTTGCAGATATCATTAGGTGTGCAAGTTCACTCAAGGTGACATTAACATTTAAAATAGGGAAGAAGGAGGAGGAACCCTTCTTATTTTGAGACATAAAATATTCAAAGAAAGAAATCTTGTATGTATTTGAGATCACAGAGAACAATCCAGACAAAATTCAGCTGTTTCCCCCTCCTCTCCGTATGGGATCCATAGTGTCGTATAATGCCAGCATAAATAGGAGTACCTATTTAAAGTATAAATAGGCAATAAAATTTAAAGGCAGTTTAAAAAGTACAGGACTATCAGTATCCACTGGGGTCTCATTCCAGGACCACCCCCTCTGGATACCAAAATCCATACATGTTCAAGTCGCATTATATACAGTTGGGTAGTAAAATAGTGAGCCTTTTATAAAATGTTAAAATTGAGCTTTGCTTTTTTGCTTTTTTAAAAAAAAAGTTTTGAGCATATTTTAAATCATATATCCGTAGATATAGAACCTGTGGATAAAGACGGCCAACTGTATAATAATGAAGGAAAAATGCAATAACTACACATTCAGATTATTTCTGTAATAGAGAATCAAATGCCAAAGTCCTGTCTAAATGAATTTTTTTTGCTGGCAAAAAGAACTGGGGCCAAACTAGTCTCTTGTAAGAGAGAAGTCCATAGCCTGAGACCCAAGGAATGGATATAATCCCTGTAGCCTCTTGCTGCCAGGCAGAGAGTGTTATAATACTTGCTAGCATCATGATCAAATATTAACAGTTAATTTGTGGTAGTGACATTGTTGGATTCTTTTTGCTTCTAAGTTGTGTACCATTTGCTGTATCATTTACTATTAGTAAAACTATGTTGTTACAGCAACATGTAGCTGGATCTGCATTGAGTTCTGGAGTAGAACACCTTCCAAGCTTCCTACTTTTCAGTGAAAATCAATGGGAAGACATTCTGGAGTTACTGAGTCTAGATGGCTTTCCTCCAACTACTTGAAGTCTCCTCCTCCACTAATTTCCAAAAGTCTGGTGTTAAGAACGTTTCATCCCTTAGGAAGAAGAAATGAACACATAGAGATAGGATGAGGGACATCTAGTTTGACAACAGTACATCTGTAAAGGAGCTCAGAGTCTTAGTAGAACATGAGTCAACAGTGTGATGTGGCAGCTAAAAATTCCAATGTGATTGTGGACTGTATCAATAGGAGTATAGGGTCTAGGGAAGTAATAGTACCACTCTATTCTGCTTTGGTTAATTCTGGAATATTGTGCCCAGTTCAGAGCACAATTCAAGAAGGATATCAATAAGCTGGAAGGTGACCAAAATGATACAAGATCTGGAAATGATGTCTTAGTGGCAAAAGAGCTGGGCACTTAGCCTGGAGAAGAGAAGCTGAAGAGGTGATATGATAACCATATTTAAATATTTGAAAGGATGCCATATTAAAGGTGGAGCCAGCTTGTTTTCTGCTTCCTGAGAGACATGGATCAATGAGTTCAATGAAGGGAAAAAACAATTTCACAGAAACATTAGGAAGATCATTCTGATGGCAAACGTTGTTTGATGTTGTGTGGGGTTTTAAACAGAGGCTGGATGACCATCTGTCAGGAGTGCTGTAATTCCTGCATGGCAGGGAGTTGAACTGAATGGCCTTTGTGGTCTCTTTCAACTTCATATTTCTATGATTGTATAAAAATAATGCCAAGAAGGTCATGGTGACAGTCCATCAGACTAAAGCATTTCACTCTGGATTTGTCAGCACCAATCTTCAAACATGCCAGCACTGGTTGATGCGTGAATCTTTTTGACTGGTGACAACAGGGTATTACTGAAAGGAGTATTATCAAAGCTGAACTTTCTTGAAGCAGTGCTGGTTGCATCAAAGGCATTCCTTCATAATCAGATCAAGTCATCGCACTACACACAGCATTCCTTGTGGTGGGTATTTGGCACTGCTCTAAGTGCATTAAAAAGGCTATCAACTACAACATGTACAATCAATCCCAAAAAACTATTTAATTACCTTCAAAGAGGAGAAGGGAGCATGCAAGGTTAAATGTTGACAACACCCATCCTAAATACTTGTTTGATGCATAACATGTGATTGAACTAATGCTCTGTATAACTGACTAATTTTCCCCAAACTTCCATAATTTGGATTTGTGCTTCAGTGTACATCAGTGGTAAGCCAATGAATGACTTTGTTTCTGCTTCCAAAATTATACATATTTCTCTACTTGCATTCAAAAATGTGTGTAAGGCAAAATGACCAAAGAACTACATCTCTGTAATTTCATTAGGGACAGAGCAACATTTTCAGAGTTTGATCTGAAAGCCCAGCAATTTTGCTGCTATTAAATTGATTAGAAACTAGTAGATTTAGGAACAAAGACAAATGACAGGAAGTATCTTTTCAAAGGGTTCATTCCTAAACTGCAGGAAATTCACCAGCAAATCATCTGTGGAAAGCTATTAACACAGACAGTTTTAAAACAGGGGTGGGAAACCTTTGGTTTTTCAACAACTTGGGGTAAAACCACCAATTGCTGCATGAGATTGTAAGAACTGTCATTCAGATCTCATGTTTGACCAAAGATTCTTCATGTCTGCTGTATTTTTGACAATTCATGGAAGAGAAGATAAGGCCTCCAAAATGAGACACAGCACAATGGTGTCATGACTTGAATCATCCCAACTCAACTAATCCCATTGAGCCAATGACCAAATTGAGAGTGAGTATAATGGAAAGCCCAATGGATTCAATGAATATACTTGGATGAGGATTACCAATAAGATTCAAGCACATGAGTAGGAAAGTGGTGCTCCCTTCACATCCTTTTTCCATTTAGACATCTTGTTGGCCACCATGAGAAAGAGAATGCTAGACTAGCAAGTTGGCTCTAGTATGTTTCTTCTTAAGATTCACCTGGGGACCCTTTGAATGCTGCCTAAGATCAGGGAAGAGAAGGTCTCATGAGGACTTTCTTATATTTAATCCAGGGAAGAGAAAACCACAGGATCCAGCTAGGGGTACATAGGGTAGAGGTGGAACAGATTGAAGCTAGTGCATACTACAGAACTATAGCACTATGATTTCACTTTAACTGACACGGTTTCCTCCTATGGAATCCTGGGGTTGGTAATTCACAGCCATTGAGCTCTAGCACTTCATTATTATTGTTGTTGTTGTTGTCATTCACCAAACTACAGGACTTAGGATCCCATTGGATGGATCCATGGCAGTTAAATTGGAATTATAGCTTTATGACTACGAAGTGTGAATGGACACATGATCTCTACTACTTCAGAGAGGAAAAGACATGAAGGCATTATTCCCAACCTAAC
Source organism: Anolis carolinensis (assembly GCF_035594765.1). Classification (NCBI taxonomy): domain Eukaryota; kingdom Metazoa; phylum Chordata; class Lepidosauria; order Squamata; family Anolidae; genus Anolis; species Anolis carolinensis. The sequence goes on from NC_085844.1 coordinate 14,990,793, forward strand.
TCACATTATATTCCTCATTCCAAATAGACTGATAGTTGATTCTTATTTCAGTTGTAAAGAAATCCAATAGACTATGTTACACTTGTATACAAATTAGTGTGGAGGATACCAGGATGACTGTATGATTTATAATGTTCTGTCCAACAGGGAGATTTTGGGAAGCTCAGGAATAATGGCAAAGTACTACCAACCAGTGGTCTGAGCTTCTTAACTCCCTCTGTTTAATGGTGGGGATGGCAGTTGCAGGATACAAATTGTGTGATTCCATCTTTAGGTGGTACCGAAGGTTCTGTCTCATCCTCCTCCCCTCCCTTTACTTGAAAGAACAGAAACATCACAGCGCTGTATAATTAGCCGCTGGAAAATCCCCCTTCCCACCTTACAAGCCTGGCTGTTGATCAACCTCCCATAAGGGAAGAGATTTCAAAGCAGGAATCGAAAGGGGGAGAATGTCACAATGTTTCGTGGGGTAGTTTAATGGTTTAAATAAATTGATTCCAGATTTACTTTTGAAACACGATGTCTGGAACACCTGAAGCTAGAGAGATTGGCAAGAAAATGTCAAGTGGAACCCTAGGGGCTGTTCAGAGCTCGTTCGTAAACCAAAAGAGGTAATTAAATATTGAAAGAACAACTCTAAATGTTTCAAAGAGCAAAAAGAAAGCACTTGGAAAAATGATTTTTGAAAGAACGAACACTGAAAATTGGAAACTCTTTTTTCTCCCATTACACAGAACACAATATATAGTTCTCTATCCATCTATCATCTTCTCCATTTAACTAGCTCTGAAAAATGTGTGAATGTGGTTTTCAAGACTGTTTTTGAGCCCACAGCTACTTTATTTCCTGCTTCAAAAATGGCTTATATGGTCCACCAAAACATGGTGAAATTGTTGTGATATATCCCAGAGAAGTGTTTTCCTCTGGTCTTTCAGGTGTTTTGGACTTCAGCTCCCAGCATCCCTGATTTTTGGTGAAGGCTACTAAGGCTTTTGGGAGTCGAAGTCCAAAACTGCTGGAAGACAAGAGTTTGGGAATCATTGCCCTAGAAGGTTTTTTTGAAGGTGGGGATCTAGGTGACAATAATACCTTAGCCCTCCACATTCACTGGGACTAGGCACACAACTCGCTTTAAAGGAGAAAAAATGCAAAAATCTTTCCACCATAGAGAATATCTCTTTAGAAATCTCCATATCCTCAAGCATGACTCCATGGTCAAATTTTGCTGAAATATTGCTGTAGAACCAATAGATCCTGGAATCACACCAAAGGACCTCATTATTCCTACAGAGAAGTTATTTTTAGGACTCTCTTTGGCCTCCAGCATGACTCTAAGGTCAACATCCAGCAGAGATTGACTACAGGATTTCATTGAAAGGCCTAGAGAGTCCCAGAGAGAAGATTTTAATCAAATCCATGAATAATCAAGTCCCCAAAAAGTCAAATACGCCAAGGTACTGTACAAGTAAAAAGGGTGGATGGTACAGAGTGAACTTTCAGGTTTGATATTGATGGTGGACCTTGAATAGTTCCTGCTCTAGATATTACATCACAGGTGCAATCCTGTTCAGCATTGCCACTGTAACAAATCTGATGCTTTTACTTATACGAGAACACAGAGCTTTTGAGCATGTCGCAAGTAGCATCATAAAAGATCAAGGTCCTATTCACAGTACCCAATTATAGCACTCCCATTTATTATCAGCCTATATGGCTCCATCCTATGGGATCCTGGAGGCTGTAGTTTGGTGACCAAACTGTTCTGTAATAGTGTAGCATTATAACACTTCTTTCCTCTGGGATGTGGTTTTAGAGCACAGGGATGCTGCAATCCTGCAATGGTTCAGGTTCAGTAAAACAGAAAGCAATCACTCTTGAATATCACTTTTACAGATGTTACAGCCGTAGCAGGAGAGGAGGTTTGTGAGCTAAACCGGGGCCAGGCTGTGGCGCAGGCTGTTGAGCAGCCTGCTGCAATAAATCACTTTATTATTATTATTATTATTATTATTATTATTATTATTATTATTAAACTTTATTTGTACCCCACTAGCATCTCCCGAAGGACTCGATGTGGCTTACAAAGGCCAAGGCCTCAACACACAATATAACAATACAAAACAAAAGGCAAATTAAAAACAATTAAAACAGTATAAACAACAAGCAATAAACAATACGCTAAAACACAAGAAAACTGGGCCGGGCCAGAGTAATGGGTACAAGATTAAAAGTGCTGATGTGACAGGTGATATATAAGGCTTATAGGGCAAGTGCAGAGTGCGATATGAGATCTTAGTTCTAATAAAGTGCTTATGGGACTTGGTATTGGAGATTTCCTATTAATCTTTGACCATGAGGTCATGAGTTCGAGGCCAGCCCGTGGCGGGGTGAGCACCCGTCAATTAAAAATAATAAAAAAGCCCCTGCACGTTGTTGACCTAGCAACCCGAAAGATAGTTGCATCTATCAAGTTGGAAATAAGGTACCACTTATAAAAGTGGGGAGACAAGTTTAACTAATTTACGACTTGGAATGAGGAAGTGCCGTCAGAGTGGATGATGAAGCAGCTGCTCCCCCCTGTGCCCAGAATCGAACATCCCCTCAGGAGAAGGTTAAATTGCCTCTGCGTCTGTCTGTCTCTGTTTGATGTGTTTATGGGCATTGAATGTTTGCCCTATGTGTGTATAATGTGATCCGCCCTGAGTCCCCTTCGGGGTGAGAAGGGCGGAATATAAATACTGCAAATAAATAAATAAATAAAGTAAATGTGGAGTCACTTGTTTATATAATTGGAAATCATTCTCTGTTTGAAGTACTATCCTGTCCAGATCCAGTTTAAAAATAAATAACTCTAAGAAGAGAGAACAAGACTTTTAAAATTTCCCATGTCAATTTTGCATCTGGACTATTCAAGATGAAAAAGTTGTTCATGCCACCAAGTCAAAGCCTTTTCCCTTATGGTGATGCATTTTGTATTTCTATATAAATGATACACTTTTGGTCTAAATATACATCTATCTATCTATCTATCTATCTATCTATCTATCTATCTATCTATCTATCTATCTATCTTTCTATCATCTATCTTAGCAGGCATCCTCTTTTTAATTATATTTTTCCAGTTTCTTAGCAATGTATACATGAACTCCCAGGACTAAAACAGTGAACAGAAAGATGAAATGCTATTATTATTTTCCAATGATATGGAGATTTATGACACGCTAGAAGGAAGGAGTCACTGTATCAAGAGTTGCTATAGGGGGAATCACTATATGAAAGACAGTTGAGTTTTCCCTTCAGCATCCTGGAGGCTTACTGGGATATTTATGAAACATATGCTTTTGTATTGCTCACCTCATGCTAGAAAACCAAGGGTGGGGGCAAGAGGGGCTGTGCCAGGCCAGAAATACCCAGCTGGTGGGTTGCTTTCTTCTTAGCAGGTCGTAGATTGGACGGACATGGGACAGGGGGAGCAAAATAGAGCAGGATTGCTAGCAAAGAGCTGGATTTTAGTTGGAAACAGCAGGGCCATTTTGCCTGTGGGTTCACTTGATAGAAGCAATGCAGAGCACTGGGAATGTTTAACAAATGATCCTTCTGTCTCAAGGAATGAAAAGCCAGCTTTTGTTTGAAATTACATATAATAGGGCTGGAGGAAAGTGTCCTTGCTTTCATCATTCTAATATCTCCAGAGAGAATTAGGATGCTGAAGGGAATGGCTCTTCATTGGTTCCCTCCACATATTACTGTATATACTCGAGTATAAGCCTAGTTTTTCAGCCCTTTTTTTAGGACTAAAAAAGCCCCCCTCGGCTTATACTCAGGTGAGGATCCTGGTTGGCTTATATTTGGGTCAGCTTATACTCAAGAATATATGGTACATTTATTATTTTTCTCTATTATTATTGGTATTATTACATTTATTACTTTACTCTATTATTACATTTATTATTGTACTTTATTATTGTTGATACTATTACATTAATTTTATTCTATTATTATTAATAATAATACATTTATTATTTCATTCTGATCTATTATTATTACATTTATTATTCTACTCTATTTATTATTACATGTATTATTTTCCTGTATTTATTATTATTATTATTACATGTATTATTTTACTCTATTATTATTATTAAAAGGATACATAAGCATATTTACATTGAAGAAGATGAGAATGATTTAATCAGAGTTAGACAGTCTTATCTTAAATTAGAGCTTGATGTAAATATTCAAAAACATTTAACCTACTGATGCCTCAATTAATGTAATTTTTTGGTATCTATTTTTATTTCTGAAATTTCCCACCCTCGACCTATACTTGAGCCAATGATTTTCCAGTTTTTTTGGTGGTAAAATTGGATAATCAGGTCGGCTTATATTTGAGTATATACGGTATCTTGATCTCCCTCAGGGTCTTGTTACTTGAAGGAGAAGTCCCTTCAGCTGCCCAAAGACTCTGGGAGCCCAAAGACTTTCCCATCCCATATGGTACATTAAATCAGCTACGGAGATACAAGACTGTAGACTCCATCTCAGCCATGGTGTGTGTGTGTGAATACATCATATCTTTCCCTAGGCTAATTGGAGACAACACTCATGATCGAGGCCAACATCTGCTAGAGGAAAGCATCTTTCTTCAGGCCCAGAATGCATGGTGCAGTTGTGAAAAAATATCCATATTTTATATCCTTTCCTTCTGAACCCCGCAAAGTTTGTTCTGTGCACGTTCCAGGGTAACTCTCCAACAATCCCACGGGTCGGGTATTATCCATGTTTCACGGAGGCCAATGGGTCAAGTATCATTCCCATAGAGTCACATAATGAATCTTGGGAAGGGCTGGTGGGGAGGAAGGCAGAGATGGGGGGTGGAAACGGGTTAGACTTCTCTGACTTAGTGAAGTTGTGTTTTAATCATTACTTCATGTGCTGGCCTTAGCGCACCATGCCAAACCACCTATGGATGGCTGTTTAGGTTCTGCAGCTGTTAGAAATAATGCATTAATTGCTGGAACGAACCACTTGCCAGTAGCCCAAGTGGATGAAGCTGATTAATAGTTGTTCCTAGAAGCAATAATGTTTTGCGTGTGTGGCATGGGAGGTGAAGAGTGTCAGTAAATTGAAACCTTTACCTGGGGGTGCCGGGAGAGCTGTATATTTGCAGGTTGGTTGAGGTCAGCCATGATCACTGTTTTTATTAGACTGTAGTCACGTCTTTGATCTCGCTCAGCATCAGACATCCGATACCCTTATCCTCGATCACAGCCAAGCTGTATAATAAAATAACAATGGCATACACATGTGTAATTTTTTCATGGCTCCAGATCAGATTTGTTTTTCAAGGTCAAGTCATTTCCTTTCAGGAAATCAGATCTCATTAGATTCCACCTCCCCCCCACCCCATCTCTTCTTGTAGGTCCCAAATGTTTTTTGGTCTAAGTCCAATATTTCTGAGTCTAACTGAATCAGGTTTAGAATTAGGCAAGAATGGTTCCTTGGGTTCTGTAGGGTTTTCCTTTTGCTTTGGCATACTATAGTGTCATACAATGGTTCATCTTCCTTCCTTCTATAGTAAGAAATGAGCATGGGGGCAATTTTTTGCCCACGTGCTATATTGGTTGGCCAACCATCCCCAAAATGGGCTAAAACCAAAATGGAAGTAGCTTCCATATCTATTTCTAAGTATTTGGGGCCGTTGTTGTCACAAGGTTCAATTGTGTACATGTGTTACCAATTTTGGACAAATTTCAGTCCAAAACCTTTTCAAGATGTGGAGGTCTATAGTTCCATGATTGAAATGACAAAAAAAACTGCCTCTGTGTTTTAGCTTACTGTATAATTATAAGCCTAGTTTTTCAGCCCTTTTTAAGGACTGAAAAAACCTCCTCGGCTTATACTCGGGTGAGGATCCTGGTGGGCTTATATTCAGGTCAGCTTATACTCAAGTATATATGATATAGTTATTATTTTTCTTTATTATTATTGGTATTGTTACATTTATTATTTTACTCTATTATTACATTTATTATTTTACTGCATTTATTATTATTATTATTATTATTATTATTATTATTATTATTACATTTATTACTTCACTCTATTATTACTAAAAGGATACATAAGCACATTTACATTGAAGAAGATGAAAATAATGATTTAATCAGAGTTGGACACTCATATCTTAAATTACAGTTTGATGTAAAGATTCAAAAACATTTAAACTGCTGATGCCTCAATTAATGTAATTTTATTGGTATCTCGGCTTATACTGGAGTCAATGTTTTCCCAGTTTTTTTGTGGTAAAATTAGGTGCCTCGGCTTATATTTGGGTTGGCCTATACTCGAGTATATACTGTACTTTTTCTCAATTATAAAAAGGTAAAAGTTTTCCCCTGACATTAAGTCTAGTCATATCCAACTCTCCATTTCTAAGCCGAAGAGCCGGTGATGTCCGTAGACACCTCCAAAGGTCATGTGGCCGGTATGACCGCATGGAGCATTGTTACCTTCCTGCTGAAGCAGTACCTGTTGATCTACCCACATTTGCATGTTTTCGAACTGCTAGGTTAGTAAGTTCAGCAGCTCAACAGTTTAACCAGCTGTGCCACTGGGGGCTCCTTTCTCAATTATACAATACCATTTTCTTTTGGTATGCAATAATGGTGTTACAGAAGCCATGCATTGAATGGCAGCATTATGGTTCTGAACCAAGATGCTGGCCATATATCTCAATACAGAATCCAATGTGCAACAAGTATCCATGCATAATGGCATCACACACACAAATCCACCACCTTGAAGGTCTATATTCTACAGAAAAAAGTCCAATTCCTCCTATTGGGGTCATTGTGTGTGTATGGCCTTCCAGATGCTTGTTGACTTATGGTTACTCCATTAATTTCATAGGGTTTTCTTAGACAAGGAAAACTCAGAGATCATTTTGTCAGTTTCTTCCTCTGAAATATAGCCTACAGCACCTGGTATTTGATGGCAGTCTCCCATCCAGAGCTGACCCTCCTTAGTTTCCAATATCAGATGGGATCTGGTGACTTAGGGTATTTAGACCCTTTATTTAGTGTAAAACACCAACAGGATTCTGGCACATAATACAGTACTAAATGGCTTTGTTGGGTGACTGGCTGCCTAATTACATGATTGAATGAATAGATGAATATTGGCCTTATGACGCTGGAAGCTTTCAGAAGCACGGGGTGATTTTTGTGTGATACTGGAGAACGTAGTGAAACTGCCCTGCTTGCTGTCAGGATGCTCTGTTCCTTGTTATGCACCTAATGCGCTGGCATCTCTTTGACCCACAGAGAACCCCTCTGCTCTGTGCTCTTTGCTGCCGACAGATTAGCCCAGAGCATGAAAGGTCAACTCTGTCTCTCTAAAAAGTAACAGAAAATGGCATAAAATTAAAATAATTTCCTGTGAAAGCTGAGGACATTCCTTTGTTGGACATATTTTCTGTTCTAGGTCATGTGGCTTTTCTCTCTCTCTTTTTTTAGAAGGGTAAAAAATAAAAGCACATGCTGGTTTCCTGTGCCCTGAGGATCTTGAGAGACAAGGCCCACCAATGCAGAATCTTTGAAGAGCTTGTAGAGGGGAAAGTGGACCATTTTTCTGTTTATCAAGTAGCAGAATACAACTAAAAGCAGATCATGGGGAAAATTACATTCCTAATTTCACAGATGACCACACAAAAGATCAAGATGTGACCATGATGTCATCAATTATAAATGAGGAAGAACACACAAATTAAAAGAGGTTGCAGCAGTTTGCTTTTGCCTGAGCCTTCTCAGAAGGGCAAGCCTCTGTTGCACTGATCCCTCCCTCTGAGTTAACTGAATGCAAATTCTTTTTGCATTATTTGAACTCAATCTGTTGCAGGTGAAGAAAGCCAAGGATGGGGAAGTGGGAAGAGGAGAAAGAAAATGGGACATTTGAAAAAGAGCTTCAAATGGGAACAACAAAAACTCAGTTGATTCAAATTCACATTAGAACTGTGATAGGAAATTCAACTCTTGGAATTCAAGAGCCAGCTGTGCTGTTAAACATGTTGACTGTAGTTTGCAGGATGTTGTACTCCAGCAAGTAATTTTTTCTAAAACTAAATTTGATAGAATGATTTGTCAATTTCTCATGTCAGCTAGGGGATTCTGGAGCAGTCACATATTTGAAGGATCTCATATAGAAGAGATCCTTCAAAAAACAAAGCAAGCTTGTTTTTTGCTGCTCAAAAGTCTAGGATGCAGAGCAAAGGATTCAAACTACAGAAGAAGATATTCCACCAAAATATTAAGAAGAATGGTAAGACCTGGTTGACAGTGGAACACACTGTGTGGAAGGGACTCTGGCAACCATTTGTTGGAGGTATTTGATGGTGTATTCCTGCATGGGAGAGAGTTGGACTGCATGATCCTTGACATCTTTACAATTCTATAATGTTTCCCACTCCCTCCTTATGTTAAGATCTTCGGCAAAAGAGGGAATTTTGACATGAACCCTGATCTTGGCAGGCACACTGGAGATGACTCATTTTTAATTGGGTCAGAAGCAACTTGAGAACAAACTGCAAGTTGCTTCTGATGTAAGAGAATTGGCCATCCACAGAGATGTTGCCCAGGGGACACCTGGATGTGTTACCATCCTGCTGGGAGGCTTCTCTCATGTCCCCACAAGCTAGAGCTGAGAAGATGGGAGCTCACTCTATCTCGCAATTCAAACCAGTAACTTTCAAGTCAGCAACCCAACCTTCAGGTCAGCAGTCCACCAACACAAGGGTTTCCGAGAAATCCTAACAGCTGGTAAACTGGCTGGGATTTCTGGGAGTTGTAGGCCAAAACACCTGGGGACCCACTGGTTGAGAACCACTGGTTTAACCCATTGTACCACCGCAGCTTCTTGTGATCACTCATAGGAGGAAGTGAGACAGTCCTGAGAAACAAGAGAATAGACCCCTGTCAATTGCATCAGCTACTTCCTGGTAAATGGTGATCAGGACAAGCTCCAATGCTTAGCACCATTACTTCAGTACTGCCCATGGTTATCATTATTTATTCAATATTCATTTATACCCTGGGCTCTCCCCCCTAATAAATGAAATGTAAGGCAAGTGAATAGAATCTTAGAATTAGAAGAGACCCCTGCCAAGCTGGTAAACCTGTAAGATTAATAACATACAAAAGTCATTGATAATGAATGTGTGTGTCTTAGTTTAAAAAATAAATAACGTTATGCAACACAATTTGAAAAAAAAGGTCTGCTCCTGGTTTGAAAGTGTTATTTCTTGTTTAATTGTGTGGTACTTACTTCGAAAGTCATTGCTATACTCCAGAAACTTTGTTTTTGTGGCTGCCTATACTTGATGCTCATCTTGGTAGAGTTAAAGAGAACATAGGTACCTATTTAGAGGAGCAAGGTGGGGGAAGGGACTACATTTCGGGACTAATCCATTAAAGTGATCTGATATACCCTTGCAAAGTTCGCAAAACTACACATTTAGGTTCCTTTTCATCCATTTGTAGCATTTTAGTTAAAATATATGGTTGGTTTGATATATAATGTTGTTGTTTATTCTTCTATTACCTAAAACCCAAAAGTTTGTAATTTTCCTTAATGAAAATATGCAATTTTTAACTTATCAATGTACAGACCACAAAAACAAAGTTTATGCAGTTTAATAAACATTTCCCATTTTTTTGATAATACAACCAATTAGGAAATGACATTTATAATCCAGGAACAGAAATCATGTTTCATAGTGTAACCTACAGAGTGAAACATAAACAGTAAACACATCTATTATAAGACAAGGCAGTCATGGAGTCATAGGATCACAGTATTGGAAGGGATCCAAATGGCTATCTAGTTCATCCCATCCCATATAGGCATCCCTGGTATACAATCATAGAATGATCACCCAAAAATATTTTCAGGAAATACTCTAAGATGAGATATATACAAGTCCTGTGAGAGAGAACTTGAAATTCCAACAAAAGGACTGGAACGCATCATTTATTCAGTTCTGGAAAATACATTTTTCAATGTGTTATTAATAAAAGCTCTTGAAAAACTGGAAACCAAGTTGAAAGACCTTTTAAAAAGTGTGTGTATGTATGTTTTTTTAAATGAGCGTCTAGAATCTGCTGGTGTTGAAAGCTAGGGAAAAAACTGAAGAACACATTTGCAAAATAGCTGTTTAATGAGATATTTAGACAGCTGGCTTGGATGATAGAAGAAGCCAAAACGGCATGGGATTATACATCCAGAGAAGCGAAGCATCTATCCAGCAGTGTCGTGTTTCTCCGCGAGGCTTTTAAAGGGAGTGTTTAGAATTTCATATGTGCTGAAAACGAATAGGAGGAGTTTAGATGTTGACAGGCTTCCCTTGGGAATCTCAGGCTAATGTGCTCATTTGAATAAGAAAGTCAGGAAATACTATTCTGTCTCATCTATTTATTCTTTTATTTATTAAGATATTTAAATCCCACCCTCCGGGGCAGCGTTACAATAAAATCAACTTACCCAGCTTAAAACAATGTAAATAATACAATGTTTTACAGAGCCTCAAAGCATATAAAACATATTAACATACTGAAAGAAGATACAGCCCTTCCATGCCATACTTTAGCTGCCATGATAACATCCAATGGAAATCTGGTGCTCCTGGTTTGTTGGGGCACTAGTGCTCTCAGGCAGAGAATTTCAATCACCCTTCTTAAACTGCAAATCCCAGTGTGGTGCCTACAAAAACATGCTGATGCCAAGCTTATAGGCTTCTCATATGTATCTGGCTGACCACTTTGGGAAGGAATAGTAGATAATATATGTAGACCTTTGATGTAATTCACCAGGGCTCTTCTTAGCAGGTTCAGATACATCTCTTGGAGTTGCTTAGAGAAGTCTTTTCCAACTTCATTATGTTTTGGAATGAAATTTATTTATTTATTTTTATTTCCAGAATTTATACCCCGCCCTTCTCACCCGGGGGGACTCAGGGCAGCTTACAACAGTTGGCAACATTTAATGCCAAGAACATAATAATAAAACAAAAACAGTACATATAATCAATTAAAACTATAAAAATACATCATTAAAACACATTATAAAAATTAAAACAAATTTCATCAGCCCCCAGCCAGCACAGCCAATCATCAGTAGTGTATGGGAGTTATAGCTCAAAACATCATGAAGGCAACAAGTTGGGGAGAAAGGAAGCAAGACTGTGCTACTCATGAGTACATTCTCTTCTATGAGCCAATGACTTTTTCCTCATCTTCCAAACCTTATCTTGAATATCCTACTGTTGTTCTAAATTTGGGTCCGCTCCTAGCGTGCCAGCTCCAAAGTTTCTCAGTCATGACACACAGAGATGAGGCCTCTTCCACACTGCCCCTATATCCCAGGATCTGATCCTAGATTATCTAATTATCCCAGATTATCTGGCAGTGGAGACTCATATAATCCAGTTTAAATCAGATAATCTGGGATCAGATCCTGGAATATATGACAGTGTAGAAGTGGAGCCGGGCAGTGGCGCAGCTGGTGAAGTAACCAGCTGCAATAAATCACTCTGACCAAGAGGTCGTGAGTTCGAGGCCAGCCCATGCCAGGGTGAGCGCCCGACAATTAAAATAAAAAATAGCCCCTGCTCGTTGTTGACCTAAGCAACCGAAAGATAGTTGCATCTATCAAGTAGGAATTTAGGTACTGCTCTGCGGGGAGACAAATTTAACTAATTTACGACACCATAAAACTTGTCCAGCTCCCGTTTGGGATGAGGAAGTATCCATCAAGTTGCCACAGTGGATGATGAAGCAGCTGCTCCCCCTGTGGCCGGAATCGAGCATCTCCTCAGGAAGTTGGAACCTGGTGAATGTTAAATCGCCTCTACGTCTCTGTCTCTATGTTTATATGGCATTGAATGTTTGCTATTATATGTGCACATTGTGATCCGCCCTGAGTCACCTTCGGGGTGAGAAGGGCGGAATATAAATAATGTAAATAATAAATAGAAGTGGCCACAGCGGTTGACTTTATTGCTTCGGGGATCAAGGAAGAATGCCAGGGCAAAGAGAGAATCCCAGACTTGACATGTCTTCCATTTGTGGGTCTTGGTATTTGATAACTGTAATGATATAGTTATTCAAAAATTATGGACTTTGTTCCGATTGCTTCAAAGTTATAAATCATTTTCTTATTGTTTGAAGCACATTCATTGTTCTCATGTTTTACAGCTGTGATTGGTGGGTTGTGTATGATGGGAACTCTAATAAAGCTTTTTTTGGGGTGGGGGGGAGAAAACCTAAACTTGTTGCTCTACTTGTTTCTTTCCCTCTTTGGCCTGGGAAAGGAGCTTTCTAGGTGAGGAAATGAGTGTTAGACTATGGTAATGGTGACAATGGTCACTGATGGATTATTTGGGTGGAATGACCCTGTTGGCTTTGACAAGCTCTTGGATGGTGGGGTTTCCTGGTGTCCCTAAATGGGACAATGATGAGCTGTGCTTTGGTGAAGAGCTTTCTGATCACCTTGGATGACATTGATTATGAACCTGAATGATCAGCTGCTGGTTGGCATTCTGACTTATTTTGTTAAGAAGGTTCCTGTGTCCAACTGATAACCTACGCCCATTGTGGAGATCATCCATTTGAGCCCCATGTTCATGTTTCCTGCCTTTGGGTTGTTGGACAACACACCCAGCCAACTTTTCCACTGAGGGGTGTATCATTCTAACCTTTTGAAAGTTTTTGGTCTACAGCTCCCAGAATGACATATCATAAATGTCATAGGGATTTGTAACCCCTGCAAGGGTATCCTCCAAAATTAATTGGAAAAACTTAACAAGTCTAGCTTAATTTTTGGTGTACATCTTGTTCCGATAGTAAGAAATTTTCCCCAGTGCTCTGGGCTGTTATTTCCATTGTGTTAGCCATCCTCAGAGGGGGAAATAGTGTAGCAAAAATGACGATATATATCATGTTCTCCTTCCAAGAATAAAAAAGCAAATGAATAATTGAAAGAGGGCCGTAAGGATTTGCAGCTCCCCTTGAGTCTGCTGTACATTACCAACTCTTTATAAATGGTTATATAAAAGAGAGACAGCAGTAGCAAGATGAAGAGTTGATACATACAATTACTGGATCTCAGCCCAAATTGCAAATCAGATTTGCTGCCTTTCATTCCCCGATGGCCCTTAAAGATAGAATCTGGTTGTAGCGCAAATAGCAGGCATTTAGGGATGACTTTTAAACAAGCATGTCCTTTTACAGTAGTTGCAATTTGCTGATTCTTTAATTTCTCTCCCATATCAAAACCCCAGTGGAAAGCAATTTAGTGTATTTTACATAAGGGTTGGGAAAAAGCATTTGAACATTTTTAAGAACCTTCCAACTGCCCATCTAACAAACTGTTCTGTTATTTCAGAAACCGGGGAATGAGAACTTCTGCATAACTTCCTCCTGATAGAGTTGCACTTCTGTACTTTCCTTTGCTGTCCTTTCACTGACAAGCAAAGACCTTTAGCCTTAAATGACTTTGTAGAAGGACAGGCAACAAGAAGTGCTACTTTTAATATGTATTTCATGTATTCTTGTTTTTAGAAGTAGTATTTTCATCTATCAATGGTTTTTGTTGTTCTATTTTTAATATGTATTTCATGTATTTTTGTTTTTAAAAGTATTATATCAATAGTTTTTGTTTTTCTGTTTTACAGTTACTTTGTAAGCTACTTGGAATCCCATTTGGGATAAAGGAGGGATATTAAACAAACAGGACCTTCTTTATAGATGCTCCAGGCTTTGGATGGAATTTCACTGAACATCAAGAAAACCAAAATGCTCTTCCAGCAGTCACCAGCCAATCCCTCTGCAATGCCAGAAATACAGCTTAATGGTGTAACAGTAAAAAATGTTGACCATTTCCGCTAATTTGGCATCCACCTCACCACAAAAGTCAACATTGACGCTGAAATACAACACCGTCTGAGCTCTGCGAGTACATAATTCTTCTGAGTGAAGCAGAGAGTGTTTAAGGATTGGGACATCTGTATACCAAGGTGCTTGGTTATAAAGCTATTGTCGTCCCAACCCAGCTATACGCCTGCAAAACGTGGACTACCTACAGACGTCACACTCAATTCCTGGAATGATTGCATCAGCATTGCCTCCAAAGACAGGCGGGAAGACAGGCGGACAAATGTCAGCGTGCTGGAAGAAGCAAAAACCACCAGCATTGAAGTGATGCTCCCATGCCATCAACTCCTCTGGACTGGCCATGTTGTCTGAATGCCCGATCACTGTCTCCCAAAGCAGTTACTACACTCCCAACTCAAGAATAGAAAACAGAATGTTGGTGGGCAGGAAAAGAGATTTAAAAATGGGCTTAAAGCCAAACTTAAAAACTGTGGCATAGACACTGAGAACTGGGAAGCCCTGGCCCTTGAGCACTCTAGCTGGAGGTCAGCTGTGACCATGGCCCCATGTAAGCCGCCCCGAGTCCCCGTTGGGGAGATGGTGGCAGAGTATAAATAAAGATGATTCTTATTCTTATTCTTATTCTTATTCTTATTAGTGTGTGGAATTTAAAGAGGCATGAATAGAGGGTGAAAGGGAGAAACGTGCCAAGAGGACGGCGCATCAAGCCAACCCTGACCGGGACTGTGTTCCACCTGGAAAGTAGTAAGTAAGCCATGCAACAAGGAGTGCTATTTTTAAAAAGTATTTTATGCATTTTTGTTTTTAGAAGTAGTGTTTTCATTCTATCAGTGGTTTTTCTTGTTCTGTTTTACAGTTGCTTTGTGAGCCATTTGGAATCCCATTTGGGATAAAGGAGGGATATTGAACCTTCTTGATAGCTGCTCCGGGATTTGGATATAATTTTTTCTCTTGGCTTATACAGCTGCTGCACTCATCCTCTATGCTCCTCCATGCATGGTGGGCAAAAATCACTTCCCTCCTTGCCAAGGCCCCCCGCCCCGGTGCCGCGTCGGATAATACAGTGTGTTGGATAAGCGGAAGTCGGATAACCAGAACTCTACTGTACCTGCCATATAATACATTATATGGTTAGTATAGATCCATATAATGCAGTTCAGTTCAAACTGCATTACATGGCCAGTTTAGAACCAGCCTTGGTAGGACCTGGGATGGCTGCCTCCTTGATAGCCTTCCTTTAGCAAGTGAACAAGCTTTTAGGAATTAACTGGCAGGGCTTTTAAAAGTGAGTTGTTTTGCTTACTTAATGGATCTTAACACCCATCACAGACACATATTGTTTACTATGACACATAGTGTTTACTATGAAAGTAAACACAATGCATTCAAGTTATGACCAGACTCACATAACATAGTGATTCAATTCCTGGGTGAGTCAGTGGGTCAACTATTACTGTAATTCAATACTTATGTATGCCTCAACAATTCCATAGATTTATTCTAATTGAGTCAAGCTACTGAATTCAGCTCCCAAACTATCAGTTCTTAATATCCCCATGAAAGCTCCCTCCCAAAAAAAATTCATAACGAGGGAGTTCTCCTGGCAGTTTCAAAACACATGGCTACTGTTAGGGCAGAACAGCAGCCACATTATTGGGCAAATGCCCAAGCTGTCACCAGAACAGTTTGCTTAAACCACACCTTCTTTCTGCGGCTTGCCATTTCTCATAACAACTTTCTCTTTCTGGGTAGGAAATACGCACTGATCAAAGCTGCAACTTTTCTTTATTACTTCCTGGCCTGAAAAAGATATTTTCTTAGAAGTTTCCTGCATCTTTCTTGAAAAGTTATCGACTTCTTCCTTCCAGTCCTGGGACAGCAGCTATTACCAGCAAAACCCTATGAAAACAGAAAATTCAGAACCAAATACAAATATTGTGCACCAGATCCTTATTAGCATATGTCCCAATTTGGTAGGGATAGAAATGAGGCTGGATCTACACTGCCATCGAATCCGGTTTCTAAATCAAGATTATCTGCTTCTAACTGGATTATATTAGTCTACACTGCCATATAATCTAGTTCAAAAAGAGAATCTGGATTCAGTAACTGGATTACATGGCAGTGTTGATGGGACCTGGGCAATCCTCTGTTTCCCCACTTTTTCAACTACCATGTTATCCAGATTATCAATGCATATTATATTCTTTGAACTGCATTATATGAGTCTACACTGCCATATAATCCAGTTCAAAGCAGATAATCTGGATTTTATATGGCAGTGTCGAAGGGGCTTCAGCAGAGGGGGACAGGGGAGGAAAGAGTAAAATCTTGCCTTTAGCAGATCAGACAAAAGTAAACTGCTGCAACCTTTCCCAGCAACTGCGTCCTTCCTGATTCAGATCTCTTTGGTGTTATAAACAACCATATTATTATGTAATATTGTGAGGGACCAGTACTATGGCAAAGAAAGTTACAGACTTTGCAGTCTGCTCAGCACTTTCCAAATCACCCAGTCTTCTGTGAGCCCAGTGGGAGTTTCTCTTCCGGTATTAGCCACTTATTGAGGTTCCGGCTTTTTACCTGCCACTTTTGGACTCTCACTTGCTGACATGTTCCTGTGCACATCTCTGCAGACCTTAGGAAGTTGTTTCTTGATTTAAGTCATTGGCATGCTGGCTGATATCCAAACATGCTATAAGTCACTTGTGGTGTGAGAGAATCCGCTGTCTACAAAGATGTTGCCCAGGGGACGCCCGGATGTGTTACTATCCTGCAGGGAGGCTTTTCTAATGTCCCCCAATGCAGTTATATAATCATATAATACATATATAATACAGTTCCAACTGCATTATATGACAGCCTGAGCCTGTATAACAATGCAGAGGCCTCAATACCTTGAAAATACCTGATTCCAACAGATCCTGGAAGCTAAGTAGGATCAGACTTGTTTAGCACTTGGATGAAGACCACCAAGGAATACCTGATGCTGTAGGTCAAACTTGAGGAGAAGGAACTGGCAAAACTATTTCTAAATATTCCTTTCCTAAGAAAATTCTGTGAATTCCATGAATTCACCATAACCTATCAGGAGCTTAAAGGAACACACACACATACATATTCTTGTAGCATTTGGGATGCAAAGCATGTTCTTTGCCACCCAGCCAAAGTCCCTCCCTTTTAAATGCCATTAAATGCCAGATGTCTGAAATGCTATTAAACTCTTTTAATTTAATTTAATCCTTTCAAATGCCAATTAATGCCACATGCCTACAATGCCATTAATTCAGGCTCCCAGCTAAATGGGCCAGGGAGGGGAAATTCACCCAACTTTTATTGCACTTGATCCTACCCATATTTCATCTTGTTTAGCTAGGTTTGGGATCAAATTGCTAGAATGTTTTCAATATAGTCCCAGTTTGCCCTGATTGTTGCTCGGAAGCACATGCCTTTACAAAAGCAGTACAGACAGAGAGACCTTGCTGTGAACTTCATTTAGCCAACTCTCCAGGAACATCAGTACCACAATGTAGACCTTTCTTCTTGTTTTTAGAAGAAAAGTGAATAGTGGTACTTCAACCTTAAATTGCTTGCAACAAAACCCCATCTGAAGAACCTTGCCCTGTGACCCTTTATCTTTCCCTGGCAACAAAAAATAAAATGTAAGAAAAGCCCACTTGGCTAATGTGACTTGACAGGCCTCCTTCATATTTTATAGACTCTTTAAATTCACGCCATGGTACTTTCTGCTTACGCTGCTAATGCAGGAGTTTCTTTCCCTCTCGCTGCCAAGGTAACAAAATAGCTTGCCATCTCTGGATGCCGCAGCACTAGAAATAAATACACATGTGTGTTTGACGGTCAAAGGGTGATAGTTCATCATGCTCATCTGGTTTATTCACTATTGGTGACCTTTCAAGTCTTCCTGTAGAGTTGACACAAGAATAGAGCAATAAAAAGTTACCTTTGCTGGGTTCCCCACGCACTGTCCATGCTGGTTTGCAGAATATACAAATTGTGGTATGAAAGGTAATTTTTCAAAACGTTGCCCTGGAGTTTATTGAACTCAGACTGAGATATGAGTTTGGTGGTGTGATCAGAAGACATGGGCCAAGCATTGTTGTTGCTCTTGTTGTTGTTAAGTGCCTTCAAGTTGATTTCAACTTGGAATGAACATCTCCTAGGTTTTTCTTGGCAAGATTTATTTAGAGGAGATTTGTCATTGTCTACTTTTAAGGTTGAGAATGACTTTCCTAAGGTCACCCATGGCTGAGTGAGTAATTGAACCCTAGGCTTTCAGAGTTCTAGTCCAAAATGCAAGTCACTTGACCTAGTTGTAGCCTCAAATTCTTCTCAAAGGCATCTACACTGTAGAATGTTTTTATCATTCAGAAGCAACTTGAGAACATACTGCAAGTCGCTTCTGGTGTGAGAGAATTGACTGTCTACATTAGGTATGGGGAAACTTCATCCTTCCAGGTGTTTTGGACTCCTACCGGCTGTTAGGAATTGTGGGAAGTTCAAAACACCTGGAGGGATGAAGTTTGCCCATGCTTGGTCTACAGAGATGATCAGGGGATGCCTAGATGTGATACCATCCTGCTGAGGGGCTTCTCTCATGTCCCTGCAAGCTAGAGCTGACAGATGGAAGCTCACCCTATCTCGCGGATTCAAACCGGCAACCTTCAGGTCAGCAGTTCACAAGGGTTTCACCTACTGCACCACTGCACAATGAATGAATGTTGTTTAACACAACAACCATGACTCAATGCTATGGAATCATGGGAGTGGTAGGTTGATGAGGCACCAACACTGTTTGACACAAAATGCCAAAGTTCT
Organism: Anolis carolinensis; assembly: GCF_035594765.1. Lineage (NCBI taxonomy): Eukaryota > Metazoa > Chordata > Lepidosauria > Squamata > Anolidae > Anolis > Anolis carolinensis. Next base: position 15,009,578 of record NC_085844.1, read on the forward strand.
TGTGAAATGACAACTAGCACAATTCCATAGCATTGACCCATGGTATTTAAAGAAGCTTCAAACTGCATTAATTCTATCATAGAGATGAAGGCTTTACCTCAGATTAAAAATTGAGTTGAAAGAAAGCCCTAATTTATCCTTATTTTAAGGCTGAGATGGGGAAATTATTCCTGAGATAATTCTTTTTATTCCAAAAGGACCCCATGGAAGTGTGTTCCCTTGCTAGAAGTAGTTGTCCACCATATCACACTGAACATGGCCAACACCATCTGATTTGGGAAGCTAAGAAGGGTCAGGCCTGGTAAGCATTGGAATGGAAAACTATTAGGGATCTTCTACTAAATATTCTACCAGACACCACAGAGAGCACTGTTACTCCATTACTGGGCAAGACAGAGCAATTGCCTCCTTAAGACAGGGTCCTGTGTTCCTGCATTCTCCAGACACAATCTTAGAAAGGACTTTCCATGGAAACATACGACCTTTTGCAAATATTGATGTAGTACAAGTGTGAGGAATGTAAATATTCCATTTTCACAATTAAATGCATTTTGATTAGGGAACGATGAACTAAATCAAAGATTAGAAAAATAAGAAAATGGAAGAAACCAAATCTGAGAGACTGCCCTTCCTTAGCCTCACTCACATTGACTTTGGCCCCTCCTTTAGAAGAAGTCATGTACTTCCAGTACTTCTACACTTGCCAAGTCGACTGGGGCCGGGCTGTGGCGCAGGCTGGTGAGCAGCCTGCTGTAATAAATCACTCTGACCATGAGGTCATGAGATCAAGGCCAGCCCATGGCGGGGTGAACACCCATCAATTAAAAAATAAAAAATAGCCCCTGCTCGTTGCTGACCTAGCAACCCGAAAGATAGTTGCATCTATCAAGTAGGAAATAAGGTACCACTTATAAAGTGGGGAGGCCAATTTAACTAATTTACGACATTGGAATGAGGAAGTGCCGTCACAGTGGATGATGAAGCAGCTGCTCCCCGCTGTGACCAGAATCGAACATCCCCTCAGGAGAAGGTTAAATTGCCTCTGTGTCTGTCTCTGTCTCGGTTTTATGTGTATATGGGCATTGAATGTTTGCCCTATATGTATATAATGTGATCCGCCCTGAGTCCCCTTCGGGGTGAGAAGGGCAGAATATAAATACTGTAAATAAATGAATAAATCCCACACCCTGATATATCTGAGCCTTATACTGTGTCAAATAAAGGCCCCTGAGGTTTTAGATGGGTGGATCCTTGCAATATCTATGGTATATTGAGACCAGAAGTCAGATAATTCAGTGGTGTCATATTTGCCATATCAGATAGCCATGGTCCAACTGGAAATGTATCCCTCGTGGTCAGTGGGATCTTACAGTTCTAAAATGTGTAGAGAGTTCAGAATGCAGATTTTCTAATTTCAGAACAGCCATTACTTGGGTCTCCTGGATACAGGTTATTCAAGATCTAGAGGTGGTCATTTTAAAACCCAGAGGACATCCAACAACCATGAATCAGATTAACCATACTTGCAGATATCATGGGGGCTGGGTAGAAAGGGTTTAGCAAAAATAACCGTCCTCTGAGAAAGCTTTAAATTGAGCCTGTCTACCACAGATTTGATTAAGGCACTTGGCTTCCCGGTATGACATGTTATCATTAGGAAGAGGCAGACCCAAGTTGCCACTGAAGGCAGCGACAGAAGTGGGGGCGTGAATGTATTTTTAAATGGATTATAAGCACTTCCTCTCTTAAATTGATACACTGTATGAGATTAATCCATAACTGCTTGTTACCCAATGCTCTGTATTACCATTAAGTGGGTTTGCTGAGCTTAAACTGGAGACGTTTGTTGCAATGTCTTTCTCGATGTTTTCCGCTCTTCTCTTAAAGGCATATCATACACTGAAGGAAAAATAATTCAAGTGGTTCAGAAGTATATTCCTCTGCTGTGTGTCACCTCCAACCTACTTTTGGCTCTTGCATTAGACATGGATGCTTTTCTCCAACTCTGCTCTCAATTCTTTTGCCAATCAAGACAGATTTTGGACAGCACTGTGAAAGCAACTACAAATAGCCTTGTATCACCAGCCACACTGGCCTGGATCCTAATAATTAATGCAACTAGAATAAATCATTTGGTTTAATTGTTGAATAAGGAGTTAACATTAGGGAAAGCCCATTGATTCTTTTTTTTTAAAAAATAATTTTTATTGAGGTTTTACAATGAGTTGTGGGGGAGGGTGAGGGAGGAGGATATGACTCATGTATGTGAGGGGAAACATAGGTAAAGGAAGGGAGGGAAATATTGGGGAATAGGTGATTGGGGAGGGGAAGGGCAATAGGTAAATAGGGAAGGGGGGGAAAGCCCTATCCTAGGGGGGTAGGATAGGGGGGAGGGGTACATGACTTCCAATCAACCAGCTTCTATCTTCAAACCTGTAGTTTCTTCATTTCATCATCATTGAAGATATTCTTCCATGGGTGACCAGTTTGTTTCTCTCATTGGTCTTCCCGTAGTTTTTTTGATCAGGAAGGTTAGTCTGTCCATGTTTTTAATATCCATTAGTTTCTCCAGCCACAATTCTTTTGAGAGATTTTTTCCGTCCTTCCAGTTTCTTGCTATCACAAGTCTGGCGGCCGTTATCATATATGTAAATAGTCTTTCCTTATTCTTCTTCTCTTGCTCTGGAGTTGTTATCCCCCCTTCTTTAAAGTTATATAGACCTAGTAAATAATATTCTGGTTTGCACTCAAATTCCAGTTTTAATATCTTTTTACATTCTGTGTGAATTGTTTTCCAATACTTTTTTATTATCTTACAATTCCACCACATGTGGAAATATGATCCTACTCGTTCCCTACAATGCCAACATCTATTATCTCTATTTTTGTACATAAATCCTAATTTTTTAGGCGTCAAATACCATCTGTGTATTGTTTTCAGGCAGTTTTCCTTTAGATCAGTAGAGTAGCATAATTTAATTTTTTTATTCCATATAGTGTGCCATTCATCTATAGTTATAGGTCTTCCCAGGTTCCTGGACCATTTTATCATTGATTCTTTGACTATTTCGGATTCCGTATTCCATTCAAGCAGTTTTTTATAAAGGATTGTTATAACTTTTTTCTCCCTTTTCAGCAGATTGTCCCAAAAATTTGTAGTGGTACTGAAGCCTAATTTTTTATCTTTTTTATAACATTCTTTTAATTGATGATATTGTAGCCATGTGACATTCTTATATTCTTTTTTAATGTCCTCCCATTCTTTCATCGGGGGTATAGGTATCCCCGCCTCTGCTTTCTTAATAATTTCCGAATACGTCGGCCATTTTTGCCCATTGATTCGATTGCTCTACTTTTTAGTTTTAGTTTTAACTGCCATCTACTTTGATTTATGGCAATCCTATGAATGGGAGACCTCCAGGTTTCCTTGTCATCAACTACTCTGCTCAGATCTTGCAAACTCAGCATATGACTTCCTATATTGAGTCTATCTATCTGGAATGGGATTTTCTTCTTTTCCCAGTACTATCCCTCTTATAGTGTGAGCGTATTTTTACTGAGACACCCATTTGCATGATATGTCCAAAGTTTAGTTGTCTTGGCTTCTAGAGAGAGTTCAGGCTGGATTTGCTATGGGGTCCATTTATTCATCTTTTTAGCAATCCATGGTATCTCCAGGACTCTTCTGTAGAATCACAGAGTTGTAAGAGACCACAAGGATCATCTAGTCCAACCCCCTGCCATGCATGAACAGTCAATCTAAGCACTCCTGACAGATCTCTATCTAGTCCTTTTAAAAACCTCCAGCGAAGGAGTCTCCATCTGCCTCAAGGGCAACATATTCTCTTTTCCTCCTCTTGAATCCATTGCTCTGCGTCCTCATCCCTGGAGAGGCAGAAAACAAGCCTGCTCCATTTTCAGTTAAACATGGCTATCATGTCCCCTCTCAACCTTCTCTTATTTGAGCTAAATATACCCATCTCCATAAGCCGCCCCTCATAGGTTTTAGTTTCCAGACCTTGATCATTTTGGTTGATCTTCTTTAGACATGTTCCAGTTTGTTAATATCTTCCCTTGAATTGTGGTACCCATAATTGGACACAGGGTGCTTCCAGACATACCTAAAAAGTGAGTGGAAACGTGTTAAAATAACCTAGTACCGCTCATTTTCTAGTCCCCACCCACAACCCACACCCCAGGCTTTCTCTGCAGGAATAGCATGAAGCCACTCTGAAGCCCCAAATTTCCTCCCTGAAGCTTGCTGAAAAGAGTCCGTAACAGCCATGAAACCTCTCCTCACACTGTCCTGAGGGGAGGAAATGACATCTGCCCCCCGTCTCCTCACACATCATTTTCTCCACAGGACAATGTGAGGAGATGCTTCATGGCTGCCAGGGACCCTTTTCAGTAAGTTTTAGGGGATAAATTTGGGGCTTAGGAGTGGGCACCATCCCGCTCCTCCAGGCTTCTTGGAGCCCAAATAAGTGGGATGGCTATGGGGACTGACCCTGGGACTATGGAAATAGTCCCAGAAGTCATTTCTCACAGGCCCAGCACCTCAACAAACCTAGGTTTTTCAGTAAGGCACGGATTTGTTGAGGTGTTTAATTAATGTGTAGTAAACCAGGGCACAGTGTGTTAAAGCGCTGAGCTGCTGAACTGGCGGACCAAAAGGTTCCAGGTTCAAATCCCGAGAACGGAATGAGCACCCACTGTTAGCCCCAGTTCCTGCCAACCTAGCAGTTTGAAAACATGCAAATGTGAGTAGATCAATAGGTACCGCTCCGGTGGGAAGGTAAAGGTGCTCCATGCAGTCATGCCGGCCACATGACCTTGGAAGTGTCTACGGACAATGCCAGCTCTTCGGCTTAGAAATGGAGGTGAGCACCAATCCCCAGAGTCGGTCACAACTGGACTTAACGTCAGGGGAAAACCTTTACCTTTACCTAAACCAGGGAAACCCTGGTTTACTCCACATTAATTGTACTCCACCCCGGTTTACACCACATGAAGGTGAGACAGGTTCCGCATTTTGGGCCTGTCTGGAAGGGCCCACAGTTTTCCAGGTGAGGTCTGAGCAACACAGATTACAGTAGTATTTCAGCTCTCCATCTCTAATGAGTTTATTCTCCTAATATCCACTTTCTTTACTTCCCATCTTTCACAACCATAGAAATGGGAAACATGATGGCATGAATAATCCTGATATTAGTGTTCAGTGATATGTCTTTACATTTCAGGACCAAGAATAGGATTCTGCACATTTCTTGCATCATATTAACATCCGAAAACACTTTGGCATAGGAATCCTCCACTCCAGAGGCAACAGAAGACACATTTTAGTATGCAAGTATCTCATCTGTTCCCATGAATTCTACGGGTGGTGTAGCAGGGCACAGCTTGTACATATTATCCATTGACTCACACTTCGCCATCTGCCGGCTCCCTTCTACCAGACAGAAGGGCAAACAAAACAGCTGTTCCTCAATTAAAGCCCGTGCCAATGGATCCTCAAGTATCCTCTCTTCTCATGGGTCTGAACAAGTCTGTTCTCTTTCAGTCAGTGCAGCCTGGGCCTATAACTCTTGTGTACTTTGCTTTTGGAGAGTCTTGATTGTTTTCATTCGGATATGTTTTAATTGATTTCTTTTTTAAGAACAATAAGAAGCACCAAATGTACAGAGAAAATCATTTTGTATTCCAATCTGGACCATGTGATGAGATATAGGATTATTCGGTATGCCTGAAACATCAGATGGTTTGCTTCATTCAAGATGCATTCAGAGCTATACTTGAGAAAAAATGCAGAGGGAAGAAGTCAATGTATTTCGGTGTTGGAAACATGGACCTATATAAAACTGGCACATGGAATGCCTAAAAAAAAATTTACTCAGATGTAAGCCTCACTACTATCAATGGAATTCACTGCCCAGTACATTTCCTCAAGATCACCACCTAGCCAGGAATGAATGACTTTTCCTGATGGCACAGCTCCATTAAAGCCAGTTGTTAGCCCAGCAGGAAGAAGACACAAGTTATTTTTCTTACAGAGACCTTCAACTCATTAAAAACTATCTAATCCACTTTCTTAACCTAGTCTTGTGTGCATGTGGAGGGACTTTTGACCGGGAAACCTGATACTATAGCAACATTTCTCTTTTCTGACCAGCTCAGTACATGTTATTGTTGAAAGGTTCTTAAAGATTTAAGGAGGCCATATGGAAGCGGCCTTCTTACTATGATGGTTTTTAAAGCTGTGTTTTGTTTTAATATATGTTGTGAGTTGTCTTGTGTCCTATATGGGGTCAAGGCTTGAGGAGGGGTGGGTAAGAAATAAATACATCAGTATCCTTATCCATAGCAATGACAACAATAATAAGGAAAATGAGATATAATTTAAATCAAATTAATTCTCTCTTTATTTATCATTCATATTGGAGAAAAAATTTGCTCCCTAAACTAGGAAATTAGAGTTGTTCAATCAAGATCTGAATCCAAACAAGTTGCTTACCGCTTTCCTTTGTTATTATGAGCCAATGACCAGCTTTTGAAGACAGAGGCTGTCTATAACCTACTTTGTTACCAGGGCAATGTTCCAAGATTGAGTTCTGGCAGTTTACCAGAAAATGCAGTCTACATAGTTGAAGGCATTTCTCTTAGAAAACTCATCACAAGTGATATGAGCTGGCCAACTTACAAAGGTAAGCCATGTATGATTTTTTAAAAAAATTCAATTTCCAGACCCACTGCTATATGGCTACTAGCTCTTCTACTCTCTATGTTTCTTGGTAACCTTTGCCATTCCTTGGCCCTGTCCAATTGTCGGTGCTTTTCTTTCTTATCTCTTTGGAGTATTTTTCAGGTGGCTGAGTAGAATCTAACTGCACTATATGGTCAAGTATATCCAGAGAGGAGTATTTATTTATTTATCGTGTTACAGTTATAATGTATTTAAAAACACAAAGTTAAAAACTTGTCATTATATTAGATTTCCTTGACCAGAAGCTGGCCACTTGGAGTGCCTCTGGTGTCACTGTGAGAAGGTCCTCCATTGTGCATGTGGCAGGGCTCAGGTTGCATTGTAGTAAGTGGCCTATTTGCTCTTCTCCACACTCACATGTCGTGGACTCCACTTTGTAGCCCCATTTCCTAAGATTGGCCCTGCATCTCGTGGTACCAAAGTGCAATCTGTTGAGAGCCTTCCAAGTTGCCAAGTCTTGTGTGTGCCCAGGGGGGAGTTTCTCATCTGGTATCAGCCATGGCTTGAGGTTCTGGGTTTTAGCCTGCCACTTTTGGACTCTCACTTGCTGAGGTATTACTGCGAGTATCTCTGTGGATCTTAGGAAGCTGTTTCTTGATTTAAGGCATTGACATGCTGACTTATAGCTGAACAGAGGACGGGCCAGAGATGTCAATGTCTTGGTCCTTTCATTGCAGGCTGCTACTTCCCAGTGGCGATATACCAGCTAAACAGTATTTCTCCAGTGGTGTAGGGTGTAGACATCCTGTGATAATGTGGCATGTCTCATTAAGGGCCAAATCCACTGTTTTAATATGGTTAGATGCAGTATGCAACCAACCAACCAAAGAGGGGTAAAAATGAGAAGCCGGAGTTTTGTAGCATCAACGGTGCTGGATTGGACTGGGGAGAACAGCTATTGCTTAACCAATGATGCTCACTGAGGGTAAATAATAATAATAATAATAATAATAATAATAATAATAATAATTCTTACCTGCCTCTCCTTATGGCTCTAGTTGGGTTACAGCATAGTTAAAACACATAAACATTGTAACAATTCTATAAATACACATATTAAAATATTTCTATAAAAGATACATATTAAAATGTATTTGCATAAAATACATATTTAAATACACAGAACAGAGATTAAAATACAAGTTTAAAATTCATGATTAAAACTGGCTGGGTAGAATTACTGCAGTTTGACATCACTTTAACTGCCATGGTTCGATGGAATGGATTCATGGGAATTATAACTTAAGAAGATCTTTAACCTTCTTTGCCAAAGTGGGCTGGTATCTCTCCAAATTACTAATCCCAGGATTCCAAAGCATTGGGCCATGAAAGTTAAAATTGTTTCAAATTGCATTAATTCTATACCCCCGCTCAGTCTAACGTATCTCACAGATTGGAAAACTTCATTCAATTCCCAGCTCCTCAAAGAAAGAGCAGTATACAAAGAAAAGGACATGAGAGTTATGTCAAATCCAATCTCCTTTGCTGCAACATTAAAGTGTGCAAATAGACTTGGAGAACACTGATTCCCTATCTAAGAAAAGGGCAATGACGAAAGGCGGATCGCTTCCAATATTATTTCTTGGAAAGTGCTAAAGAAATAGCACTCCCAGCTGCAAGATGTCACTCAAGTCCAAAGTTCATCTCAGGCCATTGGCAAGAAGAGAAAGTGGATGCTTCAAATGTTTAGAATGTCTGGGCAAAGGGAGATTCTAATTTTGGTAATCCGCTGCCACTTTACATGTGCGGAGTCTCTCCTGAAGCCAGATTGGTCATTAGAATGTGGCTGGCAGAACTCTTTCCATGGCTCAGCATCAAAAGTCAGTCAAGTGTTTGCTAGAGAAAATTCTTACAGACTTCCATCACTGCCAGATTTTAACCTCCTGCTTATATAGCATCAGGAAGAGTTCTCCAAGGATTTGCTGGCACTCTTCTGTCATTTGAAGTTTGAAGTATGAGTAAGGAAGAGCAAGAAGGGAAAATATCTATTATATAATAAGAAACATTGTAGTGTTGGAGGAAATCCAAGGATCATCAAGTTCAGGAATCTACAACTGAAACGCCCTTCAGAGGTGGCCTCAACTCTGTTTTTAATAGTATATATTATTTAATTGTTTTAACTGTCTCTATTATAATGATTGTTTTAGTTATATTTTGTTTATGTCTTCAGGCACCACACCTGTTTTCTAAGAATTCTCAAAGATTGAAGATAGAGGCTTTGAAATTACATCTACAAGTTCCTTGGATGCAATACATTCTGCCCTGGAGATGTGAATTCATCAGAAGTAGCTTGGTGTTCCTGTATCACTTCTTTTCCAATTTTAGGCTGCAGCAATCTCAACGCCCCATTTATTCTCTTTTTACAAAGCTGATCACTGTTTTGAGAGAAACTAATTAGGTGATAAGCAGTTTCCTTCTCTCTCTTACCCATTAAAATATCACATTCTTCTTCATGCAGCAAACCTGCCACATCCTGGTTCTTCTTGCTTCAAACATCTGCATACCCAACCCTACATTATATTATTATTTACCTCTCTTGCAAGTCTGGGCTCATTCTGAGCCCTCTCATTCCTGGCCTCCCTGCAAATATACACTCTTTATTTGTACTCTTCTCTGGTGAGTTGAACATTTTCCCATTTTCTATACTGTTAAAACTTTAACTCATCTGTAAGCATCTCACAAATCCATCCTGGTTTTTTAAGACACCTCAGAATTTTCTTGCCAATTGGAATTGTCTGAGATCATGTCCTCACTATTTCCACTTTAGGAAACCCCTACCCATCATCAACTCTTTGAATAATTCTGACCATAGAAAGGTACTGCAGCTGACCAGTGTATGGCTGCCGCTACAGAGCAGGAATTCAGGGCAACATGCACAGTGCTAGTGTAGACAGCTCACAGATGCAGGAATTCAATATGGCACTTTCAGGAAGGTAAACAAATATATTTTCCCCAAAAGGAACTCACTTCCCCTTTCTTGTTTTGCTTTGAAATCATAGAATCATGAAATGATAAAATCCTAGCATTGGAAAATACCACAATGACCATCCAGTCCAACCCACTGCCACAATTCCCACTGCTGGCTCTCATTGATTTGGCTCCTTTGTTGAGGTTCAGTCTGATGATGAAGGGGGATTTGGGTTTATGCAGGTTGACCAAGGAAATGTTGAAGGCTCTGAATTGTCAGAAATGCAGGCTGACCAAAGATATGATGAAGGCTCTGAATTGTCAGAAAGGCCGCAGGCTAGCAGGAAAGCAGAAGTCAGTGACAAGGGTGACCTTTTGCAAGATTTACCACGTCAACAAATCCCAGGTGGCTCTGGCAGCGAGCCAGAGAAGTCTTTCTTAGATAAAGATACTAGGTTAAGGTTAAGAGTTCATTGTCCGAGGCATTCTCTGAGAATAGCTGGGAAACGTATGGGAACTCAAGGTCAAAGGAATGCTTTCTTAGCCTGTAAGCATTGTTAAATAGGGAGAAACAGGGAAAGATTTCAGATGAAGCAACATTGATTTTGGAAGCTTAATTCCTGCCTTGTCACTGCTCATGGAAAAAGATTCTTGCTTTTGTTCATGCCTAGATCTTGTGTTTTGGATTGTATTTTGGAGTTTACGCTGCCTTGTTTTTCAGGACTGATTTGCTATATAGATACTTTTGAACTATATTCTACAGAGACTTTGAACTATATTCTGCAGATTGCCTTTGCAATTGGATTATTGCTTTTTTGCTGCTTTTTATTAAGATGTTACTATCCTTTATCAATAAACTGTAAAAACCAAGTCCGCTGTGGTGGAGTGTGTGTTAAGAGCAAGGTGAACCAGCGCTTCAGTTCTAAGACACATTTTTCCCTATATAAACATCTCTAAAAATGGGAATCAATTGCAAGTATATCTTATTTGTTGTTATTGGTGGTGATACTGAAATCAGGGTGTGTCTTGTATGATGGCATCTTACAATTGGTAGTTTTACACACAATCATTTTTAACATAGGAGAGTTCTAGTTCGCCCAAATAGGTTTTTTTCCAAAAAACAACAAAATATTTCCAAGTCTGATTTTAATCTGTACCCTCCCACTCCCCAGAATTAGTGCCTTTCATTTTCTTTCTGTCTTTCGTTGTTGACAAATGGTTGTGGAAGGTAATGTTCCTTCTGCTTCCAATGATGATGGCAATGATAGGAATGATCTTTGTTCATATGTATTCAGAAGCAACCCCTAATGAATTTTAGTTAGACTAACAATTTTAATAAGTTGATAATTTAACATACCCCAGCCCTGGTTTCAAGGTTTTCTTGCTGCACTCTTCCTGGTGTAAAGAGAAGGCTAACAAATTCATTAATTTGTGGTAATGTTCTCACCCTGACATTTCCTTCCCTTGCCTCGAGGAGTGGATTAGAGAGGCCAGGACCTCTGTCTCAAGTCTGGGCCCTGAGATATGGGAACCCACAGCTATGCATGCAGCATTTCAGCCCAAAATATATCACCTGTATCCTTCCTTCTTTTGCTTTTCTACCTTTCTCCAAAACAAGACATTGGTTTCAATTTCAAGAACAGCATCGGGTGTTGGCAGTGGCAGCTTCTAAGAAGCAAACAAATTGTTCTCAGAAACTGATGTGATGAGGGGAACAGAGTTTGGCAGCACCTTCAAGAAATAATGCCATTTTCCAATGCTTTATAGCTGAAATTAGCTACTGAAATAAAACTTGAGAGAGATACATTTCATCTAGAACTAGAAGGTATACTTTATCCAAGGCCCTAAAGTGGAGGTGGGAGTTCCTTGGGGATTAATGTTCCATTTTGGCATGCTGCAATGGTATGCCCAGTGATGTTGAAAATGATGTTCCAGATGGCTAGAACTCACTGAAATCACCAGCATAATGATTGGTGCTACCATTATTTCGAACCCCACTCCCGAAGAATAGTACTTGGAAGAGGAAACAATCCCCCATGGAGGGTATATTTGGACAGCACAATAATTTTTTTGGGAAAAAATAAAATCTTTTTTTGGGGGGTGAGGATTGAGATAGATCTTGGGCTGGAAGGCTACTGCTCCACTTTTCCGTGAGTGAAGCAGGCTGTTGATATTGAAACACTAGGTCCTCAAGCATTACTCTATATTGTGTTCTCTTGACAAATCTCTGGGTCCTCTAGCATGGCTCTATGATCAATTTCTAGCAGACGTTGACCATAGAGTTGCCCTGTTGGATCTGGAAGTTTCTAGAGAGAAGATTTTAATCAAATTTGTGAATAATCAAATATGCAGATGTCAATCCTGCAAATGAGGGCCAACTGTTGCATGGACCTCTTGGAGTCCGCTTCACATTTTCTTTGAAGTACAAGAAGTTTCCAAGTTACAAATATCTGACTTAAAAATGACTCACAGTTAAGAACAGGGATGAGACAACACGAAGTGAGAGAAACCTACCCCAGGAAGGGAAATTAACTCCTGAAAGTTATCATGGGCAAAAGGCATCTTAACCAAAGCTTTATCACCAATCCTTGTTTCCACAACAAGACACTTTTTTTTCAAAATCTAATTTTCACAGGGACAGGAAGTGAAATTTTCTAAACAGACAGCAAAGCAAACATTACAGGGGTATTACACCTTCCCTATGCTATACAAAGCTTATGGCTGTTTCAACTTCTATAGATATTCAACGTAAAAACAAACCTACAGGACCTATCTTGTTCATAACTTGGGGACTGCCTGCAAACACATTTTGCAAGCATTTCCCTTGAGACAGTGAATCTTTGTGCAAGCAATAGTTACACTGACGTGCATTCAAGGGAGCAAAGAGAAAGAGAATGAAGATCTTGTTCTTGAATTGTGGACAAAATAGCAAAACTCTGAAAAGGCTGAGTTTTTGACACACAGAGATGTGAAAACACTTGATTCTTAATTTCGTAGGACTAAATATTGAAAGTTCTCAGCCAGAGGAGAAAATATCATTACACATTTCTCTAGTTGTGCTCTATTGAAAGGAATGGCATTGCAACCTCATGTAGTGCAATTCCTTTTGAAGGAATTGTCTCTGGTGATTCACCATTGCATTTACTCGTGTTAATTAGTGCACAAATGAAACATAATATCACTACGTAGATGTTCTACAGCTATTGTTCTTTACTAGTTGCTCTTCGGTGATCCGTAACCATCTCAAATTTAATAGACCTATCTGTGTTTTATATCACCTGCCTTAAGGGACTGTCATGGAAAACTTGTCACCTTCAATGATGTTTGGCAAATGAAAAAGTACAGCTCGGAAATGGAACCCAGCAACATTTGGAGCAATATGTGTTCTCCAGAACTGATTAATACTTCGGTGGGAATGATTGGTCCTATAAACAACTTCTATGACTATCCTCACAGTCTGGTCAATGTTTAAGGAAGTTTCCCCTCCCCAACTGAAGCCTGAAAACCAATGGCCATCACCACAGAATCTGGCAGAGAATTCCACAAACTACTAAATATAGGGAGCCCCGGTGTCGAAGTGTGTTAAAGCGCTGAGCTGCTGAACTTGCAGACCAAAAGGTCCCAGGTTCAAACCCTGGGAGCAGCGTGAGCGGCCGCTGTTAGCTCCAGCTCCTGCCAACCTAGCAGTTTGAAAACATGCAAATGTGAGTAGATCAATAGGTACCGCTCCGGCGAGAAGGTAACAGTGCTCCATTCAGTCATGCGGGCCACATGACCTTGGAGGTGTCTACAGACAAACCCGGCTCTTCGGCTTAGAAATGGAGATGAGCACCAACCCCCAGTCGGTCACGACTGGACTTAACGTCAGGGGAAAACCTTTACCTTACCTACTAACTATATACCGTCTTCACTCTTTTCTTCATGCGATCCTTCTAAGTACATCATTGTGAAATGTGTCTAGATGTTCTTCACATTTTATCTAAGTAGTGCCTGTCAGTTTCGAAGAGACACAGAGAAATAACAAAAAAATGTTTGCACTGCCTGATAAAACCCTTTCAACCTATTGCTCTGGTAAAGAGATCACTGAGGGACTCTTGCGCTGGTGCGAAAGAAGTTTGGCTTCACACAGAAGGAGATAAAACACAAAGAACACAACCCAGGTCTTACTTTTCAAGAATGTAATAGAGCATGTCTGTGTGTGCTGAGTGTGGGAGATGCTCAGAAGACAGAATGTCTTCTTTCTGCATTTGTCAAGGGCAACAGTTTTGTCACACAGTGCCAGGAGTATGCCCCTTTGCCCTTCATTTTGGCTCCGGAAGACAACCTTGAATAATTACCAATGGGGGTGGGGGGAGAGAGGAAGGAAGGGAGAAATTACCCACATGAAAAACAACATTCTGCCAGTTTCTAGAGTGATCCAAGCTGCTAATACTTTTTTCTGCTGGGGGGAATGGGATTAAGAGTTCAAAAGGGCAGGGCATAAAAGGGCCCCGGGGGCAGAGAACATCTTGAAGTGCTGTGACCTAGGAAATACTGGGTAGTCAAAGGGCAATTCCAAGCCCAGCGTGTTACCAATTAGAGTTTAATGACTAAATGTGGAATGTCTTCTGAACATAAGAGTGTGTGGTGTGTGTTTTTTTCAGAAAAAGTCCTTCCCTCCCACTACTTTGCCACACACACAGATCACCAATCTTCCTTCAAAGAATTCCTGAGCAGATGGTTCAAAGGGAGTTAGGTAAGATCTTGCAAAACTTTGGGTACATAGAAACATCCGTGATAGACAGGATATGTAGCAGTTTCTCTTCCTAGGAATGATTCAAGCTCCTTCCTCACTGGTAGAGTTAGATTGTAGCATTTCAACTATAGTATTGCACACCTATATCCTATTTTACTTTTTTTTCACTCCAGCAAAAATAAAATAATATATTGTGAGTTTGTTGCAAGTTTTCCAGGCTGCATGGCCATATTCCAGGAGAAAATGCTTTTGGAATATGTCCATACAGCCCGGAAAACTCACAACAACCCAGTGATTCTGGCTATGAAAGCCTTTGATAACACAATAATATATCTGTTGGTCTCTTTCATATCTCCCAATTATGGTCTCATCCAAACACGGCAAATGTATTGGGAGATCATGGTATTTGTTGTTGTCATATATTATTAGTACTTTGGACATTTTAAAAATTATCCAAACAATGTTGATGATGTCCTGGACTATTCTTCTGGGAATTAGCAGTACCGGCTGAAATGTTTGCCCCCCTATGAATAGGTTTCTTTTTAATTCCAAGATGTGTCACTGTTATTGCCTTTAAACAATTTGTATAAATGAATTAGGTCATGACTAGAAAAATGAACTTTCTTCTTTGTTGCGTGCTTTCAAGCGGTTTCTGACTTATGGCAACTGTAAGGTGACCTTATCACAAAAGTGTTTTGGCAAGAATTTTTCAGTGGAGGTGTGTTCCTGTCTTCCTCTGAGGCTGAGAGAATGGTGCTTACCCAAGATCACCCAATGGGTTTCCATGGGTGAGTTGAGATTTAACCCCTGACCTCCGGATTTGTAGGACTTTGTCACATGAGACAAACAAGTCAGCATTGCAAATGTTGGTCTGAATCACCGCATGGTTCTACCATCCCTATGAATGGGTAAGGCCCATTAATATCTCCCAATACTGCAATGTTCCCATTACCTATCCAGAGCAGTTACTTTACTCTAAGCTCAAGAATGGAAAACAGAATGTCGGTGGACAACAAAGATAGAGATGTAAAGATAGGCTTAACGCTAACCTTCAAAATGTGACATAAACCCCAACAACTGTGAAGCTCTGGCCCTTGAGCATTGTAACTGGAGCTCAGCTGTTACTAACATGCTGATGCTATGGATTATGAAGAGGCACGAATAGGGGCAAAGGGGGGAAACATGCCAAGAGCAAGGCGCATCAAGCAAACCCTTGTTGGGACCGCCTTCCATCTAGAAATCGATGTCCTCATTGTAAAGAACATGCAAATCAAACAAAGGTCTCTACAGTTACTTACAGACCCATTGCCAAAATTCTACTTCTGGAAGACAATCATACTTAGCTATGAGGGATGGCCTATAATGATGATGATGATATGGACCAGCATGCTAGCAGTAAGGTGAAATCAGAGAGTAAGTTTCCTCCCTCTTCTTCATAGCTTCCTCAAGTTGGCTCTTTTCCTTTTATTTTCTAATATTTTATATTTATATTTGCCTTCTTTGTTTTTAAGGTTGGAATGTGGGTGGCCCAGTGGGTTAAACCCTTGTGGCAACAGGACTGCTGACCAATAGGTCAGTAGTTCAAATCCAGGGAGAGCGGGTGAGCTCCCTCTGTCATCTCCAGCTCCCTATGCGGGGACGTGAGAGAAGCCTCCCATAAGGATGGTAAAACATCAAACATCCAGACATCCCCTGGGCAACATCCTTGCAGACGGCCAATTCTCTCACACCAGAAGTGACTTGCAGTTTCTCAACTCGCTCCTGACCTGAAAAAAAAGGCTGGAATTGAGTAATTGCACTAAAACTAAAATAAAAAAATGAAAGAGTGCAGAAAGTTGGAGTTATGAAGCTTAATGGAAGTATCATTGCAAGACTATGCAATGGCAAATTGGTACACTTGCATAATGAAGAGATGTATGATATCAAAGGTGCTCAGCATGGTATGTATTCACTATGTACGCTAACATGATTTCAGTGGACTTGCCGATTGTTGTGATAAAGTCTGTATTCTGATGCACAGACCACTACATCATGCTGATGTAGCAGAACAAAAAAAAAACTATCCCCTTTCTTCTACTTTTTCTCCTTCAAACATTAGCTGCTTTCAAGGTTTCTTTTCTTTTTTAAGTTATGGTATTGTAGTGCATCAATGAAATGACAATTTTGCTCTATAGCTGTAATTCAGACCATAAGACCATCTCAGTTAATCATCCCTGAGGGTGTTTTTAAATTTAAAAATAGCTATAGACGACCTCCTATAAAGAGCTAAGAATTCCCTTGGTTCAAAAGGCAAGGCCCCAAAATAAATGAATGAATGAACATAACACATCAATAAATGGCAAACTCAAAGAACTTTGTCCCAAGAACCTTTGCTTCTTTAGACCAAGAACCCTATAGTACTAAAAGTCTTTAGTGTCCATCTTACACAATCCTGGGACATGTAGTTTTATAAGGTGCTTAAAATTTGTTGCATTATCAGATTATGAAGCCCAGGATTACACAGGAAGCTGAAAGATGTGTATCTATGTGTGTGTATTTGTGTGTGTTGTGCAGAAGCTACACAGGAATTCCTTCATTGCTGTTAACAGAGATAGAAATTTGCAGTAAGATGTGTTTATTTCAGTTTGGAGCTCTGTAGTTCTTTGTGTCTACTGACATTTTGGCTAAGAAGAACCTCTTTTCAGTCTTTTAGTTTCTTTTTCTCCTGATCTCCCTTTGGCACTATCTTTGAAAAGCTGCCCCTCAGTATATATTACTGGCTACTATCAAACTCCTCAATTATTAAATTAGATTAATAATGAATAACATTACTTATTACTGCAATTTAGTATTGCTATTAGGGCAATTAAATGATTAACAAATGAATATAATTATTAGTTATTTGATATCATAACAAAATTGCTTAGCCAAGAAAGCTTGCTTGTTTTTAATTAACTAATTGAACAAATAAACTTTCTAGTCAAAACAGTTTTTGAATTACATTGCAAAAAAAATTAAGTAAAGACACAATTATAAATCAACTTAGTTGCTTAACTACCTCAGTTACATAGCTAAATAACATCTCTTACCAATCCCAATCTCCCCTGGATCTGAATCTAGTGGACTCCAGCAGCAGCAGCTGTGAGCAACAGGGGCCTATTCTCCTGTTCAAACTGCATTACTGTTAGGGATTCCTCTTCTTCAGAAGATTAAAGGGAGCAGGAAAGTGTTCATGGATCTCAAGGTGAGTTGGAATCTGAGGAGGAGATTTTGCAACTACCCACATTTCAGGAGAGGTGAAAGGAAACAGAGCAGAGATGTCATTCAGCTAGAATAGCTGCCAGAAATGCAGCTGAGTAATTGGGAACTGCCCTAGCAGCTGTGAGGGGACTCAGGGCTATAAAGCAGAAGCAGGTGCAGCCAGCTTTTGCTGGTAACAAACTGACTCTAATGCTTAAGCCTTCACTCCCCTTGTGCCTGCTCCGAGTCTGTATCTGGGAAACTGTTCCTAAGGATTTATTGCTGTTTCTTTGTCTGAAATAAGACTGCTACAGTAGAGTCTCACTTATCCAACATAAACGGGCCGGCAGAATGTTGGATAAGCAAATATGTTGGATAATAAGGAGGGATTAAGGAAAAGCCTATTAAACATCAAATGAGGTTATGATTTTACAAATTAAGCACCAAGACATCATGTTATACAATAAATTTGGCAGAAAAAGTAGTTCAATACACAGTAATGCTATGTAGTAATTACTGTATTTATTAATTTAGCACCAAAATATCATGATGTATTGAAAACATTGACTACAAAAATGCGTTGGATAATCCAGAATGTTGGATAAGTGAGTGTTGGATAAGTGAGACTCTACTGTATTTGATTTGGGAATTTATCAGAGACTAAGAACTGTGTTTGCCCTAAGGCTTCCTTGCTTTCTTTTGCATTATTCCACCGAGTGTGCTGTTCTTTATGTTTTGCTGAAGTAAAGCAGTTTTCATTTATTTACCACAATGTTTTAAGGCTGTTCTTGAAAGACAAAACAGGACAATTACAGGCAGTCCCCAAGTTACCAACATCCAACTTACAAATGACTCAGGGACCATCCAGACAGGCTATAAAATGTGCACCCTCCTGCTTCTTCAAGTGGGGTGTCCAGATAACTCCCCATGAAACATTAGGAGAGAAAGTTGCTGGAACATGGCCATACAGCCCGAAAAACTCACAGCAATCCAGTTATTCTGGCCATGAAAGCCTTAAAAAATAGAAAGTTTTTGCGGTTTAATACACTTTCCCCATGGGTTTTTTTGACAGGTAAAAGTAGTACTTTATTTTGTTCCTTTCCTTTCTTATTCCAACTGGAAGATGACAAAAAACAACCACCAGCAGCCGTTAGTCAGAGACCCAATCCCATATCTTCGTCTGACTCTTCTGATTCTTCCTTGGCTTCCACTTTGGCCGGGGCAGCTGCAACCAGTTTTTATGATAGAACAAATTGGGAAATGACAGCTATAACCCAGGAACAAAAATGTGTTATATGGTATTATTGAAGATTCCCACTCCATGCATGTTCAGGAAAACCCAGTATAAAGAAAGATGTGGATTTTCACATTTGTTTGTTGTTTAAATTCAGATTGATGCATTGGGGACAAACAGACTTCAGAAAGAATTCATGCAAAGCTTGACTCAGACCAGAAATAGATTGATTTCTCATCGCTGTGCATAACACCTGCTGCAGCAAACTGACTGTTCCTTCATCATAAAGACATGTTGTATGCATGCATTCAGAGGAAGGATCATGAAATTAGCTATGATTTCCTTGACACTGCCAAGTTGCACATCTGGGGCTTTCATTCACTAGGAGAAGCCAATGACTCTTGGATTAATTTTAGCAAGGCTTCCTTGCCAAATTTAGTAACACCATGCATCCTACCCATTAGGATGCTGTATGAGAGATACTGTGTGATGGCAGATCATGATATTCTCAACAGCATTTGGGAAGAAATTAGAGGTGTGTGCTGCTGCTATAGAGCCAGTGTGGTGTTGTAGCTTGAGTGTTGACCTAGGACTCCATTGGGTGATTGGGTCAAGGCACACTATCCCAGCCTAAGAAGAAGACAATGGCAAACCTCCTCTGAAGAAATCTTGGCAAGAAGACTCCATATGTTCTTTTGTAAAGTATAGGCTAATAGCTTGCATGTCAGTAGAGTCTTTTTATTTGGGGAAAATGCTCTGCTATGAAGGTCTTCAGTAGATAACTTCACAGGGCTTTAGAACTAATTTTAAAAAGGCAGAAGCATCTTGGACCATCTTGAGATATTGTTCTTATCTCTCTTGAGTATTTCAGTATCCCAAACTATAGACCCATAGGAGACATTTTCACAATTGAAATTAGGTGCTTTTGACCCATAGAATAATATGTAAGGGATGACATTTTTCTTTAGTCTTCAAATTTCTAGGAATATTGAAAATATTTCACATCTAGAACTCTTCTCTTTGTTGTGTTTGAAGTCCCTTGATAACTGTGCCTTTTCTTTGAAAGCTTAAATTCTATTTCTAAATATTCAACAGATGTTGTATATTACTACAATGCAGGAAATTGGGGGACTTTTAGTGAGACAGATCTCTTATTTTGATTGGGAAATGGCCTCTCCCCATTGCTATATCCTTGTTGAGAAATGTGTTGTGACAACATGGCAGCATGGAGTTTGTGTATGTGCCTCCAACTCATATGTTGACCTATGATTTCGTGTGGTTTTCTTAAGCAAAGAATAATCAGAGGTGGTTTTGCCAATTTCTTTTGCTGAAATATAGCCTGCTGTTACCTGGTATTCATTGAAAGTCTCCCACCTAAGTACTAACCTGGGCTAACCATGCTTTGCTTTCTAGATTGGATGGGATCTGGTGGGTTTTAGGTATTTAGGCAAGAATGTCTAACAAGAAGCTTACTTTCTCAATTTTGACCCTGGAAAAGACGACAAAGGAAGCAAAAATGGGCAAAGTTGGGTAGAGATAAGAAAAACGAGGTATAGATCAGAAAGTTGAGGTTCAGACAAGAAAGATTATTTGTGTTAGGAATCTTGCTCCTTCCAAAATCATCATCATCATCATCATCATCATCATCATCATCATCATCATCATCATTTAATTACTTATTAATCGCCCTCCATCCACGATGCTCTAGGCGATTTACAAGATAAAATTGTAAAGGATAAAAATATATACATACAAATATTGATAAAATTAACATAGATTAAAAGCTCTAGTAAAGAGCCAGGTCTTGAGTGCTAGGGTAAAAGGCCCTAACTCACGCATGGCTCTCATATAGGGCGGCAAGGCATTCCATAAGGCAGGGGCAGAAACAGAAAAAGCTCTGCGTCTGGTCCTTTCCAAGTGCACTTCTCTAGGACCCGGAACATAAAGTAAGTCACGTTGGGATGGTCGTTGCGACCTCCGATGATGGGAGAAGGAGAGACGGTCCCTAAGGTACGATGGGCCCTGGCCGTAAAGAGTTTTAAAGGTCAGAACTATCATCTTATATAGACCACGGTAATCAGTTGGAAGCCAATGCAGATGCTGCAGTACTGGTGTTATGTGGCATTTCATGGGTGTTCTTGTGAGTAGCCTGGCTGCCGCATTCTGAACAATACGGAGCTTTCGGGTCGTGGACATCGGAAGGCCAACATAAAGGGCGTTGCAATAGTCCAGCCTAGACGTGACCGTGGCATGGATGACTGTTGCCAGCGCCTCATCAGATAGATAGGGTGCCAGTTGCCTCGCTTGTCGTAGGTGGAAAAAGGCCTGTTTGCTGGCAGCAGCGACCTGAGCTTCCATTGTCAGCTGTGAATCTAAAACAACACCCAGGCTCTTAATGGTAGGCGAAGGAGATAGGGCAGCACCATCGAAGGTGGGTAGCAAGTGGGTCAGACCAGTTGAGCGGCCATGCCAGAGAATCTCAGTCTTCGCCGGGTTCACCTTCAGTCTACTAGCACGTAGCCAGCTCGACAGAGCCTCCAGACATAAGGTGAAATTGTCTGGTATTGACATTGCTCCAGGCTCCAAGCACAGAAGGAGTTGGGTGTCGTCCGCATATTGATAGCAGTCTAGGCCGAAACTCCGAACCAAACTAGCAAGGGGTCTAACGCAGATGTTGAAGAGAAGAGGGGAGAGAATTGCACCTTGGGGTACCCCACATAGGAGGGGAGATCTGTCGGAGACTTGATCCATATACTCCACGCATTGGCTCTGGTTTCGCAGAAATGAGTTGAACCAATTGAGGGCCTGACCGCGAACTCCGGACATGGCGAGACGGTGAATCATTAGATCGTAGTCAACGGTGTCAAACGCTGCGGTAAGGTCGAGAAGTACCAGTAGCGCTGATCCGCCGCTATCAGACTGGCGACGAAGTTCATCTGTAATGGCAACCAGGACTGTCTCCGTCCCATGGCCAGGCCGGAAGCCTGACTGGAAAGGGTCCAGGCCGGCTGTATCATCCAGAAATTGTTGCAATTGTCCCAGTACAGCCCGCTCTATCATCTTACCCAACAATGGGAGGTTGGAGACAGGACGATAGTTGGCAAGGGTCATGGGATCCAATCTAGGCTTCTTTAGCAAGGGACGAACCCTTGCCTCCTTTAGGTTGTCCGGGAAGACCCCCTGTTCAAGAGAGCCATTGATTATATTACTCAACGGATCGAGTAGACCTTCCAGGCAGCTCTTCACCAGCCAGGAGGGACTGTTATCCTTCCAGAAGTGAAAAGGTTGCTCCTCCTGAATTTGTGCCTTTTTTGCTGTTGGAAAATAATGGGGGTTGGAGTCATTTTTTTCTGCCCCAAAGACTGAGCCTCTGCAGGCTACACAAAATGCTCCAAATGCCCAACACTTGCACCAGAGACACATACTATAGTGACCTGAATTCCAATTCTGTTTTTGAACAGTTGGAGTTCTTATATGAATATTGTAGAAGTGGGACCTGCAAATTAATTTATAACAAGTGTGGAGAAAAGGATGGCTCAAGGACCACATGTGCTTTCTGAATGTTAGCTTTAGGGTATCTGAAGCCACTTGGTGATACCTAAGCTCTCCCCAAAATTGTTTTCTGAAATTCAGATTTGGAAGAAAATATATACCTTGAGAGGTCACTAAAATGGATCCAACTGCGCTATGAATTGAGTTATCCACCTCCTGGAGTACAAGTCCATCAAGGAGAAATAATTCAACTCAAGCTGTGCAATGATGTGATATAATATAACTTCTGATGCACCCAAATGTAACAGTAGTGTTGAAGGAGGTTTTTGAATGAAAATTGCTCTCCATCCAGTTAACCACCTTGATATAAAATATTCAGGGGACCTCAAAGAACATTCCCTTGGTTTTGCCAGATTTTCATTCAGAATGCCAGAGTCCTTGAAAAACACCATAGATATTTTTTTTAGTTTTTATGGTCCTCAGTTTTCCAGTCCTGCAATCTGCACCTTGATTCCATTCTGATGTTGCTTAGCCATGTGTCTCCCAATTTTGATCTGTAAAATGTTGGAGGTTATGGTTCAAGTGCTGCCAAATTGCTGTGATTTGGAAGCAGAGTCTTCCCCAAGCTTTGATGCAAAAGCCCGACCTCTCCTGTTGATCGGCAGGTGTCAGCAAAGGCAAAAGCAGGCCTCTGCCACCAGCAACAATATCTGCTTGAGGGGGAGGTGAAAATAATAAGGAAGAACAGCATGCCTTGGGGAGGGAATGCTCTAGACTACACTATGTTCTTGGTTACTGGAAAGAGAAAACAGTGTGGCTTTGGTTTGTTTTCTTTTTCCCTTTGCAAATCAAAGATAATGTCTTGGTGTAATAACACGGCCTGAAGAAATGCAGTGACTGCCTGCCAAGAGGACCAGACAGCTCTTCCTTTTCGAGAAGTTACATTGACAAAGCGGCACTTGTGTGCATGGAAAGTTCCGGCACAGCGATTGTAGGGGAAAGTTCATTTCATTCTAGGCGCTCCGCCAGCATCCCGGCTCAGGCTGACACATTTGCCACAGAAGAGCTCTGTTGTGTATTTTATTCATTGCAACCTTAACGCTTCCTTCCTAGGCTTGCAATCCGAATCCGGCTCCTTCTCCCAAGGCCTCCTTCGTGTAAATCCCCCGCTCTATCCTTTTGTTCTCTTATCCCTTCCTGCCTTAATCCCCCTCGAGCCTTACTATCAGTTTTGAACCATTCAGATCCATTTATACACAGATCCAGAGATGGACGCCCACTTTCCTATCCCTGGCAGGCTCATACTCTCTTTTGCTTACACGTACACATCCAAACCAAAAGAAATTCCTTTTAATGTTCTAAAACCATACACCACAGCCTACCTGTTCAACTACAACCCCCCTCAAATTTCTGCTCTTTCTAATAACAATCATTTAAGAAAGGAACATAGAGGTGGAGTGGAACATGGGAAAATTACTTTTAGGACTAGAAATTTATTTATTTATTTATTTATTTACAGTATTTATATTCCACCCTTCTCACCTCGAAGGGGACTCAGGGCGGATCACAATGTACACGTACAAGGCAAACATTCAATGCCATATGAACATAGAGACAGAGACAGACACAGAGGCAATTTAACCTTCTCCAGCTTACTGAGGGTATGCTCAATTCTGGCCACAGGGGGAGCAGCTGCTTCATCATCCACTGTGATGCCGACTTCCTCATTCCAAACATTGCTGGACAATTTTTATGGTGTCGTAAATTAATTAAATTAGCCTCCCCACATATAAGTGGTACCTAAATTTCCTACTTGATAGATGCAACTATCTGTTCAACATCTTTATTAACGACTTAGACGAAGGGTTAGAAGGCACGATCATCATGACGTGAGGGGAAGTCATAGGGAGGAGGGAGCAAGCTTATTTTCTGCTGCCCTGCAGACTAGGACACGGAACAATGGCTTCAAACTACAGGAAAGGAGATTCCACCTGAACATCAGGAAGAACTTCCTCACTGTGAGGGCTGTTCGGCAGTGGAACTCTCTCCCCCGGACTGTGGTGGAGGCTCCTTCTTTGGAAGCTTTTAAGCAGAGGCTGGATGGCCATCTGTCGGGGGTGCTTTGAATGCGATTTCCTGCTTCTTAGCGGGGGGTTGGACTAGATGGCCCATGAGGTCTCTTCCAACTCTACTATTCTATGATTCTATGATTCTATGATTCTTTCGGGTTGCTTAGGTCAACAACAAGCATCCCCTATCCAGTATGGCCACTGACAAGTCTTTCTTTTTAACACTCGCTCTCAGCATTCCTTTACTCATTTCCTATCCAGTTTTCATAGTATCCTTTTCCAGGTTTGTTACCATGTTCTAAGGTTAAGAGTACTAGGTCCTAGAGTTCGGGGCTAAAACCTGTATGCTACAGTCAACTACAAGGGTAGACCCATAAACGAGTTCCAATTGATGGGCATAGACCTTCTGTTTTAAAATAGTTTTGGAGGCTAGAATTCCCACTCAGTCATGGGAGACCAATGTGTGACCTTGGGCAAATCACAATCTTTCAGCATCAAAGAAAGATAAAAAGCAACCATATTCTGAACATAATCTTGCTATGAAAACTCAATGATAAGGTTGCCACAAGTTGGAAATGACTTTAAGCCATGCAACAACAACAACATTTGTACATCCAGCATGGGGATTCTCAGATCTGGAGTCTAAAAAATTGGCTGGATTTCTCTATTCACTGTGTTACTACATAACCATGGCAGTGCATCCCAATCTGACCCCTCCAATCTCCATTTACCCATCAGCAGCCACTGCAGTTGACTGAGATCTGTTCCCCTTTCACTTGGAAAGTGGGTGCCTAACACTCCCACCACTTTATATGAGTTATTTCCATTGAGAAAGGCAAAAACATTGCTCACATGTTGCTCACATGAGGCAGGGGGTGGTGGGGGTTGACACTATTAGCCAGCTGCTTCTTGATCGACAGGGGAACAAATTCCTATCAAATGCAGTGGCTGCTAGCTGATACATGGAGATTAGGGGATGTTCACAATCCCTATATCTCCCCAAAATGAAGGGGCATGTAATAATAATAATAATAATAATCATCATCATCATCATCATCATCATCTTTATTTATACCCCGCCACCATCTCCCCAACGGGGACTCGGGGCGGCTTACATGGGGCCATGCCTAGAATAATACAATATAACAGAATATAAATAGAACAACAAATCATAACACATTAAACAATACAATAAAAAAATAATATACAGTACATTAAGCAAAACCAAAAGAACAATAAAACCAAGGGCTGGCCACATGAACACTAGGTTAAAAACTCAGGGTGAGAAAGGAAATAGGAGTAAAAACCACAGAGAACAGGGTCATAAAGTAGTGGTGCAATCTGAAGGACAGATATTGAAGGAGGGATTGTGAATGTGAAACAGCCTCTTCTTGATAGGATTCAATATACTGTTTCTAAGTTCTGTGCTAAGGAAGAGCTAAAGGTCCAAACTAACATCCTCTGGAGGGTTTTTGAAATAGGACTGTATGAATCTAGGATAAAAGCCAGATATAGCATACCCTTGTCCTAAAAGGGTACTTCTGTAACATAGACAGTGTTATAGAATTCTAAATTTAGAGGACAAAATGCAGAAAACATCAACAAACCTGAAGCTATACCCAAAGAGTTTGGTTTTATTGACTGAGCTCCTGCACCTCATGTGCAGAAACAACACTCCACATGTATGGTTCTGTTTTCTTTCCACACAGTAGCTATTATGACCTGGGTTGGGGTGGACTGCTGTGATTATTCATGGTCTAAAGAGAAAGGAGGAGAAGGTGACTCAAGCAATGAAAGGCCTCTACAAGGACACTTTTTCCTGTGGCTGATTTGGAGTGTTGATTTCCAGATCAGCCCTGGGATGGTTTTGGCTACCAGACCCCAACCACTGAGAAGGTGCATAGGAATCCTGACTCTCCAGTGGTATCAAACCTGTTCAGCACCACTGTATGGCCTGTTTTATTGTTCCTCTCCCATTCCAGCAGCAAGCAGGTGCGACATGGCTAGTTTCTATTTATAGTCACCTGGATTGATGTGGCTGAGCACCAGAGCAATGTGGGAGAGGATAAAGAAAGAATCATGCTTCCCTTCACCCCCTCTTCTCCAATTGCTCTTGCATTTTGGCAGACGTCATTCTTGGCGATAAGCAATGGACACTAGTCATGTCGTGTCCAGTAATTGCTGCTACGATGAGAACAGGCGGGAACAGTGAGTGCCATGCCATGTTCTTGGGCCCGCTAAGCCTGTTGAATATGGGATAGTTGTATAAAGATTTGTGTCCAGTTCTGTCTCAGAACTGGCCCAAATGCCTACATTAGTCCAAAACTGCAATTTGCTCCAAATTCCCAGGGAAGATTCAGAGCAACCTTTAAAAACAGCTTAACCCAAATCAGCTCCATGCATCATATACCTGCCACAGAGCTAATCTGCACAAATGGTTAGAAAATTGTGTGCTTTCAAGTCATTTCTGACTTATGGCAACCCTATCATGGGGTTTGCTTGGCAGAACTTTTTCAGAACAGGTTGATCTTTCCTTCCTCTGAGACTGAGATAGTATGATAGTTTTTTTTAAAAAAAAGCAGGATGTTAAGCTCTATGCGAACCAAAGTTAATATATGTATGTGTGTGTGGGTAGAATTGAATTAATAGTACGTTAATTGAATGTTTTAACTTAATTTAAATTGTAATGAATTATAAATGGTTGTTTTATATGTGTGTTTTATATTTGTAAGCCACCCTGAGTCCCCCGTCAGGGCTGAGAAGGGTGGGGTAGAAATGTTATAATAATAATAATAATAATAATAATAATTATTATTATTATTATTATTATTATGGCAACACAGTGGGTTTCCATGGCCAAATGGGGATTTGAACCTGGCTCTCCCAGGGTCTTAATCCAACCCCTAACCACTACCCCATACTAATGTTTATTGTCTCTTTTTCTCTCTGTGTGTGTTTTGTTTTTGTTTTTTAAATGCTTTGGGATTATATTTTGATTCAATGTATATTGTAAACTGGGTTGCTGTAAGTTTTTCAGGCTGTATGGCCATGTTCCATAAGTAATCTCTCCTGACGTTTTGCCTGCATCTGTGGCTGGCATCTTCAGAGATTCTGTTGGTAGTGAAGAAAGTACTTACATGTAAGTGTAAGAAAAATTTGAATAAAAATTTAAATAAAAAAAAGAAAAAGAAAGAAAGTAGAGTGTCTATCTATCTATCTATCTATCTATCTATCTATCTATTTATCTATCTATCTATCTATGGAATGACCAGCATGGGACAACATACTACAGATATATAGATATAGATATAAGGGTAAGGGTTTCCCCTGACGTAAAGTCCAGTCGTGACCGACTCTGGGGGTTGGTGCTCATCTCCATTTCTAAGCCGAAGAGCCAGCATTGTCCATAGACACCTCCAAGGTCATCTGGCCAGCATGACTGCATGGAGCGCCGTTACCTTCCCGCCAGAGCGGTACCTATAGATCTACTCACATTTGCATGTTTTCGAACTGCTAGGTTGGCAGGAGCTGGGGCTGACAGTGGGCGCTCATTCCGCTCCCAGGATTTGAACCTTGGACCTTTTGGTCTGCAAGTTCAGCAGCTCAGCACTTTAACATACTGCGCCACGAGCGGCCCCTTAGATATAGATATACATATATGTGTTGTGTGTGTGTACACACACACACACACACACTCCACTGGCTTCACTGCCAACAGAACCTCTGAAGATGCCAGCCACAGATGCAGCTGAACCATCAGGAGACAATGCTACTGGAACATGGCCATGCAGCCTGAAAAACCCACAGCAACCCAGTGATTCAAGACATAAAAGCCCTCAACATCATATATTGTCAACCATTTTCTAACCTAGGGGTAGTAAGGCAGAATATAAAATCAAGAAATAGCTCATTGCACTCTATCTAGAACAATGGGTCCCCAGATGCTTTGGCCTTCAACTCCCAGAAATCCTAACAGCTGGTAAACTGGCTGGGATCTCTGGGAGTTGTAGGCCAAAATATCAGGGGACCCACAGAAGATCTAGAAGAAGATATAGGAGTCTTTGCATTGCTGTGTGCAGCTCTAAGACAAACTTTTCCTTGGTAAGATTTGTCCAGGAGCAGTTTGCCCATGCAGTCTTCTGAAGTCAAGAGGGCCAAAGCAAACCAATCACGGGATTTTCTTGGCAAAATTGTTCAGAAATGCGCCTTCCTCTGGGGCAGAGAGAATGTGGCTTGCTCAAGGACACCCAGTGGGTTTTCATGGGTAAGTGGGAATTCAGACCCCTGTCACCTGCAGTCCTAGCCCAATATTTAAAGCACAACAGTATGTTGGCTTTCTTTGTGATGCTTAATCCCAAATCATACATGTATAGATTACCAGCAAGATTCCAGTTGCTATTTTAAATACGCTAAGTAAGGATAATGGAATCTTGTGGATGTGGGTTTCCTCCATGCTAAGTGAGATGTTCTGATCTATTTTACTACCATTCCAGTTTCATCCTAATCAAAATATGTTCCATATTCCATACCCGAGGAGAGCGTCTGTTGAAGTCTTGTGTAATAAGAGAGGTCCAAACCATTAAATTGATGCTTCTCACAAATTCTGCTGAGTACAATCTTAGCCAACATATTTCGAAAATCATAGTAGAAAAGGATAAATAGAGATAAAAACCCATTTCCCACTTATGAAGGGCCTCCTGTTGATCTGGTTTAGGGCAGCCAGCCCAGAAATTCCTGAGACTCTGTTGCAAGGAAAAGAGAAATCCTTTTCCCTCTTCTTTCTCATATATATATATATATGGGGCCATGCTTAAAATTACAAATCCGAATGCCTTGAAGATGAAAAAGCCTTGGTTAATTTTAGACAGAGCTCTCCTATTTTGGTTGTGGACTGGAAGCAGAGAAAAGTAAAATGTTTACTCAGAGAACAAGAGCGCCGGGCACATGGCCTAAATACAACCCGCTGCCGTCACTTGTTTTACCATATAAGATATGGTTCATTCCAACCCAGCAGTATATATTTACATGAGTGTCTGAAGTATGGTAATTTTCCCCTGAGCAATGTCTTATTCATTTACAGGGTGGTATATAATCTGCTAAATTGCAATGCGCTGCAGGACTGCCACTCTACTGGGACATAACCCAGGGCCTGATCAGAGCAAATTGCAAAGATGCCACTTCTGAATGGAAAAGAAATGCTTGCTTTGCAAGTTCAGACTCTAATATTTTCAGAGAGGACTAGGAAAGATCCCTTTATGAAACTATAAAAAGACACTGCTAGTCAGTGTTGGCCAGGAGTCAGGACATTTTGGCCCTCCAAATGTGTTGGACTTCAGTTCCTGGAAGCTACGGTCAACATGACTAATGGTAAAGGATAATGGAAATGGCAATCCCCTCTCCTTCTGTGGGTCACACTTGGCTAAACGGTCCAAGCTCAGGGGAGGTTAAAAGACCCAAATTCTTCTAACCAACATGGATTCTGAGACCCCATCTACAGTGCCATATAAAATCCAAATTATCTGCTTTGATCTGGATTGTATAAGGTAAAGGTTTCCCCTGATGTTAAGTCCAGTTGTGACCGACTCGGGGTTGGTGCTCATCTCCATTTCTAAGCCGAAGAGCCGGCATTGTCCATAGACACCTCCAAGGTCATGACTGCATGGAGCACCATTACCTTCCCACCGGAGCGTTACCTATAGCATGTTTTCAAACTGCTAGGTTGGCAGGAGCTGGGGCTAACAGCGGGCGCGCATTCCACTCCCGGGATTTGAACCTGGGACCTTTTGGTGCGCAAGTTCAGTAGCTCAGCGCTTTAACACACTGTGCTTTATATAATCCTGTCCAAATCAGATAATTTGGATTATCTTCTTTGATAATCTGTATTATATGGCAGTGTAGATCCAGCCTGAGAGTGGTAGTCCTCCATATCCCACAACTGCTCAACTTTAAGATGGACCAATAGTTTGACTTGGTGCAGGTTCTCATTTGGCAAAAAAGATGGCGGTGTACAATTGTAGGCTGAATATGCAATAGATTGAATCTTGGCAATTTAGGAAAAACCTAGCAGCTCACAAAGTCATTATTCTGTCATTTTCCATGTTCAATTCAAGATCTGCGGTTTGGCTAAATCCATTAGCATGCAAGCCCAACACCTTGGTGAGTGGATTTCTTGGGGAAAATGTACTTCTGCACATAACAAATTACACCATCATCTAGAGTTAGATGGCATTATTCACTCTTAAATTGCTACAAAATGGAACTCTGCCAGAGTTTCCTGCAGGTAAACCATAGGTTAGTAAAATAATCCAGATGGCATAAATACGAGCCAAAATACAAGCTGCAGGAGAAGACAGGAGCAGCACATTGAGATTCACTAACTGATCTGATCTAGAGGCTGCCATGGGATTGGAAGGGAGTATCAACAATTTTGCTGACCACAAGGACACAGTTTTTGCTGGCATTACATAGTGCAAAGTGGCCCATCTCATTAACAAAAATCAATAAGAAATTACTATGCATTGATTTTGCATGCAGCAAATGAACAGCTATTGAATCACCTATTGAACAACAGCCTTGCATGCTGAAAAGGCAGAGGGAGTCCAGTCTGATCAATGTCAGGCAGGGCTGCACCAAGAAGCTGCAGCTGTTTGACACCTGTTTTTGGACCAGATCCAGTGCTTATTGCATATATGTCAAACTCAAGGCCTGCGGGCTGAGTCCAGCCCCCCATGTCATTTTATGAAGCCGTCCAGATGCTGGACTACAACTCCTGTTTTCTTCATCATTAGACATCATGACAAGAGCTGATGGGAGTTGGGATACAGTAACATCTGGAAGGCTGCAGTTTGTTCTGTTGAGTCAGGAAAGTGGGGTTTGATTTCAGATATAAGGCTTGTGGATATGATGTTTGACTGTAAAATGCTCTTTAAGCTTTTCCCAACCTCAGAGCCATAAGTGCTGTTGGGTTGCCATTCCCATTATCCCCAGTCCACAAAGCAGATAATCAAAAGTGATGGGAATTGTCATTCAGTAACATCTAGGGACCCAAACTGGGTAAAAACTAAAGAGCATTGACCACTATGTTGAAATGTTATAGTTGTCTCTCTGTATCCACATATTCTCTGTCCATGGATTCAACAGATCTTTGAAGGGAACCATAAGGCTGATGTGGCCCTCGATGAAGATGAGCTTGACACCCCTGAGCTAGATAGACCGATGCTGCCAAGCCCTAAACGGTTTGGGACCCACCTACCTCCGTGACCGTATCTCCCTCCATAAACCTGCCCGATCTTTACGATCATCCGGGGAGGCCCTTTTATCACCACTGTCTATATCCCAGGCCCGCCTTGTGAGTACAAGGGAGAGGGCCTTTTCTGCTGTGGCCCCCCGACTATGGAATTCACTGCCTACTGAAATCAGGCAAGCTCCCACTTTGTTAGCTTTTAGGAAAGACCTGAAAACATGGCTCTTCCGCTGTGCTTTCGGTGAGTAACTTCTGTTATATATTTCTGTGTTACTCCCCCCCGAACATCTATCCTCTAAACTGCCCCACTCTCATATGTCCCTGTCCACATTGGAGTACCCCTCTGTCCCTCTCACTCCGGGTTTTATCTTTGTGTTCATGCGGCCTGCTCTTGTTTTACTGTTTCTTTATTTCTTGATGTGATGTCTATGTCAGGTCCCTGGCTGCAGAGCACCAATAACCTTATACAGAGGCCAGTCTCTATCTAATATCTTTATTAAAGAAATATATGAAATCAATAAAAACAAGTGAAGAATAAAGTTCAGAAGCAGGCCTTTCAGATGAGGTCAAATATAGTCCAGAAATGTATTGTCCAATATAAGATATTAGAGTTCAAAGTTTTAATCCACTTGACCGAAACACATACTTTGCCAAGCAATAGTGTGGGGAAATAACAGAGTCTTAGAGTCCAATGAAGCTTGACAACAAGGCTGGAAATAAACTTGATTCTTGGCTAGATCCGTGACTGGAGACAAGGCGAACATGAAGCATGAAACAGAGTCCGTGGTAAAACCGTGAGACAGGGCAAGGCTTGAAGCTTGATCCGGGAAGCAAGGAACTGGGATTACGAAGTCCACACACGATCTCTCTCCTCAAGCTGATCAATTGACTCCGCAAAGAATCCCTCGCGCCAAACACCTATATTGGGTCTCGTTTTCCCGCCAACAGAACTCTTTCCCTAGAGAACGAGAAGCAAAACCCAACTCTGTCCAGATGCATGACTCCTTAGAATTTCCCAAGGGAAGCAGACCTAATCAGCCATTTGTTTGGCAGCGATTCTCAGGCTTCTCCGATTAGCCTCCCTGACTCCCCTGTCTTTAGAATAATTTTCCCTCCTGGGAAACGGAGGGGAGTTCTGCCCAAGGCCTGTTTGGCTGAATTCTTGAGGGCAAACATCAACATCCTGCAGGTGAAGAGACTCCGGCTCTTGCTGAACCGGCGAAAACCCCATGTTTTCCTCTTCGTCTGCCACAATAGTACTAGGAACAGGACTACAAGGCCCATGAGTCATCACAGTCTATTATTATCTATTGTATTACTTTTAATTATGTTATGATATGCTGTTTTATTTTTTATTATATTGTATTGCTTTGGGCATGGCCCCATGTTAGCCGCCCCGAGTCCCCGCTGGGGAGATGGTGGCGGGGTATAAATAAAGTTTTTATTATTATTATTATTATTATTATTATTATTATTATTATTATTATTATTGCATAAGACAACTGCATCTGTTATTTAAGACCACAAAGACTGGAATTTTACTTTATTTTTAGGGGAATTACCATTATTATTAATGTTTAGATATATATGTTTAGACCCCTTCACAGGGAATATCTTCCTAGCCAGACTGCAATTACTTGAAAACTCCAGGTACGACCTAATGGTATTAAATCTGTCTTCTGGCCAGCTTTTCCTACATGATCA